>NC_048583.1:43060416-44462916 GCF_013265735.2 Oncorhynchus mykiss | reverse complement strand
CACTCCCTTTCCCTTCACTTCACACCCATCGCTCAGGGTGTGTGTGGTGTGCCTTGAACTGCGGTGGCCCAGGAGGTCCCACAGCCAGGCTCAAGCCCTCCGTTGGCCCCCACTCTTCCCTCTCCCTGCCCTGGGCCACCAAACCCCTGCCTCCCCTCACTCCCTCCTCCCAAGTGGCTGTAATTACATTACATGTCCCATGTCCTTTTAATTTGCCAACAAAGGGCAGGCAAGCAGGCGAGGCCAGGGACCAGGGACCAGGGCCCTTAGAACTGCTTGTTAAGCTGCTCTGCTGCATTGTCAGATTCAAATTGTCCATTTCACCTACACCTCCCATTAAGGCTGTAGGAAGCAGGCTCACGCTGGGAGAGAGCAGACTCTTTTATTGGGGGTTCTTTACCTCGACACTGACAGAGGGAGAAGGAGAGAGAAAAATGTATCACAACCAAAAACGGCAGCTTGGCCCAATGTGTTGTTTGGTTTGCATTGGGCAAGCGTTTTTATGTGGCGGTGCTGTGTTTGCTGACTGCGAAGGTGGATTTATACACACTCAGATCATTAGCAGGGTGTCGCTCCCATTAGGCGGTGGAAACCGTCACTGGCAACAATAAACAAATCTGCCAGGCTGGCCGCATGCTCAGACTGCCAGGCGCTCCACTCCCAGTCCCAGTCCCAGTCCCAGTATCAACCCAGTTGGCTGTCACCAACGGCCCTAAACCATGCACGCCTAAGCGCTGCCTCAGACATTCCCGCCCCATTCACATACATAAACATGTGCAGTCAAATACACATACACAACCAAATACTCCACTCCTCTTTAGTGCAAGAAGGAAAATATAGATGTGATTTTGACCAGTGCATGAACGGTTGAATCTGGGGAGACAGAATTGCAAAAATGGCTAATTTCATTCCAATGCTGTTCACTCACAACATTATGTACTAGTCTGGGAAACTGGGGGCACTAGTCTGGAAAACTTGGAAATCTTCCACATTTGACATGAAACACAACTTCATCTATAAAAGTGGAACTATTCACACATTAGGGTCTGTCAAGAAGCAGGAAACAATTTGCAGCGGGCTTCAACATTTCTTCTTTCTAAAATAACTACTTTCATAATTTTTATGGCATTTAATTTTCTAATCAGGTGAAAATAGGATTGTAACTGAAGTTTATCACTATTTAATTGAAAAAAATGACTGTTGGACAGAGAGGAAATGACAGGTTGTCAGTAATATAGACAATATCCTCCAGTAATAATGCACCAAACAGCGTGGTTTTAACACAGTTAAGGAGTTCCTATTTGTATGCTCTCACCTTTCTGAATGTCCTTCATTTCAAGGTGAAGACTTGAGATGAGGATGCCTACTGCTTGGGAACGTTTCCCATCCAGCAGCTTGATAATCTGCAGAAAAGACATAAATATCATATTTTAATCACAGTGATTACATGGAAGAGTGAGAATCCCATTGGATTACACATCCTCTATTGGATCACCATTACCATGAGACTGAAGTGGCACAGTTTATACAGTTGATAAGATGCAGACCAACAGTTCATCTTACATTCGACTAAGAAGATTTATTTGACTAGAATACTAGAACATGATTTAATATGATATATTCAGATGAAACAGGGACACAGGTTAACATCATCCACAGTCTTTTTCCCAGAGAGGCCAGAAGAAAATATCAGTTAGTCATCTCCCAGAGCAAGACCACTTGAAGATAGATTGACCCTGGGAGGGGAGAGAAGGAGTGCTCTAGAGAAGAGCCATTCTAACATCTCTGTGGAGCGTCTGGATTGACCCTAAAGCCACACTAATCTACACAGTGTCATAATCCTTCACGGTCTATGATAACAGGCTGAGAGACAGTGAGGATAGAAACCCACACGCCACAGACAGCAGGACTTATTGAATGACATCACTAAAAATACAGAGCACAGAGTATAGAGAAAAAGTCCCCCCGTTAAAAGTGCATGATATAGTCGGAAACATAAAGCCACAGGAAAGTAAAAAAGTAAAAAATGAAACCATAAAAGGACATCTTTTCAGTCTGGAAGAACAGGTTTTTTATAACAAACTATAAATTCACAGGATTTTTATTTGTGCCTACACATGGTCACAATGACTTATTACTGAATTACCCATTAAGCTAGAAACAGTTTTGGCAAGGTAAAGCCCAGCTCTACAACCTAATGTCTCAACCTTCTTCATTAGGAAGCACTGGCCGTTATTACTGCATCTCAGCTACTGGGCCATCCAGTAGGAACCAAGGAGCAGAAGCCTTAGAAGTGAGTATTGCATTACAGAAGGTAGGATGCATACTGCTTCCACGTCATTACCATTATCACTGAGGATCACCCTGTATGGGGACATGAGAGGGGAAGCAGGCAGAGTGAGAGGCCTTCCCAACACCTTTAATGAACTGCACTGGTCGGGCCACACTAACAGCTTCCCAGGAACCCTGGCCACTCGCTGTGGCCCCAGAAGCACCAATTAGCCTGTCTAGTTGACTTACTGAGAAATTACAACTGATCTGGAGGAACAAACCTGGATGCTTACTCTCAGACACGTTATGATGTTGATGCTGAGAGCTCTGTTAGAAACCCATGATGAATATAACAGCTACATCCAGTGGACACTGGGAGAACTACCCACCAGTCCAAGTCAAGGTGAAGTCCTTCCAGCAGACCAAAAAAACACTTGAAATATAGAGGAGACATTGGTTTGACACTGAAATGAAGATTAAAATAACAAAAGGAAGAGGGAGTGCTTTGAGGAGTAGCAGGTGGCTGGTGTTGGGGAGAGGGCACCAGGTTCATCAGAGAGCTGATAGTTTACACAGCCAAGGCTGAGGGGGCAGGCAGCTAGACAGGTGCCTGGGAGCCAACCCTGTCAGAGTTCACCCACCCTGGAGATACGTTACAATAATAAATGGATCAAGAGAACACATCAATAACACCCTCCACTGAATGCTCAACATCCCCACACAACGTTCTGCAAATCTTACAACCCCTCTCCCACTCAACACTCAAAATATGACTTTAATAAACCCCAGTGTGAACGATTATGTCATCCCTAAAGACGTAGGGTCTGAACAAATTAAAGCCACTATTTGTTTTACAGAGATCCATGGGTGGTGGGAATTGCTGTGCAATGTTTACGCAGGCTGTATTACTGGTGTATATGCAGGCTGAATTACTGGAGTATACGCAGGCTGTATTACTGGTGTATATGCAGGCTGAATTACTGGTGTATACGTAGGCTGTATTACTGGTGTTTACGCATGCTGTATTACTGGTGTATACGCAGGCTGTATTACTGGTGTATATGCAGGCTGAATTACTGGTGTATACGCAGGCTGTATTACTGGTGTATACGCAGGCTGTATTACTGGTGTATACGCAGGCTGTATTACTGGTGTATACGCAGGCTGTATTACTGGTGTTTACGCATGCTGTATTACTGGTGTATACGCAGGCTGTATTACTGGTGTATATGCAGGCTGAATTACTGGTGTTTACGCAGGCTGTATTACTGGTGTATACGCATGCTGTATTACTGGTGTTTACGCAGGCTGTATTACTGGTGTATACGCAGGCTGTATTACTGGTGTATACGCAGGCTGTATTACTGGTGTATACGCAGGCTGTATTACTGGTGTATACGCAGGCTGTATTACTGGTGTATACGCAGGGCTGGGGGGCAGTGGGTGGGAGTGGGGCGCTGTCAGGGTTTCCTCATCTCCTTAACGCAGCGCAGCACCCGGATCCTGTAGCTCATTATCCTCACACCCAATATGCAGCGACACGCGCATCCTCTCCTTTCCACTTCAAATGCCCCTACAGGTGTCATCTCATCTCCTCCAGCCCCACTGTGGAGCCGAGTGGAGCCACATGGCTACAATTACCCCCAGTCTGGTCTGGTGTGTCCTGGGCGGCCATGGACTGTGGAGGCTGACAGAGAGCTCATTCCCCTGCATGTCATCTCTGCTGCTTTGATATGATAATAGGTGGCGGGAAAGAAAAAGGCCTCCAGAGAAAACAGCAGCTTTCAGTTGTATTGGACACATGATACAGATTAGCACTTCCATGTACAGACTCACCCCTCTACCATTCCCTTACCGCCCCAACTTCCACTTAGGGTCCTGTATGTAGAGTTCTGCATTAGGAGGGATGCGAGAAAAATGGCTAATCTCCATAATGCACATACACATTCCACCCCCCCCCCCCCCATCACACCCCCGACTAGGCCCACAGGTGTTATCTGATCTGGCAATACTTTCTGAACAAGTTACAAGTGCGTCAGGCATGTATAGGTGTTCTGTCATCACACACACCACTGTGTGCCCTACGGCGAACATGCTTAGTGCAGTGAAAACCATCATGTGTGCAGAGTGTAGCTGCTCTTCATAAAGTTGATGGAGACGACTACAGAGCAGAGATTGAATTACTTGTCTCTGTGTCGTGTAGAACCGTATCGGTGTGGTGGCGAGGCCAGGACAGGACTATTGGCTTGTCAAATCTCCTCGGGGTAAGATATTGCAGAGTAAGGCAAGACAGCGCTCTTGATTGACCCCATGTCTCCACAGGCCCAGTCTGGCTCTGTCTGTTAGCTAGCTGGATGACAGTCTGCTCCCCCCACCACCTCTCTCCAGCTCTCCTCATTCCAGACCCCCTCTCCTTCTCCCTTCCCTTCCCTTCCCTCCCCCCTCTCCATCCTCATCTCCTCCACCTTTCCACCCTCCTCTACACTCTCCTCTCTTCCCCATTCTCCATCCCCCTCTCCCCCTCCTTTGTCTAGTCAGAGCCAGTACTTCTGGGAACCTATCAACAGATGATGATTCAGAGAGTTTGAACGTTGGAAGATAAACTTTTAGGGATAAAAGATGAAGCAGTAAACAAGTTACTTTTGTTTAGCTGACCCTTCTAAATGTGTTTGAGTGCCAAGGGGCTGTAGCCAACCCTTTCCACAGTTGTGGTAGTGTCTCCAAGTAATCATAGCTGAACACAGGCTGCTGTCTCTGGCCTGAGTATAGTACGGCCCCTAGTACAGCTCACTGCTCATGGATATCTATACCACATACTGTATCTACTATCTCAAATAAGAACTACCAAGAAAAGTATTCCCATTTCTAGTGGGTATGTGCATTTGTGCCCACACAGCTCAGGCCAATGCTCAGGCCCCATGTTGTTGTCAAGTCCAATGCTGCAACTCTGCACTCCTGCAGCCGTGTGTGTCAGCATTCCCACTAACCCCATGGCACTGAATGTGGCGTCCAAGCAGTTAAAAATCGGCCACTAGCCCAGACTGTCCTCTTCCCAATCCATACACATCGTCATCAATCTGTCAAGGCTCCAGTCCACTGTATAGGCCTTAGTGTGGGTGTATCCATCCAGTCTGGTCACTCTGAACCCACAAACATTTGATCCAACTCAGATAGCCACGGAGAGACTCCAGGGTGGCTTAAGTTAGCGATTAAGAGCGTTGGGCCAGTAAACCAAAGGTCGCTGGTTCAAATCCACGAGCCAACTAGGTGAAACATCTGTCATTGTGCCTTTGAGCAAGGCACTTCACAGCTATCAATTCTAGGAAGAGAACATTATCGTAATGTTCCCCTAATGTTTGAGTGCCCTGTTTTCCGATTGTTAGGGGAACATTCGATCTATGATAGCAAAAACCTTCTGAAAACCTTTTTCGCATGTTTTGGCGTATGTCTGTTGGGACGTTGGTGGAATATTCTCCTAACCCTCAGAAAACTGGACACATGAATGTTCTTGCAATGTTCCCATGAAATGTGTCTAGAACACTAATATATTACATTCTGAGAACATGGCAACCATGTTCTGTGTACAGTATCAGTCAAAAGTTTGGACACACCTACTCATTCAAGGGTTTTTCTTAATTTTTACTATACACAGCCTGAACGTGTGTTTTGGGGTCATTGTCCTGTTGAAAACAAATGATAGTCCCACTAAGCGCAAACCAGATCGCATGGCATATCGATGCAGAATGTTGTGGTAGCCATGATGGTTAAGTGTGCCTTGAATTCTAAATAAATCACGGACAGTGTCACCAGCAAAGCACCCCCACACCATCACACCTTGTCCTCCATGCTTCAAGGTGGGAATCACACATGCTGTGATCATCCGTTCACCTACTCTGCATCTCACAAAGACACAAAAAATCTCACATTTGGACTCATCAGACCAAAGGACAGATTTCCACCGGTCTAATGTCCATTGCTCGTGTTTTTCGGCCCAAGTAAGTCTCTTATTATTATTGGTGTCCTTTAGTAGTGTTTATTCGCAGCAATTCGACCATGAAGGCCTGATTTACGCAGTCTCCCCTGAACTGTTGATGTTGAGATGTGTCTGTTAATTGAACTCTGTGAAGCATTTATTTGGGCTGTAATCTGAGGTGCAGTTAACGCTTTTTTAAAATGTTTTATTTCAACTTTGTTTAGCCAGGTAGGCAAGTTCTCGTTTACAACTGTGACCTGGCCAACATAAAGCAAAGCAGTTCGACACATACAACAACACAGAGTTACACATGAAGTAAAACAAACATACAGTCAATAATACAGTAGAAAAATAAGTCTATATACAATGTGAGCAAATAAGGTAAGATAAGGGAGTTAAGGCAATAAATAGGCCATGGTGGTGAAGTAATTACAATATAGCAATTAAACACTGGAATGGTAGATTTGACAGTAGAAATACTGGGGTGCAAAGGTGCTAAATAAATAAATAACTCTAATGAACTTATCCTCTGCAGCAGAGGTAACTCTGGGTCTTCCATTCCTGTGACGGTCGTCGTGAGAGACAGTTTCATCAAAGAGCTTGATGGTTTTGTGACTGCACTTGAAGAAACTTTCAAAGTTCTTGAAATTTTCCGGATTGACTGACCTTCATGTCTTAAAGTAATGATGGAAGGTCGTTTCTCTTAGCTTGTTTGAGCTGTTCTTGCCATAATATGGACTTGGTCTTTTACCAAATAGGGCTATCTTCTGTATACCACCCCTACCTTGTCACAACACAGCCGATTGGCTCAAACGCAATAATAAGGAAAGACATTCCACAAATTAACTTTTAACAAGGCACACCTGTTAATTGAAATGCATTCCAGGTGACTACCTCATGAAGCTGGTTGAGAGAATGTCATCAAGGCAACTTTGAAGAATCTCAAATCTCAAATATATTTTGATTTGTTTAATACTTTTTTGGTTACTACATGATTCCATATGTGTTATTTCATAGTTTGATGTCTTCACTATTATTCTACAATGTAGAAAATAGTACAAATAAAGAAAAACCCTTGAATGAGTAGGTGTCCAAACTTTTGACTGGTAATGTATGTGTGGTAGGACATTAATGGAATAGTCTCCTAACCCACAGAAAACTGGACACATGAATGCTTTTGCCACGTTGCATGAATTGTGTCTATAACATTCATATCTTGGTTCTGAGAACATGGTAACCACATTCAGGGGGAAGTTCTATTTGACATTAAGGGAATGGTCTCTTGCAAACATTCCTTGCACATCACAGGAACATTCTTATGAAAACGTTAGTTAATGACCTAATGAGACCCTTAAGGGAATGCTCTCTAAAGTTGTGGGAAGTTTGTTGTTAGCTGGGTTGACTCTAACTGCTCCTGTAAGTCATTCTCCTGTAAGTCAATCAGTCCTGCCAACTATCTTCTGTCTCACTGACCCTGCCTGCAGGACTGGCTGGCCCCTAAGTCAGCTTCCCAGGAAAACATTAGTAATTGTGCATGTTCTATAATTTCTCTCAAACGATAACTATGACCAGGTTCAGTAGGAAAATAACTATCAGACTTAGTTGAAAGTACAATCCAAAGAACATTCCAAGCCATGGCATAGAACAGTTTAGTCTGCAGCTGATTGTGAAGTGTAAGCAGAAGGTCTTCGAAAGGTGGATTCTACTCAGCTCTGCTTCCATTCACAGAGCCAGAGAGAGGAGAAGAGAACTGAACTCACTGCCACCTGATAGCTTGCTTTGACCTAGCGCAAGAGCTGGCTACACCAATCACCAGGAATTGGACAGTTGGGAGTAAGAGGAGAAAAGGGAGGGGAGCAGTTTACTCCTTGCACACTTTGTGTTCTTTCTAGATTAGACTCCATGTAAGGCTGGGATCCTTACTTGGGCTAATTCAGCAGAGCTCCTAATGGAATGTTCCAGAGGTAAGTGGTCTAGGGTCGGAGAATATGGAATAATCTGCTGACACCATTGTACTCATTTAGCAGATGCTCTTACTGGAGTAACAGTAATAATGTCCTCAAAAATGTGTTTATGTCAATATTTTCTTTCTGACTACCTAATCTCAATCATTCCTAATATTGACAAGGAAACTCAGGTAAAGGAAATATGAATTTAAATGTGCCACTAACGCCCTCGTGTGGTAGCAATTAAACACCATTACGATGACAAAGCATTTTCTTTCGAGAAGACAGGTGTCTGAGAATTACAACGTGCCATGCAAAATATAGTGTGTCGTGGATACTGATAACAGCTTTAGAGTTACAGCATATGGGTCCCTGCATGGAAAGTCCAATAGCACTCATCACTTTCCAAGCCCAAGATATTTAAGATGCTCCTCCTGAGAGAGGAAAAACAGTAGGAGCCAACACAATATAATAGCAGCAGCATGGGGGAGAGAAGAGAATGTATGAGTTAAACCAACCTTCTTAGTCTTGGCCTTCTTCTCAAAGGTGTCTGAGAGGGGCTTCTTCTTTGGCTGCAGAGTGGCCTTCGAGAACAGGTCCTCAAACTCCTTGGTGTCTACGATGTCTGGCTCCTCCAGAGAACCCCATAGTGTATTATTACTGGAAACAAGAGACAGGCTTTTAGTCTGGGGCTGGGGGAGAGATACCCTTCTATATGCTGAGGAGCACCCCATTTCAACATAAAACCCTCTTTAGTGACAGTGTTACTGTGATGAAAGAAGAGTGCGTTACAGAGGTGACTTCTTGGGAGAAGTAGAATAGCTAGTGGACTGCTCAGTACAAATTGTCCTGTGACAGAGATAAACAGATATGAAGCAGTTTATTTGATGTTTACTCGGGCTGTCCAGTGTTTACTTCCATCTTTTGATTTATAGCAGACGTTTGCTGTAGTGAGAATTTGAAGAATGCATTTCCACTTTTTAATAAAGTGACATTTATGACTGAGGCTTCTGAAAATCATGTGAGTTAAGTGTCCCTGAGTTTGAGATGTGAGATTTCAGCACTAAAGGAGCATTTCAAATAAACTACCAGGAAGATAGGAGGTATTCTGTTTCCTCTGTTGCTGGGTAACGCTGAAAGCAAACAGAGAGGGAGTCTGAAGATGTCTCTGTACAGGAGTCTTCCAGAGTTCAGCCCTGCTCTGCTACCATTACTTTCCATTCCTCTTTTAACTCACAGAAGACAACTACCCCTTGGGTCAGACAGTGCGGTAGCCTTAGACTCGGCATGATACGTGATCCAGCCTCCTAGTCTCTGATAATGCAGGGAGAGGAAGATGAAGTCAGCCATAACTCAGCCTGTTTATAGCCCAGGTCAGGCAGCTTCACAGGCAGCAGGTTTATTGAGACAGTTTCATCAGGACCCACCCACGTGAGCAGAGTTACTGTATGTACACTGAGTATACCAAACATTAGGAACACCTTCCTAATATTTTTTTGCCCTCAGAACAGTCTCAATTTGTCGAGGCATGGACTCTACAAGGTTTGAAAGTGTTCCACAGGGATGCTGGCCCATGTTGACTCCAATGCTTCCCACAGTTGTGTCAAGTTGGCTGGATATCCTTTGGGTGATGGACCATTCTTGATATACACCGGAAACGGTTGAGCATGAAAAACCCAGCAGCGTTGCAGTTCTTGACACAAACTGGTGCGCCTGGCACCTACAACCGTACCCCGTTCAAAGGCACACATCTTTTGTCTTGCCCATTCATCCTCTGAATGACACACATACACAATCCATGGGCAGCAGGGTAGCCTAGTGGTTAGAGCGTTGGACTAGTAACCGGAAGGTTGCAAGTTCAAATCTGCGAGCTGACAAGGTACAAATCTGTCGTTCTGCTCCTGAACAGGCAGTTTACCCACTGTTCCTAGGCCGTTATTGAAAATAAGAATTTGTTATTAACTGACTTAAAAAAAAATGTCTCAATTTTGTCAAGGCTTAAAAACCCTTCTTTAACCTGTCTCCTTCATCTATACTGATTGAAGTGGATTTAACAAGTGACATGAATAAGGGATCGTAGCTTTCACCTGGATTCAGAGCAGGTGTTTTTAATGTTTTGTATACTCCGTGTATAACAGGTTAACTTTCAAAGTAGAGCTAATCTACTGATACTGCCGTGTAATGTTGCATGATTTAGCAACTTTCTTTGTAAAATGTAATAGGCCTACTGTTTGACACTTTTTACACTGCTTTTGTAGACGTAGGTTAAAGCACTGTATCCATACTGTATATACAGTAGATATGCCTTAAATGTGTTTGGGTTCTCTCTAGTCATGTCATGAGGTCAGGGTTTGGCAGGCCCGGGTTGTTCCACCCGAGAGGAGACATTTTACAACTGTGGAGACAAAGTGAACTCAACAAACATTCCAAAAAGTTGGCAAGCTAGTCATGGCTGAAATACCACAGCAATCAACCACATAGCCAGAGACTCAATTAGGGTGAAGTGAGTCCAATTGGGTCCTATTTGCTATTGGCTTCCCACAGCAGTGGTGAAAGTAACTGTCTGGGACAGTCCAGAATAAGCTTTAACCAAGAACATAATGTTACTCCTGAAAATCCACCCTTTCATTTCATACTGCCTTCACAGGGACCAACTCAAATAACTCCATGCAATGGGCTCTGACTCCAGCACGCTGCAGTGGAGGAAACAATGTCGGAAAATGTTGGGAAAGTAAATCTGCATAAACTCCACAAAGCCTTTGTGATTCCACGGTAGACAACATTTATAAATGACCGGATCATGCCTGTATTGTCATTTATGCATTTCCCCTATAAGTCATGTATACAATTCCCCTATATGTCATGTATTCAATCCCTATAAATCATGTATTCAATCCCCTATATGTCATTTATGCATTTCCCCTATATGTCATGTATTCAATCCCCTATAAATCATGTATTCAATCCCCTATAAGTCATGTATTCAATCCCCTATATGTCATGTATTCAATCCCCTATAAGTCATGTATTCAATCCCCTATATGTCATGTATTCAATCCCCTATATGTCATGTATTCAATCCCCTATCTGTCATTTATGCATTTCCCCTATATGTCATGTATTCAATCCCCTATAAATAATGTATTCAATCCCCTATAAGTCATGTATTCAATCCCCTATATGTCATGTATTCAATCCCCTATCTGTCATTTATGCATTTCCCCTATATGTCATGTATTCAATCCCCTATAAATAATGTATTCAATCCCCTATATGTCATGTATTCAATCCCCTATCTGTCATTTATGCATTTCCCCTATATGTCATGTATTCAATCCCCTATAAATAATGTATTCAATCCCCTATAAGTCATGTATTCAATCCCCTATATGTCATGTATTCAATCCCCTATAAATCATGTATTCAATCCCCTATAAGTCATGTATTCAATCCCCTATAAGTCATGTATTCAATTACCTATAAGTCATGTATTCAATCCCCTATATGTCATGTATTCAATTCCCCTATATGTTATGTATGCAATTCCCCTATATGGCATGTATGCAATTCCCATATATAGTGCATTCGGAAAGTATTCAGACCCCTTGACTTTTTCCACATTTTGTTACGTGACAGCCTTATTCTAAAATTAATTCAATTGTTTTTTCCCCTCATCAATCTACACACAATACCACACAATGACAATGCAAAAACAGATTTTTATAATTTTTTGCTAATTTATAAAAAATTGTTTTTACAAAACTGAAATATCACATTTACATAAGTATTCAGACCTTTTACTCAGTACTTCGTTGAAGCGCCTTTGACAGTAGATTACAGAATGGATTCTTCTTGGGTATGATGTTACAAGCTTGGCACACCTGTATTTGGTGAGTTTCTCCAATTCTTCTCTGCAGATCCTCTCAAGCTCTGTCAGGTTGGATGTCAGGTCTCTCCAGAGATGTTCGATCGGGTTCAAGTCTGGGCTCTGGCTGGGCCACTCAACGACATTCAGAGACTTGTCCCGAAGTCACCCCTGCATTGTCTTGGCTGTGTGCTTAGGGTCGTTGTCCTGTTGGAGGGTGAACCTTCACCCCAGTCTGAGGTCCTGAGGGCTCTGGAGCAGTTTTTCAAAGAGGATTGCTCTGGACTTATCTCCGTTAATCTTTGCCTCGATCCTGCCTAGTCTGCCCGTCCCTGCCACGGAGAACATCCCCACAGCATGATGGTGCCACCACCATGCTTCACCGTAGGGATTGTGCCTGGATTCATCCAGACGTGAAGCTTGGCATTCAGGCCAAAGAGTTCAATCTTGTTTTCATCTGACCAGAGAATCTTTCGCCTTTTGGCAAATTCCAAACTGGTTGTATTGTGCCTTTAGTGGCTTCTGCACTGACATGCACTGTCAACTGTAGGACGTTATATTGACAGGTGGGTGCCTTTCCAAATCATGTCCAATCAATTGAATTTACCACAAATGGACTCCAATCAAGTTGTAGAAACATCTCAAGGATGATTAATGGAAACAGAATGCACCTGAGCTCAATTTTGAGTCTCATAGCAAAGGGTCTGAATACTTATGTAAATAAGTTATTTCTGTTTTTTATTTGTAATACATTTGCAAACATTTCTAAAAACCTGTTTTCGCTTTGTCATCATGGGGCATTGTGTGTAGATTGCTGAGTTTTTTATTTATTTATTTACTTCATCCATTTTAGAATAAAGTTATAACCTAACAAAATGTGGAAAAAGTTAATGGGTCTGAATAATTTCCGAATGCATTGTATATCATGTATGCTATTCCCCTATATGCATGTAGAA
Organism: Oncorhynchus mykiss; assembly: GCF_013265735.2. Classification (NCBI taxonomy): domain Eukaryota; kingdom Metazoa; phylum Chordata; class Actinopteri; order Salmoniformes; family Salmonidae; genus Oncorhynchus; species Oncorhynchus mykiss. Next base: position 44,449,905 of record NC_048583.1, on the reverse strand, counting down.
GATGTACCCCCCACACTACAGGAAGACTCCAATAATCCCCTGCTAAATTTGCTGAAAGAAATCCTAGGGGAAACACTAGTGTTAAATACTCCTTCCTATTACAGGTGCCTCATAAAGCCTGCTCTGTGTACACAGTCAAATTGTGTATATCTTCACATTTGTTCGTTGACCTGGCCTTATTTCAAAGTGTACTGTATTTCCCCTCATAATGTCCATTAGCCCAAAAACATGTTACAGTTAAGACTCCTGTTTAATTCTGTTCTCCTGTAAACTTTATAGCAGACATGAAACCCCTGTGGCCCACTCAACCCTCCACCATTGGCCAGGACCAGAGAGTGTGAACCACAAGTCAACTTCCTCTACTAATCCAGCCATAGAAATACAAGGCCATAAAGCTGGGAGCCTGGTATCCAGCAGTACAAACCACAGCCACTGGAAATTAGCTGAATAATCCACTACATCTCACTGGGGCACCTGTACTCATCCAGAGTACTGGTGCAGGGGAGGTCAACCCAGCCTGATGCATTACTGAATGACAGTGTATCTGTACCGGATGGCAGTGACACACTGGGGAGACAAGGATGATAATAAAGCTTGTGAATGGGCTACAGAAGTAGTACATACTTATTGTCTTGGATCTGTATCCTCGTCCAGTATAGAGGCTTCATGGGAGTAGCAGGTTCCAACGCAGGTTTCCTTGGGGCCTTCTCTGCTGCCTGGCCGAACCCAAACCCAAATAATCCACCCCCAGGAGGAGGGGGTGGGGCACACCCAGGTGGAGGGGGAGGAAGGGGAGGACCAGCTCCAGGTAACCCCGGAGGAGGGGGAGGGGGAGGTGGGGGACCAAAACCTGGGAGGGGGGGTGGAGGCGGTGGCCCCATGTTGCCAGGTAACGGGGGAGGTGGAGGAGGAGGAGGAGGTGGAGGCGGTCCTGATTGGCCAGGGAAGGGAGGAAGGGGGGGAGGGGGCGGGGGAGGTGGGCCGGGGATTCCTGAGGCTCCTCCATGCAGACTCAGGTTGAGTTTCTTAGGCACGTTCTGACTGGGGCCGAGACTGGGCCGACTGGCCTCACCCTCGGGCGTCCTGAGGAAGGTCTCCCTGTCTGTCTGGATGCAGACATTCCGAAAAGTTTTGGGAGGCAGGTCGTCCTCGGTGGACACGCAGGCCTCACGGAGCTCGCCCCTCTCGTGGCCCAGGCTGAAGGCCTGTTGACGGTCTGTCTGCATCATGCAGATGACTCCCTCCAGATGGGACATGGCGACAGCATGCTCCCCTCGCACCTGGAAGATCTGTAGCTCAAAGTCTGCCTGTGTGGAGCAGGAGCACAGAGATAAATCAGAAACATCCCACTCAGCCATATGAAACAGAATCACATACTGTGGGGCTCCAAAAAGACCCCTGGGTGACTCAAAATGTTCATCATGACCTTCATGAGATGAAATGTAGTAATTTCTAACATAATGCCCACTCATTTTCATTCCAATCTTTCATCGCCAACCGAAAAGTACAATGACTGACAACATAATGAAGAGCTAATAAGCTGGATGTTGATAGACGTTTCAAACATCAACACAATCCAGACAAACTTGAGGAAAAGTGTAAAGGAAAATATTTTGCTATGTATCCGACACATGTTCCTTGTTAGCATGTGGTCAGCTGGGAAAATGTGTTAGGCACGTTTCTATCCTTTCTCATGGTTTAACTACATATTTAGGAGTGTCAATATCATGGCCTAATGCAAGGGATCAGGGACAAATGACAGGGTAACACACAGAGGAAGACAGAGTAACCTATATCTGCAGAATCAGCACTGCTGTAATAATAGTAATTTTTAGACACACTTTCCAGACACTTTGCTCCAATAAGCTTGATCTTCAATTTTTTTTCTCCCATAAATAAGGTCAATAGTTTGCTCTATCATCGGGCATGTTTTGACATGCATTCTTATTAATCTCAGGCTGATCTTGGAAGACAGAGAAAACATTTGACTACTCCACTGAGACCTGTGAGAAACTATTTGAAATACTGTTTTCAGTTGCACCTCCTTGGCACTGGTGGCTCAGTTGAACAAACAATGCATTATAGTGCTTCAGTGGAATCTACTAAATGCATAGTGTAATGGAGACATTTCCAGTTGGAGAGAGACAGTTCAGTAAATTAGATATCTGTGTGCATCCAGCATCCAGGTTGTAAATGGTGATATTATTTCATATGGGGACATCACAGCTTCCAGAATCAATGCTGACCGCATATCAAATGTGAATGTGGTCTGTCCTACTGGAGGTGAGCACTATCATTCCAACAGAGTCAAACACATTTGACCATTTCTATGCTGACAAAACCTTGGGACTGACAACAGTGTTATACCACAGAGGTGTGTCAATTACTGAGATGCTTTAGTTGAAATGACCATTTGAAGGAGTCAAAAGATGACACCAGACCCACTTTGACATACAGTTTTGAATAAGCCCAACAGGTGAGGCCAATAACATTTAGATAGACACTAAAGGCTGTAAGTGTTCTATGATGATGAATAGAAGTGTTAACCACACTATGGGACAAGCTCAGACATCCAGCTTGGAGAGCCCACTCACTAAAGACACATGTTGGCTTTGCTTCTGTGGTTGATTGGTGACATCTAGTGTCTCTGAAGAAAACTGCAGTTTCCTGGGTTCACTATAAGTTACTTTGTTATTACATTCCAGGAGGACATGGTGAGGTGACTACAGTTGCAGACCTCTCTCTCTCTCTCTTGATTGAAACAAACCCCAGCGCTGAAACCAGTAGGAACTATATGTAGTGAACTGCTTCGCACAAGGAGATGAACTTACATGTACTTTCTCCACCTCCTCTTTGCATTCTCTCTTCAGCTGTAAGAGGGCAGCCTGGTGCTCTGTGAGGGAAAAGAGCACAGACACTTACTGTAGGACACCATAATGTAATAAATATTTCTACATAAATACAATTACACAGCGCAAGACCATCTCAAATGTCTCGCTAGTTTGAAGCATTATAATAATGTCTGCCAGAGATGACACTTTCAAAAGCCATCAAATTTACTGGCCATTCATGAGATAATTTACTCTGTGATCGTACATTAACCAGTAAAATAGTGGCATGCACACAAGATGAACCTATCATTGCGGGGGTAACTAATATGGCAGTAAAACATCATCCTCTCCTCTTCCATATTACACTAGGCTGATGTTGAGAGACAAAAGAGACATGCCTTTGTCTCGACGGACCGCTTGAAGAACAATAAAGGACATGAATCTCTTTTTTAAGACAACAGTAACATCTGACAACAGTTACTGTAGGGTGGATCACAGCTATGCCAGTAAAAGCGCCTATTTAGGAAACTAAACCAACCTGTTTTTAATGTCCTTGCTGGTACCGTGAAAGATATTGAATTTTCAAAGACTGCTTTATTTATGTTGCCTCGTTATCCCACAGTAAACTATAGTAATATATAGTTTATAAGGCCAACAGACGCTGAGAGTGAAAAACATTAAGAACACCTTCCTAATATTGAGTTGCAACCCTCCTTTTGCCCTCAGAACAGCCTCAGTTCGTTGGGGCATGGACTTTACAAGGTGTTAAAAGCATTCCACAGGGATGCTGGCCCATGTTGACTCCAATGCTTCCCACAGTTGTGTCAAGTTGTCTGAATGTCCTTTGGGTGGTGGACCATTTTTGATACACATGGGAGACTGTTGAGCGTGAAAAACCCAGCAGCGTTGCAGTTGTTGACACAAACCGGTGCACCTGGCACCTACAACCGTACCCCGTTCAAAGGCACTTACATTTATAATATTTGAATGTTTTGTACACTCAGTGTATGTGAGAATAAGAATGTCTTCGACAACCACATCAAAATAGTTTTTTTTTTCATCTAATTGTGCAGTGAACTATATAAAGAGCTTCTGGCAGTATGAACAAGTTTGCACACTCAGCAGTAAAGCTATTTGCACTAAACAATCTGTTGTAGAGGGGATATCACAGTATGCTTGTTTGGTGTTTTAAAGTATGTAAATGTAGCCATGGTTTTAGAATAAGAAATATATATTTTATACAGAAAAATATATATAAATGCAACATGTAAAGTGCTGGTCCCACGTTTCATGAGCTGAAAGAAAAGATCCCAGAAATGTTCCATACTCACAAAAATATTATTTTGTTTAAAAAAATTATACAAATTTGTTTACATCACTGTTAGTGAGCATGTCTCCATGCCAAGATAATCCATCCACCAGACAGGTGTGGCATATCAATAAGCTGATTAAACAACATGATCATTACACAGGTGCATCTTCCGCTGGGGAAGGGCCACTCTAAAATGTGCAGTTTTGTCACACAACACAATGCCACAGATGTCTGAAGTTCTGAGGGAGCGTGCAAAATTGGAATGCTGACTGCAGGAATGTCCACCAGAGCTGTTGCCAGAGAATGTAATGTTCATTTCTCTACCAACGTCGCTTTAGAGAATTCTGCCGTACGTCCAACCGGCCTCACAAGCGCAGGCCATGTGTAACAACACTAGCCCAGGACGTCCACATCCGGCTTCTGTCATCTGCGTGCTTGTCGTCCTCACCATATGGCTTCGTAACTGACTTCAGTGGGCAAATGCTCGCCTTCGATGGCCACTGGCACGCTGGAGAAGTGTGCTCATTATGGATGAATCCCGGTTTCAACTGTACCGGGTAGACGGCAGACAGTATGCTTGGCTTTGTGTTGGCGAGCGGTTTACTGATGTCAACGTAGTGAACAGAGTGCCCCATGGTGGAGGTGGGGTTATGGTATGGGCAGACATAAGCTACAGATAATGAACACAATTGCATTTTATCGATGGCAATTTGAATGCACAGAGATATCGTGACGAGATCCTGAGGCCCATTGTTGTGCCATTCATCTGCTGTCATTCCCTCATGTTTCAGCATCATAATGCATGACCCAATGTCGCAAAGATCTGTACGGAATTCCTGGAAGCTGAAAATGTCCCAGTTCTTCCATGGCCTGCATACTCACCAGACATGTCATCCATTGAGCATGTCAGGCATGCTCTGAACTCTATGAGAAGGAAATGTCTTGTGCTGCATGAGGAAAATGGTGGTCACACTAGATACTGACTAGTTTTCTGATCCACACTCCTACTTAAAAAAAAATAAAGATATCTGTATTCCCAGTTATGTGAAATCCATAAATTAGGGTTTAATGAATTTATTTCAAATGACCGATTTCCTTATATGAACTGTAACTCAGTAAAATCTTTGAATTTGTTTAACGTTGCATTTCTATTTTTGTTCAGTATATATTCAGAAACATGTCATGTGTATCTGAGACTTTTATTATGCCATTGCAATATATATTTTATGATGGGACTTCTGAAAATACCCTTCCCAGACTCACCTGCACGTGAGGAGGAATTCACATGAGAGAAGATGTGTGACAGATAAGTGAAGATGTAACCTGTTGTGCCCCTAAAGTTTGTGTTACTGCTACTTGGAATGATTCAACTATAGAAAATAACTTGATGGTAAAGTAACTATTTATCATCGGGCCCTTAGGGGTAAACAATAGATAGTTAAGTAAAATAATTAGGGTTACACAAGCAATTTCTACAAACCAACAATGCTGTTTCAAGGCTAAAATTCTGAGAGAGTGAAAGCAAAAGAGTTAATGGTAATGGTGTGTGTGTGGGTACGTGCCTACAGTATATGGATGTGTACACACACACACACACACACACACACACACACACACACACACACACACGTAAACATGTTTTCCTCAACCTTCCAAACTCCATGAGATGGCCTGATATAGCTGACACATAGCTCTGCTCCAGTACAGCAGGTCTTCTGCAACCAACACATTAAGTTAAATGAACTTCTCCCTGTAATGTTATTAGATCAGCCTATTTAGAGTCCTCTGTGCCTTTACCCTATTTGTGTGAGTATTCTTCTTCAAAGAGAGACAGGCTGAGAGAATGGCAGGCTGCCCACCCCCAGCCTATCCCCAAACTACCTCCCAAAGCTCCACTATACTGTGTGATTCTACCAGACGTCTCAACAGACAGCAGCATTACTGTGGAGGGAAGGTTTCAGTGCGTTCCTGCTTTAAATGGATTTAAGGGTTATCTTACACTCTGTCACTGTGATTAGCTGGCTCTGTAGATACCAGCAGGGCTGCACTACATATTTGTGTCACCTCTCAATTAGACTAAATAGACCGATTCTGTAAGGAGAGCGTCTGCCCTGGATAAACCAGAGTGGAGGCACTCAGTTTATTTTTGTTAAGACTATCTTGTCTTGTGAGAATTAGTTAAGGCAGACAACAGCATACATGCATTTCTTAACAGGGCATTGTATGATACTTTAGACGCAGTGTTGAGTAAGTGGAGAGCTCCAGGATGGTGCAGGTCCTTACCTGCCTCGGTGTACCTGAGCCCCACCTTCTCCTCCTCATCCTTGGGCTTGGGCGGGGGCCAGATGGCCTGGAGCCGCCCGGGGGTCCGGTCCTCACTGTCTGTAGGGGAGGTGACCTCAGACTGGGAGGAAAGACAGCAGCTCATTACTCAATTAACACAGAACATACAGACTTACAGAACAGTTGGTGCCCAGGATAAGAATATCTGCAATCTGACTGAAAAGTCAACATGTGATAAGACATGAGAACATCTCAAAACAAGATCATGACCAAAACTAATACCCTACTGTCCTGCCTGCCTTGCAGGTCACAACAAAACACAACATACACTTCAAATGGCTCTACATTCCTACATTTCAAAACCTTGATGATCTGAGAACAAACAAACAACAGGGTTCTAAGATAAGATAAGATAAAGAAGGAATAAACCTTTGAGTTAGACACAAACAGTACATACTTTAGACTCCGCTGGACCTTTTTGCTCACTGCTGGGAGACTTGGAGGTTCTCTCAAAGATGGATTTCAGCAGGTCCTTCTCACTTTTATTTTTTTTCTTGACAGCCTCTAAATCCACAGGATCCGCTGTATCCCTTTTAGCAGGTTTGGAGCTGAAGAGACTCTTAAAAGTGTTTAATGTTGTGTCTGAGGCTCTCCTGTTGCCTGCTGGTGGGGTGGTGGGGATCAGCTCTGGACCCTGGTCTGTCGCCCCCTCCTCCCCCCTCTCAGGCTCCCTGTCTCTGAGCTCTAGCAGTGGGTCCGGGTTGTCCTCGGCCTTGGTCCCGTCAAGGTTGAGCAGCTGGCTGAGCTGCCCCAGGAGATTACTCTTGGTCTCAGACACATGTTTGGGCTCAGGACGTTTCTTGGGGGTGCGGCTACTGGAGGTGATCTGCTCAGGGAAGTTATTGGCTTTGTTGACAGTCTTCTTCAGGCTCAGAAGGGCCAGGTCAGCGTCTCTCTGTTTGATCTCAGACACTGTCTCCCTCTCCTCCCCCACAGCCCCTTTCCTCAGAACCCGCAGTCCACTGAACAGGGCAGGCAGCTGGAAGGAGGGGGCATGGGAGGAGACTGTGCCACTGGAGGGGGAGGCGGAGGGTGAGTCTGTGTCGGGCCTCCTTTTGACAGTCATGTCGCCTTGGCCCCTGGGTGAGACAGAGACAGGAGTGGCACTTGGCTGGCTGTCAGTTGGGGACTCTCCAGGAACACGCGACACGGCCAGACCAGTCCTTAAAATACATTTTCTCACTTCAGTGTCAGGCTGCTTCTCCAGGCTAGGAGAAGATGTCTCTGCTGCTTCAGGTGGCTTTGACTCAGAGAGGGTGGAGGGGGAGTCCAGGCAGTGGACATGATCTTTATGCTCCTCAGTTCCAGTGTTTTCCCCAAAAATCTCCTTCCTCTGTCCAGAATCTTGGCCCTCTGGCTGTCCTGACTGCAAGGCAGTGTCGTCTGCTGCTTCCTCTGATGTCTGGGGTTCAGAGGTGAGAGACAAGTTAAGAAGTGAAGCCACTGCAGAGTTGTCTCCAGCACACATGTCAGTAAGGCCCAATACCTCCTGGCTGGTGCTGAAGCCTTTGGCTACTTTGTGGTGATGATAACTGGACCCCTTGGCACCCATGGCTGCTGCATCCACACCCACCTCCACAGGCCTGGGATCAGTGTAGAGGTCAGTGCTGCAGCCGTCTCCAGGCACTTGTGTTTTGGAGACAGAGGAGAGCAGTCCAAGGTCTGTCCCACTGTTAGATCTGCCCATAAACCTTGCAGAGTACAGAACAGAGGTGTCTTTGAGGGATCCCTCCACAAGACTATGTGGCTTATACACAGGCAGCTTTAAGTCTGTCTCAATTGCACCTCTCACTGGGCCAACGGGTGGCAGCTGACCCTTGTTATCATCGAACACTGCCACTGTCCACTGGTCAACGTCAGGTGGGAAGGACATTCCAGGGGCGTCAGGCTTGTCCGATTGGCTGAGGCTGCTGATCCCCTCCTCATCTTCCATCTCTGTGTCGCTACAGATCTCCACCATTGTAACCTGGACCAGACCTGGGTCGGCCGTGGAAACAGACACCTGGCCGGCGTTAGGAGAGGTCACAAAGCTACTGGACTCATTCTCCCATGATTCAATCCTGTCCTCTCTTTTATGAAGTACCACACTCATACCCCTCACATCACTGATAACATCCAGGGTACTTTGATCACTGACCCCTATGAGATCGTTCTCTTCATCAGACAGGGTCCTGAAAGCCGTCAGCACCGCAGTCTCCCCCGCCAGCCTCTGAGGCTCAGTCTTGTCCCCATGTGTAAACATAGTGGAGATCTTATTGCGGAACAAATTGGATTGCTGCTTCCCCTGAACCTCAGAGCTATTACTTACACTGTCCATTTTCACAGAGCCCTTAAATGCACTGTAGCATGTACTTTGGGCAGTGAACTCTGGGTCGGCAGGTAGCCTAGCGTTAAGAGTGTTGGGCCAGTAACCAAAAGGTTGGTTCGATTCCCTGAGCCGACTTGGTGAAAAATCTGTTGATTTGCCCCTTGAGCAAGGTATTTAACCCTAATTTCTCCTGTAAATCGCTCTGGATAATAGTGTCTACTAAATGACTAAAATGTAGTCAGCCAGCCAGGTAGAAAGGCTATCCCAGTACAGTCTGTCCATTCAGTGTCACAAAAGGATCATCTCTACACCTCCAGCTGTCTAACCTGCCAAACTGTGTCCGCTTCTACTGGTTCCAATGAACAAAAGGCCTTTGTGAGGACAAATCCCCTAGCTCTTCTTACCCTCTCCAGGAGGGCTCTAGCTATAACCCCTGCTATCCTGTAATCCCGTTTGGCAACACAAAACCTTGCTATGCTGTGAATAGACAACTTTCTTCAATCACAAACAGCCTCTACTCTACATTTTCCAGAGTTCCAGAACTTCCAGTTTTGTAGAGCAGAATTCCAATGACGTGCCCAGTCAAGTCAAACTGTTCAGAGGCAGGAAGCATGTCCCGGAATAATCTCCCTGGGAATCCAGGAGAAACAAATTCTCACTTTCTCAGGAAAACAACGGAACAAGTTATTTGAATTTGGCCCGGAAGGTTCCAATACTCCTCTCCTACTATATGTGTAGATACAGAGACCTGAGTCAGAGCTACTGTCCGAGTTTCCCTCCTGGCATGGTTCTTTCCCCTCTCTTCCTGTGTGTATATGTGTACAGAAGATCTCTGTGTTCCTGAGAAAAGCCTCCAGGTTGGAAAAGAATGCGGCACACTGGTCTATCCGGTCTGGCCCCGCCTCCCCCCGCCCTGACTGGGAGGGAACTGTGGCAGCAGGCAGCACAGGTGTCCGGTTACTGCTTCTTACTTCCGCAAAATGGCAACCATGGGTAGCTGGAGCTCTCTGTTGATTAGCACTGTGCTCTCTGAGTGAAGTGTAAGAGTGGGGCTGCTAGCTAGTTAGCTAGCTAATCTCCTGATGGTCAGGTGGACCGCAGGGGAGATCCAGCCCTGTGTTACTCTGCTCTTTGCTCTCTGTACTATTACAGCATAGGGCTTAAGCTGTAGTGATTAGTCAGTCTGCTGCTGCTGCCCAGCCCTGACCAGCCCTGACCAACACTGCAATCTTGTTCCGTCAGTAGCTCCGCTAACGTCAAGTGGCTAATAGTGCTACAGTTTGGTGAGAGGAAACTAGGTATTGATTCCCTCATCTCAGAGTGTGAATATCGTTAGATAAGATTCGTCTTGACACTAAATCATAAACTGGAAACATACATTTCATCACACAAGTTTTCTAGTACAGTGAGTTTATATTGAGTGTACACAGACAAGCAACACTACAATATGTATAGTCTACAAAACCTGCTGCTTCAAAGAGGTACGATGGGTTCAACAATCTATCTAGCACCAAGCAACTTTTATTTGAACACCATGTGCACTACCACTTGACAGATTTTAGCACAAAACAGAGCACAGAGGCCTGAAAAGTACTTGGTGAAATTAGGGCTGCTTGGTCATTTAATTTTCAGAGGGTGCTCAAAGCCCTACTAAGGCCATAGTTGGCCTTAGCAGCCAATGTTCACTGCTCAATGTATTCCTTCAAACATAGGAATATTAAGAATTACCAATGGTTGTCAATGTGATTTAGAACCCCATACCAAACCAGACATGCAGTTTGTGTTCAAAGACAAAAACATGCCATTAATAACAAAGCTCTGTAAACATTAATAATATATTAGATAATCATATTTATAATGTATTAGAAAATACTATTATTGTACAAACAAAAAAAAACATTATTTCTGATCTTCTGGGGTTTAAAACAAATCCATAGATAGTAAGTCAGGGGCTGTCAAGCGAGGCCCATTATGTCATCAAATCAATAGCATTGGTGTTTCATTTACTAAGTCTAAATCCATCAGCTAGCCGCATAGCCAGGCCTCAGCACGACTTACCCTGTCTTGAAGGGCTGAGAGGAGCTGAGTAACAGTGACAGTAAGGAGGTTCTTCTTTAAATCTCCCACTGACTACAACTACTGTTTTTAGGACAGTATCGAATCACAATACATATAGAATCGTGAGAATCATAATACATATCGTATCAGGACCTAAGTATTATGAAAATATCGCATCATGAGGTCGCTGGCAATTCCCAGCCCTAACCACAACTACTGTACAATGGTCGAAAAGCAGTATATCAATCAAGTAACAAGTGACTTGTAAATCAAGTCACCCCAATGGATGCCATGACTACAATGCCAGTGTAGGCCACACCACACATGAGTATGTGGGTATCTTCATGTTGAGACAGTCTACCACTAGTCTAGAGGTAAAACAAGAGACAGGTTACTTTTGTTATGATATGCTACAACACAGATCAGGGAGTGTCTTTTGATTACACTATGCTATGTCACTCTAACTGACACACAACCACACCCAAACCACATAATAATCTACCCTTCAAATCTAGTCAAATGGCATGATGGAATCTTGACAGACAGACACAGGAATTGTTACGTTGTTACAATTTACAGTTCATTTGGAAAGCACTCATAGCCCTTGACTTAAAAAAAAAAAAAAAAACATTACAGACTTATTCTAAAATTGATTAAATAATTTTTCCCCTCATCAATCTACACACAATACCCCATAATGACAAGTCGAAAATAGGTTTTAGAAATTCTTGCAAATGTATAAAAAAACAAAATCAGATATACCTTATTTACATAAGTATTCAAACCCTTTGCTATGAGACTCGAAATTGAGCTCCGGTGCATCTTGTTTCCATTGATAATCCTTGAGATGTTTCTACAACAAATTCTATTGATTGGACAAGATTTGGAAAGGCACACACCTGTCTATATAAGGTCCCACAGTTGACAGTGCATGTCAGAGCGAAAACCAAGCCATGAGGTCTTAGGAATTGTCCGTAGAGCTCCGAGACAGGATTGTGTCGAGGCACAGGTCTGGTGAAGGGTACCAAAACATTTATGCTGCATTGAAGGTCCCCAAGAACACAGTGGCCTCCATCATTTTAAAATGGAAGAAGTTTGGAACCACCAAAACTCTTCCTAAAGCTGGCCGTGGCCAAACTGAGCAATTGGGGGAGAAGGGCCTTGGTCATGGAGGTGACAAAGAACACAATGGTCACTCTGAGTGAGGGTACAGAAGGAAGCATCCCACCTTTATCAGGCCTTTGAGAAACAGACGCCTCACAAGTCCTCCACTGGCAGCTTCATTAAATAGTACCCGCAAAACACCAGTCTCAACTTCAACAGTGAAGAGGCAACTCCGGGATGCTGGCCTCCTAGGCAGAGTTCCTCTGTCCAGTGTGTGTTCTTTTGCCCATCTTAATCTTTTTTTTTATATTGGCCAGTCTGAGATTTGGCTTTTTCTTTGCAACTCTGCCTAGAAGGCCAGCATCCCGGAGTCACCTCTTCACTGTTCACTGTTCACGTTGAGACTGGTGTTTTGCGGGTACTATTTAATAAAGCTGCCAGTTGAGGACTTGAGAGACGTATGTTTCTCAAACGAGACACTCTAATGTACTTGTCCTCTTGCTCAGTTGTGCACCGGGGCCTCCCACTCCTCTTTCTATTCTGGTTAGGGCCAGTTTGCACTGTTCTTGGCAATTTCTCACATGGAATAGCCTTAATTTCTCAGAACAAGAACAGGCTGACGAGTTTCAGAAGAAAGTTATTTGTTTCTGGCCATTTTGAGCCTGTGAGCCATTACCAACCTTTCAAAGCACTTCATGGCTACGGACGTGAGTGCTACGGGTCTGTAGTCATTTAGGCAGGTTGCCTTTGTGTTCTTGGGCACAGGGACTATAGTGGTCTGCTTGATACATGTTGGTATTACAGACTCAATCAGGGACATGTTTAAAATGTCAGTGAAGACACCAGCCAGTTGGTCAGCACATGCCCGGAGCACAAGTCCTGGTAATCCATCTGGCTCCGCAGCCTTGTGTATGTTGACGTGTTTAAAGGTCTTACTCACGTCGGCTACAGGGAGCGTGATCACACAGTCATCCGGAACAGCTGTAGCTCTTATGCATGCCTCAGTGTTGCTTGCCTCGAAGCAAGCATAGAAGTGGTTTAGCTCACCTGGTAGGCTCGTGTCACTGTGCAGCTCGCAGCTGTGCTTCCTTTGTAGTCTGTAATAGTTTGCAAGCCCTGCTACATAAGACGAGCGTCGGAGCCAGTGTAGTATGATTCAATTTTAGCCCTGTATTGACGCTTTGCCTGTTTGATGGTTCGTCACAGGGCATAGCAGGATTTCTTATAAGCTTCCGGGTTAGCGGCAGCTCTACCCTTTAGCTCAGTCCGAATGTTGTCTGTAATCCATGGCTTCTGGTTGGGGTATGTACGTACAGTCACTGTGGGGACGACGTCCTCGATGCACTCATTGATAAAGCCAGTTACTGATGTGGTGTACTCAATGCCATCGGAAGAATCCCGGAACATGTTCAAGACTGTTATAGCAAAACTGTAGTTTAGCATCGGTTTCATCTGACCACTTTTTTATAGACCGAGTCACTGGTGCTTCCTGCTTTAATTTTTGCTTGTAAGCAGGAATCAGGAGGACAGAGTTGTGGTCGGATTTACCAAATGGAGGGTGAGGGAGAGCTTTGTGTGTGGAGTACAGGTGATCTAGAATTTTTTTCCCTCTGGTTGCACATTTAACATGTTGATAGAAATTTGGTAGAACTGATTTAAGTTTCCCTGCATTAAAGTCTCCAGCCACTAGGAGCGCCATCTCTGGGTGAGTGGTTTCCTGTTTGCTTATTTCCTTATACAGCTGACTGAGTGCGGTCTTAGTGCCAGCATCTGTATGTGGTGGTAAATAAACAGCCACGAAAAGTATAGCTGAAAACTCTCTAGGCAAGTAGTGTGGCCTGCAATTTATCACAATATACTCTACTTCAGGAGAGCAAAATCTAGAGACTTCCTTAGATTTCGTGCACCAGCTGTTGTTTACAAATATGCACAGAGCGCCCCACCCTCGTCTTTCCGGAGTGTGCTCTTCTACCTTGCTGGTGCAGCATATATCTAGCTGAATATTCATGTCGTCATTCAGCCACTATTCTGTGAAACATTGGATATTACAGTTTTTGATGTCCCGTTGGTAGGATATTTGTGAATGTACCTCGTCTAATTTATTGTCCAATGATTGCATGTTGGTGAGTAGTATTGACAGTAACGGCAGCTTTCCCAGTCGCCTTCTCCGGGTCCTGACCAGGCTCTTTGTCCTCTGTACCTGCATCGCTTCCTCTTGCAAATAACGGGGATGTCGGTCCTGTGGGGTGTTTGGAGAATGTCTTGTGCGTCGACTTTGTCGTAGAAAAAAATCTTTGTCTAACCCGAGGTGAGTGATCGCTGTCCTGATATACAGAAGCTCTTTTTTGCCGTAAGATACTGTTGCAGAAACATTATGTACAAAATAATAAAAACACATAATAGCACAATTGGTTGGGCGCCTGTAAAACTGCTGCCATTTCTTCCACCGCCATTTTACAGCAAAGGCTAACTAGTCTAAAGAAGGCCAGTTTTCAGCTGTGCAAACAAAATTGCAAAAGGGTTTTCTAATGCTCAATTAGCCATTTAAAATGATAAACTTGGATTAGCTAACACAACGTGCCATTGGAACACAGGAATGATGGTTGCTGATAATGGACCTCTGTACGCCTATGTAGATATTCCATAAAAAATCTGCCATTTCCAGCTACAATAGTCATTTACAACATGAACAATGTCTACACTGTATTTCTGATCAATTTGATGTTATTTTAATGGACAAAAAGTTGCTTTTCTTTCAAAAATAAGGACATTTCTAAGTGACCCCAAACGTTTGAACAGTAGTGTATAAGTGTATTAAAGTAGTCAAAAGTTTAGTATTTGGTCCCATATTCCTAGCACGCAAAGATTACATCAATCTTGTGACTCTACAAACTTGTTCAATGCATTTGCTGTTTGTTTCTGTTGTGTTTCAGATCATTTTGTACCCAATAGAAATGAATGGTAAATTATGTATTGTGTAATTTGGAGTCACTTTTATTGTAAATAAGAATAGTATATGTTTGTAAACACTTCTACATTAATGTGGATGCTACCATGATTACGGAGAGTCCTGAATGAATCAACTTCCTATGAGAATAGGCTTTAGGTGAAGCAGGTGAACCTGTAGCTATATTACTTCAACATCATCTGACACTACCCTGCAACAAATGGCTGATGTTTGGATGGATGATTGGCTTCAGTAGTGAAAACACCTAGAGACACACTGCACCTAAGGGGTTAGTACAGTAGCTAGAGTCAGTCCTGGGCTCTGAACCACCAAGGACCACAGCACCACATCCCAGATCTCTTAATGTTAACGCAACTGGCGGAAATCAGGTGGTTTAGCGCTTCAGTAGACTGGAGTACTCGCTGGTCTGGAGCCCTGAGGGAACAGCACTGTCATGCTATACTGCCCTGAAAGCGGATACGTAATGGAGGATGACTAATGCTATTGTGTAGTAACCTTTATACAGTATCAATTAGGGCCAGAGGTGTTCCTGACCATGTGACCCACCTGACCAGGAAAAACTCTAGGGCCTAGTTACACCTTGGCCAGTTCTTTCCTGGTTAGGTCGCATAACCCTAAGTATGACATATTGCTGTTAGCTAAATGTGTGGGTGCAGCAGCTCTCACCGTGCACTCCAGTTGAGGGTAGTAGGGGGTATCTCCGATGATGTCATCCTCTGGGGGCGTGATCCTGAGGAAGTCCAGGTGATTGGGACGGGAGACACGGTTCAGGGAGTCCTGGGTCTGGGAGATGGCATCATCACCGTCCAGCATCCAGATATCGGCCTCCTCTACACACACACACACAAATACACACAAACACACATGTGCACATGTAAACACACAATAAAGAGTTGTTATGAATTGTAATAACAGGTGTATTAGGATAGACTGAAACACACACTCTGTTAGGGAGGGATTTTACAGAGCAACAGAGCCAGCATGTATCCTGAATAGATCAAGTGGCGGGAGGTAGAAAGCAGGCATCGTAGCTTTTAAAAATCAAAGACACAGAGCAAGCACATCTCTGCTGCAGGATACAGATGTGTTTTATATACTGCACATAGCTAGACTTGCTTCAGCCTGAGGACCACCAACCGCCCTCTGATCTGATAAAGAACAATGCCCTATAAAACAAATGCCACTATAACCAATATGGATTTCTGTATACGAGTCAATGCATTGGCCATCGCAGCACTGTAACAGAGTACATTACCTACGGAATGGTAATACGCTCTTCTCTAAAACAATTGGCTAAAGAAACCAGACCAACAGCGTGTTTATGTTTGTTTTCACTCACTGTAACACATCTATTCTGTTGTCAGGGATTGGAGAGCAGAGCAGCCGACATCTAGCCCACTCAGAGAGAGACTACAGTAAACCTGACTAAATCTGACTAGATCACTATGTTCTGGCTAAACTATGGTGGAACAGAGCTGCAAGAACAGGGCTGATGTGAGTAGAGTCTTTCATCCATACCCTATTCCTATTCCCAGATAATCCTCAAACACCTCCACTCCCTTCAGCCTACAGGGAAGGATGGATTCAGATTCATTTGGACTTTGTGATTCATAGCTCAGAGACAACCTCATCCATAGTCCATCACCTCTCCAGCCTATGATCACAAATAATGTAATGGGTAGGCTAGTATAGTGCGCTCCCCAAAAACATAACACAACAGTGCATCTCACAAAATAATACTGTCACATCCACATTGATACATCCACATATGCACACGTGGTACTCTCACACACAGCGGAAATACTTCCTGCATTCTTCGCCTTGGGAGTGAACATTTCACTTTTAGTCTACACCTGTTGTTTACAAAGCATGTGATGAATAGAATTTGATTTGAGAAGCGCTGAAGTACGATAAAGACAGAGAGGTGGGGGAGAAAGAGAGATAGAGAAACAGCTCACAATGAACACACTGATGCTCAACAACCTCAATTCAGGGTTTTCTCATGCTGTAATACAACACCTTCCCACGAGGGTCACACTGCTATCACTTCAACCTGTTGTTTAGATAAATAATAAGGTTAAACTGAGAGGTACAGTGGTTTGCGAATGTATTCAACTCCCTTGGCATTTTTCCTATTTTGTTGCCTTACAACCTGCAATTAAAATGGATTTTGGGGGGGTTGTATCATTTGATTTACACAACATGCCCACCACTTTGAAGATGCAAAATATGCTTTATTGTGAAACAAACAAGAAATAAGACAGAAACCCCGAAAACTTGAGCGTGCATAACTATTCACCCCCCCAAAGTCAATACTTTGTAGAGCCACCTTTTGCAGCAATTACAGCTGCAAGTCTCTTGGGGTATGTTTCTATAAGCTTGACACATCTAGCCACTGGGATTTTTGCCCATTCTTCAAGGCAAAACTGCTCCAGCTCCTTCAAAGTTGGATGGGTTCCGCTGGTGTACAACAATATTTAAGTTATACCACAGATTCTCAATTGGATTGAGGTCTGGGATTTGACTAGGCCATTCCAAGACATTTAAATGTTTCTCCTTAAACCACTCAAGTGTTGCTTTAGCAGTATGCTTATGGTCATTGTCTTGCTGGAAGGTGAACCTCCATTCCAGTCTCAAATCTCTGAAAGACTGAAACACGCTTCCCTCAAAAATGTCCCTGTATTTAGCTTCATCCATCATTCCTTCAATTCTGACCAGTTTCCCAGTCCCTGCCGATGAAAAACATGATGGGGATGATGTTCTTGGGACGATAGGAGGTGTTGGGTTTGCGCCAGACATAGCATTTTCTCATTGTCTCATTTGACCAGAGTACCTTCTTCCATATGTTTTGGGAGTCTCAAACATGTTTCTTATTTTTTTGTTTAAGCAATAGTTTTTTCTGGCCACTCTTCCGTAAAGCCCAGCTATGAAGAGTGTACGGCTTAAAGTGGTCCTATGGACAGATAAGCCAATCTCTGCTGTGGAGCTTTGCAGCTCCTTCAGGGTTATCTTTGGTCTCTTTGTTGCCTCTCTGATTAATGCCCTCCTTGCCTGGTCCGTGAGTTTTGGTGGGCGGCCCTCTCTTGGCAGGTTTGTTGTGGTGCTATATTCTTTCCATTTTTTTAATAATGGATTTAATGGTGCTCCATGGGATGTTCTGATATTTTTTTATAACCCAACCCTGATCTGTACTTCTCCACAACTTTGACCCTGACCTGTTTGGAGAGCTCCTTGGTCTTCATGGTGCCCCTTGCTTAGTGGTGTTGCAGATTCTGGGGCCTTTCAGAACAGGTGTGTATATACTTAGATCATGTGACAGATCATGTGACACTTAGATTGCGCACAGGTGGACTTTTTAAACACGAATTATGTGACTTCTGAAGGTAATTGGTTGCATCAGATATTATTTAGGAGCTTCATAGCAAAGGGGGTGAATACATATGCACGCACCACTTTTCCTTTTTAAATCTTTGTACATTTTTTGAAACAAGTTATTTTTTTCATTTCACTTCACCAATTTGAACTATTTTGTGTATGTCCATTACATGAAATCCAAATAAAAATCCATTTAAATTACAGGTTGTAATGCAACAAAATAGGAAAAACTCCAAGGGGAATAATTACTTTTGCAAGGCACTGTATCTATGCTGCATAAGATGCTCAACTCTCACACACTATTAGAGCCCTTCTTTTTTGGTGTTGTTTCCACTCTCTAAATCTCCTAAACACTATGATGGTGTTTCAAATCCTAATACTGTAAATGGGAGTCCCTCCTCTTATTGTATATTCCTGGCTCTTATATGGTGTTTATAAACTCCTCATTGGTCATTCCAAAAGTTCAAATGTACGCTTGAATAAAGTATGCTTGAATAAAGGACACGAGAAAATATACTTCTGTGAAAATACAAATTAATACGTTTGTTCAGGATAATAATTATTGAGTACAACATTTTCAAGACATGATTTTGAAGCCTCAAATGCTTTATATTTTCATTGCAAATTATCACAAGACAAAGCAACAGGTCTTTCTCATTTGTATATTGATAAAGTAAGACAGTTTAAAGATTTGTAAGGTATTTCACTGGCTCCAGGTCATCTACAAGTCTCTGATAGTTGAAGCACCGCCTTATCTCAGCTCACTGGTCACCAAAGCAGCACCCACCCGTAGCACGCGCTCCAGCAGGTATATCTCACTGGTCATCCCCAAAGCCAATTCTTCCTTTGGCTGCCTTTCCTTCCAGTTTGCTGCTGCCGATGACTGGAACGAACTGCAAAAATCACTGAAGCTGGAGACTCATATCTCCTTCACTAGCTTTAAGCACCAACTGTCAGAGCAGCTCACAGATCACTGCACCTGTACATAGCCCATCTGTAAATATCCCATCAAAACTACCTCTTCCCCATACTGTATTTATTTATTTATCTTGCTCCTTTGTACCCCTGTATCTCTACTTGCACATTCATATTCTGCACATCTACCATTCCAGTGTTTAATTGCTATATTGTAATTACTTCACCACCATGGCCTATTTATTGCCTTTACCTCCCTTATCTTACCTCATTTGCATACACTGTATATATACTTTTTCTACTGTATTATTCACTGTATGTTTGTTTGTTTGTCCTCAACTAGCCTACCTGGTTAAATAAAGGTGAAATTAACAATATATATATATATATATAATAAATAAATGTATCATTTTAATTATACATTTTAAAAGAAATATGGCATTTTATTTCACATTCATGGAAACAAAACACAGACATGGACTACTAATGTTGCCAGTAGCACTTGTACAAAACTTCAGCCCATGGCTCAATGTAATCTACAGCTCATCCATTATGCTAATGTCTATGACCTGAGACTTTATATTTAGATGATGGTACATTACATGTAAGGTTGTTCAGATGGATTGAATCACAGTACAGTTGAGTTAGATTGTTGACAGTTCAGTTGGAATTTGTCTAATTCTTGTCTTGATTAGCTTTGGTTAGGACTGTCCAGCCGGTAGGTAACGTAGTATGTCTGCAGGGAGACAAATAAATAGCAAATAATAACAAGCAATAATGATAGTACATGAATGCACAATTAGGTTATCTAATGCTATAATATTAATACATTGTAATATAAAATATACAATTATTTAACAAATCAATAGCAATATGCATACGTGATTAAGCTATGCAAAACAGGAACAATATAACAAAATGAATGTCAAAGTGGGATGCAAAAACATGTGGTGTGGTTGGCTAAATTGGCAGTGGCTATTTACTGTAGCATATAACATGTGGGTCACACATCAAACAATAGATGAAGCTCATAAAGCTAGTAGGCTTTCCAGCAGTATTAACTAAAAAGCAAACCTCAATTTGCATAAAAACAAGGGCACGAAAGGAACAAACAATGACGTGTAATTTTACAACTAGAGTACATGACCATAGGTATGTGGACACCAGCTCGTCGAACATCTCATTCCAAAACCATGGGCATTAATATGAAGTTGGTACCCCTTTAACTGCTATAACAGCCTCCACTCTTCTGGGAAGGCTTTCCACTAGATGTTGGAACATTGCTGAGCGGACTTACTTCCATTCAGCCACAAGAGCATTAGTAAAGTCGGGCACTGATGTTGGGGGCGATTATGCCTGACTCGCAATCGGCGTTCCAATTCATTCCAAAGGTGTTCGATGGGGTTGAGGTCAGGCTCTGTGCAGGCCAGTCAAGTTTTTCCACACCAATCTCAACAAACCACTTCTGTATGGACCTCGCTTTGTGCATGGGAGCATTGTCATGCTGAAACAGGAAAGTGCCTTCCACAAAGTGTTACCACAATGTTTGAAGCACAGAATCATCTAGAATGTCATTGTATGCTGTAGCCTTAAAATGTCCCTTCACTGGAACTAAAGGGCCATGAAATACAGCTGCAGACCATTACCCTTCCTCCACCAAACTTTAAAGTTGGCACATTATGGCGCAGGAGGGGAGTGCTGCCCTCTTATCGGCTCTTAACCAACAATGCTATTTTGTTTGTTTTTTCGTGTTGTTCTTATCTTGTTTTGTACATAATGTCTCTTATGACCGAAAATAACTTCTGGACATTTGAACTGTGATTATTCACCTCAGATTAGACAAAGAGTTTATCTTCAATGAGACGGATGGGAGGGATATAATACAAACACCCAACCAGGCCCAGATCCCCGTCATTCGCTGGAGAAGGAAACTGAGATTTTGCGGAAAAAGATCAGGATGCCTTGTGAGGATCAGGCGACGAGTGGCTAATCTGCCTTTGCCTTCTGTCCTGCTAGCTAGCGTTCAAATTCTGGAAAATAAATGGGACGAACTGAAAGCACGTATATCCAACAAACGGGACATTAAAAACTTTAATATCTTATGTTTCACTGAGTCGTGGCTGAAAGACGACATTAAGAACATACAGCTGGCGGGTTATACACTCTATCGGCAGGATAGAACAGCAGCCTCTGGTAAGACACGGGGCTGGGGCCTATGCATATATGTAAACAACAGCTGGTGCACGATATCTAAGGAAGTCTCAAGGTTTTGCTCGCCTGAGGTAGACGGGGCTCTAGTGGAGCAGGTTGAGAGCTTCAAGTTCCTTGGCGTCCACATCACCAACAAACTAACATGGTCCAAGCACACAAAGACAGTCGTGAAAAGGGCACGACAAAACCTATTCCCCCTCAGGAGACTGACGGGATAAACCTGTCAGGGTGCTCTCAATGGTGCAGCTGTAAAACCTTTTGAGGATCTTTTGAGGATCAGGCATACCACTGTTGCGTCGTCGCACATTTGTAAGATAAATATTGACATTTTACTATCTCTAACACTTTTAATGTGCAAAAATTACAAATTAATTAGCGGGTGATGGTGATTTCAGGGGGGGGCTCAGTTTACCTCATGGCGCAGATCAGGCGCTGAGCCAATAGCCATAGACTTACAGTTGAAGTTGGAAGTTTACATACCCTTAGGTTGGAGTCATTAAAACAATTTTGTCAACCACTCCACAAATTTCTTGTTAACAAACTATAGTTTTGGCAACTCGGTTAGGACATCTACTGTGTGCATGACACAAGACATTTTTCGAACAATTGTTTACAGACAGATTATTTCTATAATTCACAGTCTCACAATTCCAGGGGGTCAGAAGTTAACATACACTAAGTAGACTGTGCCTTTAAACAGCTTGGAAAATTCCAGAAAATTATGTCATTGCTTTAGAAGCTTCTGATAGGCTAATTGACATAATTTGAGTCAATTGGAGGTGTACCTGTGGATGTATTTCAAGGCATACCTTCAAACCCAGTGCCTCTTTGCTTGACATCATGGAAAAATCAAAAGAAGTCAGCCAAGAACTCTGGTTCATCCTTGGGAGCAATTTCCAAACGCCTGAAGGTACCACGTTCATCTGTACAAACAATAGTACTGTCACGCCCTGACCTTAGAGAGACTTTTTATTTCTCTATTTTTTATTTTTTATTTTATTTATTTCACCTTTATTTAACCAGGTAGGCAAGTTGAGAACAAGTTCTCATTTACAATTGCGACCTGGCCAAGATAAAGCAAAGCAGTTCGACAGATACAACAACACAGAGTTACACATGGAGTAAAACAAACATACAGTCAATAATAAAGTATAAACAAGTCTATATACAATGTGAGCAAATGAGGTGAGAAGGGAGGTAAAGGCAAAAAAAGGCCTTGGTGGCAAGGTAAATACAATATAGCAAGTAAAACACTGGAATGGTAGTTTTGCAATGGAAGAATGTGCAAAGTAGAAATAAAAATAATGGGGTGCAAAGGAGCAAAATAAATAAATAAATTAAATACAGTTGGGAAAGAGGTAGTTGATAGGGCTAAATTATATGTGGGCTATGTACAGGTGCAGTAATCTGTGAGCTGCTCTGACAGTTGGTGCTTAAAGCTAGTGAGGGAGATAAGTGTTTCCAGTTTCAGAGATTTTTGTAGTTCGTTCCAGTCATTGGCAGCAGAGAACTGGAAAGAGAGACGGCCAAAGAAATAATTGGTTTTGGGGGTGACTAGAGAGATATACCTGCTGGAGCGTGTGCTACAGGTGGGAGATGCTATGGTGACCAGCGAGCTGAGATAAGGGGGGACTTTACCTAGCAGGGTCTTGTAGATGACATGGAGCCAGTGGGTTTGGCGACGAGTATGAAGCGAGGGCCAGCCAACGAGAGCGTACAGGTCGCAATGGTGGGTAGTATATGGGGCTTTGGTGACAAAACGGATTGCACTGTGATAGACTGCATCCAGTTTGTTGAGTAGGGTATTGGAGGCTATTTTGTAAATTACATCGCCAAAGTCGAGGATTGGTAGGATGGTCAGTTTTACAAGGGTATGTTTGGCAGCATGAGTGAAGGATGCTTTGTTGCGAAATAGGAAGCCAATTCTAGATTTAACTTTGGATTGGAGATGTTTGATATGGGTCTGGAAGGAGAGTTTACAGTCTAACCAGACACCTAAGTATTTGTAGTTGTCCACGTATTCTAAGTCAGAGCCGTCCAGAGTAGTGATGTTGGACAGGCGGGTAGGTGCAGGTAGTGATCGGTTGAAGAGCATGCATTTAGTTTTACTTGTATTTAAGAGCAGTTGGAGGCCACGGAAGGAGAGTTGTATGGCATTGAAGCTTGCCTGGAGGGTTGTTAACACAGTGTCCAAAGAAGGGCCGGAAGTATACAGAATGGTGTCGTCTGCGTAGAGGTGGATCAGAGACTCACCAGCAGCAAGAGCGACCTCATTGATGTATACAGAGAAGAGAGTCGGTCCAAGAATTGAACCCTGTGGCACCCCCATAGAGACTGCCAGAGGTCCGGACAACAGACCCTCAGATTTGACACACTGAACTCTATCAGAGAAGTAGTTGGTGAACCAGGCGAGGCAATCATTTGAGAAACCAAGGCTGTTGAGTCTGCCGATGAGGATGTGGTGATTGACAGAGTCGAAAGCCTTGGCCAGATCAATGAATACGGCTGCACAGTAATGTTTCTTATCGATGGCGGTTAAGATATCGTTTAGGACCTTGAGCGTGGCTGAGGTGCACCCATGACCAGCTCTGAAACCAGATTGCATAGCAGAGAAGGTATGGTGAGATTCAAAATGGTCGGTAATCTGTTTGTTGACTTGGCTTTCGAAGACCTTAGAAAGGCATGGTAGGATAGATATAGGTCTGTAGCAGTTTGGGTCAAGAGTGTCCCCCCCTTTGAAGAGGGGGATGACCGCAGCTGCTTTCCAATCTTTGGGAATCTCAGACGACACGAAAGAGAGGTTGAACAGGCTAGTAATAGGGGTGGCAACAATTTCGGCAGATAATTTTAGAAAGAAAGGGTCCAGATTGTCTAGCCCGGCTGATTTGTAGGGGTCCAGATTTTGCAGCTCTTTCAGAACATCAGCTGAATGGATTTGGGAGAAGGAGAAATGGGGAAGGCTTGGGCGAGTTGCTGTTGGGGGTGCAGTGCTGTTGACAGGGGTAGGAGTAGCCAGGTGGAAAGCATGGCCAGCAGTAGAAAAATGCTTATTGAAATTTTCAATTATGGTGGATTTATCAGTGGTGACAGTGTTTCCTATCTTCAGTGCAGTGGGCAGCTGGGAGGAGGTGTTCTTATTCTCCATGGACTTTACAGTGTCCCAGAACTTTTTTGAGTTAGTGTTGCAAGAAGCAAATTTCTGCTTGAAAAAGCTAGCCTTGGCTTTTCTAACTGCCTGTGTATAATGGTTTCTAGCTTCCCTGAACAGCTGCATATCACGGGGGCTGTTCGATGCTAATGCAGAACGCCATAGGACGTTTTTGTGTTGATTAAGGGCAGTCAGGTCTGGGGAGAACCAAGGGCTATATCTGTTCCTGGTTCTAAATTTCTTGAATGGGGCATGTTTATTTAAGATGGTTAGGAAGGCATTTTTAAAAAATATCCAGGCATCCTCTACTGACGGGATGAGGTCAATATCCTTCCAGGATACCCCGGCCAGGTCGATTAGAAAGGCCTGCTCGCTGAAGTGTTTCAGGGAGCGTTTTACAGTGATGAGAGGAGGTCGTTTGACCGCTGACCCATTACGGATGCAGGCAATGAGGCAGTGATCGCTGAGATCGTGGTTGAAGACAGCAGAGGTGTATTTAGAGGGGAAGTTGGTTAGGATGATATCTATGAGGGTGCCCGTGTTTAAGGCTTTGGGGAGGTACCTGGTAGGTTCATTGATAATTTGTGTGAGATTGAGGGCATCAAGTTTAGATTGTAGGATGGCTGGGGTGTTAAGCATGTTCCAGTTTAGGTCGCCTAGCAGCACGAGCTCTGAAGATAGATGGGGGGCAATCAGTTCACATATGGTGTCCAGAGCACAGCTGGGGGCAGAGGGTGGTCTATAGCAGGCGGCAACGGTGAGAGACTTGTTTTTAGAAAGGTGGATTTTTAAAAGTAGAAGTTCAAATTGTTTGGGTACAGACCTGGATAGTAGGACAGAACTCTGCAGGCTATCTTTGCAGTAGATTGCAACACCGCCCCCTTTGGCAGTTCTATCTTGTCTGAAAATGTTGTAGTTTGGAATTAAAATGTCTGAATTTTTGGTGGTCTTCCTAAGCCAGGATTCAGACACAGCTAGAACATCCGGGTTGGCAGAGTGTGCTAAAGCAGTGAATAGAACAAACTTAGGGAGGAGGCTTCTAATGTTAACATGCATGAAACCAAGGCTATTACGGTTACAGAAGTCGTCAAAAGAGAGCGCCTGGGGAATAGGAGTGGAGCTAGGCACTGCAGGGCCTGGATTCACCTCTACATCGCCAGAGGAACATAGGAGGAGTAGAATAAGGGTGCGACTAAAAGCAATAAGAATTGGTCGTCTAGAACGTCTGGAACAGAGAGTAAAAGGAGGTTTCTGGGGGCGATAAAATAGCATCAAGGTATAATGTACAGACAAAGGTAAGGTAGGATGTGAATACAGTGGAGGTAAACCTAGGTATTGAGTGATGAAGAGAGAGATATTGTCTCTAGAAACATCATTGAAACCAGGAGATGTCATTGCATGTGTGGGTGGTGGAACTAATAGGTTGGATAAGGTATAGTGAGCAGGACTAGAGGCTCTACAGTGAAATAAGCCAATAAACACTAACCAGAACACCAATGGACAAGACATATTGACATTAAGGAGAGGCATGCTTAGTCGAGTGATCAAAAGGGTCCAGTGAGTGGAGAGGTTGGTTTAGGGTCACGGCGATTTAGACAGCTAGCCAAGCCAACCGGTAGCAAGCTAGCATAGAATGGAGTCTGTTGTTAGCCACCTCTTGCGTTCGGTCAGTAGATTAGTGGGGTTCCGTGTGGTAGAGGGGATTAATCCAAATCACACAACAACAACAAAAATAAGAACAATAGATATAGTTATAGAGGCCCGAGAAGAAAACATAATAATTAAAATAAATAAATTGTCCGATTGTCTATTCAGATAGCAGCCGGAAAGACGGCTAACGGTTAGCGGGCCGCAGATGGGCGTTCAGGTAACGTCGCGACAGAGGAGCCAGCCGGATCTCCTTCAGGTAGATAACGTCGGCAGTCCGGTTGTGAAGGCCCGGTGGGGCTCCGCGTAGGCAGTGAAACGGGTCCGGATAGGTGACTGCAGCCCAGGAGTGAATGATGGAACTCAGGCGTGATTGACGGAGCTGGCTAGCACCGGAACAATCGATGTTTGCTCCGGAATCGACGAAAGCCGACTGTCACACGGATAGCAGCTAGCTAGCTGTGAGATCCGGGTATGAATGTCCAGAGAGCAGTTGAAATCCAGGGACATGGAGAGAAAAATTGGTCCGGTATGTTCCGTTCCGAGCCGCGCTGCGCCGTACAAAACTGGCGATAGATTTTCGATAGATTTTCGAGCTAAAGGACAGCCGATGACCACAAACCGTGGTTAGCTTCTGATTAGCTTCTGGGCTAGCTCCTGGCTAGCTTCTGGCTAGTTTCTGGCCAGCCTCCTGGAGTTTCTGGCTAGCTTCCTGAAGGATTGCAGATCTGAGGTAAATAATACTTTTTTATAAATATAAATTGGTGAGGCTGGTTGCAGGAGAGTGTTTAGAAGATGAGTTGATGGAAAATAAAAATAAAATGTATGTGAAAAAAGTTGTAAATATATATATATACAGGACACGACAAGACGAGGACAAAAGACGTCTGAACTGCTATGCGATCTTGGATCAATTGTAATCGATTATTTGGTAAGGTCTGGGTGTGATTTGGGTGGGCATTCTAGTTTTTCTATTTCTTTTTATGGCTTTGTATGGTTCCCAATCAGAGGCAGCTGTCTATCGTTGTCTCTGATCATACTTAGGCAGCCTTTTTTCCACCTTCAGTTGTGGGATCTTGTTTTTGTGTAGCTGCCTGTGAGCAGCCCAGAACGCCACGTTTTGTTTGTGCTTGTCTTTGTTTGGTGAGTTTTGATTTATTAAAATATGTGGAACTCTACGCACGCTGTGCCTTGGTCCGCTCATTTCAACGACCATGACAAGTACGTAAGTATAAACACCATGGGACCACGCAGCCGTCCTACCGCTCAGGAAGGAGACGCATTCTGTCTCCTAGAGGTAAACGTACTTTGGTGCGAAAAGTACAAATCAATCCCAGAACAATCCCAGAACAACAGCAAAGGACCTTGTGAAGATGCTGGAGGAAATAGGTACAAAAGTATCTATATCCACAGTAAAACGAGTCCTATATTGACATAACCTGAAAGGCCACTCAGCAAGGAAGAGGCCACTGCTCCAAAACAGCAACTGCACATGGGGACAAAGATTGTACTTTTTAGAGAAATGTCCTCTGGTCTGATGAAACAAAAATGGAACTGTTTAGTCATAATGACTATCGTTATGTTTGGATGAAAAAGGGGGAGGCTTGCAAGCCGAAGAACACCATTCACCCAACTTATTGTGGGAAGCTTGTGGAAGGCTACCCGACCCGATTGACCCAAGTTAAACAATTTAAAGTCAATGCTACTAAATACTAATTGAGTATATGTAAACGTCTGACCCACAGGGTATGTGATGAAAGAAATAAAAGCTGAAATAAATCACTCTACTATTATTCTGACATTTCACATTCTTAAAATAAAGGTGTGATCCTAACTGACTTAAGACAGGGAATTTTTACTAGGATTAAATGTCAGGTTTTGTGAAAAACTGAGTTTAAATGTATTTGGCTAAGGCGTATGTAAACTTCCGACTTCAACTGTATAAGTCATTTTAGAGAATCCAGGTCAGAGGGCCAGCTGATGACCTCCATCAGCAGCAGATGTTTGAATGGAAAATGAATATGTTAATGCAACGAATCGAATCGTATCGAACCGAATCGCGTCAAGTTGTTCCTCTAATCAAACAGAATCGCACCAAATCGTTTGTAACTAAAACGTATTGAGTAGAGAACAGCACTCTTCCATCTTTTCATCCCTATATTAAACATTTACTGATAATTGAGAGCCAGCTTTTGAGGCTAGTTTGTCCACATCTATAGCTGTGACTACACGGCATATTCTGAGCTGAGGACACAGGCAGCAGTGTTAAAAAAGCATTAAGAGGGCCACGCTGCCACCATCTGGACAGGAATAGGTAGAGAGGCTTTGTTGTCCCTGTCGACACAGTCAGTGCAGTGCAGCTCTGACTGGCTCTGAGCAGAAAGACCACCCTAAATACAAAGGTGCACAATGAATTAACACCGTCATCAGGGGATCTCATGTCTTCTTCTGAAATGATATGTGTGCCAAAACATATTATAGACTTCAATCTATTCAACTTTTGTTTATTACAAATATCAAAAAACACAATACTGGTGCACTGAAAAATAATACACTCAAACAATTAAATGAGAGTGAGCCTCCATTCCACTATAATAATAGAAAGTTAAACTCATAAAGTGTTGACTAGAATCTGATTTAGAAAGCACTGTGCTGCATTAGGTAATACATTTATTAGCGTGTGCTCTGAGAACACTTGGCAGTTGCTTGATTACACACACACACACACACACACACACACACACACACACACACACACACACACACACACACACACACACACACACACACACACACTAACTATGCTGGGTGAAGCAAAGTTCACTGGCACTGGGGAAAACTCTGCTCTAATTGTTATTTAATCTCCAACTTCTCTTAAACAGAAGCCAAGGTAGGCTGAATCGATGCCTGTAGTTCACTGAACACAGAGCCAGAAACACACTTCTCTTTTCCATTGATGACATAGTATCTGATAACACCCTTTCCCAGGCTATAGAGTGGACTGAACTGAAAGACAACTGGACTGGACTGAAAGACAACATTATCATCTTGCCAAACTCATTCCTACTGGATAGTGCTACTGCTCTGCTCCTGCTACTTTACTAGTTGCTACTCTGACTTATAAGACTTATAATAACTCCTGTTTCCACACCTCCTCCCTCTCAGTCAAGGCCAGGCAGGCAGGCAGACAGGCAGACAGACAGGGAATGCTGTGGTCCTGTAGGTGTTCATTGACAGGGCTGTGATGTGACTGTGTATAAATCAGAGATTGTGAACTGAGCAGCTGTCAAACAGACAGTGAGAAAGAATATTGTATTTTTATTCAAGTTTTATCTTCTTTTTCATTTTTTTTTTTTTTACCATTTTCCTTATTTTCTTTCACTTAGTCCTGCATGTTGGCGCTCGAAGCCCTGCAATCACACCTGCAACCCTTTACATGTGACTATTAAACACTGAATCTGAAAAAGAGAGCACTGGGCTAGGTGGGGTAGGGACAGCGCAGGGCTAATGGAACAGGGCCTGTGTTAGTTAGGTCACATGGTGCTGAGAAGGCAACTTCTGGCTGATTGTGGAGTGCCTGGAGGTGTCAGTGGTGATTGATGACTGGAGATAATACGCAATTCACCGCTCAACAATCTCAAGGTGAGCAGGAACAACCCTCTTCTTAATGCACTCCATCGAACAGGCTGAAGCCATACATTATCAACAGTGCACTCTTCTCTCTCTCCCTCCCTCTCACCCACAGCAACTAACCCTCAAAGTGGTGTCCAGTGCCCTTCTCCTACCATACTATACAAACATTTATAAACTCATTATTCCAATTTAAAGACTGCCCATGTGCTTGGTTAACTTGAAACACCATCATCTCTGTGCTGGAGGCAGGCTTTATACATCTTCATTTCCTGTCTGTCCTGCATGGTTTAACCCTGCTCCCGCTGCTCTCTGTGGGCCATTGGTTGGTTGTCTGAGGCCTGGTCTACAGATGCAGGGTGGACATACAGTAGCTGAGAATGGAGATTCTCTCTCTCTCTCTCTCTCTCTCTCTCTCTCTCTCTCTCTCTCTCTCTCTCTCGTGAAGGGGAGAGCTATAATGTAGCATGATGTGATGGTCACAGATTCATCATCACTCATCTCCTGTCTAGCACTAGCAGAGCGAATGGAGTGGGACTTGTGTGATGTCTGCACGTCAACATTAAGCACAACAACTAGAGGCTAAACAACTACAGTAATAATACATGTAAGCAATAAAATAGGTTTTCAACAGATAACATTAACCTAAAAGTTACATGATACATAAATATGACTATTTATGATTATGATAAGAAAGGTAAGATTATTCTGAAGAGCTCCAACAGTAACAAGTTCCTTAGTAGAGAGGGACCTTAGTGTAGAAACTATTCCTCTGGCCGTGATACACCTTAGACAGGCAGCGCGAGAGTTGAGCACAAACCCTCCTACCCAGACGGGCTTCGCACAATCTATTTCATTATCTGAATAGAGCTGGCCCTTGTCCTCACTTTGAGATGCAATGTTGCATGACCAGCATTTTGCAATTGACGCTAGGAGAGGGGAGGAAAGACATGTCAACTGACTCCAGGCTGGAGTGATCATTTCCATATGGCCTGGTTTATGTCATCAAGGTATTATTTAAGGTACCTCAGATTGAGCAGGCAACATTCAGTCATACTCCGTCTCTATTTGTGTCAGTTGCTGCTGTCTCTGCTATAGACAGTGGGAGGGAGTGAAAATCCTTTAAGAAAGTCATTTAAAAATGGGATTTACATTTGCTCTCCTGCTTAGAGCAGAGTAATTGCAATGACAATGAACATAGCATAGATAATCCGAGCAGAAATCTCTAATATAACGTGATTGTTATATATTCCCTATTGTACATCCATAAACAGACTTTAGGTCTAAAACATAGCGGGCGCAGAGCATTTATACTGAACAAAAATATAAACGCAACATGTAAAGTGTTGGTCCCATGTTTCATGAGGTGAAATAAATTATCCAAGAAATGTTCCATACTCACAAAAGTGTATTTCTCTGTATACAAATTAGTTTACATCCCTGTTAATGAGCATGTCTTCTTGCCAAGATAATCCATCCACCTGACAGGTGTGGCATACCAAGAAGCTGATTAAACAGCATGATCATTACAAAGGTGCACCTTGTGCTGGGGACAATAAAAGGCCACTCTAAAATATGCAGTTTTGTCACACAACACAATGCCACAGATGTCTCAAGTTTTGGGGGAATGTGCAACTGGCATGCTGACTGCAGGAATGTCTACCAGAGCTGTTGCCAGATAATTTAATGTTAATTTCTTTACCATAAGGTACCTCCAACGTCGTTAGAGAATTTGGCAGTACGTCCAACCACGCCAGCCCTGGACCTCCACATCTGGCTTCTTCACAGCCGGGTTGTCTGAGACCAGCCACCCGGACAGCTGATGAAACTGAGGAGTTACTGAGGAGTAACTGAGGAGTTCTGTCTGTATTAAAGCCCTTTGTGGGGGAAAATTCATTCTGATTGGCTGGGCCTGGGTCCCCAGTGGGTAGGCCTTGCTCACAAGTGGGTGGGCCTATGCCCTCCCAAGCCCCCCAATGCTGGGCCCCTGCCCAGTCATGTGAAATCCATAGATTAGGGACTAATTAATAAATTTAAATTGACTGATTTCCTTATATGAACTGTAACTTTATATGAACTGTAAATTGTTGTATGTTGCGTTTATATTTGTGTTAGTATAGAAGGGGAAGGGGAAAGGTGATACCTAATCAGTTGTACAACTGAATGCATTCAACTGAAATGTGTCTTCTGCATTTAACCCTCTGAATCAGAGAGGTGCGGAGGGCTGCCTTAATCGACATCCACGTCTTTGGGCGCCCGGGGAACAGTGGGTTAACTGCCTTGCAGAGGACAATAGGTTTCTAAATGTTACATATACACTCTCCCGTACAGCTTCCTTTGACCAATTAAACATTGATAGCTGAACCTCACACAGACAACAGAGATGACAGAGATCGTATTTAAATGAGAATATTATTGGCAGGACCAACCATGAAGAGCAGCCTTTATTCTGACCTACATAGTAGCAATTCTAGCCCCTCTGTTGTCCATTGTTAACATTTCAAGTGTAATGAATTATTGAACGTGGAGAAAGGATGGCTCAGAACCCACTGAGGTCCTTCCAAATGAACAGTGAGACTGTTTTCAGATTTCTATCAAAGGGGAGATTTAGAGGGGACAATATGCAGCATGGAGAAATATCATGTTACTATCTATACATACAGACACTATACTATACATACAGACACTGTTCATGCAATTCAATAACGGCCAGTATTCATGTTATATGCCTGCAGATGAAACTGTATCCTGTTCACTCAGGCCAAGAATAGTTATTTATAGAACTCGTATTGATTAATCATGAGCCACAACAGCCTGAAAAGCACACAGTGCCACAGACAGGCTAACAGGGGCAAATAATTATACTGCTTTGAATCCTATTTCTCTTATCATTTAAAGGTAGAAGCCCATGTTGACCTTTAAAAGAAAATGTGATTTTCTGTCTGTTTGAATCTAGTCTCGGTAGTCTTGCATTCTGGGAAGCCTGGCGATCTAGGTTCAGAAGATGAATGAAAAATGGAAGCGGAGAAGACTTAAGCCGGCACTGCAGGAAATGGTGTGTATGTGGTGTGTGTGTATGAATGGGTGGATGGGGGGACATTACCACGATGAGAATTGATTCAGATTATTCCCACATGAGTAACACTCTCTATCCTCCTGCATACCCAGCCTTCCTCCAGCCATGACTTTACTAGGCTGAACATTGGCTGTCAAGCCTGTGTCCCTTATAGTTCCTCAGCATTGTAGAGGAATCCTGACCGGATAGGAGTAACAATGCTTACTGGTCCAAAATCACAGACAAAGAAAGGTTCATTATTCACAGTCTATAAACAAAGTACGTGGACAGTGAAAAAGCAAACTGTGGGCAGTTGCTGTTGAAAAGAGAGAGAGTATCAGCTACATTGGTGAGTAGATGCAGTGGTGAACGTAGATTTACTTTCTTCCCGGTACGGAACCTTCTATTTGTGCATGCACCTAAACAATGTATGGGCCTAATCATAGAACCACGTATAGAATCCCGATTAATTCATAAAGATTTGTCATTTAACTTTTAAAATGCATTAACTTATATTGTTGCATAAACACAACCAGTCATTATGTTTTCATCTGATTCACAAACAATCACTTCAAACGGCTCCTTTACTAGGAAACCAGCGCATGTTCATCCACTCACAACATATTTCCACCTTCCAAACAGTGGTGAATGGAAGGATACATCTGTTACACCAAACACCAAAAAGTGTAATGACATTTGGCAAATGTCATTAGGCCAGAATGTATGTGTCCACTGCTGTCTGCGCTCCTGTCGGTTTCGGCCACGCTACCACATCGCATTTTGCAGCGTAGGCTGCTATCCTACTCGTTTTCAACTCCATTTGTCGTGCCTCTGCAGTATTGATAGATAATGGTGTAACAGCGTACAGTTTTCTTGTTTTACCGG
Organism: Oncorhynchus mykiss; assembly: GCF_013265735.2. Lineage (NCBI taxonomy): Eukaryota > Metazoa > Chordata > Actinopteri > Salmoniformes > Salmonidae > Oncorhynchus > Oncorhynchus mykiss. The sequence goes on along the minus strand of NC_048583.1, from coordinate 44,416,115 downwards.
TACGCGTAACCCAACTATTTATTTTGCTGGGACGCTGTACCGGACCGTACTGCCTTACTTTCACCCCTGGGTAGACGTCATCAATGTAGTTACAATGTAATTACAGGTACCTGTCTAATGGAAGCACCAGGCAAACATTGATACAATCAACTTGCTTCATGACCTTTGTATCTTCCTTTACCATTTTGGACTGATGGGATGTACCCAAACACTAAGCCACGCTACAGCACTCTTACACTGATCAAAGGTTGGGAGGTACCAGACAACCTGCCGACACAACGTAAAAGCAGGCTACTCTTTGCTGTAGGGGCAAGGCATTTGGGGTACAATGGCTGACAGTCAATGTTACATTTTTCAATGACCGAGGCTTGTGACACTTCTACATGGATTTAGAAAGAGGATACAGGGGAGCTATACTGTGTATCACATTTATGCTGTCGATGTAACCATGGAGATACTGTAGTTTATTAATTCCAGATTAAGAGGCCGTCAGGCCATTCGGGAAGTTCTGCTGCACTTCTGCTTCTTAAACTACATCCCAAAATCCTAATCCTTTTGTTCTGTAACCCGTGTGCCTATTGAGGCTGTCTTTGACACCTGGCAGTCTGTGAACTCAGTGGGCAGTGGTTTAGGAGGAGGTGCAGAGCACCGAGAGGACAAATTGGCAATGCTTCAGTTAACATTGTTTTCGTGAGAGCGGTAGTGGGTTTGAACTGCATGTCAAACCAGAGCCTTTGATCTGGGACCCCATCACAGCCCCTCCTTCCCTGCCCGGTGCTGAAACCGTTAAGAGTGTCTCATCAGCATGGGTTAGAAATTAAATCAGTCTCAGGCTCTGCTCTCTCTCTGTATGTTGGGTAGCTTTTAATACGGAGTCACATGCCAAGGGCAAAGCAAGCATATCAGGCCAGTCACAACCAAAACAGGATGATCAGAAACCATTTTAATTTAAACAGATTGGCAAAGGATGACTGTGCATCAGCTAGTACTGGGACATGCTTTACTCTGTCTCTCACCTAGAGGGGGGAACTACAGAGAGAAAATAGCTTCAATCAGTGGGGAAAACTCCCACAGTGTGCAGTAGAAATAGTTTGTTGTTTGACAGCTACCACACTGCAGTAACCAAGCATTTCCAAAACATCTCCAGGCTGAATGGACTGGGTAAAAAATGTAGCTATAGTGCTCAGGTGCTATATTCTAAACATCAATCACTATGTAATCTCTCTTACAGCTAAGTTAACATAACAGCCATTGCATTCCAGTGTTGTATTGATGCCTGATTAAGGACAAATTCTGAGAGGCATGTCCCACAAAGGAGTGAAAAGCATTGATGTCAACCTTAGTGTCAAGACGGGGGGACATTACAGGAAAGAATGCAAGCGGTGCACAGAGTGCTTTTGATTGTTAATAACACTAACTCACCTGTTGCCGTAGATAGGCCATTTAAATTCCATTTGGAAGTCCCTGGTAGTCTGCTGAGGTTCAGGTCCAGCCGTGTGATGGTCCGCTTGTTGCCATTCTTATCTATGACCTCTGTGGTGACTTTGGGCTTCTCTTCGGATCCAGTCATGGGGCTGTCACTGTCCGTCCCCTGGCCAATGTCAACGTCAGAGAGGAGCAGGATGCGGTGGTTGAGCTTGGGGCTGGGGAGCTTGTGCGATAGGGGGGACAGCACTGGGGACATGCTCTGCAGACTGTTGGTGGCAGGGTAGGAGGTGTTGAACACCCCACACAGAGAGGGTGAAGAGGGGCTTTTCCTGTGGAATTTGATAGAGGAGGCCTCAACAGGAAGTGAGAGATGCAGCTGCAGCCCCTCTGAAGGTTTGGTCCCTCCCGTATCTTTAATGTCCCTGTTTAGACTCCTCCACTCCCCATACCCTTGCTGACAGCTGCTCATCCCCGGCTGAGGTACATCTGATTCAGTCTCTGGATAGAACTCTTTGGACCAGTCTGGGCTAATATGGCCAACATGTTGCACTGTGCCCTCCATCTCCTGCCCCTTGGCAACCACCCTAACCCCCGTGTCCCTCCTGTTGACCTCATCATACAGCTGGTGGGCTGACTTGTCCTCAGACCTCATGGGACGAATGTTGTTCCCACTCATCATATGCTCTAGTTGAACATGATCCTCCACGTCTTCCAATAAACTACAGGACGAAGCTTCGTAGCCCAAGCAGAGTTCACTGTCGTACTCAGACATGTTGTTGCAGAAGTCCAGGTCTGACTCAGAGGCACGAGAGTCTTCCTCCATGAAGTCCCAGCCCTCTCTAGCGATATGGAAGTGTTCCTCCATACTGAGGATGGGGTTGCTGGCCACACTGACATAGGAGCCTGACATTGGAGTGTCCGAAGATTGGAGAAAGGCTGGGGTACTAGGAATCATTTTCTCCTCTGCCACTGGGACGAGGTTGGATTGATCCCGGGTCTGAGTCGAGGACTGAAAAAATAAAGACTCTACTGCAGTGCTCCCTATCCCTACTTTCTTCTTCATCTTGCTGTGCAGGAACTCCTCTGCACTGTTTAACTTCTTTCCCCCCAGCTTCTTCAGCTTCCTGCCCAGTGAGGAGGTTCTATCGTGCCCCAAAGACATAGAGAGAGCATGTTGAGCATTGCTGCTGAGGACCTGTCCTGAGAAGCTCCCACAACCCTCCCTGTGATCCTGGAGCTTCCCATCCTGATTACCCATCCTGACTCTGTCAGCGCAGTCTCCACACAGAGATAGGAGATCAGCCAGCAACTGGTGGTGCTCCGCGGCTAACCAGCAGAGCTCAGCTACAGCCTCATTTGTTGCCTGGCAGCAGTTGAGGAGTTCGCCTGCAGACTCAGAAGACTGGCTTCTTCTTTTGGCTGCCATGGGATCTACATCTCCCTGGTCTTGGTCATTACAGGGCTGGGCCCACCGAGGGGCGTGGCTCTTGTACATAAACCCTGGGGCCCTCCCCTTGGGTTGATAAAGGCTGATACTGCACAGTTCCCGGATGGGCTCGTATAGACACAGGACTGTATGCCTGCCCTCCATTATGGGCGCCATGTTAATTGCTTAAGCACTTTAATAAAAATGGACTGTTGTCCCCAGACGCTGGTGTGTTTGGCGTTGGACTTCAGAGGAAGAGTCTGAAGAGCTCTAGCTGTTCATCATCTGGTTGATTGAACTCCTGTCAGAGAGAAATATGCTTTCATTGAGACAAACAGCCATTTATCTGCCTGAGAAAATATAAAGCATGTAACAGCTGTCAATCAATGTTTCTTTTTTTTTTACATTTAAAATGAAAAGTTGATGAAAAATGAAAAAGTATTTTATCTTTAGACAGATTTTTTCTAAACTACCACCAATGCAAGAAGCCTAATATTACTATTACAAGGTCCAGCAATACAAAGTATCAGGGCCAGTGTTTACAGAGTAAACATTGATACTGTTCTGAGGGAATACAACATAAAGGTAGAGCAAAACCATAAAAAGAAATAACAAAACATTTAAGGCTTTGTTATTTGTCTGTTATTCTATTGAAAATAACAGGTGCACCAGTGGAAATGCTTAGCACAACAGAAGTCTCCGCGTTTGACATATAAGCAACACCAGCCAGACTGTTTTAGACAGAAGATCTTTGGCAATAGATCAAGAGTAATGGGTCTTAGTTTCATCATTTAATGCACCCCACTGCAGCAGTTCTGAATATAACATTGAATAGGGATGTATTTCGTTTACATTTAGGCTATGCATTTGCACAGATGAGAGGTTTAGGACAGTGGTTCCCAACCAGGGATACTAGGTACTTTTTTGGGGTGGCAGGTAGCCTAGTGGTTAGAGCGTTGGGCCAGTAACCGAAAGGTTGCTGAATCGAATCCCCGAGCTGACAAGGTAAAAATATGTTGTTCTGCCCCGGTAGGCCGTCATTGTAAATAAAAATGTGTTCTTAACTGACTTGCCTAGATACATAAAGGTTAAATAAAAATAAATACATTTTATAAAAGGACCCCTGGAGGGGATACTTGAAAAGACTCATGAGAACATAGGCTTACTGGTAAAATGCTCAAGCGGGTACTCCGGGCAGAGCAAATTTCAGTTGGTGGTACAGTAAGAGGTTGGGAACCAGTGGTTTAGGAGATAAATTGCCTTATCAGATATACACTGAGTGTACAAAACATTAGGAACACCTGCTCTTTACCAGACATAGAGACTGACCAGGTGAATGCAGGTGAAAACTGCAGTATGATCCTTTATTGATGTCACTTGTTAAATCCACTCCAATCAGTGTAGATGAAGGGAAGGAGACATGCTAATGATGGATATTTAAGCCTTGACTGGGAAAATGGGAATGGGAAAGCCAAAATATTTAAGTGCCTTTGAAAGGGGTATGGTAGTAGGTGCCAGGTGCACGGGTTTCAGTGTGTCAACAACTGAAACCCTGCTGGGTTTTTCACGCTCAACAGTTTCCAGTGTGCATCAAGAATGGTCCATCACCCAAAAGACATCCAGCCAACTTGACACAACTGTGGGAAGCATTGGCGTCAACATGGGCCAGCATCCCTTTGGAATGCTTTTGACACCTTGTAGAGTCCATGCCCGACGAATTGAGGCTATTGTGAGGGCAAAGGGGGGTACAACTCAAAATTAGGAATGTGTTCCTAATGTTTTGTACACTCAGTGTATACCCTACATATGCCCTTACAGCAAATTAATGGATGACTGTCTTTATCTGGTGTAACACAGGTCATTTTGATATTTATTGTACTGTACCTAAAACCAGAACATTCTGTAGCATTGGGAGTGGGACATGCACGACTATGCTGCTGGTCAAATCACAGTGGGCTCATTCAAGAGGGCAAAGCAGGCAGTATCGAAGTGAATTAACAGCATGGAAAGATGTCACTAATGGACATTGGATCTATTGACGATGTATTGTATATAAATGTAATACTAGTCTTGCGGGGTCATCCTTTCAAATGTAAGTAATCCTAACCGACCAACAAAAAATGGCATGCTATTTGATGGATACCAAGAAAGACAGACAACATTTTTCATCACTGTTCTAGTCAATTGTTGCAGTCTTCATCCACATCATCGTCATCATCAGCAAAACAAACTATCATCTGGGGCGGCAGGGTAGCCTAGTGGTTAGAGCGTTGGACTAGTAACTGGAAGGTTGCAAGTTCAAACCCCCGAGCTGACAAGGTACAAATCTGTCGTTCTGCCCCTGAACAAGGCAGTTAACCCACTGTTCCTAGGCCGTCATTGAAAATAAGAATTTGTTCTTAACTGACTTGCCTAGTTAAATAAAGGTAAAAAAAAAAAAAAAAAATAAAATCTTTATTGAAGCACCAACAACTCACCTAAAAGGCATTCCATCAACATTTTACAAGCTGTGTCAACAATGTCCCAAAAAGTGAAGATGAAGTCACAAGCAAACAAATATGTTAGTACCACATATAAAAGAGATATAATTTCCCCTTTAAATAATGTATCTGTACTGTAACGTACAGCTCTGAGTTTAACTGTTTACATACCTGCCTCTGTAGGGTTTCACCTTGCAGCAGCAAGCCATTTAATGCATGCGTCTCTATTCTGTTTCCTGTTTCACAAACTATGCACATGATATATCGTCAAAATAAACTATTCCATTATGTCTTACGTTATTAAATTCCATCGGAAAACGGTGCACCTTTAAGTTGCACGTCTCCTTTAAATGTTCTCCAAAAGGAAGGGTTCCAGTGTCCCAATTCAATAATCAAAAGCATGGATACATCCAACGCACCTCCTGCAGATAAATGATTTAGCTGTTTGAGGACGATAAGCTGCGATTTACCAATTTTTGTTGCGTGACAAATAATGTATCTATATCCTCACTGCAGCCAGCGTCCACCGCTGCTTCTTGGAGGGTAGCGTTAATCCTTCATGACAGACAAGCGTGTGGGCTAACTGGAGAGCTCAGTGTATTTTTGACAATCTCCTATTGGTGCACCGGGACAGTCGTCCCCCCTCCCCCCCAGCACACTGAGTCAGAGCAGCTGCAGCTCTCAGGTAACGATAAGAAACTCACAAAATAGACCATCCGAATTTAGAGAGGACCTGGTAGAGGACAAGAAGGGCTTTACATCAATGCACTGTCACTATGTAGGTGTATGGGGAGGAGTCATATTATGTGAAATAGTAAAGAGTCACATTGTGGCTTTAAGAATGAGTTGAAAGTGGATTGAATAAAATTAATAAACTGTAGGCTTATTACTTGATTCTCTCCCTCGACCCTGCATAGATCAGCTTTATCTTCTGATACACATAAAGTAGGCAACTCAAACAGCAATATGACAAAATGGCAAATAATAATCAATTTTGGGAGACTTGGCTCTGGCTGGGATCTAACCAGCAACAATTCCCTTATACAACATAATATACCAAGTGTATTGCTGTAGGCCTACCTGTAGGCTACTTCAATGAGTATGTAAGGTAGTGGACCTTATTGTCTTGTCAGACGGGTGCGAAGCTTCAAATCAAGCAGAATTCAGGTGCAAAATGGTGGGATTTATTTACAGGTGCTGGTGAATAAAGCTGGATCCAAAATATGTAGCTAGGCTACACAGAAGGTTGACTCCACAATCATTTGGTTGTTGCATATTTCTAAATTATTTCTAAAATCATTATTTGCTGAAGTCCTTGTTGCCTATTTATACATTATTTATGAAACCATTTTTTGTATCTTGTCATCATTTAACCTCTGCTACCGTAGCTACATGGCAACGATGTGTTTACCATAGCAACGTGGAATAACTATAATTAAATATACATTCACTGCAGTCCCGGAGCGTGGCCGCCTTTTACTAAAACCTGCCTGTCACTAAATGTATTATTCTCTACATAAATCCGTGTCACCCCATTTAGTATGATATGTTATGTTACTTGGCCACGCCTAGCTACCTTTCGTCATTTCCTTCTTATTTTTGGACGAGTAGTCAGTCTATGTGTAACTTAATGACGATGCTAGCAAAGATCATTTAAATATCTCACAAATTTGAAAACTCTTGTTGCTAGTAGTTCCTGCAGGTCAGAGCATATTTCAATCCTAAATTACACCTGTGGTGGTTAGACTAGCCACTGCCATTCATATAGACATTCTTAATCGACAGATATAGTTTGAGATGTCTGGAAGAGGTGGGAAGCATTTCAGTCTTGAGTATGTACAGCAGCTGTGAGTGCCCAAAGAAACGTCCTCACTGTCGACTGCGTTTATTTTCAGCAAACGTAACATGTGTAAATATTTGTATGAACATAACAAGATTCAACAGCTGAGACATAAACTGAACAAGTTCCACAGACATGTAACTAACAGACATGGAATAATGTGTCCCTGAACAAAGGGGGGGTCAAAATCAAAAGTAAAAGTCAGTATCTGGTGTGGCCACCAGCTGCATTAAGTACTGCAGTGCATCTCCTCATGGACTGCACCAGATTTGCCAGTTCTTGCTGTGAGATGTTACCCCACTCTTCCACCAAGGCACCTGCAAGTTCCCAGACATTTCTGGGGGGAATGGCCCTAGCCCTCAACCTCCGATCCAACAGGTCCCAGACGTGCTCAATGGGATTGTGATCCGGGCTCTTTGTTGGCCATTGCAGAACACTGACATTCCTGTCTTGCAGGAAATCACTCACAGAATGAGCAGAATGGCTGGTGGCATTGTCATGCTGGAGGGTCATGTCAGGATGAGCCTACAGGAAGGGTACCACATGAGGGAGGAGTATGTCTTCCCTGTAACGCACCACATTGAGATTACCTGCAATGACAACAAGCTCAGTCCGATGATGCTGTGACACCGCCCCAGACCATGACGGACCCTCCACCTCCAAATCGATCCCGCTCCAGAGTACAGGTCTCGGTGTAACGCTCATTCCTTTGACGATAAACACGAATCCGACCATCACCCCTGGTGAGACAAAACTGCGAATCGTCAGTGAAGAGCAATTTTTTGTCAGTCCTGTCTGGTCCATCGACGGTGGGTTTGTGCCCATAGGCGACGTTGTTGCGGTGATGTCTGGTGAGGATCCGCTTTACAACAAGCCTACAAGCCATCAGTCCAGCCTCTCTCAGCCTATTGCGGACAGTCTGAGTGCTGATGCAGGGATTGTGCATTCCTGGTGTAACTCGGGCAGTTGTTGTTGCCATCCTGTACCTGTCCCGCAGGTGTGATGTTCGGATGTACCGATCCTGTGCAGGTGTTGTTACACGTGGTCTGCCACTGAGAGGACGATCAGCTGTCCGTCCTGTCTCCCTGTAGCTCTGTCTTAGGTGTCTCACAGTACAGACATTGCAATTTATTGCCCTGGCCACATATGCAGTCCTCATGCCACCTTGCAGCATGCCTAAGGCACGTTCACGCAGATGAGCAGGGACCCAGGACATCTGTCTTTTGGTGTTTTTCAGAGTCAGTAGAAATGCCTCTTTAGTGTCCTAAGTTTTCATAACTGTGACCTTAATTGCCTACCGTCTGCAAGCTGTTAGTGTCTTAACGACCGTTCCACGGGAACATGTTCATTAATTGTTTATGGTTCATTGAACAAGCATGGGAAACAGTGTTTAAACCCTTTACAATTAAGATCTGTAAAGTTATTTCGATTTTTACTAATTATCTTCAAAAGACAGGGTCCTGAAAAAGGGACGTTTCTTTTTTTTCTGAGTTTATAACCATTTCAAGAGAGCATAGGATTTAGTGCATTTACTACCACTATCTCCATTCCAAACATGTGTATACATTTGATACGTTTTCAGATTAAATGTGACCCTGGCATTAATCTAGTTTTATTTGAATCTGGAGGCAAGTTGAATTGAACCTGCAATAGAACTGTGATCAACCTGCTTATCTTTCTGTATTTTGTTAATGCTACAACCCTTACATTTTTTTATACAGTAAACTTAGTCTATTACTTTGGTTTGTGTCCTGAATAATTTCAAATGGCCTATTCACTCTTGTCTGTATGCACTGTTGAGATTGCTCTGAGGTACTGTATACATCCTGTTGAAATCAAACCCAAACACAACTATTGACTTATTTGGTCAGAGCCACAGTATGTAACTTGTGTCAATTGTAGTATCAAACTATGGATTCTGTTCTCTCACTGTACGCAGAAATTACTCTGGATTGTCGTGTAACTAGTATACACGTCCTGCATTGCTTTATTTAATTTGTTCTAAGCATTTTTATGGCCGAAATGAAGACGTAGGATACTGTACGTCCTGCAATTCATATTATATTGTACGGCCGCTATTCCATTGGTAGCTTAATGCAATGGAATCTACCGTAACGTAACGTAACATATCATAGTTTATTTTTTATTTTATTTTATTTAACCTTTATTTAACTAGGCAAGTCAGTTAAGAACAAATTCTTATTTACAATGATGGCCTACACCGGCCAAACCTAGACAATGCTGGCCCAATTGTGCGCCACCCTATGGGACTCCCAATCACGGCCGGTTGTGAAACAGCCTGGATTTGAATCAGGGTGTCTGTAGTGACGCCTCAAGCGTGACACCTCCATCTTAAATAAGCATGCCCCTTTCAAAAAATGTAGAACTAAGAACAGATATAGCCCTTGGTTCACTCCAGACCTGACTGCCCTTGACCAGCACAAAAACATCCTGTGGCGGACTGCACTAGCATCGAATAGTCCCTGTGATATGCAACTTTTCAGGGAAGTCAGGAACCAATACACACAGTCAGTCGGGAAAGCAAAGGCTAGCTTTTTCAAACAGAAATTTGCATCCTGTAGCTCTAACTCCAAAATAATTTGGGACACTGTAAAGTCCATGGAGAATAAGAGCACCTCCTCCCAGCTGCCCACTGCACCGAGGCTAGGAAACACTGTCACCACCGATAAATCCACGATAATCGAGAATTTCAACAAGAATTTCTCTACGGCTGGCCATGCTTTCCTCCTGGCTACCCCTACCCCGGCCAACAGCAGCTACTTGCCCAAGCCTCACCAGCGTCTCCTTCACCCAAATCCAGATAGCAGATATTCTGAAAGAGCTGCAAAACATGAACCCGTACAAATCACCTGGGCTAGACAATCTGGACCCTCACTTTCTAAAATTATCCGCCGCCATTGTTGCAACCCCTATTACCAGTCTGTTCAACCTCTCTTTCATATTGCCCAAGATCCCTAAAGATTGGAAAGTTGCCGCGGTCATCCCCCTCTTCAAAGGGGGTGACACTCTAGACCCAAACTGTTACAGACCTATATCCATCCTGCCCTAACTTTCTAAAGTCTTTGAAAGCCATTTAGAAAGTCTAGAAGTTTAGAAGCCATCCCACCGTACCTTCTCCGCTTTGCAATCCTGTTTCCGAGCCAGGACATGGGGGCACCTCAGCCATGCTCAAGGTATTAAACGACATCATAACCGCCATCGATAAAAGACAGTACTGTGCAGCCGTCTTCATCGACCTGGCCAAGGCTTTCGACTCTGTCAATCACTGTATTCTTATCGGCAGACTCTACAGCCTTGGTTCCTCAAATGACTGCCTCGCCTGGTTCACCAACTACATACAACTACTATGATTCCCTGATCCACCTCTACACAGATGACACCATTCTGTATACATCTGACCCTTCTTTGGACACTGTGTTAACTAACCTCCAAACGAGCTTCAATGCCATACAACACTCTTTCCGTGGACTCCAACTGCTCTTAAATGCAAGCTTTTCAACCGATCGCTGCCCGACAACACCTCTTTGGCCGCCTTTCCTTCCGGTTCTCTACTGCCATTGACTGGAACGAATTGCAAAAATCGCTGAAGTTGGAGACTTATATTTTCCTCACTAACTTTAACCGTCAGCTATCTGAGCAGCTAACTGATCGCTGCAGCTGTACACAGCCCTTCTATAAATAGCCCATCCAATCTACCTACCTCATCCCCATATTGTTTTTATTTACTTTTCTGCTCTTTTACACACCAGTATTTCTACTTGCACATCATCATCTGCACATCTATCACTCCAGTGTTAATTTACTAAATTGTAATTACTTCGCTCACTATGGCCTATTTATTGCCTTACCTCCTCACGCTATTTTCACACACTGTATATAGACTTCTTTATATTGTGTAATTGACTGTACGTTTGTTTGTGTAACTCTGTGTTGTTGTTTGTGTTGCACTGCTTTGCTTGGCCAGGTCGCAGTTGTAAATGAGAACTTGTTCTCAACTGGCCTACCTGGTTAAATAAAGGTGTCAAAAAAGCACTGTGATGCAGTACCTTAGACCGCTGCGCCACTTGGGAGCCCAGTAAATTTAGGTAAATGGAGTGTCACAAATTAAATTTGGTCAAAGCATTCGAGAAATAGGATACTGTACGTCATGTCATTTGTATTAAATTATACAAGTGCTATTGCTTTGGTAACCTAATGTAATGTAACCTAACGTAACATATCCTACTAAAGCAGTCAAACATAATATATCATACTAAATGAGTCAAAGCATACTGATGCAATCAAGACGTTGGATACTATACGTCCTACAGTTCGTATTATATTCTAAGACCGTTACTCCGTCGGCAGCCTAATGTAATGTAAGCTAACATACACTTAGAAAAAAGTGTTATATCTAGAACCAAAAAGGGTTCTTCAGCTGTCCCCATAGGAGAATTCTTTGAAGAATTCTTGATGGTTCCAGGTAGAACCCTTTTGGTTTTATGTAGAACTTTTAGGGTCCTACATGGAATCTAAAATGGTTCTACATGGAACCAACAAAGGTTTTACCTGGAACCAAAAAGGCTGGAACCATATAACCTACCTAACAAGTTGGGTAAACAATCGTTTTCTGTGGATATCTTATCTAAAATTTAGAGCAGCCGAAGACAAACAGCACATAAAACCGATAGAGTAAGTTTATTGTAATTTTATTCAACATTATGGCTTGTAAGGAACATTTACACGATTTTTCAGGGATTCGTTTCAGGCTGTATTTACCAAATAATTGTCTATTACAGCCTAATTAATCAAGCTGTAAACCACTCCTTTTTGGGGGTTATGGGTCAAACCTTTTGAGAACCACTTTTAGACAAACATCCATCATTCCAATTGGAACAATGTCACAAGGTGGCAGCATTGGACCATAAAACATTAGGCTATCTCAAATGAAGACTTAAGGCACAACATCTGGTCAACTGTTCGAGAAAACACAATTACAGCCCATGTCAAGTAAAATACTTGCCTTATTATTAATTATAGATCTATGTATTTGTTTTTGTGAAATAAATGACTAATTTGCTCTCAAGAAATACAAACTGAGGCAGAGAGTTGAGGAAGAACTATTCTCTGTCAAGATGGTAAAATATTGACTTTACAAACATCTTAGTACATAAGCTCTTTAACATTGTTTTGTTCAAGTTCAAGGTTTTATTGTCACATGCACAGTGAAATGCTTAGCCTGCATTATCAACAGTGCAGTCAGTAATCAATATAAAAATAGTATAACTAATAAAAAAATGAATATATACAGTACCAGTCAAAAGTTTGGACACACCTACTCATTCCAGGGTTTTTCTTTATTTGGACAATTTTCTACTTTGTAGAATAATAGTGAAGACATCACAACTATGAAATAACACATGGAATCATGTAGTAACTAAAAAAGTGTTAAACAAATCAAAATATATGTTATATTTGAGATTCCTCAAAGTAGCCACCCTTTGCCTTGATGACAGCTTTGCACACACTTGGCATTCTCTCAACCAGCTTCATGAGGTAGTCACCTGGAATACATTTCAATTAACAGGTGTTCCTTGTTAAAAGTTCATTTGTGGAATTTCTTTCCTTATTAATGCGTTTTAGCCAATCAGTTGTATTGTGACAAATAGGGCTGGTATACAGAAGATAGACCTATTTGTCAAAAGATAAAGTCCATATTATGGCAAGAACAGCTCAAATAAGAAAAGAGGAATGACAATCTGTTACTTTAAGACAAGAAGGTCAGTCAATTCAGAAAATTTCAAGAACTTTGAAAGTTTCTTCAAGTGCTATGATGAAACTGACTCTCATGAGGACCGCCACAGGAATGTAAGACCCAGAGTTACCTCTGCTGCAGAGGATAAGTTCATTAGAGTTAACTGCACCTCAGATTGCAGCCCAAATAAATGCTTTACAGAGTTCAAGTAACAGACACATCTCAACATCAACTGTTCAGAGGAGACTGCATGAATCAGGCCTTCATGGTCGAATTCCTACAACAAAAAAAAACACTACTAAAGGACACCAATAATAAGAAAAGACTTGCTTGGGCTAAGAAACACGAGCAAAGGACATTAGACTGGTGGAAATCTGTCCTTTGGTCTGATGAGTCAAAATGTTACATTTTTGGTTCCAACCGCCGTGTCTTTGTGAGATGCAGAGTAGGTGAACAGATGATCTCTGCATGTGTGGTTCCCACTGTGAAGCATGGAGGAGGAGGTGTGATGGTGTGGGGGTGCTTTGCTGGTGACACTGTAAGTGATTTATTTATAATTCAAGGCACACTTAACCAGCATGGCTACCACAGCATTCTGCAGCGATACGCCATCCATCTGGTTTGCACTTAGTGGGACGATCATTTGTTTTTCAACAGGACAATGACCCAACACACCACCAGGCTGTGTAAGGGCTATTTGACCAAGGGGAGTGATGGAGTGCTGAATCAGATGATCTGGCGTTAACAATCACCCGACCTCAACCCAATTGAGATGGTTTGGGATGAGTTGGACTGCAGAATGGAGGAAAAGCAGCCAACAAGTACTCAGCATATGTGGGAACTCCTTCAAGACTGTTGGAAAAACAAACCTGGTTGAGAGAATGCCAAAAGTGTGCAAAGCTGTCATCAAGGCAAAGGGTGGCTACTTTGAAGAATCTAAAATCTAAAATCTATTATGATTTGTTGAACACTTTTTTTGGTTACTACATGATTCCATACATTATGTGTTATCTCATAGTTGTGATGTCTTCACTACTATTCTACAATGTAGAAAATAGTACAAATAAAGAAAAATCCTTGAATAATTTTGTGTTTCCAAACTTTTGACTGGTACTATATATATAATAAAGAAAACATGAGAACAAGAAATAAGATATGAAGCTTAATACCAAATGTACAATGTGCAGGGATACTGGAGTTTTTGATTTCAGTATTTTTTTATTTCACCCTTATTTAACCAGGTAGGCAAGTTGAGAACAAGTTCTCATTGACAACTGCGACCTGGCCAAGATAAAGCAAAGCAGTTCGACACATACAACAACACAGAGTTACACATGGAATAAACAAACATAAAGTCAATACTACAGTATAAAAAAAAGTATATATACAGTGTGTGCAAATGAGGTAAGATAAGGGAGGTAAGGCAATAAATAGGCCATTGTGGTGAAGTAATTACAATATAGCAATTAAACACTGGAATGGTAGATGTGCAGAAGATGAATGTGCAAGTAGAGATACTGGGGTACAAAGGAGCAAGATAAATAAATAAATACAGTATGGGGATGAGGTAGTTGGATGGGCTATTTACAGATGGGCTATGTACAGGTGCAGTGATCTGCGAGCTGCTCTGACAGCTGGTGCTTAAAGATAGTGAGGGAGATATGAGTCTCCAGCTTCAGTGATTTTTGCAGTTCGTTCCAGTCATTGGCAGCAGAGAACTGGAAGGAAAGACGACCAAAGGAGGAATTGGTTTTGGGGGTGACCAGTGAGATATACCTGCTGGAGTGTTTGCTATGGGTGGGTGCTGCTATGGTGACCACTGAGCTGAGATAAGGCGGGGCTTTACCTTGCAAAGACTTGTAGATGACCTGGAGCCAGTGGGTTTGGCGATGAGTATGAAGTGAGGGCCAGCCAATGAGAGCGTACAAGTCGCAGGGGTGGGTAGTAAATGGGGCTTTGGTGACCAAACTGATGGCACTGTGATAGACTGCATCCAATTTGTTGAGAAGAGTGTTGGAGGCTATTTTGTAAATTACATCACCGAAGTCGAGGATCGGTAGGATGGTCAGTTTTACGAGGGTATGTTTGGCAGCATGAGTGAAGGATGCTTTTGTTTGCGAAATAGGAAGCCAATTCTAGATTTAATTTTGGATTGTGAGTCACATTAAAAACTCATAATAATATAAATGGTAAACAGTATGGCAGCAGCATAACCGATGGATGGCTGTGTATGTGGTGGTGAGTGTGTCCATGTAAGTGTGTGAGCGAGTGTGTGTGCAAGACTGACAGCGTAGGTACCATGAGCGGATATGTGAACAGGGCTTGAAAGTGACTGGTAGCAACAATATATAAATACTTTTGGCACTATACTTGTGGTAATATATACATGAAAACACAAACAATAGTGACCAGTAGCAGGATAAAATAGATAGGTTCTAATGGTAATGCCAATCAATGATCAAATAACAGCAGAATAGTGGTGGTAATACATCTAATCAATAACCATTTTAGCAGCAGCGTAGGTGTGAGGGGAAGCAGTAGTTGTTAGCCTTTTAACAGTCTTATGGCCAGGGGATAGATGCTGCTTAGGAGTCTATTGGTCTGAGTCTTGATGCGCGGGTACCGTCTGCCAGACCAGAGCATGGAGAACAAACAGTCCATGTCTGCAGTGGCTGGACTCTTTGACAATTTTTCTGAACCTTTCTCAGACACTGTCTGGCATCACCCGCAGTGATGCGCAGGGCTGTGTGCACCACCCTCTGTAGGGCCTTCTGGTCAAGGGTGGCGCAGTTTCCATACCAGACCAGACGGTGATACTACCAGTCAGGAGGATGCTCTCAATGGAGCAGCTGTAAAAGTTCCCCAGGATCTAAGGGGCCATGCCAAATCCTTGCAGCCTCCTGAGGGAGAAGAGTTACACTTTATGTCTCAGACAAATACAGAATATTGCTATTGCTGCACAACTTGACCTCGTTTTAGGTTGTGGATCTGACTAAAGCTATGAACATGAGCTAAGTGAGGTTATGCATTGATTTGCTTTCCAGAGTTGCAACATTATTTGAATCAGGGTTGTTTCTGTCCATGTTGTCAAAACAATGGGCTTTAATATGCTGCTGGACTGGGGAGCCTATGTAGGCCTATTATAGGTCATATTTACACATTTAACCTGACTCTACAATACATTATTTATTTAAGCTACATAAGTCGATTTGTAGCCTACACTGAATATTGAACATTAATTCATTGATCGCTAATAGCGCAATATTGAAACCATACTTGTCATTCTGTGTACTGTCCATGGTGTTGATTTTTGGAAGCACTTAGGCCTACTTGGCTACAATTTCATGCATCTTGGATGCTTGATAGCCCAATTCTGCTGTGTCTATTCTACACACCCAAATTCACCATATACCATCGAATACCATCGCTGTAGCATATGTCATAGATTCTGTTGGCCAACGGAAAACCAATTGTCGTGCGCAATGATGTGGCTATTGTATGGTGAGGGAATTTTGAAAGCTCGCGCTTTAATGTTTAACGTATATTAATCATTTGTATTTGTATTTTACCTTTATTTAACTGAATAAGATCCAATGGTGACGTCGACGACAAAAGACCCCACTGCCGTATTTTGACTGCAAGACTACGCTTCACATTCCAGACCCGTTTTCATTTGCTCCCGCCTATACCAACGCTTACACGCTCCTTTGGGAACAGCACCGCTGGCATTTGCAATGAGCGAGCGGGCGTGAGTGAGTGACAGGCTCCAGTAGTTCGCTTGGTCTCCGGTACGTGGCTGTGGATTAGCTATATGCTAATATCGATAAGAGAGAGGAGCAGCAGCGTGGTGCTGCAAGCCGACAGTGGAGGCTACCCGAGTCTGAGCAGGCTCCTCAACAGCCATGGCTGAAGGTGGTGAAGGGGAAGATGAAATTCAGTTCTTGAGAACTGTAAGTAGCCTAATTTCTGTCCGCTATTTCGTGAGGCAACATGCCTCCTGTGTGCATTTCGAGCATCTTATCCCATGCATGTCGATGCCTATGCAATAGCCTAATGATATTAGTCTTGCAGATGATGATTTGTGCAGCCAGGTTATAGACTACATGTTGATTATGAAATATGGCTATAATGTAGCCTATAGTTCTAATTACGAGTAGACTGTCTCCTGAACGAGTTGGCTTTCTAACCACCGCGCTTTTTGGGTAGCCGTCCTTAAACTGCTCCCTCGTAAAGCAGACCTGCCTCGCGATGACAGGACCTTTTTGTTTGGCGCATCCCTCACCTTGATTCCCTCCTAGATTTAACTTGTCCGGTTGTCTCAGTACGTTTTGCTATTAATGAATACAATGGAATGTCTACCCGTGTAGGCCTACTACTCTATCCAGTTTACGCAACGATCTCTGTCTCACTTCCAGACCACAACCCTCCTGCTTTGTTGTTGTTAATTGATAACTACGTGTCCCTTTTCCAGGCATATCAATGCTGTCTATAGTTAGAAAAAGTTCACCTTTGCATGCCTAGTTATTATTCAAGGAAACGTTCCAACTCACAAGATATTGGTGAACAACTTCTTAACCTCAAATTCTGCATATCCAGGCAGATTTATCTGCAATAAACAAATAACACAAATTATCATGTTATAATGAAAATAGGTGAAGATGCATTGATGACTGATCCATAGGCTAAGATTTAACTGTTTTTAAGCATTTATTTGGAATACTTTTTTATCCTTCTGCCCTGTAGATTGATCTACAAAATTGAGGCTATTCCGAAACCAAACTTGAACCAGAGTGACAATCCACCTCTTAAGAGAGGCTACTTACTTGGACATTAGCAGTGGGCTTACTAAGTCTTACACGTTTGCATTGCTTTGGAAGCCTCCTGTATTCCCAGAGATGCCAGTGGGGTTTAAAATGCATTGCATTGGAAGCCTCCTGTATTCCCAGAGATGCCAGTGGGGTTTAAAATGAGACCCTGAAAAAGTTGATGATTTCAACGCCCCGCAGCTCCCTGTCCCTTGTTACCACTACATTCAGAGGTCATTACATCAGCATTCACACTGCCCCAAACAGTGCTGACATTTCAGCACCATTACTGCTTGGAGAGCTAGCACCTGTGTCAGCCAGCAGTCTGCAGTTGTGATCTACACAGTAAAAACAATCATCAAAAGTTCTGGAGTTGGCCCTTATCGGGTTTTGCTGTCTGTGCTAAAATGGTGTTTCTTAGTCAATCAAATTTGTCCTGGCTGGTCCCACCACAGTTGTCCTATTTGGAAAAGTTCAAATGTGACGCTTTGAGTTGCAAAGGCACTGCTCCTTTAAGAGGCTTTGCAGCTTGTTGCATCTTTCCACACGGGGCAGCAGCAGCTGACTGGATGGCACGGGAATGGGGATGGGGTCTGCGCTAGTGTGTGGATGTATTAATGCAAAGTGGGCTAGGCTGTGTGGTGCTGCTGCAGAAGCAGGCAGGCTGCTCAAGACGTGCCACAGCAGAGCAGAGTGCAGAAATTATTCATCAGGCCAAGTTGCAGCTGAGCTGAACCATTGAGCCATCAATGACTCTCGTCTCTCTATCCTCATGCTGATGCCAACACACATTAAAGCGCACACACTAATACACACCCTTGTGCATGTACACATTAACATCCAATCAGAATCGCACACACACAGTCTCTGACTGATCTTGCCTTTGCGTGGATATTGTTTAGCTGTAAACAGGAAGCATGTTTTCCTCCTACATTCAAATAGGTGCACAAACTACCATTTCTCTAGTAACAACTAAACAAAGTAATTTCCCCTAAAAGAGAACAGAGAAATTAGCCCCTAGTGGCCTGCTGTCTAAAGCCAGCCAAGCTTCTGGGAGAGCACGATGGTACCCTTTTTACTTCTACTATTTCTCTGTCATGGGTAATTTGATGCTACAGGAAGAGAAACAGCTCTTATTGTGCTCATGCTTAATGTTAGATGGTGCTAGGGGGATAGTAGAGAGTGTAATAAGGCTCCATGTCACAATGTAGTACGGTTGCTTCTCTATTTGTAGATGTCCTGAGATGCACCAGCATAGTGGCCTCATAAGCAGGATGATGATTAAAAAAATATCAGCTTATTTGTATTTGTATGTATTATGGATCCCATGGGATCCAGCAAAATTAAGGCAGTTATACAATTTTAAAAACATTACAATACATTCATAACAGAATTCACAACACACTAAGCTTATATGGAATAACGGATCAGACTGTTAAGTAAGAACAGTTTTGCAAATTAACTATAGTACGTTGTGTCGCTTTTAATCACTATCAGTAGACTGTGCTTGTGCTTGTTTGCACACGTTCGTGCCATGGTTCCACCTCTAACTTAACACCCATGGGCTCTAACAGGGAGCTGATCTGTGGAGGGATGGAACAGTCTGCAGAGGGAAACAAGCCATTAGCTTTTTCTAATTGGGTTTGTTATTTCGCCCTAAGTTTGTTTGTCTGTTTGATTGTGCTGTGATTCTGACAGGAGGCCTCTGATTTGTACAGGCACCACGCTGCGTGGGGCATGATGCACACATCAGATCACTAAGAAATAGATATGTGCTGGGGCCACAACCCCCTCCTCGGGAAGAGTCCCAGCTGGGAGAATATCACAGTCTCCGGCTCCATTAGCAGGTAGCGGGGTAGTGGAGGCAGCAGTGAAAAGGGCAGCGGATGAGTGTGACTAATGTGCTATGGCAGCGTTTGGGACTGTTACGTTTTATGTGGAGAGACTGTCTGACCTGGTGTACCAACCAGCTGTCAGCACATTCAGAGAGGAAAGCGTTTGTTAATGAACCAACACTGCTCCCCTCCTAACACAAAAACAACTCCAGGTAAGCTTGACTTGGCACCAGCTCCAAACAGACGCTGGCATGGAACGTGTTATCCTGGCTGGTGGGTGTATTCTCTAATGGCAGCAGTGCGGGATAGCTGCCTCCTCTGCCACACACACGTTTCTCTGTGAGTGCTTCTGGCTGTCTCTCTCTCAATTCAATTTCAATTTAAGGGCTTTATTGGCATGAGAAACATTGGTTAACATTGCTAACATTGCTATGTTAACGGTGAAGTAGATTATTAACAAAAGTGAAATAAACAATAAAAATTAACAGTAAACATCACACTCACAAAAGTTCCAAAAGAATAAAGACATTTCAAATGTCATATTATGTGAAAATAATTCAAGTACAAAAGAGAAAAAAAATAAACATAAATATGGGTTGTATTTACAATTGTCACATTTGTTGAAAGGATTTATTAAAAGAATGAACACCGAACAAACTAACAAAATAACAAACGAAAAATAACAAACGAAAAATAACACAGAATCTGTGCAGAAGATCTAGGTGCTGCTGTAGGCCCTCTTTGGTTGGGGACAGAAGCACCAGATCATCAGCAAACAGTAGACATTTGACTTCAGGTTCTAGTAGGGTGAGGCCGGGTGCTGCAGAATGTTCTAGTGCCCTCGCCAATTTGTTGATATATATGTTAAGGAGGGTGGGGTTTAAGCTGCATCCCTGTCTCATCCCACTGCCCTGTGGAAAGAAATGTGTGTTTTTTGCTAATTTTAACTGCACACTTGTTGTTTGTGTACATGGATTTTTATAATGTCTTATGTTTTTCCCCAAACACCACTTTCCATTAATTTATATTGCAGACCCTCATGCCAAATTGAGTCAAAAGCTTTTTTGAAATCAACAAAGCATGAGATGACTTTGCCATTGTTTTGGATTGTTTGTCAGTTAGGGTGTGCAGGGTGAATACGTGGTCTGTCGTACGGTAATTTGGTAAACAGCCAATTTGATATTTGCTCAGTACATTGTTTGCACTGAGGGAATGTACGAGTCTGCTGTTAACCATAATGCAGAGGATTTTCCCAAGGTTGCTGTTGACACATCCCACGGTAATTATTGTGATCAGATTTGCTCTCACTTTTATGCATTAGTGTGATCAGTCCTAGGTTCCAAATATTGGGGAAGATGCCAGAGCTAAGGATGATGTTAAAAGAGTTTAATAAGTATAGCCAATTAGAATTTGTGGTCTGTATTCTGTCATGACGTTGACAGGTTGGTGAGGTTTATGACCCCCATAAATACCTTTCCCACTTTTCTCTCTCTACTCTACAGAATGGACTCTTGGAAAGACTGTTGTTAACATAGAGATCGTATTGTAACATCAAAAGGTTGGGGAAAAGAACAATCTTTATTTAATCCAACCAGTTGAAAGTGTTCGTTGGTACTTAAAGAATATGATGTCAGATCAGTAGTCGTCTGAGACATTATTACTGATGATAGAACAACATAAACTGTATATTGGAAAGTCTACACATTCTAGTTATCAGATTCACATGGAATTGTTGTGCAATTTAAATGTTTAAATATGAAACTATTTGTGAAAATATGAAATTTAATTTTAGTTTTTAAAATGAGAGAATTGTTTTCAGAAGTAAAATATGCTCAATCAGTGGCAACGCCCACGTGAATAGGCATGGGTTGGAAATGATGAGCCAACCCCTTTTCTACATTTTTATAAGAGCCCCGTGACCCAATTCACGCAAACTAAGCCAACCTCAGTGTGAGCTCTGGTTGTGAATGGTTGAACGACTACAACCTAACAAAATTAACATTGTGTTCCCGATGACGTGAGGACTGATGTCCATATGTTTAAAATGGCGAATTTCAACGTGGAGGTGACGATCACCACGCTGGAAGGATGAATTTCGACTATACCAGCCAGAATATAGCATGAGCTTATAGTATGGCAACTTGGAACGAACTCTTATTCACTAAAGAAGTGATACATCCTAGACGTTGAGTTATCAGCAACAGCTGTAAACATGCGTGGCCTAGGAAAGGGCGGACAATCTCTTCAGAACGACAGGGTACCACACCGTATCCGTTCTACTAAACGACGACGGTACTACAACGTATCTGTTCTACCACAAGCCGACAGACAACAACGTATCTGCCCAGAAATATTCTTCAAAGGACAAGGGAGATCTCTGCTGGGCAATCCAGCCTTCCATCTTCCACCAATCTATCGAGGCGCAGCTCAGAGTAGAGGTCGACCGATTATTATTATTTTTTTATTTTTTTTATTTTTCAAAGCTGATACCGATACCGATTATTGGAGGACCAAAAAAAGCCGATACTGATTAAACGGACAATTTTTAAAAATGTATTTGTAATAATGACAATTACAACAATACTGAATGAACACTTATTTTAACTTAATAGAATACATCAATAACATCAATTTAGCCTCAAATAAATAATGAAACATGTTCAATTTGGTTTAAATAATGCAAAAATAAAGTGTTGGAGAAGAACGTAAAAGTGCAATATGTGCCATGTAAGAAAGCTAACGTTTAAGTTCCTTGCTCAGAACATATGAAAGCTGGTGGTTCCTTTTAACATGAGTCTTCAATATTCCCAGGTAATACGTTTTAGGTTGTAGTTATTATAGGAATTATAGGACTATTTCTCTCTATACCATTTGTAATTCATGTACTTTTGACTATTGGATGTTCTTATAGGCACTTTAGTATTGCCAGTGTAACAGTATAGCTTCCGTCCCTCTCCTCGTCCCTACCCGGGCTTGAACCAGGAACACATCGACAACAGCCACCCTCGAAGCAGCGTTACCCATGCAGAGCAAAGGGAACAACTACTCCAAGTCTCAGAGCGAGTGACGTTTGAAACGCTATTAGCGCGCACCCTGCTAACTAGCTAGCTATTTCACATCGTTTACACCAGCCTAATCTCGGGAGTTGATAGGCTTGAAGTTATAAACAGCTCAATGCTTGAAGCACAGCGAAGAGATGCTGGCAAACACACTAAAGTGCTGTTTGAATGAATGCTTACAAGCCTGCTGGTGCCTACCATCACTCAGTCAGACTACTCTATCAAATCATAAACTTAATTATAACATAATAACATACAGAAATACAAGCCTTAGGTCATTAATATGGTCGAATCCGGAAACTATCATCTCGAAAACAAAACGTTTATTCTTTCAGTGAAATACGGAACAGTTCTGTATTTTATCTAACGGGTGGCATCCATAAGTCTAAATATTCCTGTTACATTGCACAACCTTCAATGTTATGTCATACAGTGCCTTGCGAAAGTATTCGGCCCCCTTGAACTTTGCGACCTTTTGCCACATTTCAGGCTTCAAACATAAAGATATAAAACTGTATTTTTTTGTGAAGAATCAACAACAAGTGGGACACAATCATGAAGTGGAACAACATTTATTGGATATTTCAAACTTTTTTAACAAAGCAAAAACTGAAAAATTGGGCGTGCAAAATTATTCAGCCCCCTTAAGTTAATTATTTGTAGCGCCACCTTTTGCTGCGATTACAGCTGTAAGTCGCTTGGGGTATGTCTCTATCAGTTTTGCACATCGAGAGACTGAAATTTTTTCCCATTCCTCCTTGCAAAACAGCTCGAGCTCAGTGAGGTTGGATGGAGAGCATTTGTGAACAGCAGTTTTCAGTTCTTTCCACAGATTCTCAATTGGATTCAGGTCTGGACTTTGACTTGGCCATTCTAACACCTGGATATGTTTATTTTTGAACCATTCCATTGTAGATTTTGCTTTATGTTTTGGATCATTGTCTTGTTGGAAGACAAATCTCCGTCCCAGTCTCAGGTCTTTTGCAGACTCCATCAGGTTTTCTTCCAGAATGGTCCTGTATTTGGCTCCATCCATCTTCCCATCAATTTTAACCATCTTCCCTGTCCCTGCTGAAGAAAAGCAGGCCCAAACCATGATGCTGCCACCACCATGTTTGACAGTGGGGATGGTGTGTTCAGGGTGATGAGCTGTGTTGCTTTTACGCCAAACATAACGTTTTGCATTGTTGCCAAAAAGTTCCATTTTGGTTTCATCTGACCAGAGCACCTTCTTCCACATGTTTGGTGTGTCTCCCAGGTGGCTTGTGGCAAACTTTAAACAACACTTTTTATGGATATCTTTAAGAAATGGCTTTCTTCTTGCCACTCTTCCATAAAGGCCAGATTTGTGCAATATACGACTGATTGTTGTCCTATGGACAGAGTCTCCCACCTCAGCTGTAGATCTCTGCAGTTCATCCAGAGTGATCATGGGCCTCTTGGCTGCATCTCTGATCAGTCTTCTCCTTGTATGAGCTGAAAGTTTAGAGGGACGGCCAGGTCTTGGTAGATTTGCAGTGGTCTGATACTCCTTCCATTTCAATATTATCGCTTGCACAGTGCTCCTTGGGCTGTTTAAAGCTTGGAAAATATTGTTTTATCCAAATCCGGCTTTAAACTTCTTCACAACATTATCTCGGACCTGCCTGGTGTGTTCCTTGTTCTTCATGATGCTCTCTGCGCTTTTAACGGACCTCTGAGACTATCACAGTGCAGGTGCATTTATACAGAGACTTGATTACACACAGGTGGATTGTATTTATCATCATTAGTCATTTAGGTCAACATTGGATCATTCAGAGATCCTCACAGAACTTCTGGAGATAGTTTGCTGCACTGAAAGTAAGGGGGCTGAATAATTTTGCACGCCCAATTTTTCAGTTTTTGATTTGTTAAAAAAGTTTGAAATATCCAATAAATGTCGTTCCACTTCATGATTGTGTCCCACTTGTTGTTGATTCTTCACAAAAAAATACAGTTTTATATCTTTATGTTTGAAGCCTGAAATGTGGCAAAAGGTCGCAAAGTTCAAGGGGGCCGAATACTTTCGCAAGGCACTGTAACTACGTAAAATTCTGGCAAATTAGTTCGCAACGAGCCAGGCTGCCCAAACTGTTGCATATACCCTGACTCTGCGTGCAATGAACGCAAGAGAAGTGACACAATTTCACCTGGTAAATAGTCGACCTCTAGTTAATTTTGCCTGCTAACCTGGATTTCTTTTAGCTAAATATACAGGTTAAAAAATATATACTTCTGTGTATTGATTTTAAGAAAGGCATTGATGTTTATGGTTAGGTACACGTTGGAGCAACGACAGTCCTTTTTCACGAATGCTCACCACATAGATTACATGCGACGCAGGACACCCAAGATAAACTAGTAATATCATCAACAGTAGTATATCATCAACGATAGTAGTTCTATCTAGTGATTATGATTGATTGATTGTTTTTTTATAAGATAAGTTTAATGCTAGCTAGCAACTTACCTTGGCTTCTTACTGCATTCGCGTAACAGGCAGGCTCCTCGTGAGGCAGGTGGTTAGAACATTGGACTAGTTAACCGTAAGGTTGCAAGATTGAATCCCCGAGCAGACAAGGTAAAAATCTGTCGTTCTGCCCCTGAACAAGGCAGTTAACACACCGTTCCTAGGCCGTCATTGAAAATAAGAATGTGTTCTTAACTGACTTGCCTCGTTAAATAAAGGTGTAAAAAAAAATATTTAAAAAAAATATCGGCAACATAGGCGTCCAAAAATACAGATTTCCGATTGTTATGAAAACTTGAAACCGGCCCTAATTAATCGGCCATTCTGATTAATCGGTCGACCTCTAGCTCAGAGTAAATATATTTATTGCATTTTTCTTTTCCAAATTGGCAGTTATTTAGAATGCATAAGATTCTGTATTTACGATAGCATAGCTTCATAAGGTCCGATAGAGACCCAATCCTTTTGTTCCTCAGTCTTGCCGCGCTTTCATTCAAACCCAGCCCCCTTTCTTTGTGTAACCAGCCGTAATATTGGTTTCGTCCGCCACGGACGTTTTCTTTTATGACATAATTAGTAATCAATGTATGATCCATCTTGTGTATATGTGTGTTTATTTAGGTATTTATTAACTAAATAATTGAACCAAATTTTGTATTGCTGATTCAAACTGTTAGCCAGGGTACGTGAAGATAACCAAGAATTTCAAAATGTTCAGATGAGACTGAATAAGGTGACGATTAATAATTGACTGCTATTGATTTAAAAGATTATCAGGTCTTTAAGATTTTATTCGGAAGACAACAGCTCTATAAACATTCTTCCGTGGTGCCCCGTCTACCTAGTTAATTACATTTACATGATTAGTTTAATCAGGTAATATTAATTTCAAAGAATGTATTTGATAAAATAGCATGTCATATATCGCTTAATCCATAGTAAAGACACGACAGTTCTATAATTTCATTGAGGATACCATCAACACCACAGGCCTTTTTGGGTTGGAGGGTTTGTATGTTGCCCTGTAGTTCATTCACTGTAATTGGATATTCCAGTGTGATCTGGTAGTCTTTAATGGTTGATTCTAAAATGCGTATTTGATCATGTATATGTTTTTATTGTTTTTGATGTTTGTTGTTTGTTGCTTGTTCTTTGTTATGGGGCCAAAAATATTGGAGAGATCCCCGTTTTGGATAGATAACTCTTCATGTTGTTGTTTGTTTAGTGTTTTCCAATTTTCCCAGAAATGGTTCGAGTCTATTGATTCTTCAATTACATTGAGCTGATTTATGACATGCTGTTCTTCCTTTTTCCATAGTGTATTTCTGTATTGTTTTAGTGTTTCACCATAGTGAAGACGTAGGCTCATGTTTTCTGGGTCTCTGTTTTTGTATGGATAGGTTTCTCAATTTCTTTCTTAGGTTTTTGCATTCGTCATCAAACCATTGGTCATTGTTGTACATTTTCTTCGGTTTACTGTTTGACATTTTTAGATTTGATAAGGAAGCTGAGAGGTCAAATAAACTGTTTAGGTTTTCTACTGCCAAGTTTACAACTTCACTATTATAATAAATAAAATGTCCAGGAAATTGTCTAAAAGGGATTGAATTTGTTATTGCCTAATTGTTTTTGGTAGGTTTCCATACTAGTTCCCTTCCATTCATAGCATTTCTTAATATTATTCAGTTCCTTTGGCTTTGATGCCTCATGATTGAGTTTTGCTCTGTTCAAGTAGACTGTGATTTTGCTGTGATCTGATAGGGGTGTCAGTGGGCTAACTGTGAACGCTCTGAGAGACTCTGGGCTGAGGTCAGTGATAAAGTAGTCTACAGTACTACCGCCAATAGATCAGCTATAGGTGTACCTACCATAGGAGTACTCTCGAAGCCTACCATTGACTATGTACATACCCAGCGTGCGATAGAGCTGTGACCCGTTTTTGTTGGTTATGTTGTCATAGTTGTGCCTGGGGTGCATATGGATGCATATGGGGGAGGGAATGCTGTCACCACCAGGTAGGTGTTTGCCTCTTTGTGTGCTGATGGTGTCAGGTTCTTGTCCAGTTCTGGGATGTCCCTGGGCCTAGAAATCATTGATTTCCCCCTCCAGGATGGAGAAGCTGTCTTCATTTGAGTATGTGGATTCTAGTGGGGGTATATACAGTTGAAGTCAGAAGTTTTCACAATTCCTGACATTTAATCCTAGTAAAAATTCCCTGTCTTATGTCAGTTAGGATGATCATTTTATTTTAAGAATGTGAAATGTCAGAATAATAGTAGAGAGAATGATTTATTTCAGCTTTTATTTGTTGCTTCAATATATGCACATAATTTCCCTCCTCATAATGCCATCTATTTTGTGAAGTGCACCAGTCCCTCCTGCAGCAAAGCACCCCCACAACATGATGCTGCCACCCTCGTGCTTCACGGTTGGGATGGTGTTCTTCGGCTTGCAAGCCTTCCCCTTTTTCCTCCAAACATAACGGTCATTATGGCCAAACAGTTCTATTTTTGTTTCATCAGACCAGAGGACATTTCTCCAAAAAGTACAATATTTGTCCCCATGTGTAGTTGCAAACCGTAGTCTTGCTTTTTTTTAATGGAGGTTTTGTAGCAGTGGCTTCTTCCTTGCTGAGTGGCCTTTCAGGTTATGCCAATATAGGACTCGTTTTACTGTGAATATAGATACTTTTGTACCTTTTTCTTCCAGCATTTTCACAAGGTCCTTTGCTGTTGTTCTGGGACTGAGTTGCACTTTTTGCACCAAAGTACGTTCATCTCTAAGAGACATAACGCGTCTCCTTCCTGAGCGGTATGACGGCTGCATGGTCCCATGGTGTTCATACTTGTTCATCTGTACAAACAATAGTACACGTGGTACCTTCAGGCGTTAGGGTTAGGAAATTGCTCCCAAGGATGAACCAGACTTGTGGAGGTCTACAATTTTTTCCCGGAGGTCTTGGCTGATTTCTTTTGATTTTCCAATGATGTCAGTTAGCTTATCAGAAGCTTCTAAAGCCATGACATCATTTTCTGGAACTTTCCAAGCTGTTTAAAGTCACAGTCAACTTAGTGTATTTAAGCTTCTGACCCCCTGGAATTGTGATACAGTGAATTATAAGTGAAATAATCTGTCTGTAAACAATTGTTTGAAAAATTACTTGTGTCATGCACAAAGTAGATGTCCTAACCGACTTGCCAAAACTATAGTTTGTTAACAAGAAATTTGTGGAGTGGTTGAAAAACGAGTTTTAATGTCTCCAACCTAAGTTTATGTAATCTTCCGACTTCAACTGTAGGTAGCACACAGAAGGGCATTTTTCTCTGTTGAGATAATTTCCTTTTGAATTTCTTGCCAAATGTAAAATGTTCCTGAGTCAGTTAGGTCTGCTCTATACCAAATTAGCATACCCCCTGAGTCCATTCCCTGTTTCACACCTGGTAGTTAGGTGGATGGGACTACCAGCTCTTTCTCTCTCTCCTCTCATTCTCCATTCCCATCTATCTCTGTGTAGTAGCTCCTTCAAAGGGCCTGATTGGGCCCTGCCACTACTCTGCCTGCCTGTGCGGTATGCCATTAGGTTCTTCTGTCCTGATCTGTTATTGGGGTATTCTTAGACAAGCATCCAGTGAGTGGCCTGTTAGGGAGTCATGGAAACTTCCCTGATATCTGGGCTGATAGAGAAGGCCATTTCCAGCTGTTTGAATTCATCAATAGTGGTTTGGGATCTGATGGCTCCTGCTTTCTGGGAGGCAGCAGGGGCAAAGGCTCCCTATATCAGTCCCACACTGTGCCAGAGGGTATCAAAGGTGCCCTTGATCCCTTCCCTTTCCTGGGTAGTGTAGATTCTCACCCTCGTCACCTCTAATAATCAGTGTTGGGTCTGTAAACTGCAACGTTATGTCATTGTCACCTTCAATGACATTGAAATCACCTTTGTGGAGTAGGCCTGAGGCTCCTGCTTTATTTAACCTCTCTAGGGTAGGTGAGACGCTAACGTCTCACCAGGCCAACATCCGGAGCAGAGCGCTAACATTCTAAATACACCATTTGTTATATTAAACATTCTTGTAAATACATGTATCTTACATCATTTAAAAGATGAACATCTTATTAATCCAGCCGCTGTCTCAGATTTCAAAAAGGCTTTACTGCGAAAGCAAACCATGCGATTTTCTGAGGACATCTCCCCGCACACACAAGTATTACTAGCAACCAAGCATTAGCGTCACGAAAGTTAGAAATAACAATAAAATAAAATGCTTACCTTTGAAGATCTTCCTCTGGTGGAAGTGTCCTAACTGCACAGTGAATGTTCGTTTTGTTTGATAACATCAATTTTTATAGCCTAACACGAAACATTTGTAAACCGCGGATTTCCGTCTCATTCAACTTTGGACAAAGCGTTCGTGGTAATTACACACACTAAACAAACGTTTATCCAGTCATGGTTGGTTTCATTGCAATCCTCTGGTTGTTACTAACACAACCATATGTGATGATTCTTTTTCCGGGACGTATTGACCGAAACAAACCGATTTGAAGACACCAATCAATGACCTCATTGCGCACCAATGGTAGGACCGGTTTATCATTGATTGACTGTATTTTGGCCCAATGACCACTGATCATCTTGAAATCTAGCTTGGAAGATAGCCAATGAGCTGAGGTAAATGGCAATATGTAATGGTTACTCGTTCGAAGACCAGCCTTTGTCGTAAACTCTGGCGTAAAAGAGGTTAATTCGCCATTACAAATCCTACTTGACGGAGCCACAAGTGTTACGCATAGCAGTACATAGTCAATAGCATTTTCAGCAAGTTTTTATATTTAAATTATGGCAAATAAATCAGGAAAAGCTAAAACATAGTCTAGGTATACAGATTTAACCCAAATTATAGTGGAAATTGATAGAGAAAGCGAGACCGAGTAAATAGTTACCCTTGTTATTAAAAAACAAACAAATTGTAAATATTTTTTATATATGTTTTTTGCGTGTGTGTTAGAATAGCATTTATGTATTTTGTATATACACTGCTCAAAAAAATAAAGGGAACACGAAAATAACACATCCTAGATCTGAATGAATGAAATATTCTTATTAAATACTTTTTTCTTTACATAGTTGAATGTGCTGATAACAAAATCACACAAAAATTATCAATGGAAATCAAATTTATCAACCCCTGGAGATCTGGATTTGGAGTCACACTCAAAATTAAAGTGGAAAACCACACTACAGGCTGATTCAACTTTGATGTAATGTCCTTAAAACAAGTCAAAATGAGGCTCAGTAGTGTGTGTGGCCTCCACGTGCCTGTATTTTTTTTAAACCTTTATTTAACTAGGCTAGTCATTTAAGAACAAATTCTTATTTTC
Organism: Oncorhynchus mykiss; assembly: GCF_013265735.2. Classification (NCBI taxonomy): domain Eukaryota; kingdom Metazoa; phylum Chordata; class Actinopteri; order Salmoniformes; family Salmonidae; genus Oncorhynchus; species Oncorhynchus mykiss. Next base: position 44,385,617 of record NC_048583.1, on the reverse strand, counting down.
AATGACAGCCTAGGAACAGTGGGTTAACTGCCTGTTCAAGGGCAGAATGACAGATTTGTACCTTGCCAGCTCAGGGATTTGAACTTGCAACCTTCCGGTTACTAGCCCAACGCTCTAACCACTAGGTTACCCTGCTACCCTGCCGTATGACCTCCCTACAACGCCTGGGCATGCTCCTGATGAGATGGCGGATGGTCTCCTGAGGGATCTCCTCCCAAACCTGGACTAAAACATCCGCCAACTCCTGGACAGTCTGTGGTGCAACGTGACGTTGGTGGATGGAGCGAGACATGATGTCCCAGATGTGCTCAATTGGATTCAGGTCTGGGGAACGGGCGGGCCAGTCCATAGCATCAATGCCTTCCTCTTGCAGGAACTGCTGACACACTCCAGCCACATGAGGTCTAGCATTGTCTTGCATTAGGAGGAACCCAGGGCCAACCGCACCAGCATATGGTCTCACAAGGGGTCTGAGGATCTCATCTCGGTACCTAATGGCAGTCAGGCTACCTCTGGCGAGCACATGGAGAGCTGTGCGGCCCCCCAAAGAAATGCCACCCCACACCATGACTGACCCACCGCCAAACCGGTCATGCTGGAGGATGTTGCAGGCAGCAGAACGCTCTCCACGGCGTCTCCAGACTCTGTCACGTCTGTCACATGTGCTCAGTGTGAACCTGCTTTCATCTGTGAAGAGCACAGGGCGCCAGTGGCGAATTTGCCAATCTTGGTGTTCTCTGGCAAATGCCAAATGTCCTGCACGGTGTTGGGCTGTAAGCACAACCCCCACCTGTCGGGCCCTCATACCACCCTCATGGAATCTGTTTCTGACCATTTGAGCAGACACATGCACATTTGTGGCCAGGTCTCCTGATGTACTGGCCTGTCTCCTGGTAGCGCCTCCATGCTCTGGACACTACGCTGACAGACACAGCAAACCTTCTTGCCACAGCTCGCATTGATGTGTCATCCTGGATGAGCTGCACTACCTGAGCTACTTGTGTGGGTTGTAGACTCCGTCTCATGCTACCACTAGAGTGAAAGCACCGCCAGCATTCAAAAGTGACCAAAACATCAGCCAGGAAGCATAGGAACTGAGAAGTGGTCTGTGGTCACCACTTGCAGAACCACTCCTTTATTGGGGGTGTCTTGCTAATTGCCTATAATTTCCACCTGTTGTCTATTCCATTTGCACAACAGCATGTGAAATTTATTGTCAATAGTTACATTGTGTTGTTTAAGTGTTCCCTTTATTTTTTTGAGCAGTGTAGTTCTTTCCATCAAAACGTATCACTGTACCAATTCGGCCACTTGGGTACATTTGGTTACATTTGTGTGGGACACCTGGGTGACTTCATGCTCAATGTCATGTAGCTCGCTCATTTATGAAGTTATCTGTCTAAAACTTTGCTCAGCTATTGTTGCCATCTTATGTTCTTCATTCAAATCATCCCCAGCATCCTATCTGTATGTTTGGCTGTTCTTGGTCATTTGAAAAATGATGCAGCAACAATAAAAACAGAAAACGTATGTTTATTTCTTTGTATTGTCTTCTACCAGATCTATTGTGTTATATTCTCCTACATTCAATTCACATTTCCACAAAATTCAGAGTGTTTCCTTTCAAATGATACCAAGAATATGCATATCCTTGCTTCTGGGCCTGAGCTACAGGCAGTTAGATTAGGGTATGTCTTTAGATGGAAATTGAGAAGAAGGGGGGGTACCCCAGAGAAGTTCAATCCAGTTGAAATCCTGTAATAATGTGTTTTTTTGTGAATGGGGACCATTTGCATGATAACTTCACACATGAATGTTCAATTCAATTTCAAGGTTAATATTTGTGTAGAGTTGTGTTGAATGAAATCTGGATTTCCATCCATGTTGCTTTTCCCTCAGCTCTCTGCATCATTATCCCATAGGATTGGTATTCAGTTGAACACAGCACCCCAATCTACTTGACATGAGAATGATAGCTTTAATGCTATTATACTCATGAAGTTCACTGTCATTTCATGGTTGATTTAAAAAGTAATTGGCCCATTTGATTTAGAACTAAATGGCATTTTCAGCATAATGGTACTGGTCTGCCAGCAGACTTTGGTAGAACCAGCAGTATAATGGAAATACCCTGAAATATGACTGATTCGAGATTCCAAGTTCTCTGCTCTTGTAAGAGTAGGGTAAAGATGTAGGATCTTAATTTGAACCAGATTGCTATAGCAAGAAAATAATCCTGCAGAAGCAGGAAATGTGAAATATTATATGGATTATAATTAATGGATTTTTTTTTGTAGGGGATGATACATTTTTTGTTAGTGCAAATCAAGTCTGGCATTTTAAAGTGTAAATTACAAACTTTAGAACACTTTTCAAACCTTGAATACGCTACAAGTTTGTATTTTCTGCTATGCAGGAAAATTCTCAGCAACAAAAGAGTGTTCAAGTTAAGATTCTACATCTGTATGTCTTGGAGAATCCACCTTTCCACTTTACCATCTGCTTTTACCAACTGCTTCTACCGACTGTTACTTTTCCATTTAATTAATATTTTTTTTAACATTTATTTGATTTACCAATGGAATTCATTAAATGGATTGAACAATTACTAGTGCTGTTCACCAAGAGTAAGCTCTAATTCATGGTTTCCCAACCACCTGGCCGGAAAAAAGAAGCATAAAAAAATACCAAAACAAAAATAAAATTGTTTTCTTCCAAAAATAATAACAGTTGGCATATGAACGGCATTATAAGAAATGTTTCATTACTTTTCACAATGCAAATTGTTCATAAGAGGCTTTTAATTTGTTACATTCAATGTTAAAATGGACTACATTTGACCTCCAAGATATTTAATGTCATTTTTAAAAATCTGACACCATGAATGGTGGTCCTCAAGAGCTTTTGACAGTGATTTGGTGTTCCCTGGAACGGTAAAGGTTGTGAATCGCTGCTCTAAATGTTATCTGGTGCTCCTTTCTCTCCAAAAAGTGATCGTCACGCAGATACTCTTTTTCTCTGCTGCAAGTAAGCAGAGATTGTCTACCCTATATCCATATTGATTTCCCGTATCTAATAATGGTTAACACATTTCCTGAAAGTCATTGAGTGTTTTCAATAGTGCACATTTAGATAGAAGCTGTTAAAACAATGGGAGGCTCATTTTAGGGTGGAAGCAGTATTCAGCAGAAAGCTGCTCTCCTGTGTTCCTGCCGGGTGGACGGACTGTCACGTTCGTCATAACGGGGAGACCAAGGCGCAGTGTGAGAATACATTCAAATCAAAAATCAAATCTAATTTGTCACATACACATGGTTAGCAGATGTTAATGCGAGTGTAGCGAAATGCTTGTGCTTTTAGTTCCGACAATGCAGTAATAACCAACAAATAATCTAACCTAACAATTCCAAAACTACTACCTTATACACACAAGTGTAAAGGGATAAAGAATATGTACATAAAGATATATGAATGAGTGATGGTACAGAACATAGGCATAGGCAAGATTCAGTAGATGGTATAGAGTACAGTATATACATATGAGATGAGTAATGTAGGGTATGTAAACAAAGTGGCATAGTTTAAAGTGGCTAGTGTTACATGTATTACATACATGCGTACTGGACCCTGGAGGCGCACTGGAGGCCTGGTGCGTGGTGCTGGCACTGGTGGTACCGGGCTGGGGACACACCTCAGGGCGAGTGCGGGGAGGAGGAATAGGACATACTGGACTGTGGAGGCGCACTGGAGGTCTGGAGTGTAGAGCTGACACAACCCATCCTGGCTGGATGGGCGCTGGCACAGGACGCACATGGCTGTGCAGACTCACCGGAGACACAGTATGCAGAGCCGGCGCAGGATATTCTGGTCCAAAGAGGTATACTGGAGGTATACCAAAGAGGTATACTGGAGACCAGGAGCGCCTCATTCCTGGCTGGATGCCCATTCTACCCCTGCCAATGCGAGGAGCTGGAATAGAGCGCACCGTGCTAGAGTAGTGCACTGGAGACACCATGCGCTCTTCCGCATAACACAGTGCCTGACCAGTAACACGCTCCCCACAGTAATCACGAGGAGTTGGCTCAGGTCTCCGACCTGACGCATGCAATCTCCTCGTGTCCCCCCCCATTTTTTTTTATTGGGGCTGCCTCTCGGGCTTCCGTGCTAGCTGTGTTCCTTCATATCGTCGCTGTTCCTCTATTCTCCGGTATTTCTCCTTGTAGTATCGCCGTTCCACTTTCGCTGCCTCTAACTCCTCCTTAGGACGGCGATACTCCCCCTGCTGTGTCCAGGGTCCGGCTCCATCTAACACCTCCTCCTAGGTCCATTTCCCCAGTAAGTGCTGTTCCTCTTTTTCACGCTGCTTGGTCCTTATTTGGTGGGTTATTGGGTCACGTTCAACATAACGAGGAGACCAAGGCGCAGCGTGATAAGAATACCTTCTTCTTTTATTACATGAAGAACACTAAACAAACCAACAAAACGACCGTGAAGCTATAAGACACTAGTGCTGACAGGCAACTACACATAGACAATAACCCACCAAGCCAAAATGGAAAATGGCAACCTAAATAGGATCCCCAATCAGAGACAATGATAAACAGCTGCCTCTGATTGGGAACCAATTCAGGCCACCATAGACCTATATTTACCTAGACATACCAAAAACCCCATAGATATACAAAAACCCTAGACAAGACAAAAAACACACATACCACCCTCGTCACACCCTGACCTAACCAAAATAATAAAGAAAACAAAGATAACTAAGGTCAGGGCGTGACACGGACATAGGGAATTAAACAGCAGCAGAGCCAGAGACAGCCCAGTGAAAGATAGCTGTAATGAGCTATTGATCCAGCCACCAAATGAAGACATTTCCTGAGGAATGTCAGTGGTATGCAGTTAACAAACCTAATTTATTTGTGTTTCACAGCATGAATATTTAATCCAGGAAGTAGATTTAACTTTTTTTTAAGATGCAAGAGAGATGGGTATTCTCTTTTCCTCAGCGATAGTCTGCTAAGATTTATTTTGCTGTTAAAGGGATTTTTCATTTGCCTACTCCTCACACTTTATGACATGGCTGTCAGAGACTTGCTCTTCTCATTATTGTTAAACTGGTATTTATGGCTGTTGTTTCAGTATTTAGCAGGATTTATTATATAACAAAACTTATTAAACAGTTCCTAATATAAGTGTCTCTCAAGGTAGTGAATTTGTAGTATTAAAGTGGATTATAATCAATGGACATTTTATGTAGGGCTGGGAATTTCCAGGGACCTCACGATACAATATTATCACGGTACTGTGGTGCCGATATGATATTTATTGCGATTCTCATGATTGTATATGCAACGTGATTCAATACTGTGATTTTACTGCGATTCTCATGATTGTATATGCAACGTGATTCAATACTGTGATTTTACTGTGATTCTCATGATTGTATATGCAACGTGATTCAATACTGTGATTTTATTGCGATTCTCATGATTGTATATGCAACGTGATTCAATACTGTGATTTTATTGCGATTCTCATGATTGTATATGCAACGTGATTCAATACTGTGATTTTACTGTGATTCTCATGATTGTATATGCAACGTGATTCAATACTGTGATTTTACTGTGATTCTCATGATTGTATATGCAACGTGATTCAATACTGTGATTTTACTGTGATTCTCATGATTGTATATGCAACGTGATTCAATACTGTGATTTTACTGTGATTCTCATGATTGTATATGCAACGTGATTCAATACTGTGATTTTACTGTGATTCTCATGATTGTATATGCAACGTGATTCAATACTGTGATTTTACTGTGATTCTCATGATTGTATATGCAACGTGATTCAATACTGTGATTTTACTGTTATTCTCATGATTGTATATGCAACGTGATTCAATACTGTGATTTTACTGCGATTCTCATGATTGTATATGCAACGTGATTCAATACTGTGATTTTACTGCGATTCAATGTTCCGAATGTATTGCTCACCATATGTCTGCTACAGAGGGCCAAGAGGGCCATGAGAAAACAAGTTTGGATTGGTCATGGAAACAATTGAAGTGATGGAAAAATACTGGAGTTGTGGTACAGGTACTAGCGCAAAATAATATTGCGATATTGTCAAAATGGTACAATACGATATATCATTAAAAAACAATCTCTCGATATGTAAGTGTATTGTTTTTTTCCTCTACACAGATTTTATGAAGTGGTAGATACATTTTATGTTAGGGCAAATCAAGTCTAACATTTTAAAGTGGAAATTCCAAACTTTGGAAGCCTTTTTAAACCTCTAATACACTACAAGTTTGCATTTCCTGCTGTGCATAAAACTGTTCAGCAACTGAAGAGTGAGCAAATTAAGATCCTACATCTGTACAGCTAAGTTGCTTTCAAGGTAGTTAGCGCTACAAGCTCACATGTTATCAGTGCTGACAGTGACACTACCCACCCGGTTCTACCCCCCCTTACATGAGCTGGGTCCACGGCTCAAATTAACATAATTACATCACATGTAGTAAGCAAACTGGATGCTGAGGGCTCACTCCATCACGCTAACCTATTTTTAACCAGGGCCAAGCATACTGTATTCCTGAGGTTACTTCCTTCCTGTAAATGGTACACATAGACTACAGCCTTATACACACCACATAATGTTTTGCAGTGTGCAAAGTTATGCAGGACTTTTCTACCATCACATTATCCTCCACCATCTGAGCAACCGCCAACTGTATTCATGCCATTTAAAAACTGTCCCGGTTACCACGGAAACAATGTGAGTGTATTCTATTATAGCACGTAAATTAAAGTCATTCTACCACTTTGCATACGGTACTTGTCTGAATCATTCTCTCCCTGTAAGCAGCACCTCAGGTATTTGTGTGATAATGATATCCAATGTTCTGCTGTGCCCCATTCCCCACTGTGCTCTTAATAAGGGTTTTTGAGGAACATTTAGTATCTGCTGTTTGGATTCTTAGCTTACTCCGCCTTGCATGGCCCAGGCTCCAGTCTAGTGTTGTTTTAGAGCCCCAGTCTAGAGTTTACAGGCTCCAGTCTAAAATGTGTCTGGTGTCTTGTTAACCCTGCACATTACCTTATCCTACCCTTGATCTCGCTGTTCAATTGAGATATCTGATGCATCTTTACTGCACAGCCCTTGGTGTCTCTTGAACTACGATAATTGTTGTGTCTTGAGAACCTCATATTTCTCTCTCCCGGCTGATGCCAGCCTCTGAGCCTTATGTCCGATATTGACGACACTGCCATTCCCCACCCCATAAAAGATTCATGCCATTTTAACAACCTCTGCGTCTGCTTTCCACCACAAGCATAGACTAAGAGATATTGGCCTCTTTATTGGGCCTTGTTGCAGCAGAGTCAATGATGTGTATAATAAAACAATGTATTATTCTGCTAGGGCAGCAAGCAGGAGACAGACCAGGAAGTGCTGAGAGCAGTACTAGCGGTGAGGAGGGATATACAGCCTGGACACTGATGAGCATACTTGACCCTCCGCCATGACCTTATCAGGGCCCACTATCTGCACACTCTCCAACCTGGCACTTTTCAATGACAACAGTGTGATTATGACCCACTGTCATACACCTGCTTGGTGAGTAACTTTCCTGAGGGAATCAAAGTAATGTGGAAATAGAGAGTAAACTTTTACAACTGCGGCTCAGCTCTGTGGTATAGGGATGCTGTAAGGTTTCTTCTCCCTTGATTGGCTAGGGTTTCTATCTCAGCTGCCTGTGTTTCTCCCTGCCTTATCAGCCCACAGCGGGGCTCAGGCCAAGCTAGAAGCTTGAAGAGTTACTGGGACATTAACCGAGAGAGCTGACGGCACAGATTCCTTCTCTCAGCTCTTAATGTGCTTTTGCATGGAAAATTCGAGCACTGGGTTGATTTTTGAAGCACCTGAAATTGCACCGCAAGAGGTTGTAGTCCTATAAAACATTGTTAAATTGCACCCAGATGAGACAGATTTATGTCACTTTTTATTTTATCTTTTACTACTACTCTGTGCGTCTTCACATTATATCTGTGAATTGGCTGTCAAACTCTCTCTCTTTATCTTTCTGTCTCTCTCCCCCCTACCTTCTCTCTTTCGATCTGACTCAAAAGTGTTTAAGTGCGGAACCATTGGCCTGGGCAGATCTGTCAATCCCAGGCCCTCAAATTGTTTGACAAAGTGGGAAATCAGGTGTAGTTCACTGCCTGCCCTCTCTGACAGGGCGCCCACCTCTCTATTCAAGGAGGGGATAAGTACATGGAATATTCCCCTGATGGATTCAATTGCTGTCAGAACCTAGAATTCAATACCAATCATCTTTTTATTACCATGGCTTAGTACTGTCACTAAAATTGCCCACATTGAAATTCTGATCTGCTATACAAACACTGAGAGTAAATGTACAACGGTGCTGTAGGTGTTTACCCAAAGGTCCTACGGGTTATCTGCATAGACATGTGGTAGGCTGAATAGTGTCAACCTGTCTCTTCTTCAGCATTCTTTTCTCTGGTGGGAGGCATGAATGAGTAATCCTGTTAGCTGTGTGGCAGTCTGGGTACAAGTCAACAAGCCCAGTTGAGCAGCATAGCCAGAGCCAATTAGTGGGTTTCTAGAGAGTTCCATGTGAACAAGAGAGCCTCTGGGATCTCAGCCTCCCTGAGGCAGGGACACGGCCACATGATCAACCCACTGCATGATTGATATTGGATTGGACTTCTATCAGAGAAAGTAACCTAAATGAGTCAGCCACACGCATGTGGGCAGAGATACTGCTGACTGGTATTCTATATTCTAATATTTACTAGGATTCCTGGGTTCCAAACAGGAACAAAACAACAAAACAATAGTCTATATCATACATAAAACAATACATCACAACAAAACAATATCAGGTATTACCAAATTGGGGTACAAGCAATTCTGTCGGGGGTACGCCAAATAAAAATGTGATTCACATTTAATTTATATATATATATATTTATATATATATATATATATATATATATATATATATATATATTTTTTTTTTTAACAGTCCAATTGTATTTTCCAACGGGGCTATACATTTGGGTTAGGTTTTTTTCTCACCTGAGTAGCCTCGTTTCACTGCCAAATATAAAATTAAACCATCTAGTGTTTTGCGAAATAACAACACAATGTCAAATACAGGTAGCCTAGTCAAGTAATTGACATGCAATCACATTAACCGTTACTCTTACGGGAATTCCACTAAAGGTCTGTATGTAGCCAAACATAGCTGCTGCTCACTCCGTTTGCTCGAAAATTGATAAATGGTTAAAAAAAGTAAGGTCCACGTCCATAAAGATACATACAGTTGAAGTCGGAAGTTTACATACACCTTAGCCAAATACATTTAAACTCAGTTTTTCACAATTCCTGACATTTAATCTGAGTAAAAATTGCCTGCCTTAGGTCAGTTAGAATCACCACTGTATTTTAAGAATGTGAAATGTCAGAATAATAGTAGAGAGAATGATTTATTTCAGCTTTTCTTTCTTTCATCACATTCCCGGTGGGTCAGAAGTTTACATACACTCAATTAGTGTTTGGTAGCATTGCCTTTATATTGTTTAACTTGGGTCAAACGTTTCGGGTAGCCTTCCACAAGCTTCCCACAATAAGTTGGGTGAATTTTGGCCCATTCCTCCTGACAGAGCTGGTGTAACTGAGTCAGGTGTGTAGGCCTCCTTGCTCGCACACGCTTTTTCAGTTCTGCCCACAAATTTTCTATGGGGTTGAGGTCAGGGCTTTGTGATGGCCACTCCAACACCTTGACTGTGTTGTCCTTAAGCCATTTTGCCATAACTTTGGAAGTATGCTTGGGGTCATTGTCCATTTGGAAGACCCATTTGCAACCAAGCTTTAACTTCCTGACTGATGTCTTCAGATGTTGCTTCAATATATGCACATAATTTCCCTCCTCATAATGCCATATTTTTTGTGAAGTGCACCAGTCCCTCCTACAGCAAAGCACCCCCACAACATGATGCTGCCACCCTCGTGCTTCACGGTTGGGATGGTGTTCTTCGGCTTGCAAGCCTTCCCCTTTTCCCTCCAAACATAACGGTCATTATGGCCAAACAGTTCTCTTTTTGTTTCATCAGACCAGAGGACATTTATCCAAAAAGTACAATATTTGTCCCCATGTGCAATTGCAAACCGAAGTCTGGCTTTTTTATGGTGGTGTTGGAGCAGTGGCTTCTTCATTGCTGAGCGGCCTTTCAGGTTATGTCGATATAGGACTAATTTTACTGTGGATATATATATACTTTTGTACCTGTTTCCTCCAGCATCTTCACAAGGTCCTTTGCTGTTGTTCAGGGATTGATTTGCACTTTTCGCACCAAAGTACGTTCATCTCTAAGAGACATAATGCGTCTCCTTCCTGAGCGGTATGGCGGCTGCGTGGTCCTATGGTGTTTATACTTGTGTACTATTGAACGTGGTACCTTCAGGCGTTTGGAAATTGCTCCCAAGGATGAACCAGACTTATGAACCAGTCTACAATTTTTCTTCGGAGGTCTTGGCTGATTTCTTTTGATTTTCTCATGATGTCAAGCAAAGAGGCAGTGGGTTTGAAGGTAGGTCTTGAAATACATCCACAGGTAGACCTTCAATTGACTTAAATTATGTCAATTAGCCTATCAGAAGCTTCTAAAGCCATGACATCATTTTCTGGAATTTTCCAAGCTGTTTAAAGACACAGTTAACTTAGTGTATGTAAACTTCTGACCCCATGGAATTGTGATACTGTGAAATAATCTGTTTCCAACAATTGTTGGAAAAATTACTTGTGTCATGCGCAAAGTAGATGTCCTAACCGAGTTGCCAAAACTATAGTTTGTTAATAATACATTTGTGGAGTGGTTGAAAAACGAGTTTTAATGATTCCAACTACCTACTGGTAGTACTGCTACTACCAACAGTACTGCACCTGCACCTGTCGACGACACAAGTTGTTCTGCTTCCACGAGCACATCCAATGTTAGCATCAGTAATTCTACATGTTGTTGTTAACCCAGCTAGCATGGACACTGACAGTTGTGAATCTGATGCAGCCGAAGAGCTACTGCCCCCTTACCTGGGAAAGCACCGAACAACAGACAGGGACGTTGGACCATCGAAGAGGGACAACTATGATGTGAACTACATTGATTTGGGGTTCACTTATATTTTCACTAGTGCCTTTCCTCAGCCACAGTCAAATCAAATCACAATTATTTATATAGCCCTTCATACATCAGCTGATATCTCAAAGTGCTGTACAGAAACCCAGCCTAAAACCCCAAACAGCAAGCAATGCAGGTGTAGAAGCACGGTGGCTAGGAAAAACTCCCTAGAAAGGCCAAAACCTAGGAAGAAACCTAGAGAGGAACCAGGCTATGAGGGGTCCTCTTCTGGCTGTGCCGGATGGAGATTATAACAGAACATGGCCAAGATGTTCAAATGTTCATAAATGACCAGCATGGTCAAATAATAATAATCACAGTAGTTGTCGAGGGTGCAGCAAGATACTCTGAATGATCGGCTATGAAAAGCCAACTGACATTTACTCCTGGGGTGCTGACTTGTTGTACCCTCGACAACCACTGTGATTATTATTATTTGACCCTGCTGGTCATCTATGAACATTTGAACATCTTGGCCATGTTCTGTTATAATCTCCACCCGGCACAGTCCTCTTCCGGCACAGCCAGAAGAGGACTAGCCCGGTTCCTCTCTAGGTTTCTTCCTAGGTCCTACTTCCGGCGCCGACAGAGATGGCCGCCTCGCTTCGCGTTCCTAGGAAACTATGCAGTTTTTTGTTTTTTTACGTGTTATTTCTTACATTAGTACCCCAGGTCATCTTAGGTTTCATTACATACAGTCGAAAAGAACTACTGAATATAAGATCAGCATCAACTCACCATCAGTACGACCAAGAATATGTTTTTCGCGACGCGGATCCTGTGTTCTGCCTTACAAACAGGACAACGGAGTGGATCCTATGCAGCGACCCAAAAAAACGACTCCGAAAGAGAGGGAAACGAGGCGGTCTTCTGGTCAGACTCCGGAGACGGGCACAGCGCGCACCACTCCCTAGCATTCTTCTTGCCAATGTCCAGTCTCTTGACAACAAGGTTGATGAAATCCGAGCAAGGGTAGCATTCCAGAGGGACATCAGAGACTGTAACGTCCTTTGCTTCACTGAAACATGGCTCACTGGAGAGACGCTATCCGAAGCGGTGCAGCCAACGGGTTTCTCCACACATCGCGCTGACAGAAACAAACATCTTTCTGGGAAGAAGAGGGGCGGGGGCGTATGCCTCATGGCCAACGTGACATGGTGTGATGAAAGAAACATACAGGAACTCAAATCCTTCTGTTCACCTGATTTAGAATTCCTCACAATCAAATGTAGACCGCATTATCTACCAAGAGAATTCTCTTCGATTATAATCACAGCCGTATATATCCCCCCCCAAGCAGACACATCGATGGCTCTGAACGAACTTTATTTAACTCTTTGCAAACTGGAAACAATTTATCCGGAGGCTGCATTCATTGTAGCTGGGGATTTTAACAAGGCTAATCTGAAAACAAGACTCCCCAAATTTTATCAGCATATCGATTGCGCAACCAGGGGAGGAAAGACCTTGGATCATTGTTACTCTAACTTCCGCGACGCATATAAGGCCCTGCCCCGCCCCCCTTTCGGAAAAGCTGACCACGACTCCATTTTGTTGATCCCTGCCTACAGACAGAAACTAAAACAAGAGGCTCCCACGCTGAGGTCTGTCCAACGCTGGTCCGACCAAGCTGACTCCACACTCCAAGACTGCTTCCATCACGTGGACTGGGAGATGTTTCGTATTGCGTCAGATAACAACATTGACGAATACGCTGATTCGGTGTGCGAGTTCATTAGAACTTGCGTTGAAGATGTCGTTCCCATAGCAACGATTAAAACATTCCCTAACCAGAAACCGTGGATTGATGGCAGCATTCGTGTGAAACTGAAAGCGCGAACCACTGCTTTTAATCAGGGCAAGGTGTCTGGTAACATGACCGAATACAAACAGTGCAGCTATTCCCTCCGCAAGGCTATCAAACAAGCTAAGCGCCAGTACAGAGACAAAGTAGAATCTCAATTCAACGGCTCAGACACAAGAGGCATGTGGCAGGGTCTACAGTCAATCACGGACTACAGGAAGAAATCCAGCCCAGTCACGGACCAGGATGTCTTGCTCCCAGGCAGACTAAATAACTTTTTTGCCCGCTTTGAGGACAATACAGTGCCACTGACACGGCCTGCAACGAAAACATGCGGTCTCTCCTTCACTGCAGCCGAGGTGAGTAAGACATTTAAACGTGTTAACCCTCGCAAGGCTGCAGGCCCAGACGGCATCCCCAGCCGCGCCCTCAGGGCATGCGCAGACCAGCTGGCCGGTGTGTTTACGGACATATTCAATCAATCCCTATACCAGTCTGCTGTTCCCACATGCTTCAAGAGGGCCACCATTGTTCCTGTTCCCAAGAAAGCTAAGGTAACTGAGCTAAACGACTACCGCCCCGTAGCACTCACATCCGTCATCATGAAGTGCTTTGAGAGACTAGTCAAGGACCATATCACCTCCACCCTACCTGACACCCTAGACCCACTCCAATTTGCTTACCGCCCAAATAGGTCCACAGACGATGCAATCTCAACCACACTGCACACTGCCCTAACCCATCTGGACAAGAGGAATACCTATGTGAGAATGCTGTTCATCGACTACAGCTCGGCATTCAACACCATAGTACCCTCCAAGCTCGTCATCAAGCTCGAGACCCTGGGTCTCGACCCCGCCCTGTGCAACTGGGTACTGGACTTCCTGACGGGCCGCCCCCAGGTGGTGAGGGTAGGCAACAACATCTCCTCCCCGCTGATCCTCAACACTGGGGCCCCACAAGGGTGCGTTCTGAGCCCTCTCCTGTACTCCCTGTTCACCCACGACTGCGTGGCCACGCACGCCTCCAACTCAATCATCAAGTTTGCGGACGACACAACAGTGGTAGGCTTGATTACCAACAACGATGAGACGGCCTACAGGGAGGAGGTGAGGGCCCTCGGAGTGTGGTGTCAGGAAAATAACCTCACACTCAACGTCAACAAAACTAAGGAGATGATTGTGGACTTCAGGAAACAGCAGAGGGAACACCCCCCTATCCACATCGATGGAACAGTAGTGGAGAGGGTAGCAAGTTTTAAGTTCCTCGGCATACACATCACAGACAAACTGAATTGGTCCACTCACACAGACAGCATCGTGAAGAAAGCGCAGCAGCGCCTCTTCAACCTCAGGAGGCTGAAGAAATTCGGCTTGTCACCAAAAGCACTCACAAACTTCTACAGATGCACAATCGAGAGCATCCTGGCGGGCTGTATCACCGCCTGGTATGGCAACTGCACCGCCCTCAACCGTAAGGCTCTCCAGAGGGTAGTGAGGTCTGCACAACGCATCACCGGGGGCAAACTACCTGCCCTCCAGGACACCTACACCACCCGATGTCACAGGAAGGCCATAAAGATCATCAAGGACATCAACCACCCGAGCCACTGCCTGTTCACCCCGCTATCATCCAGAAGGCGAGGTCAGTACAGGTGCATCAAAGCTGGGACCGAGAGACTGAAAAACAGCTTCTATCTCAAGGCCATCAGACTGTTAAACAGCCACCATTAACACTGACACTGACTCAACTCCAGCCACTTTAATAATGGGAATTGATGGGAAATGACGTAAATATATCACTAGCCACTTTAAACAATGCTACCTTATATAAATGTTACTTACCCTACATTATTCATCTCATATGCATACGTATATACTGTACTCTATATCATCGACGGTATCCTTATGTAATACATGTATCACTAGCCACTTTATACTATACTATGCCACTTTGTTTACATACTCATCTCATTTGTACATACTGTACTCGATACCATCTACTGTATCTTGCCTATGCTGCTCTGTACCATCACTCATTCATATATCCTTATGTACATATTCTTTATCCCCTTACACTGTGTACAAGACAGTAGTTTTGGAATTGTTAGTTAGATTACTTGTTATTACTGCATTGTCGGAACTAGAAGCACAAGCATTTCGCTACACTCGCACTAACATCTGCTAACCATGTGTATGTGACAAATAAAATTTGATTTGATTTGATTTGATTTAGGTTCTGGCCTTTCTAGGGAGATTTTCCAATCCACCGTGCTTCTACACCTGCATTGCTTGCTATTTGGGGATTAAGGCTGGGTTCCTGTAGCACTTTGCGATATCAGCTGATGTAAATAAATTTGATTTAATTTGGTATTGAAAAACCATCCCGTAGTATTTCCAAAAACCAACTATAGTGTGTGTTTCCCAGACTCTGTTTTGGACGTAGGAGCTGTAAAGAGACCCCTGGTGTCAGCCTACCTTCTATTGGAGGCTGACATGGGGCAGAACGACAGATTTGTACCTCGTCAGCTCGGGGGTTTGAACTTGCAACCTTCCGGTTACTAGTCCAACGCTCTAACCACTAGGCTACCCTGCCGCCCCTGTAAGGTGTTGCTCAACATTGTTGAAGAAGAAAAGCCCATAAGATGAGGGATGCAGTGTTAGCAGCGTTTCCTCCAAGGTATGACAGGTATACAGGTTAGTGGGAAAAGTAACGGCTCTCTCAGGTTCGCTCGTTGGAGTGGCAATGGGATATGGTTACTTTAAAGGTTGGCTTTCCAAGCTTAGACTGCTGGTGGTTATTGTAAAACAGCACCTCATTTCACAAAACAAGCATACAAGAAGGGTACAAATGTATCTATTTGTATTCCCCTCCAATTGGGGACTTTTACAACACTTTCTCCTAGAAATACTATTGCTTGTCAGATGGCAGACAACATAAATGTGTATTTCTAGCGTTGTTTCCCTTCCTTGGTAAATTAGCCTCCTACAGTATGCGAAAAGTAAGTAAATAAAGTGAACAGTTTGTTTCTGTAGTCCCCAGTGCAACACAGCCCAGAAAGAGCTCTGTCATACACTGGCCCTATCTCATCACACCGTCATTTACCCTCACCAACCAAGCATGCAAGAGGGAAATACATTGCTTCCTATATACAGTACCTAGTGGATTTCATCTCAAAGCATACCTGGATTTTCAACCGGAACTTAATAGGTTGGTAGCCTCCTCTTGGGGTGAGAAGCTATGAAAACTGGTATCTCTCTCTCTCTCAATTCAAAGTAGCTTTATTGGAATGGTAAACATATGTTTACATTGCCCAAGCAACAAAACTGATATATATTTTTTTTAACAAAAGTAAACTATTACAAATGAACCGTAAACATTGGACTCATAAAGGTTTGAAAAAGATTAAGACATTTCAAGTGGTATATTATCAGCTATGTACATACAGTGTTTTAACAATGTGCAAATAGTAGAGGAAGATAAATTAACACAAAAATATTGGTGCTATTCACAATGTTGTTTGTGCTCCACTGGTTGCCCTTTTCACATGGCAACGGGCCAGAAATATTGCTGCTGTGATCTCTCTCTCTCTCTCTCTCTCTATCTCTCTCTCTCTCTCTCTCTCTCTCTCTCCTTCTGTAATGAAGGATACAGCCTGACTCGATACTCCTTCAAGTGGGAAGGGAGGCTTCGATCTGCTTGCAGGGCAACTGTAAAACATTCAAAGGAGTTTTGTTCAAACTTGCTCAACAGATGAACAATATTAGTACTGCCAATGAACTGCTCTACTGTGGAGCAATCGTAAACACCACAGTGATCGTAAAATATATTTTAATGTTGCTCACTTATATAGTGCACTGTGATATCTGTCACTGTGACTCATTTTATGAGATAACCATTCCTGTCCAATGCTGTAGATGGATAGGAATAGCACAGAATGGTGTTGAAATGCACAACTGTATTGTGGTGATTAGACTGAATGAAATCACCCATAGCCTGATGTGGACCAGATGTCTCTCAGTCTCAGACAGGTGGAGAGCAACCCTGGGCTGTTCAGACAGGTGGAGAGCAACCCTGGGCTGTTCAGACAGGTGGAGAGCAACCCTGGGCTGTTCAGACAGGTGGAGAGCAACCCTGGGCTGTTCAGACAGGTGGAGAGCAACCCTGGGCTGTTCAGACAGGGTTAGAACGTAACACGACCACAGGTTAACCTGTGTAAAATAGAGTCAGTACTTTGAACAGTAGTATTGAAAGGGCTGTAGAGAAATAGTAGGCTCCACATGAAAAGGGATACATGGAATGGCTTTGTGCCCTACATAATGTAGTTCAGAGATTATGCTACTGTAGCAGCCTGTGCCACGTTGGCCAGAGGAATGTATGTACACTTTAAAACTGTCATATTCAGTGCTGTTAGCATCCTGTTTAAAGCAGGCTAAAATGTTTAATGGATGTTGAGATAAATGTATGTTGTCACTCTAGGGTGAGGGAAAGGAATGCAGCGATGGTGTTGCCTCTAGACCCGGTCTTAGCACTCTGTCCCCCCAGCAGCAACAGAACAGCACACTGACAGCACTGTGTCATGGGAACAAAGCGGTCTGCTTGCTACTCAACTCCAACATGGCACTCACTTTCTCTCTGTCTGAGTCACACCACTCTCACTCGCTAAGAGAAGGAAAAAGCCATGAATCACTCCAACACAAACACACACAGCTGGAGAGCATTTTGAAGGAATGGAGGGAGGCTGGGAGGGAGGGAGGAATGGAGGAAGGGCGTGATTGTGACAATAATTTCTCTCCAGCTGCCTGCTTCTGAAGTAGCGCTGTAAGGTGATCTCAGTTGATGGTTTGAGAACAACACTTATCACACTCCATTAACTATTTGTATACTGAAAACCAATATGAACGCTGCATGTTAAGTGTTGGTCCCATGTTTCATGAGCTGAACTAAAAGATCCCAGACATTTTCTATACTCACAAAAATCTTATTTCTCTCAAAACATTTTACATCCCTGCTAGTGAGCATTTCTCTTTTTGCCAAGATAGTCCATCCACCTGACAAGTGTGGCATATCAAAAAGCTGATTAAACAGCATGATCGTTACACAGGTGCCCCTTGTGCTGGGGACAATAATAGGCCACTCTAAAATGTGCAGTTTTGTCACTCAACACAATGTCACAGATGTCTCATGTTTTGAGGTAGCGTGCAGTTGACATACTGACTGCAGGAATGACCAACAGAGCTGTTGCCAGTGAATTGTTAATTTCTTTACCATAGACCACATCAGCCCAGGACCTCCACATCCGGCTTCTTCACCTGCGGGATATTCTGAGGAGGTGGGGCGGGTATAATAAAGCTCTTTTGTGGGGAAAAACTAATTCTGATTGGTTGGCCTATAGCCCCTGTCGTGGCAGAATCATAATTTTATTGCATTATTATTATTTATTGCATTTTATTGCATGCTTATGTGAGATATTTGTCATTACAATGTCTTCTTTTGGATAATACTGTTTGCAGTTTGCAGTTATCCCTTTCCTGCTAGGGCTAAGTTACATTGGGCCCCAGAGAGGGGAAAGGTTAGTCTTATCTGTGAATGTGTCTGTAAACTATTCCTAAACCATGTGAAGGGATGGTGTGATAAATGGGGAACCAGATAGGTGGCTCCACAATGTCTGTGTGCCAGTCACTGTCTCTCTGTGATCTTGTCCAGGAGGGGGTGTATTTGATATATGCTATTGGATGAGGTTTTGTTTTTGGTCCTGAGTGGCACCAAGAGCGAGATAAAAACATAGTTTAGGAGACCAAAGCTGAACGATAATTTATAGCCAATGCTGTCTGGCTGTGTGTCTTTGCTATACAGGATCTCAGTTGCAATGTGTAAGCACTCTCAGAGAATTCATTTATAGACACTGAATTGATCTGAGAGTCACAGGGTTGTGATGGAGCTCATATTATTAAAGATGGACTTTATGATACCTCTGACTTGTGTTTGGGTTTTGCTCTCTTGTGATTTGGTAATACAGGAAATTTCCACTACAACCCCCAGGCCCACCCATGGCTGCGCCCCTGCCCAGGCATGTGAAATCCATAGATTAGGGCCTAATTTATATATTTCAATTTACTGATTTTCTTCTTTGGACTGTATCGTGCTAAAATGTTTGAAACTGTTGCATGTTGCATTTATATTTTTGTTCAGTACAGGTATTATTATATCTGAACCACGTTAGAGCCCTAAGGTGAAGCACTTACAGGAATAGTTAAGTGAGTGTGTATCCTTTCTCTGTCATTCCATATATCATCCCTCTTGCAGATGGAGTGACCCTGTGCACCATTTTCCTGATGCCTTCCTGCAGTGCGTCATATGTTGGGACAGGATACTTCAGGAGCCGAGGAGGAGCTCTCAGGTTGCTGTCTAAAGGAGAGCAATAGGCCTGGGGAACACCTGGTGTTGTCTGTACAGTCTGCCTCCAGAGACAGTAGAGAGAGGAAGAAGCCACCCACAGCTGTATTTTGTTCTATGGGGCCTGACCAGCTGTAACTATCACAGCTATCCAAATACTCTGCATGAGCCAGCACACGTATGGCATTGAGTGACATGGGCTATCCATGTCTGGCTATGTGTAGTGCTGATAGGGCTGTGTTGTTGCCTAGAGCCCAGAGGTATGAGGACATAGGCAGGAGGAGGCCAGTGGAGCATAACTGACTGCTTCTGGCTCAGGTTGCTCCCCCTGGGAAAGGCCGCTCACGACATCTCCCCCCTGCCCTCCATCTCCTCCTCCTCCTCCACAGGCCCTCTCCCCTGGCACTCCCCTCCCCCCTGCTCTCCGTCTCCTCCTCCCCTGGCCCTCTTCCCCTGGCCCTCTCCTCCCCCCTGCCCTCCATCTCCTCCTCCTCCTCCACTGGCCCTCTCCCCTGGCACTCCCCTCCCCCCTGCCCTCCGTCTCCTCCTCCCCTGGCCCTCTCCCCTGGCACTCCCCTCTCTTCCCCCTGCTCTCCCTGTCCTCTCCCCCTGTCCTCTCCGTCTCCTCTCCCCATGACCCTCTACTCTCCTCCCACCTTTCCTCTGTCTCCTCTCCCCCTGGCCCTCCCCTTTCTTTCCCCCTGCTCTCAGTCTCCTCTTCCCCTGGTCCTCTCCTCTCCCCCTGTCCCTCCCCTTTCCTCCCCCAACCAAAAATATTATATTTTCAACTGTTTGAAGCTGGTGTACAAAAAGTAAACTTAAGAACAGGGAGCATAGAAATAGAAAATAACACATCTATCTACCGCTTCTTAGACTTGCTTTCAAGGAGAATGACAGATCTGTAATGCACATTTCAATGTGAATTCGGTCGGGTCGCCAAAACAGTTTGCAGATTTCAAATCAAATCAAACTTAATTTGTCACATGCGCCGAATACAGCATACTATGAAATGCTCACTTACAAGCCTTTAACCAACAATGACATTTTAAGAAAATAGAGTTAAGAAAATATTTACTAAATAAACTAAAGTAAAAAAAAAAAAAACTTTAAAAGTTACACAATAAAATAACACGAATGTTAACACAGGGTACCGGTACCGAGTCAATGTGCAGGGTACAGGTTAGTCGAGGTAATTTGTACATGTACTGTACAGTAGGTAGGGGTAAAGTGACTATGCATAGATAATAAATTGCGAGTAGCAGCAGTGTAAAAACAAATAGTCCGGGTGGCCATTTGATTAATTGTTCAGCTGCCTTATGGCTTGGGGGTAAAAGCTGGAGCCTCTTGGACCTCGACTTGGTGCTCCGGTACCGCTTGCTGTGTGGTAGAAGAGAGAACAGTCTATGAATCGGGTGCCTGGAGTCTTTGACATTTTTTGGGGCCTTCCTCTGACACCGCCAAGTATATAGGTCCTGGATGGCAGTAAGCTTGGCCCCAGTGATGTACTGGGCTGTACGCCTTACGGTCAGATGCTGAGCAGTTGCCAACCGGTGCAACCGGTGCTGTCGATGGTGCAGCTGTATAACTTTTTCAGGATCTGGGGACCCATGTCAAATCTTTTCAGTCTCCTGAGGGGGAAAAGGGATTGTCGAAAAGGGATTGCCCTCTTCACAACTTTCTTGGTGTTTGACCATGATAGATTGTTGGTGATGTGGACACCAAAGAACTAGAAAATCTCGACCTGCTCCACTACAGCCCCGTCAATGTGAATGGGGGCGTGTTCGGCCCTCCTTTTCCTGTAGTCTACGATCATCTCCTTTGTCTTGCTCACGTTGAGGGAGAGGTTGTTGTCCTGGCACCACACTGCCAGGTCTCTGACCTCCTCCCTATAGAGGAGTTGTTGGTGATCAGGCCTACCACCTTTGTGTCGTCAGCAAACTTAATGATGGTGTTGGAGTCGTGCTTGGCCATGCAGTCGTGGGTGAACAGGGAGTACAGGAGGGGAATAAGCACCCACCCCTGAGGGGCCCCCGTGTTGAGGATCAGCGTGGCAGATGTGTTGTCGCCTACACTTACCACCTGGGGGCGTCCCGTCAGGAAGTCCAGGATCCAGTTGCAGAGGGAGGTGTTTAGTAGGGCTGGGCGATAAATCAATATCAATAATTATTGAGGTAATTACTTCCCTCAATAACGATATAAAAACGTTTAGATTAATTTTCGATAATGTCGATATAGAATAATTAGGTACAGCAGTCCATTTCACCTCTCTGACGCAGCAGGAACGTGCGGAGAAGTGACAATATGCACATGGAGAGGTATATGCCCACTGAAAACCACTTAGCACCTCGGATGATGGAGTAACCACTATTAACCACGAAAAATGAGTGATGTAGGCAAAAACATTGGCAGTGATGGCCATAGAGAAGGAGCAGCTTCCAATGAAGACATTTTTGATAAAAAGTGTTAAACTGTTACAGTAATTTGGAAGCAGTTTGGCTTTTTGAAGTCCGACAAAGAGCAGAGCTATGTTCGGTGGAAATTGTGCTGTAGACAGGTGACTACGAAGTCTGCTAATACAACAAACCTTTTTCAACATCTGAAGCAAAATCACTCTTTGGAACATGCACGAAGTTTGAGTTTGCCACACGGTATTGATAAACGCCTATCAAGCACCAGCCAATCTAGGGATGTTGGCTCGAAGCAGTCAACACTGACAGCGTTTATGCCATACAAGCAAACGTCGAAAAGACAAAGACATCACAGACGCTATTATGCATTGCATTGCTAAGGACATGCTACCAATTAGCACAGTCGAAATGGAAGGTTTCAATAGGCTTATCAATTTAATTGACCCCAGGTATGTGCTCCCTGGCCGCAAACATGGAACAATGTTCCTTCAAGTATAATTTGGTGTAGCTCACATACTTTACAGTTTTTTTAACCTTTATTTAACTAGGCAAGTCAGTTAAGAACAATGACAACCTATCATTGAACAGTGGGTTAACTGCCTTGTACGGGGGTAGAACGACAGATTCTTACCTTGTCAGCTCGGGGATTCAATCTAGCAACCTTTCGATTATTGGCCCAAGCTTTAATCACTGTTTGTTCAGGCATTCTTGAGTTTGAAGCAGATATGCACCAGGTTAAACATTATTTGATTAATATTGTGATAATTATCGTTATCAAATAAAAATATATATAGATATTGTGATAATTTATTTGCCATATCGCCCAGCCCTTCTTTGTGGGCACTATGGTGTTGAACATTGAGCTGTAGTCAATAAAAAGCATTTTCACATAGGTGTTCCTTTTGTCCAGGTGGGAAAAAGCAGAGTGGAGTGCGATTGAAATTCCGTCAACTGTGGATCTGTTGGGGCGGTATGCGAATTGGAGTGAGTCTCGGGTTTCCGGGATGATGGTGTTGATGTCAGCCATGACCAGCCTTTCAAAGCACTTCATGGCTACCGACTTGAGTGCTACAGAGCAGTAATCATTTAGGCAGGTTACCTTCGCTTTCTTGGGCACAGGGACTATGACGGTCTGCTTGAAACATGTAGGTATTACAGACTCGGTCAAGGAGAGGTTGAAAATGTCACTGAAGACACTTGCCAATTGTCCGCGCATTCTCTGAGTACATATCCTGGTAATCCGTTTGGCCTTGCGACCTTGTGAATGTTGACCTGTTTAAAGGTCTTGCTCACATTGGCTATGGAGAGCGTGATCACACAGTCGTCCGGAACAGCTGGTGCAGTGTTGCTCTGAGTACATGTCGGGGGCAGGTAGCCTAGTGATTAGAGTGTTGGACTAGTAACTGAAAGGTTGCAAGTTCGAATCCCCAAGCTGACAAGGTAAAAAAAATCTGTCTTTCTGCCCCTGAACAAGGCAGTTAACCCACTGTTCCTAGGCTGTCATTGAAAATATGAATTTGCTCTTAACTGCCTAGTTAAATAAATACATTTAAAAAAAAAATTGTCCTGGTAATCTGTTTGGCCTTGGGAATGTTGACCTGTTTAAAGGTCTTGCTAACATTGACTATGGAGAGAGAGAGAGATCACACAGTTGTCTGGAACAGCTGGTGCTCTCATGCATGCTTCAGTGTTACTTGCCTTGAAGTGAGCATAAAAGGAATTTAGCCCGTCTGGTAGGCTCGCGTCACTGGGCAGCTCACGGCTGGGTTTCACTTTGTAGTCCGTAATAGTTTGCAAGCACTGCCACATCCAACGAGCTTCAAAGTTGGTGTAGTAGGATTCAATCTTAATCCTGTTTTGATGCCTTGTCTGTTTAATGGTTAGTCTGAGGGCATAGCGGTATTTTTTACAAAGCCTCCTGATTAGTGTCCTGCTCCTTGAAGCGGCAGCTCTAGCCTTTAGCTTTAGATGTTGCCTGTAATCAATGGCTTCTGGTTGGAATATGTACGTACGGTCACTGTGGGGAAGATGTTGTCGATCCACTTATTGATGAAGCCGTGGACTGAGATGGAATACTCCTCAATGCCATTGGATGAATCCTGGAACATTTTCCAATCTGTGCTAGCAAAACAGTCCCGTAGCATAGCATTTGCATCATCTGACCACATCCGTATTGAGTGAGTCACTGGTACTTCCTGCTTTAGTTTTTGCTTGTAAACAGGAATCATGAGGATAGAATTATGGACAGAAATGGAGGGTGAGAGAGAGCTTTGTAAGTGTCTCTGTGTGTGGAGTAAAGGTGGTCTGGAGTTTTTTTTCTCCTCTGGTTGCACGTGACATGCTGGTAGAAATGAGGTAAAACGGATTAAAGTTTGCCTGCATTAAAGTCCCTGGCCACTAGGAGCTCCACTTCTGGATGAACATTTTCTTGTTTGCTTATGGTCTTATACAGCTTGATGAGTGAGGTCTTAGTGCCAGCGTCGGTTTGTGGTGGTAAATAGATGGCTCTTGGTAGATAGTGTGGTCTACAACTTATCATGAGGTACCTCGAGATTACCTTAATATTAGACATTGAGCACCAGCTGTTATTGACAAATAGACACACTCTCCACCCCTCGTCTTACCAGACGTAGCTGTTCTGTCCTGCCGATGCACGGAAAACCCAGCTAACTGTATATTATCTGTGTCGTAGTTCAGCCACAACTTGGTGAAACATACATATTACAGTTTTTAATGTCCAGTTGGTTGGATAGTCTCAATCGGAGCTTATCCAGTTTATTTTCCATTGATTGCTCGTTGACAAATAGAACGGATGGTAGAGGCTGGTAACCCACTCGCCGACAAATTCTCACAAGGCACCCTGATCTCTGCCCCCTGTATTTCCTTATTTTCTTCATGCGAATGACGGGGATTTGGGCCTTGTCTGGGAGCAACATTATATCATTTGCGTCTGACTCATTAAAGAAAAACCTTTGTCCAGTTTGAGGTGAGTAATCACTGTTCTAATGTCCAGAAGCTATTTTTCGGTCAAAAGAGACGGAAGCATCAACATTATATACAAAATAAGTTAAAAGCAATGCGAAGAAATTGGTTAGGAGCCCGTAAGTAAAATGACAGCCATTCCCATTGACCCATCCAATCCAGTGTGGAAAATATTACCTGAGGATTAACATCTCAGTCCTCAAATATAGCCTTGTGTGTCAGGCTTCTTGGTACAATGCAAATGTGAGATTATCTGGCAATGTGAGAGTACCTGTGATCTGAGCTTGGAGAAGGTGATTTGGAAAGGTGTCACCAGTTTATCATATTAAGCCCCAGTCTGTCACCTCAGACTGTGCAGTGTCAGTGTTCACAGAATAGGGAGAAAGTGATTTAGTCTGCAGCACATTCAGGGAGATTTGTGATGTGCCTCACTGTTACTGTGCAGAAATCTTACGTTGTTACAGTGCATAGGGCTAAAGTGATTATAGCACATCCAGAATGAGCTGAGCTATCATTCATGTACAGTAGTAGTAGTAGTAGTTGGGTTTTTAGCTCTGCTCAATGTCAAACTGCTTATCCATGGATTTGACATTATTTAACGTGTCAAGATGCACTCTATTCCCCCTAGGATCTCCCAGGGGAGATGTTCCATCCAAAAGGACTGACTCAGAGAGGGGCACAGTCAGGTCAAAGCCAATTATGTCAAGGACAAAGCGTCCTCTAAAGCTGTGCTATTCATAGAAAGTGATAACAGTCATGATGGTACTGGTAGATAGTGATGATTCATGACTTGTCTAGTAGAGTGCTGTAATTAAGGAGGACCTTATACTGTACATCTGCAAGTTAAATTAGCCAGTGTAAATTTACTCATCCTAAGCTGACTCTCAGCCTCCCAGCTGTAGAGTAGAGGCACCTACCTCACAGCCAGGCTCACATCAATTGAGATCCATTCATGAATGATGGATGGTAGTTAGGCTAGCAGCGGGCTGCCCTACCTGCTCCCTCCCTCCCTCCCCTCCCTTACCTCCTCTGTGTTGGCCAGGTGAGATGGGAGGTGAGTGTGTGGGCCTTGCCTAGCGTGTGTATGATACATCATTCTGCCCTGAGACAGGAGTGAGAGATGAGGTAGACGGGGAGGAGAGATGGGGGGAGTGTGTGCCCAGACGTGGGGGCCAGACAGAGCCCGGGCCAGCCTGGGCTGTGAGAGGAGAGGAGAGTGAACCGATCTGATTAACGAGGGCCTCTTGCCGTGCTGCTGGCACTCAGACAGACCTGACGGCACAATATGAGAGACAAATCAATAGTGGCCTCGTATGGCCCAAATCACAACTCCCCCTCCTCAGAGAGAGTGATTGCTTGTGCAGTGGTGTCTGTCCACTGTGTTGATATGCCATGCAGGTTATTCATGTCGATTAAATTCATAAAAGGGGAAAACAATGTTTTAAATTGGTCCTGGCATGCATGTTTGTATGATATGATTCTAATTTCTGGTAGTGGTTTCCACCATAGTGCAGTGGTTTACAGTGTAGTACAGTAGTTTCCACCATAGTGCAGTGGTTTCCACCATAGTGCAGTGCATACACCATAGTGCAGTGCATACACCATAGTGCAGTATATACACCATAGTGCAGTGGTTTACAGTATAGTACAGTGGTTTCCACCATAGTGCAGTGCATACACCATAGTGCAGTGGTTTCCACCATAGTGCAGTGCATACACCATAGTGCAGTGCATACACCATAGTGCAGTGCATACACCATAGTCCAGTGCATATACCATAGTGCAGTGGTTTAGACCATAGTGCAGTGCATATACCATAGTGCAGTGCATACACCATAGTGCAGTGGTTTAGACCATAGTGCAGTGCATACACCATAGTGCAGTGGTTTAGACCATAGTGCAGTGCATACACCATAGTGCAGTGGTTTCCACCATAGTGCAGGGATTTCCACCATAGTGCAGTGGTTTCCACCATAGTGCAGTGGTTTCCACCATAGTGCAGTGGTATTGTAATTTGCAGCAGCATCTACCTCAGCATTCACTATTCTATCAGATGTGTTCTACTTTGCATGCTGTAGTTGAATTGCCATCATATATTTCCAAAACTAATAGGCAGTTAGTGTCCTCAAGGCTGGAATATGTCATGAACGGTAAAAGAAAAAAAAAATGCCTTAGTAGTAGTAGGAGTGCTATAACGGGCATGGATGGAGAATTTCCTCACGGGCAACATCTGAAGCACACGTGTGCATAGAGGACTTGAAATAATGTCTGATGTAGTGTGTTTTTTAAGAGCTCAGGGCCTTTCACATCGGACTTCAGACACACAGCGACACAGGGCTGAATGCTGCTACTACACCACTCTGCTCTGGAGTGCTACAGCTGCTGCTCTCTCCTCTCCTCTCTTTGCAGAATCCCTTCCTTCAGATGAAATATTGTAGAAGCACAATCTCTCAGTTAGCAGCAACATCAGCACATTCTGCCTGTCTGCTACATTGGGAAAAGAACATTAGAAATGTCAGTATTTACGCTGCCAGTGAGTGCTGTAAATGCAATCACAAGGTTTTCAGAACGAGGGCATTTTATAATATTTATTTTCAGATAGTGGGCTCCCTCTGTAAGCAGTATACTGTAGGTAAATAACACTGTACAGTCTGTGAACACTGAGCAGTGAAATGGTTACGGCTGCTGCAATATTACTGTAGTAAAAAATGTAAATGCTTACAGCTTTAATAAATCACATCCATTAAACATTGATGTTATTTATTTCTTGCGGGATTCCCATTTATTAATGTGTATGGAACTAGAACATAGTGTAAAACAGGCGTGAATAATCGTCCTGTTAATTATTCATTAACTGCTTAGTGATTCTCTAACAGAGACATTCATTAACCACATGCTGAAGGGTGTTTATATGCTCTTATTGTCACGCCCTGGCCTTAGTTATCTTTGTTTTCTTTATTATTTTGGTTAGGTCAGAGTGTGACATGGGGGATTTGTGTTTTGTCTGGTCTAGGGGTTTTGTATGTTTATGGGGTGTTTTCTAGTCTAGGTGTTTATGTAAGTCTATGGTTGCCTAGATTGGTTCTCAATTAGAGGCAGGTGTTTATCGTTGTCTCTGATTGGGAACCATATTTAGGCAGCCATGTTCTTTGGGTATTTTGTGGGTCTTCTGTCTTTGTGTCTATGCACCAGATAGGACTGTTTTCGGATTTCACATTTGTTGTTTTGTAATTTGAAGTGTTCAGTTTGTATTATTAAATAAGATGAACACTAACCACGCTGCATTTTGGTCCGATCCCTACCGTGACACTTATACTAATGTTTTATTTTATTTTTGAGGGGGATCAGCTTAATTGCGGAAAGAATGTTGCTTCCAATGTAATTGTCTGCATCATTTCCAATCCCCCATATTTTTGGGGTAAAATATATATATCCATACACGCGCATATATATATATATATATATATATATATATACACATACCAATATAGACATACATACTTTTTTAAAGGATATAGCTTTTATTATTCCCCGCAAACCCTACCGCCGATCCCCCAATTGGAGTAAACTAATAAACACTTCTGCTTCTACCTTCAATCCATACATCTTATACACATTCTAAAGTCTACTTTACAATAGTTCTCTCTTTTTTGTTCTTAGTCCTTCCTCTATTTCTGATGTCCATCCAGTTTGATTTCTATTTGTAACTATGCTATTTCACAAAAGTTCTGAACCTATATACATTTTACAGATCTCGTATGTTTTACATTGTTTATCTTGTTATTAGTCCCACCCTTCAGCTCCATTCAACCCCGCCCATCTGTCTCTCAACATCATCCATTTCGGATTTCTACTTACCATATATTTTTCAACTGTACTGTGATGCTTCACAAAATAATTGAACCTTCCTATTCTCATAGCTTCTACAGATTGTAAATTAAAAATAAACATTTTTTGCTAAACCAATTATTATATTATTGATTGATTGACTATGGCTTTTCAAATCACCCAGTATTGCTATCTGTAGTGTTAGTTCTAGGCAAATGTTGCAATTCTTCAGCCATTCCTGGACCTGTGACCAAAAATGAGCTACATATGGACAATACCAAAATAAATGATCTAATGACTCTGCCTCCTGACAGCAGAATCTGCAGAGCTGGGAAGATTGTATCCCCCCATATATATAACATTCTATTAGTTGCAAGAATTTTGTATAGTAATTTATATTGAAAAATTTGAAGATTTGAATCCGGCGTTTTGCGTTTTTCATAAACCATGTGCCATGGAATGGGTACATCTCAAATCTCTTCCCAACTATTTTGCAATGTATATGGCACAGCTGTCAGTTTTTTTGGTCCTTAAATGAAATTGGTATATGTTTTTATTTATCACACTTTTCTTTAACCATTTATGTTCTTTAATACAGGGCCGACATACAAGTTCCTTACTTTTTTCCCCTTCTACTTGCCTCTTCCATTTTAGTGGTAATGCTGCAATTAATTGGTTGTAATTTTGAGTAGAGCAAAAAAAAAAAAAAAGGCGGGACATTTCCATATGTCTGTGTTAGCTGCATGTGTGACACAACTCCACCAGTCCTATTTATGATATCATTCATTAAAATTATACTCTTTTTTCTTTCTTTGATAAATACCGTTTTTTTTAATCAATTAATATATTTGAATTTAACCACAATATTGGTTGTACCATTTGTTCCGTCCTTTCAGGTGGATTAAACTGAAATTGCAACCAACTTTCTAAGTCTTGTTTAAAAAATAAAGATATTTTGGAGGTGATTTCCTTTTCAAACAACCGAAAGTGAGCAGGTGTAATCTGAATAAAGGGGAAAAGGCCCTTCCTGAATATAGGATGAGACATTCGTACCAATTGACTAGAGAACCAGTTTGGATTTAACTATAACTTTTGTATGACTGATGCCTTTAGTGAGAGGTCTAATGCTTTAATATTTAATCATTTCTGCCCTCCGAATTCATATTCGTTATATAAATAGGCCCTTTTAATTTTATCTGGTTATACTAATGTTAATTATATACAATGAAAATTCTGGTTGGAAACGTTAGTCGGAAACAACCAGAAAGTGAATAAAAATATTTTAATATACAGATATACCAAATACACTATACAATGGCAGTTTCCAGTGCATAGCTGTAATAACTACTGTATATTGATGACCAGAATGTGGTGAAAAGACAATTAACTGTAATCAGTATTTACACTCTTATATGATCTATGACTTAAACCAAATACTCCATCCATCTAATAATCCCTTACAGAAAAACCACATGATTTCACATGTGGAAAATCACATGATTTCACCTGAAATTTCACATGAATACATGTTTTCGGAACATGTTTTCACGTGTAGTTTCATGTTATTTCATGTTGCTTCACATGTTATCACATAAGATCACATGACAGCATGTGTTTTTGGAACACTTCACATGTGATTAAATGTGAAATTAATTTGTTTTTTCCATAAGGGAGGCATCATCAAATGATATCTTCAGCAAAGTGCATGCCAAGTGCCTCTTGTCTCATGAGGTAGGCCTAATCTAACCCAAAGCAATGAACAGCTGCTGATCTCTTTCATGATGCTCCTCAGCATACATTTAGCTAGATCACTATGAACTCTCCAATCAATTACTTCAGCCTCATTTATACTGGTGACTTCAGAAAGTAGACCCCTTTCCTTTTTCCACATTTTGTTACGTTACAGCCTTATTGTTAAATGGATCAAATAAAACATGTTCCTCATCAATCTACACACAATACTCCATAATTACAAAGTGAATAGATGTTTTTAGAAATGTTTGCAAATATATTGAAAATAAAAACAGAAATATCTCATTCACACCCTTGTCAATACTTTGTAGAAGCACCTTTGGCAGCATTAACAGCTGTGAGTGCTTAGCTCCATTCTGTTTATTTTTTTTATCCTGAAAAACTCCCCAGCTCTTAACGATTACAAGCATACCTATAACATGATGCAGCCAGTGGCGATTGTAGTATGTAAAACTTGGTGAGGCAAACTCAACCAATTTTTTTTAGATGTATGCCAGCAAAGCCACTACACGACACAACACTAAACAATACATGAATTGCACCATAACGATGACAAACGGTGCCGAAAAAATGTTAGGGCCAACATAAAGCTCTCCCGACAGCGGCACTTTCCTCTCAGCACCACTAATACACCTGGCGGAGCCTCATCTGGCAGCAAAACAGTTCATTCAGTCTCATTTACTGCTTTTTTAAAAACCATAACTGATATGGCTGACTTCTGTAAAACAAATATGGTTTCTACTGAGTCTTTGTAGATTTGTGTAACTTGATAAGATCCACATTCTTCTTCAATGATAATGAATATCGACATGAGTTTTACTTTTGAACCGTACACAAACATCATTACATTTATGTTCAGTAGATTCATAATGTTTGTTCTTATATCATTAACACTTAGCTCTAAGTATAAGCAAGTGCACGCAAACGAGCTGCAATAAGGTAGGCCTATTTGTTCAGCACTTTCAAAATAAACACAGACAGAAATTCAGATAGATGTTAGTTCAGATAAATTCTTAACTTTACTTTTCTTTAAGTCAATGTACAGAGAGAGAGAGATAGGGAGGGAGAGAGAGAGAAAGAGAGAGAGAGATGTGGTTAGCCTACCATTTGTATTTTATTAGGCCTATGTGGTCTTAAAAGGAAGGAAAATACAATCACGAGGATCCACTTTTATAGACAATGTACCGAAGCACAGACAGCACATTGTGCAAACAAAACAACCATCGCAATATCAACTGGAATTACATGGGTCTATTAGCCTAATAAACCTTTTTTTATTTTTTTTTTATTTTAATTGGAAGAGATTGTAACTGGCAAACATGGTTACAGACCGCAAAACACCAGTCTTCACGTCAACAGTGAAGAGGCGACTCCGGGATGCTGGCCTTGTAGGCAGAGTTCCTCTATCCAGTGTGTGTTCTTTTGCCCATCTTAATCTTTTCTTTTTATTGGCCATTCTGAGATATGGATTTTTCTTTGCAACTCTGCCTAGAAGGCCAGCATCCCGGAGTCGCCTCTTCACTGTTGATGTTGAGACTGGTGTTTTGCGGGTACTATTTAATGAAGCTGCCATTTGAGGACTTGTGAGGCGTATGTTTCTCAAACCAGACACTCTAATGTACTTGTCCTCTTGCTCAGTTGTGCACCGGGCCTCCCACTCCTCTTTCTATTATGGCTAGAAACAGTTTGCGCTGTTATGTGAAGGGAGTAGTACACAGCGCTGTACAAGATCTTCAGTTTCTTGGCAATTTCTCACATGGAATAGCCTTCATTTCTGACTGACGATTTTCAGAAGAAAGGTCTTTGTTTCTGGCCATTTTGAGCCTGTAATCGAACCCCCAAAAGCTGATGCTCCAGATACTCAACTAGTCTAAAGAAGGCCAGTTGTATTGCTTCTTTAATCTGAACAACAGTTTTCAGCTGTGCTAACATAATTGCAAAAGGGTTTTCTAATGATCAATTATGATGATGATCAATTAAAAGTATACATTTTGATTAGCTAACACAATGTGCCATTGGAACACAGGAGTGATGGTTGCTGATAATGGGCCTCTGTACACCTATGTAGGTATTCCATTAAATATCAGCCATTTCCAGCTACAATAGTCATTTACAATATTAACAATGTCTACACTGTATTTCCAATCAATTTGATGTTATTTTAATGGACAAAAAAAATAGCTTTTCTTTCAATAACAAGGACATTTCTAAGTGACCCCAAACTTTTTAATGTTAGTGTATATAAGCAATATAACAATTCAGATGTAGAAACTATTGCATAAGGGAACGATGAGTGGATAAGTGGCAAGCCGTAATTTCCATGTAGACATTGAGCAAGCTAAGACGGACCTAGTCGATATGCCTTTTTGTTCAGCACTTTTGAAATGGACAGCGACATAATTCAGAACATGGGCTGTTCTTACAGTATTCTCCCATTACACCAAATCCGAACCGTAGGATAAATAATGGGAGCATATAAGCAGACAATGAAAGCTCTTACAATATTCAACTATGGCATTTCTCTAAAACAGAGATAGGCTACATGTGTACCACCAAGTCAGAACAGTTGACTAAGTTCTGAGGGGGAGAAGGACCAAATTCTTAGAGCGAGACACATGGGCTACTAACAGCTTACTACACAACATACACCTAGTATTACTTTCTTAGCTATAGTATACATATCCTGGCATATTACATAATTTATGCAGCAGCATACAATAAATATTTTTGGACTCTTGTGGGCCTTCTTGTGGGCAAACTTAGTATTCAAACTTTGTCATTAAAGTCTGGCATTCTCTGGATAAAGTCATGGTGGAATGACTGCATGGCCAATGTATTAAACTTTTTCTGGCCCATGGTGTTGCGTGTGAATGTTTATCCTTTTAAGCTAGGAAAAGAGACTCTTTCTGACAGATGTTTTAAATCCTTAAACCCAAACCCGGATAGCAGGCAAGGGAAGCAAAACAGTGATTTCTTTGCAATGCTTGCAGTTAGCCAGAAACTGCACTGATTCCTTCCAAACCACTCATTGTTGAATTAGCGATTTCCGACATTCTGTATAATGTTTATGTCAAATGGCCAATGAGCACCGATACATTTTATCTATAATTTCTCTTCATATGACAAGGATTGAAAAGGATTTGCCTGTAGATTGTCGACTTGATTCATGAAGATACTGCTTGTCTAGCTAGCTAGCTAAGATTTTGTAAGAACAGTATGATGTTGATCAGTCCAATCAAAGCTACGGTAGATACACTGCTCAAAAAAATAAAGGGAACACTTAAACAACACAATGTAACTCCAAGTCAATCACACTTCTGTGAAATCAAACTGTCCACTTAGGAAGCAACACTGACTGACAATAAATTGCACATGCTGTTGTGCAAATGGAATAGACAACAGGTGGAAATGATAGGCAATTAGCAAGACACCCCAATAAAGGACTGGTTCTGCAGGTGGTGACCACAGACCACTTCTCAGTTCCTATGCTTCCTGGCTGATGTTTTGGTCACTTTTGAATGCTGGCGGTGCTTTCACTCTAGTGGTAGCATGAGACGGAGTCTACAACCCACACAAGTGGCTCAGGTAGTGCAGCTCATCCAGGATGACACATCAATGCGAGCTGTGGCAAGAAGGTTTGCTGTGTCTGTCAGCGTAGTGTCCAGAGCATGGAGGCACTACCAGGAGACAGGCCAGTACATCAGGAGACGTGGAGGAGGCCGTAGGAGGGCAACAACCCAGCAGCAGGTCCGCCACCTCCGCCTTTGTGCAAGGAGGAGCAGGAGGAACACTGCCAGAGCCCTGCAAAATGACCTCCAGCAGGCCACAAATGTGCATGTGTCTGCTCAAACGGTCAGAAACAGATTCCATGAGGGTGGTATGAGGGCCCGACGTCCACAGGTGGTGGTTGTGCTTACAGCCCAACACCGTGCAGGACGTTTGGCATTTGCCAGAGAACACCAAGATTGGCAAATTCGCCACTGGCGCCCTGTGCTCTTCACAGATGAAAGCAGGTTCACACTGAGCACATGTGACACCGTTTTGCAGTGGGTCAGTCATGTGGCATTTTTTGGGGGGGTAGCACAGCGCTCGCTGTGAGGTAGCCTGACTGCGCTTGCCAGAGGCTGCCTGACTGCCATTAGGTACCGAGATGAGATCCTCAGACCCCTTGTGAGACCATATGCTGGTGCGGTTGGCCCTGGGTTCCTCCTAATGCAAGACAATGCTAGACCTCATGTGGCTAGAGTGTGTCAGCAGTTCCTGCAAGAGGAAGGCATTGATGCTATGGACTGGCCCGCCCGTTCCCCAGACCTGAATCCAATTGAGCACATCTGGGACATCATGTCTCGCTCCATCCACCACAGACTGTCCAGGAGTTGGCGGATGCTTTAGTCCAGGTCTGGGAGGAGATCCCTTAGGAGACCACCCGCCACCTCATCAGGAGCATGCCCAGGCGTTGTATGGAGGTCATACAGGCACGTGGAGGCCACACACACTACTGAGCCTCATTTTGACTTGTTTTAAGGACATTACATCAAAGTTGGATCAGCCTGTAGTGTGGTTTTCCACTTTAATTTTGAGTGTGAGTCCAAATCCAGATCTCCATGGGTTGATAAATTTGATTTCCATTGATAATTTTTGTGTGATTTTGTTGTCAGCACATTCAACTATGTAAAGAAAAAAGTATTTAATAAGAATATTTCATTCATTCAGATCTAGGATGTGTTATTTTAGTGTTCCCTTTATTTTTTTGAGCAGTGTATAATGTGATTTGACGTCATTTTTTAGCCAATGACCTTGAGCCTTCTTGAATGGGCACTTCTAATGTAAATCTATGGCAGCACCCAAGGGGGCTTGAACTGCCTAGTTCTCCCTGTAGATTCTGCGGTGACGTAGTGTCTCCATGAGAAACCGAACACTTAGTCAATCACGGCACAAAGAAGATTACCAATGCCTATGCTCTGTGTGTTCGCTGGCTTCCCCTCCACCACGGAAAGCACTAAGCTACATAGGCTAAAACACCTCCATTTTGGAGCTGCAATAAAAAATCCATGTTTGTATGCGACTTTATTAACTCAATGATTATATATTTATTTACATTGGTTGCAAACTGATATGTGACACAACTTAATACCAGGATAACATGCAGAGTGGTACTCAGTAATGTGTTGTATTGGATTTGCCCCAAACTTAACACTTTCTATTCAGGACAAATTGTATATTGCTTTGCCACATTTTTAGCAGTATTACTTTAGTGCATGTTTTGTAATATTTGTATTCTGTACAGGCTTCCTTCTTTTCACTCTGTCAATTAGGTTAGTATTGTAGAGTAACTACAATGTTGTTGATCCATCCTCTGTTTTCTCTTATCACAGCCATTCAACTCTGTAACTGTTTTAAAGTCACCATTGTCCTCATGGTGAAATCCTTGAGCAGTTTCTTTCCTGTCCGGAAACTGAGTTAGGAAGGACGCCTGTATCTTTGTAGTGACTGGGGTTCTTGACATACCATCCAAAGTGTAATTAATAACTTCACCATGCTCAAAGGGATATTCAACGTCTGTTTTTTTCCAATAGGTGCCCTTCTTTCTGAGGCATTGGTAAGCCTCCCGGGTCTTTGTGGTTGAATCTGTGTTTGAAATTCACTTCTCGACTGACAGAACTTACAGATAATTATAATTGTATAACACTATTTATAACACTATTATTGCACACAGATTGAGTCCATGCAACTTATTACATGACTTGTTAAGACACATTCGACTCCTAAATAAAAAATAAAGAACTTAATTCCACTTTGACATTATGGGTTATTGTGTGTAGGCCACTGACCAAAAATCTAAATTCAATCAAATTTTTTTTCTTCAATTTAAAGTTTTATTAAGTTTTCTTGTTTTTCAATCAACCAACAAAACACATTCCACATTCACAGGCTTTAAAAAAAGAAAAAGTCAAAAAATAATAATACATAAGAAAAAATAAAAATACAATTAAAATGAATGATAAAGTCAAATAAAAGCATTTATTTTCCTTGGTGCATATATATATATACATACATACCCACATATACATACATATATACACACACACACATACGCACACGTACTCAAAAACGAAATTAAAACAAAAACACAAAAAAAACATAACACTTGCAGCAGCACTATCAAGGTTCTTATCAGCTATTTCAAGCATTCGCTGAGACGACGGGCCAATAATTCTTTTTTAGGTTTTACAGTACCTTACACAACATGTATCTGCGCATTTCCCTAGTCACCCCGTTCACTCTGCCCAGTTTGAAATATAGTTGAATAGTGGAGACCAGAGTCTATCAAACTTGGGCTGTCTCTTGTGGAGGTCATAAGTGAGCTTTTCAAGAGGAAGAAAGTCAACAATCTGGTCAATCCACATTTTAAATGTAGGAGGGGTATTTGAGGCCCACAATAGAATAATACATTTCTTAGCAAAGTATGTAATAGTCATAAGCAAATTTTCTCTGTCAGGATCAAGAACAAAGTCCTGCTGGGCATTAAGAAGATAGATACACGGGGTCATATCAAACTGTACCTCTAGTATTTTCTGTGCAGCAGTATGTACAGATTGCCAGAATCTGGCAATCTCCCTACAGCTCCAAAATACATGCATATAGGTTCCACTTTCAGAG
This sequence comes from Oncorhynchus mykiss, assembly GCF_013265735.2. Classification (NCBI taxonomy): domain Eukaryota; kingdom Metazoa; phylum Chordata; class Actinopteri; order Salmoniformes; family Salmonidae; genus Oncorhynchus; species Oncorhynchus mykiss. The sequence goes on along the minus strand of NC_048583.1, from coordinate 44,348,557 downwards.
GTACATCTTTTACAGTTAGGAGACATATCTGTTTTCATTCTATGGAGTCTCAAAGGAGTATAATAAAATTTGTAAAAAAATTGTAATTAGATTCTTTCATTTTTACACTGGTAGAGGAGCAGTATACCCTGTCGCAAACCTCCGCCCATAACTCATCACTGATAGTCAGACCAAGGTCCTTTTCCCAGATTATTTTCAAAGGAGTAAAGGAGGAGCTTCCTTTCTCAGAAAGGAGTCTATAGATGTAAGATATTTTGCCTTTAATGGATTGTGCTGTGACAAGAAGGGTTTCAACTTCATTCAACTGAGTTCTAAACCTCCTCTTGGAGGTAAATGAGGAAATTACATGTCTAATTTGAAGATATTTGAAAAAATGGGATCTTGGCACATCGAATTCACTGCAGAGCTCTTGAAATGATTTAAGTGTAGTGGTTTTCTGATGAAATAGGTCTGAAAAGGTCCTGATTCCTAGAGTATGCCAAAGATTAAAGTTGGCCTCCCTCAGGGCTTTTGGCAAGTCTGGGTTGCCCACTATAGGCAAGTGAGAACATATTTGGGAGGAAATGCCCAGGTATTTCTTACCCTACGCTAGTAGGGTGCTGTAAATCACAAAGGTTTTGGCTATGTTGCCCACTTCACTAAAGTTATTAATTAATATAATTGAGCTTAAGGGCAATGAACCACAGGATTGGGCTTCTATCTGAATCCACTTTGACTCTTGTCTGTTTGTGATCCATGTTAGCATGTTGCGGATTTGGGCAGACCAGTAGTACAATTGAAGGGAGGGAAGGGCAAGACAGCATGGGAGATAGCATGGGAGCATCTGAAATAAGTAGTTCAGTCTAGGGAGGACGTTCATACGGATTACATTAATTCTTCCTACTAAGCTAATTGGGAGGGAGATCCAGGTTTGGAGATCGTTCTTGATTCGGTCCAGGAGTGGAAGGTAATTTTCCTTAAAAAGGCTATTCAGATCTGGTGTTATGAAGATCCCGAGGTATTGAAACCCCTGTGTTTTCCATTGGAAAGGAAAAAGTGTCTTCATAGAGCTGGTGAGTGTAATATTGAGAGGGCAGGCAGTGGATTTGTTAAAATTGATCTTATAACCTGAAAACTTGCCATACTGAGCAATTGTGTCTAAAATGAGAGGGATTTCTCAGGGTTGGATATGTAGAGCAAGACATCATCCGCGTAAAGCGAAATCTTGTGCTGCAGGCCGCCTGCACAAACACCCATAATACTTGGATTGCTCCTTATCAGCTCTGCCAGAGGCTCCGCCCCCAACAAGTAGAGCAGCGGGGACAGCGAGCACCCTTGTCTTGTGCCCCGTTCCAGAGGTCAGAGTTCAGTCCATTAGTAGTCTCCATGGCATTTGGATGAGAGTATAGTGATTTGATCCATTTAATAAAATTTGGGCCCATATTGAACTTTTCTAAGACTGAAAACAGAAAGCTCCACTCCATCCTGTCAAACGCCTTCTCAGCATCCAGTGAAGCCAGCAGGACAGGGGTCTTCTGTGCGTTTACTTGATCAATAATATCAAAAAGACGGCGAATGTTATCAGAAGAGTATCTGTCTCTAATAAATCCAGTTTGGTCCGCTTTTATTATTTTGGGAAGAAGAGTGTTTAGTCTTTTGGCGAGCAATTTGGTAATTATTTTATAGTCGAAATCCAACAAGCTTATGGGCCGGAAGGAGGAGCAGGATAGGGGGTCCTTGTCTTTTTTTAGCAACACTGTAATGCGAGCTGTGTGCATTGAGTCTGGGAGAACTCAAAAATCCTCCAGCATTGGCATGAAGATAGGGCTGAGCTGGGGCCAAAAAGCTTTGTAGAACTCTCTGGGGAATCCATCTGGGCCTGGGGACTTATTAGGTGGCATGGAGGTAATTGCCTCCAGGATCTCCTCAGGAGTGAAGGGGGAGTTGAGATCTTCTTGGTCGGTCTCTGATAGTTTAGGTAGCGAGATTCCCTCTAGGAAAGAGTGGAGTTCTGCCTCTGTGTGTTTTCTCTCAGAGGTATATAGTTTGCAGTAAAAATCATGAAAAGTTAAATTGATCTTTTTTGGGTCATATGTGACCTCGTCCTCTGCTGTTCGGATAGCCATGATTGTACGCTCTGACTGCTCCTTTTTTAATTGGTAAGCAAGCAATCTACTGGGCCTATTGCTATACTCATTGTATTTCTGTTTAGTAAAGAAAACTTCTTTTTTTTTATCTCCCGAGTGTAGTCCAAATTCAGTTTGGCTTTGGATGCTTTAAGATGGCTCCAGGAGGTGCTGTCTAGGGATTGTTTATGTATTTTTTCACAGCATTCCAGCTCCCTCTCAAGATCTAGCCTGCAATTAGATTACCTCTTAGTGTGGCTTTAGCAGCGTCCCACATTGTGGCCGGAGAAACAGGAAAATCTTTATTGTCTTGTGTGTAGTTGTCTATCCATGTAGTTACCAATGTATGGAACGCTTCGTTTGATAGCATGGAGGTGTTGAATTTCCAGCTCTTTGACCTCAGGATGTTTTTGCAGAGGTCAAAGCGGAGGTGGACAAAGGCGTGATCTGAAAGTGCTATGGGTCCGATTGTACAAGTGGCTGAATTTATGAAACTCTTTGGGATAAAAATGTAATCTATACGGGAGTAGGTGTTATGGACATTAGAGTAGTATGTATAGTCCATAGATGAGCTATTAGTCTCTCTCCAGATATCTATCAGTCCCATCTCTTTAGTAAGAGAGTTCAACATCTTTGCAGATCTAGGATTTGTGGTGGGGACTTGAGATGATTTGTCTAGGGTTGGGTTAAGAGTACAATTAAAATCTCCGGCCACCACGCCAAAGGAGACACAATGCTCATTGAACAGGGTTATAATTTTTGACATGAAGGCAGGAGTATCTGTGTTATATGTTTAATATAGTAATTGGTTGACCATATAGTGACCCAGTTATCAAAATAAATCTCCCCTCCGGATCAGATATGTTTTTGTCAATTATGAATGGAACATTTTTATGGATAAGTATGGCTGTGCCTCTACTGTTTGATTTGAAAGATGAGAAATACACCTGTCCCACCCAAGCTCTGCGGAGTTTGGCATGTTCAGCATCACAGAGGTGTGTCTCTTGTAATAGCGCGATGTCTGCTTTTTCCTTTTTTAGAGCACATAGTATCTTTTTTGTTTTATTGCATGCCCTAGACCATGGCAGTTCCATGTCAATAGATTCAAGGTACTAGTCATCGTCATTGAGCAGTAATCGAACTTTAGTGCAAGTCATCGCTGGGTAAAAATGGATAGTAATTACAGCTGCGTTCACATAAAAGGAAAACAAATGGTGTACATAAAATAATAATCTCTGAACACCCCAGCCGAGTTCCCAAACAACTCGACACATCCCGTTGGATCTATTACCCCCCCCCCCCGCTCAGTCTCAATTCTGTGTTCCGAATAAAACAAAAAACGGGAACAGTTAGCAACGCACAATGTCTCCCTCTCCCCACCAAAGAAATGCCTCAATGCCCTCGTCCAGACCACAGTAAAAGAGGGGAGAAAAATAAAATCAATAGCCAAGCCTACATATACCTCCCCCGAGGGACATAGGGAACCCCAGGTAATAATAGCAACAACAACAAAAAAACAGGGAAATAAAAGTAGGCTGAAACATTAGTAGGCCTAGGTTAGGCTATACAGCCCATCCCTCTCAGTTAAATGAAAATAAATATAAATTGGACGGCTATAATGACCTTTAGGGGGTGGGTCTCTGGATATCGGCTATATGTCGTCTTACCTCCTTTAGTAATGGCATTAATGGCATTTAGTCATTGGTCTGTTTCTCATTGGCCAGGATTGTCTTTCAAAAAACGTTTTGCCTCTTCGGGAGTTTTGAAGTGTCGCAAGGCTCCTTGGTGAAGAATCTTGAGTTTCTCGTTTGGGTATTTGAATCCCCTGAAGATGCCTCGTCAATGGAGTATTTCTTCACTTCGTCAAATTCTTGGCGCTTTCGGCGTATTCCAGCTGACAGGTGCTGGTGTAAAGCGAGTTTGGCGTTTCCCACTGTGATGGTGTTGTTTTTCGCCGCCTGTAGGACTCGTTCCTTGTCGGTGAATCTCAGGAAACGTATGGTGATTGGGCGCGGTGGTTGTCTGGCTGCTGGTGGGGGCCTCAGTGCTCGGTGAGCTCTCTCGAGTTCTATGGGCCTGTCGGTGGACATGTGGAGCCACTCGGGAAGTTTGTCTTGCAGGTAGCGGATCAGTGGCATGTTTCCCTCTTTTTTTTCACCCAGATTGAATAGAACACAATTATTCCTTCGCCCCCTGTTTTCCAGGTCCTCTGTTTTCTTTTCCAGATGCTCGATTTTCTTTTTAGCATATGCTATTGTTTCCATGGCATCTGTCAATAAGTTTTCCATGGATAGGATTCGCCCCTCTGCCTCGTCCAGGCGCCCCGCGTTTATGGTTATCTTGTTGTTGATGTCAGGCAAAGCGTTTTCCAGGATTGTCACCTTGCCCCCTATCGCACTGAGCTGAGAGTTAATGGCATCTAATTTAGTGTTTAGTTCTGTACGTTGGGATCTCAACTCAGAAAGGATGTCTTCGACAGAGTGCGAGGTTGGCATTCGTTGTGCCTTGTGGGGGAGCGGGTTCTCTTGCTCCTGGCTAATGGCGCTAGTTTTTTCTGAAGCTAGCTTCTTCTTGGAGGCTCTTTCCGTCGCTAACACTTGAGTCCGGGTAAAAATGTCACCTGTAGTGTCGCCTTTTGTAGTCGCCATCACTTTTTCTTACTAAAGCTAAATGAGTTTGAACTTGGAGTGGAGGTAAGATTAGGAATTGGAAACTACTTGTGCGGAGCTCTTAGTTCATGCGGCCATCTCGTCCAAGGGTCAAGTGATCCCCAATTCAATCAATTTTAAATTCAGGGTGTAACAACAAAATATGGAAAAAGTCAAGAGGTGTGAATGGTTTCTGAAAGTATTGTAAATAGCGTGAATAGCCTAAAGGATGTTTGGCAGACTTAAAGGGATCCTCAGTGGATAACTTGTGTTTGTTCATTACCTTAGCAGGAGACTGCCCAATCAACAGCCCGAAACAATGAGCCCAAATAGAGAAATGTATTAGTCATCAATATTAACTCTTCAAAGCAAGAGTTAATATTGCATTGTCTTATTCTTTAGCATTTGTGTCAACCTATTCTCCGATTCTGCGTGGTGTGTCAAGGCTTCATTAAGACGTAAAATACTAGAAATCTCACCCCACCATTTTTCCTTTATATTTTTAAGGTACCTATTTTGCTGCTGGAATATATGGTCCTTGAGAAAAGATTGTGAAGCCTGAATCTTAAACCAGCAGCACATTCAATGTAATGCTCTGCAATTATGTCAAATTATTCTGCAATGATGTAAATTATGACTTTTTTCTACCCACCCAGTGTCTGGGTAGATGAATCCCCTGTTTCCAGAACACACTCTTAGAAAAAAGGGTTCCAAAAGTGTTCTGGAGCTGTCCCCATAGAAGATCCATTTTTGGTTCCAGGTGGAACCGTTTTTGGTTCCATATAGAATAACTATTTTAGGTTCTATGTAGAACCATCTGTGGAAAGAGTGCTACCTGGAACCAAAAGGGGTTCTTCAAAGGGTTCTCCTATGGGGACTTCCGAAGAAGCCTTTTAGGTTCTAGATTTTTTTCTAAGAGTGTGGAGTCACAGTGAATAATATCCCCCTGTTAAAAGGTGGTTGATGGGCTCCTGTTGAGGGTAGTGTTTTTTTTTGTCTACCTCTCACTCTGAAAACTTCCATTTTGTCTTGACAGGATGATGAAGTGGTGCTCCAGTGTGTCGCCTGCATCCACAAGGAGAATCGCAAGTTCTGCCTGACTGCAGAGGGGCTCGGCAATCGACTGTGCTACCTGGAACCCACATCAGAGGCAAAGGTAGGCACATAGAGGAGTAGGGTTGTCACGTTATTCGTTGTTTGTTTGTCTCAAACTAAAATCTTATGCAAGAAAACATGAGACAGAATTTCGCCGTGGCTCTAACGCTAAGATATAATGAAGTATTTCCTACCGGAACTAACATCTTGAATGTAGAATTATCACCCTTATCTTTTCAGTGCCTGATTCTCCTACTGTTCAGTGTAGATTATAATGTTGTGAGAAAGGGTGTATTTGAGTCAGAGATAAGGTCTTCCAAGATGTTCTCTATAGAGCCCAGTGAGTGAGATGAGAGAATGCCAGGACATGTTAACCACATGTTCACTGAGTTCAGAAGTCCATATACATGTAACTAGGGTCTTTACATAACCAGGGTCTTTACATAACCAGGGTCTTTACATAACCAGGGTCTTTACATAACCAGGGTCTTTAAGGAACCTGAATGTATACTTTTTATTTATAAAATCTCCCCAATTTCGTGGTATCCAATTGTTAGTAGCTACTATCTTGTATCATCGCTACAACTCCCGTACGGGCTTGGGAGAGACGAAGGTCGAAAGTCATGCGTCCTCCGGTACACAACCCAACCAGCCACACTGCTTCTTAACACAGCGCGCATCCAACCCGGAAGCCAGCCGCACCAATGTGTTGGAGGAAACACGGTGTCGCTGGTGCGCGATGAGACAAGGATATCCCTACCCGGCCAAATCCTCCCTAACCCGGACGACGCTAGGCCAATTGTGCGTCGCGCCACGGACCTCCCGGGTCTCCGGAGACACAGCTGGCGCTGCAGTGCAGCACCCTTAACCACTGCGCCACCCGGGGGGCCCTGAATGTACACCTAAGCAGGGTCTACACGCGTAATCAGGGTCTACACATGTAATCAAGGTCTACACACGTAACCAGGGTCTTCAAATAACCAGGGTCTACACAATGCTGAATGTCTCCAAAATTGTTATAAATTCACTGGGTTAAATGACGTGTCTCTCCCTTGCCCACTGCTTGCATGTACTGTGAGAGAGACACTCACGAGTGAGTGATTGCATGGAGTTTATTCAGTACACTTTTATAAAAGAAGAGATTAGTCATAAATGGAACGGAAACAGATGATTTACTGTACACCCTTATACTCCACTGAAAGCAGCCTAAACAAGGTAAATAACATGCATTCACACACTCCTATTGGATATGCATTCACCTGCCTATGTCATCTTGATTTACTCAGTTTATCAAGAGATTTACCATTCAAATGAAAGATTATTACCAATATGTTGTTATGTAGTTAAATTGGTAAAAACAAAGTCAAATGAATTGTATGATTTTATGAGAAATGTTGTCATCAAAATGTTCAAATTTAATAATATTGAATATTGGCCATCCTGGACCCCCAAAAAATTACTATCAGCATTGGACCTAAAGAGAAATCAGATCCTGCTCTCTAGTAACCAGGGACACGCTGAGAGCAGCACAGAGGCAGCTTACTATACTACATTATCAGAAACAGGAACCAATCACAGTCGCCTGATTATACATGATGCAACAATTATTATGTATTTTCTTTCGTGATTGTACGTCTCAGCAGGCCTCCAGTTTTATGATAATGCTCAATTTGGAAAAATTAGACCATGCGGTTTTTCTTGATTAGTTCATAAACAAACTGTGGTTGTTTGCTATAATTGCTCAATGTAGTAATACAGCCTGGTGCTTTGTCAGTGCTAATGCATTTGTGGTTTGTGCAACTACGTGCAAAATCACTGCAAGTTTTATAAGGATGGATTGAGCAAGGCTTAATTGTTTTAAAAACCAAATCAGCATTTGTCACATCAAAGGATGTAGTTCTCTCCTGAATTACTTACAACGTGACAATTCTTACTATTTCAAAGCCGATTAGTTTCATTTGCCCCGTTTTGCCTGCTTGTAGTTTTGGAATATACTTGGGGAAGAAGCACCATTGCTGTTCTATAGAACTAGTTCTATGAAAGCATAGCAATATTGCACTTTAAAACATTGCAGCTGTCCAAGTGACAATATTACACAGTAAAGCCAGTCGCCCTCACCACGCTTCCGAATTCCATTCCCTCTGTCACTGTAACCTGGCATGGTTAGATTATTCAGCATGGATTGTTCTTTTAATCATAATCCATAGACTTAGCTAAATGACGTTGCCACAAGCAGCACTGGAGATATTGAGACAAGCGAAATGCAACACTTCACTCTCACACAATCACACACGGTATCTGCGCATGTGCACGGGTTCACTTCACTCTATGTATAGCGTGGTAGCCATGGGACCAAAACAGTGGAGAAGTTGGGCCTTGCGCTTCAACGCTCTTAGTTGTTGCGGAAATTGATCTACTATGTCTCCGATTAATTTCAACGTGGCCGGGAAGCCAGTTACATAGACGCTGAGATAGAGACACAGACACAGAGAACATAACAGAGTGAGAGAGTGTGGAGTGATAGTGATTTATGTATGCACTGCTTAGCTACAGTTTTCCCCTTTCTTCACCCCCACCCCACAGCACTCACCTAGGGATGGAAGGAGAGGCAATGGGAGGGTCTGGATGCTTTCATCCCAGATGGGATGGTAATTACACTAGACAGGTGTAATGGATGCTCTTCCTGTCTGCCACTTTTTCTTTATTGCTTGGTGTTTGTATGAACTGCCGTCATCCCCCAGGGACAGCACCAGAGACGGGGAAGGGTGAAAAACGACTCAACTAACTACAGTACCACGACTCTTTAAGAAAAGGGTTCCAAAAGGGTTACTATCGGAGGGATAGTGTTTTTACCAAGAACCGTTTCGAAGACATGGGTTCTTTGTAAGGCAAAGGGTTCTACGTTGAACCTTTAACATCCTAAGAACCATTTTTTGGATGGAACGGTTGTTTGATGATTCTTTGGAAGGCAAGAAGGGTTCTACATAGAACCATATACTATTTTACAGAATGCTCTATTCCAAGGAGAATTTGGGGAAATTGTTTGTTTTACTCTAATATCTGTGTTTTTGCATGTACATTGATCGGTTGATTCTTTTTAATCTACACAAAGATAAATAACATGCCATTTCTTTATTTTTATTTAACTAGGCAAGTCAGTTAAGAACAAATCCTTATTTACAAGGATGGCCTAGGAACAGTGGGTTTAACTAATCCAATCTGTTAGTAATAGCTTTTATTGCACCCTTTACTGAGATAGTTGTTCCAATTTAGATGATTGAGTTCGTCTCACTATTCAATCTTCCCTACCCTGGCAGTCATTCTGAATTCAGGTTGAGGGTGATTAACAATTCCACTTGTTGGATATCCTAACTCTGGCTGGATTCCACTAGGAATTACACGTCACTTTGCAAGCCTGCATAATGTGACTTGCAGGCTTGATGTGGCCTGTAAACCAGGAGATTCATAACACCACAGTGTTAGGATATACAGTGCATTCGGAAAGTATTCAGACCTGTTTACTTTTTCCACATTTTGTTACATTACAGCCTTATTCTAAAATGGAAAGTATTCAGACCTGTTTACTTTTTCCACATTTTGTTACATTACAGCCTTATTCTAAAATGGATCAAATATATTTTTTCCTCTTCAATCTACACACAATACCCCATAATGGCCAAAACATTTCTGCAGGTCCCCAAGAATACAGTGGCCTCCATCATTCTTAAATGGAAGAAGTTTGGAACCACCACGAAATAAACAATTTAATCCACTTTAGAATAAGGCTGTAGCGTAACAAAATGTGGGAAATGTCAAGGGGTCTGAATACTTTCCGAATGCACTGTAACTGGGCCCTCGAAGAAAGGCCTTATGATATACGTAATGTATTGTCATAAATAATCAAATGTTAAAGGCTAATAAGGTTGGTAGAACCGTTCATAGAGGGTTTTTAGGCAGAACCCTTCATAGAGGGTTCTACTGTATGTATAATCATACAGAGGGGCTTATTCTAAAATTGATCAAACTGTTTTTTCCCCTCATCAAATACCCCAAAAAGCTGGTTGCCTTAAAAAAATAATATTTTTTTTTACAGTGCATGGAGACATACACAAGGCAACAAGGATGTTGATTTAAATGGTGCCTGTTTAAATGTGACATCAATCAGCCAATGAATTAGCAGTTGATGTTTATTCATGGTTAGCTGCTCCCCTGTCAGCTCTCTCGTGGTAGGATCACCAGAGAGCTGAAGCCCCCATCATAGAATCAACAATGTACAGCTATTGTAAAGTGAATGTTTAACTAATGAAATGGCCAATTAACTGTTAAATAAGAGGAAGATGATGATATAGCCAACTACTTCTAGGTTTCTGAACTAATGCACAGTATGTACTCTGTCATTAGGGTGAACATGAACATAAATTGAGAGGTCATCTCTTGGGGTAATCAAAGTGAAAGTGGTATGTAACCTTTTGGATCTCCTCCCCAGAGAAGATGGGATATGTGATCCATTGGTCTAGCTGCTCCCCTCCCACAGCATGAGCCATAAACCAAAGAGCAGTGTGTAGGCAAGCAGCCCTAAATATATCTTCATGATATGCCCTCTCAGATTGAGGACACACAGACCTACGCCCCCAGCGCCCCAACACAGATTTCTCCGTGCTACCCTCTATTGTGTTTTCCCAACAGCATGCCAGGAAAGAGTGGAACGGGGGAGAAAATCTAATCTAGTCAAAGAATAGAACTGGCACAGAGTCCTCTCATAGGGTGCAGATCAAATGGACTTCGGGCTTTTACAGTGTCTGTGCTGCTGCGTCTGTAACCCCTGGTTGTGTGTGGATGGGTGCATGTGTGAGCATAGCGTATGTGTGTGTTTTGACTAAAAACAGTGATGACAATTCTCAAAATGCCCTTAGTAATGGCAGGTCATTAAGGTCATTATGTCTGAGTACGTTACTTTAAGCCACTTTGACATCATTTTGACATCTCCGAAGCTGATGCTTGAGGCTGTCCTAAGAGAGACACTGGGCTTCCGATGTTGGCATGTGTCACTACAAATCACATCATGTCTGTTTTACTGGTGTAACTCCACTGTCCTGCCACCGTTGGTCAAGCTCTCTGGATCTATACTCCACCATGATATAAATGTGCATATTTAAAATGTCTCGAGAATGGATAGCTGCGTCGATACTGCTTTAGATGATTTCACATACTAACTTAGTTTTACCTGAGTGTAGAAAGCACAGCAGAGTAGAACTAGGTCGGCTGAAGTTCCAATTTAAAGTTAGATTTACCTGTAACAAGGTGAACCAGTTTAGCCAAGTTTTACATGTTGCTACCTAAAGGAGGATAGTGTGTGTTTGCTGTGCATCATTTATCTTGTAGTGTTGCAGGTCCCTAAGTATCTCCCTCTCTGCCTCATTCTGTCAGACTGCTGCTCTGTCCTGTATGAAGAAGGGATGAGTGCTCCACTCTCTCTGTTACTTTGTCTCTCGGTCTGTCTCTCTCGGTCTGTCTCTCTGTTACTTTGTCTCTCGGTCTGTCTCTCTCGGTCTGTCTCTCTCGGTCTGTCTGTCTCTCTCGGTCTGTCTCTCTCGGTCTGTCTCTCTGTTACTTTGTCTCTCGGTTTGTCTCTCTCGGTCTGTCTCTCTCGGTCTGTCTGTCTGTCTGTCTGTCTGTCTGTCTGTCTGTCTGTCTGTCTGTTTGTCTGTCTCTCTCTCTCTCTCTCTCTCTCTCTCCTGTGGTCTCACATATTCATGCTCTCTTTCCATGCCCTAGATTGGCCAAGATCCACATACTCCGATACTATAGGCACTTGCTGTAATGATATAGAATTCTGAATTTGGCCCTCCAGTCAGTTGATAAGTGTTGCATCTTGTAGAGCAGGTGGACTGACTTACACAGGCATTCAGAACTATTTTGGGAGACACAATATAGATAAATGACTGTAGGCTTTTCCTTATCAAATAAGATTGATTGAATGTTTTCAAAGACATCTGTGTTATTGCGTTTCTCTCACTCTGCAGTGCTGAGGGAATGTGGAACAGGCATCTAAAATGGTTTTCAAGTGTAACCAATCTCTGGCGTTTGTAATTGATGGTTGTTATGATTATTAGTCATGGGTATAATGGACAAAAAATGCTTAGTAAAGAACACACTCAGTCACAATCTGTGACTAACCAATCTGAGGACCAGGCATCTGTAGTGACCAATCAAAAGCCTTTTCTGGGTTTCCATTTAATCTACATTTTATATTGAGCCTTTTTAACATGGTTTGAAATCCTCACTTGTAACTGGCAATTGTCTGCTGCATACAACCCTAAACCCAATCTCCCGTCTGTCTCTTCCAGTATGTCCCTCCAGACCTGTGCATCTGTAACTTTGTGCTGGAGCATTCTCTCTCTGTGCGGGCCCTGCAGGAGATGCTGGCTAAGACTGGCCAGAACAGTGAGGGGGTGAGTACTGTGCTTCTACCACAGCATCCATACACACACTCCAGACGTCCATACACACTCCCACCCCAGGACAGACGGCAGAGAGAAGGTATCATCACATCACAGAGAGCCCTCTGGGAATCTACTGAACATCCCCGTTTCACATATTCCATTTCATGAATTACAGGATTTCAGGGTCGGAGCAGACTAAAATGTTGTGAAATTGTTTTTTATAATGATGCAAGCACCACCTGTTTATGTTCATTAATGGGATTAATGAGAGGAATTGGCCTATTACAGTGGCCTGGGGACCTGGGTGCTGGGAGGTTGAGCCCTCCATGAATAGTAATGTGAATGAAAGTCATCAGAAGGAGAGCGCTGCCCTCTTATTGCAGCTTTACTGAAGTGGTTCTGCCCTGTGCTGCTCGGTTGTCTATTTGATTAACAATGAGGCTGAAAGGACAAATTCTCAATGCTATAATTTTCACTATAGAGCAGAATTGCACTGTAACTACTTTTGGTGTACTGTAAAACACGCACAGAGAACCAAACAAGTTCAAATGACAGAGCCACGGTGTAGAATATACAGCACACACGTTACGTACACACACCCGAGGCAATGGAGGCACACACTGTTACGTACACACACCCGAGGCAATGGAGGCACACACTGTTACGTACACACACCCGAGGCAATGGAGGCAATCTCATTGAATGGACCTTCATATGGCTTTTGCATAGCAGTTTAATCTGTGTGTATAGCTGGTCTATTGGTAGTCAAAGCAGGTCTCGACACCACCTCCCTATCTCCTCTGAACAGCCAGTTACACTGGGTATCATAAGTATACACCCCCTGGATTTTCCCACATTTTGTTGCTTTACAAACTGGGATTGAAATAGATGTAATTGTCATTGATCCACACAACATGGTTCTACACGTTTTTACAAATGAATACAAATTAAATATAGTTGTTGCATACGTATTCACCCCCTTTGTTTAGGCAACCCTAAATTAGTTCAGGAATAAAATATTGCTTAACAAATCAGATAATAATTTACATGGACTCACTGTGTGAAATAATATGGATTGACATGATTTTTTAATGACTACCCCATTCCTCTGTCTCCCATACATACAACATCTTGTGGAGTACTGCATTTCAAGCACAGATTTTTTATTTAACTTTTATTTTGACAAAGAAGACATATTGAGACCTAGGTCTCTTTTCCAAATGTGCCTGTGATCTATGGCAAGATTCAACTACAAAGACCAGGGAGCTTTCAGAAAGTCTCAAAGAAGGGCAGTGATTGGTAGATGGGTGACAATAACAAATCAGACATTGAATCTCTTTAAGCATGGTCAAGTTAATAATCATGCTGTGGATGATGTATTAAACCACCCAGATACATCAAAAGTGGTCCTTCTGAACTGAGCTGCAGAACAGGAAGGAAACTGCTCAGAGATATCACCATGGAGACAATGGTGATTTTAAAACAGCTATGGAGTTCAATGGCTGTGATGGGAGAAAACTGAGGATGGAGCAATAGTAACCTAAATGACAGAGTGAAAGGAAGAACACAAATATAGAGAATTCAAATGTTCCAAAACATGCATCCTGAATGCAAATCAAAATCAAATCAAATGTTATTTGTCACATACACATGTTTAGTAGACGTTACTGCAGGTGTAGCGAAATGCTTGTGTTTCTAGCTCCAACAGTGCAGTAATATCTAACAAGTAATATCTAACAATACACACAATCTAAAGTAAAGGAATGGATTTAAGAATACATAAATGTTTGGACGAGCAATGTCAGAGCAGCATAGACTAATATACAGTAGAATGTGACAGAATACACTATATCACTATATACACATGAGATGAGTAATGCAAAATATGTAAAAAATTATTAAATGGACTAGTGTTTCAATTATTAAAGTGGCCAGTGGTTTCAAGTCTATGTATATAGGGCAGCAGCCTCTAATGTGCTAGTGATGGCTATTTAACAGTCTGATGGACTTGAGTTAGAAGCTGTTTTTCAGTCTCTCAGTCCCAACTTTGATGCACCTGTACTGACCTCGCCTTCTGGATGATAGCGGGGTGAACAGGCAGTGGCTCGGGTGGCTGTGGTCCTTGATGATCTTTTTGGCCTTCCTGTGACATCGGGTGCTGAAGGTGTCTTGGAGAGCAGGTAGTTTGCCCCTGATGATACGTTGGGCAGACTGTACCACCCTCTGGAAAGCCCTGCCGTTGCGGGCGGTGCAGTTGCCATACCAGGCAGTGATACATCCTGACAAGATGCTCTCAATTGTGCATCTGTAAAAGTTTGTGAGGGTTTTAGGTGCCAAGCCAAACTTCTTCAGCCTTCTGAGGTTGAAGAGGCGCTGTTGCGCCTTCTTCACCACACTGTCTGTGTGGGGGGACCATTTCAGTTTGTCAGTGATGTGTACGCCAAGGAACTTGAAGCCTTCCACCTTCTCCACTGCGGTCCTGTCGATGTGGATCGGGGGGGTGCTCCCTCTGCTGTTTCCTGAAGTCCACTATCAGCTCCTTTTTTTGTTGACGTTGAGTGAGAGGTTCTTTTCCTGGCACCACACTCCGAGGAACCTCACCTCCTCCCTGTAGGCTGTCTCGTCATTGTTGGTAATCAGGCCTACCACTTTGGTGTCGTCTGCAAACTTGATGATTGAGTTGGAGGCATACGTGGCCACGCAGTCATGAATGAACAGGGAGTTTATTTGGTAAATAATTTATTCACTCTATTTCTTGAACTGCATTGTTGGTTAAGGGCTTGTAAGTAAGCATTTTACGGTAAGGTCTACAGCTGTTGTATTCGGCGCATGTGACAAATACGATTTTATTTGATTTGAAACACAGCTCTACCAAGTTGCTCTCTCTATGCTCCTCTTGCAGGGAACATCCTAAACAGTGCCTGTCCTAAAATGTCATGTTTCATGTTTCAGAGGAAGGAGGGGGGCAGATATGAACATTTCTCATCCATTGTACTGTAGTATGACATTGCACTTTTTCCAGGTTGCAGTGGTTTACTGATCTCATTTATGCACTTTCCTGAAATTAATATGTGGGATTGTTGTAGTTCATTACCAGATGCAGCATGTTGTAATTTAGTACATTATTAATCCAATAGATAAAAGTATATTGTAAGTGTAGAGAGAGCGAGGAAGTGTAATTACTAGATCATTTATCATCTTATTGTTCTGTTGTCAGTCATTCTCTAATGTATTCTAATAGACAGATAATGCATTTCTGATACTGATAATGATCTTATTCGATGCAATCTTCTTTGTTAAAAGTAACATTCCAAACATTGTCTTTTGCTTTCATTGATCAGCTGTGAAAGATCTGTACTTTTTGCATTGCTATGTTCATCCATTGTGTTCTGTTAATCTCTCTACCTGTTAGCCTCAAGGCAAGGACCGATGGGTATGTTCACCATTCATCCCATTCTCCTCTCCTCTCACCTCTCTGCATTGCTGTTTAGTCATGCTAGCAGCTTGCTCTCCCAATTTCATATGTCTCCTAGGGATACGATAGTCCCTTCAGTGAAGCAAATAGGTTCCCCACAGAATGCTAGTGTTTTTTATATGAAAACATGAATGCGTATGCTGCTGAAATGACTGCCATTATGGATTTATTTGGTTAAACAAGTGAATCAATTTTGTCACAGCACTTAGCAACATGAAAAAGACAAATAGATCTGAGTATAGACTTTGTTCAATTGTTACTGCTCACATTTCTCCTGGCGAAAGAGAACATTCTACGTCTATCCTGAATTAACATCAGAATTAACATCAGATCAATGTCAGTCTTCATTCATTCCTTAGGGGATTTAGAGTTATGTTTTAATGTTTTAAAGTCCAGAATCATTGAATTTTACCAACAAATTATTACCTGTTCAGACATTCTACACCTCAAATCCAATTCTATTGGCCACATACATGGTTAGCAGGTGTTATTGAGAGTGTAGGGAAATGCTTATGCTTCAAGATCCGACAGTGCAGCAGTATCTAACAGGTAATATCTAACAATTCTGCAACAAAACCTAATACACACAATCTAGTAATATATGGATGAGCAGTGACAGAGCTGCTAAGATGCAATAGATAGTAAAGAATAGATAGTGACGGATACAGTGGCATTATTAAAGTGACAAGTGTTCCATTTATTGAAGTGGCCAATGCTACTTTAATAAAGTCTATAGGTAGGCAGCCGTCTCTCTGTGCTAGTGGTGGCTGTTTAACAATCTGATGGCCTTGAGATAGAAGCTGTTTTTCAATCTCTCCCGGCTTTGATGCACCTGTACTGACCTCGCCTTCTGGATGGAAGCGGGGTGAACAGGTAGTGGCTCGGGTGGTTATTGTCCCTGATGATCTTTTTTGCCTTCCTGTGACATCAGGTGTTGTAGGTGTCCTGGAGGGTGATGCGTTGTGCAGACGCGTTGGTGGCACTGTATTGTCCTCAAAGTACGCAAAGAAGTTGTTTAATTTGTCTGGCGCACAACGTCGATGTCCGCGAAGGGGCTGTTTTTTTTATAATCAGTGTTTGCCTGTAGACCCTGCCACATACGTCTTGTGTTTGAGCCGTTGAATTGCGACTCCACTTTGTCTCTATACTGACGTTCTGCCTGTTTGATTGCCTTACGGAGGGAATAACTACACCATTTGTATTCGGCCATGTTTCCAGTTGCCTTGCCATGATTAAATGCGGTGGTTCGTGCTTTCAGTTTTATGCGAATGCTGCCATCAATCCACGGTTTCTGGTTGGGGAAGATTTTAATGGTCACAGTGGGTACTCCTATACACTTCCTTATAAACTTGCTCACCAAGTCAGCGTATACATCAATGTTATTGTCTGAGGCTACCCGGAACATATTCCAGTCCATGTGATCGAAGCAATCTTGAAGCGTGGAATCCGATTGGTCAGACCAGCGTTGGGTAGACCTAAGCACGGGTGCTTCCTGTTTTAGTTTCTGCCAATAGGAAGGGAGGAACAAGATGGAGATTTGCCAAAAGAAGGTAGGGGGAGGGCCTTGTATGCATCGTGGAAGTTAGAGTAGCAATGGTCGAGCGTGTTACTCGCTCGAGTACTGCAATTGATATGCTAATGGAATTTAGGTAGCCTTGTTCTCAAATTAGCTTTGTTGAAATCCCCAGCAACAATACATGCGGCCTCATGATATATGGTTTCCACTTTGCATAAAGCCCAGCGAAGTTCCTTTATGGCCGTCTTGGTATCTGCTTGCAGGGGGATATACACAGCTGTGACGATAACTGAGGAGAGTTCTCCGGAGATAATTAGGTTGGCAATTGATTGTGAGGAATTCTAGGTCAGGTGAACAAAAGGACTTGAGTTCCTGTATGTTGTTACAATTACACCATGAGTCGTTAATCATGAAACATACACCCCGCCCTTCTTACCGGAGAGATGTTTATTCCTGTTGGCGCGATGCACTGAAAATCCCTTTGGAGTATGTTACAATCCCGGATATCTCTTTGGAAAGCAACTCTTGCCCTGATTTCATCGACTTTGTTAACTAGGGACTGGACATTAGTGAGTAATATACTCAGAAGCGGTGGATGGTCCGAAGCCTCACTAGAAGACCGCTCCGACACCCTCTCCTCCGGCGGTTTTGGGTCGGACTCTGGTATCAGTTCAAATGCCCTGGGAGGTGCAGACAAAGGATCCGCTTTGGGAAAGTCGTTTTCCTGGTCGTAGTGCTGGTTATGCTGGTAAGTTAACGTCTCTCTGATATCCAATAGTTCTTCCCGGCTGTATGTAATAACACTTAAGGTTTTCTGGGCTAACAATGTAAAAAAAATATATATACTGCACAGTTTTCTAAGGACTAGAAGCGAAGCTGCCATCTCTATCTGCACCAACCAACTTAAGACATACAATAGTGCCCTACATTACATGTATTATAAATCCAGAAGTCAGTGCACTGACATTTAGAAGGATAAAAATAACATTCTTATATTTGTGAAGTGAAGCAACCCCTAGACAGGCTGCCAGTCTGTTTCTGCTTTAGCTAACTCGTTGTTGCCTTGCCAAACTTATAATAATTTATTAAGAATTTCCATAATTTGATAGGTGGAGCTTCATACTAATTGAGTCGAGTTCAAAGATAAATGGACTTTGTCAAAGCTGCAGCCTAGTGACCACACTAGACTCCCAATGTAGGGGAATTAACTAATCAAGCCCCATTGGTTCTGCCACAGCTGTGTGAACTGGAAAAGCTCTTTGGCAAGAGATCATGCAAAGCAAAGGCAGACTGGACCTTCATGAGAGCTTACTGTCCCTTTAAAGCTTAGTGAGACATTTTCAAGTGAAACTGCTGGTTTGCGGTAGCTAAGCTGCTTTCTAGGTGCCACTCTCACCCCTCTTGCATTTACTTGTGTATTAACTTAACATGACTTGCTAGACTAGTTCAACATAACCGAAGGGAAGGCCATGGGTTAACCAGTATTGATGTCCGATTGTAATCATACAGTGTACTCTAATCACAGTTTCTCCTTGATGGACTATCCTCTCTCTGAGGAATGATGTGGAGACTGATTCAGATCTGGTCTGGATAAAACGTTTTAACACTACAGTATGTTACGTCTCTCCTCACATGTATCTTTTTTCAATATTCCTGCTCTGAAATGTCAACGGAGGAAACACTGATGGTAGTTGAATGCTGTATGTCATGTTTCAGGAATCAATAGTCTGTCGTGGAGCTGATGAGCTACAATGAGGGTATCGACTCACAGAGGGAAGAACTTATTAAGTTATTCAGCTGGTCTCAACTTATATACAGGGGTTCCTCAAAGTGGAATACGGTCTTATTAATGGTGTTTTGGACTAATATTGTGTTTGTTTGAGGGTTATCAGTCTCATAGATCTTGTAAACGGTGAAAACACAATGCTCAGAAAACCATTGAGCCAGCTATCAAACATTAATTTATCACCATTTCAGCTAGTGACCCCAAATTGAGTTTGGAGTGAAGCTGTTCTAACTCATCCAAATAGAGTGCTGAACACACTTGTGTTTTCATCACTTTGTTGACAGGGTTTTGGATCAAAGTTCAAACAATCAGTGTCAGTGACTGAAGTGCCCAGGGTAAAGCAGGGTGAGGCTTATACCCTCTGGCAGGGCGACGTGCGCAGTGGTATTTGAGTGCCACCTCTTTGTGTCAGTCTGCCTCTGTCCCCCTGGTGGCTGCTGGGTAAACGCAGTGGGGTGACGTGCTGCTAAAGGTCACACTTCTTCAATTGATGTCAGCATGTCATATCCCGGCTGTGGGGGTGAAATCGGTCCCCCCCATCTTTGATCAGCCTTTCCCCTTCTTGTGTGCCAGGGACACGACAGTAGGGACACGACAGTAGGGACACTATGGACACCAGGGACACTAGGAACACTAGGGACACTAGGGACAGGGAAATCTGAACCTGCCAGAGCTTTGGATGGTGTGAGGTTAGGATAAGAATTGTTAAGAACTGGTGTAGTTTTCTCAGGTTGTGTTGGGGAGAATGCAGCGGGATATGCCTGATGCCTATTAGACTCTCTCCCACAGGAAGTAGAACAGCCTGGCATGGTGCTGGTACTGCTGCAGTCTATATACAGTGCCTTGCGAAAGTATTCGGCCCCCTTGAACTTTGCGACCTTTTGCCACATTTCAGGCTTCAAACATAAAGATATAAAACTGCATTTTTTTTGTGAAGAATCAATAACAAGTGGGACACAATCATGAAGTGGAACGACATTTATTGGATATTTCAAACTTTTTTAACAAATCAAAAACTGAAAAATTGGGCGTGCAAAATTATTCAGCCCCCTTAAGTTAATACTTTGTAGCGCCACCTTTTGCTGCGATTACAGCTGTAAGTCGCTTGGGGTATGTCTCTATCAGTTTTGCACATCGAGAGACTGAAATGTTTTCCCATTCCTCCTTGCAAAACAGCTCGAGCTCAGTGAGGTTGGATGGAGAGCATTTGTGAACAGCAGTTTTCAGTTCTTTCCACAGATTCTCGATTGGATTCAGGTCTGGACTTTGACTTGGCCATTCTAACACCTGGATATGTTTATTTTTGAACCATTCCATTGTAGATTTTGCTTTATGTTTTGGATCATTGTCTTGTTGGAAGACAAATCTCCGTCCCAGTCTCAGGTCTTTTGCAGACTCCATCAGGTTTTCTTCCAGAATGGTCCTGTATTTGGCTCCATCCATCTTCCCATCAATTTTAACCATCTTCCCTGTCCCTGCTGAAGAAAAGCAGGCCCAAACCATGATGCTGCCACCACCATGTTTAACAGTGGGGATGGTGTGTTCAAGGTGATGAGCTGTGTTGCTTTTACGCCAAACATAACGTTTTGCATTGTTGACAAAAAGTTCAATTTTGGTTTCATCTGACCAAAGCACCTTCTTCCACATGTTTGGTGTGTCTCCCAGGTGGCTTGTGGCAAACTTTAAACAACACTTTTTATGGATATCTTTAAGAAATGGCTTTCTTCTTGCCACTCTTCCATAAAGGCCAGATTTGTGCAATATACGACTGATTGTTGTCCCATGGACAGAGTCGCCCACCTCAGCTGTAGATCTCTGCAGTTCATCCAGAGTGATCATGGGCCTCTTGGCTGCATCTCTGATCAGTCTTCTCCTTGTATGAGCTGAAAGTTTAGAGGGACGGCCAGGTCTTGGTAGATTTGCAGTGGTCTGATACTCCTTCCATTTCAATATTATCGCTTGCACAGTGCTCCTTGGGATGTTTAAAGCTTGGGAAATCTTTTTGTATCCAAATCCGTCTTTAAACTTCTTCACAACAGTATCTCGGACCTGCCTGGTGTGTTCCTTGTTCTTCATGATGCTCTCAGCACTTTTAACGGATCTCTGAGACTATCACAGTGCAGGTGCATTTATACGGAGACTTGATTACACACAGGTGGATTGTATTTATCATCATTAGTCATTTAGGTCCACATTGGATCATTCAGAGATCGAACTGAACTTCTGAAGAGAGTTTGCTGCACTGAAAGTAAAGGGGCTGAATAATTTTGCACGCCCAATTTTTCAGTTTTTGATTTGTTAAAAAAGTTTGAAATATCCAATAAATGTTGTTCCACTTCATGATTGTGCACCACTTGTTGTTGATTCTTCACAAAAAAATACAGTTTTATATCTTTATGTTTGAAGCCTGAAATGTGGCAAAAGATCGCAAAGTTCAAGGGGGCCGAATACTTTCGCAAGGCACTGTAACCCATGGCAACTGTATTGAACTGGAGACTATTGTCTTAGCAAATAGTAGCGTAGATAGATGTTGCACGGTTTGTTTGGACTAAGAGACACTGGCATGCAAGATCAAGTACGTTACAAATAAGATCTTACACAGCACGTCACCATCTGTGAATGACCGACAAGGACTATACACAGTTTACTGTGGATAGGACAGACAGAGACCAACTCAGAATTTTTTTTAACTTACAGCACATTCTCAGTAATGTAACTCTCTCTTATCTTACTGCTCCATAGAGGCTCATAAGAAAGGTGAGTAACACAATGTTGCCTGAAAAAAGTAGGGACAGGTTTGCAAGCAGAGCCCAAGTCCGTGACGTCACATCACTCTAACCCCTATGCATCTCCTCAAACCACTGTGGAACCAGAGTGGAACCAGAGTGGAACCCATTTGTGTCTTTCCTTCCTAGCTCTCTCTAATATCACAAACCAGAGACTTCTTACTGTAACAAAAAGTCTCTGTTACCGACTCATTAGAGGCAGCGAGCTCTCGCGAGCTCTCTCTCACCTCCCATTCCCTTCACCTGTAGTCATGTGATGATGATGATATGTATTCTGCTCCATGAATACAGGAAGCAGTCGTCTCCCCTGAGTGACACATCTGACTGCATGCCTTCAGTATTGTGTTGTGGACAGTAGGACAGTCGTCCAAGAGGAGAGGACAGGCTGACAGGGGCAGGCTGAGTCAGTCTGTGGCCCCTGCCTTGTGTGAGGTCATCATCATGAGCCAGAGTCTTGGTTCTCCCACTATGATGCAGATAGATGCAGATAAAGAGAGAGAAGAGATTGAGAGAGAGAGAAGAGTGAGAGAGAGAGAGAGAGAGAGAGAAAAGGACAGAGAGCGAGTGGCCACAGGGGACATTCTGTCTGACAGTGTGTCTTGTGTGTGATGGGTGTTGTGCTGTCTCCGCAGGCGGCCCAGGGGGGCGGACACAGGACACTTCTGTATGGACACGCTATCCTCCTGAGGCACTCCTTCAGCGCTATGGTGAGAGTACACCACACGCACTCACTCATCCATTACCCAAGGAAAATGTATTGTTGTTTGTTTTCTCATTACTCCATGTGTTACTGTTTCATAGTTACAGTTTATCACAGTTTATCAGTTTATCTGAAGACTTGTTGCAAGTGTCCTTGTGACATTTGTTCCAGTTCTGAATGTGACACCGGAGTTGTGTGCCTCTTTTGATCAGCCCTTTTATGTTGTTTTGATGTCTATCTATCCGCTCCAGTATCTGACCTGTTTAAAGACATCAAGGTCACAGACAGATAAGCTGTCCTTTGATGTGGGGCTGCAGGAGGACTCAACAGGTAAAACCTTCCACTCTATCTGTCTCTACTCTCATTATCACACAGTCACTCTCTTAGCTGGGATTCTGATTGGGACTGACTCGTGGGATTTCACCTGCCCCAGTGTTCATTTCAGAGTTCCTAAGCACTGCACAAAAAGAGGGACTTTCGGTTCGGATACTGTAAAAAATGTACCACCTTTGCAGAGATTTTGTGTCAAGTCATTTATTCCATAGGATATATCTGAAAACATTCCAAGCAGACTGAAATAAATGTCTTAGATGTGCTCTTTGTCACCATGTCGAGGCTCAGCTAATTTGTCTCATAGAGATGTAAAATATGGTTTGGCTGTCCAGGTATTGGAAAGCTGGTTGCTATGGTTCTTGCATGTTGATGAGTGTGAGTGGGCATATATTAGTGCTTGTGTGAATACATTTGTGTGTCAAATCTAAGTTGTGTCTTTGCTGTGCTCCCGCGCGCGGGCATGTGTGTGTGTGTGTGCGCGTGCGCGTGCGTGCGTATTGCTTTCACCATTGTAATCTGAGTTTTAATCACCTGTGTATGTAGATCAAGGAGTTGTAATCACCATTGTGCAGGCATGTGTCCCCACCAGTGTCTCTCTGTGTTCCTGCAGGTGAAGCCTGTTGGTGGACCATCCATCCTGCCTCCAAACAGAGATCAGAGGGCGAGAAAGTGCGCATCGGTGATGACCTCATCCTCGTCAGCGTGTCATCAGAACGATACCTTGTGAGTACTCCCTCAGTCTGTAAACGTCTTATTAAGAATAGTTTATATGATAGGCTATTAAATGTTTCCAGCCCCATTACACAGAACCATTATGCCATTCAATCCAGTAGGATGAGCCATGAATTGTAGATCTCGGACTGAAGGTGTCTCCCTCCCACTCAGCTCCCCCTGTCCAGTAAAGAAGACTAGATATTGGGGACATGAAGCTAAGAAAGAGCAGGAGAAGGCTACGTACGGAGAGCTGGGAGGGAGAGAGCAACGCTGTCAAACTGAATACCCTATCTTACTCTGTCCCCTATCCCACCTTTCCTACACTGTGTGGCCTGGCAAACCCTGCTCCCCTGTTCCTTATCAGGCCCATCTATGACCATCTCCCAGACCCCTCTGTTATTCTACTGTGTGGGCCTCAGGGCCTTGTGGCATGCTGTTCCTGGAAAACATCTCCAGCATGATGCAGGGAGAGTGTAACAACAGCCAGCCCAGCCAAGCCCATGTTTATGGGAATTAAGCAGGGATACGGCAGCTTTCACTGGGCTAGAGGCCCACTTTCATGTGACTGTTACTGCCACAGCTCCTCTCTGTGCTGCTGTCACCAGCGAGACGCTAACCAGGCCTACAGCACCTTCAGGACCAGAGCTGGAGAGTTCCCCTGCGGCACTGCTGCAGAAATGTCCCATGCACGGGCATGCCAACATACACACCTGAACCCACACACACATACACATACACGCACACACACATACAGACACACACACACATACACACACATACAGACACACACACAGCCCACTAGAAACTGGCAGTCCCAAGTTCACAGTGCTGTTGTCTCTCCAGTGCCAGCTTCTCTCCAGGTTTATGAATGACTCTAAATCTACTGCAGCAATAGCTTGCATGCATGGACAAACCTCTGAGTTGTAGCCTGGCTCAATGCCTTGAATCAAACTGTGTATTTGACATGGCTCCTGCAGTATAGGCCAACGGTAGTTTATGTCCCATAATGTAGTTATTGATGGTGTGTGTAACATAATGTTCCTCTGTCTTCACCAGCACCTGTCCATCTCCAATGGCAACATCCAGGTGGACGCGTCCTTCATGCAGACTCTGTGGAACGTCCACCCCACCTGCTCCGGCAGCAACGTGGAGGAGGGTAGGTCCAACTGTTAGTTTAGTTTCACTGATAAACTGGCTTATAATGTTGTTTGAAATGTATGGGTATCAATGAAAGGTGCTGTTAATCCACTCTCCAATAGGTTATCTGCTGGGTGGCCATGTGTTGCGTCTGTTCCACGGTCATGATGAAGTTCTGACCATCCCAGGTTCCGACCAGAGTGATGAGCAACAGCGGTAAGTCACACAACTGGGACGCAATGTGTGTGCAATGAGTCTTCAGGAGTTAAAGAGCGGCTGCCTTTAAAAAGCAGCTAATCCCTTTGAAAAACAGCCTATATGGCATCGATATGAGTCAAACAGTTATTCTGGTGTCAAAATGTACTACAAAGTCTAAATAGGATAATTTTGGTCATAAAGTCAGTCTCGTTTAAAATGGAGTTTGGCACATCCTTGCGTCACAACGGGTAAATGAAGGTTGGGTTTTGATTAGATAATGTCCATTAACATGGGGTGACAAGCTGTGGTGATTGCTCTCTATCCAATAGCATAGACAGTGCGACAGACCTGCTCAAGCAGCTCCGACTGTTTACATAAGACACGTCGCATTTTTTTAAACTTGAGAAATACCCCACTAAACACCTTAGTTTGATGTAAAATTGCCCAACTTAAACATCCTTGGAAAAACGTCAAAATGATCTTAGATTCCTTCTGGGGAGTATGAGGAAGTGAAATAGATATGTGTCCGTGTCTACTGCGTCTGATGGGAAATAAACACCATTAATCAAACGTGGAATCGGTCAGGAAACACACCTCCAAGACTGAGATCAACTTTTTCTAATGAGCAACAGAAAAACACATGTGCCAATTGGCTTGTTAAGTGACTCTTTAAGGAATTTGTTTTTTCCTTAGTCTTTTGTGAAAGGGGCCTAAAATCGAACTTGGTGGACCTGGCTGACTGTTTGTTTTGAATTCCCTGTGGGTCCAACAGGTTGGTGTCACTACTCAGTCTGACACTGGGTCTCAGAAGCAGGAAAAATGACCGCCCTGCTATCTATAGTTGCACAGCGCTAGCGCTGACGGACAGCAAGGTAGCAGAGGGATATGGCACACAAGGCCTGAAGTGGGTCGAGACAACAGTAGCAGAAGCCCCAGCAACGTTAACATAGCCAGTCACCGAAGACGTGTGAGATGACCCTTCATCTTCCTCTCAGTCAAACAGTCTATTTTTAGGACGGTGTGTGTGGGGCAATAATTCGCTGAGGATTATATATCGGTTGTCAGTTTTGGCTTTGCCTTTAGTCATGTCCTTGAAATTGAATAGAGGAAGCATTTTTTTAAAGATGAAACATTTCAGGAGGTCCATCAAACCTAGTCCAAACTGTCACCAAGGGCCATGAAAGATTCCTTTTATCTTTGGAGCCAGTCCCCCATATCAGTGATAGACAGTGTTGCTCTCAGTCTCCGTTGGTTATGTGGGTGGCCTCGATGAAAAATGTGCTGTGTTGCCGGGAGGGTAAATAGTATGGTTCATCTGAGGTCCCAGTCTGAGTATTACCTCCTGTGAGCTGATATCACTATGACTGTAGGGAATAAAGCAGTCAGAGATGGTATCCTGCTAAAGTCATAAAACATGACTTTAGGACCATTATGAGCCTGTGGCAGTTTTAATAAAACATTGCAGAGATCCAGACATGTCAACCTCATGCTCCTCTCGTGTCCCCAGGATAGTGAACTATGAGACGGGGAATGCAGGAGCGAAGGCCAGGTCTCTGTGGAGGCTGGAGCCTCTGAGAATCAGGTGAGTTCAGCTCTTTTTATCCTCTCCGTCTTCTGTCTATATGCGTTCTCTCTCTCCCTCCCTCTGATCTGTCTATCTCTTTCCTTCTCTCTCTTTCTCCCTCCCTCTCTTCCTCCCTCCCTCTCTCTCTTCCTCACTCTCTCTCTTCCTCCCTCCCTCTGCTCGGATTCACCTTGATATTTCAAGATGCTTTGAGTCATTTCGACTTTTTGACCCCAACTATTTGTAGTCTTTCAAAGATTCCTTTCCTCTTCTGCACTTTCAGATCTGGAATGTGTCATCCATGTGTCATCTGCTATTTTGTTTTGATCTGAGAAACTGGTTAATGTCTAGTCATAGGAATAATACTGTAAGTGCCTAATTAGTAGTTTTTGTTGTTGATATAATTCTCTGTGTGTGTGTGTATGTGCTTGTGTGCCCCTGGACAGCTGGAGCGGGAGTCACATTCCCTGGGGCCAGCCCTTCCGTCTCCGCCACCTCACCACGGGGCACTACCTGTCCCTGACGGAGGAGAGGGGAGTGGTGCTGCAGGACCGGGAGAAGTCTGACACATCCTCCACTGCCTTCTGCTTTAGAGCCTCCAAGGTCAGAGTGCAGGACCAACTCTCTATCACACACACACACACACACACACACACACACACACACACTTCTCAAACTTTGCCTTTCCATCACAGTCAAGGACTTAGCCACACACTCACTTACAGAGAGCTACTGAAAGGATATTACAGTCCTAGGAACAATTCTAAAGACTTTCAAATGAATTGCACACACTCTCGTTGAGTTATTAAGCACATTAAAGCCATGCCATAAAGGTTCATTTAGCTGAAGTTTCTCTCTATAAATGAATGGACCTGCGGAACCATACCATTCTGGACTAGGGTATTTAAGTCTATTCAGACGTAGCTAGTGATCGGAAGCTATTAGTGACCTCTTCGCAGTTAGTGACCTCTTCACTATGGATCAATAGCATAGTGTAATCCACCATTTCACTGAGGCAGTTTATCGTAGGTTTAATACACTATACATTATCCATTGTGTCTGTTCTTAATGGGGAAACAAATGCATAGTGATGCATGAGGGCTTGCCTGCGGCCATCCTTTGTTGCTCAGTGATATAGGCTATACACATTGTATGCCCTCTTCCTATCTCTTCCTCCCTCTGTCTCTCTCTATTAGGCTAGCCGTCATAGCGTGTGTAATTAGAAGTTGTATCATGGAAAGCTGTCAGTGCTCCTTCAGTCCTTGACCAGCCTGATCCAGATCTGTCAGCATCTTTAAATGGCTTTTCTTAGATCAAGGTCCCTCAACACCTGCTGCTTAGCATAATAACATGTGATTTGAATAAAACTGTATAACGTTTTGAAGCCTGGCTTGGAGACTTTGTGTGACGCCTTGATCTTGTTTTGGATTCTTCCTTCCCTCTAGGAAAAGCTGGAGTCGAGTCCAAAGCGGGACATCGAGGGCATGGGGATGGCAGAGATTAAGTATGGGGACTCAATCTGCTTCGTCATGCATGTGGCTACAGGACTCTGGCTGTCCTACCAGGCGCCTGATGTAAAATCATCTCGCCTGGGCCCTCTCAAGAGACGGGTGAGACACCAATACACTGCTTTATTTGTCAGCTGTTTATGATACAGCCAGGACTTTTTAAAATCCCTAGTTGGATGAATTAACTGACTTTCAAGTGAGAACTGTTATGGTGTGACTATTCCACTAACAGTGATAAAATGAATCCCATTGAAAAAACAATTGACCAGAAAGTAGCACATGCAATAAACATCATTAGAAAATTCTTAGTGCAGAGGAGAATTCTCTTGCTGATTTTCTAGTTGATAGGTTTGAGATAAGTGTATTACAGTGATAGTGCTTTTCCTGTGACTAAATCAAACCCTGTGGCTGTAATGAATGAGATGTGAGAGGAGTGTATCTGACAGTCCCTGGACTCCACAGATACAGAGCCTAATAGCCTGTAGTGTCAGCAGCACCTGCGTTACAGCCAAGCCATGCTCATCTCTGCTAATGTCTGGAAATTGCTCCCTCCCTCCCTCCCTCCCTCCCTCCCTCCCTCCCTCCCTCCCTCCCTCCCTCCCTCCCTCCCTCTTTCCTTCCTCACTTTCGCTCTCTTTTTTCTTTCTCTTTCTTTGTGACTCTATCCCCAATCTATCTTTCTATCTATCTCTCTCTCTCTCTATCACACTCTATCCCCCTCTCTCTCTCTCCCTCCCTTACCTACCCCCTTTTCTCTCTCTTTCTCTGTCTCTCCCCGCTCTCTATCTCTCCCTCCCCTAACCCCTCCTTCTCTCTCTCTCTCTCTCTCTCTCTCTCTCTCTCTCTCTCTCTCTCTCTCTCTCTCTCTCTCTCTCTCTCTCTTCCAGGCCTTCCTTCACTCTGAGGGTCATATGGATGATGGGCTGACCTTGCAGCGGTGTCAGCACGAAGAGTCCCGTGCTGCTCGCATCATCCGTAACACCACCCGCCTCTTCAGTCACTTCATCAGGTAGCACCACTATCACCGGTACACCTAATATCCCCGCTACACCTAATATCAGCAGAATACCACCCTGCATACCACTGCTGGCTTGCTTCTGAAGCTAAGCAAGGTTGGTCCTGGTCAGTTCCTGGATGGGAGACCAGATGCTGCTGGAAGTGGTGTTGGAGGGCCAGTAGGAGGCATTCTTTCCTCTGGTCTAAAAAAATATCCCAATGCCCTGTGTAGGGTGCCGTCTTTCGGATGGGACATTAAATGGGTGTCCTGACTCTCTGAGGTCATTAAAGATCCCATGGCATTTATCGTAAGAGTAGGGGTGTTAACCCCGGTGTCCTGGCTAAATTCCTAATCTGGCCCTCAAACCATCACGGTCACTTAATAATCCCCAGTTTACAATTGGCTCATTCATCCCCCTGTAACTATTCCCCAGGTCGTTGCTGCAAATGAGAACGTGTTCTCAGTCAACTTACCTGGTAAAATAACGGATAAATAAATAAATATCACCGCTACGCCTAATATCACCACTACACCTAATATCACCGCTACACCTAATATTACCGCTACACCTAATATCACCACTACACCTAATATTACCGCTACACCTAATATCACCACTACACCTAATATCACCGCTACACCTAATATCACCGCTACACCTAATATTACCGCTACACCTAATATCACTGCTACACCTAATATCACCACTACACCTAATATCACCGCTACACCTAATATCACCACTACACCTAATATTACCGCTACACCTAATATCACCACTACACCTAATATTACCGCTACACCTAATATCACCGCTACACCTAATATTACCGCTACACCTAATATTACCGCTACACCTAATATCACCACTACACCTAATATCACCACTACACCTAATATAACCTCTACACCTAATATCACCACTACACCTAATATCACCACTACACCTAATATCACCACTACACCTAATATAACCTCTACACCTAATATCACCACTACACCTAATATCACCACTACACCTAATATCACCACTACACCTAATATTACCGCTACACCTAATATAACCGCTACCCCTAATATAACTGCTACACCTAATATCACCACTACACCTAATATCACCGCTACCTAATGTCACCGCTACACCTAATATCACCGCTACACCTAATATCACCGCTACACCTAATATCACCGCTACACCTAATATCACCGCTACACCTAATATCACCACTACACCTAATATCACCGCTACACCTAATATCACCACTACACCTAATATCACCGCTACACCTAATATCACCGCTACACCTAATATAACCGCTACACCTAATATTACCGCTACACCTAATATCACCGCTACACCTAATATCACCGTTACACCTAATATCACCGCTACACCTAATATCACCGCTACACCTAATATCACCGCTACATCTAATATCACCGCTACATCTAATATCACCGCTACACCTAATATCACCACTACACCTAATATAACTGCTACACCTAATATCACCGCTACATCTAATATCACCGCTACATCTAATATCACCGCTACATCTAATATCACCGCTACACCTAATATCACCGCTACATCTAATATCACCGCTACATCTAATATCACCGCTACATCTAATATCACCGCTACACCTAATACAACTGCTACACCTAATATCACCGCTACACCTAATATCACCACTACACCTAATATCACCGCTACATCTAATATCACCGCTACACCTAATATCACCGCTACATCTAATATCACCGCTACATCTAATATCACCGCTACACCTAATATCACCGCTACACCTAATACAACTGCTACACCTAATATCACCGCTACATCTAATATCACCGCTACATCTAATATCACCGCTACATCTAATATCACCGCTACACCTAATATCACCGCTACATCTAATATCACCGCTACATCTAATATCACCGCTACATCTAATATCACCGCTACACCTAATACAACTGCTACACCTAATATCACCGCTACACCTAATATCACCGCTACACCTAATATCACCGCTACATCTAATATCACCGCTACACCTAATATCACCGCTACATCTAATATCACCGCTACATCTAATATCACCGCTACACCTAATATCACCGCTACACCTAATACAACTGCTACACCTAATATCACCGCTACACCTAATATCACCGCTACACCTAATATCACCACTACACCTAATATCACCGCTACACCTAATATCACCGCTACACCTAATATCACCGCTACACCTAATATCACCGCTACACCTAATATCACCGCTACACCTAATATCACCACTACACCTAATATCACCACTACACCTAATATCACCACTACACCTAATATCACCGCTACACCTAATATAACCGCTACACCTAATATCACCACTACACCTAATATCACCGCTACACCTAATATAACCTCTACACCTAATATAACCTCTAAACCTAATTTCACCGCTACACCTAATATCAGCGCTACACCTACTATCACCGCTATACCACTTTCCCCGTTACACCACTATCACCGCTACACCTAATATCACCGCTACACCTATATAACCGCTACACCTAATAAAACCACTACACCTAATATCACTGCTACACCTAATATAACCACTTCACCACTATCACCGCTACACCTAATATCACTGCTACACCTAATATAACCACTACACCACTATCACCGCTACACCTAATATCACCGCTACACCTAATATCATCGCTACACCTAATATAACCGCTACCCCTAATATAACTGCTACACCTAATATCACTGCTACACCGCTACACCACTATCACGCTACACCGCTACACCACTTTCACCGCTACACCTCTATCACCGCTACACCACTATCACGATACACCGCTACACCACTATCACCACTACACCTAATATCACCACTATACCACTTTCACCGCTACACCACTATCACCGCTACACCCAATATAACTGCTACACCACTATCACCGCTACACCTAATATCACCGCTACACCGCTATCACCGCTACACCACTATCACTGCTACACCTAATATCACCACTACACCATTATCACTGCTACACCACTAACACCGCTACACCACTATCACTGCTACACCTAATATCACCACTACACCATTATCACTGCTACACCTCTTTCACCGCTATGCCACTATCACGATACACCGCTACACCGCTACACCACTTTCACCGCTATGCCACTATCAAAATACACCACTACACCACTATCACCGCTACACCATTATCACCGCTACACCACCATTACGCTACACTTCTATCACCACTACACCAATACCACGATACACCGCTACACCACTATCACCGCTACACCACTATCACGCTACACCGCTATACCACTATCACCGCAACAACGGTACACCACTATTGCTGCTACACCACTATCACCGCTACAACACTTTCACCGCTATACCACTATCACCGCTACACCACTATCACCGCAACAACGATACACCACTATTGCTGCTACACCACTATCACCGCTACAACACTTTCACCGCTACACCACTATCACCGCTACACCACTATCACCACTACACCACAATCACCACTACACCACTATCACCGCTACACCACTATCACCACTACACCACAATCACCACTACACCACTATCACCACTACACCGCTAAACCATTTTCACCGCTACACCACAAATAAACCACACAACCAAAATATAACTAATCATTGACTGTAGTGTAATATTCATGCTGTCTGCGTAAAGCCCTGTAGATTTGAATGCGCAGCAGCAGTTGAGCTTATGGCCTGTGAGAAGGGTCCTCTATGGATAGCACGGCCCCCAGACAGCATGCTGCCTGCCTTGCTCAATGACCCAGTCCCTAGCCAAACAGGACAATAAACATCTCATGCCATGAGGCCACGCAATGGAATGGAAGAGAGCGCAATGGATAGATAAAGTATTAAACTGGCCTGTGACTGTGACTGTGACTGTGACTCAAACACAAACCCCCTCGGTGACGTCAGTCGGTCACACATGGCTGACTGGCTTTCACCACTGTCCAAACCCAGACCGCCTCTTGTGAGCTGTACCTCTCCACACACCCCTCCCACTCTGTGTGACAGAGTAGGCACTATTTTTAGCTCACACAGAAATAACATTTCAGCATGGATGAACCTTAAGGCACAAATTATGTTCACTATGGCAGTCACTCCTTGAGTCATATTGTAATACTGGAGTTTGGTGTTGTTATGAAATCTAATGGCATCATTATGAAACCTTCTGATTATATAATGATATAGTGATATAAATGAGCTGCTCTCATAATATTATGTTGTTTTGCTGCTGAAAAATGGAGTACTTTCTAATAGTCATCAGATGAAGATAATCTCTTCTCCTGTTCCAGAGACCTAGACTGTCTGGGGGGTAAGAACCGTGCATCAGTAGCCCTGCCCATCGAGGAGGTCCACCAGACTCTCTACGACCTCATCACCTACTTCCAGCTGCCTGATGCTGAGCTGGAGCACGAGGAGAAACAGATCATGCTGCGCTCTCTCAAGAACCGACAGAACCTCTTCAAACAGGAAGTGAGTTCATCCACACAGGAAGTGTTGCATCGCAATCCTGCATGGCGGTTGGTTGGCAGCAGAGGACAATAAAAGTCAAAAGTCAGGTTTTTGCAGGGACCGGGCGTTGACACAATGTTCGCAATACACACTGTTTTTAAAGGCTAAATCAATAGATTCTATAGTATTTCAATGGCGCATTGTATTTCAGAGCATTGCTTTTTAACTGTCAGCAGTTTTGCTCTGAGTTTTTCTGTGGTGACAACAATGCCTTTTGATAAGCCTCTCGGCCCAACATTTCTCTTATCAATTATAAAATGTCAGCTTCCTTCCCTTGTGCCTGTAATGTCAAATACTCAACGTCAACTACTCTCCCTAACTCAAACAAAAGCCGCTGCTATGGATTTTATTTTCCCCCAGTGGTTCACTATGTCCTCAAGCAATAAGTTGATAAGTTGAATTAATGTAAAATAGCTGTATGCTGTGTTTATGTTATGTTTATATAACTAGTATTACCATGGATCCTGCCCTTGGAATGCTGCTATAACTATAACTTAGCATGTCTGAGGTGGGACCAAGTCATTGTTTTACAAGTCACAAGTAAGTCTCAAGTCTTAGCACTCAAGTCTCAAGTTAAGTCCCAAGTCAAGATAGGCAAGTCCGAGTCAAGTCTCAAGTCAAGACCGACAAGTATCAAGTCAAGTCAAGTCTCAAGTCCTAAACTTTGAGTTTCGAGCCCTAAACAAGTCATAATGTGCTCCAAATGTAATACCGTTTCCTATGTTTAACAAGAGTAATATTTAGTATATTACATTCATGCAAATCATGAATGCATTTAAAAATATCTATATATTTATGACTTTCCAAATAAACGTTATATTTCCATGTAAATATATGGGGGGGTCTTTCTCATGGGTAGCCTTGAGAAAGACACCCCCCCCCCCCATAGTGATCGACAATCGAGGATCGCTATGGGGCGCAATCGGGCGATGTAGGCTTGGACACAATCGCCCAACCTTAACACACACAAACACGCGCGCAAACACACTCTCTGTGTGGTTACAGTGGGATTTAGGCTACCAAATGCCTAGCCAGTTGTAGCTCAATCTTGGGTGCAATGATCACGTTCCTACACTGACTGACTGTGTGGAGGCTCATTGATTTAACGTTATGTTAGCCTACATGCTACACTAGCAAAGTTATAAATTATATAGCTGTCGGCTATATTAGCCACGACTTACCATTCTTTGTGCAGCTTCAAATGTCGAACAAAGTTGGAAATTGTTGCGCATCAGTCTGTAATTTTGTTCCCGCATGTTTGCGTTTTTGTTGATACAGCGTCGTCGTTATATCCGAAAATAATAATGTGGGGTATCATCTTTCCAAGGGCTCCATCTGAATTCAGCCGCCGACGTTCCTCTGCATTGCCACACACAGCTTTTTCTCAGCTGGCACAATTTGATTGGCTGCTGTCCGATTCAAACTGTAATCCGTTAAATGAAGAGTTGATGCTCTGCACACTTTTTTAATAGCATCATTTTTAATATTTGGGCTTGGAGAGGGTATCAAGTCAGGTTGAGTCAAAAGGCTCAAGTTCAAGTTCAGTCACGAGTCATTGGTGTTAAAGTCAAAGTCGAGTTGCAAGTCATCATATTTGTGACTCGAGTCACATGACTTGGACTCCAGTGAGACTCGAGTCACAAATATGATGACTTGCAACTCGACTTTGAAACCTCTGCGGATCAGTATTATTACCATTCTAGATGAATCACCAAGGCATGCAGTGGGAGTAGTGCACAATATAGGGAAAATGGCACCATTTTGGAAGCACCCTAGGAGCTGACATGTGATGATGGGTGCGACTGTGTTTCAGGGCATGCTGACTCTGGTGTCCTGCTGCATCGACCGTCTCAACGTGTACAACAGTGCAGCCCACTTTGGGGAGTGTGCCGGGGCAGAGGCTGGGGCTTCCTGGAAGGAAATCCTCAACTTGCTCTATGAGCTGCTGGGTGAGAGAGACAATAGAAGAGTTCATTGTCCTCCAATGAGGACAGAGTCTTATACACAAGTCATCACGCCAATACTGTAACAGTGACATAAAGAGTCACAGTAGGCCAAGACAAACAAACACACACACACACAATGTTGATTACAACTCTATGATCTACATACACAGGTGATTGAGACTCAGTCTCACCTTTCACTACTGTTTAGGGAGAGATTACAATGGTGAAAACAACACACATGCACGCAAACACACACACCCACACAGTAATCAGTCACAGGTACCAGAGGCATTGTAGCCTGCCACTAAAGCCCTGGCCATCCCAGCGTTGCTCTTACCAACCACAGGCCTGCGTCTCACTGCTGCGCTGGGATTATTTGGGATACCTGAGCTGGTATTTACAGAGCTGTTTCTGGTCCTCTAGGCACCCTGGGGTGGTGTTTCCCTAACTTACACTGCTGTTTGCTGTCTGTAAGGATGCCTCAGTACACATGCACTCTAGCACACACACACACACACAGTCTGTGTAACGGATTTCCTCCTCTTCGTCTGAGGAGGAGTAAGGATCGGACCAAAGCGCAGCGTGGTAAGTGTTCATGATGATGTTTAATTAAAACTCAGAACACTAAACAATCACGTGGACTGGGATATGTTTCGTATTGCGTCAAACAACAACATTGACGAATACGCTGATTCGGTGAGCGAGTTCATTAGAACGTGCGTTGAAGATGTCGTTCCCATAGCAACGATTAAAACATTCCCAAACCAGAAACCGTGGATTGATGGCAGCATTCGCGTAAAACTGAAAGCGCGAACCACTGCTTTTAATCAGGGCAAGGTGACCGGAAACATGACCGAATACAAACAGTGTAGCTATTCCCTCCGCAAGGCAATCAAACAAGCTAAGTGTCAATATAAAGACAAGGTAGAATCGCAATTCAACGGCTCAGACACAAGAGGTGTGTGGCAGGGTCTACAGTCAATCACGGATTACAAAAAGAAAACCAGCCCAGTCACGGACCAGGATGCCTTGCTCC
Source organism: Oncorhynchus mykiss (assembly GCF_013265735.2). Classification (NCBI taxonomy): domain Eukaryota; kingdom Metazoa; phylum Chordata; class Actinopteri; order Salmoniformes; family Salmonidae; genus Oncorhynchus; species Oncorhynchus mykiss. The sequence goes on along the minus strand of NC_048583.1, from coordinate 44,311,958 downwards.
CAGGCAGACTAAATAACTTTTTTGCCCGCTTTGAGGACAATACAGTGCCACTGACACGGTCCGCAACCAAAACATGCAGACTCTCCTTCACTGCAGCTGAGGTGAGTAAAACATTTAAACGTGTTAACCCTCGCAAGGCTGCAGCCCAGACGGCATCCTCAGCCGCGCCCTCAGAGCATGCGCAGACCAGCTGGCTGGTGTGTTTACGGACATATTCAATCAATCCCTATCCCAGTCTGCTGTTCCCACATGCTTCAAGAGGGCCACCATTGTTCCTGTTCCCAAGAAAGCTAAGGTAACTGAGCTAAACGACTACCGCCCCGTAGCACTCACTTCCGTCATCATGAAGTGCTTTGAGAGACTAGTCAAGGACCATATCACCTCCACCCTACCTGACACTCTAGACCCACTCCAATTTGCTTACCGCCCAAATAGGTCCACAGACGATGCAATCTCAACCACACTGCACACTGCCCTAATCCATCTGGACAAGAGGAATACCTATGTGAGAATGCTGTTCATCGACTACAGCTCAGCATTTAACACCATAGTACCCTCCAAACTCGTCATCAAGCTCGAGACCCTGGGTCTCGACCCCACCCTGTGCAACTGGGTACTGGACTTCCTGACGGGCCGCCCCCAGGTGGTGAGGGTAGGTAACAACATCTCCACCCCGCTGATCCTCAACACTGGGTCCCCACAAGGGTGCGTTCTGAGCCCTCTCCTGTACTCCCTGTTCACCCACGACTGCGTGGCCACGCACGCCTCCAACTCAATCATCAAGTTTGCGGACGACACAACAGTGGTAGGCTTGATTACCAACAACGACGAGACGGCCTACAGGGAGGAGGTGAGGGCCCTCGGAGTGTGGTGTCAGGAAAATAACCTCACACTCAACGTCAACAAAACTAAGGAGATGATTGTGAACTTCAGGAAACAGCAGAGGGAACACCCCCCTATCCACATCGATGGAACAGTAGTGGAGAGGATAGTAAGTTTTAAGTTCCTCTGCGTACACATCACAGACAAACTGAATTGGTCCACCCACACAGACAGCATTGTGAAGAAGGCGCAGCAGCGCCTCTTCAACCTACCTCAGGAGGCTGAAGAAATTTGGCTTGTCACCAAAAGCACACACAAACTTCTACAGATGCACAATCGAGAGCATCCTGTCGGGCTGTATCACCGCCTGGTACGGCAACTGCTCCGCCCTCAACCGTAAGGCTCTCCAGAGGGTAGTGAGGTCTGCACAACGCATCACCGGGGGCAAACTACCTGCCCTCCAGGACACCTACACCACCCAATGTCACAGGAAGGCCATAAAGATCATCAAGGACAACAACCACCCGAGCCACTGCCTGTTCACCCCGCTATCATCCAGAAGGCGAGGTCAGTACAGGTGCATCAAAGCTGGGACCGAGAGACTGAAAAACAGCTTCTATCTCAAGGCCATCAGACTGTTAAACAGCCACCATTAACATTGAGTGGCTGCTGCCAACACACTGACTCAACTCCAGCCACTTTAATAATGGGAATTGATGTAAAATATATCACTAGCCACTTTAAACAATGCTACTTAATATAATGTTTACATACCCTACATTATTCATCTCATATGTATACGTATATACTGTACTCTATATCATCTACTGCATCTTTATGTAATACATGTATCACTAGCCACTTTAAACTATGCCACTTTGTTTACATACTCATCTCATATGTACAGTGCCTTGCGAAAGTATTCGGCCCCCTTGAACTTTGCGACCTTTTGCCACATTTCAGGCTTCAAACATAAAGATATAAAACTGTATTTTTTTGTGAAGAATCAACAACAAGTGGGACACAATCATGAAGTGGAACGACATTTATTGGATATTTCAAACTTTTTTAACAAATCAAAAACAGAAAAATTGGGCGTGCTAAATTATTCAGCCCCTTTACTTTCAGTGCAGCAAACTCTCTCCAGAAGTTCAGTGAGGATCTCTGAATGATCCAATGTTGACCTAAATGACTAATGATGATAAATACAATCCACCTGTGTGTAATTAAGTCTCCGTATAAATGCACCTGCACTGTAATAGTCTCAGAGGTCCGTTAAAAGCAAAGAGAGCATCATGAAGAACAAGGAACACACCAGGCAGGTCCGAGATACTGTTGTGAAGAAGTTTAAAGCCGGATTTGGATACAAAAAGATTTCCCAAGCTTTAAACATCCCAAGGAGCACTGTGCAAGCGATAATATTGAAATGGAAGGTGTATCAGACCACTGCAAATCTACCAAGACCTGGCCGTCCCTCTAAACTTTCAGCTCATACAAGGAGATGACTGATCAGAGATGCAGCCAGGAGCCCCATGATCACTCTGGATGAACTGCAGAGATCTACAGCTGAGGTGGGAGACTCTGTCCATAGGACAACAATCAGTCGTATATTGCACAAATCTGGCCTTTATGGAAGAGTGGCAAGAAGAAAGCCATTTCTTAAAGATATACATAAAAAAAGCCATTGAGTGGCTGCTGCCAACACACTGACACTGACTCAACTCCAGCCACTTTAATAATGGGAATTGATGGGAAATGATGAAAATATATCACTAGCCACTTTAAACAATGCTACCTTATATAATGTTACTTACCCTACATTATTCATCTCATATGCATACGTATATACTGTACTCTATATCATCGACTGCATCCTTATGTAATACATGTATCACTAGCCACTTTAACTATGCCACTTTGTTTACATACTCATCTCATATGTATATACTGTACTCGATACCATCTACTGTATCTTGCTTATGCTGCCCTGTACCATCACTCATTCATATATCCTTATGTACATATTCTTTATCCCCTTACACTGTGTATAAGACAGTAGTTTTGGAATTGTTAGTTAGATTACTTGTTGGTTATTACTGCATTGTCGGAACTAGAAGCACAAGCATTTCGCTACCCTCGCATTAACATCTGCTAACCATGTGTATGTGACAAATAAAATTTGATTTGATTTGAAAAAGTGTTGTTTAAAGTTTGCCACAAGCCACCTGGGAGACACACCAAGCATGTGGAATAAGGTGCTCTGGTCAGATGAAACCAAAATTGAACTTTTTGGCAACAATGCAAAATGTTATGTTTGGCGTAAAAGCAACACAGCTGAACACACCATCCCTGCTGTCAAACATGCTGGTGGCAGCATCATGGTTTGGGCCTGCTTTTCTTCAGCAGGGACAGGGAAGATGGTTAAAATTGATGGGAAGATGGATGTAGCCAAATACAGGACCATTCTGGAAGAAAACCTGATGGAGTCTGCAAAAGACCTGAGACTGGGACGGAGATTTGTCTTCCAACAAGACAATGATCCAAAACATAAAGCAAAATCTACAATGGAATGGTTCAAAAATAAACATATCCAGGTGTTAGAATGGCCAAGTCAAAGTCCAGACCTGAATCCAATCGAGAATCTGTGGAAAGAACTGAAAACTGCTGTTCACAAATGCTCTCCATCCAACCTCACTGAGCTCGAGCTGTTTTGCAAGGAGGAATGGGAAAAAATTTCAGTCTCTCGATGTGCAAAACTGATAGAGACATACCCCAAGCGACTTACAGCTGTAATCGCAGCAAAAGGTGGCGCTACAAAGTATTAACTTAAGGGGGCTGAATAATTTTGCACGCCCAATTTTTCAGTTTTTGATTTGTTAAAAAAGTTTGAAATATCCAATAAATGTCGTTCCACTTCATGATTGTGTCCAACTTGTTGTTGATTCTTCACAAAAAAATACAGTTTTATATCTTTATGTTTGAAGCCTGAAATGTGGCAAAAGGTCGCAAAGTTCAAGGGGGCCGAATACTTTCGCAAGGCACTGTATATACTGTACTCAATCTACTGCCTATGCCGTTCTGTACCATCACTCATTCATATATCTTTATGTACATATTCTTTATCCCTTTACACTTGTGTGTATAAGGTAGTAGTTTTGGACTTGTTAGGTTAGATTACTCGTTGGTTATTACTGCATTGTCGGAACTAGAAGCACAAGCATTTCGCTACACTCGCATTAACATCTGCTAACCATGTGTATGTGACAAATAACATTTTATTTGATTTGATTTGAATCAATGACAACGTGAATTTACCAAAACCGAAACAGTACCGTGTGGCCCAAACACTCACACGGAAACAAACACCCACAAACCAAAAGTGAAACCCAGGCTACCTAAGTATGATTCTCAATCAGAGACAATTAACGACACCTGCCTCTGATTGAGAACCATACTAGGCCGAACACAAAAGCCAACACAGAAAAACAAACAGACTGCCCACCCCAACTCACGCCCTGACCATACTAAAACAAAGACAAAAACAAAGGAACTAAGGTCAGAACGTGACAGCCTGACCTTTGCAATCTTATTCAATCTTAAATTATAGGACCAACAAAAAAATCTATTCTACAGTGTATCCTACCATCAGCTAGCATTAACACAAAGTTACACGTTCACTCTATGAGTACACAGGGGCTGAAGTTGGGTGCTGGGAGTGGATAAGGATAGCATGCAGATTTCAGGTCTGTGAGAAGTACTTCCAGGGCTTCTTCCTGACGGTACATCTCCCACAGCACACAGAATGTCCAACACACACTCCTAGCCAGCCTGGACTGTGCCATGCTCACCAGTTGGCTTTCTAACCTATAAGGAACCACACCATCCCTTCTCACCATTGTATTTGGTTGTTGTTTGGTCACTCTGTTATCCATGTCCTTACTTAAGACCTAAAATTGCCAGAATCACAGACCAGTCCAACCGTTCATGGTAGTTGGACATTACAGCCATTCCCTCACAGTGGCAGAAGCGTTTCTTTGTCTCAGAAGCTTCCCAGCTCTAGTGTCTGTGTCACTGTCTAAGCCCTTCTGTTCCCCTCTGAGTGTGTCCTTCACAGCGTGTTTACATGGTGCTTTCTCCTCATGGGGAGCATTAGTGTGCAGACCACGTCCCCCATCTCACATTCCTTCCTTCATGCACCTGCTCCAGCTAAATGGATTTTGGAGCTAGGCTTCCTCTCCTCTGTTTGTCTGCACTGGGTGACCCTGTCATTTTTGGCTTGGACGACTCTCCTGTGCCCCCGATGTCACGCCCTCCCTCTGCACTCTGCTGCTTAATTAATATGGATGAGGATTAGGAAAAGGACACTACTCTTTCCTTGGCATGGAGTGTGGTTTAAGGTGTGCGTTTTGGGTGACGTGGTTGTTGTGTAAGATGTAAGTTTTGTCAGTGTTGTTGGCTGTAGGTCAAAGACATCTTCATAGCTATGTAACATGTCTCCTTGGGTTTAATTTGTTGTGAAAGATGTACAGTAATGTTCGGTAGTGTTTTTCTATAGTTGCTAGGTTTTCTGTACTGTAGGTCAAAGATCAGCAATTTGCATTATCCTCTTCAAACTAGCCAACTGTGTATGAATGTATCTCCTCCCCTTGACCATTGACCTTCTTGTCCATGTATCCTGTAGCCGCGCTGATCCGAGGCAACAGGAACAACTGCACCCAGTTCTCCAACAACCTTGACTGGCTGGTCAGCAAGCTGGAGAGACTCGAGTCCTCCTCAGGTACCATGATGATGACATGTTGAAAGCTCTGTTTGTCCTTGACCTACCGTTCCTTCGGCTGCATGCTGACTGGACAGGGTTGAAAAGGTGATGTGTAGTTGGATTACACTGCTGTAAACCCCAGACCTGGTGTTTAGAGTCCTGAATGGGTTTAGTTATGCTTTACTATGTATTGTCACACCCAGAAGCATGCGTTTAAGGAACGTCCTTTTGTGTCTTGTTCCCTTGTTCTCTGTGGCCACGGCAGGCATACTGGAGGTTCTCCACTGCATTCTAACTGAGAGCCCGGAGGCTCTAAATATCATCCAGAGAGGACACATCAAGTCCATCATCTCCCTGCTCTACAAACATGGACGTAACCACAAGGTGAGCTGAAACCGGAGGAGGAGCTGTATCAAATATCATCATGATCAAGTGGATGTAGCGACATTGTTTGTTATTTTGATAACATTTGTCCATCACAACAGTTATAAAGCACAGTAATTCACTCATGAGCCTGCGTTTTATTAGTACACCCAGTGCTGACAGGGCTGCAGAGAGTTGATGAGTTCTTGTTGGGGCTGGGCATTTGGTTGTTATGTGTATAGAGATCAATATATTTGCATTGAAATTAGATCTCCAGCGGCAGGTTGACATTTATTGTCATGAATCTTGCCCTGGAGGCAGCTTTGCAGAGTGGTCACTAACTGGCACAGCCACAAAGTAATAAAATCTGATTTTAAACCTAACCCTAACCTTAACCATGCTGTTAAACCTAATGGCTAACCCTAACCTTAAATCTAACCTGTACCTCCGCACATTGCCTCGGTACTGGTACCCCCTGTATATAGCCTTGTTATTTTACTTTTAATTATTTTTTACTTTATTTGGTAAATATTTTCTTAACTCTTTCTTGAACTGCACTGTTGGTTAAGGGCTTGTAAGTAAGCATTTCACGGTAAGGTCTACACATGCTGTCTACACATGCATGTGACAAATAAAGTTTGATTTGATTTGAAATCTGTTTTGGCGACCCGACCAAATTCACATAGAAATGTGTCATTCTCTTTGAAAGCAAGTCTAAGAAGTGGTAGATTGATCTGTTTTTTTCTATTTCTATGCTTCCTGTAATTAAGTTTAGTTTTTGCGTGTTTTACTTTTAGTTTTGTACTCCAGCTTCAAACAGCTGTAAATATAATATTTTTGGTTATGGAAAATATAATTCCCAGCGGTTTAGATGGTACAATGATTCTCTACACTATACTTGCTTGTTTTGTCACATAAACTGAAATTAGGAAAAACTATTAGAATTTTAGCAACAGAAAATGGATTGATTTCTGCATAGTCCACCATTAAATTAAGCACATTTTTGTTTTCATAAATGTTTACAATATAGCCAATTTTGACTTTGCAGCTGGCCCATCTAGTGAAAATCAGTCAGCTCTGCCTCCAAGGCAAGAATCATGACAAACGTCAACCTGCTCTCCAGTGGGCTGTCATCTCCTTTGTCATAAATCACAGTTGATGTATCATTTGGCTGTGGCCCCTTATGAAGCGGTGGATAATAAAGCACAGGTCTTGGCCTGGCGCCCTTGGCTGCCGTTCCTAGCCCATTTAATTCCTCTGCTTTGTAAAGCCAGGTTGGGCCCCCATGCATCAAAATGATATTACTGGATATGGTTTCACCCTGATTAGCATCTCTCAGTAATTATGGCTGGCTGCATTAATAGCTGCATAAAAAGGTTCTCCCTCTAATAGCAACATGAAAAAGGACTACGGATGAGTTGGTAGTCCTTAGTGCTCTCTCTCTCCCTGTCTCTCCCACTCAGGGTTTGAATGGGTTAGATGAGCTGTATTCTGTACTCAGTGATTAGGGAGCTGCTGTATTCACCCCCTCCTCTCTCTCCCTCTCTCTCTTCAACCTGCAGATTCTGGATGTGCTCTGCTCCCTCTGTGTGTGTAACGGGGTGGCTGTAAGAGCCAATCAGAATCTTATCTGTGATCACCTGCTCCCTAAAAGAGATCTGCTTCTCCAGACCCGATTGGTCAATGACGTCCAAAGGTAACAAGCCATCCAATCCCAGCCCGGTATAATTAGATTAATGCGCTACTGGTTGTAATAGAAGAGTGATAGATAGTGTTGGTTATTCTTCTCTTTGCTGTGTTTGTTTGATGGGATTGTGCATAGTGCCTAAAGAAACATCAATCACAATTATATGATTAAACCCTAATCTACGAGTCTCTGATACTTGGCAGCATGAGGCCCAACATCTTCCTGGGAGTGAGTGAGGGCTCGGCCCAGTATAAGAAGTGGTACTACGAGCTGACGATTGACCAGGTGGACCACTTCTTGACCAGCGACCCCTCTCACCTGCGTGTGGGCTGGGCCACCAACAAGGGTTACGCCCCTTACCCTGGTGGAGGGGAGGGCTGGGGGGGCAACGGGGTGGGGGATGACCTCTACTCTTACGGCTTTGACGGACTTCATCTCTGGTCAGGTGGGTATTCGCAGTAGATGTTTGCTTTCATCTTAACCTAGCTGCTCCACATTAAGTCACCTGATTCATAAATTATGATAAGTAACCCAGGGCTAAGACCAGATTGTGTCTAGACAGTGTGTGTGTCCTACAGGGTAAATCGGTCTGCTCTGCCCAAAGAGTGTGTGTTCATGTGTGTGTGTCTTGTAGGTCATATTTAAGTGCTGACCCTGTGGTTTATTGCAGGTCGTATCTCCCGGGCGGTGGCTTCTATTAACCAACACATCCTGACCTCTGAGGATGTGGTGAGCTGTTGTCTGGACCTGGGAGCCCCCAGCATCTCCTTCAGGATCAATGGACAGCCCGTACAGGGCATGTTCGAGAACTTCAACATCGATGGACTCTTCTTCCCTGTTGTCAGCTTCTCTGCTGGCGTCAAGTATGTGTTTGTCTTAGACACACACCTATGTCATTAACATGAATGAACACGTATACACACCTACAGAGCACTCTCTTCAAATATCTTCCTCTCCTCCCTCTAGTCTGCATGAAAATCTATCTAATCCCTCCCTACATCATTTCCTCTATATACTGTATTAAACCTTAAGGGCTCAGATGCAGGTAGAGCCCATCTTACCCACTTGTGTTGCCATGGCAACTTCAGATGATATGAATGACGTCTGCTAAATGAAATTTCAGGCCCCAGCAAGCTTCACAGGATTTCATGATCGACTCCGTTTTTGCAGCAAAATGGCATTTTACTATTCTGAACTTCACTCTGTGCCGAGATGTGACACTTGACAGTTCCAGACATTTCCATTCGCATCAAATTCCACCCAGGGCTGCAAGCTACACTGTATATCAATTACCACAATGAAATTTGCGGAAGCGTTAAACAAAATTAACATAACCTCATATTTATAGAAATTCTGTCAGCGTTATTCTGCATTTGTCTGTGTGTGTGATGTTACGAGATGCAGGCCACATCAGATCATGTAAATAAGGAACCCTATGGGGCTTGAACATTTCCTGTGCTCTGAACTGCTGGCCATGCTATGCCATGGCACAGCCAGTCAATGTGCAGCGACACTTAATAATTGATTGGTGCACTGCACTCAGAATGGACTTGGAGTGAAGGCGTCATCATCACTACTACTTCAGCTGCTATTTCAGACAGGGCCCCGGAGGGCTGCTGAGTAGTGGGCTGAAATGCTGCATCATTCTCAGTGTGGGGTAAGTCATAGTCACTCTCTGTTCTACTGGGCTCAGCTGGGGCGCGGTTAGAGATGGGTTGGGGCTCGGTTAGAGATGAGCTGGGGCTCGGTTAGAGATGGGCTGGGGCTCGGTTAGAGATGGGCTGGGGCTCGGTTAGAGATGGGCTGGGGCTCAGTTAGAGATGAGCTGGGCCTGGGGCTTGGCTAGAGCTGGGCTGAAGCTGGGGCTTGGTTACAGCTGGGCTGGGGCTCGGTTGGAGCTGGGCTGGGGCTCGATGGGAGCTGGGCTGGGGCTCGGTTAGAGCTGGGCTTGGGATCGGTGGGAGCTGGGCTGGGGCTCGGTTGGAGCTAGGCTTGGGCTCGGTTGGAGCTGGGCTGGGGCTCGGTTGGAGCTGGGCTGGGCTGGGCCTCAGTGGCTCTATGTTCTGCTCTAATCCTCTCCTCTAACCCCTCCACCAAAATCAACCCATCAACCCTCTTCATCACTTTCAAGCTCATGCACATACTGAACACACTAATTGACTAAGTCCCCCTCTCCCTCTAGGGTGCGTTTCCTGTTGGGCGGTCGTCATGGCGACTTCAAGTTCCTGCCTCCGTCAGGCTACGCTCCGTGTTACGAGGCCCTGCTCCCTAAGGAGAAGATTAAGGTGGAGCCAGTGAAGGAGTACAAGAGGGACATGGAGGGGGTCCGAGACCTGCTGGGGACCACACAGTTCATGTCCCAGGCCTCCTTCATACCCACCCCTGTGGAGACTAGCCAGGTAACAGCGGTATGGCATTCAGCTCAGAACGCATCATATTAACTGCAACATGGCTCATCTGAAACACAGTTACAGTGATTATACTGCATGTTTGTAAGGATATTTGTACAATCATACCTACAGGGGAAGGGTTTCCAAATATCCACAAATGTATGATTGATGACATAAGCCTGCTGTACTGTCTACAAACAGATGCTGTTTATCGACGACACAGATTCGTTGTGTTCTCTGTCTCTCAGATCGTCATGCTGCCATACCTGGAGAAGGTCCGGGACAGACTGGCTGAGAATATCCACGAGCTGTGGGCCATGAACAAGATAGAACTGGGCTGGTCTTATGGGAAGGTAGGAGACCTCTTTAACACTGATGGAGAGAATAGAGTCACAGAGCACTGGCAAACCCTTTTGGACAGTCCATGTCATTGGCTTACATAGGAAAGACATGATACACTATGATGGGTTATCACTCAGCTGATAATTTCAGCCAATATAAACATGAATACAATTGTATTATGAAATACAGTACACATCAGCTTGCACATTTTTGTTTATGTTAAACAATTATTAATATACTGTAATTGATCTATGTGAAATGCATTAAACCTAAACTAAACGTACAAGTCCTACCATCATTAAAGCAACAAAACAAGCCTGTACACCATTTTGCTTTCTCTTTTATAATTTGCGGTACAAACCAAACAGAGGGTAAGTGAAGAATACTCCTGTCTTTCTCCCATTGTGCTCCTCATACCATTCATTCTAGAGACTTCATTATAGTTTGTTTGTAGGGGTCTTTTTATTTCTCATCAAGTCCTGTTTCTTGGTTTCATGTGAGTAGATGATTGCCAAAGTGACCTGAGGTGCGTTCAGTTCGCTTGAACGTTTGCTATGTTGTGGGACGGTTTGTACTGAGCGACACGTTTCTCCAAAACGTTCTTGTACATTCTTGAGCAGATTTTGAGGTACGTTTGCTCCCGTTTGGTGGGAGTGGAGAGGTGTGGCTTGTTGCAGTGAGTGATGTATTTAAAGGGCAATCGCAATGTTGACAGCTTCCACCAACCCACAATCCAACCCCTCCATGTTTTTCAACTGGTCGTTCAGAACAGCACCGTTTCCCCTTAATTGAACGTCCCAGAACGTAAAAACGTTCTGAATGTCCCAGAACGTAAAAACGTTCTGAACGTCCGTCCCAGGACGTAAAAACGTTTTGAACGTCCCAGAACGTAAAAACGTTCTGAATGTCCCAGAACGTAAAAACGTTCTGAATGTCCCAGAACGTAAAAACGTTCTGAATGTCCCAGAACGTAAAAAGGTTCTGAATGTCCCAGAACGTAAAAACGTTCTGAACGTCCGTCCCAGAACGTAAAAACGTTCTGAATGTCCCAGAACGTAAAAACGTTCTGAACGTCCGTCCCAGAACGTAAAAGCGTTCTGAACGTCCCAGATGTAAAAACATTCTGAACACAGCCCTGTTGTGCCCTACTACCCTTAAAGGTGCAGACAATCAATATCAGAAACAATATGCAACACAACTCTTATTTCCATATTACGAATGTGATGGAGTTGTATAGAGTAGACCCCCTTGTTCTCTCAGTCTTACTGAATGATTCTCTCAGTCCTCCAGTCCCTTCATCCACCTTTTCCCCATTTGTAAACTCCACTGTGACAGCCAGCCATTTTTTCAGTTCCAACATCTTAATAAAGCCTTTTATTTGGAGTGAGGACATCTATTACGCCGGGGTCAAGTTCTCTCTCATTCATTATAACAGAATTCTGCACCCCAGACATACCAGGTCGGCTTTTATATGTGATTTTAACGAGACCTTGTTAGCTCAGGCCAGGTGACATTGTCCTGGCCGGCTATAGAGCTAGCTTCACCAGGGAGGCATCAGTGTGCTGAATCCAGGCTGAACCGAACTCATACAGTACCTGGACAGCACTGGTATTGTATTCCACTCTCCATAGAGCACAGCTCCAGTGCTTAATAAAGAGGTGAGCGTTGTATTTGCTGGGGTTGCTGTGGGGTAGAGCTACCTGACACACTTCCTAATCTGAGTCCAGTATTTGGCATAGCATAGTTAAAATGGTTGTATCAGCATGGGCCATTGAAAGTATAAAAAGGGTCTCAAACAAGACGTGTGACTCATATGGAGGCTATTAAGAATGGCATGTACTTCTTTGTCCTCTAGCACAGCCCTCTTTGAATGGACTGTAATAGGCTGCAGGAAACTCTGTTCGATAAAAGCATTCATGCAGGAGAGTTCTTGTACTATTCACAAAAGAGCTGCCTGGTGTTCATTTAGCGCACAAATAGCCATGTATGTGTACATGTTTTCTTGGTCAACATGGATGTAATACTGCTTGGGCTGCAGAGAGCAGCCAAACGGATTAGTTGGCGTAAAACACAGTCAAGAATATAATTACTGACTTGGTAATGCAGACTCACACCTCTCTATCTTCCAAGAAAACATGCTCCTCCAACTACATTCATAACATGTCCACTAGACTAGATCATGTTGTCACTCCAGTACACCAGTAGCTCTCTGTAATTAAGGAGACAACATACCTACTCCTCTGTTGATTCACAATTACCTTCATTGTGATTCAAATTATACGTATTGTTGTCTGTTGTGTTTTTTAATACGTTTTTTTCTTTTGGAGTATTTCTGCCCCTCTTCTTCAATACATGTACAGTAACTGAAATATTCATACGTCAACAATTATTTCTATGTGTTTCTCAGATAAGGGACGATAATAAGCGGCATCACCCCTGCCTTGTGGATTTTTCCAAACTGCCTGAAACAGAAAAGAATTACAACCTGCAGATGTCAACTGAAACCTTGAAGTATGTCCTGCTTTATAAGTAACACTATATTAGACCCACTGAGAAAAGGAGGAAGACAAAGAGAGAGATATGACAGAAGGTGTGGGTGAACCAGGGGCTCAGTCAGGAAGTAGACTAAAGGCTCTCTCTGTAACGGCTGTTGGTGGAAGAAGGTGAGGTCCAAGGTGCAGCGTGGTACGTGTTCATCCTTTTATTAATGGAACTGAACACTGATGAACAAAACAACAAAGAGAACAACTAAAACAGTTCTGTCTGGTGCAGACACAAAAACAGAAAGCAACTACCCACACCCATAGTGGGAAAACAGGCTGCCTAAGTATGGTTCTCAATCAGAGACAACGATAACCAGCTGCCTCTGATTGGGAACCATACCAGGCCCAAACATAGAAACACAACACCTAGAACAAAACATAGAATGCCCACCCCAACTCACGCCCTGACCAAACCAAAATAGAGACATAAAAAAGAAACTACGGTCAGGACGTGACACTCTCCTGCTGGGCTCTCAGCACCTGAAACACCCCAGTGTTCCTGACATCACCCACCTATCACCGTAGGACATCTGCTATTGATCCACTGACAGCCCACACTGACGCTGAGAAATGAAAGTTCCACGAGACAGAGAAGTGTGTGTGAGTGATGCGTGTGTGTGATTAGAGAGGGCGGTAAAGACTGCTTTGATTAACGTTCATCTACAGTGACATTGACACAACAGAGACAGACAGCGTGGGCCCTGAAAGAGCAGCCCCGCCCTTCTGCAATCACACCACATCTCTCCTTTGTCCTCTTACTATGACAAAGCAATGAGATCCTGCTGATAGTTGTACCTAGTGAATAACTCTTCCCTAATACGTCTTTAAGGGGATATCTATGGTTTCATAATGGACAAGGACATGCATGATTGAACAAATCATTACTCTCTTCACGTTGGTTCTATTGCCAGTCTGTGTGATTTGGAAATAGGGCAGAAACCCACCAGACCTAGTATCATAACATTAAGCCTGCTGATTATAGTATTTAGTAGAGTGTGAAGGCAATGTGAGTGTCTTAAACTGTCACTTACTAAGAAAGCTGATCCTGTGTAGACAGATCTAATCCCCAGGTTGGGGAGTGTTAATATGTGTGTCTCTTCACAGGACCCTGCTGGCATTAGGCTGCCATGTTGTCCAGGTCAACGCCAACGCTGAAGAGGACCTGAAGAAGATCAAACTCCCAAAAAAGTAAGTGTACTGTAGAGTAACAGATGATGGAATGGACAGAGAATGGTCAACATCAATAACCCAATACATTATATACCAACTTCTAGATATGTAGACGTGTTCTGTATAGGATAGTAGAAATATGAAACATCTAGACAAATGTGTGTTTTGACCAGGGGTTAATCTTGATAATGTCCTGTTTTGATTGAAGCTACATGATGTCGAATGGTTACAAGCCCACACCGCTGGAGCTGTCTGACGTGAAAGTGACCCCAGGTCAGGAGCTCCTGGTGGAGAAACTGGCGGAGAACGCCCACAACGTGTGGGCCAAGGACAGGATCAAACAGGGTTGGACCTACGGCATTCAGCAGGTAAAGCACACAGTCATCTGTGTTAAGTCTTTGTGAAAGGACTGCAGGTTCATACTATCCCAGCTCATACAGTACCACACAAAGGTTTTATAACAACTGACAAAACAATGACCCTCTCTCTATGCAAGCCACAACAAATGGGAAATGGGACACAACCTCCACCACCTCCTGCAGAGTGAGGAATGATGCTGAAAGGATTCACAGAGAATAGAGTCATAGTAATAACATCAAACACTCAATGACCCTTAGGGATTGGCAGCATTGGCCTAGAGCGGGTCCCTGGAGTGGTGTGTGTGTGTGTGTGTGTGTGTGTGAATCTAACTGTGCCTGTCTTTTCTCAATGCAGGATGTGAAGAGTAAGAGGAACCCTCGCCTGGTGCCATATTCTTTATTAGACGAGCGCACTAAGAAGTCCAACAGGGACAGCCTCCGTGAGGCCATCCGCACTCTGATTGGATACGGGTACAACATCGAACCTCCCGACCAGGATGGCGGTAAGTTATCATTACCACACAAACCCATGCTGACATCCATGGTTAAGATGTATAGAACAGTAGAAGACTTCCTGTGTTGATACTGTGGCTGTCCTCCCACCCAGCAGGCCACGTGGTGGAGAGACTGAGCATTGACAAAATACGCTTCTTCCGTGTGGAGAGAACGTATGCGGTGCTGACAGGGAAGTGGTACTTTGAGTTTGAGGCGGTGACGGGAGGTGACATGCGTGTGGGTTGGGCCAGACCTGGATGTAAGCCGGATGTAGAGCTGGGTACTGATGAGCTGGCTTTCGTCTTTGATGGATACAAGGTGAACCCTCCCTTCTTCTTCCTACATCATTGAACATCAAGTACTCATAGAGTGAACGTTTAACTTTGTGTTAATGCTAGCTGATGATAGGATACACTGTAGAATAGATTTTTTGTTGGTCCTATAATTTAAGATTGAGTAAGATTGCAAAGGTTAGCCTGTGTGTGTGTGTGTGTGTGTGTGTGTGTGTGTGTGTGTGTGTGTGTGTGTGTGTGTGTGTGTGTGTGTGTGTGTGTGTGTGTGTGTGTGTGTGTGTGTTTTTTTATCTTCAGGGTCATCGTCTGAACATGGGCAGCCGTTTCTTTGGCCGTTGTTGGCAGGCGGGGGATGTGGTGGGCTGCATGATCAACATGGAGGACAAGTCTATGATTTTCACCCTCAATGGAGAGATCCTCATCACCAACAAGGGCTCCGAGCTCTGCTTCGCCGACTTCGAGACGGAGGACGGTAAGTGTGTGAGACTGAAGATGGTGGGCATGTAAAACAACCAGCAGTGTGTGAGACTGAAGATGTTGAGTACTGTATGTATAACAACCAGCAGTGTGTGAGACTGAAGATGGTGGGCATGTAAAACAACCAGCAGTGTGTGAGACTGAAGATGGTGAGTACTGTATGTAAAACAGCCAGCAGTGTGCGAGACTGAAGATGGTGAGTATGTAAAACTGCCAGCAGTGTGTGTGTGAGACAGAGGATGAAGAGTGTGTGTCACGGACCTCTCTAAGCTCTGCTCCCTCTCTTATGTATCTGTGCTGCCGGATCACTGACAGACATGCTGACAACTTAACCTAAAACCATCATGCTGAGAAAATGAGTGCAAAATCAGTACCTCCCCATTATGAAATGACCTTTATATAAGGTGACACTTCTAAATTGACTTGGATAGATTTGACCCTCCCCCAGCAGTGTGTGTGACAGGTGCTCTCTCTCTATCTCTCTCTCTCTCTCTCTCTTTCCCCTCTCTACCCTCTCGCTCTCTCCCCTCTCCCCCTTCCCGCTCTCTCTCTCTCTCTCCCTCTCCCCCCTTCTCTCTCTCTCTTTCTCTCCCTCCTCTCTCTCTGTCTCTGTCTCCCAGGTTTTATCCCAGTATGTAGTCTGGGCCTGTCCCAGGTGGGTCGTATGAACCTGGGGAAGGATGCCAGTACCTTTAAGTACTACACAATGTGTGGTCTCCAGGAGGGCTTTGAACCCTTCGCCGTCAACATGAACCGTGAGGTCACCATGTGGTTCAGCAAACGCCTCCCCACCTTTTTCAATGTGCCAAAGAACAACAACCACATAATGGTAAGACAGACAATAATATATTTTAGAAAATCTAAATCAATCACAAAATCAATATTGTAATATAAAGTTGAAGTCGGAAGTTTACATACACCTTAGCCAAATAGATTTAAACTCAGTTTTTCACAAATCCTGACATTTATTCAGAGTAAAAATTCCCTGTCTTAGGCCAGTTAGGATCACCACTTTATTTTAAGAATGTGAAATGTCAGAATAATAGTAGAGAGAATGATTTATTTCAGCTTTTCTTTCTTTCATCACATTCCCAGTGGGTCAGAAGTTTACATACACTCAATTAGTGTTTGGTAGTATTGCCTTTAAATTGTTTAACTTGGGTCAAATGTGTTGGGTAGCCTTCCACAAGCTTCCCACAATAAGTTGGGTGAATTTGGGCCCAATCGTCCTGGTGTAACTGAGTCAGCTTTGGAGGCCTCCTTGTTCTCACACATTTTTTCAGTTCTGCCCAAAAATGTTCCATAGGATTGAAGACAGGGCTTTGTGATGGCCACTCCGATACCTTGACTTTGTTGTCCTTAAGCTATTTTGCCACAACTTTGGAAGTATGATTGGGGTCATTGTCCATTTGGAAAACCCATTTGGAGGAAAAGGGAAGGCTTGCAAGCCAAAGAATACCATCCCAACCGTGAAGCACGGGGGTGGCAGCAACATGATGTGGGGGTGCTTTGCTGCAGGAGGGACTGGTGCACTTCACAAAATAGATGGCGTCATGTGGAAGGAAAATTATGTGGATATATTGAAGCAACATCTCAAGACATCAGTCAGAAACTTAAGCTTTAACTTCTTGACGCTACCTATCCCGTTAGCGGGATAATTGTCATCAACAACCGCTGAATTCCACCTGTCGTATCAGATTTTGATAGCGAAAGCAATCCAAGCATTTGTGTAAATTTATCGATCACTAGAAAAAACATTATGAACACCTAGCATCAAAGTAGCTTGGTCACGTAAATCAGAAAAGCAATAAAATTAATCGCTTACCTTTGATGATCTTCAAGTGTTTTCACTCACGAGACTCCCAGTTACACAATAAATGTTCCTTTTGTTCCATAAAGATTATTTCTATATCCAAAATACCTCCGTTTGTTTGGCGCGTTATGTCCAGAAATCCACAGGCTCGAGCGGTCACGACAACACAGACGAAAATTCCAAATAGTATCCGTAATGTCCACAGAAACATAATCGATCCTCAGGTTGTTTTTAAAATATATAATCGATAATATATCAACCGGCACTGTCTTTTTCAGTAGGAGAGGGAGAGACGATGGCTGCCCAAGCTCTGTTGCGCAAGCAAAATTCATGCGAACACCTGACGAGATGTTATCTTTCTCGCTCATTTTTCAAAATAAAAGCCTGAAACTATGTCTAAAGACTGTTGACACCTCGAGAAAGCGATAGGGAAAGGAATCTGGTTGATATCCCTTTAAATGGAGCGAAGGCAGGCTATGGAACATGGAGCTTTCAAAATAGAAGCCACTTCCTTGTTTGATTTTCCTCAGGTTTCGCCTGCAATGTCAGTTCTGTTGTACTCACAGACAATATTTTTGACAGTTTTGGAAACTTTAGAGTGTTTTCTATCCTAATCTGTCAATTATATGCATATTCTAACATATGGGCCTGAGAAATAGGCCGTTTACATTGGGAACGTTATTTTTCCAAACATAAAAATAGTGCCCCCTAGCTGAAAGAGGTTAAGTTCCTGACTGATGTCTTGAGATGTTGCTTCAATATATCCACATAATTTTCCTTCCACATGATGCCATCTATTTTGTGAAGTGCACCAGTCCCTCCTGCAGGAAAGCACCCCCACAACATGATGCTGCCACCACCGTGCTTCACGGTTGGGATGGTGTTCTTTGGCTTGCAAGCCTCCCCCTTTTTCCTCCAAACATAACGATGGTCATTATGGCCAAACAGTTATTTTTTTGTTTCATCAGACCGGAGGACATTTCTCCAAAAAGTATGATCTTTGTCCCCATGTGTAGTTGCAAACTGTAGTCTGGCTTTTTTATGGCGGTTTTGAAGCAGTGGTGTCATGACGTTGGCCTGGGGGTAGGTTTATGACAGTCATAAATAACTCTTCCCCCTTTTTTCCTCTCTCTACCCTACTGATGTTACATTTGAAAATCCCTTTGCTTAACATAGAGATTCTGGGAACATCAGAAGGTGTGGGGAAATGAACTATATTCTGGTAATCCGACCAATTGAACATATGCGGTGGTACTTAATGAATATGATGTCAGTTCGGTTGTCATTTGAGACATTTTCATCAATGATAAGATGACATAAACGCTACAGTGGAAAGTCAACACATCAGAGTTATCGGATTCACATGGAATTGTTGTTCAATTTAAATGTTTGAATATGAAATTATTCGTGATGGGATGAAATGTGATTTTAGCTTCTAAAATGTGAGAATTGGGTTTTCATAAGGTTAGGGCTCTGCTCAATCAGTGGCCCCCCCTGTGAAGAGACATGGGTTATAAAACTTTTCAGACACACCCTTCTCGCTCCACTATATAAAGCCTTGACGAAAATGTAACCTCCTGTTCCGAGGATGTGGGGACGACGGTCCGATGTCAGAATGGTTCAGATAATAACTACAGAACAAAGCCAACATCAGCGTGAGCTTTAGTTGCGAATGGTATGAACCTTGAACTCTTATTCACTACAGAAGTGATACCTCCTAGCCGTTGAGTTAGCAACAGCAGCTGCAAACGAGGGTTAGGAAGGAACACACAGAATATCGTGTCTATCACACAACGACGTTACTACAACGTATCCAATTGACCACCAGAGACATTCTTCAAAGGACGAAGGACTCGGTTTGGCAACACGGCCTTCCATCTACCACCAACCTACCGAAGCGCAGCTCAGAGTAAATATTTATTGCATTTTCCTTTTCCAAATGGGCGGTAATTTAGAATGCATAAAATACTGTATTTACGATAGCACAGCTTCCTCTTTTGGTCCTCAGTCTTTCTGCTCTTTCATTCAAACCCAGCCCTTTTCTTTTGTGTAACCAGCCGTCATATCTGTTCCGCCCGCTAGGGACGTTTTCCTTTATGACGTAATTTGTAATCAATTCATTCTTTGTATATGAAATTCTGTGTGATTCGTTAGGTATTTAGTAAATAAATAATTAAACCCAATTTTGTATTGCTGATTCAACTTGTTAGCCAGGGTTTGTGAAGATAACCAAGAATTTACAACTTTCAGATGAGACTGAATTAAGGTGCCGATTAATATTGACTGCTATTGATGTAAAATATTACTAGGTCTTTAAGAGTTTATTTGGAAGATAACAGCTCTATAAATATTATTTTGTGGTGCCCCGACTCTAGTTAATTATATTTACATTATTAGCTCAATCAGGTAATATTAATTACAGAGAAATTATTTTATAGAATAGCATGTCATATTACTTAATCCGGCATAGCCAAAGACATGACAGTGGCTTCTTCCTTGCTGAGCGGCCTTTCAGGTTATGTTGATATAGGACTCGTTTTACTTGGATATAGATACTTTTGTACCTGTTTCCTCCAGCATCTTCACAAGGTCCCTTGCTGTTGTTCTGGGACTGATTTGCACTTTTTGCACCAAAGTACATTCATCTCTAGAATCATTCTGAGCGGTATGACGGCTGCGTGGTCCCATGGTGTTTATACTTGCGTACTATTGTTTGTACAGATGAACGTGGTACCTTCAGGTGTTTGGAAATTGCTCCCAAGGATGAACCAGACTTGTGGAGGTCTAAAATGGAGGTCTAAAATTGTTTTTCTGAGGTCTTGGCTGATTTCTTTTGATTTTCCCATGATGTCAAGCAAAGAGGCACTGAGTTTGAAGGTAGGCCTTGAAATATATCGACACCTCCAATTGACTCAAATGATGTCAATTAGCTTATCAGAAGCTTCTAAAGCCATGACATAATTTTCTGGAATTTTCCAAGTTGTTTAAAGTCACAGTCAACTTAATGTATGTAAACTTCTGACCCACTGGAATTGTGATACTGTGAATTATAAGAAAATAATCTGTCAGTAAACAGTTGTTGGAAAAATGACTTGTGTCATGCACAAAGTAGATGTCCTAACCAACTTGCCATAACTATAGTTTGTTAACAAGAAATCTGTGGAGTGGTTGAAAAACGAGTTTTATTGACTCCAACCTAAGTGTATGTTAACTTCTGACTTCAACTGTACATGCAGAGGTCCACAGAAGGCGAAGATTATAGGCTATTTCACTATATTGTTTAGAATGAGTAAATTAACAGGCCAAAACATGTATCTATGCCAGGTGACCAGAATAGATGGCACCATCGACAGCCCTCCCTGTCTGAAGGTGAGTCACAGGACTTTTGGGACCCAGAACAGTAATGGTGACATGGTATACTGTCGTCTGAGCATGCCCGTGGAGTTCCACACCTTCTTCAAGACCAGCCCTGTCATGGACATGAACGGAGTGCACGACGAGCACGAGTCCCTCAAACTCAAACACAGGTCAGACCTCTGAACACATTCACTGTTGTACAACACAAACACAACCTCTAAAAGCACTTTATCTTCTCACATTTGAAATGTTTCTTCAACACTCATGTTTTCCTCGTAGACATCCACTGAAGTCCATGAGACACAGTCATGACGGAATAAGAGGAACAGATTACAGCAACATCACCACGGTATGAAGTGGATGATAAACAGCTACTGATGGTGCTTGGTATAATGTCACCATTATAGACTTCAGGTGTTGTAGATCAAGCTAACCTGCCACCATGTTGTCTTGCAGTACTACTACTCTGTCAGGGTATTCGCTGGTCAGGATCCATCCTGCGTGTGGGTGGGCTGGGTCACCCCAGACTACCATTACTATAGCAACCACTTCAACCTCAGTAAGAACCGGACGGTGACAGTTACCCTTGGAGACGAGCGTGGGCGGGTCCACGAGAGGTAAGCATGTTGTTAAGGAAACCCTCATCCTCATGTCGGTATCAACAGTAATGATCAGTGCTAATCAAATACCCATCTCTCTCTTCTTTTCTTCCCCTCTTCCTCCCTCACCATTCCCCAGTGTGAGGAGGAGTAACTGCTACATGGTGTGGGGAGGGGATGCCACCAGCTCAGGCCACTCGTCCAGTCGCAGTAATGTGGACCTGGAGATAGGCTGCCTCATTGACCTGGCCACTGGCCTGGTGACCTTCACTGTCAACGGCAAGGAGCTGGGCACCTCCTACCAGGTACTGCATTGCCAACTACACAGAGTGTCTCTGTACAATCTCTTTCCACTTTATCGCTTCAGACTCCTTTCTGCTGCTATCAACCCAACATTATCTTTCCCATCATGCAGTCTGCATCTTATCAGACCTGCATCATCTCTAGAAACATATCATTCTGTCCTGATCTCTTCATTACTCATTGTAATAGTCACTCAGTCCTCCTGCCTCGGGCTCAG
The DNA here is from genome assembly GCF_013265735.2 of Oncorhynchus mykiss. Classification (NCBI taxonomy): domain Eukaryota; kingdom Metazoa; phylum Chordata; class Actinopteri; order Salmoniformes; family Salmonidae; genus Oncorhynchus; species Oncorhynchus mykiss. The sequence continues at coordinate 44,289,969 of NC_048583.1, read as the reverse complement.
AAGTAGGGTAGGAGCTGTCTGTCCTGCCTGGCAGCTCTTAACCCAGCGTCTGGCTGTCTCTGTATGTACTTTCAAAACAGAGAAAAAAATCTCCCCTTTGTAGGGCATGATCTTCTTCATTCCTCCCGTCGCAGAAACACGGTGAGCTTTTAAACTGTTCTGAGTCATCCTGCCAGCCTCTTCCCTAGTCTCTTTCAGCAACGCCTGACCTGACACCAACGCACATAGGCACACACACACACACACACACACACACACACACACACACACACCAAGTCAGATAGCTACAGAACATCATGCACTTTCACTTCCAAGCTGCTCTCTAAGTCACCCTCTTACTGCGACTTTTCTGTCTGTAAACGTCTTACGTTAATGCTGTGCTGTTTCTTCTCCAGGTGGAACCCAACACAAAGCTGTTTCCTGCTGTGTTTGTGCGACCGACCAGCCCCAATCTCTTCCAGTTTGAGCTGGCCAAGATAAAGGTAGAGTAACTCGATTCCAATCGCTACTTTCCTGACCTAAAGTGTGTTCAATCTTTCCCCGGTTCTACTGCTATACAATCGACCTCTGACCTCTACAGAACACCATGCCTCTGTCGGCGGCCATCTTTAAGAGTGAGCATAAGAACCCAGTGCCTCAGTGCCCTCCGAGGCTGGACGTCCAGACCATCAACTCAGTGCTGTGGAGCCGCATGCCCAACACCTTCCTAAAGGTGGAGACAGCCAGGGTCAGTGAGAGACACGGCTGGGTGGTGCAGTGTCTGGAGCCCCTCCAGATGCTGGCTGTGCACATACCTGAGGAGAACAGGTAGACAATTACATGTGCTTATACATACTGTACACACATACATAGAGTCAGCACACAGACCCTGCTTGAGGACATAAGCGCTCCTGTATACTGCCATTTTCTGTTTGAACATTGTACTGAACCCCATTGACCTCCCCCAGGTGTGTTGACATCATGGAGCTGTCTGAGCAGGAGGACCTGAGGACGTTCCACTACCACACCCTAAAGCTCTACTGTGCCATGTGTGCACTGGGCAATACCCGTGTAGCACACGCCCTCTGCAGCCACCTAGACCAATCCCAGCTGCTCTACACCATCGACAACCAGTACCTGTCGGGCATGCTGCGTGAGGGCTTCTACAACGTCCTGATCAGTGTTCATCTGGAGACGGCCAAGGAGGCCCGCCTCATGATGAACAACGAGTTTATCATCCCCGTCACTGCCGAGACTCGCAGCATCCGCCTGTTCTCCGATGCCACCAAGCACCACTCTCCTCCCGGCGTGGGCCTCAGCACCTCCCTGAAGCCCCGGCTCAACTTCTACCCCCCCTGTTTCATCAGCACCAAGAGGGAGCAGCAGCTGTACAGCCCCCAAATCCCCCTGGATGCCCTGAAGGAGAAGGCCATCACCATGCTGACCGAGGCCGTACAGGGCGGTGGGCATCACATCAGAGACCCTGTAGGGGGCAGCGTGGAGTACCAGTTTGTGCCCATCCTGAGGCTGATTGGCACGCTGCTCACCATGGGCGTGCTGGGCAGTCAGGACGTTCATAAGATCCTGCTGCTTATCGACCCCAACGTGTTCGCGGAGCATCACGAGGAGGTGGCCACCGCGGTGACGGAGGCCGCAGAGAAGGAGGGACTGACAGCTGCCGAGGAGAAGGCGGTGGAGGCCGGGGAGGAGGAGGCTGCCAAAGAGGCCAAGCAGCCAATCAAAGGTCTGCTGGAGAAGAGGCTGCCTGAGCCAGTCAAACGACAGGTAACATGCTTACTGAGACAGAGTCACTGCTTCAGCTAGTCTTTCAATCACATGCTCTGCAAAATGCACTGACATTTATAGTCCGTTCCAAAGTCACTTAACCATGTAATGTCTCTGTATCAGTGATTTCTCTTCTCATGAGTCCACTCAGATACAGTATGTGTCATTAGATGCAGTGGTCTAAGGCACTGCATCTCAGTGCTAGAGGCGTCAATACAGACCCTGGTTCGATTTCAAGCTGTATCACAACATAGGGCGGCGCACAATTGGCCCAGCGTCGTCCCTGTTAGGGTTTGGCCAGGGTAGGCTGTCATTGTAAATGAGAATTTGTTCTTAACTGACTTGCCTAGGTAAATAAAGGTTAAATAAAAAATAAAAATGAATTTCTGTGTGTCCAAATCCCAGCTGATGTTAAATGTGGAGGCTGACAGATTGTCTCTATGTGTTTTTCTCTCTCGTAGATGTGTGAGCTGCTTCACTACTTCTGTGACTGTGAGCTGAAGCATCGCATCGAGGCCATCGTGTCCTTCTCAGACAGCTTTGTCTCCAAGCTGCAGTACAACCAGAAGTTCAGGTACAACGAGCTGATGCTGGCCCTCAACATGTCTGCTGCCATCACCGCCAAGAAGACCAAGGAGTTCCGCTCCCCTCCCCAAGAACAGGTACACACTGAAATAGAAATAACCTAGGATGGCCTCCTAGTTAAAGATGTAGGTAATGGTGAGTTTATCATCTCTCTCCTGTAGAGTCATAGTATGAGAAAGTCACAGGCAAGCAGTTTTATTCACAGACTTTCGGACGTGGCCGTAACTCTGTGATTGAGTTAGGCTTTTTGAAATGGTGCCCACTTCATGAGGACTGGGATGACTGCAGACATCTGTGTGTTAACCGTGTTACACGAGTATTAGATAGAAGTGTTTGCACATTAACACAGGACAGGCTGCTGCTCCTAAGCGAGTGTGCGCACACATACACACTGCAACAAGGGCACATTGTTCTCATAAACCTCAAAGTGATCCTCTGGCCGCCTCTCCACTCTAAACTAAAAAGAGAGTATTTGGGGGGAGTTGTGGGAGTGTTCAGTCATTTTTCCACATTCATGGGTAATTGATTTCTTCCTTTTCCTTAAATTCCCTTTGGTTTTGTGTCATTGGGTTCTTTCATTTGTGGAGAGCACAGCTGGCCCGGAGTGACTGAGTGAGGCTTAGTGACCGGCTCTATAACAGTCTAACAGCTCCCCAAAGATCTTTAATTTCTGCATGTCCCTTCGCTGCCCAGCCTCAAGGCTGTGGGAATCCATCCCTGTCTGCTGTGTCATTGTCACTTCAGGTTTACCAGGGCTCTTTACGACCCGCCCCCCTGGCCCTGCCAGACAGGAAGGAAGAACACCCTCATCTCATCCACAGTATTTCAGGGTCACAGCTCCCTGCTCACTTCAGCACTTTTCACAAACTATAATGAGTTTTTACTTGGCTCCTTCAACTTCTCTTACTGCACACAAGCTTTGCTATTTTCTCTGAACTATTTACAGTGCCTTGCGAAAGTATTCGGCCCCCTTGAACTTTGCGACCTTTTGCCACATTTCAGGCTTCAAACATAAAGATATAAAACTGTATTTTTTTGTGAAGAATCAACAACAAGTGGGACACAATCATGAAGTGGAACGACATTTATTGGATATTTCAAACTTTTTTAACAAATCAAAAATTGAGCGTGCAAAATTATTCAGCCCCTTTACTTTCAGTGCAGCAAACTCTCTCCAGAAGTTCAGTGAGGATCTCTGAATGATCCAATGTTGACCTACATGACTAATGATGATAAATACAATCCACCTGTGTGTAATCAAGTCTCCGTATAAATGCACCTGCACTGTGATAGTCTCAGAGGTCTGTTAAAAGCGCAGAGAGCATCATGAAGAACAAGGAACACACCAGGCAGGTCCGATATACTGTTGTGAAGAAGTTTAAAGCCGGATTTGGATACAAAAAGATTTCCCAAGCTTTAAACATCCCAAGGAGCACTGTGCAAGCGATAATATTGAAATGGAAGGAGTATCAGACCACTGCAAATCTACCAAGACCTGGCCGTCCCTCTAAACATTCAGCTCATACAAGGAGAAGACTGATCAGAGATGCAGCCAAGAGGCCCATGATCACTCTGGATGAACTGCAGAGATCTACAGCTGAGGTGGGAGACTCTGTCCATAGGACAACAATCAGTCGTATATTGCACAAATCTGGCCTTTATGGAAGAGTGGCAAGAAGAAAGCCATTTCTTAAAGATATCCATAAAAAGTTTATATATCCATAAAGTTTGCCACAAGCCACCTGGGAGACACACCAAACATGTGGAAGCAGGTGCTCTGGTCAGATGAAACCAAAATGTTAGTGGTGGCTGTTTAACAGTCTGATGGCCTTGAGATAGAAGCTGTTTTTCAGACTCTCTGTCCCAGCTTTGATGCACCTGTACTGACCTCGCCTTCTGGATGATAGCGGGGTGAACAGGCAGTGGCTCGGGTGGTTGATGTCCTTGATGATCTTTATGGCCTTCCTGTGACATCGGGTGGTGTAGGTGTCCTGGAGGGCAGGTAGTTTGCCCCCGGTGATGCGTTGTGCAGACCTCACTACCCTCTGGAGAGCCTTACGGTTGAGGGCGGAGCAGTTGCCGTACCAGGCGGTGATACAGCCCGCCAGGATGCTCTCGATTGTGCATCTGTAGAAGTTTGTGAGTGCTTTTGGTGACAAGCCGAATTTCTTCAGCCTCCTGAGGTTGAAGAGGCGCTGCTGCGCCTTCTTCACAATGCTGTCTGTGTGAGTGGACCAATTCAGTTTGTCTGTGATGTGTATGCCGAGGAACTTAAAACTTGCTACCCTCTCCACTACTGTTCCATCGATGTGGATAGGGGGGTGTTCCCTCTGCTGTTTCCTGAAGTCCACAATCATCTCCTTAGTTTTGTTGACGTTGAGTGTGAGGTTATTTTCCTGACACCACACTCCGAGGGCCCTCACCTCCTCCCTGTAGGCCGTCTCGTCGTTGTTGGTAATCAAGCCTACCACTGTTGTGTCGTCCGCAAACTTGATGATTGAGTTGGAGGCGTGCGTGGCCACGCAGTCGTGGGTGAACAGGGAGTACAGGAGAGGGCTCAGAACGCACCCTTGTGGGGCCCCAGTGTTGAGGATCAGCGGGGAGGAGATGTTGTTGCCTACCCTCACCACCTGGGGGCGGCCCGTCAGGAAGTCCAGTACCCAGTTGCACAGGGCGGGGTCGAGACCCAGGGTCTCGAGCTTGATGACGAGCTTGGAGGGTACTATGGTGTTGAATGCTGAGCTGTAGTCAATGAACAGCATTCTCACATAGGTATTCCTCTTGTCCAGATGGGTTAGGGCAGTGTGCAGTGTGGTTGAGATTGCATCGTCTGTGGACCTATTTGGGCGGTAAGCAAATTGGAGTGGGTCTAGGGTGTCAGGTAGGGTGGAGGTGATGACGGAAGTGAGTGCTACGGGGCGGTAGTCGTTTAGCTCAGTTACCTTAGCTTTCTTGGGAACAGGAACAATGGTGGCCCTCTTGAAGCATGTGGGAACAGCAGACTGGTATAGGGATTGATTGAATATGTCCGTAAACACACCGGCCAGCTGGTCTGCGCATGCTCTGAGGGCGCGGCTGGGGATGCCGTCTGGGCCTGCAGCCTTGCGAGGGTTAACACGTTTAAATGTCTTACTCACCTCGGCTGCAGTGAAGGAGAGACCGCAAGTTTTCGTTGCAGGCCGTGTCAGTGGCACTGTATTGTCCTCAAAGCGGGCAAAAAAGTTATTTAGTCTGCCTGGGAGCAGGACATCCTGGTCCGTGACTGGGCTGGATTTCTTCCTGTAGTCCGTGATTGACTGTAGACCCTGCCACATGCCTCTTGTGTCTGAGCCGTTGAATTGAGATTCTACTTTGTCTCTGTACTGACGCTTAGCTTGTTTGATAGCCTTGCGGAGGGAATAGCTGCACTGTTTGTATTCAGTCATGTTACCAGACACCTTGCCCTGATTAAAAGCAGTGGTTCGCGCTTTCAGTTTCACGCGAATGCTGCCATCAATCCACGGTTTCTGGTTAGGGAATGTTTTAATCGTTGCTATGGGAACGACATCTTCAACGCACGTTCTAATGAACTCGCACACCGAATCAGCGTATTCGTCGATGTTGTTGTCTGACGCAATACGAAACATGTCCCAGTCCACGTGATGGAAGCAGTCTTGGAGTGTGGAGTCAGCTTGGTCGGACCAGCGTTGGACAGACCTCAGCGTGGGAGCCTCTTGTTTTAGTTTCTGTCTGTAGTCAGGGATCAACAAAATGGAGTCGTTGTCAGCTTTTCCGAAAGGGGGGCGGGGCAGGGCCTTATATGCGTCGCGGAAGTTAGAGTAACAATGATCCAAGGTCTTTCCACCCCTGGTTGCGCAATCGATATGCTGATAAAATTTAGGGAGTCTTGTTTTCAGATTAGCCTTGTTAAAATCCCCAGCTACAATGAATGCAGCCTCCGGATAAATGGTTTCCAGTTTGCAAAGAGTCAAATAAAGTTCATTCAGAGCCAACGATGTGTCTGCTTGGGGGGGGATATATACGGCTGTGATTATAATCGAAGAGAATTCTCTTGGTAGATAATGCGGTCTACATTTGATTGTGAGGAATTCTAAATCAGGTGAACAGAAGGATTTGAGTTCCTGTATGTTTCTTTCATCACACCATGTCACGTTAGTCATAAGGCATATGCCCCCGCCCCTCTTCTTACCAGAAAGATGTTTGTTTCTGTCTGCGCGATGCGTGGAGAAACCTGTTGGCTGCACCGCCTCGGATAGCGTCTCTCCAGTAAGCCACGTTTCCGTGAAGCAAAAAAAATTTCAGTCTCTCGATGTGCAAAACTGATAGAGACATACCCCAAGCGACTTACAGCTGTAATCACAGCAAAAGGTGGCGCTACAAAGTATTAACTTAAGGGGGCTGAATAATTTTGCACGCCCAATTTTTCAGTTTTTGATTTGTTAAAAAAGTTTGAAATATCCAATAAATGTCGTTCCACTTCATGATTGTGTCCCACTTGTTGTTGATTCTTGACAAAAAAATACAGTTTTATATCTTTATGTTTGAAGCTTGAAATGTGGCAAAAGGTCGCAAAGTTCAAGGGGGCCGAATACTTTCGCAAGGCACTGTATGTATAAAGTGTGTAGGGCCATTGTGTAGCACAGTCATGTGGTCTAAATGACAGTCTATGTGTGTTTCAGATTAACATGCTGTTGAACTTCAGTACGGGGGAGGACTGCCCGTGTCCAGAGGACATTCAGGAGGAGCTCTATGCCTTCCACAATGAGCTGCGGCTGCACTGTGGTAAAAAAAACACCATCAGGTTTTATATGACCAGTCTGGAGCTGGAGATTATGACCTGCCGTCTGACTAGGATTAAAAATGAATGTCAGCATCAAATGGTCTGTACCGTAGAGATGAGCTGTGGAATTCATCGAAAACAAAAATGCCGGCATTGGAGATGTACTTTACTTACAGCAAAGGGGACACAATGCTTGTCCAAATAGGACTGGATAAAACAACCACAACAAGAGTCAACATAATAGCATTTTTACGTGACAAACGGTGTAATATAGCTTGCTCTCATCCTGTATCCTTGTAAATATCTGTGTATTGTCTGAGCTCCCCAGGTTGGTTTGAATTACAGTATTGTATTAGAGCTTCCGGTGTGTTTCTCGGCAGAATGGAAGGCTTCTCTATCTCTGCAGATATCTTATAGTTCACTGCCTCTCCAGATTGCTCTGACGTCTGAATGTTTTGCTAAATAATTAAAGGCTTGGTCCTGGGGGGGGGGGTACTCTACCAATGTAATGTCTTCTACAGTCACACTGCACTACTCTGACACAAAGCAGCACCGTAGAATGGAGACTGCAGGGAAATACAAAGGAAAGACACAGAGGGAAAAAATAACGCTAGCAAAGGAACCTGTAATACACCTGAAATATGGCGCTAGATTGACCGCTAGGAAGCAACATTTGTCCAGGAGTGGGATATTGGTTTCATCTCTGTGTCGTGTGCTTGTGTAGGAATCCCTATGGAGGAAGAGGAAGATGACCAGGACACGTCTATTAAAGGTCGTCTGCTGGCCCTGGTCTACAAGATCAAAGGTCAACCTCTGAAGACTGAAGAGGAGCCCACAGAGCAGGAACAACAAGCCCCCTGTAAGACTATTACTTCTACAACTATGTCAGAGCCAGCAATAACATGACCTGGTGACTGTGGAATCCACCTCATTCCCGTAGTCCCTGAAGATAATACAGTCTCTCAGTAATACCACACATTTCCTAATATACTCTTTGTTGGAGGTTATCCTATTTTTCTCCTGAACAAGCCACTGTTTACTCTCTCTGGCTAACATAGGTGGATGGGGAAATTGAAAGGAGCCGTGTAGCAGCTGAATAGTGATGCTGGCATACAAGCCCTGTTCCATTTGTCTGGCATGTAGCACAGACACCCAGTTGCAGCCATTTCCATTTCAATGTCTTTTTCAATGTTATTATGGTAATGTGGAGCCGGTAGAGGATTGGCTGCTCTGCCTGGCAGTGAGGGTCATCTTCACTCAGTCCTCCTTCTCTTCTGCAGAGAGAGAAGAGAAAAACACTGCACTGAGATAACTCAGGCTTCTTCATCCTGATCTTACACACATACACGCACACACACAGGCACACACAAATATACACAAATGCAGAGCTCTGTACCAGTATGGAAATTGTCTGACATTCTTCAAGTACAATGCAATATCAGAGGCTACTAATTAATTCACTGATTGCCATTAATCACTTCCCTCCCTTCCTGTCCTGCAGGACAGACCACTGTCACAACACTGTTTCACCATAGCAGAATCCTTCCCTCGCTGTCCTTCAGGACAGACCACTGTCACAACACTGTTTCACCATATCAGAATCCTTCCCTCCCTGTCCTTCAGGACAGACCACTGTCACAACACTGTTTCACCATTACAGAATCCTTCCCCCCCTGTCCTTCAGGACAGACCACTGTCACAACACTGTTTCACCATATCAGAATCCTTCCCTCCCTGTCCTTCAGGACAGACCACTGTCACAACACTGTTTCACCATAGCAGAATCCTTCCCTCCCTGTCCTTCAGGACAGACCACTGTCACAACACTGTTTCACCATAGCAGAATCCTTCCCTCCCTGTCCTTCAGGACAGACCACTGTCACAACACTGTTTCACCATATCAGAATCCTTCATATTATCGGGACAGTTCTATTGAAACCTTTTATGGCGTTTAATTATCATTTTACTGCCCTGTAAGACAATAAAGCAATCAATAAAATGAAAGCCCTATCTTGAGTTTAGAAGCCTCTCTGTATCCAGCACAGGAGGTTGGTGTCACGTTAATTAGGGAGGATGGGCTCATGGTAATGGCTGGAATGGAATAAGTGGAATGGTATCAAATACATGAAACATGTGGTTGATACAATTCCATTCACTCCGTTCTCCTGTGGTATGTATCCAGGATGGGCTACACTTGTAGTTGAGATCAGTACATTTCATTCGAAGGAAAACATGTTTGCACTTTTCCTGACCACAAACCAATATGGGTACACCTCACTGCCTATAATAATAGTGCTGCTGGCAAGGACAAGTGCCCAATTTGCGGCAGGTACATTTGGTCTGGAATATGCAACAGTGAATGCAGACAGTGAAAGGCAATCTGTCCCCAGACCGTTAGACTGGCCTTGATGTGGACCATATGAGACTCTCCACTATTGATCTCACAAGAGAGAGGACATGAATATAGAGGTTGTGTGTTAAACACACAAGTTAAACACTTGTTTGGATATTTTTTTGCCCGTGTTCTCTGTTTATTTTTCAGACATGATTTATTCTAACTGTGCTGGGTTCAGACTGGGTTTCTACTGGGTTCAGGGTTCCTACTGGGTTCAGACTGGGTTACATAAACATAAAGCTGTGGTGAGAGCTGTGGTGTGAGCTGTGGTGTGAGCTGTGGTGAGAGCTGTGGTGTGAGCTGTAGTGATGATTGACAGCCCAGTGTTGAGAGTTTTACTCTGTGGAGTACAAGCCAAGCCAATCAACCAACCAGCAGAAACAGAGACCTAAAAACACAGCCTCCTGATTGCTCTGCTTTAAAACAACTATTATTGATTGCATGCAAATTGTCCCTTCCCCACTGCTCTGAATTGGTTACTGTTCTCCCTTTGGCGAGGCTACTTAAGCTTGGAAGACACACACACATACACACACATACACACGCACATCACACACCACCGCTACAAACTGCCTTCCACCGCCACAGGCCTATTGATCTGATTTTAATGAAGCCTTAAGGGTTCCCTTCATATGAGCTGTCTAAACAATGACTCAGTTGACCGGGAGAGGCAGCAGGATATGGTACAGTACTATTAATACCTCTTACTCTCCCAGTGAGTCACTTTTTTACATAATAGAGCTTCGATTCCGCTCCGCCGAGAATGTACTATTGCCTTTTCATGAATGAACTAGCAAAAGTGTTTTCTTGACAAATCACGGAAAACAATGACATTAACATTGCTCATATAATTCATTACCTCTTCTTTTGAGAAGAGACTTGTTGCTATGTGTGATACACAGACAGAGTTCTGCTTTCAGCAGACTGGAGCCTTGTGAAGGCAAGAAGAAAGTGAGAGAGACAGCTGCTTCTAATTCCAGGTCTTATCATGTTCTGAATTGAGTCGTTCAATGACTTCCCTTTCATCACTCTTGCATGGTGACAAGTAGGATCAGCTAGTCAAGTCTCTTTAACAGCAGTGATGGGGCTTTGTGACCAGGGCTGCTACTGAAGGGTCTGAAGAACCCTGCTCTGTCTCTCACTCACTTTTCAAAGACGTCTAGAGAGGGTCATTCTCTGTTCTGTTCTGTGTACATAATGACACCCAGGCACTTTGCCATCAATATGTATACCTACAAGCAATGTTCCCTAAAAATTAATTCAGCACTGAGGAAATTTCAGATCTTCTGTGCAACTTCCAGCGCACGTTTACTGTGAACTCTGAGGCTGTACCCACTTTAAGTTACAGTTTTAACAGTGTCCTTGTAGGCTAATACATTATCAACGCATATTGGCTTTGCTTGAATTGCCATGCCAATGCATTGTTGTTTGGGCCATTTTTTTAATATTATATTTCAAAGTTTGAGGTAGGCTATATGATCACGCCGGTAATAGATCCATTGTTGTATTACTTGTGAAGCACAGCTGAGTGAGCATACATTTAAATCATTTGCTTTTTATTTGTATTTTTCTGGGTTGATGGAGCCTGTATCTGATGGTCTGTCTCAGCAGAGGGAGAGAGCAGCAGACTGATGGTCCGCCTCTCAACATCCCATCGCTCTCCGTTTCCTCCACTGACACTGACCAAGAAGGGACAATGGCAAAACTCAAGTCGCACCACATTATTTCTGCCTCATGCACAAATTCATGTTGTTACTCCTACGAACAGAGAAAGTGAAATGTTCCTCGATTTAAAAAAAAGACCCAAGCCGCTAGAAATAACAACAACACAAGCCTATAGATACACTTTCCTACTCATTTATTACTACTGCAGTGCTTGTTGTAGTACTGAGTAGAAATAGGAAGAAGGCACATTTTATGGCTTATAAAAGTGTTGAGTAAAAAGTGTTGGTAGTGCTGAACGAGAACTTAAACATGAACTCACTCATATAAACAGCAGCTCTTTAATGTGTTCGTTGACGGTCTCTCTCTAGTCATGGTTTTAAAAGTTTTGAAATCTCACAGTATCAACTTTGCTGTACTGAACTTTTGTACCTGCTACGTTACTGCAGACACGGCTATCTGAGCCATCCGATTGGCCAGCGGTTGGCCTCTAGTGCACTTCATTTGCTCTCTGGAATGGCTTCAGTGTATCTTCATGAAATGGTTGACAATGGCAACAGTTGGCCTACCCGGCACACAGGGCAGCTGAATCAGGTGCACCTACAGCTTGAGACAAATAAAAAGAATAGGAACACAAGGCTTTATCATTGGGTTTTTACAGAAATGTTTGGCGATCGACTAGGAATGCATTGGAGATCAACCAGGCGATCGCGATGGACATCTTGGTGACCACTGTTCTAGAAAGTTGTGTGAAGTTCAATCTCGTGCTCTGTGGGATGATATTTCTGCGCGGCAGTCCCGGGGAGGAGGTCCCGGGGAGGCAGTCTCGGGGAGGCAGTCTCGGGGAGGCAGTCTCGGGGAGGCAGTTTCGGGGAGGCAGTCTCGGGGCTACTGCACTTAGAGGAAGCATTGCCTACAAACCTCTTTGAAAAGGCTCACTTCCCACACACTAGTTCCATCTACAGTACTTCCGTAAACTGCTCTTGTTTTTACCACTATAATGTTAGGACTTCTTACTATACCACTATATGACAAAGGTTACAAAAAATGTGGCGGTGCAGCACATATCCTAAACATGTAAAGGAGATAAAAAGGTTCTGCTGTCTGTTCTCTAGCCAACCTGAAGGAGTTGATCTCCCAGACCATGGTGAGCTGGGCTCAGGAGTGCCACGTCCAGGACCCCGAGCTGGTCAGAGTGATGTTCAGCCTGCTGAGGAGACAGTACGACAGCATTGGAGAGCTGCTCCGGGCCATGAGGAAGAGCTACACTATCAGTGCTGCCTCTATACAGGACACCATCAACCTGCTGGCCTCTCTGGGTCAGATCAGATCACTGCTATCCGTACGCATGGGCAAGGAGGAGGAGAAACTCATGATCGACGGTCTGGGGTAGGTTACATGTCAGTGACACAGTCTACTGCACGAACATATATAGTCTGATAACCAGGGAGCTTTAAAGTACCAATGCTTAATTTAAGATACAATAATGATCTCAATCACTGTTCCAAGTATTATTTTACCTGTTCTGAGTATTCTGTGTTTTGTATTTCCATCCAGTGACATCATGAACAACAAGATATTCTACCAGCACCCCAACCTGATGCGTGTTCTAGGCATGCATGAGACGGTGATGGAGGTGATGGTCAACGTGCTGGGAGGAGGCAAGTCCCAGGTACAGTTCAGTACTGCTACGGATGATACAGGAGACTATGATGTATCACAGCATCCATGACAGTTGTTGATGAGAGATTCAACTAGCACTGTGTGGCTACTGGGTAGGCGTCAGATGCAGCATAACACAACACAATGGCCAATTACGAGGAATGACTTTAACAAACACACTTGAGAATAAATATTGGTTGTATCCAGTATTTGAAAAACAGGTTTTCCAGAGCTCCAATGTGTACAGTGGGGCAAAAAAGTATTTAGTCAGCCACCAATTGTGCAAGTTCTCCCACTTAAAAAGATGAGAAAGGCCTGTAATTTTCATCATAGGTACACTTCAACTATGACAGACAAAATGAGGGGGAAAAAATCCAGAAAATCACATTGTAGGATGTTTAATTAATTTATTTGCAAATTATGGTGGAAAATAAGTATTTGGTCAATAACAAAAGTTTATCTCAATACTTTGTTATATACCCTTTGTTGGCAATGACAGAGGTCAAACGTTTTCTGTAAGTCTTCACAAGGTTTTCACACACTGTTGCTGGTATTTTGGCCCATTCCTCCATGCAGATATCCTCTAGAGCAGTGATGTTTTGGGGCTGTTGCTGGGCAACACGGACTTTCAACTCCCTCCAAAGATTTTCTATGGGGTTAAGATCTGGAGACTGGCGAGGCCACTCCAGGACCTTGAAATGCTTCTTACGAAGCCACTCCTTCGTTGCCCGGGCGTTGTGTTTGGGATCATTGTCATGCTGAAAGACCCAGCCACGTTTCATCTTCAATGCCCTTGCTGATGGAAGGAGGTTTTCACTCAAAATCTCACGATACATGACCCCATTCATTCTTTCCTTTACAACGATCAGTTGTCCTGGTCCCTTTGCAGAAAAACAGCCGCAAGCATGATGTTTCCACCCCCATGCTTCACAGTAGGTATGGTGTTCTTTGGATGCAACTCAGCATTCTATGTCCTCCAAACACGACGAGTTGAGTTTTTACCAAAAAGTTATATTTTGGTTTCATCTGACCATATGACATTCTCCCAATCTTCTTCTGGATCATCCAAATGCTCTCTAGCAAACTTCAGACGGACCTGGACATGTGCTGGCTTAAGCAGGGGGACACGTCTGGCACTGCAGGATTTGAGTCCCTGGCGGCGTAGTGTGTTACTGATGGTAGGCTTTGTTACTTTGATCCCAGCTCTCTGCAGGTCATTCACTGTTTGAGGTTGTGGACAGGTGTCTTTTATACTGATAACAAGTTCAAACAGGTTCCATTAATACAGGTAACGAGTGGAGGACAGAGGAGCCTCTTAAAGAAGTTGTTACAGGTCTGTGAGAGCCAGAAATCTTGCTTGTTTGTAGGTGACCAAATACTTATTTTCCACCATAATTTGCAAATAAATTCATAAAAAATCCTACAATGTGATTTTCTGGATTTTTTTCTTCTCATTTTGTCTGTCATAGTTAAAGTGTACCTATGATGAAAATTACAGGCCATTCTCATCTTTTTAAGTGGGAGAACTTGCACAATTGGTGGCTGACTAAATACTTTTTTGCCCCACTGTATGTGCTACAAACCAAGGCAAGGGAGGCTATACTGCATGTAGAAGGGAGGCTGAGTGTGTGTTTGGGAAAGGAGGGGAGGGCAGTAATAAATGCACCACAGCAGGTGGTTATTCTCCCAGGCTGACGGCTCTCTACCACGACCCTGGAGTATAGAGCCCGTCCTGGAGATGGAGGAAGGACAGAGGGGGGTCGGCATGGAATGGCATGGCAGGCCTTTTTAGACATTCGTTAGTGAAGGGGATTTATAGCAACACGCCTTGAGGAAGCCAAATTGTCAGTAGACCCAACACAAGCCCAGAATAGTGATACTGTGATACTGTAACTGTACCCTCTCGTCTGTCTGCCTGCCTGTTTGTCTCTTTTTGATGATCACATGAGTTAAGCTTGTATTTATCTTTTAGGTCTTCTAGTTTCAACAGTTTAACTACTAGTAGTTTCAAGTTTTATCTACTAAAAATATGCATAGCTGTCAGAATTTCAGCTGAGTCTCAGTTTTATAGTGAGAATTGGACAGGTTGTGCCTCATCAACCCTAGTCTCTGTGTTTTCCTCTCAGGAGATAGCGTTCCCCAAGATGGTGGCCAGCTGCTGTCGCTTCCTGTGTTACTTCTGCAGGATCAGTCGTCAGAACCAAAAGGCCATGTTTGACCACCTCAGCTACCTTCTGGAGAACAGCAGCGTAGGCCTTGGTAAGTACACTGCTCCTGGTAGAGCTGGGCCTGGGGGTACACTGCTCCTGGTAGAACTAGGCCTGGGGGTACACTCCTCCTGGTAGAGCTGGGGCTGGGGTACACTGCTCCTGGTAGAACTGGGCCTGGGGGTACACTGCTCCTGGTAGAGCTGGGCCTGGGGGTACACTGCTCCTGGTAGAACTAGGCCTGGGGGTACACTGCTCCTGGTAGAACTGGGCCTGGGGATACACTGCTCCTGGTAGAACTGGGCATGGGGGTACACTGCTCCTGGTAGAACTGGGGCTGGGGTACACTGCTCCTGGTAGAACTGGGGCTGGGGTACACTGCTCCTGGTAGAACTGGGCCTAGGGTCTAGGGTACACTGCTCCTGGTAGAGCTGGGCCTGGGGGTACACTGCTCCTGGTAGAGCTGGGCCTGAGGGTACACTGCTCCTGGTAGAGCTGGGCGGGGCGGTACACTGCTCCTGGTAGAGCTGGGCCGGGCGGTACACTGCTCCTGGTAGAGCTGGGCCGGGCGGTACACTGCTCCTGGTAGAACTGGGCCTGGGGGTACACTGCTCCTGGTAGAGCTGGGGCTGGGGTACACTGCTCCTGGTAGAGCTGGGTCAGGCGGTACACTGCTCCTGGTAGAGCTGGGCCGGGCGGTACACTGCTACTGGTAGAGCTGGGCCTGGGGTCTGGGGTACACTGCTCCTGGTAGGGCTGGGGTACACTGCTCCTGGTAGCGCTGGGGTACACTGCTCCTGGTAGAGCTGGGGCTGGGGTACACTGCTCCTGGTAGGGCTGGGGTACACTGCTCCTGGTAGAACTGGGGCTGGGGTACACTGCTCCTGGTAGAGCTGGGGCTGGGGTACACTGCTCCTGGTAGGGCTGGGGTACACTGCTCCTGGTAGAATTGGGGCTGGGTTACACTGCTCCTGGTAGAATTGGGGCTGGGGTACACTACTCCTAGTAGAACTGGGGCTGGGGTACACTGATCCTAGTAGAACTGGGGCTGGGGTACACTGCTCCTGGTAGAGCTGGGGCTGGGGTACACTGCTCCTGGTAGAGCTGGGGCTGGGTTACACTGCTCCTGGTAGAGCTGGGGCTGGGGTACACTGCTCCTTGTAGAGCTGGGGCTGGGGTACACTGCTCCTGGTAGAGCTGGCGCTGGGATACACTGCTCCTAGTAGAGGCTGGGGTACACTGCTCCTGGTAGAGCTGGCGCTGGGGTACACTGCTCCTAGTAGAGCTGGGGCTGGGGTACACTGCTCCTGGTAGAGCTGGGGTACACTGCTCCTGGTAGAGCTGGGGCTGGGGTACACTGCTCCTGGTAGAGCTGGGGTACACTGCTCCTGGTAGAGCTGGGCCGGGCAGTACACTGCTCCTGGCGGTACACTGCTCCTGGTAGAGCTGGGCCTGGGGTCTGGGGTACACTGCTCCTGGTAGGGCTGGGGTACACTGCTCCTGGTAGCGCTGGGGTACACTGCTCCTGGTAGAGCTGGGGCTGGGGTACACTGCTCCTGGTAGGGCTGGGGTACACTGCTCCTGGTAGAACTGGGGCTGGGGTACACTGCTCCTGGTAGAGCTGGGGCTGGGGTACACTGCTTCTGGTAGAATTGGGGCTGGGGTACACTGCTCCTGGTAGAACTGGGGCTGGGGTACACTGCTCCTGGTAGAACTGGGGCTGGGGTACACTACTCCTGGTAGAACTGGGGCTGGGGTACACTGATCCTAGTAGAACTGGGGCTGGGGTACACTGCTCCTGGTAGAGCTGGCGCTGGGGTACACTGCTCCTAGTAGAGCTGGCGCTGGGGTACACTGCTCCTGGTAGAGCTGGCGCTGGGGTACACTGCTCCTAGTAGAGCTGGGGCTGGGGTACACTGCTCCTGGTAGAGCTGGGGTACACTGCTCCTGGTAGAGCTGGGGTACACTGCTTCTGGTAGAGCTGGGGCTGGGGTACACTGCTCCTGGTAGAGCTGGGGTACACTGCTCCTGGTAGAGCTGGCGCTGGGGTACACTGCTCCTAGTAGAGCTGGGGCTGGGGTACACTGCTCCTAGTAGAGCTGGGGCTGGGGTACACTGCTCCTGATAGAGCTGGGGCTGGGGGATACACTTGCTGGGGGTTGATGGAATTCACATTCTCAGTACCCTACACCCCTGAGTTGATGGAGAGTCTCTGACATAGGAAAATCACATGCTATATCCAGCATCTCTTACTTCCTATTGGAACAACAGGCTTATACTGTAGTTACACTGGGTGTGGCGGCATCTCTGACGATGTTCTCATTGTTATGGACAATAATCTCATTGGGGCCTCACGTTAGGTCCTTGAGCTGTGAGTCTGCATACATTAGACACACACCTGAGATTAGGTGTGTTTGTGTGTGTGTGTGTGTGTGTGTGTGTGTGTGTGTGTGTGTGTGTGTGTGTGTGTGTGTGTGGTTAGCTGGTCAATTGGTCGTGAATTCATCAGGGGAGAGGGTGAGTCATCATACATTCTGTCAGGAGAGGTTGTGCCACAGTCACTCTTTGAACACCGTGCCGTGGCAGGGAGAAAGAGAGAGCGGTTCTCTCCTGGGCTAACTCTCTCTCTCTCTCTCTCTCACACACACACACACGAACGCACGCACGCACACACACACACACACACACAGAATTGTCCAAAGGCGAGGGACAACGTAGTTACTTACAGTAGTCTTCTCGACCCATGTACATTTTACAGTCTTGCACCTACAGTATATTGGACAAAGTCTTTGAGTGTGATTTTAGCCTGAACCAATATTTTGCACATCTTTGAATGTTTCTGTTTATGAAAACAAAAGATAGTGAAATATACTGCTGCTTTAATGAGCTTAAATGAACTCAGTGAAACAATAGAAGGTATGAGTCATTACTGCCAATATGAGCTGGAAATTTTGGTTTAGCTCAGTATCACTCAGCTGTTGACAGATGAACTGTCTGACAGTCCAACCAGAGTCTGGTCCTGGTTCATCATGAGAGTGTAATGCTGCCACCTGCTGTTGGCTTTAGGTTACTCCCACAACTTCCCATCTCAATGAGAAGAACCTCTGACTTAGTGGAATGGAGAATCATTCTCTGAACACCAGAATTGTTGTAAATACCTGTGAGAAATGAATAACTTAAATTGGATCCTATGTATGTTTTCTCCCCGTAGCATCCCCAGCCATGAGAGGCTCCACTCCTCTAGACGTGGCTGCCTCCTCTGTGATGGACAACAACGGCCTGGCCTTGGCCCTGGAAGAGCCCGACCTGGACAAGGTAGGATATACTGTCTCCATTGGATGTGTGTTGGTGTGTGTGCATTATAATTGGGGTTTTGTGTCTATATGTTTCAGAGTATCCTCAGTCCATGTGGCTGTTGCTAAGCTTGTCTTTGTTTTGTCATGGTTGTGTCCTGGTTGTGTGTCGCAGGTGGTGACGTACCTAGCAGGCTGTGGGCTCCAGAGCTGTCCCATGCTGCTGGACAAAGGTTACCCTGACATCGGCTGGAACCCCATTGAGGGTGAACGCTACCTCTCCTTCCTGCGCTTCGCTGTATTTGTCAATGGTAGGTGGGGCAATGTACTGTAATGACTGTCAGCAGCTCCTGTACTGAACCTTGGTGTGTTTTTCCACTGCCAATACATTTTATGTGCGTCTTGTGTCGATATCTGTGTTGATGTCAATGTGCTAATGCAGTGTATTACTGAAATATATGTTTTGTTAACCTGGTTGTGTGTGTGTGTGTGTGTGTGTGTGTGTGTGTGTGTGTGTGTGTGTGTGTGTGTGTGTGTGTGTGTGTGTGTGTGTGTGTGTGTGTGTGTGTGACAAATGCATGTGTGTGTTCCAGGTGAGAGTGTGGAGGAGAACTCCAGTGTGGTGGTGAAGCTACTGATCAGGCGTCCAGAGTGTTTTGGCCCGGCTCTGAGAGGAGAGGGGGGTAACGGGCTGCTGGCAGCCATGAAGGAGGCCATCAAAATCTCAGATAACCCTGCTGTGGACTTGCCCTCCTCCGCCCAGGGGGTCAGCTCTGACGCGTAAGCTACATACTGTACCTGCCATAGCTATAAAGCAAGAGCTAACGGCATAGTACATCGCAAAGTAAATTCTGTAAGATCATCATGAGTTAGTTAAGATGGCAAGGTAAGGCCCAGAATATCTTCTCATTGGTTTTGTTATGGGCAGGTCTGCTGAGGACGATGAGGAGGAAGAGGTGGTGCATATGGGCAATGCCATCATGTCCTTCTACTCTGCCCTCATCGACCTACTGGGACGCTGTGCCCCAGAGATGCACGTGAGTTTAGCTGATGGTCCCACTCCTATCACAGATCACATGTACTCTAACCTACTCTGAGAGGTTAATTTGCATACGAGACATCTCAGCATCTGTTCTCTCTGACTCATCTGGATAAGTAAAGATTGAATGAATGTCAGTTTTCCACCAGTGAGATTTCAATAGGACTAATGACCTTCTCTCCTTCCTCCTCCTCCTTCAGTTGATCAACAAGGGTAAAGGGGAAGCCCTGCGAATCCGTGCCATCCTGCGCTCCCTTGTGCCCACTGAAGACCTGGTGGGCATCATCAGCATACCCCTAAAAATGCCTGTCGTCCACAAAGGTAGAGGACTGCCCAGTTCCCACTTCAGCTCTTATAACGCACAACAGCACACACAACAGCACACAATAGCAACACACAACACACAATAAAATCCCAAATCACTCAGCCGTCGTGGTGATCTAATGGCATGCACACTTTACTCTCTGAAGTCTAGAAACAACAAAAAGTGATCTAAATAATGAATTGGTTGAGGTACAAATGATGAAGTATGAAACGCAATCGTTTAAATGGTGGTGCCGTGCTTTTGATCCCAGCTCACAATTCATGTGTTTTTAATCAACCAAGGCTTTCTACCTCCCACGGCTCTCCTCGTCTCCCTCTCATTTTTGTTGCCGGGTGTTTTTCTCTATTGATTGCTCTGCACAAGCTTGGCATTACTCGGATCTTAAAACGCTGCTAGCTAGTGCTGCCACACAACGAGCACTGTCGGCAGGCCAACAACTGAATAACTCAGCCATGCCTCGCTCCCCAGAAACCCTCTCACAAGCTGCACTGCTGCTAATGAATACACATTAGTTATCTGGACTCGCATGCCTTTCAGATGAGGCTTGCTATAATGTATGGGCAGGTCTCCCTGTTTGAATACTGCAAGAAAAACATATTTACACAAGTCCTATTTATACAGAGACCCACCTTCTCTTCTTATTTTGTTTTCCCCTGTGTATCTCATTATTTTTTATATCCTCTTTCTTTGTCTATCTTTCCCTTTTATGTTATTTTCTCTCTCTCTTTCTTTCTCTCTCTTTCTTTCTCTCTCTTTCTTTCTTTCTTTCTCTCTCTCTCTCTCTCTCTCTCTTTCTCTCTCTCTTTCTTTCTTTCTCTCTCTCTCTCTTTCTCTCTCTCTCTCTTTCTCTCTCTCTCTCTCTCTGTCTCTCTCTCTCTCTCTCTGTCTCTCTCTCTCTTCCTCTTCCTCTTAGACGGCACTGTGACAGAGCCTGATATGGCAGCCAGTTTCTGCCCGGACCACAAGGCCCCCATGGTGCTGTTCCTGGACCGGGTCTATGGTATTGAGGACCAAAGCTTCCTACTTCAGCTGCTGGACGTGGGCTTCCTGCCCGACCTGCAAGCCTCTGCTTCTCTGGACACGGTGAGTGGTGAGCTCACCCTCAGCTGAGAAGTGGGAGATGTGGAAGACCACAAATTAGACTAAGGCATCAAGTTGTTTGTTTTGCCATCTAGTTCATTGTTTACCAGACAAGTGGGTTGAGGTATTCAAGGATGTGGGAGATGAGTGGAGTGGAGGTTGTGTATTGAAGGCTTGTGTGTGTGAGAGGGAGTTTAAAACGTGTATTTAAAGCTGAGTGTCTAAGTGGAGTCGGCTAAGAATATCTCAAAAATCAAATCAAATATATTTGTCACATACACATGGTTAGCAGATGTTAATGCGAGTGTAGCGAAATGCTTGTGCTTCTAGTTCCGACAATGCAGTAATAACCAACGAGTAATCTAACAATTCCAAAACTACTACCTTATACACACAAGTGTAAAGGGATAAAGAATATGTACATAAAGATATATGAATGAGTGATGGTACAGAACGGCATAGGCAAGATGCAGTAGATGGTATCGAGTACAGTATATACATATGAGATGAGTAATGTAGGGTATGTAAACAAAGTGGCATAGTTTAAAGTGGCTAGTGATACTTGGATTACATAAAGATGCAGTAGATGATAGAGTACAGTATATACATATACATATGAGATGAATCATGTAGGGTATGTAAACATTATATTAAGTAGCATTGTTGAAAGTGGCTAGTGATATATTTTACATCAATTTCCATCAATTCCCATTATTAAAGTGGCTGGAGTTGAGTCAGTGTGTTGGCAGCAGCCACTCAATGTTAGTGATGGCTGTTTAACAGTCTGATGGCCTTGAGATAGAAGCTGTTTTTCAGTCTCTCGGTCCCAGCTTTGATGCACCTGTACTGACCTCGCCTTCTGGATGATAGCGGGGTGAACAGGCAGTGGCTCGGGTGGTTGTTGTCCTTGATGATCTTTATGGCCTTCCTGTGACATCGGGTGGTGTAGGTGTCCTGGAGGGCAGGTAGTTTGCCCCTGGTGATGCGTTGTGCAGACCTCACTACCCTCTGGAGAGCCTTACGGTTGTGGGCGGAGCAGTTGCAGTACCAGGCGGTGATACAGCCCGACAGGATGCTCTCGATTGTGCATCTGTAGAAGTTTGTGAGTGTTTTTGGTGACAAGCCAAATTTCTTCAGCCTCCTGAGGTTGAAGAGGCGCTGCTGCGCCTTCTTCACGATGCTGTCTGTGTGGGTGGACCATTTCAGTTTGTCCGTGATGTGTACGCTGAGGAACTTTAAAACTTTCCACCTTCTCCACTACTGTCCCGTTGATGTGGATAGGGGGGTGCTCCCTCTGCTGTTTCCTGAAGTCCACAATCATCTCCTTAGTTTTGTTGACGTTGAGTGTGAGGTTATTTTCCTGACACCACACTCCGAGGGCCCTCACCTCCTCCCTGTAGGTCATCTCGTCGTTGATTGTAATCAAGCCTACCACTGTAGTGTCGTCCGCAAACTTGATGATTGAGTTGGAGGCGTGCGTGGCCACGCAGTCGTGGGTGAACAGGGAGTACAGGAGAGGGCTCAGAACGCACCCTTGTGGGGACCCAGTGTTGAGGATCAGCGGGGTGGAGATGTTGTTACCTACCCTCACCACCTGGGGGCGGCCCGTCAGGAAGTCCAGTACCCAGTTGCACAGGGTGGGGTCGAGACCCAGGGTCTCGAGCTTGATGACGAGTTTGGAGGGTACTATGGTGTTAAATGCTGAGCTGTAGTCGATGAACAGCATTCTCACATAGGTATTCCTCTTGTCCAGATGGGTTAGGGCAGTGTGCAGTGTGGTTGAGATTGCATTGTCTGTGGACCTATTTGGGCAGTAAAGCAAATTGGAGTGGGTCTAGGGTGTCAGGTAGGGTGGAGGTGATATGGTCCTTGACTAGTCTCTCAAAGCACTTCATGATGACGGAAGTGAGTGCTACGGGGTGGTAGTCGTCTAGCCTCTGGGCCACCAGTTGCCCTGCTCCTGTACAGACACACAGATCTTTAATCCACACTGGAAAGCGATAAGGATCACGCGCCCACGTAATCCAGCAGCTATTAAATTAAAGTCTGGTTGATTCCGATGTAACACGATGCTAGGCTCACTGTTCCAGGCCTTTCATTAGAGAGTATTACTCTGTAGATACGATTAGCCCTGGCCTGGGATGACCTAGTGCGTTGTCTCCCTGTTTTAGTTCTTCATCAGCTATTTCCTAAGGATAAATGTGCAGATTCAGCTCCTCACTAGGATTCTATTTAGAGTAGTTGAAAGTCTATCTTTGACACACCTATTGATAGTGATTGTGGAACAGTTGAAGTTGTGCCTGGGTTGTGAGAACTGCTGTGTGACACTGTGTTGACCTCTCCCCTTTGACCCCTCCCCTATAGGAGGTACTCAGCACCACAGAGACAGCTCTGGCCATGAACAGGTACATCGGCTCTGCCATGCTGCCCCTGCTCACCCGCTGTGCCCCCCACTTCGCTGGCACAGAGCACTATGCCGTGCTCATCGACTCCACGCTGCACACCATCTACAGGCTGTCCAAGGGCCGCTCGCTCACCAAGGCCCAGAGAGACGCTATCGAGGAGTGTCTGCTGGCCGTCTGCAAGTAAGGAGTTCCACTATGTACATTAGCACCCCTTAAGGAAGCGATAAGCTCACTGTGTGGCCATTGAAACACTTAAGCCAAACAGATACAGTATTATCCTGGGTCATGATGTAGTCTCTCTCTGATTTCCTGTTCCCTCCCTGGTCTGGTCCTCTGTCTGCAGGTACCTCCGTCCCTCTATGCTGCAGCATCTCCTGCGACGCCTCGTCTTTGACGTGCCCTTGCTGACGGAGTACTGCAAGATGCCTCTCAGGGTATGTTCTCGTTCTCTCTCTCTCTCTCTCTCTCTCTCTCTCTCTCTCTCTCTCTGCCCTTCTGCTGCCCTCTCACAGCAGGTCGTGGTTTCAGGGGTGTGCTCTGCAGCCTGCTTGAAGATATTAGCTCTCTATCCTGTTGGGTGTTAAACACACTGTTTATCAAACATACTGCCTCTGTCTCTTTCTCTGCCTCTCTCTGACTCTCACTGCTATTAATGATGACGTTCTCAGCATTAAGCAGATGTTGGAAGTTGTTTTGTTTTTATAACACCCGAGCACCAGGGAGCAGAGAGCAGCCTGGAAGAATGTGATTGCCTGTGGAAGACGGAACACAGTTGATTCTGCCTCCACTTAAACTGAGATAGGTCATGGGATATTCATTCTCACATTCTCATCATCAGCTGTAGATCCTATTGGAGATATTTGGTGCCAGTGTGTTGTTGTCTTTCAGTACACCAGTAAAGTGGTTACCTACGTGTCTGTTTTCTATTCCTACAGTGTAGCCCACAGCAGACTGTACATACATCCTCTCTCTCAGTCTGATGGACTGTCCTTTGACCCTTTGTGCCCTCCACAGCTCCTGACCAACCACTACGAGCAGAGCTGGAAGTACTACTGTCTGCCATCTGGCTGGGGCAGCTACGGCATGGCCTCAGACGAGGAGCTGCTCCTCACAAAGAAGATCTTCTGGGGCGTCTTGGATTCGCTCTCACAGAGGGTACGATGAGGTCTCCTTTAACACAGCACTTAGACCCAGGAGAATGGCAGGGCTCCAACAGGATCCTAGTTGAGGCTATAAAAAAAGGCTGATAATGAGCCAATAAAACCAAAGCTGCACTGAGCTTTGATCAGGAAGTGCTGACCATGTGGATACATGTTCAGGCCAAAAGGTCATAACCTTTAGTAATCTGGTACTAGACACTCCTCTTTAAGTGTCCTATTGAATTATCTCTCTACAAATGCCTCGTTGCCTTTCTGTGCTGTTGAATATGGCCATTGATTTTATGGTTCATCTTGTATGCTCTTTTTGAAGTATGGTAAATGTTTGGACCCAGCACATGAAAGTGAAGATGGTGACAGAAAGACCAGGCTGAGAACATCAATATTTGAACAGTCATCATCGATCTCAGCCTCTGCTCTCTGTAACTGGGACGACTCTGCATTAAGCATGTCTCTTAACCTCTCGCCATTCCTGCAGTCTCTAGTCGATAGTTTAGCCTTACTCAGACCTCAGTGGGGGTACCTCTGATAGTCCACCAATCAGAGTGTGTTTCACATTGCAGAAGTACGATGCAGATCTCTTTAAGATGGCCATGCCCTGTCTGAGTGCCATATCTGGGGCCTTACCACCTGACTACATAGACGCCACCATCAGCACCACCCTGGAGAAGCCTGTGTCTGTGGACGCTCAGGGCAACTTCGACCCCAAACCCATAAGCACAGCCAAGTGAGTGGCCATCGGAGATTATGGCATATAAGGCGTGACTGTCTGCTCAAATTAAAGGCATTTTAAATGAAGTGATCCCACTCTGACATTATATATAACAACTTGTTATAGGTGCCATGTAGAAGTTATCCACATAATTGATTTGATGTAATGTGCAGTGCTTTTATATACTTTATGACTGCGTTTACATATGCTTTATCCCAGCATGCATCATACCTGCAGTGAGTAATGGTTACTCTCTCTTGACAGCATATCTCTTCCAGAGAAACTGGAACACGTTGCCAACAAATATGCTGAGCATTCCCATGACAAATGGTCAGCAGAGAAGGTAGGCCAACGATGAGCTCCTCTGCCAAGGAAATGTGTATTAGATGCTGCAAAATTACACCTGGAACCAATTCATTATAACAGGCCATAAAGATTCAGAATCTACTGCTTTTGTACTGTATTTTATAAAGCCTTACCACGACCCACTTGGATGAAACAATAGGAGGCTGGTTTCAGGGTTGCTCTCTCTATCCTGTTTGTTTTTATTTGGGTTGAAAAACTAGCTGGTAATGTATCAGGTCTGTAGTAGGGTCATACTTGTCTGTTCTCTCCAGGTGATGTTGGGATGGAGGTATGGGGACTGTATAGATGAGAAGGCCAAGACTCACCCTCTACTCAGGACCTACAAAGGTCTAACAGAGAAGGTACAGTGTAGTACAACATTACACAATATGGAATTGGTACACTAAAGTACGAGCTCAATAGGTAGACCTCATTATGTGATGATTAGTTTTGAACTGATTGTATATCTTGCTAACTCTTGGTGTGTATCTGTGTCTGTGTGGTCCTCAGGAGAAGGATATCTACAGGTGGCCTGTGAGGGAGACTCTGAAGAGCATGCTGGCTATGGGCTGGAACATCGACAGGACCAAGGATGGAGAGACCATGTCCCTACGGGAGAGTGAGAAGATGCGCAAGATCTCCCAGTCCTCCTCTCATGTACTCAGTTTAATAACGTCCTCCTCCTCCTAGTACTTTACACTCTAAGAAAAAAGGTGTTATCTAGAACCTAAAAGGGTTCTTCGGAGGTCCCCATAGGAGATGCCTTTGAAGAACCCTTTTGGGTTCCTTTCCACAGATGGTTCTACATGGAAACCAAAAGGGTTTTACCAGGAACAAAAAACAGTTCTACCAGGAACTAAAAATAGTTATCCTATGGGGTACATCCAAAGAACTCTTTTGGAACCCTTTTTTTCTGAGAGTTTATACCAGGACTGCTGAGTCATCTGTTCAGTGTTTGTTTTTATTACTGAATGTTTTCTTGTTGGCATTTGGCAGGCTAACGGTTTCAACCCGACCCCAATAGACACCATCAATGTGGTTCTGTCTAGAGAGTTACAGGTGAGTGAACCACACAGCTGTTATTTTGTAACTGTTAATAACTGGTTTGTTTATGACTAGGCTGTTAATGTTATTTAATTAACAGAGGTTCTCTTTGCTCTTTGGATCAAGGGCATGGTGGAGGTTGTGGCTGAGAATTATCACAACATCTGGGCTAAGAAGAAAAAGAATGACCTTGGAATTAGAGGTGATTCTATAATTATCTACCCTCCCTGTGAGATGGAGGAGCCAGATTAATGTAGTCAGAGTAAATGTGAGATTTATTGGTTCTGATTGTTACAGTGTTGTTGTTTGTGGTTCCAGGTGGGGCAACTCACCCTCTGCTGGTGCCCTATGACACCCTGACCGCCAAAGAGAAGGCCCGGGACAAAGAGAAGACCCAGGACCTGTTCCGCTTCCTGCAGATCAACGGCTACGCCATCACCAGGTCAGTGTGTGAACTTCAGTCTTTGTAAAAACATTGATTTGTATTGTTGTGACAGAATGACAATTCATCTGTCCCTTCTCCCTGTGTTGTAGAGGTCTGAAGGACATGGAGCAGGACTCTTCCTCCATGGAGAAGAGGTTTGCCTACAAGTTCCTCAAGAAGCTTCTGAAGTATGTGAACTCAGCCCAGGAGTTCATTGCCCACCTTGGTAAGAGCCTGGTGACATTCATATCGTTGATCTTTGAATGCTCCTCTACCTTTTCTCTGTTATGGACAATGCTGCCTTATTGTCCTGCTCTTTATTGAACTTTGACCTTGTCGTTTCAGAGGCCATGGCTACCAGTGGGAAGACCGACAAGTCGCCTCATGAGCAAGAAATCAAGTTTTTTGCCAAAGTGAGAATATTGTAAATCTGTGTGAAACAAATGAACATTTTAAGTACAGTACATGAGATTACACAAAGATTGTCACACATCTCCTAAATGGTATTTATTCTTTAGGTCCTCCTCCCTCTGATAGACCAGTACTTCAAGAACCACTGTCTCTACTTCCTGTCTTCTCCCAGTAAGAACCTGAGCAGCAGCGGCTACGCCTCTAATAAGGAGAAGGAGATGGTCACCAGGTCGGTACAATAACATCTCACGACTCTGCAGTTCCACTTTCTCACTCTCTGTGAATGCTACTTACTTACTCTTCTCCGTAAACTCCTTTCATCTTTTCCTACTCTTAGCCTTTGACCTCCCTGATTTCGTTCTTTCTTTCCTTCTTTATCTCTCCTTCACTTTTCCAGCCTGTTCTGTAAACTGGCAGCTCTTGTCAGACACAGGATTTCCCTATTTGGTAAGAAGCTGATTCTCATCGCTCTTTGTTGCTGTGAATATTAGGATGACGATTAGTGTGTGATATGCTAATGACTGTACTGTGTTCTCTTGTAGGGAGTGACTCCACCACCATGGTGAGCGTTCTCCACATCCTGGCCCACACACTGGACACCAGGTGGGTAGAACTCAGTCCTGCAGTCCTATGCCACAATATACCCCTAGAGTTTGAAATTAAATCAAAGGTTTGAAAGAGGTCCGTCACATAGCAATTTTACAGTACATGTCATTGGAAAAGAGGGCTAACCTAATGTCTAGCCTATATAACGTTGCATTACTTAGGCCCACACATATGTTGTTCTCCACCATGTTCATAATCACCAGTTGTTGTTATTCGTGTCATTTTGGAATAATTTACATTAAGAGAAACGACTCCCGCTGGTATTTAGATAAGTACACTCATCATGCATACACAGCAGGTACTGTAGCTAGCTCCGGGCTCCTAGTGTTCTTTAGAAACGATGTGTTCTTTGAGGCAGCAGTTCTCACAAATGAGGTTAAAATAGCAATGCATTAAACATGATGTTTATGCTGAGGATGTAGCCACTGTACTGTACTGTACTTGCCCATAGGCCTTGTCTTTCAACTCCCTCCCTTTGGGAGATTCATCACGGCTTCAAAAAGCTTTAAGAGTCACAAAATGCATTACTAAAAATGGACTAATCTAATCTGCTTAAAGTATCAAATCGTTTTTGGGGTGTAATATTTCTGCACATCCTTACACTGACAGTCTCACCTTGAATCTAAATATTGACATAATTTACTGCATAAATCATGCACTGTAAATATTCAAGGTCAGATAGAAGTTTATATCTCAGTCACATGACATGACTAGAGTCCCTTGGGAGCTCTCTGTAGTATAGCTGGTTCTCCTCTATGGAATTGATGCTGTCCTTTGGGAACTCTTCTATCATATGGCAATTATTATTCTAATCAAATACGATCATTTTATTATCCCACATGGGGACATTGTTTGGTTATTGTGTGCACAAACGGCAGCAATGCCAGACAACATACTCCACCATTTAACCCCTTCCTCCCCCTCCTCCGACAGGACGGTGATGAAGTCTGGCTCAGAGCTGGTGAAGGCGGGGTTAAGGACGTTCTTCGAGAACGCAGCGGAGGACTTGGAGAAGACACTTGAGAACCTGAAGTTGGGGAAGTTCACCCACTCCCGCTCACAGATGAAGGGCGTGTCCCAGAACATCAACTACACCACGGTGGCACTACTGCCCATCCTCACTGCCCTGTTTGAACACATCACCCAGCACCACTTTGGAGTGGACCTGCTCTGTGAGTGACCACAGCAAGACCTACACATCCAGGAGATATGAGGAGTGGCGAGAGTATGCTTTATATTCATGTCAAATCACTGATGCTGTGCATATGAATGTAACCAACATACCTTTTCTGCTGTTTTTCAGTGGATGATGTCCAAGTGTCCTGCTATCGTATCCTGACCAGCCTCTATGCGCTCGGGACTGGGAAAAACATCTATGTGGAAAGGTAGTATTATTTACATCTTGCTAGGAGACTGATATCACAGATACTATATGTCTGAGATCTGTGTGTCTGTCTCTCCCCTCTCCCTGTCCCCTCCAGGCAGCTGCCGGCCCTGGGGGAGTGCCTGGCCACCCTGGCAGGGGCCATGCCTGTGGCCTTCCTGGAGCCCCTGCTCAACAAACACAACCCCTGCTCTGTGTTCAACACCAAGACCGCCAGAGAACGCGCCAGTGAGTTACACACACTTATACGTGATAGTGTTGTACATGTTACACCATGATACACTATGTAATGGTTCTTTACCTGTGCATGTAAAATAGTACTCATCTTATTCTGTGTAGTCCTGGGCATGCCAGACGCGGTGGAGGAGATGTGTCCGGAGATGCCTCGTCTAGACGTCCTGATGAAGGACATCAACGACATGTCTGAGTCTGGGGCGCGCTACACAGAGATGCCCCACGTCATCGAGGTGGTGCTACCCATGCTGTGTAACTACCTGTCCTACTGGTGGGAGAAGGGCCCAGAGAGCCTGGCGTCTCCGCACAGCGGGGGAAGTGTTGGGGGCAGTGTCTTCTCCACCACCGTCACCTCAGAACACCTCAGCCTCATCCTGGGAAACATCCTGAAGATCCTCAACAGCAACCTGGGCATCGACGAGGCCTCCTGGATGAAGAGGATCGCAGGTTAGCTGGGTTGCAATACTGTGTGGGAGTGTACAGCAGTCTGTCACAGTGGATGGGAGCTTTAGGAAACAAACTGGTTTTGAGGGCAAAACTGTCTTCGAATTTGTATACAGTGCTGATCAGATGAACCAGACTGAAAAGGGATTGTCTTTTGCATTCCTAGCAAGACAGCTTTTGTATTGTTTTGTTTTTCATTTAGAATTAAACAACTAACTATGTGTCTGTCACTATGACTGCTGTGCAGTGTACGCCCAGCCCATCATCACTAAGGCCAGGGCTGTTCTGTTGAAGAGTCACTTCCTGCCTACACTGGAGAAGCTGAAGAAGAAGACAGTGAAGGTGGTGACGGAGGAGGAGCTACTGAAGGCTGACAGTAAGGGAGATACCCAGGAGGCTGAGCTGCTCATCCTGGATGAGTTTGCTGTGCTCTGCAGAGACCTCTACGCCTTCTACCCAATGCTCATCCGCTATGTAGACAACAACAGGTGAGCCCGCTGAACCCTGGGTAATGGAGTAGTTTACAGTGGCATGATGTGGGTGTGTTTTACTTTTACCATAGGACCTATTGTAATGAAGGAATGTACTAGTTTGGTAGCAAGAGGATATTATATTGATATAGTCTTTGGGTTCGTCTCTCCTCTCCTCTTTGTCCTGCAGGTCGAGATGGCTGAAAGAACCAGACGCTGACTCCAATGAACTCTTCAGAATGGTGGCTGAGATCTTCATCCTCTGGTGCAAATCACATGTACGATTTCTCCTTGAAAACAATGGACAAACTAACAGTTACAATGGAGAGGGCGCTCAGAATGAGAAGTAAACAAAGCAGAAATGTCTTCTTACATACATTGTTATTACTCTTTCCTCAGAACTTCAAAAGGGAAGAGCAGAACTTTGTGGTTCAGAATGAAATCAACAACCTGTCATTCCTGACTGGTGATAGCAAGATCAAGATGTCAAAGGTAGCATTTATTATTATGTGCCTGCTTACTGAGAGGGTCAAAACAGTTCTGCATCTTCCCCTTATTTTCAGTGGTGGAGAGCTCTACTCTACACTCTCGAAGCAGTCTGCAGCCCGTGTGGTCATGTATGTTCACATCCTAACCCTGCTAACCTCAGTTCAACCTCCCACTACTCTCTGTCAGCACGCTCTCCAGCTGAGCCTTGTTACTGGGCTTCATTCTGCAGAGGCAGCCCTTTCTCTCTCACTGCTCCAGTACTGCAGCAACCCTAACACTCATATCCCCCGTGGCCAACCAGCGGCCATGTGACCACCTCAGGGACAGGGAATAGATTTGTTGATTGTTTATTTTTTATTTATTTTTATCCTGTCTGCATTTACACTCAATTCACTGGCATAGGCAGCAGCCATTGGCGTGCCCAGCCTCGCTGTAAACACATTACATCAGCCAATCATTAACACCTATCGGCCCTCCATCATCAGACCCGCCTAACATCATAACTAGTGTTTCTCATTCCCTTATGGGCCGACCACGTCCCATCTCTGTTATTGAAAGTCAACATGCCCATGACAAATAACATGATCACATGTTAATGGTTTTTCTGGGTTATGGATACCCTGGTGTGTGTGGCTCCTGCCTTCTACTGGCTGTCTCTATTAGTCACTCAGCTCCTGCACTGGTGTGTGTGTGTGTGTGTGTGTGTGTGTGTGTGTGTGTGTGTGTGTGTGTGTGTGTGTGTGTGTGTGTGCGCGCCCATACATACAGTTAATTGTGTTTCTGTCTCTCTTGCTCAGTGGAATATGAGTGTCTCCTTTGTGCCAGCTTCTTCCATTAGCCTTTTTCAGTGCAATCGTTCTTGAATAATACCTCACTGTATGGGTAGAGGCAAACTGTGGGCTAATGCTGCTTTCAGGCTATAGCTCAATTTGAAATGCTTCATTGGCACAGCCTCTGCAGATTTAGCTGGTGATGAAAAAATGCATTGGTTCTCTCTGCTACCCACAGGCTTTATTCAGCGTGTGGTGTGCTGTGTGCTCTCCCACTGTTAAATAAGCTCTAGTGAAATACAGCACAGTCAGGTCAAGGTAGCAATTTGAAAATAAAGGTAGACATATAGAAAAGACTAGACGGTGTCCTAAGTTACTGCCTATTCCCTTTAGTGCACTACTATACATAGGTTGGTGTCTTTTTTCAGTGAGTGCCAGGTGAAGTTATTAACATTTCATTCTGTCCTGGTATCAGTCAGGGGGTCAGGACCAGGAGAGGAAGCATAAGAGGAAACGAGGAGAGTTCTACTCCATCCAGACCTCCCTGATCGTGGCTGCCCTGAAGAAGATGCTGCCCATTGGACTCAACATGTGCACCCCCGGGGACCAGGAGCTCATCTCCCTGGCCAAGACACGCTATATCCTGGTGAGACGGCCTGCCTAGCCCACACTGGTCTGGGGTCAGGTGTTACCGACTACACAATACTCAGCAGAGACCAGTATTCCATTTTTTTTTCGGTCATCAAAGTTGGTCAACAACTGTGTACGATTAATGAATGGTATATCTAATTGTTTCCTCATATTACTCAACAGAAAGACACAGATGATGAAGTGAAGGAGCATTTGCGGCAGAATCTGCACCTTCAAGAGAAGGTGAGCTAGAGAAAATGATGAATTACTGTCATTCATTAAACTAGAACAGCACCTCTGTATCAAACAGCAGTGATGTTTTCTAAGCCCTACACTGCGCTAACCCACCCCCAGTCAGAGGACCCTGCAGTGCGGTGGCAGCTGAACCTGTATAAGGATGTGATGGTGAAGAACGAGGGGCCTCCAGACCCTGAGAGAACAGTGTTCCGGGTCCAGAGCATCTCAGCTGCAGTCTTTCATCTGGAGCAGGTCAGTGGCTGGCTGCACCCTTAATGCCTACAGTACATCCAGTTTTCTACGTCTTATATCTCTGTCTTATATCTGTGCCGCATATCTCCATATACTGGCTGTGCCCCATATCTCCATATACTGGCTGTGCCCCATATCTCCATATACTGGCTGTGCCCTATATCTCCATATACTGACTGTGCCCCATATCTCCATATACTGGCTGTGCCCCATATCTCCATATACTGGCTGTGCCCCATATCTCCATATACTGACTGTGCCCCATATCTCCATATACTGGCTGTGCCCCATATCTCCATATACTGGCTGTGCCCCATATCTCCATATACTGGCTGTGCCCCATATCTCCATATACTGGCTGTGCCGCATATCTCCATATACTGGCTGTGCCCCATATCTCCATATACTGGCTGTGCCCCATATATCTCCATATACTGGCTGTGCCCCATATCTCCATATACTGGCTGTGCCCCATATCTCCATATACTGACTGTGCCCCATATCTCCATATACTGGCTGTGCCCCATATCTCCATATACTGGCTGTGCCCCCTATCTCCATATACTGGCTGTGCCGCATATCTCCATATACTGGCTGTGCCCCCTATCTCCATATACTGGCTGTGCCCCATACCTCCATATACTGGCTGTGCCCCATACCTCCATATACTGGCTGTGCCCCATATCTCCATATACTGGCTGTGCCCCATATCTCCATATACTGGCTGTGCCCCCTATCTCCATATACTGGCTGTGCCGCATATCTCCATATACTGGCTGTGCCCCCTATCTCCATATACTGGCTGTGCCCCATACCTCCATATACTGGCTGTGCCCCATATCTCCATATACTGGCTGTGCCCCATATCTCCATATACTGGCTGTGCCCCATATCTCCATATACTGGCTGTGTCCTATATCCTGGATTCTTTATGTCCTGCTTCTCTGATCATAGATCTATACTCAGCATGATATACTCATACTTCTGCTCCAAACCATACTCCTTATATAATTTTATATATATATAACACAGTACATATTTTGTCTTCATTTATTCAATGTAGGTTGAGCAGCCGTTGAGGTCTAAGAAGTGTGTGTGGCAGAAGCTGCTGTCCAAGCAGAGAAAGCGTGCGGTGGTGGCCTGCTTCCGCATGGCTCCTCTCTACAACCTGCCCAGGTACCACACACCCGTCTCCATTTTCTATAGTCACATTCCTTTACAAATAAATTCATTAGCTGACTGAATGTAGTGTAATGGCGCTGGAGTGGATGGCTGCCGTTTTACGGGCTCCTAACCAACTGTGCTATTCATTTATTTTTTCCCATTGTTTGTAACTTATTTTGTACATAATGTTGCTGCTACCGTCTCTTATGACCGAAAAGAGATTCTGGACATTAGAACAGAGATTACTCACTTCGAACTGGACAAAGACTTACTTTGACGCAAAAGATATACTGCTTTCTCGAGACTGGAGGTCAGGGTGCCTTGTGAGAATTCAGAGGCGTATTCTGTACTATTGGCCAACCTGCAATCATTGGAAAATAAACTGGACAATCTACAATTAACCTTTTCACATGTGAGTTCCAAATATCTCTAACCGTCACCACTCCGTGAGTTTTTTCAAGCAGACCACCATAGTCCCTGTGCCCAGGAAAGTGAAGGTAACCTGCCGAAATGATTACCGCCCCGTAGCACTCAAGTCTGTAGCCATGAAGGACTTTGAAAGGCTGGTTTTGGCTCACATCAACACCATCATCCCGGAAACCCTAGACCCTCTTCAATTCGCATACCGCCCCAACAGATTCACAGATGACGCAATCTCGATCACACTCCACACTGCCCTTTCCCACCTGGACAAAAGGAACACCTATGTGAGAATGCTGTTCATTGACGACAGCTCATTGACGACAGTTCAACACAATAGTGCCGACAAACCTCATCACTAAGCTAAGGACCCTGGGACTAAACACCTCCCTCTGCAACTGGATCCTGGACTTCCTGACAGGCCACCCCCAGGTGGTAAGGCTAGGCAACAACACATGTACCACGCTGATCCTCAACACTGGGGCCCCTCAGGGGTGCGTGCTTAGTCTCCTCCTGTACTCCCTGTTCACTCACTACTGCGTGGCCAAACACCAACTCCATCATGAAGTTTGCTGACGACACAACAGTGGTAGGCCTGATCACCAACAACGACGAGGCAGCCTTTAGGGAGAAGGTCAGAGACCTGGCAGTGTGGTGCCAGGACAACAACCTCTCCCTCAATGTGAGCAAGACAAAGGAGCTGATCGTGGACTACAGGAAAAGGTGGGCCAACCAGGCCCCATTAACATCGACGGGGAGCTGTAGTGGAGTGGGTTGAGAGTTTAGAGTTCCTTGGTGTCCACATCACCAACGAACTATCATGGTTCCAAACACACCAAGACAGTCGTGGAGAGGGCACGACAATACGTTTTCCCCCGAAGGAGACTGAAAATATTTGGCATGTGTCCTCAGATCCTCAAAAGGTTCTACAGCTGCACCATCGAGAGCATCCTGACCGGTTGCATCACCGCCTGGTATGGCAACTGCTCGGCATCTGACCGTAAGGCAGTACAGAGGGTTGTGCGTACGCTCCAGTACATCATTGGGGTCAAGCTTCCTGCCATCCAGGACCTATGTACTAGGCGGTGTCAGAGGAAAGCCCAAAGAATTGTCAAAGACTCCAGCCACCCTAGTCATAGACTGTTTCCTCTGCTACTGCACAGCAAGTGGTACCGGAGCGCCAAGTCTCCAACCAAAACGGCTCCTTAACAGCTTCTACCCCCAAGCCATAAGACTGTCAAATAATTAATCAAATGGCCACCTGGACTTCTTACAATGCCCCATCCCCCACCTACATGTACAACTTTCCTCTACTATACTGGTACCCCCTGTTTATAGCCTCGGTATTGTTATTTTATTGTTAATTCTTTATTTTATTATTATTATTCATTTGTAATATTTTCTTAACTATTTTTCTTGAAATGCATTGTTGGTTAAGGGCTTGTAACTAAGCATATCACAGTAATGTCTACACCTGTTGTATTTGACGAATGTGACAAATACAATTGGATTTGATTTGGGGACTCCAAGTCAAATATTAGAACCAAATACCCTAGCTGCTGATGTCGGTACTGGCAGGTAGCAGGCTGTGTACAGTTTAGCATTGTCTCTTATTTCCAAGCTAACCCTACACTCTCTCTTTCTCTCTGCCTCACGAGTCTCACCCCGCTTTCCTAGGCTCCAGACCCTGTATTTAATGTGAAGCTCCCCTCCCCCCAACCTGTATGACAAATGACTCGCCTCAGCCAGTTATCAAGGAATAGAAAAGGACACGAGCAATTTCATGCCCTGCTGCACTGTAACTCAATCACATAGACCCAGGAGGAGAGACAGCAGGGAGAAAAACAATTAGGAGCCCAACCTGGGGTCGGCCATCTTTAATGTGTGCTTTGTTGCCGCTCCTCGACACCAGATGACTCATTTCACCTAGTTATTGGTGTTCTTTTAGGAATATGACATTGCCTCACATAGTTGAGTAATGAGTAAGCATTAGCCTTCTCAGTCAGAGTAATGTTTTTGAAAGAATGACATTCTATGTTGAGGACATTTGATGAAATGTCTGTGTACTTTTCTCCTCCACCTTTAAAAAGGCTTCTGAAGTTTGTAATTTCCACTTTAAAATGTCAGACTTGATTAGCCCTAATGAAAAATGTATCAAATCCTACAAGAATGTCCATTATGATCCACATAATAATGTACATTTCCTGTTGCTACAGGATTATTTTCCTGCTGTGAGAAACTGGTTAAATGAAGATAGTACATCTGTACTTCACCTTCTCTCTGTTCTCTCCTGAATGACATTACTATACTGTACTTCACCTTCTCTCTGTTCTCTCCTGAATGACATTACTATACTGTACTTCACCTTCTCTCTGTTCTCTCCTGAATGACATTACTATACTGTACTTCACCTTCTCTGTTCTCTCCTGAATGACATTACTATACTGTACTTCACCTTCTCTCTGTTCTCTCCTGAATGACATTACTATACTGTACTTCACCTTCTCTCTGTTCTCTCCTGAATGACATTACTATACTGTACTTCACCTTATCTCTGTTCTCTCCTGAATGACATTACTATACTGTACTTCACCTTCTCCCTGTTCTCTCCTGAATGACATTACTATACACTACTTCACCTTCTCTCTGTTCTCTCCTGAATGACATTACTATACTGTACTTCACCTTCTCTCTGTTCTCTCCTGAATGACATTACTATACTGTACTTCACCTTCTCTCTGTTCTCTCCTGAATGACATTACTATACTGTACTTCACCTTCTCTCTGTTCTCTCCTGAATGACATTACTATACTGTACTTCACCTTCTCTCTGTTCTCTCCTGAATGACATTACTATACTGTACTTCACCTTATCTCTGTTCTCTCCTGAATGACATTACTATACTGTACTTCACCTTCTCCCTGTTCTCTCCTGAATGACATTACTATACACTACTTCACCTTCTCTCTGTTCTCTCCTGAATGACATTACTATACTGTACTTCACCTTCTCTCTGTTCTATCCTGAATGACATTACTATACTGTACTTCACCTTCTCTCTGTTCTCTCCTGAATGACATTACTATACTGTACTTCACCTTCTCTCTGTTCTCTTCTGAATGACATTACTATACTGTACTTCCCCTCAGGCACAAAAGTAATAATTACTTCCTGAACGCCTACCGACTCTATTGGCTTGAAAAAATGCATGAGAACACAGACTATGACAGTCTGCTCTCCATGCTAACGGTAATGTAATGTTCAGACAACGTTTGTGACCTCCACTTCCTTCCTCCTGTAACTCTCATACAGTGATCCAACTGGCATTCTGACTGGTCGGCCTGGGAGCTACACTCATCACAAAAATATTCACTCATTCACTCTGACCCGAAAGTATTTTTCTCCTAAATTCTAGGTTTCTGTACTGATGTCTCTGTAATTTCTACCATATTTTATTTAGCTTTAATCATCATAGTACACTATAGATGTTGCTAAAAAATAAATATGTTCCGTGATAATTGTTCACTGGTGTATACATGACAGGGTTATGAATTTGGGGGTACAGTTCAGTCTGTGTTTCTCCACAGTGACCAGTTGGATGTTCCAGTGCCATACTAAAAAGTATGAACCATTCTTAAAGTAATACCCCGCTCCTCTCCTCTCCCCCTGGCCCACCCTGCTAACCCTCCTCATCTCCCTCTGCACCCCCAGGCATCGCTCTATTAACCTCTTCCTCCTGGGCTATCAGAGAATATGGATAGAGACAGAGACGTACTCTTTTGAAGAGAAGCTAGTGCAGGACCTGGCAGTAAGTACTGTACCTGTCCTCACAGTGCCCAGCCTTCTCTGTGTTATTTGTGGTACTAGCCTGTCCTGTCCATCCTCACCTGGCCGTGCCACAACCCAAGCTCTTCGCCAGCACAATGCCTGCCAAGCACTTTGGGTGTTCCGCCAGTCATCCCATGTTTTGCCCCTGGCTCCATATTGATCTGTTCCTTGCTAACGAAATGCCTTCCCAGGCACGCATGACATCGGTCTGGATGTCAGTGTCATGCTGCCAGCTGTACTGTACTGTTATCCGGTTCTAGAGCTGTCCCCCATCCCACAGGGGTAAGAGAGCATCCAACCACGATGCTACGGCTTACTGGTTAAATTTATGGAAGGTGTGGCGTCTTTCGTACATTTTCTGTCGCAGCATGGACACATTATCGTGCCATATTCATGTCGTTTAAGGAATTTGTTGTAATAAAATAATTAAGGAAAACTGTCCCTGCAAGGGTTGCTTTCTTTACAACTTTGATTCTAGATTTCTCAGAAATTCTTCAAAAACACCATTCTGTCCTGTGTAAGTATTAGAATTGGCTACATTTATCAAAACAGCAATTAATACAATGGTTATAAACACTCTATAACACTTTATAAGATATTGTGGAAAGTGGTTACATCTTAAAAGAGATGACCATGTGGAATAGTATCCCATCGACCACTTCTTTTTGCACCATCCTTTCCTGGTGCTCTCTCTTCTTCTCTGTCTGTGACTGTCATAGCGATACAGTGGTAGACTAGTATAGAGTATTATAGAGTATGGATCAGGCTCATGGAGAGTCATGCTTAACCTCCATTTTCCTCTCTTTATCTCTACTGAGCACACACCTTGACACCGCTGACCTTGACACCGCTAACCTTGACACTGCTGTACCATCTAAATGTGCTGTGCGTATGTCCCTGTGTGTGTGCCTGCATGGTCTGCTGATGTAGGAGTGGCGTGCCGTACCCGTAATGCTATCCTGTTGAGATACACTCAGTCTGTGTTTTTCCATGGGCCATGCTTCAGTGAGACAGAGTTTGACTGCACATTATGCATCTTTCAATGTGTTTCTGTTGATCAAGTACACCCTGTTGTCTCTGAGGTAAGTGATGCGCAGTAAGATAAGACTAATTATGACATGGCAGTGCTTACTGCATATGGATAATAACCATCCATATTTTTGTTTAGATACCTTGGCCTTCTAGCAATTGTTATTTTTTAAGTG
The DNA here is from genome assembly GCF_013265735.2 of Oncorhynchus mykiss. NCBI lineage: Eukaryota > Metazoa > Chordata > Actinopteri > Salmoniformes > Salmonidae > Oncorhynchus > Oncorhynchus mykiss. The sequence continues at coordinate 44,250,545 of NC_048583.1, read as the reverse complement.
TGTTGCAGTGTAATTTGAACAACTTTAACTTCCATTATTAAAATTTTACTAATTCAAAATAGAGCACACTGATTTACAAGTTCAATCTATAAGATTTGTATCAGCTCAGTGTACAGCAGGCACATTTAGTCACTCTCAGAGGGTCAAGGGCACTGCTACTGTATATATGACAGGTGATTGGGTGTCAGGCTGTACTCTGATGTACTCTGTGTGACTGGGTGTTTGTGCAGAAGACTCAACTGAAGGTGGAGGAGGAGGAAGAGGAGGAGGCAGAGATGCAGCCAGACCCTCTTCATCAGCTCATCCTGCATTTCAGTCACAATGCGCTCACTGAGCGGAGGTAAACACACACAGACACCTGTGCACCTGGCATCATGCTGCTAGCTCCATCTGTGCTGTGTAATATTGCTGGTGTATCCCTTGGTTAATAAACTGGCACATTAAACTAAATCACTGCAGCATTTCTCCCCATGCAAGGAGAAGCACTCGGGCACAAGTAATTGTGTCACATTTGTTCTTAGTCATGCACCTGAGATACTTGTTTATTATGGAGTTATGCAAGGTTTATTCACATACATTTATCCTGCTTTTTCATTCAGTTCTTTGGAAGAGGATCCTTTGTATATTGCATATGCAGACATGATGGCAAAGGTACAAAGCCTATAACGATTGTTTGCTGATTTGTTATTGGATTCATATCTTTAGTGTCATGTAGAGGTCAACAGAGACCTGGCTAACAAAGCTCTCGCTTGTTTTCTTTAGAGTTGTGCAGAAGATGAAGAAGAGGAAGATGAAGGAAAAGAGAAAACGTTTGAGGTGTTTTGGATCTCCCATCAGGGTTTTAGATTTGACTAGTCTCAAATGGTTTTGTAAGGAGCTGTTTGTTTACATGGGGTTTGTTTGTTTACCTGATAGGAAAAAGAGATGGAGAAACAGAAGACTCTGTACCAGCAGGCCAGACTGCATGACAGAGGAGCTGCTGAGATGGTGTTACAGATGATCAGTGCCAGCAAAGGTACAGGGTGTTCTGGTGTTCAGAGATAGATGGGAATGGTTGAGGGTAGCTGAAGGATGGGACTAAAACATACAAAGATAACTATTGTAAAATATACTGTGTTTGTAAAATGTATGTAGCATGTGTCACGTTCGTTGTAACGATGAGACCAAGGTGCAGCGTGATTAGAATACATTCTTCTTTTATTAACGAAAAACACGAAGAACACTTCAACAAACGAACCAAAAACAACAAACGAACGTGAAGCTATAAACAACTAGTGCTGACATGCAACTACACATAGACAATAACCCACGAAATACCCAAGGAATATGGCTACCTAAATATGGTCCCCAATCAGAGACAACGATAAACAGCTGCCTCTGATTGAGAACCAATCTAGGCAACCAAAGACATAAATAAAGAAAACAAAGACTACTAAAGTTCAGGGCGTGACAGTACCCCCCCAAAGGTGCGGACTCCCGACCACAAACCTAAACATATATGGGAGGGTCTGAGTGGGCATTCTGGACGCTCTGGACTGGGTACTGTCGCCGGACGCTCTGGACTGGGTACTGTCACCAGACGCTCTGGACTGGGTACTGTCGCCGGACGCTCTGGACTGGGTACTGTCGCCAGACGCTCTGGACTGGGGACTGTCGCCAGACGCTCTGGACTGGGTACTGTCGCCAGACGCTCTGGACTGGGTACTGTCGCCAGACGCTCTGGGCTGGGTACTGTCGCCGGACGCTCTGGACTGGGAACTGTCGCCGGACGCTCTGGACTGGGAACTGTCGCCGGACGCTCTGGACTGGGAACTGTCGCCAGACGCTATGGACTGGGTACTGTCGCCAGACGCTATGGACTGGGTACTGTCGCCGGACGCTCTGGACTGGGTACTGTAGCCGGACGCTCTGGACTGGGTACTGTAGCCGGACACTCTGGACTGGGTACTGTCGCCAGACGCTCTGGACTGGGTACTGTCGCCAGACGCTCTGGACTGGGTACTGTCGCCGGACGCTCTGGACTGGGTACTGTCGCCAGACGCTCTGGACTGGGTACTGTCGCCGGACGCTCTGGACTGGGTACTGTCGCCGGACGCTCTGGACTGGGTACTGTCGCCAGACGCTGCTCTGGACTGGGTACTGTCGCCAGACGCTGCTCTGGACTGGGTACTGTCGCCAGACGCTGCTCTGGACTGGGTACTGTCGCCAGACGCTGCTCTGGACTGGGTACTGTCGCCGGACGCTCTGGACTGGGGACTGTAGCCGGACGCTCTGGACTGGCGAGGCACACTGTAGGCCTGGTGTGTGGTGCCGGCACTGCTGACTCCTGGGCTGGGGACACTTACCTCATGGTGAGTGCGGGATGGAGGAACAGGGCGTACTGGACTGCCGAGGCGCACTATAGGCCAGGCGCATGGTGCCGGCACTGGTGGTACCGGGCTGGAGACACGCACCTCAGGGCGAGTGCGCGGAGCAGGAACAGGGAGTACTGTACCCTGGAGGCGCACTATAGGCCTGGTGCATGGTGCTGGCACTGGTGGTACCGGGCTGGTGACACACACGTCATTGCGAGTGTGGGGAGGAGGAACAGGATGTACTGGGCTCTGGAGGCGCACAGGAAGCCTGGCGCGTGGTGTTGGCACTGGTGGTACTGGGCTGGTGACACACACATCAGGGCGAGTGCGGGGAGCAGGCACAGGACGTACCGAACTGTGGAGGTGTACTGGAGGTCTGGAGTGTAGAGCTGACACAACCCGTCCTGGCTGGATGTTTATTTTCGCCCTGCAAATGCAGGGCACTGGCACAGGACGCACTTGGCTGTGCAGAATCACCGGAGACACAGTACGCAGAGCCGGCGCAGGATATCCTGGTCCAAGGAGGTATACTGGAAACCAGGAGCGCTGAGCCGGCACCCTCCTTCCTGGCTGGATGCCCATTCTAGCCCGGCCAATGCGAGGAGCTGGAATAGAGTGCACTGGGCTAGAATAGCGCACTGGAGACATCGTGCGAAACTCTGCATAACACGGTGCCTGACCCAGTTACACGCTCCCCACGGTAAGCACGAGGAGTTGGCTCCAGGTCTCCTACCTGACACAGCCAATCTCCTCGTGTCAACACTACCTTCCGTGCTAGTCGTGTACCCACATGTCGTCACCGTTCCATCTCCACCTGCCTCCATGGTAGGCGATCCTCTCCTGCCAGTATCTCCTCCCACGTCCAGGATCCTGCTGTCTGCTCTATCATACGCTGCTCCTCCTTTTCACGCTGCTTGGTCCTTGTTTGGTGGGTTATTCTGTCACGTTCGTTGTAACGATGAGACCAAGGTGCAGCGTGATTAGAATACATTCTTCTTTTATTAACGAAAATAACACTTATACAAATTAACCAAACAAAACGAACGTGAAGCTATAAACAACTAGTGCTGACATGCAACTACACATAGACAATAACCCACGAAATACCCAAGGAATATGGCTACCTAAAAATGGTCCCCAATCAGAGACAACGATAAACAGCTGCCTCTGATTGAGAACCAATCTAGGCAACCATAGACATAAATAAAGAAAACAAAGACTACTAAAGTTCAGGGCGTGACAGTACCCCCCCAAAGGTGCGGACTCCCGACCACAAACCTAAAAAAAAAATAGAATTAGACGTAAAAACACCTAGAAATAACCCCATAAACATACAAAAACCCTAGACAGGAAAAAAACACATATCACCCTCGTCACACACTAACCAAAATATTAAAGAAAACAAAGAATACTAAGGTCAGGGCGTGACAGTATGTATATGCTGGAAGTAGAAGCCTAAGTGTTGTTTTCCATTAGTTTACTCCAATTAGGGGAGGGATGGTAGGGTTAGGGTGAAAATAATAAATAATCATTACAAATAAATATATGGGGGACTGGAAATGATGCAGACACTTAGATTGATGGAAGGTGCAATCTATCTGCAATATTAAAGCTGATCTACCACCTAAAATATATATATATATATATATATATATATATATATATATATATATATATATATATATATATATATATATATATATATATATATATATATATATATATATATATATATATATATATATATATATATATATATATATATATATATATAAATAAAGTACAGGGGAACACTCTTACAAAGACAAACACACACACACACACAAATAATGTGATTACTGATTGTCCTCTTCAGGTTCACTTGGGCCCATGGTGACCTTTACCTTGAAGCTGGGCATCTCCATACTCAACGGGGGCAACATACTGGTTCAGCAGGTATATTAGAATATTTATGGAATCCATATACATTTTTTCAGTATGTACAGTGCAGCTCGAATTTTATTGTGTATTTCCTTTTTGTAGAAAATGCTTGACTATCTGAAGGAAAAAAGAGATGCTGGCTTTTTCAAGAGTTTATCAGGACTCATGCAGTCTTGCAGGTAAAATGATCTCACAATACACAAACAAATCTTTGACGGTTTGACATTCAAGCAAAACAAAACCGTCCGTGTTGAAAATGATGTTGGGTCTCTTTCTTTGAACTTCCTTAGTGTCCTGGATTTGAATGCATTCGAAAGGCAAAACAAAGCAGAAGGTCTTGGGATGGTGACTGAGGAAGGATCAAGTAAGTGAGGAGAGATAAACAAGGGGAAACAGTATACTACCTCAGACAGACATGTGCACTGTAACCTCTCTCTCTCCTGTCAACACTACCTCAGACAGACATATGCACTGTAACCTCTCTCTCCTGTCAACACTACCTCAGACAGACATATGCACTGTAACCTCTCTCTCTCTCCTGTCAACACTACCTCAGACAGACATGTGCACTGTAACCTCTCTCTCTCCTGTCAACACTACCTCAGACAAACATGTGCACTATAACCTCTCTCTCTCCTGTCAACACTACCTCAGACAGCCATATGCACTATAACCTCTCTCTCTCCTGTCAACACTACCTCAGACAGACATATGCACTGTAACCTCTCTCTCTCTCTCCTGTCAACACTACCTCAGACAGCCATATGCACTATAACCTCTCTCTCTCCTGTCAACACTACCTCAGACAGACATATGCACTGTAACCTCTCTCTCTCTCCTGTCAACACTACCTCAGACAGCCATATGCACTATAACCTCTCTCTCTCCTGTCAACACTACCTCAGACAGACATGTGCACTATAACCTCTCTCTCTCCTGTCAACACTACCTCAGACAGACATATGCACTGTAACCTCTCTCTCTCCTGTCAACACTACCTCAGACAGACATATGCACTGTAACCTCTCTCCTGTCAACACTACCTCAGACAGCCATATGCACTGTAACCTCTCTCTCTCCTGTCAACACTACCTCAGACAGACATATGCACTGTAACCTCTCTTGTCAACACTACCTCAGACCGCCATATGCACTGTAACCTCTCTCTCTCCTGTCAACACTACCTCAGACAGACATATGCACTATAACCTCTCTCTCTCCTGTCAACACTACCTCAGACAGACATATGCACTGTAACCTCTCTCTTATGTCAACACTACCTCAGACAGACGTATGCACTGTAACCTCTCTCTCCTGTCAACACTACCTCAGACAGACATATGCACTGTTACCTCTCTCTCTCCTGTCAACACTACCTCAGACAGCCATATGCACTATAACTTCTCTCTCTCCTGTCAACACTACCTCAGACAGACATATGCACTGTAACCTCTCTCTCTCCTGTCAACACTACCTCAGACAGACATATGCACTATAACCTCTCTCTCTCCTGTCAACACTACCTCAGACAGCCATATGCACTATAACCTCTCTCTCTCCCGTCAACACTTCCTCAGACAGACATATGCACTGTAACCTCTCTCTTATGTCAACACTACCGCAGACAGACATATGCACTGTAACCTCTCTCTCCTGTCAACACTACCTCAGACAGACATATGCACTGTAACCTCTCTCTTATGTCAACACTACCTCAGACAGACGTATGCACTGTAACCTCTCTCTTATGTCAACACTACCTCAGACAGACATATGCACTGTAACCTCTCTCTCTCCTGTCAACACTACCTCAGACAGACATATGCACTGTAACCTCTCTCTCTCCTGTCAACACTACCTCAGACAGACGTATGCACTGTAACCTCTCTCTCTCCTGTCAACACTACCTCAGACAGACATGTGCACTGTAACCTCTCTCTCTCCTGTCAACACTACCTCAGACAGACATATCCACTGTAACCTCTCCTGTCAACACTACCTCAGACAGACATATGCACTGTAACCTCTCTCTTATGTCAACACTACCTCAGACAGACATATGCACTGTAACCTCTCTCTCTCCTGTCAACACTACCTCAGACAGACATATCCACTGTAACCTCTCCTGTCAACACTACCTCAGACAGACATATGCACTGTAACCTCTCTCTCTCCTGTCAACACTACCTCAGACAGACATGCACTGTAACCTCTCTCTCTCCTGTCAACACTACCTCAGACAGACATATCCACTGTAACCTCTCCTGTCAACACTACCTCAGACAGACATATGCACTGTGACCTCTCTCTCTCCTGTCAACACTACCTCAGACAGCCATATGCACTGTAACCTCTCTCTCCTGTCAACACACAGAAAGAAATGTTTAGTGTTATAGGAAAGTAATTGTAGATTTGTTTGATTATAAGATGACAATTTATTTTCTTACTTTTGAGAGTCAAGTCCACTTGGTGCTCTTGCCAAATGCTGACCCATGATGCTCCATACACATTTCTTAAGTGTCTAAAACCCTACACAAGTATAACATATAAATGTTAAGTAGGTAATGTTGATTTCCATGTTACTCCATGTTGATTTCATCTGACCCCGCCCCCTTCCTCCCACCCAGCCACAGGGTCACAAGTCTTCTGATCTCCAACCAATCAATGCTCACAGACGAAACCAGTCTAAAATTACATTATTCCACTAATGTGATTATATGTGGTTTGCTCTTACTGCTTGTGCTACAGCCAGTGGTCAATGTGTTCCTATTAACACCTTGTTGTCCATTCTGAATCTGCCCGTAGAGAAACGTAATTCATTAATAAAGATTTACTGTACCCTACTCCATAGTGACAAAGGTTATGTCAGAACTGCATGTGGAGGCTAGTAATTCCTACAACCTTATCCACAAGCAATAACAGCAATCCATAAGGATACACCCCTTGCCATTATAATTGGTCAGCCAATGTCCAACCCACCAGCTAATGATTGGCCCATGTCTTTTTGTTGTGTTTGAAGGCTTGTGATAGGGCTATTACAGCCACATGATACAGAATTAGCGTGCCACATTCGCTCTTTTGTTTGTGATGGAAAAGCTCATCTCCATGTCACATATGTCACTAGACGAGTTCGTTTTGCATGGCCCGGTTCCCCGGGTAGGCAGAGATTGCACATTTTACACCATTCCATTGGTCCTTAAGTGAAATCTCCACCACCCGGGGCACCGGGCCATGCAAAATGAACTGGCCCGTTGTGTCTGTGTTCATTTGGCAGGTAAACCTGTGCTACTGTATGTTCCTCAGTCACGTGATGTCCGAGTACTGTCTGTCAACAAGATAAAAAACACCAACTCCAAAACAACAGATCTATACACAATGTAAATTACCCACCGTAGAAGCTGTTGGATCTAATGGAGCGCATACAGTAAATGGCTATGTTCTCATACATACTCCAGCTCATTCCCATCTCATGTAACCAGGCATATGTGATGGGGACTGCAGTCCTGTAGTGATTCTCACTCCCCGTCTAACACCCGTCCTGGCAAACTGCATCAGAACCTGTAGACCTACCTGCCCGAGACTCTTAACCGCATGTCTACTGTATGTCCAACGCCTAAAATGATGTAGATATATCTCTTCTTCTTCTTCCTTACTTCTTATTGAAACTCAATGTCTTCTCCTTGGCTTATGTCTGCTTTTTTTGTTTGTTTGTTTCTTCTTATCATTTTTTAACTCATCGGTCGCAGTCAACGTGAGTGAGCGGGGTAAATACACGGTTTAGATTCTACTCATTTCGCCATCCTGATTGCTCTTCGTCCAGTTCCCACCTCTTCCCCCTCCCCTCAGTCTGGAATGTGATAATAACCTACTGCTCTGATCTGAAGGAACACATGCATGCTCAATAAGATATTGGTCTGATTGTTCAAGCCATAGCTTTAGACCCAACTGACTCTTACCTCTCTCTCCTATACAAAGTTACTGCTTGTCTGCTTGTTGTGTGTGGAAACTTTTATTTCTTTTTATATTGATATTACTAACCAATATTAATTGATAAAGTAAATTAGTAATAAGAATAAAATGTCCAAAGCTTTGCTTGTATCTGAAGGACCGAGCAACAAAGCTCAGTTTTATTCCTATTATCCCTCCCTCTGTCCAGTATGTATATCAAGTCAAAGTGATATGAATGTCTCATAGAGAGCATAAGACTTTCATGACAAAGTATCCTAGTCTAGGAGCTAGAGGACTATACAGCAGCTTTGTAGGGAAGTGAAAGTTATGCTGGCCATGGTGTAAGCTTGAGTTAGATCAAGCTGGGGGGGTCATCTGGTTTCTAGCCCCCTCCTAACCAAAGGGGACAGTCGTCAATCTCATCTCCTGTTTCCAGGTTCCAAGGTACTGCAGAACGATGAGTTCACTAAGGATCTGTTTAGGTTTCTGCAATTGCTCTGCGAGGGACACAACAACGGTATGTCCAACACTTTACACAGAACACCGTACCGTACGTACTTGTGACAATGTTCAATATATATCATTACCGTACTCTGCTGAAAGGGATCCTCTTTTTTCCATTTGACCCCCTTTCCCTTTCTTCAGACTTCCAAAACTTCCTGCGGACTCAGACAGGGAACACAACCACAGTAAATATCATCATCAGCACTGTGGACTACCTGCTCCGTCTGCAGGTATAATACTATCCCCGCCCTCACTCCCTATATGCTTTATGTGTAGCGTCTGTTTATATTGTCCTGTGTTGATTTATCCAATATTAGGAATCCATCAGTGATTTCTACTGGTACTACTCTGGGAAAGACATCATGGATGAGGCTGGCCAGCGGAACTTCTCCAAAGCCCTGGCTGTGGCCAAGCAGATCTTCAACTCTCTCACTGAGTACATACAGGTAACACAAGCCTCTTGGGTTGGAAGAAACTAACCTTTACGGACAGGAATGCATTGTATGGTTAATCATGGTTATCGTCCTGACTATAGTGATATCTTCTCTGTGTGTCCCCAGGGCCCGTGTATTGGGAACCAGCAGAGTCTGGCCCACAGCAGGCTATGGGATGCAGTGGTGGGCTTCCTGCATGTGTTTGCCAATATGCAGATGAAGCTCTCACAGGTAATACAACTAAGGACCATTTTCTAATCAACTCACTCCTTGTCAACCAGTGGCTCAATATTAGATCTATCAATTCAGATATGAAACTGAATAGCATCTGGTTAGTGTGATACAACATCAAACTGTATGTGGATGGAGAGTTCACATCCTGACTTTCTTACCAATCAGCTGTTGCCACAAGAGGTCCCTCTTAGTTCTGGGATGTTCTCTGCAGCATGCCTTGGTGACAGGCTTTTCTCCCTGCCTTAATTTGAAATGTTGTGAAGGCTATGTGATCCATCACTCCCACAGCAAGACACCTTGGATGTGCTTTGTAGCCAATAACCCAGGTGGGATCAGAATGAAACCTCTCGGACCGTTAGACCGCCTCGGCTTATCTCAGGGTTATCCGGAGGGGCAGGGCTGTTTGCAAGTGACCAGATTGACAGGGCTGCCGGGTGCGTTTTGATTAAGCTAATCAAAGTCCCTCCTCAGATTTATTGCATGCTGGGGAGGCCCAAAACGAGTCATCCCCTCCCAGCCATCTGCTCTGGCCCAGCAGAATGACATTAGGCCATGTGCTGATGGATGGCTGGGGCCTAGCAAATCCTACAGTAGCGGGTCCCAGTGCTTGCAGAGGGCCTTGATCTATCCAAATGGCGCTCTGGGATATTAGCAATGGACTGGCCCCTGACAGAGCGGCACTAACCTTGATTGGGTGCAGAATGTGTCTCAAAGTTGCTTTTGTTACCTGTCCCCCCAGGACTCAAGTCAGATTGACTTATTGAAGGAGCTGCTGGACCTGCAGAAGGACATGATTGTGATGATGCTCTCCCTTCTGGAAGGTTCTATTACACCTTTTTATCTCAGTCGTGACTCATCATGGAACACAATGTGGCTATCAGATGACACTGATAGAACAGAGTTAGCTACTAACCATTTGATCCTTTATCCCTAAAACTGTAAACACATGTATTTGCTTGAACTGATTTTGCATGGTATCAAACATCTAGACGATCTACCTTGACAATAAAATAAGCAGATTGTGTTATGGTTACTGTGTACTTTGTATTGTATGTCCTAAACTTTAGTAACCCTCGCTACCCTCCTACAGGTAATGTTGTCAACGGAACCATTGGCAAACAGATGGTGGACACCCTGGTGGAGTCCTCCAGCAATGTAGAGATGATCCTCAAGTTCTTCGACATGTTCCTCAAACTCAAAGACCTGACCTCCTCGGACAACTTCAAGGAGTACGACCCGGACAGCAAGGGAGTGATCTCCAAGAAGGAGTTCCAGAAGTCCATGGAGAACCAGAAGCAGTACTCCCAGTCAGAGATTGAGTTCCTGCTCTCCTGCGTTGAGGCTGACGAAAACGACATGTTCAACTACGAGGAGTTTGTTGAACGTTTTCATGAACCGGCCAAGGACATTGGTTTTAACGTGGCGGTCCTGCTCACCAACCTATCAGAACACATGCCTCACGACGCCCGTCTAGCCACCTTCCTGGACCTGGCTGAGAGTGTAATCAACTACTTCGAGCCCTACCTGGGCCGCATCGAGATCATGGGCGGGGCCAAGCGCATCGAGAGGGTCTACTTTGAGATCAGTGAGTCCAGTCGTACGCAGTGGGAGAAACCCCAGGTCAAAGAGTCCAAGAGACAGTTCATCTTTGACGTGGTCAACGAGGGCGGGGAAAGCGAGAAGATGGAGCTGTTTGTCAACTTCTGTGAGGACACCATCTTTGAGATGCAACTGGCCTCCCAGATCTCTGAGCCTGACTCAGTGGAGCGTCTCGAGGAGGATGAGGAAGACAGCCAGAGTGTGGAGGAGGAAGAGGAGGAGGAAGAGGAGGAGAGAATGATGGAGTCTCACTCAGCCTTCACAAACTCCTGTGTCTCCATGAGGAAGAACCTGTCCAGCTTCCGCCAGCTGCTCACCTTCAAGAGCATGCGGCGGCAGTACAGGAATTTCAGGAAGATGAGTGTGAGGGAGATGGTTCGAGGGTTATTCTCCTTCTTCTGGAAGATAATCACGGGCCTCTTCCGCTTCCTCTACAACCTGGTGTGGGGCTTCTTCCACATCTTGTGGTCCTCCATGTTTGGTGGGGGCCTGGTGGAAGGGGCAAAGAACATGAAGGTTACAGACATCCTGGGGAACATGCCTGACCCCACACAGTTTGGTATCCATGGCGATGTGCTGGAGGCAGAGAAGATGGAGGCGAGCGAGGCATCGTCGGTTGCAGAGATGGTCCAGATGGCCCAAGTGGACAAGGCAGAGGCCGACCTGATGGCTGAGCTGCTCAACATTCAAACCAAGAGCCAGGGGGGCAAGCACGCAGCCGAGCCAGGTCTGGGGGACATGGGTGAAGTGGTGGGGGTCGACGCCCCCTCTTTAGCCACTGCCGTCAAACAGAAGAAGGCCAAGGTCTGTACCTGGATCTCCTCAGAAATCACACATGTTCAGTCTTAGAAAAAGAGTAATGGTTATCTGTGTAAGGTCAGGCCTCTGTAATGTATATGTCACATAATGATTAGGTGCAAAAATTAGCTGTACCCTCTTAGAAAAAAGGGCTATTTAGAACCTTAAAGGGTTCTTTGGGCTGTCCCCATAGGATAACCTTTTGAATAACCCTTTTTGGTTCCAGGTAGAACACTTTTGGTTGCAGGTAGAACCTTTTTAGGTTCCATATATAACCTTTTCTACTTGGAACCCAAAAGGGTTCTACCTGGAACCAAAAAGGGTTCTACCTGGAACCAAAAAGGGTTTTCCTATGGGGACAGCAGAATAATGTTTTTGGAACCTGTTTTTGTAAGAGTGTAGTTTAACCACATTCCATGTGTTTCTTGAAGGAGGCTTCTACTATGGAGCCTGCCAATGGAGATCACAAAGCCAAGCCAGAGAAGGCAGAGTAAGTGACCTCATAAAGTCCTTGATGTGATGTGATTGCACCTGATTTGTTTCCCAGTGTGGACACAATATTCCCTACCAGGCTCAGCCCTATCATCATTTGTTTTGCTCCTGGTGGAAACTGAACTGATTTGTTGAGTCTGAACCCACGGGGTGTGTGTTTGTAACTGCAGCCCAGATGACGAGGAGAAGAAAGACAAAGCCAAAGAGGAGACTCCACCTGAGTCCCCACCAGAAGAGGAGAAGAAGGCCCCCAAGAAGAGACCGGGACTAAAGAAAGAGCCCCCAGAGGCCTTCATGGCCAGATTCTTCTCTGGGCTGGAGATCTACCAGACCAAGATGTTGGTGAGCACACTCACCCATTTTGTTGAGCCCTGTAAATCACAACAGTACATTCATGTTTGTCCTGTTGCATATGACACAAATGTATGAGTACTATACACTGAGTGCACAAAACATTAGGAACTCTTTCCATGACATAGACTGACCAGGTGAATCCTGCTGAAAGATATAATCCCTTAATAATTGAATATTTTAAATCCACTTCAAATCAGTGTAGATGAAGGGTAGGAGACAGGTTAAATCATTATTTGTAAGCCTTGATACAATTGAGACATGGATAATGTATTTGTGCCATTCGAGGGGGAATGTGCGAGACAAAAGATTTATAAGTGCCTTTGAACGGGATATGGTAGTAGATGCCAGGCGCACCAGTTTGAGTCAAGAACTGCAACGCTGCTTGGTTTTTCACACTCAACAGTTTCCTGTGTGTTTCAAGGATGGTCCACCACCCAAAGGACATCCAGCCAACTTGACACAAATGTGGGAAGCATTGGAGTCAACATGTGCCAGCATCCCAGTGCAACGCTTTCGACACCTTGTAGAGTTCATTCCCGACAAATTGAGGCTTTTCTGAGGGCAACTCAGTGTATACATGTGTGTTTTGCAGAACTATCTGGCCAGAAACTTCTACAACCTGCGTTTCTTAGCGTTGTTCGTTGCTTTCGCCATCAACTTTATTCTGCTCTTCTACAAAGTAAGTCAAACCCTATCTAATCAAATAGAGCACAGTGTTGCTGTTGAACTGCCATGGATATAAACTGGGTGTTTGTTGTGTCAGGTGACTGGCGATGATGGGGATGACGATGATCCAGACCCCTGGAACGGTGGTGGAGGTACTGATGAAGAGGAGGATGAAGGTGGGATGGAGTATTTTGTCCTGCAGGAGAGCACCGGCTACATGGCACCTACACTGCGCTTCCTGGCCATACTACACACAGTCATCTCTTTCCTGTGTGTGGTGGGATACTACTACCTGAAGGTACATTTTGTGAACACACACATACAGATAACTAACTCATCGACACCGACATCTTTATAGTATCCCTAGAGGATGTATTAACCATCATTATAATGGACTAGTAATTCAAACTTAGATATCACACTTTTCGAAGTGGTCAAAATCCTTTATATTGTGATATGAGAACTAATTTAACACCAATACATATCCCCCCTTTTTCTGAAGGTGTATTTGGTGAAGTAATCATCAGAGTGCAATGGTATTATATCCAGACAGTGCCCTGTGGAGCTGTGATCTAATGTTCCATCTCTCTGTCTGTGTCCCCAAGGTGCCTCTGACGGTGTTCAAGAGAGAGAAGGAGATCGCCAGGAAGCTGGAGTTTGACGGCCTCTACATCACAGAGCAGCCGTCAGACGATGACATCAAAGGACAGTGGGACCGCCTCGTCATCAACACCCCGTGAGTCAAACAGAACAAACTAGAATCATCACTTTGGTATTTGATTGTAGTATTCAGATTGTGGACTGATTGTCTACACCAGGGATTTTGTTTGTAACTTCCTCTCATGTAAATCCTTCATGTGATAATTCTATATTCTATCCTCTGTTGTATAGTTCCTTCCCTAATAACTACTGGGACAAGTTTGTGAAACGCAAGGTAAGTAGACAGTATTTAATTCATTCTTGTTGGGCTTGTAATTTATATTCACCAGATCAATACCACTTGGTCATGCTCATACTATTACTACTATTTACTGTCAGTTTCTCCTTGTTATCCTGGCCTGCTGCTGTTAGGTGATCAATAAGTATGGAGATCTGTATGGAGCAGAGAGGATAGCAGAGCTGCTGGGGCTGGATAAGAGTGCTCTGGACTTCAACCCCACAGAGGAGACAGTGGTGAAGGAGGCATCGCTGGTGTCCTGGTGAGACCCTGGGAGAGTGACCTATAATAGAGTTATCGGGTTAGCATACACAGAGTGAAGTCAAAAACAATACCATTCACATCATTCCACCTCTTTTGACAGGTTGAGCTCTGTCGACACCAAGTATCAATGCTGGAAAATGGGTGTGGTGTTTACAGACAATGTGAGTGTCCTACATTTACAATGAACATAATTTGGTATATGATAACAACACATTATTGACTTGATCTGACTGATCTGTTTCTATGTTGTGTGTCCCTACAGTCGTTCTTGTACCTGGTGTGGTACACCACCATGTCCATCCTGGGTCACTACAACAACTTCTTCTTCGCTGCCCATCTGCTGGACATCGCCATGGGCTTCAAGACCCTCCGGACCATCCTGTCCTCAGTCACCCACAATGGCAAACAGGTGGGTGGATGCCATTTGACCACCAGGCAGCAGGGGTCAGTGTTGAGTTAGAGCTCTAGTTCTACTCTGGTATTAACCATAGAGCTAAAGTATATCATCGTGGTAGTAACCTGAAGTATTCTCTGTGTCAGCTGGTTCTGACTGTAGGTCTACTGGCGGTGGTGGTGTATCTGTACACTGTGGTGGCCTTCAACTTCTTCCGCAAGTTTTACAACAAAAGTGAGGATGAGAACCAGCCGGATATGAAGTGTGACGACATGATGACTGTGAGTTCCTGGATTTTTTTGACTAAAATCATAATGTAGAGGCCACACTATAAAAAAACAAATAAAATCATTTATAAAACATCAGCCCAGTTCTCAACAATATTTTAACTAAGGCCTAACCATCCTGTTTGGGGCCTTTTGAGTGGTCCTATTCTATTTCCAACCCTATTCCATTTCCAACTATCCTGTGGCTGAAACCTCTCTCTCTCTCTCTCTCTCTCTCTCTTTCTCTCTCTCTCTCTCTCTCTCCCCCCCTCTCTCTCTCTCTCCCCCCCCTCTCTCTCTCTCTCTCTCTCTCTCTCTTACCTTCTATCTGTTCTTTCTGTCTCTCTCCCCTCCATCAGTGCTACCTGTTCCACATGTATGTTGGTGTGAGGGCAGGGGGTGGCATCGGAGACGAGATAGAAGACCCTGCGGGCGACCCCTACGAGCTCTACCGCATCCTCTTCGACATCACCTTCTTCTTCTTCGTCATTGTCATCCTGCTGGCTATCATCCAGGGTACATACTGTACTGGTCTGGCTCACAGAGGGCAGTTTCGGAGACAACGCGGGGACCAGGGTGAGACCAAGCAGGGTCAAAGTCACTCTGGCTCCCTGGTGTCAAAGTCACCCTGGTCCCTGTGGGCAGAAAGGGGCTGTGTAAAGGTCTGTGCAGCTATGTACGTCTGTCTGTCTCTACCGGGCCCTGATAGCAGACAGACTGACAAACTCCCTCCTACACAGTAATGTTTCTCTCACAGTCAGACAGTATCAAACTGTCCAATGGTTCTTCCACCTCAGACTTAGACAATCAGTCAGCCTCATGCCTCTCCCACAGACACACTGAAACTGTCAACTCGCCTCACAGTCATTCACCAGAACACACAGACAGATACAGATGTAGCCTGTACCTTAATACAGAGTAATGCTGCTTCCTGTTGTCAGAAGCTGTTCAACCATGAAGTATTTTACACTGCAATGCAAAAGCCGGGGGAAGGAGAATTGTATTAAATTGCCATGTCCATGAAGAAACATGTTCACTGTTGGTTGTTGTGGCTGCAGGTCTGATCATTGATGCTTTTGGAGAGCTGAGAGACCAACAGGAGCAAGTGAAAGAGGATATGGAGGTGAGAGACTGATTTGCATCTGTAGTACAGGTCAGCAGAGGACAATTTTGGAATATATTATCTTTTTTCTCCTCAGACCAAATGTTTCATCTGTGGCATCGGCAATGACTACTTTGACACGACGCCTCACGGCTTTGAAACACACACCTTACAAGAGCACAACTTGGCCAACTACCTGTGAGTATCCCTCTGTATCTAGACTGGATGTAACCCAGCACTTTAAAGCTAGACTTTTTCATCTAAAGTATCAATTAGCCCACATGTCTTTTGTCTTCCTGCATCTTTATACTTGTTTACTATTAAGTCACCTGATTGATGGCTTTTACACAACAGTAGATGGTATCTGGTATCTGTGCCAAAGTTAAAAATACCTGCAGTGCCTCATAATGCCAGCACCCTTTCCCCCTCTAGGAGCTCAATGCTCATCTATTGTTTATCTGTGTGAGTTTGCTGGACAATAGGAAGCCATGTGGCCTTAATCTGCCCGCTCAGTCAGCTGGAGGATGCTATGACGCTATCCTCATTAGCTCATGCTGTTTAAGTTGGTTGGAAAATAGTTGTGTGATATTCACTTACATTTATTCACGCACATTTTGATTTGGTTAACAGTCGTGGACAGACTCAGTAATCTGATTGCTGCTCTATGCTTGAGGATAGGACACGTGGATGATTGATAAGATCATCAAGAACTCTAACATTATACTTGAATGAATCTTTTATTCCCTCCTGCTATATCTATTTGTAGTTCTGAAAAGGTCAGTTGCTCTTTGAATGTTGAATGATACTAGTGAACCATGATCGTAGATAAGTGGTCATTTTCATGTCTCGCCATTTTGCTTGACAGGTTTTTCCTGATGTACCTCATCAACAAAGATGAGACAGAACACACTGGCCAGGTATGGAGCTTGTCACCCTTTTGTCCCCTTAGTCCTGAGAAAATGTTGCTTGTCATTTCAGGAACCAAAGGTTACTATATATTGACCCGTCTGTTTGTCTGTCTGCTTCCTCTAGGAGTCATACGTGTGGAAGATGTACCAGGAGAGGCAATGGGACTTTTTCCCCGCTGGAGACTGTTTCAGAAAGCAGTATGAGGATCAGCTTGGATAGTGCTGACAGACAGGATTGCAGTCCTACAGAGAGCTGCTCCAGATCCACTCCCACTTCCTCTTAACAGCTGAGGACGGTTGATAACCATTCACCGCCTATTGCCTCCTTGAAATGTGTGAGACTGACTAGAGGAGAGGGGAGACGCTATCTTTCATATGACGGAATAACCATTTTCACATCAACATCAAATGTACTTCTACATGTTACTTTTGGTACAGAGAGTGATTTTACCACAACCTGCCCAGACATTTGATTTCAGTTTGGTACTATTTTTTCATTGTTTTTTGACAAGGTGTTGCCTTTTCCTCCACATAACCCCAAACCATTGCACAAATGTTTGTCTTTTTGAGAAACACTGGGTTGTGTGGGGTTATGGGACAACGTGTGAGTCTGGGCCCGTACTAATATGCACAAGAAGACTACTTCAATATTTCAAGAATGATGAAAATGACACTTATGCCAAAAGATAGGGGGAACAGATTTATACAGAGAGCCAATGTGATATAAGAACGTTTTTAAGATGTTGTTACAGTCTCATGCTTGCAGAGATGAAGTATTGAATATAGAGGACTTGACAAGGTGAACGGTTTATTATATGATGAAATGCCTAAATCAAGTACTGATGAAGTGCCTTATCTACATTACGACACAGCTATGCAAAACCATGTGTTTTTCTTTCTGAGATGGAAGTGCAGTAGTTTTCCTGGATAGCTGTTCAGTGTCATTTGTTTGTGGCTTATGTTTTTCATTTGAAAAAGTATGAACAGTATTGAGTTTTTTGCCAACTGCAGCGTCCTAACTGCAAACGTACATGGTACAAAGAGTATAAATGACACACGTCTAAGTATATCACATGTCAGAATTTATTAAACACCTTGAAACAAAAACAACAACAAAATAAATTGCTATTGTATGGCCATTTGTATGTAGTAACTTTGCTGAACCGTGCATTTTTTCTGAAGGGAAAATAAAGAAATGAATGCAATAAATGAAGTCTCTTCACACAGTGTTTCTTTAAGGATTTGATTAAACTTTTTTTGCTATTGTTAAGGACAAAGTATGTAGCCTACAGTACAAACTACACTCTTAGGAAAAAAAAGTGCTATCTAGAACCTAAAAGGGTTCTTTGGCTGTCCCCATTAGGGAACCATTTGAAGAACCCTTTTTGGTTCCATGTAGAACTATTTTGGTTCCAAGTAGAAACCTTTTGGGTTCCATGTAGAACCATTTCCAAAAAGGGCTCTACCTGGATCCAAAAAGGGTTCTCCTATGGGGACATCCGAAGAACCCCTTTGGAACCTTTTTTTCTAAGAGTGTACAGCAAGCTTGCGTGTCATATCTCAATGTCCAGTTGGTCCTCTACTGACCCCTACATCATGTCCCAACGTCACTCTGAGTTCATATCAGGGGATTTAGAGTTTTTTTAAAGCATTGCATCATTTCCTTCCAAGAAATCATCTACATGTGAAGCTGAGCCTCTGGCTCTCCTTTACCCATCAACATGGCCTACAGTTTAGACCTGACTGTTACAGCTTAGATCTGACTGTTAGGTGTTAGCTAGGGTGGCCTTGAAGGTTTACCACATTCAGTCTCCACATTAGGTATTTTAAGCTTTGTTTTTAGTAAGATAGTATAATCAGTCCTAGCTTTAGGTTTTAGCTAGTAGCTACAGAGTAGTGTTGGTCAGTACCTGTCCAGTCGTAGCAGGGTGCAGGTGACATGCAGGACATAAGCAGGCTGGCTCCCTGCCTTGGCCGATGGGAGTTTTATCTATATTACCCACGTTGCCACCTGTCAGTTCGTATTATGTCCCTCCCACCTCAGTACCACACTGGGCTGCAGCCTGGCATCCCTCTAACCTCACACAGCCATCCCTAACCAGCCTTACAACCTCTGACATGTTGATGTCTGATCAAGTTTTTAAGTCATTTTAGGTGAATGGACTGAAGCTTACTAAAGAGCGAATTACCATTTCAAAATCCCTGAAATTATAACAATCTTCAATAATTAGACATAATGAGAGCAGCAGGAACCCACTCTGGCTAATTTAAAATAATGTTGAAGCTATTAAATTACTGGAGACAAATTATACGCATTAAATGTTAATTTTCCATTTCTCTCCTTTTGTGTTTAATTGTCTCAGTCTGACGTCCCAACAGTGGTTGATGTTGTGTGTATGTGAAGTGATGGTTGTGAAAACAGGGCTGTGGTAGTGGGGCTCATCTCCCTCTCTGTGGTGGAAGCATTAGTTCTGTAATTACATACTGCTACTAATCTGAAAACTCAATTAAACTGAGTCAACCTTAGAGAGCCATTTACTTAACTGATCGAATGTGGAGACCTTGGAGACATACAGTATGACTGGCTATGGCTATGCTGTCCACAGCAGAATATATGTATTGTGTATAACAGACCGCTGTCCTCGTAAAAACCTTCTCTCGCATGAAACATGGGCTGTTTCCCAGATAGAGCACGCCCACCTTCACCACCACGACATGACACCGAGAACATGAAGATTAAAAGCACCTGCTACACGGCCCATTTCAGAGTACCTCCACTTGCAACTAAGAATAGCCTATGGATGCTACGGCTGGCATGGCTGGGAATCGATCCTGCAGCACTCCGTAACCTCGTTGATGGCCTGATCAATGAGCCAGCAGCAGAACACAACCCACAGGAGCTGAGCCCACAACTTTTTTACCCCATTCTCTGTGACGTCACGCACCCTTGACCAGCAAGAAATGACCATGCCGTAATCTCCCTGATTATGGGAACAGAGAGCGGAGGGTGACTGGCTGGTGAGGAGCTGGGATATTAACAAGGCCATTATAATGTTTCTAGTCACATCTCAGAGCACTCAGGGTCTGACCTTCTGCTCCGTCTGGTCATTCAGCAAGACACACGGCCGGAAGCCAGATGACCATGCTCAGGGGACATGTTCCACTTCATTTAACCGTACTCCTATTCAAGACCTGGAACCACTCCACTCAAATATTTCCAAGTCACTTTAGGAGTATTATTGTCAAAGTGATAACTGAATAGTTTTAAGGAGCCGAAAGAGAACTACAGAAATGTATAAAAATCGTAATACCTGAATGTTGTTTATTTTTCCTAAAGCAGAAATAGATATGCCTTCAGTGGTGACAAAGTTACCTTTTTTAAATGTAGTCTTTAGATGTATTAAATAGATTCAGTCGAAAACAGAAAAAGTTGGGCAGCACACCACATTTTGACAGCTATTTGTCTTCCTACAAGGATCCCCATAAATAGCCAATTGTCATGTGTGTAAAGCTGCTGCATGCTGTTCCAACTAGTATCTGGCCTGTCATCCAGTTCTCCTTCTGGTGGTCTCTGCTGTGCCGAGACAGAGACACAGAGGAGAGCAGAAGAATGAGACACTGCTATGTCACCTGCAGCGGTTTGGTACCTGCAGAGCAACCTCGCCCAGCCTAGCGCCGCTGAGTACTGTCCCCCGCTACATCCTGCTGAGTCTCTCAGGGTTCTCAACCTACAGTATCATCCGTCAGATAAACACTATTAGTTCAGCTTCAATCAGGTTGTACTGTAGCAGCAGTGGAAAAGTGGAAGCAGAGTATTTTGTGTGATTAATCAAATCAAATCGTATTTGTCACATGCACCATAAACACGGATGATACTGTAGGTTGAGAACCCTGAGAGACTCAGCAGGATGTAGCGGGGGACAGTACTCAGCGGCGCTAGGCTGGGCGAGGTTGCTCTGCAGGTACCAAACCGCTGCAGGTGACAGAGCAGTGTCTCATTCTTCTGCTCTCCTCTGTGTCTCTGTCTCGGCACAGCAGAGACCACCAGAAGGAGAACTGGATGACAGGCCAGATACTAGTGAAATACTTACTTACAAGCCCTTAACCAACAATGCAGTTTTCAGAAAAATAACTGTAAAGTAAAAAATAGATAAGCAAAATTTTTTTAATAATTATAATAACAGTAGCGAGGCTATATACAGGGGGAACAGGTGCAGAGTCAATGTGCAGGGGCACAGGTTAGTCGAGGTTATCAAGGTAATACAGTATGTACATGTAGGTAGAGTTAAAGTGAGTATGCACTGAGAGTAGCAGCAGCGTAAAAGAGGTGGAGGACAGCCTGGGTAGCCATTTGATTAGCCATTCAGGAGTCTTATGGCTTGGGGGTAGAAGCTGTTAAGAAGCCTTTTGGACCTAGACTTAGCCCTCCGGTACCGCTTGCTGTGCAGCAGCAGAGAGAACAGTCTTTGACGAGGGTGTCTGGAGTCTTTGACAATTTTTAGAACCTTCCTCTGACACCGCCTGGTATAGTGGTCCTGGTTGGCAGGAAGCTTGGCCCCAGCGATGTACTGGGTCGTACGCACAACCCTCTGTAGTGCCTTGTGGTCGGAGGCCGAGCAGTTGCCATACCAGGCAGTGATGCAACCAGTCAGGATGCTCTCGATGGTGCAGCTGTAGAACCTTATAAGGATCTGAGGACCCATGCCAAATCTTTTCAGTCTCCTGAGGGGGAATAGGTTTTGTAGTGCCCTCTTCACAACTGTCTTGGTGTGCTTGGATCATGTTAGTTTGTTGGTGATGAAGGTGTTGGAGTCGTGCCTGGCCGTACAGTCATGAGTGAACAGGGAGTACAGGAGGGGACTGAGCACGCACCCGAGGGGCACCTGGGTTGAGGATCAGCGTGGCGGATGTGTTGTTACCTACCCTTACCACCTGGGGGCGGCCCGTCAGGAAGTCCAGGTTCCAGTTGCAGAGGGAGGTGTTTAGTCCCAGGATCCTTAGCTTAGTGATGAGCTTTGAGGGCACTATGGTGTTGAACGATGAGCTGTAGTCAATGAATAGCATTCTCACATAGGTGTTCCTTTTGTCCAGGTGGGAAAAGGAAGTGTGGAGTGCAATAGAGATTGCATCATCTGCGGAGCTGTTGGGGCGGTATGCAAATTGGAGTGGGTCTAGGGTTTCCTGGATGATGGTGTTATGTGAGCCATGACCAGCCTTTCAAAGCACTCCATGGCTACAGACGTGAGTACTACGGGTCGGTAGTCATTTAGGTAGGTTACCTTAGTGTTATCCCAACTAAGGGTACGACCCAGATGCAGACATGGGAGGCGGATAGCACAGTTTACAGATATATTAGAAACATGGGGCAGGTAAAGGGCAGGTTGAGGGCAGGCACGGGTTCGTGAACAGGAGTCAAGCAGGTACAAGCAGGTACAGGATGGCAGGCAAGCTTGGGGTCAGGGCAGGCAGAGGTTTGTAATCAGGTCAGGGTCAGGCACGTAAAGGATGGCAGGCAGGCTCGGTGTCAGAGCAGGCAGAAGGGTCAGAAACTGGAAAAACTGGGAAACACAACGAGAGAAACAGGAAGGCGGGAAATAATGGTGGTAAGACCTGACAAGACAAGACGAACTGGCAACAGACAAACAGAGAACACAGGTATAAATACACAGGGGATAATGGGAAGATGGACGACACCTGGAATAGGGGTGTAGACAAGCACAAAGACATGTGAAACAGATCAGGGTGTGACAGCTTTCTTGGGCACAGGGACTATGGTGGTCTGCTTGAAACATGTTGGTATTACAGACTCAGTAAGGGACATGTTGAAAATGTCAGTGAAGACACTTTCCAGTTGGTCAGTGCATGCTCAGAGTACACATCCTAGTATTCCGTCTGGCTCTGAGACCTTGTGAACATTGACCTGTTTAAAGGTCTTACTCACATCGGCTACGGAGAGCGTGATCACACAGTCGTCCGGAACAGCTGATGCTTCATTGTTGCTTGCCTCGAAAAGAGCATAGCAGTCATTTAGCTTGTCTTGCTTCCCTTTGTAGTCTGTAATAGTTTGCAAGCCCTGCTACATCCGACGAGCTTCGGAGTTGGTGTAGTACGATTCAATCTTAGTCCTGTATTGACACTTCACCTGTTTGATGGATCGTTGGAGGGCATAGCGGGATTTCTTATAAGCTTTCGGGTTAGAGTCCCGCTCCTTGAAAATAGCAGCTCTACCCTTTAGCTCAGTGCGGATGTTGCCTGTAATTCAAGGATTCTGGTTGGGGTATGTCCTCGATGCACTTATTGATAAAGCCAGTGACTGATGTGGTGTACTCCTCAATGCCATCGGTAGAATTCCGGAACATATTCCAGTCTGGGCTAGCAAAACAGTCCTGTAGCTTAGCATCTGCGTCATCTGACAGAGTCACAGAGTTTCAATATAGATTTAAACTGTCTTGGTAGATAGTGTGGTCTACAACTTATCATGAGATACTCTATCTCAGGCGAGAAAAACCTTGAGACTTCCTTACTATTAGATTTCTTGCACCAGCTGTTGTTTACAAATATACACATACCCCCACCCCTTGTCTAACCGGAGACGGCTGTTCTATCTTACAGATGCAGCGTAAAACCCGACAGCTGTATGTTATTAATGTCGTCGTTCAGCCACGACTCTGTGAAACATAAGATATTACAGTTTTTAATGTCCCGTTGGTAGGATATTCGTGATCGTAGTTTGTCTATTTTGTTATCCAATGACTGTAGGTTGGCTAATAGTACTGATGGTAGAGGCAGATTACCCATTAGTCGTCGGATCCTTACAAGGCACCCAGACCTACGCCCCTGATATCTCCATCTCTTTCTCATGCGAATCACAGAGATTTGGGCCTTTGCAGTTGTCTGAAGTAAATCCTACGCGTCCGACTCGTTAAAGAAAAAGAAATTAGGACAGTAAATGGGACATTAATCTCTGTCCTGATATCTAGAAGCTCTTTCCGGTCATAAGAGACGGTGGCAGAAACATTATATACAAAATAAGTTACAAAAAATGTGAAAAAACACACACAATAGCACAATTGGTTCAATGAATGAAATCCCTTTCACACACCACAAACAAAGAGCCCAATCTTTAATAGGGATGATGACCTATCAAGCCATCATTACTGGCACAAAGAAGACTGAATTTAGCTCACTCCTTGGTGGTACGATGTGTCTCTTCCTCTGGCTTTATTGACATCAAGAAATGTATTTTGTCAACCTGCTATTTGTGTTTGGTGGGAATTTCCAGATTTGCGATTATGTTAACTTTTGCTAAAATGGACGGCTAATTAGTAGTTAAATGAAGGTTAAAATGCAAAAAAAAAAAAATTGGTAAAGATGAGCTTAATTTAATGTCTTAATTAATGCTCAAAGCACATGGAGCAATGAACGAATGAAGAAGGAATGTTTTGCAATCAAAGCATGAACTCATACAGTAATTGTTTGTAAGAGGAAGGGGCTTTTTGTGAACAGAGATTATTAAAATGGTAGTAAGGATAGGAGATATACTCTACACGGTTTACCCTTGTGAAGGTGAATGACCTGAAACACAGGGGCTTAATATGGAGAGTGTGTTCTATTTGCAGATTGGCACTGCACTGACATTGTAATAAGAGATTAAGCACATCAATTGTTCATCAACTTGCGACCCATGGGTCATTTTTTGGGGACATGAAAGACAGTAAAAACAACAGCAAATCAGTTCTAAGTGTTTTTAATTTAGGAAATATGTTTTAAAGTATTCCCATGCATAATAAACTCAGCAAAAAAAGAAACATCCACTCACTGTCAACTGTTTTTTTCAGCTAATTTAACACGTGTAAACATTTGTATGAACATAAGATTCAACAACTGAGACATAAACTGAACAAGTTCCACAGACATGTGACTAACAGAAAATGAATAATGTCTCCCTGAACAAAGGGGGGATCAAAATCAAAAGTAACACGTCAGTATCTGGTGTGGCCACCAGCTGCATTAAGTACTGCAGTGCATCTCCTCCTCCTGGACTGTACCAGATTTGCCAGTTCTTGCTGTGAGAAACAATTCTTGCATGGGAAATTAATGAAGATATGTTAAATTATTTGGATTTTAACGAATTATCTTCGAAAGACAAGGTCCTGAAAAAGGGACATTTATTTTTTTGCTGAATTTAGAAAGATACAGTTGAAGTCGGACGTTTACATACACCTTAGCCAAATACATTTAAACTCAGTTTTTCACAATTCCTGACATTTAATCCTAGTAAAAATTCCCTGTTTTAGGTCAGTTAGGATCACCACTTTATTTTAAGAATGTGAAATGTCAGAATAATAGTAGAGAGAATTATTTATTTCAGCTTTTATTTCTTTCATCACATTCCCAGAGGGTCAGAAGTTTACATACACTCAATTAGTATTTGGTAGCATTGCCATTAAACTGTTTAACTTGGGTCAAACGTTTTGAGTATCCTTCCACAAGATCCCCACAATAAGTTGGGTGAATTTAGGCATTTTCCTCCTGACAGAGCTGGTGTAACTGAGTCAGGACTCTAAAGGCCTCATTGCTCGCACACGCTTTTTCTGTTCTGGACACAAATTCTCTATGGGACTGAGGTCAGGGCTTTGTGATGGCCACTCCAATACCTTGACTTTGTTGTCCTTAAGCCATTTTGTCACAACTTTGGAAGTATGCTTGAGGTCATTGTCCATTTGGAAGACACATTTGCGACCAAGCATTAACTTCCTGACTGATGTCTTGAGATGTTGCTTCAATATATCCACATAATTTTCCTCCTCATGATGCCATCTATTTTGTGAAGTGTACCAGTCCCTCGTGCAGCAAAGCACCCCCACAACATGATGCTGCAACCCCCGTGCTTCACGGTTGGGATGGTGTTCTTTGGCTTGCAAACCTTTCCCTTTTTCCTCCAAACATAACGATGGTCATTATGGCCTAACAGTTCTATTTTTGTTTCATCAGACCAGAGGACATTTCTCCAAAAACTACGATCTTTGTGCCCATGTGCATTTGTGCCCATGTGCATTTGCAAACCGTAGTTTTTGGAGCAGTGGCTTCTTCCTTGCTGAGTGGCCTTTTAGGTTATGTCAATTTAGGACTCGTTTTACTGTGGATATAGATACTTTTGTACCTGTTTCCTCCAGCATTTTCACATGGTCCTTTGCTGTTGTTCTGAGATTGATTTTGCACCAAAGTACGTTCAACTCTAGGAGACAGAACGCGTCTCCTTCTTGAGCAGCATGACAGCTGCGTGGTCCCATGGTGTTTATACTTGCGTAATATTGTTTGTACAGATGAACGTGGTACCTTCAGGCGAGGTCTTGGCTGATTTCTTTTGATTTTCCCATGATGTCAAGCAAAGAGACACTGATCTTGAAGGTAGGCCTTGAAATACATCCACAGGTAGACCTCCAATTGACTCAAATTATGTCAATTAGCCTATCAGAAGCTTCTAAAGCCATGACATCATTTTCTGGAATATTCCAAGCTGTTTAAAGGCACAGTCAACTTAGTGTATGTAAACTTCTGACCCCCTGGAATTGTGATACAGTGAATTATAAGTCAA
Organism: Oncorhynchus mykiss; assembly: GCF_013265735.2. Classification (NCBI taxonomy): domain Eukaryota; kingdom Metazoa; phylum Chordata; class Actinopteri; order Salmoniformes; family Salmonidae; genus Oncorhynchus; species Oncorhynchus mykiss. The sequence goes on along the minus strand of NC_048583.1, from coordinate 44,223,773 downwards.
ATAATCTGTCTGTAAACAATTGTTGGAAAAATGCCTTGTGTCATGCACAAAGTAGATCCTAACCGACATGCCAAAACTATAGTTTGTTAACAATAAATGTATGAAGTGGTTGAAAAACGAGTTTTAATGACTCCAACCTAAGTGTATGTAAACTTCCGACTTCAACTGTTTGTAATTGCATACAAATGTAAGCAAGGTTTCAAATAATTATATTTTAGTCCTATATCTGTTTGGGCTTCTTGCGGTCAATTTGATGCCCCCCGACCATCCGCTCACGAAAATATCAGCCCGTGGATGATTCTAGTTGATGATCCCTAGTATTCAGTATTTTTGTGTCCGGATGCTGGTTAGTGTGCGTACGTGCATGGTGTGTGTTTGTGTGTGGCACTGGGCACTCTCTGAGACGACGGAGTCCCCTCTGTCCATTCGTAAAAATAGAGAGCTACAGTAGAATAGAGATACAGACAGAGAGTTGATGCTGCAGTGTGTGTTAGGAGCAAGACAGAAAGGTGATTGAAGAGATCCCAGGATTACACTGTTTTAAATCCAAATGTACCTTCTCTGATCTCTTCTTTCTTTCAGAGTGCATATTTGCTGTGAATTCTCATATGGTCAGTGCGTTCTAAGATGTAATTTAACAGGATTGCGGGCTCATGGTGAGTTCGATCCCAGCATTGTCTTAGAAATTGAAGTAATTATGTAAGTGCTCTGCGCAACTGGGTAAATCCTCACATCCGCTCGGGTCGTGACACTGCTGCCTCAGGGACTACGCCTTGAGTTGATGTACTGTACAGTATGCCTTATTACATCTGAGACACAGTTCCACAGTGACACATTAAACAGTCGGAATGGTGTCTTCTCTTTCCTGTAGGATGTCAGATCTTTCTTCCTCATTTACATAGAGGGCAGGGGGCAGTAAAGCTGACTAGTGGAGAATAATTCACCCTAACATCATTCTAAGTAGAAGTTAGTGTTATTATGCTTCAACACAGCTCAATGTATCAATGTTGTTTCAACGTAATTTGTCAATGTATTGTGATGTGGATTCTAAAGTATATGGAAAATACACTGGATTTGAAAAAAGGAATCACCTGTTGTTTTGAGATTGAAATTTCAACCACAGGATTATGTCATCATGATAACCAAATTTCAACAGAGACAATGTATAAAAAAATACATGAATTTGAATATGTACCTTTAAAACAATGTTAGATCTTCGACGTTATATCCACTATCAGAAAAGAAAACTATAGACTGGGGAGTACCTCCTACCCGAGAATCGATCTATCTACAGCTACCCTTTGGTCTCCCCTCTGGGGTTTTCACCTAGCCCTGCTTAGCTATGATATTTTACCAATTTGCTATTGTGAGAATAATTGTTGAGAGATCTCCACTTAAAACCTAAATAGACACACTGTTGCTATTGAAGTCATTCCAAAGGGTAGGTTGAACAGAGAATATTAAATGTGTATATACATTATTATTCATATATCACTAGGAAAGTCAGTTAAGAATAAATTATTATTTATAATGACGGCCTACCATAACCCAGACAACGCTGGGCCAATTGTGCGCAGCCCTATCGATCTTTCAATCACGGCTAGTTGTGATACAGCCTGGAATCAAACCGGGGTCTGTAGTGATGCCTCTAACACTGAGATGCAGTGCCTTAGACCGCTGTGCCACTCGGGAGCCCCATATTGTTTCAATTCAACCCAGAATTAAAAAAAATAGAAGATACAATAGGCCTAGGGTTTCAAGCTCTATTTGATTTCAAATGCAATGATATTTAGTGATGTTCAATTGTGTTGTTGTCAAGGCAACCAAATATCACATTTGAAGGAGATGCATCTTCTGCTTGGATAGTTCCATCTGTGCCAATTACTTAAATGCTGACCAGACCGGACAAGTCACGTGCGCGAGCTTTACAAAATAAATGTAGAAATCCATGTTATTCAATTATTGTACCCACACTGCTCCCGCGCGTCAACTAGTGTCTGCGTTGCCAAGAGCTAAAATAGAACTCCTTTCTATTTCTGACGCAGATCGCGCTGCAAGTCCTGCCTCTCCCATCTCCTCATTCGTTTATAGAAGCAGGTACCCACGTGCCATCTCCTCATTGGTTATACCCACGTGGGTGATTGAAAGACAAACTGTTTTGCCGGTCGTCATGTGTGGTGGAAATTTCCTGTATTTACCAAATCATGAGAGCGAACCACACACAAGTCAGAGTTATCATAAAGTCCATCTTTAATTTTATGAGCTCCATCACAACCCTGTGACTCTCAGATCAATTCAGTGTCTATCAATTAATTATCTGAGAGTCCCTTACACATTGCAACTGAGATCCTTTGTAGCAAAGACACACATAGCCAGACAGCATTGGCCATAATTTATCGTTCAGCTTTGTCTCCTAAACTATGTTATTTTCTCAAACTCAGAACCATAAAACAAATCCTCATATCAACAGGCATATATCAAATCCACCCCTCCTTGACAAGATCACAGAGACACATTGACTGGCACACAGACATTGTGGAGCCAAGAGATACACACTTGACCTCTCCCCTCTCTGCAGCCCAAGTAACTTAGTCCTGACAGAGAACAGATGACTGCAACCCGGCCACAGTATTATACAAAAATAAACATTGTGATGAGAAGTAACTTACAAACATATGATGAATATAAAACATCTTACCTATGTTACCAACTAATTCTGATTATTCCCCAACACGTGGTAATACTATGAACGTTTAGATGCCAATCACCATATAAGTTCAAAAATGAAAAGCCTGGAAGGAGGAGAGATGACTAGAAACGATTTGGTTGACCGTTTTATGTGTGGATTAATTGTCTGAGTAGAGGACCTTGTGCATTTCAGGTAAAATAACAACTCAATGTTTATATCCTAGGACAAATTAGCTAGCAACAGCTAGCTAGCTAAATAGGACAAATTAGCTAGCATGTGCAAGCTAGCTAACTAAATTGCCATACATGTTTAATGCTTTTCGACCTGTTCCCAAATGAATGTAATTGGTTCAGATTGTTTTGATATTTTAACCTGCGTGTCGTGATCGCGTTTGGTGTGGGGGGACAAAATGTATGCACGATGGCGCGCGCGCAGCCGGTTTGGGTTCTGTGTTAGTCTGGCTTTAATTCTAGTTTGTCTACAAATTAGTAATTGATATGTTGGATTCATGTCTCCATCTCAACCAAAAATCTAAGTTGAAGAATAGGACTAAATCAAGTGCAAACTCTATTTAAAGTCCTATGCCTTGACTTAGATTTTTGGTTAAAATAGAGACAACAATCCAACATATCAACCAAACACAATTCAATATTACTTTGAAATACAGTAAATAGCCTAAAGTTAAGGCTATCTTACAAACTAATAGCATTCAACCTTAAAATTAGTAATTGATATGTTTTATAAATCGTATTCCCGTTTGAACTTTGATGTGCTTTAAATGATTGAAAGCCCACTGATAGAAATTTGATAGAAAATTGTTTTTGCATTGGAATTTGGTTGTGCTTTTAGGTGGTTGAAAGCATAGTAATAACTGATAAAACATTAGAAATGTAACTAACTTTTGGATGTCTTTTTTGAGTGGATGACTATATGTTGGAATCTCATTGATCAACGTCTCAATCAAATATTACCCAATTATCCACGTTGAAATGACATGGTGTGCTCAGTGGAAGGCAGTAACAGAGGAACTTTATTTTTGTGCTTTCAATGCTGCTCTGCAGCTCCCTGCTGAGAGTTTAAGTGTTTGAGCATCAATCAGGAGACAAAAATAATCATCTGTTCAGCACAGGGGACATCTCCTTAGTGAGAGCAGCTTTCAACATCTCCAGCAAATACTCTCTTAGTGAGTTATTCAATAAGCTACATTCAAACAGACTTCAGAAAAAACACCATCATAAGATTCGATCATGGGTGCGCACTTCAAGTTGAGTGTGTGCTTTAAAAAGAACACTAATCAATACAACAACCACGTTTCCATCTAGAGTTTTTATGCGAGTAGGCCTACAGTCCTGCGGTATAAAAAAGAATCAATAACAGCTGGAAATATGATGTTTCGGTAAAATCTGATAAACGCTGGCAGATAATTTGCTCGTTCGACATGGTGGGATCTTTTTGCGTCTGTAAAACTATTTATGCAAGAAATGAACCGCTTTTATGTGCAAATATTGATAATCACCATAATATCGAAGTAAACTTGGAGTCATGTGGTCCTCCCACTATGACTTGGGAAACCATGCAGTTTATTATGCTACAAATAAATGATATACTTCACCAGGTGGTGAAGTGTCCGGTGATGAGCTTGATGCTGCTTTCCAATAAATATCGAGGGTCTTACTCTGGTGACATGACAATCGATGCTTGACTGCCGTTTGACAAATAACAATATTTTTGCTCTCATCCATAATAATTTAACTGTGTCTGAAAGCTGTTAAGTAGAACGCAGGTGCCAAGACCAGAGTAGGGACATTTGCTATTTATTAATACAACAGTTTTTGTGACGCCAGGGGAGCAACTGTCACTGGGGGACAGGGGTGCTATGCCTGCCGGACTCAACCGCAGTCCGGCAATGTTATTTTAGGCGTATGAGATGCAGCTCACTAGCCAGCCATGGTTCCAGCAAGTTTGTGCCCTATAGGCAATATCAAATGTGCAAAAATGACTTAAGAAATATTTACAATTACCAGATATTCTCACATGGACCATATGTTGTATCAGGCTGTATCAGCCAATATGCTAGATGTAGTTTGAAGAGAGCAGAGTAGGAGAGACTTGCACTTTCTCTTGAGCTATTTTTATAGCCTACCTTTTAGGAGTGGGAAGATTTTCAGACAGAGAAATATGGGTGATCAATATCTAGGCAATGTAGTAAACTATTTAGGAAGTACATTTACTTGGAAAGATAACTGACCCATGCATCTCCGGCCATGCATATGCTATAGCCTACTCTATTTAATTGAGACCACAGGCGCACCTGAAGAATGATAGCAATAATGATTACAGCGACACTTGCTATGTTTGGGACCCAAGCTTAGTAAAATATGCAACTATATGTAAATATCGGTACATTTCATTGCCCTTATGCCTAAAACAAATGCAATATAGACAATAACAAATAACAATGAAATTAAATATTAATATAAATATATATCCAGGTTTATTTTCCCCCATTAAAAACACTCTTACATATCTGTCTAGGTTGGAACTGTTGCTGTTAAAATACAATAAATAATTTTCATTCTGAACTGGAATAAACTGATGGATCACATCACACAGATGAGTAACAGAACACACACACAGGCTTTTTGATAGTGCAACCCTAAGTAACAGTACATATGAAAAATTCAGGCCTACTGTACATCTTACTGTACAAATTATTGTTTAAAAAAAATATAGTTTGGAACTGTTGCTGTTTAAAAAACAATACATATTTTTTTATTTATAACTATAATAAACTGATTGATCATATCACACAGATGTAGACCAGAAAACACACAGTCCTAATGAGAGGTTGAAGTTTTCAACAAGCATGTCTATTCTGTATAGGTATGTGGTGCCAGACTGGATCATAACATTTACTGCTTTCTCAGTCAGGCAGGAGGCCGCTTCCTGTTGCAGATGAGCAACCCAGAACTGTGTGAGTGTTTGCCTCAAAAAGCATCTTGCTTCAATCAGTTTATTCCAGTTCAGAATATTAATTATTACTTGTATTTTAACAGCAACAGTTCCAACCTAGACTAGTTTTCAACAATAATTTCTTCAGTAAGATGTACAGTAGGCCTGATCATTTTTCATATTCATCTGTACTGCTACTAAGGGTTGCACCATTAGTAACTAGCTAGCTTGCTTTGGCTAATGTTAGCTATTAGCTGTGTAATTTACAAGGCCACGGGATTGTTTGAAAGCGAAACTCACATCTACTACTATGAGAGTTAGTCCTCCCTTATTTCTGCTTATCATCGCCTGTTATAAAATTACAACGCCTTGCTAGTTGACTTACTTTTCCACTGTCGAAGCACTTTTTCCTGAAGCATTATGCCCTGTTCTGAAATAACTCCCTGGGTTTACCATCATGCTGTATGTTTGGTCAGGACCTGTCGTTGTATTAATGTGTTCGTTTTGAGAGACTCATTACTAACGTTAAGCACTTCCCCGCACAAAACACATTGTGGGCGCTCCTCGTTATTTCTCAAAGTGTGTATGAAAAAGAGAGAAACTCATCCCTGTATTTGCGTTTCATGGCAATTGAGCTCAGTCAGATTTGATGATGGCGAGTGGGAATGACAAGTCAGTGGCTGACAGGGCATCATCTGCTGCTGAACGGCAGCGCTGCAGCGTGTGTCGCGGAGTGGTCTTCAAGAAAACGGTAGAAAAAAAGATCCGGTGAACCGCGAAGCACACCGGCATCTCCCGCTCGCGCAGCTGCCAAACTGAGCAGAGACTGCTGCTAAGCAGAGAGCGCAATGAACAGAGAGCACAGATGCACATGTCCAAATCAATTCCAGTAATAAAATAAATAATTATAAATGTACTCAGATACGTCGTGACCCACCAAACCCTCCCCTAACCCGGACGACGCTGGGCCAATTGTGCGCCGCCCTATGGGACGCCCGATCACTGCCGGTTGTGATACACCACGGGATCTAACCTGGGTATGTTGTGACGCCTCTAGTGGCGCAGCCTTAGACCGCCGCGCCACTATTAAACATATTTATTTTTTCTTACTTTTTGTTATAAATAGAGATGGCATATTGGCGTGTGTAAAAATGCAGGAAATGAGGTTGACATTCCCACCCGGTACATGAACACTTAAGCAAAAAATGTAATTCTATTAATTATATTACTGATTGTTTTATGCACAAAAAAGTTAATTTGGAAAGGTGTTTCCGCTAACACATTAGTGCGGCTGGTTTCCGGGTTAAACTGGCGGGTGTTAAGAAGAGCGTGAGGTAGGTCATGTCATGACTCGAACTTCAACTCTCCCGAACACGTTGGGGAGTTGAAGCGATGAGACAAATCTTAATTGTATATCATGAAATTGGGGAGAATTATTATTATTATTTTTAAATGTATGTCAGTTTGGTGGAAGCACACTACTGTTGGAAAAAGTTGCATGTTTTCTTAATGCGGATTTTCCTATATTTGCATGAATGTCTGTCACCATTGGATGCAAACCTAGCTAATGTTTTACATTAGCAGTCCTCACTGTACTGAAGTACTCCTACACTAATAGCATTTTACGCTCATATCTGACATAGTCCACTCAAATGGCATTGGCATATCAACACCAGTTATCAGCATAATCACAAAGTCCTTGCGCATGTCTTTTACTTAAGGAAGTGAAAGGTAATCCTCATCAGGGGGATCAAGTTACAAGGTCAGAGTGAAAGGCCTACCAGCAGAGTGAAAGGATGCTGCAGGGGGGAAACACAGTCGCCTACTGTAGAGGTGTGCTAAGGTGAGCCCTGCTGAGCTGTGCTGAACTGAGCATGGCAGGGCGACCCGTACTCCACCGGTGTTCTATTGCGCTGATAAGGCAGGAGACGACCTCAAGAGAGCCTAAATTAGACCTTGTCCTAAAGCCAAGCACACTGAGTCAGGAGAGGGACAGTGTACCGTTGGAACCTGGCAACATTTTGGAGGTGACTAAATAATATCTTGACCCTTACTTTGGCCTGTCTGAGAGAGGAGAAATCCTGTGATGAGATTCAGCACCACATATTGTAGCAGCATGAGGCCCTCATCCCTGATACCTGGCAGATAAGATGGATAGAGAGGGCAGAGTTCATTACTCTTTGAAGCCAGTCTCAGCAGAGGCTCAGAAATGTAACTGGGTCGTTCGACGAATAGAGTACATTTTGTGTCCCTTGAGATATTTTAAGTTGAAATTGTGCACCGATATTGCAATTGAAAAGCCTGTTATAATAAATTAAGTCCCCTTTAATATAGACCACATGGGAAATTCAATAAATCAGATTTTTAATATGAATAAAGACTTGCTCAAGATTTGCATTTTGACATTCTCCCTCATCATGTTTTTCAGACTTCTAGGAAGATTTCAACCCAGTTATGTTCCTGCTTTGACAAAGTAATTTCTTAAGATTATTATTTATTTCTTGTGATTTTTTATTTATTTATTTCACCGTTATTTAACCAGGTAGGCAAGTTGAGAACAAGTTCTCATTTACAATTGCGACCTGGCCAAGATAAAGCAAAGCAGTTCGACACGTACAACAACACAGAGTTACACATGGAGTAAAACAAACATACAGTCAATAATACAATAGAAAAATAAGTCTATATACAATGTGAGCAAAGGAGGTGAGATAAGGGAGGAAAAGGCATAAAAAGGCCATGGTGGCGAAGTAAATACAATATAGCAAGTAAAACACTGGAATGGTAGATTTGCAGTGGAAGAATGTGCAAAATAGAAATAGAAATGCAAAGGAGCAAAATAAATAAATACAGTAGGGGAAGAGGTAGTTGTTTGGGCTAAATTATAGATGGGCTATGTAAAGGTGCAGTAATCTGTGAGCTGCTCTGACAGCTGGTGCTTAAAGCTAGTGAGGGAGATAAGAGTTTCCAGTTTCAGAGATTTTTGTAGTTCGTTCCAGTCATTGGCAGCAGAGAACTGGAAGGAGAGGCGGCCAAAGGAGGAACTGGTTTTGAGGGTGACCAGAGAGATATACCTGCTGGAGCGCGTGCTACAGGTGGGTGCTGCTATGGTGACCAGCGAGCTAAGATAAGGGGGACTTTACCTAGCAGGGTCTTGTAGATGACATGGAGCCAGTGGGTTTGGCGATGAGTATGAAGCAAGGGCCAGCCAACGAGAGCGTACAGGTCGCAGTGGTGGGTAGTATATGGGGCTTTGGTGACAAAACGGATGGCACTGTGATCGACTGCATCCAATGTATTGAGTAGGGTATTGGAGGCTATTTTGTAAATGACATCGCCGAAGTCGAGGATCGGTAGGATGGTCAGTTTTACGAGGGTATGTTTGGCAGCATTAGTGAAGGATGCTTTGTTGCGAAATAGGAAGCCAATTCTAGATTTAACTTTGGATTGGAGATGTTTGATGTGAGTCTGAAAGGAGAGTTTACAGTCTAACCACACACCTAGGTATTTGTAGTTGTCCACATATTCTAAGTCAGAACCGTCCAGAGTAGTGATGCTGGATGGGCGGGCAGGTGCAGGCAGCGATCGGTTGAAAAGCATGCATTTAGTTTTACTTGTATTTAAGAGCAGTTGGAGAGTTGTATGGCATTGAAGCTCGTCTGGAGGGTTGTTAACACAGTGTCCAAAGAAGGGCCAGAAGTATACAGAATGGTGTCGTCTGCGTAGAGGTGGATCAGAGATTCACCAGCAGCAAGAGCGACATCATTGATGTATACAGAGAAGATAGTCGGCCAAATAATTGAACCCTGTGGCACCCCCATAGAGACTGCCAGAGGCCCGGACAACAGGCCCTCCGATTTGACACACTGAACTCTGAACTCTCTCGAGTCTGCCTATGAGGATGTGGTGATTGACAGAGTCGAAAGCCTTGGCCAGGTCAATGAATACGGCTGCACAGTATTGTTTCTTATCGATGGCGGTTAAGATATCGTTTAGGACCTTGAGCGTGGCTGAGGTGCACCCATGACCAGCTCTGAAACCAGATTGCATAGCGGAGAAGGTGTGGTGGGATTCAAAATGGTTGGTAATCTGTTTGTTGACTTGGCTTTCGAAGACCTTAGAAAGGCAGGGTAGGATAGATATCGGTCTGTAGCAGTTTGGGTCCAGAATGGTGGAAACATGGCCAGCTGTAGAGAAATGCTTATTGAAATTCTCAATTATAGTGTATTTATCGGTGGTGACCGAGTTTCCTACAGTGGGGAGAACAAGCATTTGATACACTGCCGATTTCCAGAAAATCACATTGTATGATTAAGTAATTAATTAGCATTTTATTGCATGACATAAGTATTTGATCACCTACCAACCTGTAAGAATTCCGTCTCTCACAGACCTGTTAGTTTTTATTTAAGAAGCCCTCCTGTTCTCCACTCATTACCTGTATTAACTGCACCTGTTTGAACTCGTTACCTGTATAAAAGACACCTGTCCACACAATCAATCAAACAGACTCCAACCTCTCCACAATGGCCAAGACCAGAGAGCTGTGTAAGGACACCAGGGGTAAAATTGTAGACCTGCACAAGGCTGGGATGGGCTACAGGACAATAGGCAAGCAGCTTGGTGAGAAGGCAACAACTGTTGGCACAATTATAAGAAAATGGAAGAAGTGCAAGATGACGGTCAATCACCCTCGGTCTGGGGCTCCATGCAAGATCTCACCTCGTGGGGCATCAATGATCATGAGGAAGGTGAGGGATCAGCCCCAAACTACATGGCAGGACCTGGTCAATGACCTGAAGAGAGCTGGGACCGCAGTCTCAAAGAAAACCATTAGTAACACACTACGCCGTCATGGATTAAAATCCTGCAGCGCACGCAAGGTCCCCCTGCTCAAGCCAGTGCATGTCCAGGCCCGTCTGAAGTTTGCCAATGACCATCTGGATGATCCAGAGGAGGAATGGGAGAAGGTCATGTGGTCATGAGACAAAAATAGAGCTTTTTGGTCTAAACTCCACTTGCCGTGTTTGGAGGAAGAAGAAGGATGAGTACAACCCCAAGAACACCATCCCAACCGTGAAGCATGGAGGTGGAAACATCGTTCTTTGGGGATGCTTTTCTGCAAAGGGGACAGGACGACTGCACCGTATTGAGGGGAGGATAGATGGGGCCATGTATCGCGAGATCTTGGCCAACAACCCCCTTCCCACAGTAAGAGCACTGAAGATGGGTCGTGGCTGGGTCTTCCAGCATGACAACAACCCGAAACACACAGCCAGGGCAACTAAGGAGTGGCTCCGTAAGAAGCATCTCAAGGTCCTGGAGTGGCCTAGCCAGTCTCCAGACCTGAACCCAATAGAAAATCTTTGGAGGGAGCTGAAAGTCCGTATTGCCCAGCGACAGCCCCGAAACCTGAAGGATCTGGAGAAGGTCTGTATGGAGGAGTGGGCCAAAATCCCTGCTGCAGTGTGTGCAAACCTGGTCAAGAACTACAGGAAACGTATGATCTCTGTAATTGCAAACAAAGGTTTCTGTACCAAATATTAGGTTCTGCTTTTCTGATGTATCAAATACTTGTGTCATGCAATAAAATGCAAATTAGTTACTTAAAAAACATACAATGTGATTTTCTGGATTTTGTTTTAGATTTCGTCTCTCATAGTTGAAGTGTACCTATGATAAAAATTACAGACATACTTTGTAAGTAGGAAAACCTGCAAAATCAGCAGTGTATCAAATACTTGTTCTCCCCAATGTATCCTCAGTGCAGTGGGCAGCTGGGAGGAGGTGTTCTTATTCTCCATGGACTTTACAGTGTCCCATAACTTTTTTGAGTTTGTGTTGCAGGAAGCAAATTTCTGCTTGAAAAAGCTAGCCTTGGCTTTTCTAACTGCCTGTGTATATTGGTTTCTAATTTCCCTGAAAAGTTGCATATCACAGGGGCTGTTCGATGCTAATACAGAACGCCATAGGATGTTTTTGTGTTGGTTAAGGGCAGTCAGGTCTGGAGAGAACCAAGGGCTATATCTGTTCCTGGTTCTAAATTTCTTGAATGGGGCATGCTTATTTAAGATGGTGAGGAAGGCATTTATAAAAAAAACAGTTATCCTCTACTGACGGGATGAGGTCAATAGCCTTCCAGGATACCCAGGCCAGGTCGATTAGAAAGGCCTGCTCGTGTGTTTCAGGGCGCGTTTGACAGTGATGAGTGGAGGTCGTTTGACCGCTGACCCATTACGGATGCAGGCAATGAGGCAGTGATCGCTGAAAACAGCAGAGGTGTATTTAGAGGACAAGTTGGTTAGGATGATATCTATGAGGGTGCCCGTGTTTACGGCTTTGGGGTGGTACCTGGTAGGTTCATTGATCATTCGTGTGAGATTGAAGGCATCAAGCTTAGATTGTAGGATGGCTGGGGTGTTAAGCATGTCAAGGTTTAGGTCACCTAGCAACACGAGCTCTGAAGATTGATGATGGGCAATCAGTTCACATATGGTGTCCAGAGCACAGATGGGGGCAGAGGGGGGTCTATAGCAGGCGGCAACGGTGAGAGACTTGTTTTTAGAGAGGTGGATTTTTAAAAGTAGAAGTTCAAATTGTTTGGGTACAGACCTGTATAGTAGGACAGAACTCTGCAGGCTATCTCTGCAGTAGATTGCAACACCGCCCCCTTTGGTCGTTCAATCTTGTCTGAAAATGTTGTAGTTAGGGATGGAGATTTCAGAGTTTTTGGGGGTCTTCCTATGCCAGGATTCAGACACGGATAGGACATCCGGGTTGGCAGAGTGTGCTAAAGCAGTGAATAAAACAAACTTAGGGAGGAGGCTTCTAATGTTAACATGCATGAAACTAAGGCTATTATGGTTACAGAAGTCATCAAAAAAGAGCGCCTAAGGAATAGGAGTGGAGCTAGGAACTGCAGGACCTGGATTCACCTCTACATCACCAGAGGAACAGAGGAGGAGTAGGATAAGGGTACGGCTAAAAGCTTTGAGAATTGGTCGTCTAGGACTTCTGGAACAGAGAGTAAAAGGAGCAGGTTTATGGGTACGATAAAATAGCTTCAAGGTATAATGTACAGACAAAGGTATGGTAGGATGTGAATAAGGTGGAGGTAAACCTAGGCATTGAGTGATGAGAGAGATATTGTCTCTAGAAACATCATTGAAACCAGGTGATGTCATCGCATGTGTGGGTGGTGGAATTGAAAGGTTGGATAAGGTATAATGAGCAGGGCTAGAGGCTCTACAGTGAAATAAGCCAATAAACACTTACCAGAACAGCAATGGACCAGGCATATTGACATTAAGGAGAGGCATGCTTAGCCGAGTAATCATAAGGGTCCAGTGAGTAGTGAGGTTGGTTGGGGTCACGGCGATTTAGACAGCTAGCCGGGCCATGGGTAGCAAGCTGGCAGAGGATGGAGGTCTGTTTTTAGCCACCTCGTGCGTTTCCGTCGGTACATTAGTGGGGTTCCGTGTGGTAGATTCATTTACGTAATTCATTTAGTGATTCATTTATGTCTGTCCCTCATTTTAAGGTCAACCCTGTTATGTGAACTGAACTTTTGTTTTAATATGGTGAAGCTGTTCCTTTTCAAAATATATAAAAAACATTGAACATAATAACAGCCAGGTGTCATAGTTTGTCATAGTGTGGCAGCAGGTAAACTGGTTGTCCTCCTTTTGACCATTTTCTGGTGTTTTGTGGTGGACAGCTGAGTGCGTCTCGCATAACATGTAAACCCTGTTACCCATAGGCTAGAAATGTTTTAACAATTAATACTAGACCCTCCCTGTTGCACACAACACACTTTCATTCCCCTTGTCACAATGGCTGATTAAAGATAAAAACCTAAACCCTGATATGGTCAACCCTGTTATTTTAATGGCACTGACTAAAGTCTTTTTTTTTCCAACCCCTTGAAATGGGATAACATGTACTTTATGAAGTTGAACATATGCTCTTTATGACAGCATGTTAAAATTAAATGAAATTCATTGTTTATTTTTATTATGTTACATTAACCAAAATGTACTCTATTTGTGGAACGACCCAACCAGCATTTTGAATTTCACTGTATTCATCACATTTTTGCTGGTTCAAAACATTTGCCTTTTTGCTTTAGTTTTTCATTGCTAAACCTGCTTACACCTCTGGCTTTATGGGAATCTCTTGGATTGCTTTAATCAGAATAATAGCAAGGGAGGTCAGGGATGAGCATGTAATACAGTGATTAACCCCAATTATTAAAGCAAAATCCAGTCAGATGACTTGTCATGAAAACCTGCTCCATCTTACCAGTAATAAAATAACAAGATAACACACCGTAAAGTCCACAATAAATAACTAATGGTTCCACCATACTTTAAGAGACAGGTCCTCTCATAACTTAAAGATGAGTTCTAAAAATAAAACAAAAACGTTATCCATTTTGCATATGTTACGTCCTGCAAAAACGTCCTGCAAAAACAACAATTCATACGATATGTTACGAATTCCAATTCGTACAATATGTTACGAATTTGCAAGGCCTTAAGATCCCGTTCAATCTCTTTAAGGCCATTTAAAAGCTCATTAGTAAAAGTGCAATAACACTCCATAGATTCAGAAGCAGACATTTGTGTGATTTAGATTTCAATAAAGCTTTTGTGCTGCACCCAGCTCTGAATAATTATTCTAGTAATCAACAGAGAATATAGATGGTTTGACACCACAGACGTCTCATTAAAGCAAACAGAAAGGGAGCTACTGTAGATAAATATATGTGAGACAATGGAAGAGCTGCTCCTCCTCTCTTTTACAGGCTTCTATTTCATTATTACATTTTCTGTCCTCCCCTGGACTACGGCCAACAGCCTACTGGCCAGGACATGTCCTGAATGATGGTGCCTGTGGTGTGTATTAAATGGGAGCAATCTATATAGCTGTACCCCAGTGGACCCTGTCATTCAGACTACATGGCTTTGGATAGGAGCACCTGCGATGTGACTACATGTGTGAACATATAGCTATGGTGACAGAGGTCACATTGAGAGTGAAGCAACAGTGAAGATCCCAGAACCTGAAACATACACACACGTATGTACGTCAGAACACCATACAACACATGTGATATAGTTACATTTAATTTGTCCTTTCATGCATTTCTGATTATGCTACATCTGATTTATCCATACGCTATCTCGATTCCGGACTGGATCCTGGTCACGGGGTGCCGTTAAACCATAAGATTCCCATGGTGGGCACCAAGGTTGTTAATTGCTGACTGATGATGTAACAGCTCTGAGCAGAACACTATGCAGTGCAGAGTTCCAAAACCTTTTCAGGAATATGCAGCATGTTTGATTGCAGGAGACTGCAGCATGATGTGAACTAATTAACATATTTGATGCACTGTCTTTGTCTCTGTTTCTGTCCCTGTCTCTGTTTCTGTCTTTATCTCTGTCTCTGTTCCTGTCTTTGTCTCTGTTTCTGTCTTTATCTCTGTTTCTCTCTTTGTTTCTGTTTCTGTCTTTATCTCCTGTCACTGTTTCTGTCTCTGTTTCTGTTCCTGTCTTTGCCTCTGTTTCTGTCTCTGTTTCTGTCCCTGTCACTGTTTCTGTTTCTGTCCCTGTCACTGTCTCTGTTTCTGTCCCTGTCACTGTTTCTGTCTCTGTTTCTGTCCCTGTTTCTGTCCCTGTCACTGTCTCTGTTTCTGTCTCTGTTTCTGTCCCTGTCACTGTCTCTGTTTCTGTCACTGTCTCTGTTTGTCTTTATCTCTGTCACTATCTTTGTCTCTGTTTCTGTCCCTGTTTCTGTTTCTGTCCCTGTCTCTGTTTCTGTCTTTCTCTGTCTCTGTTTCTGTTTGTCTTTATCTCTGTCACTGTCTTTGTTTCTGTCTCTGTTTCTGTTTCTGTCTTTATCTCTGTCTCTGTTTCTGTCTTTATCTCTGTCTCTGTTTCTGTCTTTATCTCTGTCACTGTTTCTGTTTCTGTCTTTCTCTGTCACTGTCTCTGTTTCTGTCTTTCTCTGTCACTGTCTCTGTTTCTGTCTTTATCTCTGTCTCTGTTTCTGTCTTTATCTCTGTCACTGTTTCTGTTTCTGTCTATCTTTGTCACTGTCTCTGTTTCTGTCTCTGTTTCTGTCTCTGTTTCTGTCTCTGTTTCTGTCTTTATCTCTGTCACTGTCTCTGTTTCTGTCTCTGTTTCTGTCTTTATCTCTGTCTTTATCTCTGTCACTGTCTCTGTTTCTGTCTCTGTTTCTGTCTTTATCTCTGTCACTGTCTCTGTTTCTATCTTTATCTTTGTCACTGTCTCTGTTTCTGTCTGTTTCTGTTTCTGTCTTTATCTCTGTTACTGTCTCTGTTTCTGTCTTTATCTCTGTCACTGTCTCTGTTTCTGTCTCTGTTTCTGTCTCTGTTTCTGTCTCTGTTTCTGTCTTTATCTTTGTCACTGTCTCTGTTTCTGTCTATCTCTGTCACTGTCTCTGTTTCTGTCTTTATCTTTGTCACTGTCTCTGTTTCTGTCTTTGTCTCTGTTTCTGTCTCTGCTTCTGTCTCTGCTTCTGTCTCTGCTTCTGTCTCTGCTTCTGTCTTTGTTTCTGTCTCTGTTTCTGTCTCTGTTTCTGTCTTTATCTCTGTCACTGTCTCTGTTTCTGTCTTTATCTTTATCACTGTCTCTGTTTCTGTCTGTCTCTGTTTCTATTTATATCTCTGTTTCTGTCTCTGCTTCTGTTTCTGTCTCTGTCTCTGTTTCTGTCTCTGTCTCTGTTTCTGTCTCTGTCTCTGTTTCTTTCTCTGTCAAGACTAAATCAAATACTGTGAACCAGAGCTTGATGATAGACTTAGTGTTTGGCTTTCAGAGGGGGGAAATACACATACGTCACTGTATGTCATAAAGTAAGGAGATGGCTTTACCATGGTCATTGGCTTATTATTATGGTAAATGGCTATATCAACTTGCTGTAAAAAAATCATTTTTAGAAATTGTATGACCAACATGTCGTATAGCCCACATGAAAAGGCCAATACAATAGTTGAGTGCAACAAGAAGGTTCTTTGTCTTTTTGGAAAGATGACCAGCCAACTCCCCACACAGATTAGTATTTGATAAAAGGACACTGTGTGTGATTGGGCCTGTTTGGGTTTTCAGTAATAACTACTAGTACATCACCGGGGCTGAGCTATCTGCCATCCAGGACCTCTATATCAGGTGGTGTCAGAGGAAGGCCTAACACTCAATATACTATATAATACAAACCATACACAATGCCTCACACACACTACATTGACAATCCCACACAAAACCCACACACATTCGCTACATACACACACACAAACACGACCTCCACCTCCACTCCACGTCCCCCTGGGTTTGACCACTCTCTCCCTCTGGTCCTCCTGGGTTTGACTTCCACTCTCTCCCCCTGGTCCTGAATTCCACTCTCTCTCTCTGGTCCTCCTGGGTTTGACTTCCACTCTCTCCCTCTGGTCTTCCTGGGTTTGACCACTCTCTCCCTCTGGTCTTCCTGGGTTTGACCACTCTCTCCCTCTGGTCCTCCTGGATTTGACTTCCACTCTCTCCCTCTGGTCCTCCTGGGTTTGACCACTCTCTCCCTCTGGTCCTCCTGGATTTGACTTCCACTCTCTCCCTCTGGTCCTCCTGGGTTTGACCACTCTCTCCCTCTGGTCCTCCTGGGTTTGACTTCCACTCTCTCCTTCTGGTCCTCCTGGGTTTGACCTCCACTCTCTCTCCTGTGGTCTGGGACGGGAGCTGCCTCTGGTTTGTGTTCTTTGTACTTCTCATCCTCCGTATCAGCTTGGGACACACCTTATTAATGGCACACGGGGGCTACAGAACTGACTTGTTGACTGGAGGCTTCATTAGCAGGCTCCACTCCTGAGGTGGTCAATTTTAGGCAGAAGTGTCAACGTCAGCTGCCCTCTGAGATGGCACCTCTCCACTGTCTGTTCCACACCCAGTCTAAATCAACCTACATCTCTAGATGTATCTAAATCCATCACAGAAAAATCTGTTTGAGTGTAAATAATGCCAGAACCATTCTGTTTCTATAGACTCAGTGGTGATGTCCATGTTGACTGTGGCCAAGCCTTTCCACCAGGCCTTTGTTCAGACAGTTGATTAAGAGCTCTTTGGTAAACAGCTGATGACGAGAGGCTATTATAAATGTGGGCACACAGACAGACGGCTGGGTCCTCTCAGCGACGCCCACCTGTGTGAGTTATGCAAGGTTGTTTAATTCTCTAATCACACACCTTCTACGCACAGTTCAGCCTTGGCCAATTAGCATGTGGCACCCTGGGATACAGACTCTCATCAGTTATTCATTACCACATTATAATCAAAGTTAAACATCCATGTCACAGACTCAAAAAAAGGGCAAGCTACCACCTCAATACATCCACCATACGCTGCGATGGGAGAATCAAATTTCAGTTCAAACAATGCAATTCGGGCAGAGGGGGCTGGTGGGATGAGCTACCGGAGGAGGGGCTAATTGTAATGGCTGGAATGGAGTAAATGGAAGGGTATCAAACAGATATAAACATACAGAAACCACAGGTTTGACTCGTTCCATAAATTCCATTCCAGCCATTACAATGAGCCCGTATATCTCCTCACACCAGCCTCCTCTGAATTTGGGTCTACCTTAATTTCAATATTTAGTAAATAGCCAGGCTAAGTAATGCAGTAATCATGACAGCCATTGCGTTAGGAAGTCTCAGCAGCCTGCGTGTGTATTTACTTTGCGTTCATTCTGCAACTCTCTTGCTGCTCAGCCTAGCATCCAGTCACTGTGACAAATACATCATAAAAGCAGGGAGACTGAAAAGTGCTGTCGGCGATGAAGGAGACACACTCCACACCACGTTTGTACAGTTTCAAGTCTGGAACCCTCAAAAGGAGCATCCATACAGTAATTACACACAGAGATAGAGATAAGCCAGATAGCCGGGGAGCCATTCATGTGCAAAGCACCATCCTACTTAGTATGCCTGTCACTGGAACCAGAGCAATATGGCAAGCCTTGTTTGAGGCGAAACGCAACATGTTGTGCACAAATACGTATGTGAGTAAGCACAGAGTTAGAGAAGGGAACAGGGGATACCTAGTCAGTTGTACAACTGAATGCATTCAACTGAAATGTGTCTTCTGCATTTAACCGTTAATTTAATCGGCTGTGAGTGTGTTTGTGTGGGTGTACAGTGTGTCTGTGTGTGTGTGTGTGTGTGTGTGTGGCAGAGGTAATTTCCTAGAGTTCACAGGAACGTTGTTGCTCGTCTCTAGGTAGAGCATGCATGACAGACTCTTCAATGAGCACCAGGCTCCTAAAATAAACGTCCCCATCATACGGCCCAGGAGACAGCTCTGGTGGTGCTGAGAAGAGGCCCTGCAGCCAGGGAGCCACTGAGGACTCCTTCTGACAGACATCCCACTCAATTAACATTCAGCATGCATCCCAATGCTACAGGCAGCCAATACGTTCAAATAAACATGACTTCAACAACAAGGAGAGGTAGTGCAATTGTAGTGGCACAGCCAACATGCATGTCCAGGCATGTTGGAATCCACAGCTTGGAAATTGGTTTAGAAACTTGAGGTCGAGAATGCAATCAAAAAATTCAGGACAAATTTAGCTTATTCCTGCTAAAACAAAATGTGTAATTTATTTTATTTTGTAAATGCATTTTGACATCAGTACATTTGATAAATGGTGTGAAGAAACAACTAAGTTACAACGGGTTGAGGGTTAAGAACAAACATAGCCTGTGCCAACATGCACCATGCAGGGGGAGAGAAGCACATGCACTCTGTCCCTGAACTCATCTGGGCCCTGAGTGGCAGTGCCTAGGATGAGTCTATGCCAGGCTCAGAGAAACAGCCCTCTGACAGGCAGCTGCCTGACTTGGCAACACTCCTGGCTCCTCATAACTTCACATCCCATAATGACTGTGAAAAATGCCCTGTCACCTTTCAAGCGCCACATATGGTGTCACAGCTTAGAGGATGTCACTCCCAGGCATCAATGCATCACATGGATTAGGGAATCTAGTGAAAAAAACACGGGAAGGAAGGGCAAACAGCAGAAATGTTTGTTCTATCTGTTGTGTCTGCAAGTTCAAACCGGTCCTTGTCTGCACCCAGGATTTACTGTTGAACATAAAAAGTATTCTGAGGTATAGAGATTGGGAATTTGGTTTGATATAGTTGATAAAAAATGTGTCTGGTATTTTTTGATAGCACTATTGATGATAAACTGTATCGCAGTTCTATAGTTAGATCCATATCTTTCTCATATTTTCTTCTTAAGTTGCAGGTCTGTTTGTTATTTTTTGGTATTTTATTAGGATCCCCATTAGCTGTTGCAAAAGCAGCAGCTACTCTTCCTGGGGTCCACTGTTGTAGTCTAATGGAGAGAGAGGTGGAAGGCTAGTTTCAGTTGTTCACTGCCTCCACTGTCAGATATTCATTAGTGAAGGTATTTTTGAAGATCTAAACTGTTTCTGACATTTTAGCAGCAAACAAATCTAATGGCTTTTTTACGAGCTTATTTGCTCAACATCCTGCCATTTCGTGCTCATTAATGCATGGCCTTTTAAAGGGCATTTACTAAGATATGGGGATGGAGCTGTAACAAAGCCAGCATATCATTATTCACACTTCACAAAGCCCATCGCAGGTGCTTTCATGTGTACAGAATGTCCTTGTTTTGTAGATATCCAGCTCCTGTATTTGATCACATAGTCAAATGTAATGGAGGTGAACATCAGGTACAATGTGACCTTAACAGGAATGAAACTAGAATAATTAAAGGGAGGCCTTCAACTGTTTCCCATTGTGCCAATTAATGTGCCTCTTTTCTATAATGGCCTTGGCACTGTTCTCTTCCTCAACTCTCTCCCTCCCTCCCACTCCCTATTCCTCCTATCGTCACGTGTACACACACACACACACACACACACACACACACACACACACACATGCATGCACACAGCCACAAACACACTCGCACACACACACACTCACACAAACACACACACACACACACACACATGCTCACAGTTACACACACCAAACACACACAATTTGAGGAGAGTAGAGTTTTAACATGATTCAGTGCAGGTTAAACAAATAATAGATGGTATAATGAATGCCATCAGTGCCATCAGCTCAGCTGCAAAATAGAACACACAAAAACTCTGATATTTACATATATGTTCACCCAAATGTTCAAAAAGTCCATTAAAATGGCTGAATAGAACCCTCGGAGCAGGTAATGAATCTCTTTTGAATTCAAAAGGGGAGAAATATAACATTTCAATGATAATGACATTTTGAGTGGCTCCACGCTGTCATGTTCTGTGACTGGTGAGTCACTGAATGAAATGAATATTATGTCACCGTCTGAGCATGAGTGGAAAGACCTTTACTTCAACCGTATAGTTTCAGCAAAATCAAGCCAAGCTTATTGACAGCTCAGGTAAAAACAAACCATGGAACTGTATGGGCCACTGACTCCTGAAGAGAGCACAAGAATATGTTCATAATCAATCATAATCAATTAAACTTTTACTTTAATACGATTTAATCACATTATATAAGAGCATTGCTGATTACACGAAGGGGCAAAGCCCTACATTAACATGGGATACTTGTGGTATTGGATGAGGTATGTGTAGTTAGGTACAGGTCTATCTTTCCCTTGGGAGCCATTAAAGAGGGTGACTTGCAGGCCACCTGTTTCTCAGTGTGGGACTAAGCTGGAGTGAGTTGTGTGGAGTGAGGAGAGCTGGGCCCACCGTGTGGCCGTGGCAGCGTCAGGTCCAGAGCCTGGATAATGAGTCAGGTTGGATCATTAGGGCACTGAGACGTGCACACAAAGAACCGGACTTCAAAAGCCTCAATGGAGCCATGGCTCCACACATTTCCTTCGACCACAATGTAAAAGTCACACATACAAAAGACCCCTGACGATCTGTAGCCAGGCGGGTCTGAGGTTGAAGAAATAAATAAAACACAAGTCTAAGTCTCTGAAGTCTAATTCAGTCTTTACCTCTGGAAATCATTTAGCAGCCTCTCATCTTTTTCATAAGAAAGAAAAAGTACACGTTTGTTTGAAGGAGAGAAAAAAAAGCAGAAAGAATGCAAGCCACGGAGCCTCCCGGGTGGCGCAGTGGTCTAAGGCACTGCATCGCAGTGCTAGCTCTGCCACCAGAGATTCTGGGTTCGAGTCCAGGCTCTTTCGCAGCCGGCCGTGACCGGGAGGCCATGGGGCGGCGTGCAATTGCCTCAGCGTCGTCCGGGTTAGGGAGGGTTTGGCCTGCAGGGATATCCTTGTCTCATCGTGCACCGGCCGTGACCAGGAGGCCATGGGGCGGCGTGCAATTGCCTCAGCGTCGTCCGGGTTAGGGAGGGTTTGGCCTGCAGGGATATCCTTGTCTCATCGTGCACTAGTGACTCAGTGACTCCTGTGGCGGGCCGGGCGCAGTGCACGCTGACCAGGTCGCCAGATGTACGGTGTTTCCTCCGACACATTGGTGCGGCTGGCTTCTGGGTTTGATGGGCATTGTGTCAAGAAGCAGTTGGGTTGGGTTTCGGATTCGGTTGTTTAGGTTGTGTTTCGGAGGACGCATGGCTCTCAACCTTCGCCTCTCCCGAGTCCGTACAGGAGTTGCAGCGATGAAACAAGACTGTAACTACTACCAATTGTGTCAGGATTTGGACAGGGTTGTTCAGGTTTTGGTCACTAGATGCCCCCATTATGCTTTTTGACCCTTTTGTTTTCCCTTGTTTCCAGTTATTATTTGCACCTGTGCCTCGTTTCCCTTGATTGTATTTAAACTCTTAGTTTTCTTCAGTTCTTTGCTATGTGTTTGAATGTTGGCACCCAGCCCCAGTGATGCTGTGAACATTTGTTGCTCCAGTTTGTTGCTCTCTCTTGTGGTACTCTGTTTCTGGTATTGTTTATTTATTTTTGATTGTCTTTTGAGGCTTTTTTTCTGCTTGTGGATTTACCTTTTTGACTTGGAGGATTACCTTTGTTCTCTTGGAATTACTTTTGATGTTGTGGATTTATATTTTTGCCTGAAGAACTTTCCTTTTACTTTATTAAAACAGCGTCTCAAGTACTGCTGTGTCTGCCTCATCTTCTGAGTTCTGCTGACTATTCGTGGCTCAGTTTGCTAAGTGACTGTTTCTCACACCGGAGACCCGGGTCCTGACAAATTGGGGAGAAAAAGGGGTAAAAATAAATAAAAAATGAATGCAGGCCACATCCGAATCAGAGTGATACAGTACTCACACATTCTACAGCACTCACACATTCTACAGCACTCCTACAAGCCCTAAGAGGTATGTTTCAGACATTTATTACTCTGGGGACATAGGGCATGTTTCAGCCATACATTACTCTGGGGACATAGGGCATGTTTCAGCCATACATTACTCTGGGGACATAGGGCATGTTTCAGCCATACATTACACTGGGGACATAGGGGTTGTAGTGCATGTCTGACATCAATAATGACATCAGGAGTAGCTATACTGTAGCTTTTATTCAACACTTCAATTGACACACAGACTTCACCTTAACTTCACCTTGATTCAAACCAATTGTAGGAAAGTTTGACATCCACGTTTGTTCAATTTAGACATTGTGGAATCCTTTATACCCTCCCCTACAGTCCTTTAGCTTGCCATTGTTGGGTAGAGCTCCAGAGTTTGATGATATGTGAGTGAAGCCGCTGCAGACAAGATGGACTCTGACAGCTCTGCTCCAGCACTGCGGGACCACTGCAAATGTCAGGAGCCAGACTACTGCATGTGGGGAGAGGTACAGGGGAGAAAGAGAGAGGGAGAGGTGTGGTGTGGGCTGTGTGTTTAGTTTAGAATATGTGTGTTGGAGGTTTTCTGAGAGAATATTCCAGGCCTCAGGGTTAAAATAAAGGCAATGCTCGTGGAATGTACAGTGCATAGTACCTTGTCTAACACCTCCCCTAGCCCAACACTTTGAGCTGAGGGAACCATCTTACTGAGGATGGTTTAAGTCAACACAGCCATCAACACGTCATTCCCCGGGGCTCCACTAGGTGAATCGGCAGGCAGAACAGGGGTAATTCTACGTGGACTTGCTCCAACGAGTGGTCAAAGCTCTAGAGACCCAGCCCGTGATGAGAACTGAGAGGTCAGACAGACTCACATTGAGGATGAGCCTGCCTTTCACATCAACGCTCAACGCTCACAGAGCTCAGGCTTTAAAAGCTCTGTGAGGACCCAGACTGGTAGAAAAAAAGCACAGCGATAGAGAGTGAGTCACTACACAAGGCTCTGCTATTCTCTGCTCCTAATGATGACTCATGCCTAACCTTTACCAAGATACTACATCATTGTCTTTAGATTACTTGCAAACTCTTTCATTTCTTCCACACAAAGGTAAGAAATTATACTTTATGTTTTCAATACTGAACTGATGATACTTCCTCTCACGATCTTGATAACATAATGAGAGGAACATACAGCGGAATATTGCTCCTCCCCAGCGCTATATGGAATAAAATACTGGGGGGTTGCGTAGTGCCTAAAATCAGCCCTTAGCCGTGGTATATTGGCCATATACCACACCACCTCGGGCCTTATTGCTTAAAAATTCTGGGGCGAAGCAACATTCTGTGTGGGCCTCTCATTCTTTTATCATAGTATGTTATTAGACCAGGACTGGTATGGGATGTGAATATCTCTCTTTTTCTTCCTTTCAAGGTCTTATTCAAAAGACTACAAACAATAAAAAGCAGTGTGGTCCAGTGTGCACCGTGCATAGGCCTACAGATATAGCCAAGTGGCCCCTGGTTCAGTGTAATGTGGCTAACATGCTGACCACACCGGCCAAGTGCTTGCGATCAGAAACGATCGTGTTATGCAGGTTAAAATATTAAAACCAACTGTGAACCAACTATATTCATTTTGGCGGCATGTTAAAACACATGAAATATGCATTCGTTATCTTTGATGAATCTCTCCTTGTTTGTCTTTCAAGCATCCACGTGGGTTTGTATCTTCCTGGTATCCAATAAGGAGGGGACTTGCAGTGCACAGAGCATCTCAAAGAAAACCACGTTCTATTTTAGCGCTTGGCAACGCAGATGCTCATTCACGCGTGCAAGCGGTGTGAGTGAAAATATTGAAAAATATGCATGTGTAAATTAATTTTTCAACACTGGCAAGCACAATGTGGCCGGTGTGGTTTGCCTGTAATGGGGCCCAAGGTTGACTGACAGGCCTCCATATGGCTTGGCCTGTGTGTTGCAGACTTCAGTGACAAGTGTATGCCACAGAGGTCAGGTCACCTTCTTTGTGTCCCGCAGCGCTACAGCAGAGCCATATCAGAGCATCATGACTAATGTTGCCAATGGTACGGCTGCTCCTGTCTTCTCCCTCATGTAAAGAAGCACTTAGAGTTATACTGAGATGAGAAAATACATTATTAATAGCAGGAAGGTTTATGGGGTAAAGGGCACTTGGAGTTTGCAGTCTTTAAAACTATGTGCATGTAAATTGCTGTATGTGTGTGTGTATGTGCGCGTGTGTGTGTTTGTGTGTGTGCATGTCTGTGTGTGTCATCATACTTCTGGAGGATTCCTTACTAAACTAGAACATAAAAAGAGCAAGATATTGGGGGATTTTCATAAAATGTAATCCACAGAAAAGTCCAGTGTAGGAAGGATTGTTGAGAAATATTTGATATTTGTATTTTAAAGCATAACTGAGAAATAATGAATTGAAGTTGGAACATTTGTGCCATTTTGGCCTTACCCAGGCCTCCTTTAAGACTCAGTGTTTCATCTGTAGGTACTACAAAGCTAAATAAATGGCAACATGAAGCTTTACTGCTTGCACTGTAATATGATTACTATTTTGATTCCAATATCAATTGTTATTTAGGAATATTTTAAAATCTAAAGATAATATTTTTCAATATAGAGGAATCCCCCTTCTATTAAATCTATTTCATTCACGTCAGTTAGACACCAAAAAGGGGCTAATTGCCAAATGGGGGTTCACCCAACAATCAATCCAGCTTTAATAAAGTAAAGCAAGGGAAGTGTATACTGTACTGGGATAGTAGCAGGTGCTGTATACATAATCATATTTCATCCCTCACGTACTCCCCATCTGGCTTGCTAGTACTCATCTGTAGAGCAGAGCACATTGCTACTCACCTGCTACTAACATGGAGAGAAAGTCTTTCATTTGAATTCAAACACTTCAAAGTGAGATTTTCTCTGACAGACTGATCTTAATAGATCAGAATCACCTAAATGCTGCTTTGGAAATCCAAGTCTAAGATGTTTCCCAGAGATCTACTATATAATCTGCTAGATTATATTAATTCCGTTTGAAATGGACTTTATTACTTCATGGTACACTTTCAGCCTCACTCTTCATCTTTATGGACGTGTGGTGTACCCTGGTCAGAAATGATGTTCTGGTTAGTGCTGAATGAAATACAACAGAGTCAATGTGTGCAGAATCCGCAGCACTCCGAATGTATCAACGATTGTACCAGAGATTGATTTGAGCTGGTCTGAAGGAGGCTTAGGTGGACATTGATCTCTATGGGTGCATTCCAGAGGAGGCTGCTGGGAGCAGCTATAGGAGGAGGGGCTCATTATAATGGCTGGAATGGAATTAATAGAACGGAGTACTTTTGAAATGTATTGCTACCTCCCCACTCCTACAGGATAGTGTTGACTGAGACATCTGTCTGTTATGTAACTCCTAATGCCCAGCACCTGAACCTGACACGTTTGCCTGACTGGAGCCATCACAATAACCTTTTCCCCATCGCCCTGTGCAGGAGAAAGAGCCTTTGACCCCCAGCTTCACTCCTTTATACGTGAGCAGTGATGTTGAAAAAAGACTAAGTGAGAAACTCCAGTCATCCGTGAAGATCAGCCATACAAGTCTCACCTTCCTACAGAAAAGCAGGTTTCTTTCTCAAAGGCAGCTATCACAACCATTGCCTAGTCACACAATGGCCGGAGCACACCGTGTGTAGTAATACGCAAACAACATGTAGTTCTCCCATTCCTTGGAAATATGAATCACTTTGTGTGGAGGCCTCAATGTGATTCTCCTGTGATTCTTCATGTGGAAATGTGGGTCAGGAAAAGTGTTTGTGGGCATAATGCGAAGATTGGGTCTCGCTGAATTAAAAAGTCAAATGGGTCAGGATGCTTTGGTACGAGAATTGAATGTAGTCTGTTGGAGAGCATTCAAAATGTCACCAGGAAATATTTTGCAATTCATTTTTTTGTTTAATTAAATAGCGACCACTTTATGAAAATATTTTATGAATGACAAAACATGTTGTAAAAAGAACACGATCATTATGCATACAGGCTATTTAAAATCCAATATTAAACCATTAAATAAATACACTATTATTAACTAGATTTTCCACAACCTGTCTGTGAACTACTCCTAAGTTCCAAATGCAAAACAACTCTAACCCACACAACAGGAAACCAGTTCTTCAGAATACCTAATAGTAGGGTAGAGGCATAGTAGAGATGTTAGATATTCTCTAAGTACTAGACATTGAATTATTTAAGATTTTCTCCATGTGATCTTGACCATCACAGACTGTAAAAGAAAGGCGGATAGACAGGATGACAGGTTGAACAGTCAGCCTGGACTACTAGAGAGAAGCAGAGAGCTTGAGAGAAAAATGAGAAAAATGTTTACTGGGCTGAGGGATTTGGACAAGCACATACAGTGCCTTCAGAAAGTATTCGCACCCCTTCACTTTTCCCACATTTTGTTGTGTTAGAGCCTGAATTTAAAATGTGTCACTGGCCTAAACACTATACCGCATAATGTCAAAGTAAAATTGTGTTTTTAGAATTGCTTTACACATTAATAAACAATGAAAAGCTGAAATGTCTTGAGTCAATAAATATTCAACCCCTTTGTTATGGCAATCCTAAATAAATTAATCTGCTTAACAAGACACATAACACGTTTCATGGACTCACTCTGTGTGCAATAATAGTGTTTAATTTTGAATGACTACCCCACACATACATTTATCTGTAATTCAGTCAAGCAGGGAATTTCGAACACCGATTCAACCACAAATACCAGGGAGGTTTTCCAATGCCTCGCAAAGAAGGGAACCTATTGGTAGATGGTAGTACAAATTCTTGAAAGTACTACTTAAGTAGTTGTTTTGGGTATCTGTACTTTACTATTTATATTTTTGACAACTTTCATTCTTGTATCTTGTACAAAACAAAAATACTCCAAAACATGCATCCTGTTTGCAAAAAGGAACTAAATGAAATTGCAAAAAATGTGGCAGAGAAATTAACTTCATTTCCTGAATGCAAGCGTTATGTTTGGGGCAAATCCAACACAAAGCATCACTGAGTACCACTCTTCATACTTTCAAGAATGGTGGTGGCTGCATCATGTTATGGGTATGCTTGTCATTGGCAAGGACTAGAGAGTTTTTAGGACACAAAGAAATGAATAGAGCTACATGTAAGCACAGGAAAAATCCTACAGGAAAACCTGGTTCAGTCTGCTTTCCTACAGACACTGAGAGACACATTAATATTTCAGCAAGACAATAACCTAAAACACAAGGCCAAATATATATTTGTGTTGCTTACCAAGATGACATTGAATGTTCCTGAGTGTCCTAGTTACAAGTTTGACATAAATCGTTTTGAAAATCAATGGCAAGACTTGAAAATGGCTGTCTAGCAATGATCAACAACCAATTTGACAGAGCTTTAAAAACATTTTTAAGAATAATATGCAAATATTGTACAATCCAGGTGTGCAAAGCTATTAGAGACTTAGCCAGAAAGACTCACAGCCATAATTGCTGCCAAAGGGGATTCTAACATGTATTGACTCAGGGGTGTGAATACTTATGTCAATGAGATATTTCTGTAATTCATTTTAAATACATTTGCAAAAATTTCTAAAAACATGTTGTTTTTTTAAACATTTACAGGTAATCCATTTTTATTTAAGGCTGTAACACAACAACATGTGGAATATGTCAAGGGGTAAAAATACTTTCTGAAGGCACTGGATCACAGTCTCTTGGGATGAGGCACTAAATCAGAAGAGCACACTGATATCCAGGCAATACAAGCTTTACTGACTAGTCAGGCTCACCAGGGTGTTTCCTACGAAGATATTTCTTACTGACAAATCAGTATAGGTATATATTTTTTTGCAAAGTTAATACAAAAGGGGATAGTTATTTGTGAAACAGAGAATCAGCTGCAGACAGTGGATATGGATATGGATATGCTCACCAAGCGAGAGACAACATGGGTGATAGACAGCTAAATCTGTCCCCACAGCTGGTCATGCAGAAAGAAATGTGACAACAGCCTTGTGACTGTGCAAGTGGAAAATACCCTTCACATCATAGGTGTATATCTGGGAAGAACCATGGTAGTCAGAGATGGACTTTTAACTCAGCAGGTTTGGTGGGGTCATGAACACTAATGTGTCCAGAACTCTATCCTCCTGATTCCTGCTTACAAGCAAAAACTAAAGCAGGAATCACCAGTGACTCGGTCAATAAAGAAGTGGTCAGATGCTAAGCTACAGGACTCTTTTGCTATCACAGACTGGAACATGTTCCGGGATTCTTCCGATGGCATTGAGGAGTACACCACATCAGTCACTGGCTTTATCAATAAGTACATAATAAGTACATCCCCACAGTGAATGTACGTACATACCCCAACCAGAAACCATGGATTACAGGCAACATTAGCACTGAGATAAAGGGTAGAGCTGCCGCTTTCAAGGTCCGGGGACTCTGACCCGGAAGGTTATAAGAAATCTCGCTATGCCCTCCGACGAACCATCAAACAGGCAAAGCGTCAATTCAGGACTAAGATCAAATCGAACTACACTGGCTCCGACACTCGTCGAATGTGGCAGGGCTTGCAAACTATTACAGACTACAAAGGGAAGCACAGCCGAGAGCTGCCCAGTGACACGAGACATGCATAGCCACTTTTAATAACTCTACCTACATGTACATAATTACCTCAATTATCTCGACAATGTGCCCCCTGCACATTGACTCTGTACCAGTACCCCTGTACAGTATATAGCCCCGCTATTGTTATTTACTGCTGCTCTTTAACTATTTGTTATTCTTGTCTCTTACTTTTTGGGGGGTATTTTCTTAAAACTGCATTGTTGGTTAAGGGCTTGTAAGTAAGCATTTCACTGTAAGGTTGTATTCGGCACATGTTGTATTCGGCACATGTTGTATTCGGCACATGTTGTATTTGGCACATGTGACGGATAACATTTGATTTGATTTGAGAGTTTCCATGAAATACAGAAACATAATGTTGATAAAGATGACCAATAAGGGAGTAGATCCAAAGAGCATATTTGCATCTTTGACGTATTCTATATTTACAGTCTTTTAGCAGGGTCATATTAGACTTTAATGTGGAATTTATCATAGTGATATTTATTCTCATCAAGAGTGACTGAAAACAGTATTCCATTTCCCCAGAATGATTTGCCTGCACCGGAGGAGAAAAACATCAGCTCAAGTAAGCGACTTCAGTAAAGACAGAGGCTAGTGGCTTATACCCTGGGTCTGAGTTAAATAATAATTCTCCTTAGCGTGATTCTGTGAAAGTTACCTGACATTTGGCATGTGAGTAGAGGTTCTGATGCGGTCAAACATAGCATGCAGATACAGTACAGCAGATTAGGATGTCCTCAGGATCTCCTGGCAGGGCATAGCATGTTTAGTAAAAGCCCACAAGCTGATAGTAGACTAATAGGCTAAACAGCTGATACAGCTCATAGTAAGAATAATAGTGGAATCTGGATAATGCATGTCTGGAATCCACCGTTTAGCCAATCAGAATGCGTGGCTGAACAGAACAAAACACAAAAATACTTATGTAACGGATGTGAAACTGCTAGCTTAGTTAGCGGTACGCGCAAAATAGCGTTTCAATCGGTGACGTCACTTGCTCTGAGACCTTGAAGTAGTAGTTCCCCTTGCTCTGCAAGGGCTGCGGCTTTTGTGGAGCGATGGGTAACGATGCTTCGAGGGTGACTGTTGTTGATGTGTGCAGAGGGTCCCTGGTTCGCGCCCGGGTATGGGCGAGGGGACGGTCTAAAGTTATACTGTTACACTTAACATCACATCTCAGCATAGTGTTCAATTCCTTTCAAATGTTTAGTGTGTTCTTAAAAACAGCAATATATAGCCTTTTGGTTACTTCTGTTAGGAATTGTTTGTATTGCTGTTTGTTTTTACCTCTCAGTAGGAGCAGAGCTTGGCACTATCTCCTGAGGACTATCTATTAATCCCACCTCAGAGAAACAGATGGAGTGTAGCGGGTGGTCCCTGTATAAGACCAATTACCCAGACACAGACACAGACAGTCCTGGCACACCAGCACTACACATTGGCAGGATAGTGCCATACCGGGAGGGCAAAGCATGAGCAGCCATGATCAATTATTTGCAGTATTCTCACTCTTCTCTCTGTCTCTCTCTATTCATATATCCATTCATATTTCTCTCTCCATCTCTCTCTCGCCATCTTTCTCTACATCTCTCTCTCTACATATCTCTCTTTCTCTACTCATCTCTCTCTCTCTATCTAGGTTCAGACTGAGGTGGTTGTTATAGCGTCACAGAGAATGGGTTAGATTTTTTATTTTTGGGTTGGCTGATAAGGCTCTCTCCATGTCATTGGCCCCCCAGAGCCTTGACACAGTGGCTGCAGATAATAAATCACTCAGACAGTGGGTGGCCAGATAGATACATATTGTTTGTCCAGTCATACCTCAGTGTCTGCTGCAGTAAGAACTCTAACCCCAACACACCTGCATGGAGATGTCTGCATTCCCTGACTCACCAGCGCTCACTGTCTGAAATTACAATCCTGGTGTCAAAGAGGCTGAATTGGTACCCATTATAATGATCATTACAAGATATTAGCTACGCTTGTCGTTGTGGCAACCCATTTCCCAAACTCTCATTTATGACCAAACCAAGCATATTTGGTGGAGGGCCATTTAAGGGTACGTATTTTGTCTTCCTGTTCATCATTAAAAACCTATAAAAATGATTTTTACAATTAAACTTGTACCACTGCATATTATTTTTTTTTACCTTTATTTAACTAGGCAAGTCAGTTAAGAACAAATTCTTATTTTCAATGACGGCCTAGGAACAGTGGGTTAACTGCCTGTTCAGGGGCAGAACGACAGATGTGTACCTTGTCAGCACAGGGATTTGAACATGCAACTAGTCCAACACTCTAACCACTAGGCTACCCTGCCGCCCCATATGCTGCTAGATAGAAGGTATCAGTCAGGAACTGTAAGAACCACATATATCCTCTTAGAATCTTATCTGATTGGCTGATTGAAGCACGAGGCCCAGTAAGTGGCTCTCCCAGTCATGTAGTACTTACAGTTGAAGTCGGAAGTTTACATACACTTAGGTTGGCGTCATTAAAACTTGTTTTCAACCACTCCACAAATTTCTTGTTAACAAACTATAGTTTTGGCAAGTCGGTTAGGACATCAACTTTGTGCATGACACAAGTAATTCTTCCAACAATTGTTTACAGACAGATTATTTCACTTATAATTCACTGTATCACAATTCCAGTGGGTCAGAAGTTTACATACACTAAGTTGACTTGGAAAATTCCAGAATATTATGTCATGGCTTTAGAAGCTTCTGATAGGCTAATTGACATAATTTGAGTCAATTGGAAGTGTACCTGTGGATGTATTTTAAGGCTTACCTTCAAACTCAGTGCCTCTTTGCTTGACATCATGGGAAAATCTAAAGAAATCCGCCAAGACCTCCGCCCCAAAAAAGAGTAGACCTCCACATGTCTGGTTCATCCTTGGGAGCAATTTCCAAACACCTGAAGGTACCACGTTCACCTGTACACACAATAGTACGCAAGTATTAACACCAT
Organism: Oncorhynchus mykiss; assembly: GCF_013265735.2. Classification (NCBI taxonomy): domain Eukaryota; kingdom Metazoa; phylum Chordata; class Actinopteri; order Salmoniformes; family Salmonidae; genus Oncorhynchus; species Oncorhynchus mykiss. The sequence goes on along the minus strand of NC_048583.1, from coordinate 44,191,117 downwards.
GGGACCACGCAGCCATCATATCGCTCAGGAAGGAGTTTTGTTCTGTCTCCTAGAGATTAACATACTTTGGTGTGAAAAGTGCAAATCAATCCCAGAACAACAGCAAAGGACCTTGTGAAGATGCTGGAGGAAACGGGTACAAAAGTATCTATATCCACAGTAAAAGGATTCCTATATTGACATAACCTGAAAGGCCGCTCAGCAAGGAAGAAGCCACTGTTCCAAAACCGCAATAAAAAACCCAGACTACGGTTTGCAACTGCACATGGGGACAAAGATCATAGTTTTTGGAGAAATGTCCTCTGGTCTGATGAAATAAAAATAGAACTGTTTGGCCATAATGACCATCAATATGTTTGGAGGAAAAAGGGGGAGGCTTGCAAGCCGAAGAACACCATCCCAGGAGTGAAGCACGGGGGTTGCAGCATCATGTTGTGGAGGTGCTTTACTGCAGGAGGGACTGGTGCACTTCACAAAATAGATGGCATAGAGGCAGGAAAATTATGTGGATATATTGAAGCAACATCTCAAGACATCAGTCAGGAAGTTAAAGCTTGGTTGCAAATGGGTCTTCCAATTGGACAATGACCCCAAGCATACTTCCAAAGTTGTGGCAAAATGGCTTAAGGACAACAAAGTCAAGGTATTGAAGTGGCCATCACAAAGCCCTGACCTCAATCCTATAGAAAATGTGTGGGCAGAACTGAAAAACTGTGTACGAGCAATGAGGCCTACAAACCTGACTCAGTTACACCAGCTCTGTCAGGGGGAATGGGCCCAAATTCACCCAACTTATTGTGGAAGGCTACCCAAAACATTTGACTCAAGTTAAACAATTTAAAGGCAATGCTACCAAATACTAATTGAGTGTATGTAAACTTCTGACCCACTGGGAATGTGATGAAAGAAATAAAAGCTGAAATAAATCATTCTCTCTACTATTATTCTGACATTTCACATTCTTAAAATAAAGTGGTGATCCTAACTGACCTAAGACAGAGAATTTTTACTCTGATTAAATGTCAGAAATTGTGAAAAACTGAGTTTAAATGTATTTGGCTAAAGTGTATGTAAACTTCTGACTTCAACTGTATCTCTGACTCCACACACATGTCAACCTGGGTCTGGTCCAGACAAGGTCACTGACGTATGGCCTGGTGGGGAAGAATGGTATCAGGTGTACTTAAAGGAGTGCAAACCACAACCTCACAATAACAGCTCAATCAGAGTCACCGCTAAGCTAATCTCTACTATCAAGGATTCTTCAAAGTTTCATCGGAAGGAGGAGGACTCGCGTGTCACGGTGAAACCTGGTTGACAAGGTTTGCGTGCAGCCAGTAGTCATTCATGAACAATTCCAATGGTTTAATGAGTCACATGTTGTTTTTTTGGTTTTCAATTCTAGTTTAGATGATTTAAATATGAATGAAACTATAGGATGCTTTCTTAATCAGCCTTGTTCAAATGGTCAAAGAAGAGATATAAATCTTTAGCTGCTTTTCAGCCGTTCAATAAAAATATTATAATAAAATGCTATAAATGATTACATCAGTACATTAAATAAATATTGAATTCAGTAATAGCAAATAAAAAGAGCGCTGAAGGTTTGGTAGGTTGTTTACAACTAGCCCAGTCTCTTAGAAAGTTAAAAGATAAAAGCTAGCTGCTCAGAGGGGAATTTGTAAATCCACAGAAACAAGGAGAGTTATTGATTAATCAATATGTCAGTCGAGGAGCTGTTGCTGAGTGGCACAGAGAGACACAGAGAGATACACAGAGAGGAGGTAGGAAGACAGAGACAAACAGAGAGATGCTCATCTCTCTTCAAAGTCCTGATGTATACTGCCCCAGGCACCCATGAATAGGAGATGTCACTATAGAAATCGATGTCATCCTGGATAAACAAGTGCATCTTTGATCATTTCATCAAAAATATCCCTCCCTTTTTCATTGGATGTGGGGAGATCATCTTTTTTGACTACCTGCTACCATTAATATGGTTGTGGAATGTCCCATTCAATAATTTCTTAAGCATATTTTTCCTAAATAGGTATATTATCTGTGTTTCAGCAACCTGAATCTAATCCCTAGATAGAGATAAGGGATGAACGCTCTGAGGCAGACAAATGTGTTTTGTTACAGCGCCACAAAAAAACAACAATACAGAGCCTGATCTTTTGTCAGCATTTGGGTGCAACATTGGGTCAGGAGATAAGCAATTCCCTGTGGACTGTGGACAGATGTGATCCATCTCTGGCTGTATTTCCGTTCTTTGCTCACTGCCAGGCAGATCAGATGGTGACCTGTGGAGAAACAGCTCTGCCCTGGGGGTCTGAAAGGCAGCAGGAGCTTTTGACACATCAGCCGTCATCATCAGAGGTGATGAGAGATAGCACAGAGATAAAGAGAATTTTGGTCTGTCATCAGAGGCAATGGGAGAGAGCACAGAGATAAAGAGAATTTAGGTATGTCATCAGATGTGATGTGAGAGAGCACAGAGATAGAGAACATGGGCCAGTCATGATCATACTACAACTAATTAATCCAGAACTGAAGTGTTGAGTAATTGGTCAGCGGCTCGATTAACTTCTGGGTCCATACATCTTAAGAGAAGGGATTATTAAGAGATGCTAGAATGAGGAGCTCCACCCTCTCTATGCCAGTGATGTGTCCAAATAACCAGTGATGAAAAACCCAAACACCAGAAATACTGCTGCTCATTAGCCCACACATCCCATTCCTTCCTGACAGATTCTACGGTAGGCTACCAGTTATGTTGACGTAGATCTGTCGACGAGAGATTATACTACAACTCATCCCCACTAGGTCTAAGGAAAAACACTGGGGTTTTGGCATAATTTATCTGGTGCCATGAAACAGATGTTTTACTGCTCTACTCACAGTAAAAGGTCAGATGTTCTATTTGACTTCCTCCAGCACATGTTTTGGCCATTGAAATCACTGATTTATTGATGTGTTATCCAATGTATTATTGGCAAAGTCATTAATAATGTAGGTCATGTAGATTTGAATAGATTTTTGTGGAAAATACAAACCATTCAGCATTAATAATTTTAAAAAAGGCTGAAAATATGCTTGTGTGTGAAGGGTGAGGGTAGACTCATGACGATCAAGCCATAAACCAAGAACAAGTCAGCGGTACATCTCAGATAAGCCCAGTCCAGGTGTGCCTCTCTCTTGAACTGGCGCCTGACAGAGGCATTATTGAGGGAGATTTGGGGGACAGATGTGGTGATAGGGTTTAATGAAAAACACCCAGCATGTCATTCCTATTTAACTGTTCCATGGCCTCATTCCCATCTCAGACAGAGACATCCCATAATTCATTATGTTTTTGGAGTGATGTGGGGGGTTCCCGGACTGTCATCTATCTCTCTGGGCCAGTGGTAAGCTCATTCTGCCCTCAGGGAGCTGAAAGCCAGTTAGAGCACATCTCCATCCACGGAGTTGTGTGTAACGACCGTCGTCTTGGCTGACCAATATATGTAGAATAGGTACAATTCCAGAGTAAGCATTTTCTGACCAGGGAACTATACAATGTTATTCCAGATGGAACTAGTAAAACATACAAAGAAAGAATAGTGCTCTATTTGAAAGCCTTTATACAGCACTGACCTTCTGAAGAAACCGTTGTTATAATGATGATTATTATGTTTCTATGTGATGTACTGATATCTTTGTTTCCATCTCTGAATGTGCCTGTCAATATCTCTTTGTGTCATTCCCCTGGTGATTTAATGGGGCCACATGGGACAGATCAGCACCTATCGTCAGGATTATAAGACATAAGGGGTTTATTCTGATAAAGCCCTGCCACAGCCACAGCCCTAGCCTTTCCCTACTAATAATGCCAACAAATGCTTCTCCACACGGCAGCCGGGTCATGGCTAGATGGGATACAGATTCATGCTTTCTATTTTATTTCTGAGATAAGCTGTATCCCATCTAGTTAAAAACCCAGCCATGTGGGCGCACAAAGACACAGACAAAGGTCCCATGGAGAAACGCTGTAGCCTCAGCAACATCCTTATCTGGCCAGTCCAGGTCAACGCTGCTTGTAAAAAGGGGAAAAGCAGTAGGATTTATGGAGCGGCACAGAAAGCTACAGTTGGAGTCAGTGATAGGCGCTGCTCACCCAAAGCTGTTTCAATACAATCAATACCAATCATGGCTGATAACCTGGGCTGTGTCTCCCTGTTGCTCTTTGGGGAGGAGACAATAGCTGTGCCCTAAGGCTAATTAACGGGCTCACTCTGTATGAGACGGTTCTGCTCTGCTCGTTAGAGCTGTGCGTACTCACAGAAATGCAGATAAACCATCACCCCCCCTCTCCACCTCCCCTCCTGCCCAGTCACACCCCTCCGCTCCCTTCTGCTCTCACCTTCCAAACCTCCCCTCAGATCCACCCCTCTCTCCTCCCTCTCTTCTTGGCTCCGTGGCTGGGCTGCATGCTCACTGTCCCGAAACATGATGAACCAATCAGCCCTATGGGAATTTCTCCTCCCAGCTAGCGTCAGCTACATCTGTGTCTGTCAGGGAGGACAGTAGTATTAGCAGGGATCAAGCATCATCTCTTTTCCTTTCTGCCACAGACACTGACTGAGATCCAACTTCACTGAAAGGGAGTGAGCGTCACCAGCCAGTCTACAGCAGTTCAGGGGAAAGTTCACCCCTCCTCTTTCTCTCTCTCTCTTTCTCTCCTCATCAGAAACCTTCCTCTACTCCTCTAGAGCATTGGTTAATTCACAAATAACAAAGTAAGGATGCCATGCAACTTGTGGATAATCTTCTTCATTGGACTGCTACGTTGACTGATTTCTCTCCATTTTTTCTCTCCGAAAGAGATGTCCTCTTCTCTGTAGTCAACGTCTGAGCGGTGACAACTACAGCCTTCTACTTCCCGACATACAATATTACTCTGGGATCTATATATCTGGACTTCTGTAGCATGTTGGGATACTGTCAGTTAGATTTCTCATCCGCTGTGACCTCATCCTCATCCTCTTTCCCAGGGTTGTGATTACACTTTTCAGCCCTGAGATTAACCTTGAGAGTTCAGAGCAAAACAAAAGGATTAAATATTAACTGGGAGAATCTATCTTCACACATCAAGAAGATCCTGCTGTCACACTGAAGGCAACGGGGCTTGAATAGTGAAAGTCAACTGTGAGTATGTGTCTGTGGCTTGCTCTGCTTTAACTAGAGGAACACAAGTGATTCTTCTGGGGGTTTTATATGCACAGAAGTTTGACCTCTATAAAGGCGAGCGGAAACTGCTGCGAGCACGTCTGAGAGGTCTTAGCGTGTATATTTAATGCATCCTTTTACCTTCATGAAAGGAACAGTTAGGTGGTGCTCAAACAGAGAGAAGGAGTTACAGTGGAAAAGGAACAGGCAGTCACGTAGGGTAACTGTATCACATAGCAGCACACACATTTAGGTTTCTACAGTGAATCACTGATGAATTACATACAGACAGCTTTCCTGAGGAGGTAGCAGCTCATGGAAAAGTCATACCTCTATCTCAGGTCACGTTTGTGCACATGCACGGTATGTCTCTATACCTTGCTCTCACATCACATTTCTGTACATTTACTTAATTTTCCTCCCCATTCATCACTTTTAATCTTCCTCTTCCTCCATCACTATATTCTCCTCTGACAGCAGACTGTGCACTCCATCCCCTGTACATCCCATATATATATATATATATCCCTGACCTCTCTCCCACTATGTATCCTTCTGTTTATTTTCTCAAAATCTTATTCTCCCTTTCCTTATTATCATGTTTTCTTCATCTTCCTCCCTCCTCCAGTCTTGCTTCCTTTCACATCCATCTGGCTCTTTGTAGCTTTCTTATTCTCCTCTAATTAACCAACTCTCTCCCCCTATCTCTCCTTTCCATGTGTCTCTTCTCTTTATCTCTCGTTTTCCCCCGGAGGCAGGGGACAGGTGCAGAAGAATGAGCATGTGCAGACAAAAAGCAAATGAAGAGAATAACACTAAAGCCCTAGAACGTGTTATCTTGTAACTCAACAGAACAATGATAACATTTCATTTGAATTTAGTACACAGTGGAATTGTCTCCAAATGGTCCCAAGAAATCTAGCTACTGTACAACTGACTGTAGGCTGTCTCTCATCCTAAGGTCACACTCCTCCACCACTCAAACCCAGTAAATCTTTATTTGACCCATTGAAGGGGCTATGTGACCCTTCCAGCCCTCGATCCCCTGCTCTGCTCTTTGACTGAATAAAAATGACAAAAAAGGATTAAGCAGTGGAGCGTGATTTTAACGAGTCCTTGCAGAGCCCTCAAACTTGGTGGAGCGTTAAAGAAATGTGTTGAGGCACAAGGCTATCAAATATTCAGGGATAGGTTGCCACAAAACAGGAAGGATCTGCCAAGCTTGGAGACATGACAAATGCGACAGTGGTAGTGGTAAAGACCTTGGAGCCTCACATATGGGAACAAAAAGAACCTCAATGTTATTATGAGGCAATTAGGAATCATGTCTGGGGAGAAGTCAAGGCTTTCTACAAGACTGTATATCACCAGAACCAGAGTTGACTAGAGATGCTATAGGGGAGAGTGGGTTAAATTGAGCCAAAGGAGAAAGTTAATCCACCCATGTTTCTAGGAAACCACACACAAAATGGATAATTTCACCAAATATTTAGGAAGAGGTCATCATTTCATTGAGTCTGTGAAGGAAGAAAACACATGGAAAAACTGGTTGAATCAATGATGTTTCCACATTTCAACAAATAAATTCAATGCTATGACATTGAATCAACGTGGAAAACTGATTGGATTTGCTAAAAGTCATCAACGTAGTGGAATTTCGTATTTTTTTTCTTCCAACTTTTAACCTAAATCCAATGTCATGGTGAAATGTTTTGCTGATTTCATGTTAAATTCACATTAGTTGACAACTCAACCAAATGTAAATCAAAAATAAACATTGATCTGACGTCTGTGCCCAGTGCGAAGCAACATAGGTCAAATGAATGTATTGTTTTAGAGGTGTCATGATGCTTATATCTAAACCAAAGAAGATCATTTTAAGATTGTTCTATATATCAGTTGGGGTCTCTATAAGCTTAAATATGAGGGTAAATTGAGCCAATGGTAAGTGCTTTCTTCCCATTTGCAATGCAAGGCATTTTGGCTGGGATATGAGGTAACGACTAGGCCGGGCCTACGTTAAAGGTGTAAAAAAAACATACAAAGTGTTTGTTAAGCCTGTTTTAAAATATGCTTAACCCTTGGCCTACTATTTCTGCAGCCCCTAGGTTATCTAATTAACATAATAAAACATCACCATCAAAAACTGTCTGTTTAAGCCAGAGATATGTGTTTTTTCATGGTCTCAATCCACCTCATCCACCGATATCGCCTTTCCGCATTTGCAGTGAAAGGTGGCAGAGCTAGAGCTATGTTTGTCAGACCATGAGACATCCAGAAAATCGGTCTTCTCATGAAAACGTCTCTAGCGTCAAAGGTTTGACCTATAAACTATTATGGCCACTCCATTGAGAGATGGGACTCTCACGAATATGATAGTGTTCTCCATTTTGCTCCAGGATGTCCCACAAGACTCATCTGAAGTCTGTACAGCCTCATCTGACAACTTCTGTCTGTAGTGTCTGAACGGTTTGGGCTACACACTAATATGACCCCTCTGTGGAAATTAAGGTGATGAATACAGTACATGTAAAAACAATATATATATTTTCCTGATATTTCATACGTCTCTTAGATGTAGAGGACAGAAACTTCAGAACAAACTTATTTTAGATTTTTTGGGGGAACTATCTGTTGTTGCATGTAGTGAATCTGTAGTGAATTCAATGCATTTCTATTGGCTAATAGCAATAATGCCAAATTCAATGTTTCATTCCCCCCCCAAAATTATAAAAAATGTTGATACCTTTGGAGGTCTTAAAATTCTAAATCGAATAGCTAAATGATCCTTGGTATGACCATTTTAAAACATTTCTACATGTTAGCTTAGAACTTTTTTTGCACAAGCTATGTTTTCAGTCACACTTTATTTTGATTGTCCAGATAGTCCATCTGTAGATGCTTTACAGACGGTCATACTATCAATAAACTACCTGTTGATAACCAACTGCTTACTAAGGTTAAGGTTAGGGTTAGGTTTAGAATAACGGGTTAGGGTTAAAGTTAGGGTTGGGGGTAGGGTTAGGTTTAGGATATGGGTTAACGTTAAGGTTAGGGCTAGGACTAGTAGATAGTTGAAATGTTACTGATAGTCTGTAAATAGTCCATCTGTAGATGCTCTACAGACTATCTAAAGTGTTACCGTGTTTTCAAAATTGTAATGTTTACATGAATTTGGATTATTTCCAGGGATACATAGCATCCTGAAATATATTTAGATATATTTGTTTGAAAGAATACTATATTTCGCTTGATGGAGTGATGCCGAATGTAAAAAGAAGGCCTATCCAACTTTAGATACACACCCTTGAAGGTCTGCTGCCCCCTTCTGGTTTTGATTTGACATGAACTGAAATTGCATTATCTATGAACTTTTTTTCAATATGCTGGCTCTTTTTACCTCCAATGCCAGTGAACAGCGATGGGAGCGTCAAATTATGCTCCTTTATTTATGGGTTTTATGGGAAGAAAAAAATCATTAATAATGCTGTATCTAACCCATTCTTTTCTAATATTGTCATGTGGCACATATTATATTGACAATATTCTAGTAGTCAGGAGGGGCACAGAAAAGGATTTGAGTAGATTTTTGTTGTATGAGGGTATGTCAAGGAATATTGGTGTCAGGTTCAAACAGAGTGAGCCGGACGCCAGTTCGAGTTCTGGAAGTGATATGAAAGGGGTAGAAGGTGTTGTGAGGAGCTCGGAGCCCGAACCTTGCATTGATGGACATGGTTGTGATAAAGATACGTTTGGTCCAGTGCGAGTGAGATTTTTGAAGAGGGTGATCCATGGGTGGTTTAAGGTTGGGTGGAAAAGATGGTGAGTGCTGTTGAGTCGGTGAAGGTAACCCGTAATCAGAGGGAGCAGGCACTCGGTGCAACGCAATTTGGGGAAAGACTTTTACCTTAGGGGAGGGATTTCCGGGGCAGCGTTAAGTGTGGAGGTGGAGCAATTTAAGTTGAAGATTCCTGGTGTTTGTGACGCCCGCCCGTTGGTGCGATGCATATCCGGTTGGGAGTGTGGTGAAACAGAGGTGACACAATCTGTTCTTTTGAGTTTTGATTCGGAGTCTTTACCTGACAAAGTAATGTTGGGATATATGAGTTATGATGTTAGAGCTGTTGTGCTGAATACACTGCGGTGTTATAGGTGTCACGTTTATGGGCATGTCGCAGCAGTGTGTAGGAGGGAGATTCCAAGATGTGGGAAGTGTGCAGGAGGACATGGGACAGAGGAGTGTTGAGTTTCGGAGGTGTCAGGTTCGAGAGAGGCAGGTTGAGGTGGTCAGAGTAGAACAGAAGATGTCGTATGGTGAGGCAATGAAGAAGGTAGAGGAGGGTTGATCAAGAGTGAATAGTAGATCTGTGTCAGATAAGAGGGATAGGCCAATGAGTGATACATGTTTCAGTAAGTTTGGCTTCTTAGCATTCATAGCAATGATTGAAAACTGCACCACAGAGATGGAACATAAGTCACAGAAAATAGATGTTGTGGTGGCAGCTGCAGAGAAGTACTAGGGTGCTTAAGATTTGACTTCAGAAGAGTTACAGGGTGTGAGTGGGGGTGTCCTGTCCTCTCAGGTCGTTGGTCTGGGGTAGGATCAGATTAAGGTTAAATAGTGGAATAGGGTGGTGGGTTTTTAATGTGTGTAGTTAGTTGGCAGGGTAGTTTTTAATATATTTGTATTTCATTTTGACCCTTTTCCCATGTTTTATCACAGTGTAATGAATTTATACTATAGTTCAGTTGGGGTTGGTAATGCAACATATTGGATGCCAATCAACTTCTTATGGCTGTAATCCCGTTAACGGGGTCGATATGACAACAGCCAGTGAAAGTGCAGGGCGCCAAATTCAAAACAACAGAAATCTCATAATTAAAATTCCTCAAACATACATGTATTTTATACCGTTTTAAAGGTTGTTGTTAATCCCACCACAGTGCCCAATTTCAAATAGGCTTTACAGTGAAAGCACCACAAACGATTATGTTAGGTCACCACCAACTCACAGAAAAACACAGCCATTTCCCAGCCAAAGAGAGGAGTCACAAAAATCACAAATAGAGATAAAATTAATCACTAACCTTTGATGATCTTCATCAGATGACACTCATAGCACTTCATGTTACACAATACCTGTTTGTTTTGTTTGATAAAGTTCATATTTATATAAAAAACAATCTCAGTATACACTGGCGCGTTACGTTCACTAGTTCCAAAAACATCCGGTGATATTGCAGAGGCACATCATTTTACAGAAATACTCATTATAAATGTTGATGAAAATACAATTGTTAGACATGGAAATATAGATATACCCCTCCTTAATGCAACCGCTGTGTCAGATTTCAAAAAACTTTACGGAAAAAGCAAACCATGCAATAATCCGCCATGTTGGAGTCAACAGAAATCAGAAATAACATTCTAAATATTCTCTTAACTTTGATGATCATCATCAGAATGCACTCCCAGGAATCCTAGTTCCACAATAAATGTTAGATAATGTCCATTATTTATGTCCAAGTAGCTACTTTTGTTAGGGCGTTTAGTACACAAATCCAAATGCTTGTGCAGGTCCAGCCGAACGTCGGACGAAAACTTAAAAAAAGTTATATTACAGGTTGTAGAAACATTTCAAACTAAGTATAGAATTAATCTTTAGGACGTTTTTATCATAAATCTTCAATAACTTTCCAACCGGAGAATTCCATTGTCTGTAGAAAAGCCATGGAACGCAGGTCACCATCATGTGAAATGCGCATGACCAGGACCTGGCTCTCTGCCAGACCACTGACTCAAAGAGGTCTCATCCGGCCCCATATCACAGTAGAAGCCTCATTCAAGTTTCTAAAGACGGTTGACATCTAGTGGAAGCCTTAGGAAGTGCAACATAACCAATATCCCACTGTGTATTCAATAGGGGCTGGGTTGAAAATCGACCAACCTCAGATTTCCCACTTCCTGTTTGGATTTCTTCTCAGGTTTTTGCCTGCCATATGAGTTCTGTTATACTCACAGACATCATTCAAACAATTTTAGAAATTTCTGAGTGTTTTTGATCCAATATGACTAATAATATGCATATATTAGCAACTGGGACTGCGGAGCAGGCCGTTTACTCTGGGCATCTCTGGAAACCTCTGGCCACCTTTCATCCAAGCTACTCAATACTGCCCCTGCAGCCATAAGAAGTTTTAAACTCCAGCAATGAAGAAGAAGAAGCGCATGCTCCTGAATCCTGCACCTGCTCCCTCTACCGGTCTCCCACAAGTCCCCCTAATGACTTCTACTGCTGCGATCATTGCACACATTGTTCCAACTCAAGTGACACAAAAGTATTCTACCACCCACACTCATAAAGAATACAAGATAAAATTCTTTATAAATTGTAGTACAAGAATATGGAATATGTGATTGCCAATCATGACTCTGCCTCTGCCTTGAAATTCTGGGGAATAAGGGTGCAATAATTTTGTGAGGAAATTGTTACAGAGAGGAACTTTGGATCGACTGCTTAGATTGCGTCGAGCCAAATGGTCTGAATGAACAGCTATCTTTTTTGTAAATACGTTCTTCTTTGTTTATTTCTATGTCTTTTGTTATTCAAGTGGAAAGTATGTGTAGGAAACTTGAATGATGATCATACTCTTGTTTGAATGACCGGTATAGTTGCTACTACTACTGACAGTATTGACAAGTTTGAGTGACATGAAGAGCGGGACACTCCCCTGTAAGGGTATATAGGTGCCTCCCAACCTTTTCCTATTGAAGTCTCTGATGAAGGTAATTCAAGCCGAAACATAAACCTATTGTTTGTTTGTCCCGTCAATAAATCTATCACCAGTTGAAGTATCCTGGGGTAATGGATGATAGTCACCAGTAGAAGTATCCTGGGGTAATGGATGATAGTCACCAGTAGAAGTATCCTGGGGTAATGGATGATAGTCACCAGTTGAAGTATCCTGGGGTAATGGATGATAGTCACCAGTAGAAGTATCCTGGGGTAATGGATGATAGTCACCAGTAGAAGTATCCTGGGGTAATGGATGATAGTCACCAGTAAAAGTATCCTGGGGTAATGGATGATAGTCACCAGTTGAAGTATTCTGGGGTAATGGATGATAGTCACCAGTAGAAGTATCCTGGGGTAATGGATGATAGTCACCAGTTGAAATATCCTGGGGTAATGGATGATAGTCACCAGTAGAAATATCCTGGGGTAATGGATGATAGTCACCAGTAGAAGTATCCTGGGGTAATGGATGATAGTCACCAGTTGAAGTATCCTGGGGTAATGGATGATAGTCACCAGTTGAAGTATCCTGGGGTAATGGATGATAGTCACCAGTTGAAGTATCCTGGGGTAATGGATGATAGTCACCAATAGAAGTATCCTGGGGTAATGAATGATAGTCACCAGTTGAAGTATCCTGGGGTAATGGATGATAGTCACCAATAGAAGTATCCTGGGGTAATGGATGATAGTCACCAATAGAAGTATCCTGGGGTAATGGATGATAGTCACAAGTTGAAGTATCCTGGGGTAATGGATGATAGTCACCAGTTGAAGTATCCTGGGGTAATGGATGATAGTCACCAGTTGAAGTATCCTGGGGTAATGGATGATAGTCACCAGTTGAAGTATCCTGGGGTAAGGAATGTCTTTTGGGATTTTCAAGTCCCTCAGCCGAGCACCTGATTGCCCCTTTTTCGTTTAAGCTGGACTGAAGCGTGTTTGGGCATACCTACCCATGTTTCATACATCAACAATAAGGTCGGTAGATGCAAACTGTGAGTATGTTGTCCACCTGAATTTATTGACAAAGTCTCTAAGTCCTTTCCATGCAGGCCTTGGAAGAGGTAGTGTTGTGTGTGAGAGAGTCATGACACATTGAGGATAATTTATAATAGCCAGGTTCCATCAAATAAGCCCAACAGTCAGACAACAATAAGAATGCAAAGTAGAGACGTAGCAGTAACACAATGTTCCAGTGGTGATAGAAAATATGGATCCTCAGAGGCAGATAGTTATGGGCATGAGTATCATCAGCAGACAGTCAGTATGGTCATGAGTATCATCAGCAGACAGTCAGTATGGTCATGAGTATCTTCATCAGACAGTCAGTATAGTCATGAGTATCATCAGCAGACAGTCAGTATGGTCATGAGTATCATCAGCAGACAGTCAGTATGGTCATGAGTATCTTCAGCAGACAGTCAGTATGGTCATGAGTATCATCAGCAGACAGTCAGTATGGTCATGAGTATCATCAGCAGACAGTCAGTATGGTCATGAGTATCTTCATCAGACAGTCAGTATGGTCATGAGTATCATCAGCAGACAGTCAGTATGGTCATGAGTATCATCAGCAGACAGTCAGTATGGTCATGAGTATCTTCAGCAGACAGTCAGTATGGTCATGAGTATCATCAGCAGACAGCTATTGTCATATCCTTCAAACTGATCATAAAATGAATGTAATAATAATACTTAGCATCTCTCGTCTGAATGGAAATGCCATTACAAAGTTTGTCATCACAGTTGTAAAACGACACTTAGTGTGCTGAAGGAGAAAATTAGCACCCACTGAAGGTAATTCAATGGTACATTAGGATATAGATAATGCATAATAGCTTTAAATGATTGATATGAAACAAATGTGAAAAGATTGATGAAATCCATGTCAAGCAGCTCCAGTTGTATGTACCATCACTGTGTGTAGATGGCTTTAGAGGACTGATTTATCTTAAGCATGAGGTTAATACTACCGCTCTCCAGAGCACGCACACAGAACAACATACACGTGCACTCTCTCTCCCCCTGTCTCTCCCTCTGTCTCTCTCTCTCTCTCTCTCACACACACAAACACACACTCATCCCCATTCACTTTTAGCACAAACATGAGCAGAGCTGCTGTGCAAGGAAACGTTAAACGTGACTCTGAGGAGTGGTCAGTGCCGGTGCGTGTGGAGACTAGTGGACAGAGAAGCCATGGCAGTGGAAGGCTGATGGCTGACTGCCAATGGACTTGGGTAATGAGCATGAGATCTACTCTGAGCGCTGCCATAGATACCGTTCATTGATACACACCTGACCAATGTAATGAGGTGCAGATAGGAAAATACCTCAAATAAAAAGAGAAGATCCGCACTACAGCATGATTGAAATTTAAGGCAATGTTCTTGCACTGGCGACGACTGCATTCATGGTAATTACTGTTTAAGTCGGCTCAATCTAAAATTAACATTTCATTTCAATTTACGCTTCGGATTGAATCTAGCCCTTAGAATCCATCTCACTTTCAGGTTTTATTGTGATTTGTAGTTCAGCTAAAACTCATACACACTAATGCAAAGATAAAGAAGGCAGCCAAATCCATAAAAAAGACCCAAATACTGTATACAGTTGAAATATATGTAGTCAGGCCTCCCGAGTTGTGCAGCGGTCTAAGGCACTGCATCACAGTGCTAGCTGTGCCGCTAGAGATCCTGGTTCGAGTCCAGGCTCTGTCGCAGCCGTCCGTGACCTGGGAGACCCATGGGGTGGCGCACAATTGGCCCAGCGTCATCCGGGTTAGGGGAGGGTTTGGCCGGTAGGGATGTTCTTGTCCAATCGGGCACTAGCGACTCCTGTGGCGGGCCGGACGCCATGCACGCTGACACGGCATGGGTTTGAATCTGGCCCTTTGACTCATGTCAACAGTTTAGACATTTCATTGCTTATTTAAAACTTCATATTCATCACCCCAACATATGTTAAAATGGCTCGTTTCTATATTTTGCAGTAAGAAATATAGAAGAAGTGTTTCCAATAATACCCTAAACCAATTAGTAGGCAATTAGTAGACAATTAGTAGACACGGCCTATTCATAATTGGTAAAATCACATGATGCACGCCGATGATGTCAATGGAAACACATCTCCCTCTTTGTTTTTTTTTGCTAAAAAACATAGAAAAGTGCAATTTTCACATACTGTATGTTGATGTTAGGGTGGCGCTGGAGATGATTAAATATGAAATTGAAATATTTTAAATTCCCCTTTAAGGTTAAGGCTATGGTTTGGGGAAGGCTTAGAACAAAATAAATAAAAACAATGCGCATATGTATCATCAGTATTCATAGTATTCTTAGTGTTTGCTGGAACATTGTGAACTGTCCCCAAGCTTTGAACTGCTGGTGTTAATCTGACCATAATGACTCATGTTTTGCGCCATTTTGTCACCTCCAAATGTCACCTCCCGTTCCGAAATTCTAAAGATGCTAACACCTGCGAAATCCTGATTTGTCCAAAGCACTGGAAGTAATGGTCCTCATTATTTCACGCATCCTGTTGTATTATGACAGATCTACAGTACCATTTATGTTTGCGTAGTCTGTCCACGAGAGACTAGGGGGAAATGGAAGTTGTGTGCTTGCCTTGTTCAACCCCTCTCAAGCTGCTCTTCCTCCTCAATTGCTTACATAATATTTGTGGAATGGAACAATGTTTTTCTTTGGCCCTACTACGTTGAGTCTCATGTGCCGTGTGCTTGTGTGTACCTGAATATAGTATGTGCATGCATTTTTGCCTGAGTGCATGTGTGTATATTTAAGCATGAGAGACAGTCATTGATGAGTCAGAGACTGAAGTCGAGAACGCCTTGTCACTCAAGTGTCGATGCATAGTAGTCATAATTAATTAATCCACTTCCTGGCATGGAACTCGCTGACTGAGAGAGTGGCCTGGCCTATGTCTCCAGCTCTTAGAGGAGAACAAGCTTTTTCTGGAGACCCTCAGTCTACTAGACAAGGGCTTACACCTCAAGCACACATATTCCCTTTCGTCAGGCGTGGGAAATGGAGACAGGTGCCAACCAGAAGCACCATTTTTGAGTGAGGCCAGTTAGGCTACTTTGAACTTGATCATTTCTGCAATTTTGCCTTATGATCAAATAAAAGTGTGTTTCTTCCAGAGCAAGCAGTAAATGGCGAATGAGAGGGTTGGAAGGAGAGAGACTGATAGATTGAAGGAGAAATACAGAGAGGGAGAGAGAGAGACTGACAGATTGAAGGAGAAATAAAGAGAGGGAGCGAGAGAGACTGACAGATTGAAGGAGAAATAAAGAGAGGGAGAGAGAGAGAATGACAGATTGAAGGAGAAATAAAGAGAGGGAGAGAGAGAGACTGACAGATTGAAGGAGAAATAAAGAGAGGGAGAGGGAGAGACTGATACATTGAAGGAGAAATAAAGAGAGGGAAAGAGAGAGACTGATAGATTGAAGGAGAAATAAAGAGAGGGGGAGAGAGAGACTGATAGATTGAAGGAGAAATAAAGAAGGAGAGAGAGAGACTGATAGATTGAAGGATAAATAAAGAGAGGGAGAGAGAGACTGATAGATTGAAGGAGAAATAAAGAGAGAGAGAGAGAGAGAGAGAGAGAGAGAGTGATAGATTGAAGGAGAAATAAAGAGAGGGAGAGAGAGAGAGAGAGTGATAGATTGAAGGAGAAATAAAGAGAGGGAGAGAGAGATACTGATAGATTGAAGGAGAAATAAAGAGAGGGAGAGAGAGAGTGATAGATTGAAGGAGAAATAAAGAGAGGGAGAGAGATACTGATAGATTGAAGGAGAAATAAAGAGAGGGAGAGAGAGAGACTGATAGATTGAAGGAGAAATAAAGAGAGGGAGAGAGAGACTGATAGATTGAAGGAGAAATAAAGAGAGAGAGAGAGACAATAATAGATTGAAGGAGAAATAAAAAGAGAGAGAGAGACTGATAGATTGAAGGAGAAATAAAGAGAGGGAAAGAGAGAGACTGATAGATTGAAGGAGAAATAAAGAGAGGGAGAGTGATAGTGATAGATTGAAGGAGAAATAAAGAGAGGGAGAGATGGAGAGACTGACAGATTGAAGGAGAAATAAAGAGAGGGAGAGAGAGACTGATAGATTGAAGGAGAAATAAAGAGAGGGAGAGACTGATAGATTGAAGGAGAAATAAAGAGAGGGAGAGAGAGAGAGACTGATAGATTGAAGGAGAAATAAAGCGAGGGAGAGACTGATAGATTGAAGGAGAAATAAAGAGAGGGAGAGGGAGAGACTGATACATTGAAGGAGAAATAAAGAGAGGGAAAGAGAAAGACTGATAGATTGAAGGAGAAATAGAGAGGGAGAGAGAGAGACTGATAGATTGAAGGAGAAATAAAGGAGAGAGAGAGACTGATAGATTGAAGGAGAAATAAAGAGAGGGAGAGAGAGAGAATAATAGATTGAAGGATAAATAAAAAGAGAGAGAGAGACTGATAGATTGAAGGAGCAATAAAGAGAGGGAAAGAGAGAGACTGATAGATTGAAGGAGAAATAAAGAGAGGGAGAGATGGAGAGACTGACAGATTGAAGGAGAAATAAAGAGAGGGAGAGAGAGACTGATAGATTGAAGGAGAAATAAAGAGAGGGAGAGACTGATAGATTGAAGGAGAAATAAAGAGAGGGAGAGAGAGAGAGACTGATAGATTGAAGGAGAAATAAAGCGAGGGAGAGAGAGACTGACAGATTGAAGGAGAAATAAAGAGAGGGATAGGGAGAGACTGATACATTGAAGGAGAAATAAAGAGAGGGAGAGAGAGAGAGAGAGAGACTGATAGATTGAAGGAGAAATAAAGAGAGAGAGAGAGAGAGAGAGACTGATAGATTGAAGGAGAAATAAAGAGAGGGAGAGAGAGAGAGAGAGAAAAACTGATATATTGAAGGAGAAATAAAGAGAGGGAGAGAGAGAGACAGACAGATTGAAGGAGAAATAAAGAGAGGGAGAGAGAGAGTGAAAGATTGAAGGAGAAATAAAGAGGGAGAGATGGAGAGACTGACAGATTGAAGGAGAAATAAAGAGAGGGAGAGAGAGACAGATAGATTGAAGGAGAAATAAAGAGAGGGAGAGAGAGTGATAGATTGAAGGAGAAATAAAGAGAGGGAGAGAAAGACTGATAGATTGAAGGAGAAATAAAGAGAGAGAGAGAGACTGATAGATTGAAGGAGAAATAAAGAGAGGGAGAGAGAGACTGATAGATTGAAGGAGAAATAAAGAGAGGGAGAGAGAGACTGATAGATTGAAGGAGAAATAAAGAGAGGGAGAGAGATACTGATAGATTGAAGGAGAAATAAAGAGAGGGAGAGAGACTGATAGATTGAAGGAGAAATAAAGAGAGAGAGAGAGAGTAATAGATTGAAGGATAAATAAAAAGAGAGAGATACTGATAGATTGAAGGAGAAATAAAGAGAGGGAAAGAGAGAGACTGATAGATTGAAGGAGAAATAAAGAGGGAAAGAGAGAGACTGATAGATTGAAGGAGAAATAAAGAGAGGGAAAGAGAGAGACTGATAGATTGAAGGAGAAATAAAGAGAGGGAGAGAGAGTGATAGATTGAAGGAGAAATAAAGAGAGGGAGAGAGAGAGACTGACAGATTGAAGGAGAAATAAAGCGAGGGAGAGAGAGAGTGAAAGATTGAAGGAGAAATAAAGAGAGGGAGAGATGGAGACTGACAGATTGAAGGAGAAATAAAGAGAGGGAGAGAGAGACTGATAGACTGAAGGAGAAATAAAGAGAGGGAAAGAGAGAGACTGATATATTGAAGGAGAAATAAAGAGAGGGAGAGAGAGAGACTGATAGATTGAAGGAGAAATAAAGAGAGGGAGCGAGAGAGTGATAGATTGAAGGAGAAATAGAGAGAGGGAGACAGATTAGTTCATCATCTAAAGGGACAGCACAGAAGAAGAAAATCAGCTGTCAAGTGATACCTGGGCTCTCCAGTGTTGTGATGTTGATTATGTGAGTGATATAAAATGTCACAGTAATAAGCTGAAGGGCGATCCAAGGGCTCGCTGAGCCTCCCTGTGGTGAGTGGAATGTCATTTGTGTGGACCTCAGGCTGCCACAGTGTGGAAACAGAATACCAATGAGTGGAGAAGTTACTCCGAAGCATAGGTCCCGATAGGGTCAAAATACTACTGGTAGATGAACTGACAAAGTATAGATTCATCTTCCAAGGCTGAGAGGATAACATATGAGTTATTCAGGTATCCAGGATCAGAAATGGAGGATGTGATAGTCTATCATAATAGTTATACTGAGACAGCAAAGCTAAAATTGAGACAGCAAGTTAAGCAAGATATCGCACACCATACTGCGTCTTATGTAATGAACTGTCAATGTTTCCATTGTTACAACTTACGGCAGGACTCAAAATGTATTTGAAGAGCATCTGGTGTATGACACAAAGATCTCTCAGTAGACTGATGATGCAGATGTTTTGAGGAAGGGAACGACTAAGCAAGTGTCGACTTTATAGATGATAATGGGAATTCTTCCATTACTGAGTGATCCCATTGATCCTAAGTATCATGGACAAGGTGTACAGTGGATATCCATTTAACAAGGCCCTAAACTCGGCATCTGTGATGCCACCTTCATCCCCTCTCAACAAAATGGACATTACCCATGTTGGAGGTTCTCCAGAAACATTGGGTTAGCAATGAGATGACCTGGGACATTGCATACTTAGGCTCATGGTAACACATAGACACAGGTTTCATACATAGGCACAGGTTGTCTATGCTAAAAACGCTACCACCCTGATCTCCCATTAGATGTATTTTCATGGTAGTAGACACAGTCAACCTTATACACTGAGTATACAAACACTAAGAACACCTGCTCTTTCCATTACATAGACTGACCAGGTGAATCCAGGTGAAAGCTATGATCCTTCTTCAAACAGTGTAGACAAAGGGGAGGAGACAGGTTAAACAATGATTTTTAAGCCTGGACACAATTGAGACATGGATTGTGTATCTGTGCCATTCAGAGGGTGAATGGGCGAGACAAAAGATTGAAGTGCCTTTGAACGGACTATGGTAGTAGGTGCCAGGCACACCGGTTTGTGTCAAGAACTGCAACGTTGGTGTGTTTTTCACACTCTACTGGAAGGTGTTCCTAATTTTTGGTATACTCAGTTTAGATCAAATATGACTCACTAAATGTTGCTCACATCTCTCTTAACAGCACCATTTCTTCATCTCAATATTATTAGAGATGTGGTTTTCTTTTCCTCCCTACAGTATTGTCAAGAACAAAATGAAATGAAAGGAGAAACGATTGCTGTCAGATGTGACAGAGAAACACAGGAAGAATAAATGATAGCAATCACTCCAATCATTATTTCATTCCACAGTCTCTAAGGGTGCTGTTCCATTGACATAATGCCTGAGTTCATGATCATTACACTGAATAACCTGCCGGGAAGAAATGGGCAACGCTGAAATGAGCACTTGAAGTTCCTGTCTCCAGGGCTAGATGTAAGCCTCTGTTTTAACCCAATTGGTTAGAATCGAATCCAGGGTTGCATGTTCAATTACCATGGAGGCCATTTGACATATGACACTTCAGAATCTGTAGGTCACTTTGGAGAAAAAGTGTTAAGTGTAAAGGACAATTCTGGTAGCCTGGTAGCCTGTATTTTGTTGCTAATCTACAATCTACTTAATCACAAACCATAACAGTCTTGACATTGAAATAAAACATCCCAGTCAGCCCATTCAGAAGCGGAGTGGAGAGGCTGAAGCCAGGAAAACAGATAGAAAAATAGAGACCAAGACCTTGGGATTTAGCACCGCCATGGTGATCTGAGGTGGATTCATCTCATTAAGGTGTGTGGAGAAACTGCAAAGGCCCAGGTTTAATTGTGTTTTATCAATCCCGGTCAGTACATATGGCGCACTACGTGTCCCAAGAACTGGGATGCTACTCTTCTTCAGCTGGGTAAACTCAGCCAGGAGGCAGAGAAAAACCCTGATAAAACCACCGCCTCGCCAGACAATTCAAACAACCTCTGGGACAGAAATGTCATGGTCATCTTTTGTCTGTTTGTTGATTGTTCCATCAGTACAACGCTTAAGCACATTTTATTTAGCTCTACTGATATCAGTGTTCGTCATTCAGAATCAGAAGCAATCACTTCATCGTCACCCTGGTTACAGAGAGCCACTGAGATAATACTGTGACATCTATATCCATTTAATACAGACAAGAAACATGCTTGCTGATATTGATGAGCAACAGACTATTATTAGTTATTTTAATGACCTGGATTTAAAAAGTGTCATTTGGCTAGACTGCCTACAATGACCCATGTGTCAATCTGCTAAGCCTCTTTGTCTGCTAATGTACCTCTGTAGTGTAACAAACTGTCTGTGAGAGACCTCAATACAGACACACATATCTTTACATACTAGATGAACACACAAGAACTATAGCAAAAGAGACCTGAGTGCTTATATGACCTAATGGCCCTAAAATGTTCATACAGATATTCATGTGTGACACAGCTCTACCTGAACTTTTTTTGCAGCAAAAATAGAATCATGCACTTTAATATCACACAGCACAAACATGCATACTTTTTAGGTGCTGTTTTCACACTATTTACATTGAGGTCTTAAACTGTCTAGACAAGATGTTTTGCAAGGTGAATGGACCCCATATTTGGCCAGTGTGAGCATTGCTGCCCTACTTACTACTAGACTCACATGGGGATGATTGTTGATTATTACTGCCATCTAGTGACTATTTATGGCACTACCCTTTATTTTATATACTGTACATGTACAACTGCATTTGTTATTTTATTAACTCACTTTATTTGTTCTTCTTTCTAGGATAGCCTACTCAAGATGGCATACCCAACAGATTACTCTCTCATAGCCATACCACTCATACCACAATAAGGACAACGTTAGAGAAACAACATGGAAGGTGGGGGAATACAGAACTTGTCCATAAATGGCAATGCATCAGACATCCACCCTGTCACACACAGTCTATGGGAGGTCATAACCATAGCAACTGTGTCGGCCATCGTGAGCCTGATTACGATAGTGGGGAACGTCCTGGTGATGCTGTCGTTTAAGGTTAACAGCCAGCTGAAGACAGTCAACAACTACTACCTGCTGAGTTTGGCTGTAGCTGACCTCATTATAGGTGTGTTCTCTATGAACCTCTACACCTCCTACATACTGATGGGATACTGGGCACTGGGGAGTGTGGCTTGTGACCTCTGGTTGGCTTTGGACTACGTGGCCAGTAATGCGTCAGTGATGAACCTGCTGGTAATCAGTTTTGACCGGTACTTCTCCATCACCAGACCCCTGACCTACAGAGCCAAGCGCACCCCCAAACGAGCTGGGGTCATGATAGGCATGGCCTGGCTGGTGTCCCTCATCCTGTGGGCCCCTCCCATACTGTGCTGGCAGTATTTTGTGGGGAAAAGGACAGTCCCTGAAAGGCAGTGTCAGATCCAGTTCTTCTCGGAGCCAGTGATAACATTTGGGACAGCCATTGCTGCGTTTTACATCCCAGTGTCAATCATGACCATCCTGTACTGTCGGATCTACAAGGAGACGGAACGTCGCACCAAGGACCTCGCTGAGCTCCAGGGCATCAACAGTTCCACAGACACTGGTGTCACCAAGCCCCAGAAAACCATCATTAGATCCTGCTTCAACTGCAAGCAGCTCAGCTCTGCCTCCCGCGACAGAACCCAGGCCTCCTGGTCCTCCTCCAACAGGAGCAATGCAGCCAAATCAGCAGCAGCCACCAACGACGAGTGGTCCAAGAGTGAGCAGCTGACCACCTTCAACAGCTATGCCTCCTCGGAGGACGAGGAGCGGCCCGTGTCCCCGGGGGCCTTTCAGCCCACCTGCCGGAACCAGGAGTGTAGGCAGAGCACGGGTGCAGCGGGCTGTGATAAAGAACAGCTCAGCAGTTATGAGGAGAACAACTTCTTCCACACGCCACCAAAGACCAACTCCCAGAAGAGCAAGAAGTGTGTGTCCTACAAGTTTAAACCAGTTCCCAAAGACACTAGCAGCGGTGCCCAGCAAAGCAAGAATGGGGACACTAACATGGCCCCATCATCTTTCTCTTCAGCTGACTCTATGAGTGCCCCACCCTCCACCTCCTCCTCCAAGCCAATAGACACCACTCTGAAGATCCAGCTGACCAAGAGGAAGAGGATGGTGCTGATTAAGGAGAGGAAGGCTGCCCAGACTCTCAGTGCTATCTTGCTGGCCTTTATCCTGACGTGGACACCATACAACATCATGGTGCTCATCTCCACCTTCTGCTCTGACTGTATCCCTGTGTCTCTCTGGCACCTGGGCTACTGGCTGTGCTATGTCAACAGTACAGTCAACCCAATGTGCTACGCGCTCTGCAACAAGACCTTCCAGAAGACCTTCCGCATGCTGCTGCTCTGTCAGTGGAAGAAGAAGAGAGTGGAAGAGAAACTTTACTGGTACGGGCAAAACCCTGTAGTGAGCAGCAAGCTAACATGAGCCATTCACACCTTCCTTCAGAGGAACGAGTATGAAGACTATATGACTCGATAGATGTGGAAATATTTCTGTCAGTATTTGAGTTATGTCTACATGTAGGGTGTGTCAAAAGTGCAAAGGTTAGAGACAAGACTCTAGTTTGTCAATGGTATTGTTCTTTAATCAATACCTTGATCACTGCTCACAAGGAATTCAGAAGTGTTTGATAATCTTGCCCCAAATGCTGATACTGTACACCAATACATAATTGAACATGTAAATATTAAAAATAACCCAACATGCACAAAAAAGTTTGAGATATTTCATAGAAAAACATGTTCTGAATGTTTTCTAGGCATTATGTTAGACTACATTGTGTTTATTTTAAGGGCTATCACAGCTCTTGACTTGATTTCAGAGTGAGCTGGATAACAAATGATTGTACACTCTGATCATCAAAGCCTTGTTCACATGTACCATTGACTTTTGTCAGATACTAATAATCAAACATTCAACAGCCAATCTTTCCACCAATACACAAGCACAAACACATATACAGTACAAATGTATTCATCCCTCAATCCAAATGAATCCAGACACCACAGAAACAGAGGGGAAGAGATTTGATTAAAGTAAATGCTGAGTTTGCAATATCAAATTCTATTTAACGATTAGTCTTACTCTCAACTCAGCAGCTTTAATCTGCACATAAACTGTGTAAAACACGTGATTTCATGCAATAGTTTATGGGACACTTCCGCATAAAGTATACACCTGACAAATTACTTGTCAGATAAGGATTAGCCTTTAATCAATCATAGTGGGTTCAGTTCAGGCCTAAGCATGGGATCATATCAGGGAGTGATTTAATCTGTCCAGGGTCACTGTAAGTCACTCAGTACAGTGACAGCCCTCAACATTTACATCCATACTGAGTGGGAGACCGTAGGCTTTGATTCATGCACTGTTCTGTGTCATGTATTCATTAGAATGTGTTTAACGTCTGTCTGTACTCAGGAGACAGGCTTTTGTTTTGGTCATTCTGTGCTGTATAATTCTCATGTCCCCATTGCTAGACATTACATTCACAGAATTTCAATTGACCAGAACCATCAAAAAACGTTAAAATCTAGTTATTTAATCAAATGTGTCATCAGAAAACCTACTGTAAACTTACCGGATTGAATCTTATTTTGATCCAGTATATATTGTTTTTTTGTGCCAACAACCAACACATTCATTCGGTGATATTAGGTGAGTAAATAAATACAGCAAAAGTGGTTTTACATGTGTAATAAGCTATGATATAATGACCACAAAATGTGGTCTGTGATCATTTAGACATACAGTTCTGGGGGAAAGGTAGAGGGGGAGATTTAAGTGTATGAAGTCCCCAAAATGACTATAGCTTTTTTTTTATTACTTAAAAAAATGCGTGACAAATCAGTTGATACTGAACTGTTTTGTTTACAGCATTTTGTGATCATATGTCTCTATGTATTTCTGAATTAAATGTGTTGAACTATTGTCTCTATTACGTAAACAATGTTTTGAGAACCACTGCGTTAGAATAACCACAGATGGCATGGATCAACCTAATCTCCAGACAACAGACTCACAGTTCATCCTTCTTACAGTCCCCAGTGTGGACCACCTTTACTGTGTCTGAGGGCTTTACCATCATCCAGGCGTATTTACACAAGTGCTCTTTGTTGCAGTCCTTCTGCCAGTAGATCACGTTCCTGCGGTTGAGGTTGGCCCCAGCACAGGCGTCGTACCACCAGCCCCCTCCCGCCACACCCTGGAACTCCAGCTTAGCACAGTTTTGGAAGTAGTTGTCATTGTCTCGGTCCTTGGTGGTAAACCTCTGGTTGTCATGCAGGTAGTTCTCTGTGTCCTGGGTGAGAGCGTCTAAGGCAGAGCCCTGGAACAGACCAAGACGCAGCCTGAACCCAGACCGCTCGTCCTCCACCATGAAAGGGTCATACTCGCCAATCTTGGCGACGGCATCTTTGTCCACCAGCTTGACCCCCAGCTTGTAGCGTCCTGGCCCTCGGGTGAGATGGTGGAGGTGTTCGTTCCCCAGCCAGTGGTCACCATTCAGCACCCCGAAACCCTGCTTGTATTCGACCCAGGTGCGGTCGAAGTCCACGCTGCTGTTAACCGTGATGTGCTGCACTACGGTCCAACCACCATCTTGCATGGCACAGTAGGCCAGGATGGGGTAGTCAGCTGGCTGAATCAAGTACACTCCATCTCTGGCCTGACCCCCTGAACCCATCAACATCTCATAGCAATCCCTGGGGTACTCTGAAGGGTGAAATAGCAACAAACTGAATTAACACCCACAATACGCAAATTGCACAAAGAGTTGACGACTAACATGAGATCAAGCTGAGTAAATCAAAGCAGATAATCTGGATGTATTTTTCTAATCATTGTGTACACCTATTCAAGGTATTGTATGATGACGGACCACGATGATTAACCTGCCACTCCCTGTCTTATCATCAATGGGCTAATCTTCATGACTGTTGGCAGTTTCATAATCCATGGGATTTCACCGTGTCCATGACAAGCGTAGTCAAAACTTGATGCTCTAACGTAGCATCTCTGCTGTTAAGTCTGACAAAAGTGTGTCACTACAATACACTACTGTTCTCAGCAGCAGGTAAGAAATGTCAAAGAAGTTTATAGGAACACAGTTGTCCAGTATGAAGTATAGAAGGGTCAGTAAGTAATTCCGTCTAGGCTTTTGCATTTGAACTACCTCCAGAATTACAGAGACTCAAAACAAACGGGTTTGTCTTTCAGCAAAGATATGATACTTCAAGCACCACACATTAATACAATTTATACTTAATTAATTAATACTATTAATACAATTTAAATCCCACTGAAACGACACATGACAACTACAGAAACAGCCATAAGTCCTACTGTAGAATCCATTTCTACATTATGTTGGTAATGATATTCCATTAATAATAGTACAGTATTGTCATCCCTACCTTTCATTCCCTGGTTGAGGACCATCTTGTGCTCTTCAGAGGTCAGGAGATGGGTGTTCTCAGCTACCAGGTGTTTAGTGTGTACTCCCATCAGACTGATCACCAGTGTTGCTGCTACTGCCACTGCCCATGTCCCAAAACTCTGCATCTTCTAACGGGAAGTTCTTTCAGGGTAAACAGACATGTGGATTCAATTGACCATACATACAGAGTGGTAATGCAATTTCTCTAACAATTGTGTTATGCCCATTCAAGAGATACATGTATTTGACAATTTCATACTTGGACAAAAATCTGTCATTTTTTAATACAATGTATAGAACAGGTACTTTAAGAACCTTACTGAAATGTTGTAAAGAATGAACACTTACCTTCGCTGTTACTGTTCCACTGTGTGTGTGTTTGTGTGCTGTGCTCTGTGACCATAAACCGTTATACACACATTGTACTTTGATAGCACTATATGGGGGGGGGGGGGGGGAGAACAAACAAGGCCACCCAGGCTGCCAACCAGTCCACTGAGGTGCAGTCCCTTCCACACAGCCTCTACAGGCCAGTCACGACTGGACTTCAGCCTCAGCTTCACGTCACAATAGGAAACACCATGGGTTAAAGCAACCTTCAACGTATCTGTGTCAAGTGGGATGGTTGCCTAATATCTCACCTTCTGAACACTTCCTCCACTGCTGGGAAGAAGCGATTGTAACCTTTGTCTTGGTGTTGCAATGTCAGTTTGTTTTAGCTGATCAAGTAGAACAACAAACAAGACAACTTTTAAAACTGGCATCCCCTAAATGTGTTCCCCCATCATCACAAATACTGTATCACCATGTCCCTGTTTTGCAAAGAGGTATTTTACAGCTATTTGTTTTAATATACAAAGATAGTCATAAACAAAGCGCCATACATGATAAGGCCTAAACAACTTATCTTCATGATGATTCAAACAGAGCATTTAAACTATGTCTGGAGGACCTGTGCACTAACACAACACATACTGTAGATGTACCTTATGAATAGGGCCAGGAATATTTTCTAACCATGTGACCTGACCAAGAAAAACTCGAGGCATTATTTATACTCTGGGTCCTTGTTATGGGCTCTAACTAGGGCTTGGAATATTTCAATAGCCTGACTAAACAAAAATAAAACCTTCAGCAGTGGAAGTTGCTATTAACCGGAGTGCCAAGTCTAGGTCCAAGAGGCTTCTAAACAGCTTCTACCCCCAAGCCATAAGACTCCTGAACATCTAGTCAAATGGCTACCCAGACTATTCACATCCCCGCCCGGAATCAAACCCACAACCCTGGCGTTGCAAGTGCCATGTTCTAACAACTGAGCCACACAGGGTAACATTTTATGGCTGACATTTTTATATCTAAGTAATTTATTAGTTTACAATAAAACAAGTTTAAGTACCATTTTAATGAGCTAAATACAACTTCAAATGGTTCACTACTGTAACCAGACAGTTCTATGCGCTTTCATCCTTTGGATCAATGTTGTGCCGTTGAGATGAAATCATGATAGCATTGTGGTCATATCAAATTCGAATTCAATGAAAATGCTTTAAAGATCCAATGCAGCCATTTTTAGCTCAATACCAAATCACTTATGGGTAACAACTAAGTACTTTTACTGTGATTGTTTTCAATTAAAATGGTCAAAAAGAAACAAAAATAGCTTCTTAGCAAAGAGCAATTACTTTCATCAAGAACTTTGCTGGGACTTTCTGGGAGTGGTTGGAGTGGAAATTAGCTGTCATTGGCAGAGATGTTTGGAACCCTCTTTCTCATTGGTCTATTAACTAATTTACCGCATGGTGATAGTACCATGTAAGACCAAAACCCCATCCCACTAAAACAGTCAGAAATGTCAGTCTTTTCAAACAGCTCTTACACTAAAAGGGCATTATTATCATTTCCACAATTTCACATTATTATTCCAACCTCATAGCATGTGAAATATACAGTATATAAAACACAGGGAAATCCTGTTTGACTGCACTGTGCCATTAAAAAGAATTAGGCACAATCATTGTCTGGAGTGTCTCTCTGAGTCAGATAGACACTCTTTAGCAGACCTCAAATGAACCAGGTTATGTTTTTCCAAGCATAAAACTTCAAGTAGTGCAGTTCATTGAGTCACAAGTCCATTTGGTTCTTGTGCGTTGTTTCACAATGGGAATTAGGAAACAAAGTCATCAGGACTTGAGCTTGACATGGGCCACCATTGCAAGCATGGCAACTGAAACAGGTAAGAGTCTATAGCCTGAAAAACAGGAACGAATGTCACATACATCACAAACACTATTTGTACTTATGTTCAAATGATCATGTATTTTAAATAGTGTTGCAAAGGGAGTTGCTAGGAACTGTTTTGGCATCAAACTGGAGGCAGTTTGGAAAAAAGTAAATGATGGAAGAGTTGCAGAGTTGATTGAAAAATGTCATTGTTGATTAGATGCTTTTTGTTCATTAATTAGGCTATTTTCTCTTGAACTGTGTATGGTCTATCTACTAAACTCATGGAGAATATGGACACAGACATAATACATTAATTCTGTATATGAATACATTTTTAAAAAGTTATTCAAGTATAAATTACCAAATTTACGATAGATTGCCATATATTTTCTGTTAAAACCTACCCATCCATAGATTGAGCGTTAGTACCTCGACTTGTTGAGAGCTCTGGCCACCAATGTTTCAACACTGATTGTACCCATCGTTATCCAACTACCAGGTAGCTGCAAGACAACATGGGATCAGTTTGGTTGGATTATCAAGAATTTGTAATGGATAGTGTGTCATTAACAGTGGTACTCACTCTTCATATGGACTAGTGAGAACCTTTTTCACTAGAGGGAAAAGGTCAACACAACAGCCAATGGAAACACTGGATGACTCTGACTCATCATCAAGACTATCGGGGAAAGATTAGATAAATAATACATAAATGGCATTAAACGTAAATTGTAATCATTGTTTTTTACCAGGAAAAAAACATTAGAAATGTACCTTTTTGTTATTACTTACAAGTGTCTGATACTGTAGGACAAAAGAGCTATGCTATTATAGAATCAAAACTTTGGACCAATAAAACCTCTGATATTTCAATCTTGACAAGTTCTACTGTACCTTAAAAAATATGTAAGCAGTTCTCCAACATTTCTTCGTCACAGGGTCAAGGCTAGATTTAGTCTCAGATTTCTTCCAAAGAGCAGCTTTGTATTGTGGAAAACAGAAGACCGGAGGTGGAATACATTCAAATATTTGTGACACCAAGCATATCACGATGATGAGACAATCAACCCTTCAGGCAAACAGACTACTGATATTTCACACCTCTGTGAAGTAGTCATTGTCTTTTGAACCAGCCTCGTCAGTCTTGTTAGTATGATGGGCAGTGGGTGGAAACTCCCATGGGTCCATGTAGACGATGCTACATGCTCTGCACACAGGCCATTTCGTTCTCCTTGTTGGCCACATCATAAGTCCTCCCTGTGGATCGCTGCTTCCTCCGAATGATAGTGAGATGGTGGGTCTTCCACTTACAGTACACGACACAACTCCCTTCAGTCTTCCAGGGTTGTTCCTTGAACGACCTGCCAGACGTCTATGAAACAAAGACATGGTTGAATACTCAGACGTACTAGATTCAATCATCAGTTATATGAAGCGATGAAAAAAGGTATGAGGGTTGTTCCAGTTCAAGATTTAATTAAAGTGGCAATCAGCAGTTAACAATAACAAAGCCATCTCCCAGCCTCTGTATCAGTAGAAAAGCTGAAGGATGGGGCTGGAGAAATGTAATCACTCTCAAATTCATAGGCAGAGCTATGGATCCATCTATGATATCAGAATTGCAGTTTTAACCATGTGTGGAGGCTATATAGTGTTTGTTTACTTTTACTTTGTTTACAAACACCGGAGTAATTCAATATTATATTTGGTTCTGTTGGTGTACAACAGTTGAACTATGCTCATGAGGCAAAAAGTACACATTCTTTTCAATCAATGTACATCAAAACTCCTCACACACACACAAAGCACTGTAAATGGCTCTGGGAATACCCACAGTGAGAGAGAAAGTACAGCTGTCTGTACAATAACGGATTGAAGGGCTGACGGCCGAGTGGGAACCTGAATCACACACATTAAACATACACATACATTTAAAGCTAAATTATTCCTAGGTTTGTCTGTGGCCCTACATACACTATATAGGGAAAGCAGCAGTGTAATCATTACTCTAAACTGTTATCTATTAGACAGGTTCAGCAAACAGGGAGGGAACTACCTGAATCTGTCCAACATAACCGCACATTTTCGTTGCAAAACGGAACATTTTGCAACTATTTGAAGTAAGGATTTCACACAAACTGGGTAAACTGGTTTTACCCACAATTCTTCGCGGGCACATTGTTGTTATTTTGAATAATGACGTAACCAGAAAAGGTGAGGGCAACTTTGTCTGTCTAGCTAATGTATTTTTGCCACGTTTGGTTATTTTGCGCATTTCAATTTATAGGAAGCTACTGTACACTTGCAATTACCACGATACATATCTGTTTTACAGTTATCATCCAGTGAATCCAGCATTGCAGTTAGCATTGGCTGCTGTCTCCTAGTTGCGTTATCTGTTAACAGCAGCAGCACAGCTGACAAAGAGCTCGAGGCAGCAGTATAATGTCGAAGGATAGCTATAGACGATGAGCACATATAACGTGGCTTGTACTAACACTTCCTCGATCTAACCTACTCTACTAGTTAGCTACCTTGCTAATGCTGCAATCACCTAACGTTACCTGTCAGTGTTGATGTACTTTCTAAGAAGTCATATATTCTGATCTAATGAGGCTGGTTTTACTATCCTTTTCAGCTTGGTTTCTTAACCCAAACGAAGCCCCGGTTCCTTTCCTGAACTGTGACCAGAGACTTTGTTGGGGATTCATTAACCTCGTCCCCAGGCTCAAATTGGCTGCTGGACGTTATTGGGATTCATAAATGCGGTAAATGTACAATAGGCATACTGGATTATTGTTGTCGACCCCCTAGTGTCCAATGTGCTCAGTGCATTCGATTTCAAAATAGAAATCTTAATTGCTTTAAATACAGAATGAATAATCTATTTTCGATAACTTTTAGGTTTATCTTGTTCTCATAGTAGATTGGATCTTTCACTGCATCTCTCTAACATACTGTTTTAAAAGAGAATCATAGTTGACGTTTTTAATAACATGTTAAGGCTTGTATAATTTTATGGGGGAGGCAATCATAAAGTGATACAGTTCTCATCAGTTAGAAAGCCAATGCAAGAATAGATCCACTCAAAGCGAATGACTTGTCCTTTAAATGAGCACACATCAACAATCGCAAACAACATCAACTGCTTTTATTGACTCATCATGCCTTGCCACACTGCATTTGCTGACTTCACAGGTTTGGCTGCTGTTTCATCAGTTTGGTCAACTGATTCTGATTTCCTCATCAGAGACACACTGACTGACTGGCTGACTGTGCAGTACACTAGCACAACTGTAGAAGAACATGTATCTGGCACAGTTTTCTGTAGCCTAATTGAGACTATTTGTATCCTGAAAGGCTGGGTTTCATTTAAGGGAAGCAGAGTCTATTGAGTTTAACTAGCCTACATGTTTTTTATGACATCATGTGACTTTGTATGAGAGGGCAACAAAAGTCATGGGACTGCAGACACAGCAGTATATTAGTATATTACTGGTATCCACTTCCTACTGTGTGAATTGCACCTCTCCTTTCCCCTCAGGACTGTGCAGAAGTCGACCAGACAGAGCAAAGATGGTGTCTGTTGTTGTTGCTGTGTTCGTTGCGTTGAGCTTGGCACCCCTGCTAGTGCTTAGTGTTCCTCCCATTGGGACCCAGCCTGAGCAGGTGCACATTTCCTATGCAGGTAGGTCTTTGATCTGTTTCCATTCATCTTTAATATAAAAATCTATATATATGTCCAGGCTTTAACCTGGGGGGCGGTGTATGAATGTGGTACCTGGGGGGCGGTGTATGAATGTGGTACCTGGGGGGCGGTGTATGAATGTGGTACCTGGGGGGCGGTGTATGAATGTGGTACCTGGGGGGCGGTGTATGAATGTGGTACCTGGGGGGCGGTGTATGAATTTGGTACCTGTGGGGCGGTGTATGAATGTGGTACCTGGGGGGGCGGTGTATGAATGTGGTACCTGGGGGGGGGGCGGTGTATGAATGTGGTGTATGAATTCAGATTTTTTTGTGTCCCACACACAAAGTTGCTAACTCCCGGTCTAAAGGCTTGATTCTGTCGACATACTCGAGTCATGGTTCATTCAGATCAAATTATCAAGAGAGCGGAGAGTGAAGGGCAGAGCCTGTTGCGCACCGCACATCACCCACCTTGAATCTGAGCAGAAGCTATTTAACCATAAACGTAATTGTTTAAAACCTGGACGTTTTATGCCATTTTATGGTTGTCTTACCTTGTTTCAAAGTAGCCTAACCAAAATATGACCATAGAAATGTTGAGAAAATGATTTTATAAACACTTAATATGCCATTGAAACCAGCATTTCTCTCAAGCTCTGTTGGTTTTCAAATCAATTGTATTTTATTGTCCAGCAGCCAAAGGCATAACTCCTAGTGATGTTAGTAACCCTGCCTGGTTGATGCATCTTTAGATCTCCCCTCTCCTTTCATTTTGTACTGATATTTGAATCTATGTCACATGAAAGCGCTCATGCACGTGGTTCACTTCTGAGACCAGTGTTTTCCCACTAACTGCATTTTGGTACATTCACATGTGACTTAAAGCCATGTGAGCATTGTTGAGCTTATAATAGGAAGTAATACAACTTTATCAACATTTTAAGATAAACGGTCTAATCTGCTGCATCAGCCTCATTACTTAAAAATAAATAAAACATGTAATCTGCTGTGGTTGTATGAATTTAGCATCTGTTGTCCCAGAACTGTCTTAGAGTCTGTTTTGAACTGCAGACATATCTTTGATCATCCCAGGGACAACGGGACACCCTTCATTTCGAGCACTGGAGATAATTATTTTATAAAGATATAAAAACTATTTGGTTGTAATTGTAATATTGCAATATTTTATAGGCTACCAAGGGTGGCCAACCATCCTCCATGAGAGCCTTAATGGGGCAGTGTTGTATTTTGAGGTTTGGATATGCAAAGAAGCCAATAGGTAGAGTGTAGCCTTCATTTTTGTCTGATTCTCTATGGTAAAAAATATAGTAATTCATTTTATTTTGTAAAGTGGTTCCTTGCATCATACAATGATGTAAAAATGGTGTTAGACTTTTTTTTTTGGGGGGGGGGGGGGGGGGGAACAAGTGACTTGAGCTTTTGACCAAGTGGTAAACAAAATATAATGTCAAGCTCTGTGAGCTATTGAACAATCAGCCTTTTGAGCTAGTTTCTCCCAGCTTACGTAAGTGGATCAGTAAGTATCCAGGGCTGTAACTCTTTCCAGGTGGGCAAGGTGAGCAGCCTGATCTGGCTGGATAACTATGGGGCTTTTCTCCCTAGGGTTCGCTGGCTCTATGGAGATCACCTGGACCACATTCAATGAGACGGAGGAGAGCACCGTGGAGTACGGCCTGTGGGGCGGACGGCTGTTTGAGCTGACAGCCAAGGGCAAAGCTACTCTGTTTGTGGATGGAGGATCAGAGGGGAGGAAGATGTACATCCACAGGGTCACTCTCACTGATCTGAGACCTGCCTCTGCTTATGGTAGGTTTCCATGTTAATAGAACTAGCATGATGTATTTAGGATATGTCTGTTGCCTGTCACATTCAGTCTGTGGCCTGTCATCATCATAGTATTTATAGGGGAGTGATTTCTTCCCTGTGTTGACTGCAGTGTACCACTGTGGCAGTGAGGCTGGCTGGAGTGATGTATTCTCCTTTACTGCTCTGAATGAGAGCACTAGCTGGAGTCCCAGGTTTGCTGTCTATGGGGACATGGGCAATGAGAACCCTCAGTCTCTGGCCAGACTACAAAAGGAGACCCAGGTCGGGATGTATGATGTCATCCTACACGTTGGTAAGTGGTTAAACTCCCAACTGATTGTCTTAAGTGAATAACCTTATCAATGTTTACAATTGTTGATCCTAACTACATAATAACTTGAATCACAGTGGTATAACATTGTGTTTTACTTTGGGTGTAACATGGAGCACACTTTGGAGAGGTGATGCATGACCAATATGTGGTTTTGTGTTTTCTAGGGGACTTTGCATATGACATGCATGAGGTAAAATATCTACATATTTTTGTTTCCTGCACACACACACGTTACAACGTCCATCACTGATCAGCTGGTAGAATGATACACATACCAATTATGTTAAGGACTTTTTCATTAGATTTTCATGAAGTTAAGCTATGGGCATAAGGGGCACACTCAAAGTTTATGGTACCCTCAGGGTAAGATATGAAAGTGGATTATGTCAGCATGAGGCTAGACCTCTTAAGACCATCTGGGTGTCTGGCTAGATCCATGATGACAGATGAGATAGAGCTACTCTAACCCTGCTCAGTCTTATCCCTAGCGTCCCATTACTATTCATCAGCAGATCATGCCTGGGCCATGGTTAAGACACGCTGCTGTAATGACCTGCATAGCTGTGAAATGCCTTAATCCTGTGCTGAAAGACTGGAATTAGGTGCATAACACTGAAGTAACCAATGAAGTACAACAGCAGGGCTCTTTTCAGCCGAGACAACTAGCTAATGTAGACAAGAGGCCATGTTTTCCCCAAACCTAACTGGCCAGTCTCACAGTGCCCTTCATAAATACTATGACATCTATTAATCACCAATGGCATACATCAGCTGCTGCTGTTTCCCTAAAATTAAATAGCAATGTTGGTTATGTTGTTCCTTTCATACTTTTCTCAAATATGGAGAAAAATGCTGGACATTATGAGCAGACAACCATAAAAATTAATCGCCGCAATTCATGCTGAGTTTGAGCTGGAATGTCGAACTCTGTTCCGCGGCTTCCTTGATATTATAAATAGAAATTCTTTCTGAAAGCTCATTAAGGGCAATGGCAACTGAAAATCAGAAGATTACCATGCCATCCACCACAGTGTGTTCATAAGCTCAATTGCCACCATTAGAATAGTTGTGAAATCAATGGTTCTAGTTTCATTGGGGTTTTGTTTGGTATGCAAATGAAACATTCCTGAAGCTGTCTGGAAAATTGATTTACAGTACTTTGGCTTTAGATCGTTTAATGTGCTTTTTACTTGTATCCTGTCAGCCTTATTATATCAGGTTTAATTACCACTGAAATGGTTTGTTATGCTGTGGTAAATGACTGAATCTAATTGTTTCAGGACAACGGCAGGATTGGAGATGAGTTCATGCGTCAGATCCAGTCCATAGCTGCCTACGTGCCCTATATGACCTGTCCTGGGAACCACGAGGCTGAATAGTGAGTAGGACCTTATCATGACCCCCTTTACTTATTTACTTAGTCCTCTCTCTCTCTCTCTCTCTTGCTCTCTGCTTGTCTGTCATGAGTAGAACCTTATGATCCCCTTTAATTATTTACTTCTCTCTGTTTCTCTCTCTCTTTCACACCCACGCACATGCACACACACACATATGCACCAGTCATTTAGTGTTAAACTGATGATTAAAACTGACAGTGTTATGAACAGTTTCTAATCTTCATAAACAGTGAGTCAACATGGTAGCAGTCGGCTTATTTTCTGCTCACCATTAGCCAATGTTTTCTGCTCCTGGTACATATTTTGGTGCATTCTGTACAGGTCACATCTAATCAATGCTATTATTAAAGGGTTTGGGAAAAATACTCGGTACATGCTGTATTTCATATTGGTGAGACAGACTGCCAGACCTCCCCAGACTTGATATCCATAATGTGCTACTGTACTGTGAGGCAAGGGTAGAAGCTCCGAAAAACAACATTTTGGTCAGAGTGGAGCAACCATAGCTTTTCCACTATAGAAAACACTTTGGTCAACTCCGCTGTGCCATTGGAACAGATGGGAACTATTTCTTCTTCTAAGGTCTGGAGGTGTTTCAAGAACCACCGATAACTAAACAAGTAAACCTTGTCCAAAATAAACACTGACTGAGACATCAGTTTCCTATCTTGCATCTAGGCCAACAGAAACTACTGACAGAAACTCACTGAAATGTTGTTTTTGTTTATTTACTACACAATGACTCTCAGACAAAGTCTACTGGTCTGTAATGTTATTTCTGTGCAGCTCAGAAAAAACAGGCTACTGTATATTATTGACCAAGTTTAGTTTAAATACTCCACTCTCATCATGCTCAGTACCACCCTGTCCTTGATGGACAACCTTGTTGCCCCCTGGTTATTGGGGTGAATACCAGAGCTTTAGTCCTGGGGATCTTGGTCTAGGCTATCAGCTCAGTGAGAGGGCTGCACTAAAAGGCCAGGGATTTACAGGCTCAGCCATTTAGTGTCATATCCTGTACCGTGTGTGCGTGTCTGTTTCAAATACAATTGTAGTTGTCACGTGCTTCGTAAACAACAGGTGTAGACTAACTGTGAAATGCTTACTTACAGGCCCTTCCCAACAATGCAGAGATAAAGATAATACAGTACCAGTCAAAAGTGTGGACACACCTACTCATTACAGGGTTTTTCTTCATTGTAGAATAATAGTGAAGACATCAAAACTATGAATTAACACATTGAATCATGTCGTGACCAAAAGTGTTAAACAAATCTAAATATATTTTATATTTGAGATTCTTCAATGTAGCCACCCTTTGCCTTGATGAGAGCTTTGCACACTCTTGGCATTGTCTCAACCAGCTTCATGAGGTAGTCACCTGGAATGCATTTCAATTAACAGGTGTGCCTTGTTAAATAGTGGAATTTCTTTCCTTAAAGAATTTGAGTCAATCAGTTGTGTTGTGACAATATAGGGGTGGTATACAGAAGATAGCCCTATTTAGTAAAATAGCAAGTTCATATTAGTGCAAGAACAGCTAAAATAAGCAAAGATAAATGACTGTCCATCATTACTTGAAGATATGAAGGTCAGTCAATTTGGAAAGTTGAAAGTTTCTTCAAGTGCAGTCGCAAGAACCATCAAGCGCTATGATAAAACTGGCTCTCATGAGGACCGCCACAGGAAAGGAAGACCCAGAGTTACCTCTGCTGCAGAGGATAAGTTCATTAGAGTTACCAGTGCAAATAAATGCTTCACAGAGTTCATGTAACAGACACATCTCAACATCAATTGTTCAGAGGAGACTGCGTGAATCAGGGTCGAATTGCTGCAAAGAAACCACTATTTAAGGACACCAATAATAAGAAGAGACTTGCTTGGGCCAAGAAACATAAGTAATGGACATTAGACCAGTGGATATCTGTCCTTTGGTCTGATGAGTTCAAATTTTAGGTTTTTGGTTCCAACTGCTGTGTTTTTGTGAGACGCCGAGTAGGTGAACGGATGATCTCTGAATGTGTGGTTCAAACCATGAAGCATGGAGGAGGAGGTGTGATGGTATGGGGGTGCTTTTCTGGTGACACTGTAATTTATTTAGAATTATAGGCACAATTAACCAACATGGCTACCACAGCATTCTGCAGCGATACGCCATACCATCTGGTTTGCGCTTAGTGGGACTATCATTTGTTTTTCAACAGGACAATGACCCAACACACCTCCAGGCTTTGTAAGGGCTATTTGGCCAAGAATAAGAGTGATGGATCAGCTGCTGCATCAGATGACCTGGCCTCCACAATCACCCGACCTCAACCCAATTGAGATGGTTTGGGATAAGTTGGACCACAGAGTGAAGGAAAAGCAGCCAACAAGTGCTCAGCATATATGGGAACTCCTTCAAGACTGTTGGAAAAGCATTCCAGGTGAAGCTGGTTGAGAGAATGCCAAGACTGTGTGAAGCTGTCCTCAAGGCAAAGGGTGGCTACTTTGAAGAATCTCAAATATAAAATATACTTTGATTTGTTTAACACTTTTTTGGTTACTACATCATTATGTGTTATATTATGTGTTATGTCATAGTTATGATGTCTTTACTATTATTCTACAATGTAGAAAATAGAAAACTAAAGAAAAACCCTTGAATGAGAAGGTGTGTCCAAACGTTTGACTGGTACTGAATATATGTATGTACTGTGTCTGTGTGACATGATGAATAAATACACAGTGAATAGTGAATAACAATGACGAGTAAAAATAACATGGCTATATACAGGAAGTACCCGTACAGAGTCGTGCAGACAATGTGCTTTCAGGTGTGAGTGTGTTAGCATGAGGAAGTGATTGAATGTTAAACATCTACATTAATCATGCATCATAATGATTATGCTTCTTGTATCCCCAGGCCAGGCCTGGTCTCCTCTTCCCTGGTGGAATGTGCCTAGTCTGCCTACTGCCTGGCCTAATTTAAGGAGCTGCTAACAGTAGCCTGTTTTTCTTGGCCTTGTCACCTGACATCAGAACCTGATATCAAAAAGCAGTACCCTCCAACCTTGGATAACATAGCCTAAAGCCTACCATCCCCCTCAATCAGATACACTGTTTTATTCAGTGGTGCTTGTCAGAACCAATCAAATGATTTATTATTTAGATATTGAAAGTGCGTGGGCTACGGAGAGAAACAAAATGGTGCAGTTTCAGGCCATGTTGAGGAAAGTGATGCTGGCGATGGGGGTGTGTGCTAGTGGGTTTGGACAGTGTGTGATGTAGATGATGTTTGTATGTGTATGTTTTATTGTTTAGATAAAAAGTATATAATACTTAAGAACCAAGATTTTCAGCAGTTGCTTCTGCTTTTTATTTATATTTTCTTACCCCAGTAAAAGCAGGGGTGAAAGTAAATGTCATTTATTCCCTGTACGGGATCTACTAAGCACGTGCACACATTTGTTTTTATGGGCCTAATCATAGAATTTCATATAGAATCTCTTTGGGCCTAGTCGTAAAGATTTGCCATTTAACTTAACAAAAATGTATTGCCTTTTTAATGTGGCATAAACACAACCATTCAGGGTGTTTTCATCTGATTGTCAAATAATCAAAGGCTCATGTAGGGTACCTGCGCACGTTCTCACACTCACAAATTAATTCCAGCTATTTGCACCTGCCATTTGATGAATGTAAAGTACATTTCAATGATTATCAATATGCCTACATTTTTTGACTGAATTGATGAGTCTACTGCTGTCTGTGTGCGTCAGTCTCGGGCCATTCATCTCTGCCTTGGAAAACACTGACATTTCTCCTCGAACCACACAGCGTTGGAGTGTTCACTGTATACCACCCGTTTTCAAGGGATTTTGCTCATTTTTCATGCAGCTGACATCAAGATAAATGTTTTAAAAGCCTACAGTTTTCTTTACATTTTAATTATTGTAATAGGCTCAGATTTTATCGGTACACCGTACCCCCAATATTTATTTTGCCAGGACTCCGTACGGGACCGTACTGGTTTACTTTCACCCCTGATAAAAGCAATTGAGCCGGGCTGACCACGAGTCCTCAGCATTCCAGCTGCATGAGGCCAGCATGTCCACATTAGATGCTAAGGCCCCAGTCAAGAGCGCCTTTGTTCCCCCGCACAATCTATAGTTCAATGGCCCATCTGAGGCAATAGGAAGTGACTGTTGCCATTTCAAACAATGAGCCATGACGTGAATTGATGTTCAGACAGCAATTGTTCCTTTTAAGGTTTCAAAAAGCCAGGATTAGGTTGGCATCTTGTAGCTCAGACTCATCAGTGAAATGAAAGGGCTGATCTGATTTGTTAGTATGTGTGGTTTCTAAACAGTTTACTTGCAGGGGAAAGTCCTGTTGATTAGGATTATGAACCAGTCCATCCACGTTGCATTTGACAGGGTTTAAGCTGGATCACTTACCTTCAAATTTGTATCATGATATTATTTTAGGGGAAAATAAATCACTCAAGGGAAACAGCCTTTCTAGTTACAAACTATGACTGATTGTATTTCTCACATGCGCCGAATACAACAATACTTACAAGCCCTTAACCAACGATGCGGTTAAGAAAATCCCTAAAAAAGTAAGAGATAATAATAACAAATAATTAAAGAGTAGCAGTAAATAACGATAGCGGGGCTATATACAGGGTCAATGTGCGGGGGGGGCACCGGTGTCGAGGTAATTATGTACATGTAGGTAGAGCTATTAAAGTGACTGCTTAGATAATAACAGAGTAGAAGCAGCGTAGAAGAGGGTCCCCCGCAATGCGGGGACACAATGTAAATGAATGACACAAATAAGCATTTTCAATTGAGCTGATCAGTTTTTCCACTGTGTAGAGGAGAAAAAAAACTTCTGAGCGGCTGTGTTAGGAAGTTGTAATGATTCCCCTTTAGACATGCACATATATCGTTCAGTATACCAAAACAAGTCCATATATTATTGGACCAAATAGAAGTGCTTTTATTACCCCTGTTCTATTTTCATTGTCCAGGGTCTCTTAAAATGTATATTGTTTTATGTATGAGGTAAGAGGTGTCCGCCCATAAGGAGACCTTGCGTCTCGTGTCCATCCAACAAACAGTCAGCTGCTTCCCTGCCTAGCCACCACAAGATGGGGGAATTAACCCATGACTGTGCTCCAGACTAAGTAGCTTTGACTCAGACGTGCTGCTGCTCACAGCGTCTCCCAGTTCTGCATATGGCGGGACACACTGTGTCTTCCTTTCTCAACCACCCAGAATGGTTTGGGATTAAGTATGTTACAGCATGAAAAGGATTATGTCAGAATCTCTGTTGCAAATGGTGGACTGGTCAATTGTAACAGACCGTTCAATTATTGAGTTATTATCGTACCTTTGAATTTGACCATGTAATCTTGACCCCAAGGTCAACTTATCCCATTAACTAGAGATTCTCTATGATCCTGATCTTTCCTTTAAATCTCTGACCAGAACTGTCTCTGGTTACCTAACTTTGCATTAACCCGCTCTGTCCCTGTCTGCCTCTTACATAAGCCAGGAGAGCTATCAGACTCCCCCATCACTTCACCACATACCTTACTGGGTCGTTCCACCAATTCGGTGCCTTTTGAGAAGTGTAAGTTGGTTTAAAAAAAACTTTGGATTTCACCTAATTTTAACGTCCTGTCAAAGAGCATAAATTCAACTTAATAAAACACATGTTTCCCCATCTCAAGAGGTTAAATAAAAAAGGACTATAGTAAGTGCCTATTAAGTGACAAATAAAGTAGCATGGTTGACCGTAACAGGGTTGACGATTTCATCTTAAATCAGCCATAAATCCCCATGTGTTCAACCAGGGATGGGCATTTTAATGCAAGTTTCACACAAAAAAATTAAATCGTTAAAACCTTTCTAGCCTGTTTATGGGTAACAGGGTTAATGTGTTATGCTTGACCCACTCAGTTTTCCACCACAAAACACCAGTAAATTGCCCAAAAAATATATAAATATGCTTTTACACTGTGATTTGACTACGTATTCAATGTTTATTTTTATTCAAACGAGAGTTCAGTTCACGTGAAAGGGTTGACCTTAAAA
The DNA here is from genome assembly GCF_013265735.2 of Oncorhynchus mykiss. Lineage (NCBI taxonomy): Eukaryota > Metazoa > Chordata > Actinopteri > Salmoniformes > Salmonidae > Oncorhynchus > Oncorhynchus mykiss. Next base: position 44,148,972 of record NC_048583.1, on the reverse strand, counting down.
TGAGAGACAGATGTAAATGAATCACTAATCACAAGAAATAAATAATAATCTTCAGAAATGACTTTGTCAAAGCATCAAAGTAGCAAGGGCTTTACAATGGTGAAAATAGGGAGAAATGCTGGGGTTAAGTGGGTTAAAATCTTCCTAGAAGTTAGTGTTGACGGAGGGAAATAAAAGACACTTTAGCAAGTCTTTATTCATTTAAAAAAAAAAAATCTAATTTATTTTATTCTCCATGCAGTCTATATTAAAGGGCACTTTATTTAATATACTTTAACAGGCTTTTAAAATTAAATATTGGTGCACAATTTCTACTTAAAATATCAAAGGGATGCAAAAGACAGTCATTTTGTGGAATGACTCTACTGCTTTAACTGGAAGGAAGATTGGCTCCCAGTTTTATTGGTGAAATTCAAATCTGTCAACCCCTAAAGACAGCTAGCTCTTGGCTTGGCCTGCCGTCGTTAGTGAACGTCTTCCTAGAAAGGCATTTCCTTTCTGCATGCCGCTTGTTAACACAGGTTTGGCCAATTGAAATATTTAGGAAATGGCACGTGTTTGGGTGGGTGGATAGCACGCCTGCGACTGGTGCTCTCCAAGGCACAAGTCTCGGTTTGGGTCTCATTAGGGGAACCGGTTCGGTCTGTGTGTGTCCGGATCTGGTGGTTCTGGCACTATAATATTGATAAATGACCAGCGGTAGAGGTGGTGGCGTTGTAGGAAATACTGTCTGGTCGTATCCTATCCTGTCTCTAGAGGTGACCACTTACAGACCTTGGCTGTAGCAGTGGACTAGTGTAATAAATGGCTGTATTCCATGCAGGTTTAAAGCAGATGCTTTACTTCTGTAGTCAAAGTTGGCTAGATAGGTCATCTCCATGAGGAATGTGACTCAAAGCTATTGTGAGTGTGGGAGAGGTAACGGCCACGATTGGCTAGCAACTACAAAAAATGGCAGTGTCATTGTGTAATGAATCTTTCTGTAGTATGTATTCTGAATAGCTGTCTAAGATTAGCCTTGTTTATGTCACAAAGTGCAAAGTAACAGGTTCTAAGATCTGGGTTGAGCAGGTGGTGTGAAAGACCAGACAATGGGGTTGTTTGATTCCAGTTTAACTTTGTCAATGCATAGTTTTACAAAAAATACACTTTAGGTTTCCAATATACATCAAGTTCAATTTATTTAAGTTCAGATTCAAGTCATTTAGCCAAATAAATTATCCACTTTTTGTTCAAACCAATGCAAAGTAATAATTTCAGTCAATTACACAAACCTAATAAACAGAAAGCGACCCAGTCCCAAGGCAGGTGTCCTGTGGGCGGCTGCCTGGAAGCAAAATAATAGTTTTTTTAATGGGAAAACAATCAACCAATGCCAATGCCAGCTTGGTGAAAATGACAACCAATTCGTCACACCTGTGACATTTACGACTACTGACAAGGGAACCACATGATGATAGAACTAAGGTTTCTGGCACTAAATATCTCACCTGAGGTATTTAAGGCACCTAGATGGAACACTAAAGTCCATGCATCTCATTAGCCGAACCCGTTCTGTTTTCACAGCAACTTTTCCAACTACAGGAACCGCTTCAGCATGCCAGGACAGACTGAGAGTCTATGGTACAGGTAAGGGATCATCTACCACACACACACTTACCCTCTACTGTATAGAAGTAGTCATTGATGAAAGTAAACTCACCCCCAAATGATTTGGCCAAAGAGAGGGGAGCTCTATCTAGCATCCCCTTTGGAACACTTTGGTTCAGTCTGAGTGAAGGGGCCGGCGGCACAAAGGAGCCATACATCCGATCTGTGGCAGGCTCATAACACACATGCCATTCTCTGAGGCAGTAAGATAATACCTCCTAGACCACAGACCTGCCCCTCTCTCCCCTGGCTCAAGCTAAAGAAGGGATGAGGCCCCTTCTTTCCAGCACCTGCACAGCCTGCAGGACTGGGGTGATGCCTGAGGAGACAGACATGTACATGAGGGACACAAATGTTGCTAAGGATCCGCAAAAGACTATGACTACGCCGACCCGCAAGCCACTGCGGCCCCCCTTGATGAGCTCAGATTCTTTGTCCCCCACCCCGATTAAAGTTGCCCATCCCTGCACTAAATCTTGTCCAATTTAGCTGTGAGCTAGCCACATACAGAATGTCTCTCTCCTGGTCCCCCACTCTGCCAGGCACCGTGCAATCATAGGGCTCTCACAGTCACTACCCACATCCCTTCCATTGGAAAACAAGATAGCTAGTAATGTTTGAGAGATTGTACCGTAAAATAGCAGTGATGACACAGCACTATTTTCTTTGTTTGTGCAATGTATCAAAATGTCAAATGTATGCCATGTAGCCTATTACATAATGCAAGTTAGTTAAATTTTCATCTTTCACACGCTCCTTTGCAAATGTTCCTTTGGGGAAAGTCTTTCACTATAGACTAAGTATGTGCCCCTCTCAGTAGTTTGTTTACTTTGGATGGTCAAGGCTTTTGATCGTTTGTATGCTCTGTCCACAGCTGGAATGTAGGATCAGCCCATATCATTTCTCTCTCCACTGAGATCTACTTCTTTCTTGATTATGGTGTGGACCTCATCTTCAAGCAGTACGAGTGGCTTAAAAAGGACCTTGAGGTAAAGTACTTAATTTACAGTCCCAGTATTAGTGAAGCCATTTGTCGCATCTCTGGACAACTGAACCTGGCAGTGACAGTAATGCCCTTTTTAGTAGTATTTCTTGAGTAATAAACTTTGCTGTCCTAAACAGTACAAACACACACATGTGCGTGCACACACACAGCGGTGTGACTCCTTCTCTTGCCTGATCCTCTCTCAGGAGGCCAACAAGCCAGAGAACCGAGCAGAGCGCCCCTGGATCATCACTATGGGACACAGACCCATGTACTGCTCTAACAACGACAAAGACGACTGCACCCAGTTTGAGAGTTATGTATGTACGGCACAAAACACCTCACTGATTAGAGAGAGGGGTGGGGGTCAATTACATGGATGGATGATTATACCCTCTGTATTAGTTGTGATATTTAATAGTGTTCTTGGATGTAAGAATTCATTAATGTACAATTTGCTTTCAGCAAGTGAACTTCCACAGCAACTAGTGTTAATATGCACAGGGGTTTTAGTCTCTGACCAAATCTGAGCAACTAGCTGACTGGCCAAACATCCCCTGTACTGATCATAAGTGAAGTTTTACAAGCAGAAGTATCTCCCTGCTCCCCATCAGTGCAACTATTTACTCATTACATGTTGATTGCTGTTATTTTCTGACCAGGTACGCTCTATCACTCTGTTAATACGCTTTATAACACTTGGCCCTGATTTACTTGACATGGCATTGACAGATATGTAAAGAACAGCTAGGCTGTATCCCAGAGAACTATTCTATGTTAAATACAAGCATTTACAGGATTTGTTTTCTGCGCTGTTGCTGGAGACATTAGTTGCCGTGTCTGACTAAAACTGTCAACGCCTGGCTAGTCCACATTAATCCCTGAAGCACAGTTTCCATTCAGACCTGTTGCATTCAGCACTTGGCATGGGTAAGGAGTGACAGCCTGGCATGGACATGAGGGTGATATCTGATGACGTTTCTGATCCTAATCCCAGCATGCTCTGTCTGTCTCTGCTCTGTTTCAGGTCCGCCTGGGACGGAATGACACAAAACCGCCAGCGCCAGGTCTGGAGGATCTATTATATCTATACGGTATGGTCTCCATTTTACACAACAGAACTGTGCTCTAAAGTTGTTACCGTCACAAATCTGTCCTCTCAGACAGACTAACGTCCCAGCACTCGGCTTGAACAGAGTAATCCAACAACTTTTCCTTTATTACAACAGCTGACCATTATCCAAATGTTTTTCAATGTTACATTTCTCTCGCTTGTTGGTTGTGTTTCTTGAGTGAAACCCTTATATTTAGTGCTCTTTGAATAGCAAACGTGAGTAAATAGGTAAAACGTGAGGTATGTTCTATGGGGTTCATTAATTAAAATGGTCATAATGCACCTTTTCATGGCTATATTGCATAATGCAATGAAAAGGCCTGAGGATCCCACGGTTGCTCCTAGTCCTTTGTGTTGCTGTCAATAGTCTTTGTAGATAATCTGGATACCACCCAAGCCTTTCATACCGTTTCTGTACCATGCTGAAGTATACGTATTACTGAATGTGCACACAAGGGGTGCTATTTAAAAATGTATACAGTACCAGTCAAAAGTTTGGACACCTAAGGGTTTTTATTTATTTATCCTATTTTCTACATTGTAGCATAATAGTGAAGACATCAAAACTATTAAAAAACACATATGGAATCATGTAGTAACCAAAAAATGTATTTGAGATTCTTGAAAGTAGCCACCCTTTGCCTTGATGATAGCTTCCCACACTCTTGGTATTCTCTCAACTAGCTTCATGAGGGAGTCACCTGGAATGAATTTAAATTAACAGGTGTGCCTTGTTAAAAGTTCATTTGTGGAATTTCTTTGAGCCAATCAGTTGTTTTGTGACAAGGTAGGTTTGGTATACAGAAGATAGCCATATTTGGTAACAGACCAAGAACAGCTCAAATAATCAAAGATAAATGACAGTCCATCATTACTTTAAAACATGGTCAGTCAATCCGGACAATTTCAAGAACTTTGAAAGTTTCTTCAAGTGCAGTTGTAAAAACCATCAATCTATGATAAAACTGTCTCTCATGACGACAGCAACAGGAGAGGAAGACCCAGAGTTACCTCTGCTGCAGAGAAAAGTTCATTAGTTAGCTGCACCTCAACTTGCAGCCCAAATAAATGCTTCACAGAGATCAAGTAAGAAACATCTCGACATCAACTGTTCAGTGACTCAGGCCTTCATGTTTGAATTGCTGCAAAGAAACCACTACTAAAGGACACCAATAAGAAGAGACTTGCTTGGGCAAAGAAACACAAGCAATGGAGATTAGACTGGTGGAAATCTGTCCTTTGGAGGTGTATTGGTGTGGGGCTGCTTTGCTGGTGACATTGTTTGTGATTTTAAATAGCATTCAAGGCACACTTAACCAGCATGGCTAGCACAGCGATACGCCATCCCAACTGGTTTGCGCTTAATGGGACTATCATTTGTTTTTAAACCGGACAATGACCCAACACGCCTCCAGGCTGTGTAATGGCTATTTGACCAAGGAGAGATGGAGTGTGCATCAGATGACCTGGCCTCCATAATCACCCAACCTCAACCCAATTTAGATGGTTTGGAATGAGTTGGACCGCAGAGTGAAGGAAAAGCAGCCAACAAGTGCTCAGCATGTGTGGGAACTCCTTCAAGATAGTTGGAAAAGCATTCCAGGTGAATCTGGTTTAGAGAATGCCAGGAGTGTGAAAATCTGTCATCAGGCAAAGGGTGGCTACTTTGAAGAATCTCAAATATAAAATATATTTTGATTTAACATTTTAGTTACTACATGATTCCATATGTGTTATTTCATAGTAGAACAGTAGTAAAGTCATCAAAACTATGTAGAAAATAGTAAAACTTAAGAAACCCATGAATGAGTAGGTGTGTCCAAACTTTTGGCTGGTACTGTGTGTGTGTATTATTAGATAAGTATTCAACCCTGTGAGTCAATGCATGTTAGAATCACCGTTGGCAGTGATTGCTGCTGTGAATTTTTCTGGGCAAGTATCTAAGAGTTTTCCATACCTGGATTGTTCAACAATTGCTTTTTTTTATGCTTCATGCTCTGTCAAATTGGTTGTTGAAAAATGGCGCCGGAAGAAATGGCAGCAGTTTTACGGGCGGCAACCAATTGTGCTATGATGTGTTTTTTTTTCTCATTATTTGTAACTAATTTTGTACACAATGTTTCTGCCACCATATTTTACGGTAAAAAAGAGCTTCTGGATATCAGGACAGCGATCACTCACCTCGGGTTAGACAAAGATTTTGTCTTCAACAAGCAGGACGCACAGGACATGCTCCGAACACCTGACAATGCCAACATCCCAGTTATTGGCAAGAGGAAGAGACACAGGTACAGAGGACACAGAGCGGGGTACCTCGTAAGGATCCGCAGAAGGCGAGTGGGAAAGCTGCCGTTACCGTCAATATTACTCGCCAAAGTACAATCATTGGACAGTAAATTAGACGAGGTACGATCACGAATATCCTACCAACGGGTCATCAAAAACGGTAACCTCTTATGTTTCACAGAATCGTGGCTGAATGATGACATGGCTATTCAGCTAGCGGGATATATACTGCACCGGCTAGATATAACAGCACACTCCGGTAACACGATGGGAGGCGGGGGGGGGGGTCTTTGCATATTTGTAAACAACAGCTGGTGCACAATCTAAGGAAGTCTCAGGATTTTGCTCGCCTCAAGTAGAGTATCTTATGATCAACTGCAGACCAGACTATTTGCCAAGAGAGTTCTCATCTATACTTTTAGTGGCTGTTTATTTACCACCACAGACGGATGCTGGTACTAAGACCGCACTCAGTCAGCTGTTTTAAGGAAATAAGCAAACAGGAAACCACTCACCCAGAGGCGGTGCTCCTAGTGGCCGGAGACATTAATGCAGCAAAACTTAAATCAGTTCTACCTAATTTCTATCAGCATGTTAAATATGCAACAAGAGAGGAAAACGTTCTAGATCATCTGTACTCCACACACAGAGACGCGTACAAAGCGCTCCCTGGCCCTCCATTTGGTCAATCTGACCATAATTCTATCCTCCTGATTCCTGCTTACAAGCTCAAATTAAAGCAGGAAGCACCAGTGACTCGGTCTATAAAAAAGTGGTCAGATGAAGCAGATGCTAAACTGCACAGACTGGAACATGTTCCGGGATTCTTCCGATGGCATTGAGGAGTGCACCACATCAGTCACTGGCTTTTTCAATAAGCGCATCGAGGACGTCGTCCCCACAGTGACTGTACGCACATAATCCAACCAGAATCCATGGTTTACAGGCAACATTCGCACTGAGCTAAAGGGTAGAGCTGTCGCTTTCAAGGTGTGGCACTCTGACACGGAAGCTTTTAAGAAATCTCACTATGCCCTCCAACGAACCATCAAACAGGCAAAACGTCAATACAGGACTAAGATTGAATCGTACTACACCGGCTCCGACGCTCGTCTTATGTGGCAGGGCTTGCAAACCATTACAGATGACAAAGGGAAGCACAGCCGCGAGCTGCCCAGTGACACGAGTCTACCAGAAGAGCTAAATTACTTCTGTGCTCGCTTCGAGGCAAGCAACACCGAGGCATACATGAGAGCATCAGCTGTTCCGGACAGCTGTTTTATCACGCTCTCCGTCGTCGACGTGAGTAGACCTTTAAACAGGCCAACATTCACAAGGCTGCGGAGCCAGATGGATTACCAGGATTTGTGCTCCGGGCATGTGCTGACAAACTGGCAGGTGTCACTGACATTTTCAACATGTCCCTGATTGAGTTTGTAATACCAAAATGTTTCAAGCAGACCACCATAGTCCCTGTGCCCAAGAACACGAAGGCAACCTACCTAAATGGCTACAGACCCGTGGCACTCACGTCCGTAGCCATGAAGTGCTTTGAAAGGCTGGTAATTGCTCACATCTACACCATTATCTCAAAAACTATAGACCCACTCCAATTTGCATACCTCCCCAACAGATCCACAGCTGATGCAATCTCTATTGCACTCCACACTGCCCTTTCCCACCTGGACAAAAGGAACACCTACGTGAGAATGCTATTCATTGACTACAGCTCAGCGTTCAACACCATAGTACCCTCAAAACTCATCATTAAGCTAAGAATCCTGGGACTAAACACCTCCCTCTGCAACTGGATCCTGGACTTCCTGACGGGCAGCCCCCAGGTGGTGAGGGTAGGTAGCAACACATCTGCCACGCTGATCCTCAACACTGGAGCCCCTCAGGGGTGCGTGCTCTGTCCCCTCCTGTACTTCCTGTTCACCCACGATTGCGTGGCCAGGCACGACTCCAACACCATCATTAAGTTTGCAGACGACACAACAGTGGTAGGCCTGATCACCGACAACGAGACAACCTATCCCTCAACCAAGACTAAGGAGATGATTGTGGACTACAGGAAAAGGAGGACCGAGCACGCCCCCATTTATCATCGAAGGGGTTGTAGTGGAGTAAGTTGAAAGCTTCAAGTTCCTTGGTGTCCACATCACCAACTAACGGTCCAAACACACCAAGACTGTTGTGAAGAGGGCACGTCAAAGCCTATTCCCCCTCAGGAAACTAAAAAGATTTGGCATGGGTTCTCAGATCCTCAAAATGTTCTACAGCTGCACCATCGAGAGCATCCTGACTGGTTGTATCACTGCCTGGTATGGCAACTGCTCGGCCTCCGACAGCAAGGCACTACAGAGTGTAGTGCGTACGGCCCAGTACATCACTGGGGCTAAGCTGCCTGCCATCCAGGACCTCTACCCCAGGCAGTGTCAGAGGAAGGTCCTAAAAATTGTCAAAGACCCCAGCCACAGACTGTTCGCTCTACTACCGCATGGCAAGCAGTACCAGAGCGCCAAGTCTAGGACCAAAAGGTTTCTACCTGAACAGGTAATAAAATGGCTACCTGGACTATTTGCATTGTGTACCCCCCCCCCCCCCCCCCCCCCCCAACCCCTCTTTTACGTTGCTGCTTCTCTCTGTTTATCATATATGCATGGTCACTTTAACTATACATTCATGTACATACTCCCTCAATTGGCCCGACTAACCGGTGCCCCTGCACATTGGCTACCCAGACTATCTGCATTGTGTCCTGCCACCCACCACCCGCCAACCCCTCTTTTACGCTACTGCTACTCTTTGTTTATCATATATGTGTAGTCACTTTAACCGTGCCTACATGTACATACTACCTCAAATCAGCCTGACTAACTGGTGCCTGTATATTGCCACGCTACTGTTATTTTTCACTGTCTTTACTGTTGTTTTTATTTCTTTACTTATCTATTGTTCACCTAATGCCTTTTTTTTTTTTTTACTTAAAAAAAATCTTCACTGTCTTGGTGAGCAACTCCAGTTTAGATTTGGCCTTGTTTTAGGTTATTTTCCTGCTGAAAGGTGAATTAATCTCCCCGTGTCTGGTGGAAACCTGGTTCAGTCTACTTTTCTTGTAGGATTTTTGCCTGGAACAACTCCCCAGTCCTTAACAATTACAAGCATACCCATAACATGATGCAACCACCACTATGCTTGAACATATAGAGTGATACTCGGTAATGTATTGGATTTGCCCCAAACATAACAGTTTGTATTCAGGACAAAAAGGGAATTGCTTTGCCACATTTTCTTTGCGGTACTACTTTAGTGCCTTGTTGTGACAAGGATGCATGTTTTAATAAAATAATTGATTCTATACAGGTTTCCTTTCACTCTGTCAATTAGGTTAGTTTTGTAGAGTAACTACAATGTTGATCCATCCTCAGTTTTCTCCTATCAAAGCCATTAAAATCTAACTGTTTTAAAGTCACCCTTGACCTCAAGGTGAAATCCCTAAATGGTTTCCTTCCTCTCCGGCAACTGAATTAGGGAGGACTCCTGTATCTTTGTCGTGACTGGGTATATTGATGCACCATCCAAAGTATAATTAATTGCTTCACCTTGCTTAAAAGTATATTCAATGTCTGTTTTTAAAATGTTTATCCATCTACAAGGTTTCTTTTTTTGCGAGGCATTGGAAAATCTCAATGTTCTTTGTGTCTCAATCTGTGTTTGAAATGTACTGCTTGACTGAAGGACCTTACAGATATGTATGGGGTACAGAGATGAGGTATTCATGTTATTGCACACTCTTTGCAACTTACTGAATGTGACTTAAGTACATTTTTAATCCTGAATTGATTTAGGCTTGCCATAAGATAAGAAAGAGGTTGAATTATTATTGACTCAAGGCTTTTCATTTTACATTTGTGAACCTTTCTAAAAACGTAATTACACTTTGACATTATACAGACTGTGCACCTGCAATTTGATGAGTGGAAAGAGGCATCGGTTACAAAACACCTTAACATAATTCCACTGACATGGGATATTGTTTAAAAAAAATAAAAATAATAATAATTAATCTGGATGTAACACAACAAAATGTGGAATGTCAAGGCTGTGGTATTTGTATTTTTTTCAGTATTGAAAATCATGCCATATGTATATTGCCCAGGCTTATACTAGGTAAGTACTGCATCAAAATTGTCATATCAACTAATGCGACGTCTTTTTCCAGGAGTGGACCTGGAGCTGTGGGCCCATGAACACACATATGAGAGGTTGTGGCCTGTCTATGGCTACAAGGTCAGTTCTCATGTGAATAATCACTACATCACACACACTCCATGTCGTCAGTGTTTTGTCAGACTGAAGAGCCTTTAATGTTCCTCTTCCAGGTCTTCAATGGGAGCATCGAACAGCCTTATGTAAACCCCAAAGCCCCAGTACATATCATCACAGGCTCTGCTGTAAGTAGACCACTGCTTTGACCACTCATTTTTCAGTCAATGGGTGGTGTGCTGTGGTGTATAAATGCACATGAATAAATGCTCACATGAGTTGGTCATCCCCATATCAGAGTGGTGTCAGGACCGCACCAGAGCCTCAGTCCTGTTCCAAATGTCAGATGCCTGAGAATGAGCTTTAGGGAGGCATGTGGCTCTCCAGAAACAACATGAACCTTTGACTGAAAACAGGACACTATAGACTATCAAAGGACTGTGAAGTAGCATACAGTGCTTAGTGAAAGTCTACACAGCCTTGCAGTTTTAATATTTTGCTACCTAAAATTTCTGTCTGGATTTTTTTCACTGATCTACACAACCTCCACATTTTCCAAGTAAAATACTTTTTCTGAAATAACAAGTCTTAATTACAAAGGTCTTCACACCCCTTGCTGAGGTACATCTAAATAAGTTTAGGAGAAAATATTTTCATACAAAATCATATTTGTTGAATGAGGTCTATCTGTTTGCAAAAGTAGTGGTTCTCATGATTTTAGTTCTTGTGTCTAAGTTCCCTTGGTTAGTGAATGTCTAACAATTCAACCGCAAAGCCACCAATGAGCTTTAAAAGCATGTCTGGGATACATTTTTAAACAGGAATAGATCAGGGGAGGATAAGAAATGATTCCAATAACTTTTTGGCCTAAATTTAAAACCTTCAGGTTTGGATTAAAAGGATCGGGCCCTTTTTTTCAGTTTTCACCTGAAATGACATACGCAAATCTAACTGCCTGTAGCTCAGGACCTGAAGCAAGGATATGCATATTCTTGATACCATTTGAAAAGAAATACTTTGAAGTTTGTGGAAATGTGAAATTAATGTAGGAGAATATAACACATTAGATCTGGTAAAAGATAGTACAAAGAGGGGAAAAAACAAGCGTTTTTTGTGTACCATCTTTGAAATGCAAGAGGCCATAATGTATTATTCCAGCCCCGGTGCCATTTAGATTTTGGCCACTAGATGGCAGCAGTGCATGTGCAAAGTTTTAGACTTATCCAATGAACTATTGCATATCTGTTCATAATGTTGTATCAAGACTGCCCAAATGTGCCTAATTGGGTTATTAACACATTTTCAAATTCATAACTGTGCACTCTTCTCAATCAATAGCATAGTATTCTTTCACTAATAGCTACTGTTAATTGGACAGTGCAGTTAGATTAACAAGAATTTAAGCTTCTGCCCATATGAGATATGTCTGTCCTGGGAATGTTTTTGTTACTTACTACCTCATGCTAATCATATTAGCCTACGTTAGCTCACACCGATCCCGTAGAGGCTAACATAACATCCAATATAACATATCAGAGTGAAACCCTCTGTGGTGGCAGCATCATGTTATGGGTATGCTTGTCACCAGGAGGGACTGAGTTTGTCATGATCAAAATAAATATGAAAGTAGCAAAGCCCAGGTAAAAAGTTAGAGGAGAACCTTCTAAATATCTAACCCTGCTGGACAATTTGGTTTTACTGTAGAAAATGTTCTTTAGGGGGAAGAAAATGTTATGTAATCCCTTTTTTTCTTTTTCTTTTCTTTTTAACTTCAAGTCAGCAAAATATATGCTGTGCAAGGGGTGTTTAGACTTTCACTAGGCACTGTAGGATGGCTTGTAGATATCTATGGTCTTTTCAGGGCTGCCGTGAGAATCATGATCCGTTCGTCCCTAATCCGAGGGACTGGAGTGCCTTCCGCAGTACAGATTATGGATACACCCGCATGCAAGTGCACAACACCACCCATCTGTACCTGGAGCAGGTCTCCGATGACCAGGTGAGCAGAGAGGGAAGTCCTCAGTTCTATAACTATGAAGTGAATGATCTTCTCCAATCTCTTACTGATATGTAATACACTTCATGGGGAAAAAACAAGTCATTGCACTGTTCATTCAGTTTTGTTGGCTCAGTGATAAAGGAGAATGCCTCTTTGTCGTTCAGTATGGTAAGGTGATCGACAGCATCTGGGTGGTGAAGGAAAAACACGGCTTCTCAGCCTGGTTCTGAAGACCCCAAGAAACCAAGCCAATCAAATCAACATCTCTTCTCAGGAAATGCACTTTGAAACCTAATCATGGTGAACTGCACTGTTGACTGCTATCAAACCAATCATAGGAAAATTATTATTTTCCAAATAATGGATATTTTTGCACACAGGCCCATCCGTGGAGGACCATTAGGGATTAGACACATGTTTCAGATTGGGAGGAAAAGCGAATCTTCAGATTTCAAACTGTCTGCTCATATTTATGCTGTCTACTGTTGGTTATTCAAGAATCAAGATGAAATCAGTGAATTAGCTGAGCACATTGGGAGAGGCCCAAACCTGAGGTGACAGTTATTTTATACAGTAGATCACAATCATATCTCTGTACATCTTAGTTTCATTCAAATGGGCACAATGTGGTTAGTTTCCCCTGACAAATGGTTGTAAGGGGCCTACATTTTATAACAGTCTACTCATATTGCTACCTAGATTTGTATGTATCTGTTAAATGTTTAACATAAAAATGTATATTGTTAGTGAGAAAGGAACAAACAAACAGTTGTTTAAAGCACCAATAGAAAAATGCTATGATTCAATGTAAATCGTCTTATTTTACTGTCTTGTTAAGAATGGTACTGTAAAACAAGCCATCAGACTTTTAACTATATCAATAAATCCTGTCTTTCCAAGTGTATGTCAGTTTCTCCAGAAGTAGCAGGCACCTGGCAGGCCACCTCAAACAAATTGGCTTCTTTAACTCAACATGCCCTGAGTCCTCACAGGCACACTAAGGGATAGTACCACCAGGCCATATCCTATCTGCTGCACCAAGCACGTTTTCCACTGGCCAAGAACTGGAAATATGTTTAAAAGATCAAGTCTCTCATCATTCCATCAAGATGACTGATCCTTACTTGGCAAATCTAAAACGCTGCAGCCTCAGTTGACTTGTCCAACACAACAACAGTCAGGAGCTGCATGCTGACTGGGATGGTTACTGGCAGCCCACCAGCCCAACTCAATGTGTGTTTGAGCTAACAGACTCCAGCTGTTAAAATGCAGTATACGACAAAATAGGTACTGTACCGTAACCCGTACAGAACCATTCTGCCAAGTGAATAAATAAAGTCCCTGTAAATTGAAAAGGTTTTACAACTCGTCACCTGGATCAATGTCCAAATGTTAAAAAAAGGAAGCCGCTAAGATCACAGTATGGGGCTTTAAAAGGTAGCTACACAGGAAGTTGAAGTTACCCATTGCACACATGCAGTGGCTGCTGCGTTACTGGTGGTATTCAGTCACTAATGAAGTCAGTACACGTAGGAGGTTGTTAATTTACTGAGCCCAACAGTAGCTCAGAGAGTTAGAGGTCGTCTGAGGCCTGGGTCATTTAACAGTACGTGTCCATTTCCTAGCCTAGCGCGCATGCCTCCTGTTAATTGCCAGTTTTACTACCTTACATTATCTGTCTTTGGTTGCAACACTCACTACCAAGTTCCATACTGCCTCTGGAAGCACTGTTTGTCGGGAGCTTCATGAAATGGGCTGATAGGGCCGAGCAGCACACAAGCCTAAGATCGCCAAGCGTCGGCTGGAGTGGCGTAAAGCTCGCCGTCATTGGACTCGTGCAGTGGAAACGTGTTCTCTGGATTATTATTTTTTTTACCTTTATTTAACCAGGCAAGTCAGTTAAGAACAAATTCTTATTTTCAATGACGGCCTAGGAACAGTGGGTTAACTGCCTGTTCAAGGGCAGAACGACAGATTTGTACAATTTTGAACTTGCAACCTTCCGGTTACTAGTCCAACGCTCTAACCACTAGGCTACTCCGCCGGATTGATGAATCACGCTTCACTATCTGGCAGTTCAATGGACGAATCTGGATTTGGTGGATGCCAGGAGAATGCCTCCTGCCCCAATGCATAAAGTTTGGTGGAGGAGGAATAATGGTCTGGGAATATTTTTCATGGTTCGGGCTAGGCCCCTTAGTTCCAGTGAAGGGAAATCTTAACATTACAGCATACAATGACATTCTAGATGATTCAGTGCTTCCAACTTTGTGCCAAAAGTTTGGGGAAGGGCCTTTCCTGTTTCAACATGACAATGCCCCCTTGCACAAAGCAATGTTCATACAGAAATGGTTTGTCAAGATTGCTGTGGAATCATTTGACTGGCCTGCACAGAACCTTGACCTCAACCCCATCGAACACCTTTGGGATGAATTGGAACACCGACTGCGAGCCAGACCTAATCGCCCAACATCAGTGCCTGACCTCACTAATACTCGTGGCTGAATGGAAGCAAGTCCCCGCAGCAATGTGGAAATCCTTATCAGAAGAGTGGAGGCTGTTATAACAATAGGGGGTAAAAACTCCATATTAATGAATGTTTGAAGAGCAGGTGTCCACATACTTTTGGTCATGTAGCGTATTTCAGTCATAGTAAGTACATTTTACCTCAATAAAGTAGCTATTAGTTTAAGTCAGTGCTAGTAAGAAAAGAAAAGAAGTGTGCATGTTAGTTAACAAAAGGCAAAGGCGTTAAAAAATACATATATTGGGGGGGTGCTGTGGGATTATTTAAGATACTCTGAAGATAAAAGACCCCTATGCCACTGTGTTCCTGTACTTTGACCCTTTATCCAGTATATTGCGGAGACCCTGTTGTGTGTGCTGAGGTGCACAGGGTACAATTTGTCGGGTGGAGGGGGACTGGTTGACTTGCTGTAAATGTATATCTTGAGACATTGTGTTTGTTTACTATGATTGATGACCACCATTTATAATCCTAGAAAGCTCTGCTGTTTTCCCTCTCAATCATCTAACCGTAATGTATATTACATGAGAGGACAATACATAGATCTCATTTCAGCAGAGGGGGCTGCTTTGTAAGCACAAAGTTCATGCTGTTAATGAGTGTATCACATGGTATTCACGTTTGTCTGTTGTTGACTTCATGTGTTTTTGTGAAAAATGTATCCCTTTCTAGGAAAAAACTAGCAAGGAGAAAATAACATGTCACTTCAGATCGCATGCCTATTTGTGAAATACGATGTGCTTATTAATGTCTATGGCAGAGATAGCAGGTTTGCGGTTAAAAGTCCTTTGTTGACCGAAGTAATTATTTCTGTATCTTGAACAGAGATGTTATTTTCTTGTGTGTCCGGCCATAATTTTGAATTGGTGGAATGTGCACTTTTACTTGGCAAAATAAAAGCAAGCTGGTTTGGCATAACAGAATCTTTGATCAGACACTAAAGACACTTTTAAATCCACCACTCCTAGTCCATGTTAGTATAGTGTGTTAGTAAAGTTGCTGTTTGCTTTGCCCTGCAGTGTAAGAAGTCAAGGAGACCTAGTGCCTTTCCTAGATAGGCTGACGGTTCCACGTAGCCTATAGGAAGTAGAGGTTGACCCTGCTCTTTGGCTTATCTCAAATGAACACAATGGAATTCACCTTGTTAGTCCTAATCAGATTGCATGGCCCTGGGAACTATTAACAGGCCTTGCTCTGGGTTATGATGATATAGCACAGGATGTAGTACCTCCATTGTACCATCCAGGTCATGTTACCTCTTCAATGTAACATATCTACTTCCATCATCACTCATTTTACCACTACAAGGTCATTAGTAATGACACATCTATACCCAAATAGTTGTCCTCTGGAGGCTGATGGGTTTAATAGTCTCCAGAGTGATGACCACGTAGAGACCCACGTGAAACTGGAAAGAAAACGTCTCCTTCTATTCAAAACAGCCGCCAAGAATCCCTGGTAGAACACTCTAAACTCTCCTCAGAATGGCACTGCGGTTAGTCCTCACTGTTTATCTATTTCCAAAAGAGTAAAGTAGTCCCTTCAACATCAAATTCCCCCTCGAAAGTCAACGTCTGTGTGGTATTTTTGCTCCACAGGAGATCAAGAGGAGAGCTGCTTGATCCAAGGATAGCCTGCTGCCATCCTCTCTGAGGACTTGGACTTGAACATTTTTAATGAATTCAAGCTCTCAGATGTTCCGTGAAGAAATTTAATCAAATCAGAACACTCAGTGTGCTTCCACAACCACAATGCAAGAGATACAGATGTAGGATCTTAATTTGATCACTCTTTTGTTGCTGAGAATTTTACTCCACAGCAGGAAATGCAAACTTGTAGGATATTTAATTTTTAAAAAGGTTTCTAAAGTTTGTAATTTTGACTTTAAAATGTAAGACTTGATTTGCCCTACAAAGAAGTTATTGTATCAACCCCAACAAAGAATCCACATCATAATTCACATTTCCTGTTGCTGCAGGATTATTTTCCGTTTCTGTAGCAAACTGGCTCAAATTAAGATCCTATATCTGTATGAGAGATATTTTCCCTCTGCCCCTTATAAAGAGCCCAGGCTGGTATGCAGCGCTGCACATCTCCCCACATTCCTGCTGTAGATCTTCTCTTAATAACAATACCACTGATTTACAGGACCCAAGAATGTGGTGTCAACAGGAGGAGCGCAGCACGAAAAGCTAACCTCCATAGTAAATCTGAAACAAACACAACACAGGGCTCAGCGCTGGAAAAACGCTATGGCAGTCCTGTGTTTTTTCGTCTCGCACAACATGTGTAAGCAAAGTGTCACATTCCAGCACATGGGCTCAGATTGTCTGGTTGCAACTCACATCATCAGAATGGGGTGTCAGATGGACATTTTCAAAAGGTGACCTCCTTTGATCGATTGCTGTATACACATGTACTATAAGTAGTTACCACCACCAGAATTCATTGTAGAGGTCCCTGTTTGACTGAAAGATACCTTGAGTGTGTGTACAATTAAGATGGAATCAATGTCAATACACTAATACACCTCATGTTAACTGAAAAGGGACTACCATAGCTTACTGCTGAGCTATTTCATACCAAATGAGACCATGCATATATTAGAATTGACCTTTGTTGTAAACACACATGTTGGCAAGACCGGAACACATAATACACATGTACTGTGTGTGATCCTTTGCAGATAGCTAACTGCTAGCTTGCCTGCCCCGGTCTGCTAACTGCTTGCTTGCTAACTCGGTCTGCTAACTGCTAGCTTGCCAGCCCCAGTCTGCTAACTGCTAGCTTGTTTAGCCCCGGCCTACTAACTGTTAGCGTGTTAGCATCGGCCTGCTAACTGTCTGAATCGCCGTGTCCCCAGTCAGCCCAACCACTCACTGGACCCATATGTTCACTTGGCTACGCATGCCTCTCTAATATCAATATGCCTCGTCCATTACTGTCCTGGTTAGTGATTACTGTCTTATTTCACTGTAGAGCCTTTAGCCCTGCTCAATATGCCTTAACCAACCATGTTGTCCCACCTCCTACATATGCGATGACATCACCTGGTTTAAACGTCTCTAGAGACTATATCTCTCTCATCATTACTCAATGCCTAGGTTTACCTCCAATGTACTCACATCATACCTTACCTTTGTCTGTACACTATGCCTTGAATCTAAGCTATCGTGCCCAGAAACCTGCTCCTTTTACTCTCTGTTCCGAACGTGCTAGACGGCCAGTTTGTATAGCATTTAGCCGTACCCTTATCCTACTTCTCCTCTGTTCCCCTGGTAATGTATAGGTTATTCCAGGTCCTGCAGTGCCTAGCTCCACTCCCACTCCCTAGGTGCTCTCATTTGTTGACTTCTGTAACCGTAAAAGCCTTGGTTTCATGAATGTTAACATTAGAAACCTACTCCCTAAGTTTGTTTTACTCACTGCTTTAGCACACTCTGCCAACCTGGATGTCTTAGCCATGTCTGAATCCTGGCTTAGGAAAACCACCAACAACCCTGAAATCTCCATCGCTAACTATAACATTTTCCCCCAATATAGAACTGCTAAATGGGGCGGTGTTGCAATCTACTGCAAAGATAGCCTGCAGAGTTCTGTATTACTATCCAAGTCTGTACCCAAACAATTCGAGCTTCTACTTCTAAAAATTATCCTTTCCAGAAACAAGTCTCTCACTGTTGCCGCTTGCTATAGACCTCCCTCTGCCCCTAGCTGTGCCCTCGATACCATATGTGAATTGATTGCCCCCCATCTATCTTCTGAGCTCGTGCTACTAGGTGACCTAAACTGGGACATGCTTACAATCCAAGCTTGATGCCCTCAATCTCACACAAATTATCAATGAACCTACCAGGTACAACTTCAAATCCGTAAACACGGGCACCCTCATAGATGTCATCCTAACTAACTCGCCCTCCAAATACACCTCTGCTGTTTTCAATCAAGATCTCAGTGATCACTGCCTCATTGCCTACATCCGTAATGGGTCTGCGACCAAACGACCACCCCTCATCACTGTCAAATGCTCCCTTAAACACTTCTGCGACCAGGCCTTTCTAATCGACCTCGCCGGGGTATCCTGGAATGACATTGACCTCATCCCGTCAGTAGAGGATGCCTGGCTATTCTTTAAAAGTGCCTTCCTCGCCATTTTAAATAAGCATGCCCCATTCAAAACATTTAGAACTAGGAATAGATATAGTCCTTGGTTCACTCCAGACCTATCTGCCCTTGACCAGCACAAAAACATCCTGTGGCGTTCTGCATTAGGATCGAATAGCCCCCGTGATATGCAACTTTTCAGGGAAGTTAGGAACAAATATACACAGGCAGTTAGGAAAGCTAAGGATAGCTTTTTCAAACAGAAATTTGCATCCTGTAGTACTAACTCAAAAAAGTTCTGGGACACTGTAAAGTCCATGGAGAACAAGAGCACTTCCTCCCAGCTGCTCACTGCTCTGAGGCTAGGAAACACTGTCACCACCGAAAAATCCACTATAATTGAGCATTTCAATAAGCAATTCTCTACGGCTGGCCATGCTTTCCACCTGGCTACCCCTACCCCGGTCAACTGCCCGGCACCCTCCACAGCAATCCGCCAAAGCCCCCACCATTTCTTCTTTACCCAAAGCCAGATAGCTGATGTTCTGAAAGAGCTGCAAAATCTGGACCCCTACAAATCAGCCAGGCTAGACAATCTGCACCCTCTCATTCTAAAATTATCTGCTGAAATTGTTGCAACCCCTATTACTAGCCTGTTCAACCTCTCGTATCGTCTGAGATTCCCAAAGATTGGAAAGCTGCCGCGGTTATCCCCCTCTTCAAAGGGGGTGACACTCTAGACCCAAACTGCTACAGACCTATATCTATCCTACCCTGTCTTTCTAAGGTCTTCAAAAGCCAAGTTAACAAACAGATTACCGACCATTTCGAATCCCACTGTACCTTCTCCGCTATACAATCTGGTTTCAGAGCTGGTCATGGGTGCACCTCAGCCACGCTCAAGGTCCTAAACGACATCATAACTGCCATTGATAGGAAACATTACTGTGCAGCCGTCTTCATCGACCTGGCCAAGGCTTTCGACTCTGTCAATCACCACATTCTTATTGGTAGACTCTGCAGCCTTGGTTTCTCAAATGATTGCCTCGCCTGGTTTACCAACTACTTCTCTGATAGAGTTCATTGTGTCAAATCGGAGGGCCTGTTGTCCGGACCTCTGACAGTCTCTATGGGTGTGCCAAAGCATCCTTAATTCATGCTGCCAAACATACCCTCGTAAAACTGACCGTCCTACCAATCCTTGACTTCGGTAATGTCATCTATAAAATAGCCTCCGACACTCTACTCAACAAACTGGATGCGGTCTATCACAGAGCCATCCGTTTGGTCACCAAAGCCCCATACACTACCCACCATTGCGACCTGTACGCTCTCGTTTGTTGGCCCTCGCTTCATACTCGTCGCCAAACCCACTGGCTACAGGTAATCTTCAAGTCTCTGCTAGGTAAAGCCCCGCCTTATCTCAGCTCACTGGTCACCATAGCAGCACCCACCCGTAGTACGTGCTCCAGCAGGTATATCTCACTGGTCACCCCCAAAGCCAATTCCTCCTTTCCTTCCAGTTCTCTGCTGCCAATGACTGGAACGAACTGCAAAAATCAGCTGTCAGCGTAGCTCACAGATCACTGCACCTGTACATAGCCCATCTGTAAACAGCCCATCTATCTACCTACATCATCCCCATACTGTATTGATTTATTTATCTTGCTCCTTTGCACCCCAGTATCTCTACTTGGACATTCATCTTCTGCACATCTACCATTCCAGTGTTTAATTGCTATATTGTAATTACTTCGCCACCATGGCCTATTTATTGCCTTAACTCCCTTATTTTACATCATTTGCACTCACTGTATATAGACTTTTTGTTTTATTTTGTTCTGCTGTATTATTGACCACATTTTGTTTATTCCATGTGTAACTCTGTGTTGTTGTATGTGTCGAATTGCTGCTTTATCTTGGCCAGGTCGCAGTTGCAAATGAGAACTTGTTCTCAACTAGCCTACCTGGTTAAATAAAGGTGAAATAAAAATAGACATTTCATGGAGTTTAGACAAAGGCAAGAGCCGGCTTCTCTGAGCTTTGACAATGAAATCTGCAACAATCTGAGAGGCAGTACAGGTGTAATTATTTCCCCTGTTCAGTGATGGATCAGTGAGACATTAGTTTAATTGTTGGACAATCAGATTCAACCCATGCATCAAGAACAATTACTACAGCCAAATTATAATTTGCTACAGGCAATTTAACACAGTAAGGGGATGGCCCTCTCATTTTGAAGTCTCTGACTCCTATTCCCCTTGTTCTCCTCTGATATAGAGACCATAAAGGGCCCAATATTGGCCACAAAGGTCAAACTTTATACTGTTCGAGAGTTCTGGGCCCTAGGTCTGAACCCGCCCTGTGCAACTGGGTCCTGGACTTCCTGACGGGCTGCGCCCAGGTGGTGAAGGTAGGAAACAACACATCCACTATGCTGATCCTCAACACAGGGGCCCCACAAGGGTGTATGCTCAGCCCCCTCCTATACTCCCAGTTCACCCATGATTACATGGCCATGCACACCTCAAACTCAACAGTAGTAGGCCTGATTACCAACAATGACGAGACAGCCTAGCATGATGAGACAACCAGCATTGTATTTGGAACAAAACACTACAAACCTCAACTAAATCTTGTAATAAATAATGTGGAAATTGTGCAAGTTGAGATGACTAAACTGCTTGCAGTAACCCTATATTGTAAACTGTCATGGTCAAAACATATTGATGCAGGTGTAACTAAGATGAGGAGAAGTCTGTCTATAATAAAGCGATACTCTGCCTTAACAACACTATCAAAAGGCAGGTCCTACAGGCCCTAGTTTTGCCGCACCTTGACTACTGTTCAGTTGTGTGGTCAGATGCAACAAAAAAACAGAACAGGGCAGCACGGCTGGCACTTGAATGTACACAGAGTGGTAATATTAGTAATATGCATGTCAATCTCTCCTGGCTGAAAGTGGAGGAGAGATTGACTTCATCAGTACTTTTATTTATGAGAGGTATTGACATGTTGAATGTACCGAGCTGTCTGTCTAAACTACTGGCACACAGCTCGGACACCCATGCATACCCCACAAGACATGCCACAAGAGATCTTTTCACAGCGGGAGGCACACAGTACTTCATAGAGCCATGACTACATGGAACTCTATTCCACATCAAGTAACTCATACAAGCAGTAAAATTAGATTTAAAAAACAGATTAAAAAAACACCTTATGGAAAAGCGGAGACTGTGAAGCAACACAAACATTGGCACAGGCACACACACGATAACATCTGCACTATACATACACATGGATTTAGTACTGTAGATATGTGGTAGTGGTGGAGTAGGGGCCTGAGGGCACACAGTGTGTTGTGAAAATTGTGAATGTTATGTAAAGTTTTTAAAATTGTATCAACTGCCTTAATTTTGCTGGACCGCAGGAAGAGTAGCTGCTGTTTTGTGGATCCATAGTAAATACAGGGAGGAGGTGAGGGCCCTGGCGGAGTGGCGCCAGGTAAATAACCTCAACGTCAGCAAAACGAAGGAGCTGATCGTGGTCTTCAGGAGACAACAGAGGGAGCACGCCCCCATCCACATCAACGAGACCGCATCAACCACCCAAGCCACAACTCTTATCATCCAGGAGGCGAGGTTGCTACAGGTGCATCAAAGCTGGGACCAAGAGACTGAAAAAGAGCTTCTATCTCAAGGCCATCAGACCGTTAAATATCCATCACTAGCTGGCTACCACTCGGTTACTCAACCTTAGAGGCTCTTGCCCTATTTACATAGACATAGTATCACTGGTCACTAATAATGGAACACTAGTCACTTTAATAATGTTTACATACTGTTTTACTCATTTCATATGCCACTCCGACATTGCTCGTCCCAGGGGCGCAACTTTCACTGTGGACGGGGGATACATGTCCCCGCTACATTCTGAAATTGCATTTTTGTCCTCCCCCAAGTTTTAGCATTGGAATATGATACAAAACGAGGCAACGGTGTGCTTTAGGACCATGCTGACGCCTCCGAGCGGTCGGGTAGGCTGTTTGGAGTGTTTATCCGACTGGATTATTATTTTTTTTATTATTAGAATTATGCCCCCCCCACTTCAAAAACCAAAGTTGCACCCCTGGCTCATCCTAATATTTATATATTTCTTATTTCAATGATTTTACTTTTAGACTTGTGTGTATTGTTGTGAATTGTTAGATACTACTGCACTGTTGGAGCTAGGAACACAAGCATTTCACTACACCTGTAACAACATATGCTAAATCTGTGACCAATACAATTTAATTTGGAACTACAATCACAGATTAATGAGGTGCAGGTCTGAGAATACACCAAGAGCCGACAGGAAGAGAGCGCTTGTGCCAAGGAGCATGGATTCAATTTATTAACTTTGAGCCTGGACACTAAAAGGCATAGGGGGCTGTGTGACAACAGGGTATACTAGCAAACTGGCTGTTGTTGGCAGGCAGTACTGGGGCATGCCTTTTGGCATAAGAGGTCTCCGTTTGGGTCCATTTAACTCCAAACGATTCTTGTTTAACAGCCTTCTCATTTCCAGTAAGAGTAGTCTGTGCCTGATGTTCTTCTCCAACACAGCGAAATGTACAATCGATGCTGGAGACAGCTCGCCTATTCATTCTACTGCTACTCTTCTCAGGGCTGTGTCAGACACTGTAATATGAACATCAGTAAGAGAAATGGCATGGCTGGCACAACTCTAGGTTTGGCACAGTTGACCAGTGCGTTCACAGAAAACTGCCACGGAGAACAATGCCCAGCTTCTTATGCCTTCTCCCTGTCCCGGTTTCTCCATGCCAGGCAGTCTCTCCGTCTCCTGTACCATTGGTTGAGGTAATGTTCTCACATAGGGCTTAAAGGGCATCAGCGATAACTTTTAATAGGGAAAACCCTTACAAACAGGACAATAAGGCTGTTGATACTTGTCACAGTCAGACTGGGCATTACTGTCGTAGAGTACAGGGCTATGTGGAGGTGAACGGTCCACTGCTGAGGTGTCAGGTATAAAACCTCACTTTAACTCCATTTCAGATCTGAGCATTCCCCATCTAAAGGCCCCGGTGAGGTTTACACAGTGATACAGAGTAACATGAGGAGCCTTGTAAGTCTCCCATTTTAAAACTATCTAGATAGGATTGACCCTATAAACAGTTTTAATGGACGCTATACTGTAAAAGAGTTATACATAGAGAAAACATTTAGTGGTTAAAAGAAACCACAGGCCCTGTGCTGTTTGGGATTTAGTAGTGAAGCTCTGCTTCCTGCCTGCCTGCATCTGACAGTGTACTCATCTTTTGCTAAATGGGCTTGAAACCGCTTAGTACCATGGGAGTGTTATGACAAGAAACAACATGACACCAGCCTGTTAAGCAGACATTAAAGGGTGTTTCAACACCTTATTCCTCATGGGGGGAATATGACTGGGCCCATTCTCTGGAAGCTTCAGACTCTCAGAGGGATCACTCTCGGCGCACAGCGGCACTGCCATGTCAAGCAGGAGAGCTATTAGCTGCTCTAAGCCCCCACCGTTCCCCCTGAGGTCACATTACACTGTCTGTCATCTCAAACCCATTGACAACTGACCGTGTCTACAGGGCTGCTCTCTTCTGGCTGGGGATTATGGTGATGAGCACTCAGAGTGACACTTACATAGAGAGGGCTGTGTTGGCTCTGTAGGCCTGGCAGCTTCTCACAGTTCACAGGGGAATCTGAGGCCTATAGGCTGGATTGAATTGCCTTCTAAACTTCCATGCCACAGTTGGGGCTTCTAAGGTAATATTCTACTGGAAAAGGGTATTTAGTTGTGGTTTTGTGTTTCCCACTGTCTCCCTCTGAGGGACCTCAAATAGCCCTCACCAGCCTGCTCTAACTGCAAAAACACAGATGTGCCACGACTGAATAAGTATTTGAAAAATATGTTGAGCAACAGCAGGCGTTTTTGTCATTACAGTACCTGATGTCCTTGGCCTTGTGACATAGTAAGGACCAGACACAGACAGGTCTGGTGGTATGCTGCTGTCCGCTCTCTGTCTGTCTAGACCTGTACTGCTGACATTGGATCTGTCTACTGAAACTTCTCAAAACCTTCAAAAATGTATTAATGACAGCTGACAAAAATACCAAATGTTTAGTTATTTCTATTAGTTATTATTTGTCCCAAATAATGTGTGAGTTTTTGGGCTCTATTCAATCCACATTGTGGAAATTCAGCTTTACAGCGTGATTGAAATTTAAAGGCAATGTTCCTGCTTTACAGGAGACTGCATTCACGGTAACACTGCTTATGCCGGCTCAATTGGAAGTTACCTTTAAATGTCTAGCGCGGAATCTGCAATTCTTCAGCTTTAAAGTTTGAAGAGAGCCCTTACTATTAGTTATCTCCAATGAATAAACTATGTAACCATAAATTGTTACACCAATAAACACTCATTATGTAACCATATTCTAGTCTTACAGAATTCATGAAACCCCAGAAAAACGTCTCACCTATTAGGCCCTTCTCGTGATAAGAGGAACAGGTGTTTGTAGTTTCTCGCCTGTTTCACCACGAGAGGGAGAGAACCCTACATAATCATAGCTTGGGGTGTTTTTCACAATAAGCACATTTATCTAACTATTAGACGGGTCCTGCTGGGCAGAGTGGAGGGGGAATTTTGTGGCTGCCCGTTGCTTATTTAAGCTCAGGTAGAAAGGGGGTCTGTAAGATGGCTCTAAAGGACAGAGCCAAACTTCACTACTTGTTCTACCAGTAAACCAAAACCAACAGGGCACACGCAATGGACGTAGAAGTGTTTTCTTTGTCACCTCAACCTGTGCTTTTTTTCTCTAATATCATCTCAATTCTGTGTGGGAGAGCAGATACCATACAATCAAGAGCTGGGCCTGAAATTACTAGAATTATTTGGGGGAATTAATTTGCAAGTTTGACGTATTTGCCCCTCCAAGAGTAACAAGCGTTATTGTACATGTGCTGACCACCTGAGTTGGAAGACTACCTGAGCTTCATACAAATGGACAGGAGGAACTCCAGAGCAGTTATTATGAATACACCAATACTGGCTTGATAGACTTCTTTGGCTACGGTAAAGGACAATGGATTGGCTGCTGCTGACCAGGGTAAAAAGAAACATAACTGAAATACCTGCAGGACCTAACAATATGCAATTATCACGCCTCTAATGAATCCAACCCAATACCTTTCTTATCAAATCAATATATTTGTACAGCTTATCAGATATTGATGGCATCCTGATGGCATGCCATGGGAGGGACAGATTGGGATTGTCCTGGCCAGGCCAGATGTGGCCTGAGCTAGAGAGGTTCCACTGGGTTGCCCAGGAGCCCTCTGGGTAAATCTTATTATCAGTCCAACGCAGCTCTCCCCATGCAGGCTTTTCCATGCAGCTCTTTCTCTAAAGAGCCCACGTGTCGATCATTAAGGGAACAGCACCTCTGGAATGTTCTCCAGCTGGCCCGGGACACTTTATCTGATAGAGACTGGATCTGGTCTGGTGCTGTGTTATGATCGCACACAACTGGACCAGGCCGAAGCAGTGCAGAGGGTCAGGGGGACTGCTAGTCAGTTACTGTAACTCCCTCCCTCATGACCTCACATCTGTTGTTCATGCCTTAACCAAACACATTTTCTTATTTCTATGGAGCATTAAAACTATTCGTCACCTAGATTTTTCTTGGATTTCTTGACAACAGGTTGTTAATGTTATGAATAAAAGCGTAAAAGGAATGAAATATTTCCATGCATGACACATCCTCATAAAACAATTATGATCCCAGTTCAAACATAAAAAAGGTGTAGTTGATGGTATTATTTCAGATATTATTGTAATAAATAATGAAGATTATTTCATTTGTTTGTGTGCATAAACTTTGTGTCAAAGTTCTTTTGGATTTGACTCCAGCACAAGAAAACAGAACGTTAAACTGCATTAATAAACCCTTCAAATCTGAAGACACAAATCACCTTTCCACTTTACAAAAACAAGTGATTTTTTTTTCAGGTCTTGCACATAATTGTTTCGCCACCCATTCATTATATGTTATGCTGGGGTACGGGATGTTCCCATTTCTTGATTAAAATAGGGAAAGCGAATCCAAAGTTTGGACTGAGGAGTCCTGTGTTGAAGCCTTCATCAATTTCTCTGGCTGAGGTTTATTCAGTCTAGTGAAAAGCATGAGCTGCTATTGAAATAAAGAGAATTGCACACTCTACATATAAGCTTCCAGTAATTTACTGAGTAAACCACAAACGTTTCGGCATCACAGTGCCTTCCATTCGATGTCCCTCATTTGGACATATCCACTGGGTGTACAGTGCCTTGCGAAAGTATTCGGCCCCCTTGAACTTTGCGACCTTTTGCCACATTTAAGGCTTCAAACATAAAGATATAAAACTGTATTTTTTTGTGAAGAATCAACAACAAGTGGGACACAATCATGAAGTGGAATGACATTTATTGGATATTTCAAACTTTTTTAACAAATCAAAAACTGAAAAATTGGGCGTGCAAAATTATTCAGCCCCTTTACTTTCAGTGCAGCAAACTCTCTCCAGAAGTTCAGTGAGGATCTCTGAATGATCCAATGTTGACCTAAATGACTAATGATGATAAATACAATCCACATGTGTGTAATCAAGTCTCCGTATAAATGCACCTGCACTGTGATAGTCTCAGAGGTCCGTTAAAAGCGCAGAGAGCATCATGAAGAACAAGGAACACACCAGGCAGGTCCGAGATACTGTTGTGAAGAAGTTTAAAGCCGGATTTGGATACAAAAAGATTTCCCAAGCTTTAAACATCCCAAGGAGCACTGTGCAAGCGATAATATTGAAATGGAAGGAGTATCAGAACACTGCAAATCTACCAAGACCTGGCCGTCCCTCTAAACTTTCAGCTCATACAAGGAGAAGACTGATCAGAGATGCAGCCAACAGGCCCATGATCACTCTGGATGAACTGCAGAGATCTACAGCTGAGGTGGGAGACTCTGTCCATAGGACAACAATCAGTCGTATATTGCACAAATCTGGCCTTTATGGAAGAGTGGCAAGAAGAAAGCCATTTCTTAAAGATATCCATAAAAAGTGTCGTTTAAAGTTTGCCACAAGCCACCTGGGAGACACACCAAACATGTGGAAGAAGGTGCTCTGGTCAGATGAAACCAAAATTGAACTTTTTGGCAACAATGCAAAACGTTATGTTTGGCGTAAAAGCAACACAGCTCATCACCCTGAACACACCATCCCCACTGTCAAACATGGTGGTGGCAGCATCATGGTTTGGGCCTGCTTTTCTTCAGCAGGGACAGGGAAGATGGTTAAAATTGATGGGAAGATGGATGGAGCCAAATACAGGACCATTCTGGAAGAAAACCTGATGGAGTCTGCAAAAGACCTGAGACTGGGACGAAGATTTGTCTTCCAACAAGACAATGATCCAAAACATAAAGCAAAATCTAAAATGGTGGTTGAATGGTTCAAAAATAAACATATCCAGGTGTTAGAATGGCCAAGTCAAAGTCCAGACCTGAATCCAATCGAGAATCTGTGGAAAGAACTGAAAACTGCTGTTCACAAATGCTCTCCATCCAACCTCACTGAGCTCGAGCTGTTTTGCAAGGAGGAATGGGAAAAAATGTCAGTCTCTCGATGTGCAAAACTGATAGAGACATACCCCAAGCGACTTACAGCTGTAATCGCAGCAAAAGGTGGCGCTACAAAGTATTAACTTAAGGGGGCTGAATAATTTTGCACGCCCAATTTTTCAGTTTTTGATTTGTTAAAAAAGTTTGAAATATCCAATAAATGTCGTTCCACTTCATGATTGTGTCCCACTTGTTGTTGATTCTTCACAAAAAAATACAGTTTTATATCTTTATGTTTGAAGCCTGAAATGTGGCAAAAGGTCGCAAAGTTCAAGGGGGCCGAATACTTTCGCAAGGCACTGTATATGCATGCATGAATAAATTAATATAAAGGGGTGAAACAAAGAATTGAATCAAATCAAATGTTATTCGTCACATATATGTGTTTAGCAGATGTTATTGCGGGTGTAGCGAAATGCTTGTGTTTCTAGCTCCGACAGTCCAGTAATATCTAACAAGTAATATCTAACAAGTAGTATCTAACAATTTCACAACATATACCCAATACACAAAAATCTGAGTAAAGGAATGTAATTAAGAATATATAAATGTATGGACGAGCAATGTCAGAGCGGCATAGACTAAGATACAGTACAATAGTATGGAATACAGTATATACGGTGGGTCAAAAAAGTATTTAGTCAGGCACCAATTGTGCAAGTTCTCCCACTTAAAAAGATGAGAGAGGCCTGTAATTTTCATCATAGGTACACTTCAACTATGACAGACAAAATGAGAAAAAAAATCCAGAAAATCACATTGTAGGATTTTTAATGAATTTATTTGCAAATGATGGTTGTATTACAGACTTGGACAGGGAGAGGTTGAAAATGTCAGTGAAGACACTTGCCAGTTGGTCAGCCCATGCTCGCAGTACACGTCCTGGTAATCCGTCTGGCCCTGTGGCCTTGTGAATGTTGACCTGTTTAAAGGTCTTACTCACATCGGCTGCGAAGAGCATGATCACACAGTCTTTCGGAACAGCTGTTTCAGTGAACATGCATGTTTCAGTGTTATTTGCCTCGAAGCGAGCATATAAGTTATTTAGCTCGTCTGGTAGGCTTGTGTCACTGGGCAGCTCTCGGGTGTGCTTCCCTTTGTAGTCTGTAATGGTTTGCAAGCCTTGCCACATCTGGCGAGCATCAGAGCCGGTTTGATACGATTTGATCGTAGTCCTGTATTGACGCTTTGCCTGTTTGATGGTTCGTCAGAGGGCATAGCGGGATTTCTTATAACCTTCCGGGTTAGAGTCCTGCACCTTGAAAGTGGCAGCTGTAACCTTTAGCTCAGTGTGGCTGTTGCCTGTGATGCATGGCTTCTGGTTGGGGTATGTACGTACAGTCACTGTGGGGACGATGTCATCGATGCACTTATTGATGAAGCCAGTGACTAATGTGGTGTACTCCTCAATTCCATTGGAGGAATCCCGGAACATATTCCAGTCTGTGCTAGCAAAACAGTCCTGGAGCTTAGCATCTGCTTTATCTGACCACTTTTTTATTAATCAAATAACTTGTTTTCCTGCTTAGTTTTTGCTTGTTAGCAGGAATCAGGAGGATAGAATTATGGTTATATTTGCCAAATGGAGTGCGAGGGAGAGCTTTGTACACGTATCTGTGTGGAGTAACGGTGGCCCAGAGGTGTTTTCCCCTCTGGTTGCATATTTAACATGCTGATAGAAATTTGGTTAAACGGATTTAAGTTTACCTGCATTATTGTCCCCGGCTACTAGGAGCGCCGCCTCTGTGTGAGCGTTTCCTTGTTTGCTTATGGCGGAATACAGCTCATTCAATGTGATCTTTGTGCCAGCCTCAGTCTGTGGTGGTATGTAAACAGCTACGAACAGATGAATACAGATGAACACTCTCTAGGTAGATAGTGTGGTCTTTTGCTTATCCTGAGATACTCTACCTCAGGCGAGCAATAGATGCCACTGTTTTATCCTGCCAGTACAGCGTATAACTAGACAGCTGTATGTTGATAGTGTCGTCGTTCAGCCACGACTCTGGGAAGCATAAGATATTACAGTTTTACAGATAGTACATATTACAGATAATGCAGCCTTGTTGATTAAATTTGACCCTGGAAGTAACCAAAGATGTTCACTTGCTCCCTCGAGCTAATTTGAGGGCCGAGGAGGCAACAATAGTGAATTGGATCTTCACTTAAGATGGCAATCAAGCTGCATCCAGTTTCAACGAAGATTCCCCGAGGGAAAGAGGCTAGCTCAGTGGCTGAGGGGATAAAAATAACATGTTTGGACTGCGGTCCAGGTCACTTGCGGGGCTGATATGAAACACAATTCAATACAAACTGTAGTCACATGTCAAACTCTCGTGGCTGCGAAGTGTCAAATTGAAACAACACGGATGTATTTTCGGGAAAAAAGTATGAAGCTAGCTTGCTAATATATATATATATATATATATATATATATATATATATATACATATATATATATATATATATATATATATGTATATATATACAGTGGGGCAAAAAAGTATTTAGTCAGCCACCAATTGTGCAAGTTCTCCCACTTAAAAAGATGAGAGGCCTGTAATTTTCATCATAGGTGCACTTCAACTTATGACAGACAAAATGAGAAATAAAAATCGAGAAAATCACATTGTAGGATTTTTAATGAATTTATTTGCAAATTATGGTGGAAAATAAGTATTTGGTCACCTACAAAAAAGCAAGATTTCTGGCTCTCACAGACCTGTAACTTCTTTAAGAGGCTCCTCTGTCCTCCACTCATTACCAGTATTAATGGCACCTGTTTGAACTTGTTATCAGTATAAAAGACACCTGTCCACAACCTCAAACAGTCACACTCCAAACTGTTGCACTACTTTACTGTACAGACAATAACTCTTCCTTAATTGGAAACTGACAGCTCGATTACACTACTGTTTTTTTCACACAGTTTGTGGCTGGGTTTACAATGGTTTTTCTGTTGCACTGCTAGGCTACATACAGTAACTACGCTAGTTTTCACTGGCTATCCTAGTTTTCCTTTGGAAAGTCACTTTGCACAGTGTGTAGCTGAGGTCACAATTTTTCTGTTGTACTTACAGTATCCTAGTTTCTCCTGGAAACTCACATTACAGCTCTATTACACTGCTGTTTTCACACAGTGTGTAGCTGGGTTTACAATTGTTTTCTGCTGCACTACTTTACAGGAAAACAGTAACTATCTTAGTTTCCCTTGGAAACTCACGTCTCAGCTCTAAAACACTGAGGGTTTCAGTGTGTCGTTGTGTTTACTATAGTTCTGTTGCACTACTTTACAGTACAGACAGTAACTATACTAGTTTCCTTTGGAAACTCACATTACAGCTCTATTTCACTGCTGTTTTTCACAGTGTGTTGCTGGGTTAGTGCTCGATAGATTTTCTGTTACACTACTTTACAGTACATAGAGTAACTATCCTAGCTAGTTTCCTTTGGAAACTCACAACTCAGCTCTATTACACTGAAGGGTTCAGGGTATAGCTGGGTTTACTATAATCATGTTATACTACTTTACAGTACAGATAGTATCTATCCTAGCTTCCCTTAGAAACTCACATAACAGCTAGATTACACTGCTTGTCTTATGTAGTGTGTAGCTGGGGTTGTTACACTGCAGGGTATACACTACCCTTCTCTTCTTCCCACAGAGATAAACTACCATTTCCAGTATGGTGTTTCACCTTGGGAAATGCAAGGTGTCCCTGCCCACAGTCAGCGAACCACTAAGAAGGGTGGCACTCCGCAGTCATTCTGAGGTGCTTGCCGCCGGCATTAGCAGCTTCTCACAGGCCCAAACGCCAAACTGAGAGAGGCGGTAGAGTCCCCATGGGTACCTCATGGGTACTGAATACAGTGATGGAAGGCTACGTCTTTTAGTGTTGACATCCTGGTTGACTGAATGTTTCCGAAAGAGATGAAAGGACTGCCGACTTACATCCTAACCCCTCATTCTGGCCAAGGGTTCTGTCTGACATACACATTGACTGGCCATTATAGTTGTCCACATACGCCTCTCTCCATGTAGCAGGTGAACTAGGGGCTTACCCCTGTGTGTTGTGCCCTGCTAGTGCGACGGACACGTACTTTTCACAGACACAGGCAATACAAAATCTTTACCAGTTTTTGTTTACTATGGGGAGGGAGTTCTCAGACACCGTCAATTGTTGGTGATTAGTTCATGTTTGAGGACCCTATCGAAGTGGCTATCTCGCTCCTTCCTGGGGGTGAGCCTGATTAGAGTCCACCGCAGAGCGCTGGTGTGTGCTTATGCCTCTCTGACGGCTTGGGGTGCCACGTTCAGAGGCATGGTGGCCAGCAGCTAGTGGAGCCCCTCATGGAGTGTTCCACACATTTGCTGGTGGTTTGCCTAGCTCTCCAGTAATTCCAGCCATACCTGGTAGGACAGCATTTTCTGGTCAAATGGCTCAGAAGCTCTTGCCTTCGGGATCGCTGCGAGCAGCACATATCCCTGGGGTCCTGAACAATGCAGCAGACATGCTCTCGAGAGACGGCCCGCTGGAGGGGTACTAGAGTCTACAACCTCAGGTGGTGCTACAGCTTTGGGACAGGTTTAGGAGAGCACAGGTGGACCTGTTTGCATCGCAGGAGAACATGCATTGCCCCTGCTTGTTCTCGATGTCGGACCCTACAGGCCCTCTGGGTCTGGACACCCTTCACACACGATTGGCTGGCAATCACGCTTGACTCTTTCTCAATATTTCCCCTGATCACAGCTCCACTAGACAGGGTCCTATTGATGGGCCTCCAGCTGCTCTTGATAGCTCCATGTTGGCTGAGACGACCATGGTTCAGCCTTCTGTTTTCCCTCCATTCCTGATCCCATGGCAGCTGACCCTGAGGCCCGACCTACTCTTTCAGGCTGGCGGGATACTGTGGCATCCAGACTGCACCGCCTCCAGCTTCGGGCTTGGCCTCTGTGAGGCATTAGTGGACCAATCTGGGCCTTTGGGACAATGTAGTGAACGTGTTGCGGAGCACCATGGCTTCTTCCACCAATGCATCATATCAATTGTGGTGGGGTATATACTGTACCTGGTGTGAGAGTCATATGTGCAAACGGTTTAACGGTTTTCAAAGTCACTGAGCAGCATCCACATTGAGAGTGTATTAAGCTGCTATCTCGTTATGGCATGCCGACGGCCAAGAGGGACCCATGGGTAGCTATCCATTGCTCTCCAAATGTATGTAGGGAGGTCGACATCTGTGTCCAGCAATAGCCCGCTCGGTGCCAAGCTGGAACCTTGACGTGGTGCTGTCAGTTCTTGCTAAGCTGCCCTTGAGCCCCTAGAGTCGATGTCTTTGAAGCACCTATCCATGAGGGTGGCATTCCTGTTGGCTATTACCTCCAATAAGAGGGTGAGTGAACTTCATGCTTTTTTAGTGAGTATTGAATGTTTTTCCGAATGGGTCCAGACAAGAGAAGTGTCACCCTCCTTCTTAACCCCTCACTCTTGCCAAAGGTCCTGTTTGACAGACATGTGAACCGGCTCTTAAATTTGGCCACATATGCCCCTCCCGCGGGTGAGCTGGGTGTTTTTCCCCAAGTGCGCTGTGCCCGGTCAGGGCCTTGGACACTCATTTGCTATGGTGAGAAAGTTCTGGGCCAGAACCTATCGATACAAAGACTCTCACATTGGATTGTGTATACTATTATTACAACATATCAGCTGGGCAGCCGGCCTCTGCCATCTGCTGTTGTGGCACATTCTACTAGAGGAGTATCTACATCGTGGGCCCTGCTCCGAGGAGTTCCCCTCAATGATATTTGCGCCTCGGACAGTTGGGAATTTGTCTAGCACCTTTTCTAGGTACTATCAAATCAATGTTGCACCTGCAAATGATGTCGGGACGGCCGTGCTAGGTGTTGCCTCCGCTTCCCTGAGTGGGGTTGGTGGGTCACAGCAACTATGCCTGCCATGATCTCAATCCTACGGGACTTTGCTCTCTGTCTGGCCTTTAACTGGTATTGTGATACCATATTGGAGTGATCCAATATAGTGCTATGTAACGAAGGTTACGTATGTAACCGCGGTGATGTGATCTATTGGATCACTCCAATCCTCTTTGTCGGGGATCTACGGAGCCTTAAAAAAGGACACAAGGGGAAAGTAGTGCGGCGGAAGCTATTTAAGGGGTCAGCCGCAGCACTACCCGGTACATGGGACTAATCTGAAATCTTTATTCAGAATGTATCCTGCCGCTCGAAGGACACCATATTGGAGTGATCCAATAGCTCACATAACTGTGGTTACATTCGGAAAGTATTGAGATCATTTGACCTTGATCTTTTTCTACATTTTGTTACAGCCTTATTCTAAAATTTTAAAAAATCAGCAATCTACACACAATAACCCATAATGACAAAGCAAAAACCATTTTTGGGAAATTTTAGCAAATATATATATTTTTTAAATGACATTATATTTACACAAGTTTTCAGACTCTTTACTTAGTACTTTGTTGAAGCACGTTTGGCAGTGATTACACCCTCGAGCATTCTTCAGTATGATGCTACAAGCTTGGCACACATGTTTTTGGGGAGTTTCTCCCATTAGACTCTGAAGATCCTCTCAAGCTCTGTCAGGTTGGATGGGGAGCGTCGCTGCACAGCTATTTTCAGGACTCCCTTTCCTGTTTCAACATGACAATGCCCCAGTGCACAAAGCAAGGTCCATACAGAAATGGTTTGTCGAGATCGGTGTGGAAGAACTTGACTGGCCTGCACAGAGCCCCTCAACCCCATCAAACACCTTTGGAATGAATTGGAACGCCGGCTGCGATCAAGGCCTAATCGCCCAACATCAGTGCCTGACCCCACTAATGCTCTTGTGGATGAATGGAAGCAAGTCCCCGCAGCAATGTTCCAACATCTAGTGGAAAGCCTTCCCAGAAGAGTCGAGGCTGTAATGGCAGCAAAGGGGGGACCAACTCTATATTAATACCCATGCTTTTGGAATGAGACGTTCGATGAGCAGGTCCTGAGCACTCTGGAGCAGTTTTTCATCAAGGATCTCCCTGTACTTTTCATCTTTGCCTCAATCCTGACTAGTCTCCCAGTCCCTGCCACTGAAAAACATCCCCTCAGCATAATACTGCCACCACCATGCTTCACCTTATGAATGATGCCAGGTTTTCTCCTTGGCATTCAGACCAAAGAGTTCAATCTTGATTTCATCAGACCAGAGAATCTTGATTCTCATGGTCTGAGAGTCTTTAGGTGCCTTTTGGCAAACTCCAAGCGGGCTGTCATGTGCCTTTTACTGAGGAGTGACTTTCGTCTGGCCACTCTACCATAAATGCCTGATTGGTG
Organism: Oncorhynchus mykiss; assembly: GCF_013265735.2. Taxonomy (NCBI): domain Eukaryota; kingdom Metazoa; phylum Chordata; class Actinopteri; order Salmoniformes; family Salmonidae; genus Oncorhynchus; species Oncorhynchus mykiss. The sequence continues at coordinate 44,112,995 of NC_048583.1, read as the reverse complement.
TAGTGCTGCAGAGATGGTTGTCCTTCTGAAAGGTTCTCGCATCTCCACAGAGGAACTCTATAGCTCTGTCAGAGGGACCATCGGGTTCTTGCTCACCTTCCTGACCAAGGCCCTTCACACCAGATTGCTCAGTTTGGCTGGGCGGCCAGCTCTAGGAAGAGTCTTGGTGTCTCCAAACTTCTTCCATTTAAGATTGATGATGGACTTCCTATTCCTGCAGGACATATATTCTGTATGATTCCTGCAGGATTGTTTTCCTGAAAGACAACCTGCATAATTCCTACAGGATCCTGCAGGATTCCTGCAGGAATTGTCCTATAGGAAAGTGGCCCCGGAAATCTTGTGGAATATCCTGCATGACTTCCTATTCCGGCAGGATACATATTCTGCAGGATTCCGGAAGGATTGTTTTCCTGAAGGACTACCTGTATGATTCCTACAGGATTCCTGCATTGACTCCTTTACCGCTGTCACGCTCTGACCATAGTTTGCTTTGTATGTTTATATGTTTTGTTTGGTCAGGGTGTGATCTGAGTGGGCATTCCATGTTGTATGTCTAGTTTGTCTGTTTCTGTGTTTGGCCTGATATGGTTCTCAATCAGAGGCAGGTGTTAGTCGCTGTCTCTGATTGGGAACCATATTTAGGTAGCCTGTTTTGTCATTGTGGGTTGTGGGTGATTGTCTATGTGTAGTGTTTGTGTCAGCACGATTATTCATTTCGTATATAGTGTCACGGTCGTTGTTCATTTATTGTTTTGTTCAGTTTACTTCGTGTTTTCGTCATCCATTAAAATGATGCATTCACACCACGCTGCGCTTTGGTCCGCTTCTTACGACGACGTGACAACCGCATCTATAGTCCCAGTCGTATTCACATAATAATAAGGAATTCTCCTCGACCACGCCCACAAATTGAGAAAACCCAACATTGTTTCCTATTGACCCTCATTCTAAAAGATGGAACTTTGCAGATAATTTCTTTGTTATACAGAAATAACAAGATATTATGAAAAATGTGCGAATTGACTTGGAACCAGATGGAATGCGCCCCAAATTGCATTGTGGTTTGAAGAGAACACTGTGATTTCACAATGAGGCCAATGGGGACTCTAAAACAGTTACAGAGTTTAAAGGTGAACTATGCAGATATCGTTCTGCCATTACCTGTTTGCTAAAATTCTAATAGTTCACCTAATTTCAGTTTATGTGACAAAATAAGCTAGTGCAGTGTAGAGAATCATTGTACCATCTAAACCGCTGTGAAATATATTTTCCATAACCAAAAATATAGTATTTGAAGCTGTTGTACAAAACCAAAAGTAAAAGATGCAAAAATAAAACTTAAGAACGGGAAGCATAGAAATAGTGCACATAGAACAGCTCTACTGCTTCTTAGACTTGCTTTCAATAAGAATGACATATCTATAATACACATTTCTATGTGAATTTGGTCGGGTGGCCGAAAAAGTTACATATTGCAGCTTTAATGGCTGTGATAGGAGGAAACTAAGGATGGGTCAACAGCATAGTAAACTTCACAGATCTCCGTAAAATTCGTTAAACAAGGGAAAGAACCTTGCTAGCACGATGATACTGTTTAAATACAGTCTTTGTGAAATGCATATTGGCCAAAAACCCAAATATCACATAACAAGTGTTTCCTGCCAGTTTTCCAATTGTTAGATTAGATAGAAAAACAGCACAACTTAATGATATAGCAAGTAGAACTCACCTCATAATAGTAATAATAACTCATTGTAAATTTGAAAAGGGTCAGAGAATTAATCTAAACTCAGCCAAAATAGAAAGAGCCCTTTTTCAGGACCCTGTCTTTCGAAGTTAATTCGTAAAAATCCAAATAACTTCACAGATCTTCATTGTAAAGGCTTTAAACACTGTTTCCCATGCTTGTTCAATGAACCATTAACAATTACTGAACATGCACCTGTGGAACGGTCGCTAAGACACTAATAGCTTACAGACGGTAGACAATTAAGGTCACAATTATGAACACTTAAGACACTACAGAGGCTTTTCTACTGACTCTGAAAAACACCAAAAGAAAGATGCCCAGGGTCCCTGCTCATCTGAGTGAACGTGCCTTAGGCATGCTGCAAGGTGGTATGAGGACTGCAGATGTGGCCAGGGCAATAAATTGCAATGTCCGTACTGTGAGATGCCTAAGACAGCGCTACAGGGAGACAGGATGGAAAGCTTATCGTCCTTGCAGTGTAACAACACCTGCACAGGATCGGTACATCTGAACGTCACACCTGCGGGACAGGTACAGGATGGCAACAACAACTGCCCGAGTTACACCAGGAATGCACAATCTCTCCATCAGTGCTCAGACTGTCTGCAATAGGCTGACAGAGGCTGGACTGAGGGCTTGTAGGCCAGTCCTCACCAGACATCCCACAACGTCACCAATGGGCACAAACACACCGTCGCTGGACCAGACAGCACTGGCAAAAAGTGCTCTTCACTGACGAGTCACGGTTTTGTCTCACCAGGGATAATGGTCGGATTCCCGTTTATCGTTGAAGGAACGAGTGTTACACTGAGGCCTGTACTCTGGAGAAGGATTGATTTGGAGTTGGAGCGTCCGTCAAGGTCTGGGGCGGTGTGTCACAGCATCATCAGACTGAGCTTGTTGTCATTGCAGGCAATCTCAACCCTGTGCATTGCAGGGAAGACATCCTCCTCCCTCATGTGGTACCCTTCCTGCAGGCTCATCTGACATGACCCTCCAGCATGACAATGCCACCAGCTGCTCGTTCTGTGCGTGATTTCCTGCAAGACAGCAATGTCCGTGTTCTGCCATGGTCAGTGAAAAGCCCAGATCTCAATCCCATTGAGCACGTCTGGGACCTGTTGGATCGGAGGGTAAGGACTAGGGCCATTCCCCCCAGAAATGTCCCGGAATTTGCAGGTACCTTGGTGGAAGAGTGGGGTAATATCTCACAGTAAGAACTGGAAAATCTGGTGCAGTCCATGAGGAGGAGATGCACTGCAGTACTTAATGCAGCTGGTGGCCACACCAGATACAGACTGTTACTTTTGATTTGACCCCCCTTTGTTCAGGGACACCTTATTCCATTTCTATTAGTCACGTCTGTGGAACTTGTTCAGTTTATGTCTCAGTTGTTGAATCTTGATCTTGTTATGTTCATACAAATATTTACACGTTAAGTTTGCTGAAAATAAATGCACTTAAAACTAAATATGACAGTTCATGACAAATGTTATCATGTGTTCTATAGGTGTTATAAAGGCTTTATTAATTCATACATTAGGAAACCTACAGTAAAGTGTTACAGAGGTTACACTTGTGTAAGTGTATTTGATTTACAGAGCGTAGTGACACTGACACTGACCTTACCCTAGCACTAATCCTAATCCCAGGCCCAAATTGCAGATCTGTCGTCATTGAAGTCCAAAATCTGTCGTCATTGTAAAAAAAATCACGACCTACGGTTTGCAACATTCAGAGTCTGCAAGAAGAGCCCTGTGGCTTCATGCTATTGGGTGTGGGAGAGTGGGAGGTGTCCAAGTAGGCTACACATAGCTATGTGTGTGAAAAACAGGATTATTTGGGAAATCGTTCTTCTTGCAAAGCATGTAAATGTTTTAATCAAACTATTATATAAATCTGACTATCCACAATAATCACATTATTGTCTGCATGTAACTGTACTCAATTATGAAACGCAGGTTGTTGTGATCTGTGCCTGTGTTTGAGTGAGTGCACATGTGGGGGAGGGGGACATTTTCAGAGAGCGAGGGAAAGTGAGTGGGAGATGAGTGGAGTAAAGTTTTGAGTTTCAACTTCATTCATTGGAGTTTTTTTATTTTTATTTTTAAATCAAACTTGGTTCGTGATTGGGCTACGAGATGTGGTCATGTCTAGATTGGATACATATTTTTTCAAACTTTCAACTTCCACTTTTGATTTCTGCGTTCACAAAACACAGGAGATTTTCTGTTTGCACATTCCACTTTTAGACTTTCATCTGAGTATGGCAGGTAACTAAGCTTTACACTTTAAATACATAATTCATGTCATATGTTGCTGAGAACAACTGGGAATCATTGTCTTTCGTTTGTGTATAATGTATCATAGCAATGTAAAGGGAGAGAACGCACTCAACTCTCATGAGTGCTTTTTTACATTTTTGTTGTATCGTAGCAAGTAGCATGTTCCACTTGTTTGTGTGAATGTGATAGAGATGTGTTGCGCCACTCATATAATATTGGCACTGAAATGAAAGAGCTTAAAAGTTTAAGACTTGTTGTAAAGTACGAGTAAAGTACTAGTAGTAAAAATATTCGGTCACACTTTATTTGGATAGTCCCATATAGATGGTCTACAGATGGTCATACTATCAACAAACTATATGTTGATAAGCAACTGCTTACTAAGATTACGGTTAAGGTTAGAATTAGGGATGGGTTAGGGTTAAGTTTAGGGTTAGGGTAAGGATTAAGGTTAGGGTTAGTGGATAGTTAGTTGAAATGTTGTTGACAGTTATTGAACATCTGAAAATCTACAAACCATCTACTTGGGACTATTAAAATAAATTGTTCCAACAAATTCCTCTAATATGTTTGTTCTACACAATGATTGAGTTCCTGCCCAACTACATTGCAGACAACTCCGATATTACAATGCCTGGATAGGTATTTAACATATCAGCTAACCACATCATTTGATATAGCAATCTGTTGCCGGACTGCACAATTGATGACGTGGCACACAACCATTGGTTTATGGAATGCAATGTAGTTGGGCAGGGAATCAACCACTGTATAGTATCTCAATCTGAACGTGCTGCTGAATGCAGCCCTGATTTTATATTCGTCCAAACTCCTTTACTGTATAATAACCATTCTTTCTTTTTTTCTCTCTCTCTTTCTGGGCAGCCCAACTAAAATTGGCAAGGTGGCAGATAGTGAATGATTTGAATGAGCCTAATATCAAGGCTATATGTGACAATTTACTACAAAAAAATGTGATCAATAAATTTGAGAGGGACTCCATGACACATAGGATGCTAGACAGGGCAGATATGGCACGACAACTTGTGGACACTGTTATCAGCAAAGGTAACAACGCCTCCACATTAATGATAGAAGCACTGCAACAAGTTGACCAACACCTCTTCAAAGAGATCGAGAGAAACCTTGCGCTGGCCAATCACACTGTAGTCCAGGCTGGTGCTCAGGGTGCTCCGGATGCACCACCAAGTAAGGCCAAAGGAAGTTGGAAAAACTGTGAAACTATCCAAAATGGTGTCCTTGTCATCCACAGTAGTGGTTAGCTATACCTATTTCTTTACCCTCATAAGTATCTCTGTAGACATTAACGTGGGCACCACCTTCATTTTATCCAGCCCACTACTTTATTAAGGCCACACCCAAGAGCCAATGTGTCATTTCTAACACTATTATGACTGGAATTTGAATGCTTTCTACATTTTTCTTCCTACAGATTACAATGATTTGATGTGAGAATGACTGAAGAGAAAGACAACAGAAGTCACAATTTTGTGCCTGGACTCCAGACAACCAGATGACAATGGTGTTGTTTCAGAAACTAACTGTATCTTGATAATGTGCTACCGTTGGTGGTTTACCCAATAAATTACTGGGAGCTTATGTATACATAAAGTGTGCGTCTCTCTTTTATATTTATTTTATAGCCTGAGGTTTATTCAGTGACAATAAAATTAGGGCTCGGTAAGACTTTACTGTAGGTGTCCTTATGTATGCATTCATAAAACCTTTATAACATCTATATAATACATTATGACACTTGTCATAAGTTGTCATAAGTAGTTTTAAATAGTTATGTGTAACAACATAAGATGTTAAAAAACTAGTTGTAATGGGTGTTATAGATCAATTTTGACCAAACTGTGGGGTGGGACCCACTTGTTGGTCGCTGCATAGGTCCAGGTGGACCACGAGATCACAGTTTGGTGCATTGCATTAACAACAACAAAAAATATTTTTTATAATAGGCTATGATTTTTGAGAACTTACAATCACCTAAATAAAAGCTACAGTAGATCAAAGGTAAAAGTAAGCCAGTATAGTGGGAGTACGCCGTACCGGTAAAACGTGAGCCGATCACAATAATTAACACAAAATGCCAAGAAAACTAAAGGCTATTACACTATTATATATTCTTACCGCATGTAAGCAACATGAAACATTTGCAAATTGACTTGAAACCAGGTGGAATACGCACCAAATTGCATTGTGGTTTTACGAGAACACGTACATTATGCCAAGGCGGAGATGAATGGCCAAGACCTAGACGCACAGCCAAGGCCGAGAAGCGTGCGGGCAGCAGTGGACGCATCAATTCAAGCTACAAGTGTAGGCCTAATGACAATCGTAGTATGTCATTATAATACACATTTTGATGTTTTGTAACAAATGTCTCTTTCCATTCATCAAATTGCTTGGATAATGTCAAAGTGGAATTACGTTTTTAGAAAGGTTTACAAATGAAAAGCTGAAATGTCTTGAGTTAATAAGTATTCAACCCCTTTCTTAAGGCAAGCCTAAATAAGTTCAGTAATAAAAATTTGCTTACCAAGTCGCAATACTTTGTATGGACACATTGTGTGCAATAATAGTGTCAAATATTTTTTTTAATGACAACCTCAGCTATGTACCCCTCACATACAATGAATGATCTGTAAGGTCCCTCAGTCGAGCAGTGCATTTCAAAAACAGATTCAACCACAAAGACCAGGGAGGTTTTCCAATGCCTCGCGAAGAAGCTCAAGGAAGGAAACTGCTCAAAACTTAAGAACGGGAAGCATAGAATAAAGCACATAAAACCTAAATGACAGAGTGATAAGGAAGCCTGTATAGAGCAAGAATATTCCAAAACATGCATTCTGTTTACAATAAGGCACTAAAGTAAAACTGCTACAAATAAGTAGTTATTAAAGATCAAATCTTAATCAAATCTAATTTGATTAGTCACATGCACTGATTACAACAGGAGTTGACCTTACAGTGAAATGCTTACTTACTAGCCCCTAACCAACAATGCAGTTTTAAAAAATATGGATAAGAATTAGAAATAAAAGTAACAGGTAATTAAAGAGCAGCAGTAAAACAATAGTAGCGAGACTATATACAGGGGGGTACCAGTACCGAGTCAATATGCGGGGGCACCGGTTAGTTGAGGTAATATGAAGATGTAGGTACAGTTATTAAAGTGACCCTCTGTAACATTGCGGTCGGAAGCCGAGCAGTTTCCATACCAGGCAGTGATGCAACCAGTCAGGATGCTCTCGATGGTGCAGCTGTAGAACCTTTTGAGGATCTGAGGACCCGTGCCAAGTCTCCTGAAGGGGAATAGGTTTTGTCATGCCCTCTTCATGACTGTCTTGGTGTGCTTGGACCATGTTAGTTTGTTGGTGATGTGGACAACAAGGAACTTGAAGCTCTCAACCTGCTCCACTGCAGCCCCGTCAATGTGAATGGGGGGCGTGCTCAGTCCTCTTTTTTCTGTAGTCCACAACCATCACCTTTGTCTTGATCACGTTGACATATAGCACTAATCCTAACCCCAGGTCTGAGTCCAAACTCTGCCTTCATATTTGTTTCTTTTTCGTTTAGCAGCCATTTGTCTGGAGAGTCTAGAGGCCTGTATGACTGGTAACGTTTCCTCACATTCACATGGACTGTCCTCTCGATTGACATTTCACCTATAGTGACACTGTCCCCACACAACCTAGCTTATTGGAGAAATGCATTCTAAATCCACAACCTCCATGAATTTCTCAATCTAGATATTTAGACGGAAACTCTCTAGACATCTGGCTCAGCTTAATAGAGCTGAGAACACAATAGCCAGTGATGATCACAACATCTCGCTTTAGACATGCTCATTCTGTCGGGAGTAAATAAAACAAGCAGAGCGCATGACAATATGGTCTACGTCTGCACCGCAGAAGCATCCCTGTCAATAAGACAGCAGATTAAATCATTTTAGAGATGGATGCTGTCTTTCCTGTTGGGGTTATCATCAAAAGAATGTCAGAGGTTAAAGTGTTGAAACCATTTACCTATTTTTCCCCTTTTATTCTACAAAGCTGTAATAAAGCTGTTATTCTGTCTACCTGTCTGTCTGGACAAACATGATTCTGCCTCATAAGAGACCTTCATGTGAAAAACAGATGTAGACAGATGAGCAGTTTGACCTCTATCTTTTACTGTAGCAGTGAGAATAAATCATGCAGAACCTACAATTTGGAATGTAAAGGATGAGGCATTGGATATTGACTGGGCAGCTTGCAAGATGTGAGGCTGTTGTAACGGCTTTCTTCGGTAGAAGGAGAGTCGGACCAAAATGTGGCGTGGCTATTGAGATTAATGTTTAATGAAAAAACACACTAAACACAAACACTACCAAAACAATAAACGTAACGAAAACCGAAACAGCCTATGCTTGTGTAAACTAACACAGAACAAGAACATCAGGACACTAAGGACAATCACCCACGAAACACCCAAAGAATATGGCTGCCTAAATATGGTTCCCAATCAGAGACAACGATAAACACCTGCCTCTGATTGAGAACCACTTCAGACAGCCATAGACTTCACTAGAACACCCCACTAAGCTACAATCCCAACACACCACATACAAAAACCCATGCCACACCCTGGCCTGACCAAAATAAATGAAGATAAACACAAAATACTTTGACCAGGGCGTGACAGCTGTGCAGACACTCACTGTGTTTCCCCTTTAAAGAAGCTGCTGGACTCTGGTTATCTCACACTATTACATCAGCAGGCCCACGTCTAAGCATACAGAAACCTTCTGGCTGATACAACCAAGTGGAATAAGCTGTAGTCGGACTTCAGAAAGTGCCAGCAGAATTAAAATAGGCCTCTCTGTCAGTGTCATGTCTCCTCATTTCACACAGTGTTCTCAAAGAAGAACACACAGTGTCTGTGCAAGTGTGCAAGTCTATGCCTTGTCCATTTCCCAATTCTCAAAGACACTTTGTGTGTTCTTCTTCTAGCACAAGTTTCCCTTTTATTATGAATTTTCATTGTGACTGCAAGAGACCACAAATGCACATTGCCAATATTCAACCAGTTCCAGAGGAATTAAGCTCTGGCAGAGGTTTTCACACAGACAAATGTTGACTATAACAGCAATGACAACGACTGCTCGTCTCTGAACGTAACTTGTTTAAAAAGTCCCACATTAGGAAAGACAAAGCATTTGTGCATTCGATATCGCAAAACCATAAGACAGCCCTGACCTGGATAGGACCATTGACGTGGGCGCTGAGGGTGGGTGTGTGGAATATCAGCTCATACAAGACAAAGCATTTGTGTCTTCGATATTGCAAAACCCTAAGACAGCCCTGACCTGGATATAACTATTGACGTGGGCGCTAAGGGCGGGTGTGTGGGTTATCAACTCACACACTTGTCAAGCATACAGATGTGCAGCGGCTCTTCAGTTTTACAGCCATTTGCACAATTGTTTACGGTCCAAACACTACTCACCCAGCCCAGCACATAGATGATTCACTCCTTTGTGCTCTGTGACTCCAAGCTCCCAGTGCTTACACCCTCTCCTCTCCTCTCCTCTTATGGAGCTCTGATTGCTATCTAAAGCCTTGCCAGCTCGACCTCTGTTCCTCTGTTCCCAGCAGTTAGCTGGTGGGATCATATTCGTCCACAGAGCTTTGTGAACACGCAACCAAATAAGCACACATACAAAAACAACAAAATACAAAAAAGTACAATCCATTCCATCTGATTGTAATAATGGTGCATAGTAATTATATCAAGGTAAGACCTTTCCAGTACATTCACAGGTACCATCTGTTCAAAACAACCTCTGCTATTTTCATGTGAACCATACCATCGATAAAATCCCACTGTGCATTTGCTCTGCAATGGATCAGCACATGCAGATGGGTGGTTTTGGAATGCGAAGAACTGGTCCGTTCAAGAGCTTTCAGTCTAAATAAAAACATTTGAGCAACCCTCAGTGAGGAGATGTGATCCCTTCAAATTGGTCCCACATCGCCAAATATTTACAAAGTGGCCAAGCCAAAATGAGGTATCAAATAAATCTGTTTCCAGGAGGGTGGGGCTGCTGTTACCGGGGTGTTAAGGAGGAACATATGATGGGACGGAGATGTTTTGGGCAAAGGGTTCCGATTCTCATCTTTTCTCAGACAAGGCGGGAAGAGGAGTGCAGATGTTTAGGCGTGCTCTGCTACCCTGAGGTCTTATATCCCTTTGTCAGGCGGCCCCAGAAGGCATATGAACTGCTATTGATGTCTATATTACGCAATACAAACCTTGCTGGACTGCTCTGACAGTCGATATCTCCAGGGATATCAAAGGCCTGGTCACTCAAGACCATGTAGAGTAAGGTTGTGGGTGGCTCAGTTACATACAACAGCAAGAGAGACCCTGCATAACACAAGGATGGGGAAAAGGGCCTCAGAATTCCCAATCACATCCTCAGAGGCCTCTCTGGGAGCTTCTCTTCAGAGGAGACTGTGGAAAGGCATCCCTATAGATTCCTTATGAGTTGACGAATGATTTCCATCACTTCTGCACAGTATATAATAATATAATATAATATAATGAAAGCAGTCAGTGAAGTCAAATGAGGGGAAAAGTTAGTCTGGCCTTTGCACAGAAACATGGTCTCATACATGCCTAGGAGCCAAATGCTACACTGCCTAGTACAGTATGAGTGAGTCTATCCTGCTGTACCCAGATAACCTCCCTCCAACACTTAATAAGACCACTGTGGACCAGCAGTCCCAAGGTATTGTAGCAAATTGGGAATATTATTAGTGGGTTGCAGCTGTTAGACGATATATGTTTTTGTCAAAGTCTAAATAATAGATCAGCTCCTACTGTGACAAAACAACAGAATTATGAAATAAATCCCATTTGAGCATTTACAGGAAATCATAAATATTTAGGACGTGACTCAATCATCCAAATTGTAGTCATTATCAACACTGTTAGATAATAATGGATATATTATGTTCTACACTCTTTTCCTTGGTAACTAGTAGCTGTTGGCGCTGATTATGTGAAGTGGTTTGTAGGAGAAGGCGTTTGCCTGGAATCCAGAACTACCAAAAAGTGTTTATAGAAACAAAATAAATTTTGGCCTGACTCTGTAAACTTGATAATCAAATAATGATGTGTACCCACAGTGCAATACAGGTTTCTCTGTATAATGTGGTTTCTCTCAATAGTAATCAACACAATTGAGCATGTTGCTGTTGATTCAATACAATCAGTAGTATTTAAACACTCTGAATGGGTTTGCAAAGAAAATGGACAGACTACCTCTTTGGCATCACAAATAAATGATTTGATTCACATGCTGATTATGTGGATAAAAACATACTGCTGTTAGGCCTTACTTTTCTCATTCAAAAATAATACAACTGTGAATAGCAAAATTAAAGCTAAAATTGAGTCAGATATTAACTACTTGTATACCATTTTCAGGGTCTTCAATTTATTCAAGATTGCATCACAGATGCACAACATATTTCTATCAGCATAGACAAACTGTTTGTCTGTGCTTGGTGTTTTATGGTTTAGGTTATGGTTTTTAAGAAAGCCAAGGAGCAAAACAATGGCGACAGGTGATAGCCTAAATATTGACCTTATTCATGCCAATACTGACTTGTGCAAATAGAGCAAGATTCCAAGGAAGATAGGAATAGCATGTCCGTATTGGTAGTGACAAACTCTAGCGGCAATGACCAAAATATGCCGGGAAACAAATAAACGATTCCTGAAACTGAGATGCTTCTTCCAGCCTACGTCAATACATAACCAATAAGAGACAAGTCCCTTTCAATGTGTTCTTGGGCATCAGGTACAGACAGATACAACTATTTTCAACAGGATAGAAAGACAATGGTGGCATTCATGCCACACTCTAAACGTGTGAGGAGAAGGAGGGAGGATAACGAGGAAAAGAAGGAAAGGTTGGCCAAGTCCAATGTATCATTCTCTCTCTCAAAGCATGACAGTTTGTTTTCCGTCACATCAATAACTAGGAGCACCGGCCTAACTATAAACAGGCACTGATATATCTGCACTCTTCTCCAGGCAATGCCTGATTAAAATAGAACTGACAGGGATTCTATTGCGGCTCTTCAAATAAGCAGCGGTTTGCGTGATCCCGTACCTTGCACAGGAAGGCAGGAAGGAAGATGAGGTGACCTGACTATGCTCAGTAATGGAATGGGAAAACTAAACACCTTGGTTTAAACATTCGATAATGGAATCCACTCTACAGTGAACAACAGGCATGAAAAATGGATGAACTCTCAGGGTTTGAGATTCATTTGAGGGTTCTCTGTAAAACTTGAGAATATCAACTTTGCTATGTAAAGGTCCCACCACCAACTAGATTGTGCAATGGTGGCCTGACCAACCACAGTCCCTCATCGTCCCTTATTGAACACTAACAACAGCTGCCTTTAGTTCATTAGAAACCAGTCTCGTTTCAGTCTGGCAAAGAGTGTTAATCTCCAATATCATGGAGCGCTATTGAAAAACAAACTGTCACAATCTCAGACAGTGGCGCCGTCCCTCCTCAACACTGGTTTTATTACTCATGCTTAAGACTTCCAAACCCAAGAGGAGGTCTGATTGATATAATATAACTATAATAACTGTTGTGAAGAAACATTCTAAGTGTCATGTGGAAGTCCTAGGAAATGCATTAAAACCTCCTTAAAACAGTGTTTCTGTAAACACCTGTCCTACTGGTAAAGCCCATTTCCTGCTGGGATCAGTGGTGTCTTGAAGAAAACCATGTGATCTATGTGATGAACACCTTCCCCTGGCAACCACAGGAAAATACTGTGATAAATCTGTTTTCAACGGGGGCAATAAATCACCACTCAAATTAATGTGATGCGTTGTGCTTTTCCAACTGCGTGGACCACCACTTTGGTTTGAACGAAATGCCTCTGAAACTGTTGTGATAAAAAAAATATATATATATATATATATTTGATTTGCTGTCCTTCCCATATGTAAGACAGGAGTACACATTTACGTTTTTATTTGTGTGCTAATACAAATCTATTTAATTTGTTTCGCTAGTGATATTATTTAAATATACATTTACAATGTGTTTGTCTTCCTACTTTCTTCGGTGGACTTGTCCATTTAAGGAAGAGGAGGAAGTGATCACACCGTTAGAGTTTACATGTGTCGGACTTGGCTGTGGCTAAGTCTCCTGTGGAATCCTGGGATATATGAAGGGTGACAGAGTCCAGCTGCTGAGTCAGTGACTCATTTTTACCTCAGAGGCCGGGGAGAAGGAGGGAGAAGGAGAGGGGAACCAACTCTTCCTCAGACAATGAGCAGACACAGCAGCCCAACATGGACACTAGCCCAGTCAACACACATTTTTGAGTACAAAATACATTTGCAATGATCTTTTGGCTTTTAACATCAAATCAAATTAAATTTTTTGCAGATACCGCGAGTGTAATGAAATGCTTGTGTTCCTAGCTCCAACAATACAGACAAATCTAAAAGTAAAGGATGGAATGAAGAAATATATAAATATTAAAATACAGTTGAATACATATGGAGCTGTTGGATTCGAGGGTAAACTTTGAACATTGTTATACTCAGAGTATAGGAACATTAGTTACAAAAGAGACATGAGGGGTGCCATAAAGAAGCTTGGGAGGGTCTGAGTGCAGGGAAAACAACAATTTGTGACAGTACTGATAAGGGGAGAAACTGTTGAAGGCTCATATCACTTAGTTCCCTGCTTAGCAAGAAGGATGCAATTTTTAGAGATAAGGAGGAGACTCCACCCAAAGTTGGGTATGAATACCACCACGGGGGAAGCCATGTCTTTGTCTGAATTACAACTGTAACGACCCCTTGGGAAGAATTCAACTTGGTTAAGCTTCTCTAGTGTCCGTGAGTTATTTACTCTGAAAAATTAGAACCTAACAGAGCATATTGAGATGCAATCAATTCTTTAATTTTAAAATAATTTTGTGGATATAAAGTTCGTCCTAGAAGACTTTATACAGCAAAAATATTTTTGGGAATCATTAGTGTTAGAGAGCTTAAAAGTGTAAGTATACTGTCGTGCTGGAACTGTAATGAACGGTGCAGTGTGTGCCTTACACAGGGGAATATAACAGAAGTTGCTCAACATTAGTCTGCCTGCCTCACTGTGATCTGGTCAACAACACAGGATCACAGGGCTGTATTTTAGTAACTGTGTGTCCTGGGCTCTTCCTAAACATCAGCAGAAGGCTGTGGATCTGTGTCACCTCGGGGCATGAGATCAAGGGGACTGCTTGGGACAGGAGCTGAACCCTACTGAACCCAAACAAATGCCATGCCTGCTAATCAGATGTCTTTGAATGCATGCAGACTCCCATCATGCCACACACTGTAGGACCCCTTTGTTTTCAAAGGCAAAAATATGTGTATTTTTTTTATAATAGTGTATCTAAGCTTTTGGATAAAGGACTCATTTCACGGCTTTTGTATCTGATTGTGCGTTCCCCTGCCACTTGATTCCTTAAAGGTTTTGGATTTCATCATCTTAATGTATGCAACACGTCAAAGTTCCTCCTGGGAGCTTGTGTCTGAGGAGAGGCCTTTGAAATCATCTCCAACAGATAACTGTCACATGCCTCCCATGAGGCCTGTATGCTGCTGGCATCTCTCTGTGGAATAAGGCTTTCTCGTCAAAAGCAATTGTTCCAAAACATTTACTGTCACTTCTAAATCATCAAATGTAGGCCTGCATTTAATTGAAATTACAAATGTTGTTTTTCCTATGATGAATATCTGACAATGGACATTCGGGGCCCAATTTCAAAAATATGTCACCACATACAGTAAGTATTCAGAGGTATTCATCCTAGGATAAATAATTTACACTGTTGTGTTTCTCACACACTTTTCAACAGTGTAACAATCCGCATTCAGTCACCCCCTCTGTCTCACACACAAAGTCACACACTAACATACAGTAGATCGGAAGGAGGAGGAGATAGAAAGAGAACGAGAATGGGAGTGAATCATTCTCCAGGTACATACCCTCTCTGCCTGGGGAGTGATATAGGAAGGTTAAAGGAAGTGCAGTGAGGATACAGTAGCCTTGCCCTTATATGGCAGCTCAGCCAGTCTTCTATACTCCTGGTCCTCATCTGAGTGAGGCAGCCAGAGCAGCCTGAGGCCTCAGTACAAAGTAAAGGGGGAGACATTAATAGCATAACAAGCTTGGCATGGAGAAATTTGCATGCTAAAGCTCTGGTTCGAACATTGAACACAAGGATTTGGCAAGAGAGGCCACAGGAATGTCTGGTATGGCCAGAGTCATGTTCTCCAGACATGTTGTGATATAGGAACAATCTGTGGACAAACACAAACCACTATTGTTTCCCAAAGGGAGCTATTGTAAGCCCCACGTCACCATTCTAGACAGGGAGAGGCAGACATCAATGAGTTTGATAACTGTTTGACTTTGGTTGTGTTAGGCTCACCATGGTGATGCCAGTCATGATTTCAAATCACTTTAGAAAGTATTTAAATTATTATTCTGTGTACAGAAATGTTAAGGTCAAAAAACGTTCATAGCATTCGACCTCTTATGATATCAAAATTGGAGCTAGACAAATTGTGTTTTTCCATGAAACTCACTACCCTAGGCAGGAAAGTCTGTTTATGTCTTTGATTATCTGCTGAATAATGTTATTGCAATAGACATGAATCAGAGCTTCTTTTAGATATATATGTTATTGCAGAAATTATATTATGTAATAATTATTCAAGTCTTGGCAGTTGACATGGGCACTCCCACTGTCAGCATCACTGCCCATTGAACAGTCAACTCTTTTGTAATTTTATTGGTTCAACAACAGTACTCAAAATGAAGCAACTTCTAAACAGCTGTCCTCTTGATAGCAAATTACAACATGACAGCAGTCCTTTATGGGGACAATCATCTGTTTATAGCTGCTTTGTATCAGTGAAAATAATGCATGTTACAAATGGAAAATGTTTGCCATGTCCAATTTTCTGACGTCGTAAGTTGTGATCTGCATGTACTAAAACATATGCAGAGTAGAGAGCCCATGACATATGTATCAGTAGTATCTAGTGATGGCTAGTTGGCCATAGGCAATCAATGTTGAGGAATATGGAGATACACTGGTTGTGGCTATGTGTTGTGAAAACCAATATGAGTATTAGGTCAAATCTAAATGACCTTGTAAATCCTTGCTTCTATTTTTTCTGATGTTCTTACATCACTTGGCTGAAGGCTGTGCACTTTTGTTTTCCGGGAAACATCTAATTTGAGTATTGTTACATGGAGCTGCTGGCTAGCTGGAATCTCCAACTGAATGATAAGGCTGATACTGCTACTCATACTGCTATTTCAATGCACAAAATGGTCTGCTGGGACCAAAAGCTTGTTGCCCCACAGTACTGTAATTGGGAGCCGATCCGAAGATTATATACACTGAGTGAGTGTTCAAAACATTAGGAACACCTTCCTAATATTGAGTTGCACCCAGAACAGCCTCAATTCACAAACCACCAAGGTGTCGAAAGCGTTCCACAGGGATGCTGGCCCATGTTGACTCCAATGCTTTCCACAGTTTTGTCAAGTTGGCTGGTAGTGGATCTCTACCCCGAATAGCTTGTTCCATCTCATCCCACAGATTCTCAATTGGATTGAGATCTGGTGACTGGGCAGGCCACTGCAGTAAGCTGAATTCACTGTCATGTTTGTGGAACTAATCCTTGACAATCCTAGCCTTGTGGCATGGGGCATTATCCTGCTGAAAAAAAACAATTTGCAGATGGATACACCGCTGCCATGAAGGGGTGCACCAGACTGGCAATGATGTTCAGATATCCTGTGGCATTCAAACGTTGCTCCACTTCTTTCAAGGGGCCCAATGCGTGCCATGAAAACACACCCCACACCACCAACACTAGCCTGCAATGTTGACGAGCGGCATGATGGATGTGGTTTTCTCCATATCCTATTCCTCCCATCAGCGTGAAACAGGAACCAGGATTCATCAGACCAGGCAATGTTTTTCCAATTTGTGTTCCTTAGCCCACTGCACCAGCTGTTTCTTGTCTTTTGCTGAAAGAGTTAAAACTCTAAGGTCGTCGACTGCCATACCCCAGTCGTGTCAAGGTACGGCGAGTTGTGCATTCTTTTGTGGGTCTCAGGGCACCAATGTTGTACTGGACTGTCAGTTGAGTAACTGTAGCCTGTCTGTTGCTCTGCACAATTCATGTCAGCCTCCTTTGTCCTCTTTCGTCAATGACCTGCTTTCGACCACTGTTGGCTAGATGTCCTTTGGGTGGTGGACCATTCTTGATACCCACAGGAAACTGTTTAGCGTGAAGAAACCAGCAGCGTTGCAGTTCTTGAAACAGTCAAACCGGTGCGCATGGCACCTTCTACCAAACCCCGATCATAGGCACTTAAATCTTTTGTTTAGCCCATTCTCCCTCTGAATGACACACATACACAATCCATGTCTCAATTGCCTCAAGGATTTAAAAAAAATCCTTCTTTAACCTTTCTCCTCCCTTTCATCTACACTGATTGAAGTGGATTTAGCAGGTGATATCAATAAGGGATCATAGCTTTCACCTGGATTCACCTGGTCAGTCTATGTCATGAAAAGAGCAGGTGTTCCTAATGTTTTGTACAATCTTCATCTATTTCACAGCCAGAGAGGAGAAATCCATCATTCTCAATTAATTCGAGAGGTGATAGCATAGCACAATAGCTATGACAGCAGACACTTAACATTTAGGAAAGTGGATTTGTGAAAAAACAGAATCAATGGAATTTTAATATCACTGTTACTTGTTACTGGAATGCTTCTACTTTGCTATCAACTAAACACTTTGTCCGTCAACAAACTTCTCAATAATATGATAGTGTTTTTACCTCTTGGACATCAAGTAACAACCCCTACAAATTAATCTGAATCAAAGAACGTTTTGTTCACATGCTCTATCTATATCAGTTGTGGAAAATAGTTGTATTTTCCTGTATCCAATGACGTATTAGTGTTTCCCAACAGTTCCAGTCTGTGAAGACGTGTTTAAGCTTTACAAGATAAGTCATTCTGATGGAATGTGTCAAGACAAGTTTGGCAATGGGGAGAGTGCAGGGCATCTTTTGTCATACTTTTAGTCATTACTGGAGCTCCACAAGTCAGTTGGGTACATTTCTGTATGATCACTGAGGGGTCCTTGGTTTCTTTTTATGTAATACTAATCCATTTTTACAGCTGATGACTGAGATCTGGCCACTGTAGGTAGACAAACATTTGATAATTTTTCTGTTCCATTAAATATCTACAGGACAAGATAAATCATCCAACCTTTCCTTGAATCTATTTTTGGGGGGTGGGGGAGGGGTGACACCATTACCACAGTGCTAATGGTTTAAACTCATAAAATGGGGAAATTGCTTAAGCTCATGCTGACTTGAAATATAAATGTAACATCGTGCGACAGCCAGTTGACGCAGCAGACTTAGTCTAGAAGAAAGAAGAGCATTATTCTCCTCTCTGGCTGTGTGCTGGACACGCAGGAGACACGTGCACCCTTGAGAAGCTTTGCCACAATCTGCAAAGCCTCTCCTGCAGCAGTTGAACCCTTCATTAATGACCATGATAAATAATCCCAACATATTACACAACTAATTTACTCCCTAAAATTGTGATGTAAACTGTTAATTTATTTTCCCAGAAAAATACGTATGGTGTGGACCATCACGTCTTCAGAGATGTTGAAAAACATGAACGGTTAGAAACATACATAGGTTCTAGCTACATGTCATTACATGTCATTTATTACTTTCCAGGCAGAGAAACTGCAGGCATTTTTCTGTGAATCAGCGGGGTGTTAGAGTGACTGCATACCCATTACCCGATGAAATGTGAGGGAGAATAACAGAACATTGAGACTAGTGAGCGGTCTGCATCAAAAATGTCTTAATAATAAATCAAATCAAAATCAAATCAAATAAAATTTTATTTGTCACATACACGTGGTTAGCAGATGTTAATGCGAGTGTAGCGAAATGCTTGTGCTTCTAGTTCCGACAATGCAGTAATAACCAACAAGTAATCTAACTAACAATTCCAAAACTACTGTCTTGTACACAGTGTAAGGGGATAAAGAATATGTACATAAGGATATATGAATGAGTGATGGTACAGAGCAGCATAGGCAAGATACAGTAGATGGTATCGAGTACAGTATATACATATGAGATGAGTATGTAAACAAAGTGGCATAGTTAAAGTGGCTAGTGATACATGTATTACATAAGGATACAGTCGATGATATAGAGTACAGTATATACGTATGCATATGAGATGAATAATGTAGGGTAAGTAACATTATATAAGGTAGCATTGTTTAAAGTGGCTAGTGATATATTTACATCATTTCCCATCAATTCCCATTATTAAAATGGCTGGAGTTTAGTCAGTGTCAGTGTGTTGGCAGCAGCCACTCAATGTTAGTGGTGGCTGTTTAACAGTCTGATGGCCTTGAGATAGAAGCTGTTTTTCAGTCTCTCGGTCCCAGCTTTGATGCACCTGTACTGACCTCGCCTTCTGGATGATAGCGGGGTGAACAGGCAGTGGCTCGGGTGGTAGATACTGAACCTGTCTTGTGGGCTGAATTAAGTCTGAAAGATTTGTTTATTTTGAGTCTCTCTCTCTCTCTCTCTCTCTCTGTTCTCATAGCTGTGGATAACCACAGGGCCATTCCTGATGCAATTATGAGTCAATGTATACAGCAACGCAAACAAATCCAATATCAGACAGAAAGAACAGGCAATTATTCCATTTGAGTTAAGCGTTCAGAGACAGTAGACGATGATGGTATGTTCCAGATCTAAAGTTTTAAATGATTGCCGTTTAAGGAATTTAATTCTTATGTGTGCTTGAGTGAGACAAACAACAATCTACAATATTTTATTATTGATAATAACAAAAATACATGCTAAAAAAGGATAAGACTTAAGTTGAAAACAACTACACTGTCTTTGCTTAAGCTTGCCCATTACAGATAAAACAAAAACTACAATCTTAATCTCAGTCATTTCCTCAGCAGAAATGACTCAACACGAGCTGTAATAAGTCGTGCAAAAATTGAACATGAGAAATGTATTAGATTTATAGATGACACATGGACCGATACAGGCTTTAACTGTAAACCTCTGAGGTTAGAGCTGCACCACCTTTCATTCAGTCCCATGTGTCTAATATATTTATAGATGTGGAAGACATTATATTATGATTCTGTAACCTAGAAGAGTTTATTAAGGAGAAATAAATCCCCTTGGTCAGATGTGTCTGTGCTGTAAAGATGATGCAGTATTAAAGGCCTGGTGTGTGGTGCACTCATAAATGTCAGGATGGATATGCTATCTGAAGGCCAAAATGCCATTACTGAGCAAATAAAATATTCGTCTAAATACAGAAAAGATGGAGAAAAAAAATTGTTTCAAAGTTTCTCTATCCATCTCTCTCTCTCGCTCCCCTTTCTCCTCTCCCTGCTTCCCTTTCGTCCATTCTCTCTCGCTCTCTGCTTCCCTTTTGTCCATTCTCTCTCGCTCTCTGCTTCCCTTTTGTCCATTCTCTCTCTCTCTCTGCTTCCCTTTTGTCCATTCTCTCGCTCTCTCTGCTTCCCTTTTGTCCATTCTCTCTCTCTCTGCTTCTCTTTTGTCCATTCTCTCTCTCTCTGCTTCTCTTTTGTTCATTCTCTCTCTCTCTCTGCTTCCCTTTTGTCCATTCTCTCTCTCTCTGCTTCTCTTTTGTCCATTCTCTCTCTCTCTCTGCTTCCCTTTTGTCCATTCTCTCTCTCTCTGCTTCTCTTTTGTCCATTCTCTCTCTCTCTCTGCTTCCCCTTTGTCCATTCTCTCTCTCTCTGCTTCCCTTTTGTCCATTCTCTCTCTCTCTCTGCTTCCCTTTTGTCCATTCTCTCTCTCTCTCTGCTTCTCTTTTGTCCATTCTCTCTCTCTGCTTCTCTTTTGTCCATTCTCTCTCTCTCTGCTTCTCTTTTGTCCATTCTCTCTCTCTCTCTGCTTCTCTTTTGTCCATTCTCTCTCTCTCTGCTTCTCTTTTGTCCATTCTCTCTCTCTCTCTCTGCTTCCCTTTCATCCATTCTCTCTCTCTCTGCTTCTCTTTTGTCCATTCTCTCTCTCTCTCTGCCTCCCTTTTGTCAATTCTCTCTCTCTGCTTCTCTTTTGTCCATTCTCTCTCTCTCTGCTTCTCTTTTGTCCATTCTCTCTCTCTCTGCTTCTCTTTTGTCCATTCTCTCTCTCTCTGCTTCTCTTTTGTCCATTCTCTCTCTCTCTGCTTCTCTTTTGTCCATTCTCTCTCTCTCTCTGCTTCCCCTTTGCCAATTCTCTCTCTGCTTCCCTTTTGTCCATTCTCTCTCTCTCTGCTTCTCTTTTGTCAATTCTCTCTCTCTCTCTGCTTCCCCTTTGTCCATTCTCTCTCTGCTTCCCTTTTGTCCTCTCTCTCTCTCTCTCTCTCTCTCTACATGGGTCTTCATTCCATACCTATGGGTGATCAGAATTACACATACCAGACGGTTGTTAAATTAATATCATGAATAATCCATAAATTGAATTTCCATGCCTCTGAGCATCCATGACAATCAATATCATTTGATATGGAGGGGACAGTTTTTTTTGAGGAATAGTGATATGCCCAAAAAAGTATTTTGGACTTTCATTGGACTTTAAAAGTAAATATTCTATGAAGAGTATTGAGTAACATGTGATTCTGAGTTATTGTTATGCCTGTAATACAACACCATCATTTTATGTTTAAATAATATATTCTTCGTCTGTTATGATAAAAGGTTGCAATTTACTGTATGTTTCACATATGATTCAGGTCTGTATAGTTTGAAACACTGAGGTTTATGATTTAAATGTATTTGTGTAGGATTAAAAATCCTACAATGTGATTTTCAGGATTTTTTTTCTCATTTTGTCTGTTGAAGTTGAAGTGTACCTATGATGAAAATTACAGACCTCTCTCATTTTTTTAAGTGGGAGAACTTGCACAATTGGTGGCTGACTAAATACTTTTTTGCCCCACTGTATATAGGGAAGGTAATCAGGGAAGTAATGGAGTCCAGGTGAGTCTGACGACACGCAGGTGCGCGTAACGATGATGACAGGTATGCGCCATAATGAGGCTGGAGAGGGAGCACACGTGACAATACTGCATGTTTTAAATGGTCTAAATAAAGCTAAAATTATGGGTCCTCTAACAGCTGTAATTTTCACCTCCCACTGTATTCCCGTATGAATTTCAGCTCCTCAGTGAGGTCCTTGGGTGATTCGTAGCTCCAGTCCAAACCAACCCAGGCATGCACAGTTGTTAGATTAGATTACAGTTTTCTTTATTGTCTGATTTTCACAGATATTTGCTTTACATACAATAACATGTACTGTGGTAGGGTGAGAGACATGGCATAGGCGAGACATCACATCAGACAAATTCAGGAAAAACAAAAATGAAAGCTTAAGGATTCTAACCTTGCCCCCCCCCCCCCCCCCCCATAACATAACTGTATTAATCACATTTTTACTAATACTGTAGAATTTTGTTCCAAAGCCGTCTCCGTACCCATTGGATGCAGTTATCACAATAGTGGCTATATGCAGGAAAACCAAAGTTCCAAAAGCTGGGCCTAAAATAGTGTATAAGTACAAAAGATTTTGCTGTGACTTATGTGGATGATGTTCAAAATATTTGTTGGTCTGATGTGATTAATAAGGAATATCCCGAGACAAAGTCAAGGGCCGGCAAACCATGCCAATATATCCTCCAAACACCTGCTTCAAGGGCTTTATCACGTTTATACAACGGGTTACCAAAATATAAAAATAATGATTGACATATTTTAATTAAAAAAGTTATTTTGATTAATTTATTCATACTATTTCATCCTTCCACAAGATACAAATCAAGGGTTGCTACCCAAGCCGGCTGGTCATTCATTTTATTGGTTCGGTTGCCAGAGGCGTGACCTAGTTGTTCAGTTTTTTTGTTCTGTATCTATGGACGCAACCTAATCGTTCGTCCTAAATGTTCCATTACCATACTGGTTGGCAACATTCTTATCCCTTGCTTTCTAGGCAACTATGGCTAACATACAGTCATTGTCACGAACCTCGCCGAAGATGGTGCCTCTTCCTGTTCGGGCGGTGCTCGGCGGTCGTCGTCGCCGGCCTATAAGCTGCCATCGATTCCCTTTCCGTTTGTTTTGGGTTATTGGGTAATTGGGTACACCTGTTTAGTATTAGGTTTTGTTTGTAGGGTATTTAAGGGCACTAGGCCCGCTGGGTATTTGTGCGGGCTTGTCATTGTTACTCTGTGTTTGATGGTGTGATTTATTTTCGTGTATTTATTCTCCGGACTAGTTTGTCCTGTTTTGGCCTGGCAACATATATACGCCCTGTGTGTTGGCGTGACTGTTTTGTTGTGCTGGGGAATAAATTGGAAGAAACGACTGAACCTTGCTCTCTGCGCCTGATTCCACCCACCACACCTAGTTGTCCGCAACAGTCATGTCAAAAGGTGCAGAAATAATACAACCAGTAGCTGTATTTTAAGTTTCTTTTTCCCATTTTTTTTATCCCCATTTTTCTCCCCAATTTCGTGGTATCCAATTGTTAGTAGTTCCTGTCTTGTCTCATCACTAAAACTCCCGTACGGGCTCGGGAGAGACGAAGGTCGAGAGCCATGCGTCCTCCGAAACACAACCCAACCAAACCACTGCTCTTTAATCAGGACAACAGTTGTCAGCTGTGCTAACAATTGCAAAAGGGTTTTCTAATGATCAATTAGCCTTTTAAAATTATAAACTTGGATTAGCTAACAACGTGCCATTGGAACACAGGAGCGATGGTTGCTGATAATGAGCCTCTGTACACCTATGTAGATATTCCATAAATCAGCCGTTTCCAGCTACAATAGTCATTTTCAACATTACCAATGTCTACACTGTATTTCTGATCTATTTGATGTTATTTTAATGGACAAAAATGTGCTTTTCTTTAAAAAACAAGTACATTTCTAAGTGGCCCCAACTTTTGAACGGTAGTGTACATGTGGAAGCTATGCTCATGAGAATAAATACTTTGCACACGAAAGACCGCTCATTCAAAAATAATTACAATGTATATATTTACTCTTGTATGTCTCTGTCATCTCTCTGTTGAAATCACCCGGTCCGTCTATGGGGAGTAGTTCGACAGAAGTCTCTGGTTTGTCAACTAGAGGTCACAATGTCCTTTGTAGTTGTAGTTTTCTTTGTTCTGGAGTGTTCGTTGGAATGGATCCATCAGAGTTGTATCACACGGTATTGAGAGGGGTCTGTTCTTCCTTCTGTTCTTTAGAATAGATACCTCAAAGGTACATATGGTGGTGACAGGAAACCGTTCTTTGCTGTCCGTATTTGGTTAAGTTTTGTAGATATTTTGTATGTACAGCTGCAGACTGTGAATGTCTAGTCTTCACCTTTACTTGTCGAGAGTTTCAGAGGGTCTTACCATTTTCTGGTGTTGTAATTTTAAACCATTTGTCATGTATTCATCTCACGCTGCATGTAGACTGGTCTGTATTTAAATTTCAACCATTTCAACCTGTGGACTGCGTCCTCACGTTCTCTGGTCTGTATGTTAATTATTCAGCGAGTCCTCTTAAGCACTTGCCTTGGAGGGCGATTCCATCACATTTCCACAATGTCTGTGCTCACATGGGCGTGGTTACTGACTTAAAAAAAGTTTGTATGAAAAACAATGATCTCATTTAGAAGGCTAAAATCACATTGCTATCTTTTCACAAAGGGTTTCATATTTAATCATATATGTTTTACAACATTTAGATGTGAATCTGATATCTATACTGTCAAATATCTTAAAGATACAGTTATCTTGTAATGACATCACAATATGCTAAATGATATGGCATGATTATTGTTCGGATCCCGACTATACATTCCAAATGTTTAGATTCCAAAACTAATGTTCCAATGTCCAATCTTTTGACGTTGAAGTTTTGGCGGCACAGTCTCTCTCTGTTGTAACAAATGGGTTTTTAACTTCTCCATACCGCAGTGCATTTGCCTAGCTGATGGGTCCTTTTGATCCTCACCAAGGAGAGGGAGTCATGACACTTGCCACTTACTGGCGCTGCAGCATAAACATTCTGAAACAAGATCATCAATACAGCTGATCAGATGTCCTACTAAAGGACTGATATCTGATCCTAAGTTATAGAGCATATTATTCAGATTCATACAGTTCCTCAAATACTGTAGCTTTGATAATTCCGCTTGTCAGCAGTTCCTGGAGAACCTTACGTTGCTCAAACTCTCTCAAAAAGAAACAGTTTTATTAAAGGAACCTGGCACTTATCCGAACTGAAAGCTGCTCTTTTAAATAAGGATAAAGCGCTTGGTATTTATGGAATATCTCCTGAACTCATTCTCAACTTTTGGGATGAGCTAGGAAAAGTTATTCTTGAATCGCTTAACATTGCTATTGAAAAAGGACAATTCCGCAAAGACATCAATACAGCTATTATATCCCCAATTCCTAAGAAAGGAAAAGGCCTCACAAATTGTGCTAATTTTCTAATAAATGTAATCAGAACAGAAAAGAAGATGTATGCCAAAGTTCTAGCCATGCGCCCCGAGAAAGTTATTAGTTATCCATGCGAGCCTATGGGGTCCCCTGGGGAGCGAAATAGCAGTACACCCATTGGTCAAACTTATAGACAGACGCCTGTTAAAAATGAGTTTTTTCTATAGTCAATTAATTCTAGCAGCACAAAAATGATTAACTCTATCCACTGTATGGGAAAAGGATTTTACACTTGCTGACAGACAAATTAATTGGAAGACATTATGGAAAAAAATATATTTGGATCATCTAGAAACCCCAATCACCAATTATTTTTTTTTGCCATAGGTTCTATCTAACACCTCAAAAAAGAACATCACATGGGTATTAGTCCATCGCCATTACTCTACTTGTAGATAAAATACATTGTCATCTCTGTACTTGCAGATAAAACACTGCCATTAGATCCAATATTGATGTTGCTTTGTGATGACTGATTTGCACTTGTCAGAACGCCAACGGAGAGTGTGGTTGGTAGGAACCACAGCTGCTAATACAATTATTGTACAAAGGTGGAGTAAAACCTCATCAGTTACCATTGCAATGACGGCTGCACACATTTAAGGAAATTGTACTTATGGAGCTCTCCACAGCCAGAATCCAGAGGGCCAAGGGGTCCACTCTGGACACATGGAAAAAAGCAGCAGCGGACATTTCTGAACTCTTAACCAACGGGCCTTTACACACATGAATGTGTACCAATAATTTGTCACTATTTCTGAGGCTGTGTGAGTTATTGTTCAGCAATATTAATTTATTTGTTTTTATCTCATAATTTATTTTACATGCTATCAGATTGCTGGTGGGGGGGATTAAAAAATATATCTATAAATGTATTCTGTGAATCTTATGAATTTAAATAATAAAAACTTGATGTAAAAAAGAAAAAAGGATAAGACTGTCATTCATGTTGGCACTGGTTGAAATCCCAGAGTTGGGGCAAAGCAACCCAGAATCTCCACCAGGGATTCATCAGTAGAGAAAATACCCATGCTAAGGAATATTCAACACTGGTCTGACCAATCGGAATCCACGCTTCAAGATTGTTTTGATCACACGGACTGGGATATGCTCTGGGTCAGCCTCCAACAATGACATTGAAGAATATACTGATACGGTAACTGAGTTAATCAGGAAGTGTATATATGTTGTACCCACTGTGACTGTTAAAACCTACCCAAACCTTAAACCGTGGATAGATGGCAGCATTCGCACAAAACTGAAAGCGCAAACCACCGCAACTAACCATGGCAAGGTGACTGGGAATAAGGCAGAATACAAACAGATGAGTTATTCCCTCCACAAGGCAATCAAACAGGCAAAACGTCAGTAGAGAGACAAAGTTGAGTCGCAATCCAACAGCTCAGACACGAGACGTATGTGGCAGGGTCTACAGGAAAACCAGCCACAACCAGGACACCAACGTCTTGCTTCCGGACAAGCTAAACACCTTCTTTGCCCGCTTTGAGGATAACACAGTGCCACCGACGCGGCCCGCTACCAAGGATTGTGGGCTCTCCTTCTCCGTGGCCGACGGAGCACCGTGTTAAACCTTGCAAGGCTGCCGGCCAAAGATGGCATCCCCAGCCGCGTCCTCAGAGCATGCGCAGACCAGCTTGCTGGTGTGTTTACGGAAACATTTAATCCTTCCCTATCCCAGTCTGCTGTGCACAAATGCTTCAAGATAGGCACCATTGTTCCAGTACCCAAGAAAGCAAAGGTAACTGGACTAAATGAGTATCAGTTATCATGAAGTGCTTTGAGAGACTGGTCAAGGATCATATCACCTCTACCTTACTAGTCACCCAAAACCCACTCAATTTGCTTACCGCCCCAATAGAGCCACAGACAATGCAATCGCCATTGCACTTCACACTGCCCTACCCCATCTGGACAAGAGGAATATGTATGTAAGAATGCTGTTCATTAACTATAGCTCAGCATTCAACACCATAGTACCCTCCAAGCTCATCATTAAGCTCGAGGGTCTGAACCCCACCCTGTGCAACTGGGTCCTGGACTTCCTGACGGGCCCCCGGTGGTGAAGGTAGGAAACAACACCTACACTTCGCTGATCATCAACACTGGGGCCCTACAAAGGTGTGTGCTCAGCCCCCTCCTGTACTCCCTGTTCACACATGACTGTGTGGCCACGCACGGCTACAACGGACTTCAGGAAACAAGAGAGGGAGCACCCCCCTATCCTCATCAATGGGACCACAGTGGAGAAGGTGAAAAGCTTCAAGTTCCTCGGCGTACATATCACTGACAAACTGAAATGGTCCACCCACACAGAGTGCATTCTTCATCACACAACAGCGCCTCAGGAGGTTGAAGAAATGTGTCTTGGCACCTAAAACCCTCACAAGCTTTTACAGATCATCCTGTCGGGCTGTATCACCACCTGGTACGGCAACTGCACCACACTCAACCGCAGGGCTCTCCAGAGGGTAGAGCAGGAAGGCCAAAAAGTTAATCAAGGGCAACAACCACCCGAGTCACTGCCTGTTCACCCCGCTATCATCCAGAAGGCGAGGTCAGTACAGGTGCATAAAAGCTGGGACCGGGAGACTGAAAAACAGCTTCTATCTCAAGGCCATCAGACTGTTAAATAGCCACCACTAGCATATTATAGGGTGCTGCCTATATACATAAACTTAAAATCACTGGACACTTTATTAAATGGAACACTAGGCACTTTAGTAATGTTTACATATGTTGCATTGTATGTACTGTATTCTATTCTACTGTATCTTAGTCTATGCTGCTCTGACATTGCTCGTTCATATATTTATATATTCTTAATTCCATTACTTTACTTAGATTTGTGTGTATTGGGTATATGTTGTGAAATTGTTAGATATTACTTGTTAGATATTACTGTACTGTCAGAGCTAGAAACACAAGCATTTCGCTACACCCGCAATAACATCTGCCTAACATGTGTAGGTGACCAATAAAATTTGATTTGATTTGAGTTAGCCTGAACATGAAATAGAAATAAGAAAATAGAAATGAGAAATAAGAAGAACACCAGAAAGTAAGTAAGCTATATACAGGGTAAGTTCCAGGATCAGTAGCTACATACAGGGTCAGAAGCAATATATAGGGCCAGTTCCAGGGTCAGTGCCAATACCATATTTACAATGTGCAGGGATAGTTGAGTGGTAGGGGTAGATATGTATAGGGGTAAGGAACCAGGATATATGATAAACAGAGTCGCAGCAGCGTATATGATTATTATGATTGTGAGTGTGTGTGCGCGTGTCTGTAGAGTCAGAATGAATGTGTGTGTGTGTGAGGAAATTAAGTGTGTGTGTGTGTGTGTTGGAGTGTATAACTTTGCTTTGGAACTCACCATGTTCAAGATAAGACTGTGAATCGTGTTGGCCTTGGCTGAAATCCAAGAGTTAGGGCAAAGCAACCCAGAACCTCCATCAGGGATTCATCAGTAGAGAAAACAAAGCCAGTCACCCTGAACATATCGATTCCAGGAGAGCTGAGGTGATCTGCTTTATCACACTGGGAATTTATTTTACAGACTTGTTTTATGAGAGCGTGGCACGAAAGTCATATTTTTTTCAATAGGGGGCTAAGTGTGACTCATATATAAATTTATTCCAACCATATTTGGTTAGCTTATCCTAGCTCACGACAGTCTATTAGCATTGGCTGACAACAGTGTGAGTTCATGTATCTGATAAAGAAATGGTTTCTATATTGTGGTGTTTTCAAGCTGTTGACATTCAATAACTAAGTCAGTGAGTGCTACTGTATTAGTACAGTGATATGCCTTTCTTGCAAGCTCTTTCCTAACAATGCAGTAATCAATATTAGTACTATAAAAAAGTAAAGTTTAAAAAAAAACACACAACAAATAGAAATAAGAAGAACACCAGAAAGTAAGTAAGCTATATACAGGGTCAGATCCTGGGTGAATAGCTATATACAGGGTCAGTTCCAGTGCCAAAACCATATTTACAGTGTGCAGGGATACTGGAGTGGTGGGGGTAGATTTTATAGGAGTAAGGTGACTAGGAACCAGGATATATGATAAACAGAGTCGCAGCAGAGCACAGTTGAAGTCGGAAGAATACATACACTATAGCCAAATACATTTAAATTCAGTTTTTCACAATTCCTGACATTTAATTCTAGTAAAAATTCCCTGTCTTAGGTCAGTTAGGACCACCACTTTATTTTAAAAAAATGTGAAATGTCAGAATAATAGTAGAGAGAATTATTTATTTCAGCTTTTATTTACTTCATCACATTCCCAGTGGGTCAGAAGTTTACATAAACAATTTAAAGGCAATGCTAATTGAGTGTATCTTGGGTCAAATGTTGCGGGTAGCCTTCCACAAGCTTCCCACAATAAGTTGGGTGAATTTTGGCCCATTCCTCCTAACAGAGCTGGTGTAACAGAGTCAGGTTCGTAGGCTTCCTTGCTCGCAGACGTTTTTTTCCAGTTCTGCCCACAAATGTTTTGTACGATTGAGGTCAGCGCTTTGTGATGGTCACTCCAATACCTTGACTTTGTTGTCCTTAAGTTATTTTGCCACAACTTTAGAAGTAACCTTGGGGTCATTGTCCATTTGGAAGACTCATTTGCGACCAAGCTTTAACTTCCTGACTTATGTCTTGAGATGTTGCTTCAATATATCCACATAATGTTCCTTCCTCATGAAGCCATCTATTTTGAGAAGTTCACCAGTCCCTCCTGCAGCAAATCACCCCCACAACATGATGTTGCCACCCCCATGCTTCACGGTTGGGATAGTGTTCTTCGACTTGCACGCCTCCCCCTTTCTCCTCAAACATAACGATGGTCATTATTGCCAAACAGTTCTATTTTTGTTTATCAGACCAGAGGACATTTCTCCAAAAAGTGTGATCTTTGTCCCCATGAGTAGTTGCAAACCGTAGTCTGGCTTTTTTATGGCGGTTTGGAGCGGTGGCTTCCTCCTTGCCGAGCGGCCTTTCAGGTTATGTTGATATAGGACTCGTTTTACTGTGGATATAGATACTTTGTACCTGTTTCCTCCAGCATCTTCAGAACGTCCTTTGCTGTTGTTCTGGGATTGATTTGCACTTTTCGCACCAAAGTACGTTCATCTCTAGGAGACAGAACACATCTCCTTCCTGAGCGGTATGATGGCTGCGTGGTCCCATGGTGTTTATACCTGTGTACTATTTCTTGTACAGATGAACGTGGTACCTTCAGGCATTTGGAAATTGCTCCCAAGGATGAACCAGACTTGTGGAGGTCTACAATTTTTTTCTGAGGTCTTGGCTGATTTCTTTTCATTTTCTCATAATGTCGAGCAAGGAGGCACTGAGTTTGAAGGTAGGCCTTGAAATACATCCACAGGTACACCTCCAATTGACTCAAATGATGTCAATTAGCCTATCAGAAGCTTCTAAAGCCATGACATAATTTTCCAAGCTGTTTAAAGGCACAGTCAACTTAGGGTATGTACATTTCTGACCCACTGGAATTGTGATACAGTGAATTGTAAGGGGGGAAATAATCTGTCTGTAAACAATTGTTGGAAAATGACTTGTGTCATGCACGAAATAGATGTCCTCACTGACTTGCCAAAACTATAGTTAGTCAACAAGAAATTTGTGTAGTGAAAAAGTTAATGGCTCCAACATAAGTGTATGTAAACTTCCGACTTAAACTGTATATGATTATTTTATGTGAGTGTGCGTGTGCAGAATCAATATGAAAGTGTGTGTGTGAGAAAATAAAGTGTGTGTGAGTGAGTGAGTGAGTGAGTGAGTGAGTGAGTGAGTGAGTGAGTGTGCATAAAGTTAGTGTGTGAGTGTGCAGAGTCAGTGCAAAAATTAAATAGAAGTGTCAATGCAGATAGTCCATGTAGCCATTTTGTTAGCTATTTAGCAGTCGTATGGCTTGGGGATAGAAACTGTTCAGGAGACTGTTTGTGTCAGACTTGTTGCTCCAGTACCGCTTGCCATGTGGAAGCAGAGAAAACAGTCTATGGCTTAGGTAGCTGGAGTCTTTTTACAATTTTCTGGGCCTTCCTGTCACACCGCCTGATATAGAGGACCTGGATGGCAGGGAGCTCAGCCCCAGTAATGTACTGGGCTGTCCGCACCACCCTCTGTAGCGCCATGCGATCGAGGGCGGTGCAGTTGCCATACCAAGCAGTGATGCAGCCAGTCAAGATATGCTCTTAATGATGCAGCTGTAAAACTTTGAGGATTAGAAGGTCCCTGCCAAATCTTTTTAACCTCCAGAAGGGGTAAGAGGCTCTGTCGCGCCTTCTTCACTACTGTTTGTGTGTGTGTGGATCATTTTAAATCCTTTGTGATTTGGACACCAAGGAACTTGTAGCTCTTGACCCTCTCTACTGCAGCCCCGTTGATGTGAATGGGGCGTGCTCGCCCCCCCCCCGCCCCACACACACAATTCTTGTTGTCCACGATCAGCTCCTTGGTCTTACTGACATTGAGGGAGAGGTTGCTATCCTGGCACCACACTTCTGGGTCACTGACTTCATCCTGTAGGCTGTCTCATTGTCACAGGTGATCAGGCCTACCAACGCCGTGTCGTCAGTAAACTTGATGATGGTGTTGGAGTTGTGGGTGGTCACACAGTCATGGGTGAGCAAGAAGTACAGCAGAGGATCAGCATGGTGGAAGGTGATGTTGCCTAACCTTACCACCAGGGTCAGCCTGTCAGGAAGTCCAGGATCCGGTTGTAGAGAGTTCAGTCCCAAGATTCCAAGTTGGTGACAAGCTTAGAGGGAACTATGGTGTTGAACACTGAGCTGTAGTCAATGAACAGCATTCTCACATGGGTATTCCTCTTATTTAGATGGGTGAGGAAAGTGTGGAGTGCAAGTGAGATTGCATCATCTATGGATCTGTTGGGGCGGTATGCAAATTGGAGTGGGT
Organism: Oncorhynchus mykiss; assembly: GCF_013265735.2. Taxonomy (NCBI): domain Eukaryota; kingdom Metazoa; phylum Chordata; class Actinopteri; order Salmoniformes; family Salmonidae; genus Oncorhynchus; species Oncorhynchus mykiss. The sequence goes on along the minus strand of NC_048583.1, from coordinate 44,080,270 downwards.
CTGGGCTGTCAAATCAAATCAAAGTTTATTTGTCACGTGCGCCGAATAAAACAAACAAATTCACCTTACAGTAAAATGCTTACTTACAGGCTCTAACCAATGGTGCGAAACAAAGGTGTGTGTGTGTGTGTAAGTAAAGAAATAAAACAACAGTAAAAAGACATTTGAAAAAAGAGAAGCAAGGTTATATATAGACACATGTTAGTCAGGCTGATTGAGGTAGTATGTACATGTAGGTATCGTTAAAGTGACTATGCATATATGATGAACAGAGAGTAGCAGAAGCGTAAAAAGAGGGGTTGGCGGGTGGTGGGACACAATGCAGATTGCCCGGTTAGCCAATGTGCGGGAGCACTGGTTGGTCTGGCCAATTTAGGTAGTATGTACATGAATGTATAGTTAAAGTGACTACGCATAAAAGATAAACAGAGAGTAGCAGCAGCGTAAAAGAGGGGTTTGGGGGAGGGGCACACAATGAAAATAGTCCAGGTAACCATTTGGTTACCTGTTCAGGAGTCTTATGGCTTGGGGGTAAAAACTGTTGAGAAGCCTTTAATTCCGGTCAGGATGCCCTCGATGTTGCAGCTGTAGAACCTTTTGGGGATCTAGGGGGAATAGGCTTTGTCGTGACCTCTTCATGACTGTCTTGGTGTGTTTGGACCAATCTAGTTTGTTGTTGATGTGGACACCAAGCAATTTGAAGCTCTCAACCTGCTCCACTACAACCCCGTCGATGAGAATGGGGACGTGCTCGGTCCTCCTTTTCCTGTAGTCCACAATCGTCTCCTTAGTCTTGGTTACGTTGAGGGATAGGTTGTTATTCTGGCACCACCCGGCCAGGTCTCTGACCTCCTCCCTATATGCTGTCTCGTCATTGTCGGTCATCAGCAAACTTAATGATGGTGTTGGAGTCGTGTCTGGCCATGCAGTCGTGGGTGAACAGGGAGTACAGGAGGGGACTGAGCACGCACCCCTGGGGAGCTCCAGTGTTGAGGATCAGCGTGGCCGATGTGTTGCTACTTACGCTCACCACCTGGGGGCGGCCTGTCAGGAAGTCCAGGATCCAGTTGCAGAGGGAGGTGTTTAGTCCCAGGTTCCTTAGCTTGGTGATGAGCTTTGAGGGAACTATGGTGTTGAACACTGAGCTGTAGTCAATGAACAGCATTCTCACATAGGTGTTCCTTTTGTCCAGGTGGGAAAGGGCAGTGTGGAGTCCAATAGAGATTGCATCATCTGTGGATCTGTTTGGGCGGTATGCAAATTGGAGTGGGGTCAAGGGTTTCTGGGATAATGGTGTTGATGTGAGCCATTACCAGCCTTTCAAAGCACTTCATGGCTACGGACGTGAGTGCTACGGGTCTGTAGTCATTTAGGCAGGTTGCCTTTGTGTTCTTGGGTACAGGGACTATGGTGGTCTTCTTGAAGCATGTTGGTATTACAGACTCAATCAGGGACATGTTGAAAATGTCAGTGAAGACACCTGCCAGTTGGTCAGCACATACCCGGAGGACACGTCCTGGTAATCCGTCTGGCCCCGCAGCCTTGTGTATGTTGACCTGTTTAAAGGTCTTACTCACGTCGGCTACGGAGAGCGTGATCACACAGTCGTCCGGAACAGCTGATGCTCTCGTGCATGCCTCAGGGTTGCTTGCCTCGAAGCGAGCACAGAAGTGATTTAGCTAGTCTGGTAGGCTCGTGTCACTGGGCAGCTCGAAGCTGTCCCTCCCTTTATCATCTGTAATAGTTTACAAGCCCTGCCACATCCGACGGGCGTCGGAGCCGGTGTAGTATGATTCAATCTTAGCCCTGTATTGACGCTTTGCCTGTTTGATGGTTCGTTGCAGGGCATAGCGGGATTTCTTGTAAGCTTCCGGGTTAGAGTCCCGCACCTTGAAAGCGGCAGCCCTACCCTTTAGCTCAGTGCGAATGTTGCCTGTAATCCATGGCTTCTGGTTTGGGGTATGTACAGTCACTGTGGGGACGACGTCCTCAATGCACTTATTGATAAAGCCAGTGACTGATGTGGTGTATTCCTCAATGTCATCGGAAGAATCCCGGAACATGTTCCAGTCTGTGATAGAAAAGCGGTCCTGTAGTTTATCATCTGCTTCATCTGACCATTTTTTATAGACCGAGTCACTGGTGCTTCCTGTTTAAATTTTTGATTGTAAGCAGGAATCAGGAGGATAGAGTTGTGGTCGGATTTACCAAATGGAGTGCGAGGGAGAGCTTTGTACGTGTCTCTGTGTGTGGAGTACAGGTGATCTAGATTTTTTTCCCTCTGGTTGCACATTTAACATGTTGATAGAGATTTGGGAAAACTGATTTAAGTTTCCCTGCATTAAAGTCTCCGGCCACTAGGAGCATCGCATCTGTGTGAGTGGTTTCCTGTTTTCTTATTTCCTTATACAGCTGACTGAGTGTGTTCTTAGTGCCAGCATCTGTCTGTGATGGTAAATAAACAGCCACTAAAAGTATAGATGAGAACTCTTTTGGCAAATAGTCTGGTCTGCAGTAGATCATAAGATACTCTCAGGTGAGCAAAATCTTGAGACTTCCTTAGATTTCGTGCACCAGCTGTTGTTTACAGATATGCAAAGACCCCCCCCCCCCTCGTCTTACCGGAGTGTGCTGTTCTATTCTGCCGGTGCAGCGTGTATCCCACTAGCTGAATATCCATGTCGTCATTCAGCCACGATTCCGTGAAGCATAGGATATTGATGTCCCGTTGGTAGGATAGGATATTGATCATACCTCGTCTAGTTTATTGTCCAATGATTGCACGTTGGCGAGTAATATTGACAGTAAAAGCAGCTTTCCTAGTTGCCTTCTGCGGGTCCGGACGAGGCATCTGGCTCTTCGTCCTCTACGCTTCCTTTTGAGAATAATTGGGATGTCTGGCCTGTGGGGTGTTTGGAGAATATCGTGTGAGTCCTGCTTGTTTTCGTTGAAGAAATCTGTCTAATCCGAGGTGAGTGATCGCTGTCCTGATATCCGGTTGCAGAAACATTATGTACAAAATAATTTACAAATATTGCACAAAGAAACACATAACAACACAATTGGTTAGGAGACCGTAAAATGGCGGCCACCAACGGCCATTGGGATGATGGAGTTGATGTATGCCATAACCAGCCTTACAAAGCACGTCATGGTTTCAGATGTTAGTGCTACAGGGTGGTAGTCATTATGGCAGGTGGACTTCGAGTTCTTGGGAACAGGAATGATGGCGGTCAGCTTGAGACATTTGGGTTACAGACTGGAACAAGGAGAGGAATAAAGTTTATTTAACTACCGTCTGTGAAATTAAAAAGGCAAATGTGTTTTAGAGGGACTAACCACATGATAATTTGATGGAGCATTGGATGCAGGAGGGGGCTAGGGCAGACGGCCTTGGTGTACCAGTGTTGTGGAGAGGGAAAGCCATCATACCCATCATTTCATTTCATACTCATATAGGTCTCAGATGATGCCCGATGATGAGGATGATGAGCAGCTCATTAAGAGTATTCCACGTACAGTGTGCCAAGGACATTTGTTCGATAAAATGGGGTGTGCTTCAATGGTGAAAAGCCTCTTTAAGCCATGGAACATCTCCTTGTAAAAGAGGAGAATTAACAGGTTTCTGTGGTTATTTTACTCCCATCTATTTCTGTTTGAGCCTCTGACAGAGAGCAATGCACCTGGAATTTGTTCAGGAAACCGTATAGAAGCTGGGTGTTCAGGGTTGTCGTGTCCCCCGTGACTAGAGAACACACTGTTCCTCCACCACTTAGAGAAAGACACAAAGTTTACACCTTTAAATTAAACACTAACTGATTTACCAGAGGGAAAAAAAACTCTAGACCGCCTTTACTCCACACACAGAGACGCATATTAAGCTCTCCCTCCCTCCATTTGGCAAATCTGACCATAATTTTATCCTCCTGATTCCTGTTTACAAGCAAAACCTAAAGCAGGAAGTACCAGTGACTCGCTAAATACGGATGTGGTCAGATGTCGCGGATGCTACGCTACAGGACTGTTTTGCTAGCACAGACTGGAATACGTTCCAGGATTCATCAAATGGCATTGAGGAGTACAATACCTTAGTCATCGGCTTCGTCAATAAGTGCATCAACGACATCGTCCCCACAGTGACCGTACGTACATATCCCAACCAGAAGCCATGGATTTTAGGCAACATCCGCATCGGGCTAAAGGATAAAGCTGCCACTTTCAAGGAGCAGAACACTAATCCGGACACCTATAAGAACTCCTGCTACGCCCTCAGATGAACCATTAAACAGGCAAAGCGTCAATACAGGATTAACTTCTTGGTGACAGGGGGGCAGTATTGAGTAGCTTGGATGAATAAGGTGCCCAGAGTAAACTGCCTGCTACTCTGTCCCAGATGCTAATATATGCATATTATTAGTAGTATTGGATAGAAAACACTTAAGTTTCTAAAACTGTTTGAATGATGTCTGTGAGTATAACAGAACTCATATGGCAGGCGAAAACCTGAGAAAAATCCAACCAGGAAGTGGGAAATCTGAGGTTTGTAGTTTTGCAACTCTTTACCATTCCAATATACAGTGTAAATTGGGTCATATTGCACTTCCTAAGGCTTCCACTAGATGTCAGTCTTTAGAACTTTGTTTGAGGCTTCTAGTCTGAAGTGGGGGTGAATGAGAGGGGATTGAGCCAGGTGTCTGGCAGAGTGCCACAGGCTCATGTCACGCGGTCACGAGAGAGTTAGCTCTTGTTCCATTGCTTTTCTACACACAATGGAATTCTCCGGTTGGAACATTATTGAAGATTTATGTTAAAAACATCCTAAAGATTGATTCTATACTCAGTTTGACAAATTTCTACGACCTGTAATATAACTTTTTGAAAAGTTCGTCCGACGTTCGGCTGGACGCGTGTTTGGATAAGTTTACCAAACGCCCTAACAAAAGAGGCTATTTGAACATAAATTATGAACTTTATCGAACAAATCAAACATTTATTGTGGAACTGGGATTCCTGAGAGTGCATTCTGATGAAGATCAAAGGTAAGTGAATATTTATAATGCTATTTCTGACTAATGTTGACTACACAATATGGCAGATATCTTTTTGGCTGCTTTGTTGTCTGAACGCTGTACTCAGATTATTGCATGGTTTGCTTTTTCCGTAAAGTTTTTTTAAAATCTGACACCGCGGAGAATTAAGGAGAAGTATATCTCTAATTCCATGTATAACACTTGTATATCAACATTTATGATGAGTATTTCTGTAAATTGATGTGGCTCTCTGCACAATCACCGCATGTTTTAGAACTACTGAACATAACGCGCCAATGTAAAATGAGATTTTTTTATATAAATATGCACTTTAGCAAACAAAACATACATGTATTGTGTAACATGAAGTCCTATGAGTGTCACCTGATTAAGATCATCAAAGGTTAGTGATTCATTTTATCTCTATTTGTGCTTTTTGTGATTCACTTTGGCTGGAAAAATGGCTGTGTTTTTCTGTGACTTGGTGGTGCCCTAACATAATCGTTTGTGGTGCTTTCGCTGGATTTACGAGAATTTTATCTTTAAAGTGGTGTAAAATACTTGTATGCTTGAGGAATTTTAATTATGAGATTTTTGTTGTTTTGAATTTGGCGACCTGCACTTTCACTGGCTGTTGGCGAGGTGGGACGTTACAGGCCGTCATATCCCAGAGAGGTTTAAGACGGACTCCTACTACACCGGCTCTGACACTCGTTGGATGTAGCAGGGATTGAAAACTATTACGGACCACAAAGGGAACCCCTGCCGTGAGCTGCCCAGTGATGTGAGCCTACTAGACAAGCTAAAGGAGATGATTGCGGACTACAGGAGAAGGAGGACTGAGCACGCCCCCATTCTCATCGACGGGGCTGTAGTGGAGCAAGTTCCTTGGCATCCACATCACCAACAAACTAACATGGTCCAAGCACACCAAGACAGTTGTGAAGAGGGCACGACAAAACCTATTCCCCCTCAGGAGACTGAAAAGATTTGGCATGGGTCCTCAGATCCTCAAAGTATTCTACAGCTGCACCATCGAGAGCATCCTAATGTGTTGCATCACTGCCTGGTATGGCAACTGCTCGGCCTCTGACCACAAGGCACTACAGAGAGTAGTGTGAATGGCCCAGTACATCACTGGGGCCAAGCTTCCTGCCATCCAGGACCTCTATACCAGGCAGTGTCAGATGAAGGCTCTAAAAATTGTCAAAGTTTCCAGCCACTCTAGTCATAGACTGTCTGCTACCGCATGGAAAGCCGTATCGGAGCACCAAGTCTAGGTCCAAAAGGTGACAGTTTTTATATACTTTTTTACATTTTGAATCCTGCGGCTCTGTTGGGCTAAATTGCTTTGAGCACTGCTATCTGTCCCGGGATCCTGCCAGATTCCATATATGGGGAGAGACGTGAAAGCCCAGCTAGCTTAGCTGGCTCGGAGGTCTCAAATGGTGGCCGCTATTGAACGTTAAGAACGTTGCAGGAGCTGTGTTTACTTTTCTTTGTTCCAGGACAATGTGGACCACATTGACTTTCAATGTAGCAACTGCTTGCTTGTGGAGGACTATAGGAGCGAAGTAGCTACTCTTAGGAAACCTCCATAAGCTACTGGGGAACCCACACCCACCTACTTTTTTTTCCTTCCACCCCAGTACCTGGCTGCTGCTCTGATCTGGTGGACGTTTCGCCACTGTGTCGGCTCTCCACAGCCGACTGACCGGTGCTAGGCAGGGTTCCATCCCCAAAGGGGTCTCCCCCTTCCCTGGAGAACGGAGCTGATCTCAACCCAACCAGCCATGGAGGTACGTCACTCGCCGTGGAAGTCGAGGAACGCGTTCTCTGGCAACGGGGATCTCCATGGAGATGTTGAGCCTGGAACTGACACAGACCGGAATCAGCATTTCCGCCCTGGATCCAGAGCCTTCGTCCCTGGTGGCTTCCAAATCAAGATCAGATCCGGAGGTACTTGCGTCTTCGTCCTCAGTTCTATCTCCCTCTCCGGTGGCTTCTACCTCGGATTCAGATCCTCGGAGCTCTCAGCCTCACCAGACCGTGCCTGAGAGACCGGCCCATCCAACATCACCAGCTGTCATCATAGGCAGCTCTATGGTGAGAAACATCTCGGTCCCCAAGGCAAAACCCTGTGCTACCCAGGAGCACGAGTACAGGACATAACAAGGCTGTTTCCGACTGTTCTACCACAGATGCCGGGAGCTGACTCTGTCGTAGTCCATGTGGGGTCAAACGACATCAGGAGGGCTAGTTCGGAACATTTGAAAATGGATTAATAAAGCACTGATTTAATTGCACCGAATGCATCCGTTTATCCCACAGCTATTGAAAGCAGTAATCATGAGCCTATAAACCAGAGTTACACTGTTAGCACTGAGGCGGTGTTCAATAGTAGGAAGACCACTTTATGCAGCTCACCCTGCACTATCATCTCCAATGTAAATAACATGAGTAAGTCTACCTCGGAAGCTTCCCAGTAAAGCATTAAAAACAATCAAGCAACCCATAAAAATGCTAAAAATAGCCCATATTAACATATGTAGCCTAACATGCTGACCAGACTGGACACGTCGCGTGCGTGAGTGTTGCAAAATAAATGTAGAAATCCATGTTATTTGATTATTGCACCCACACTGCTTGGGCGCGCCAACGAGCATCTGCGTTGCCAAGGGCTAAAATAGAAGTCATTCCTATTTCTGACTCAGATCGCGCTGCAAGTCCTGCCTCTCCCATCTTCTCATGGGTTTATAGAAGCAGGTACTCACATGCCATCTCCTCATTGGTTATACCCACGTGGGTGATTGAAAGATGAACTGTTTTGCCGGTCGTCGTGGTAATACTATGAAAGTTTAGATGCCAATCCCAATATAAGTTCCAAGATGAAAAAGCCTGGAAGGAGGAGAGATGACTAGAAACGATTCAGTTGACCGTTTATGTGTGGATTAATTGTCAGAGTAGAGGACCTTGTACATTTCAGGTAAAATAACAACTCAATGTTTATGTCCCAGGACAAATTAGCTAGCAACAGCAAGCTAGCTAAATAGGACAAATTATCTAGCATGTGCAAGCTAGCTAGCTAAATTGCCATACATGTTTAATGCTTTTCGACCTGTCCCCAAATTAATGTAACGGGTTCAGAGTTTGTTTTAATATCTTAACCTGCGTGTCGTGATCGTGTTTGGTGTGGGGCGACAAAATACATTTATGCACAATGGCGCACGATGGCACACGCGCGCAGCCGGTTTGGGTTCCATGTAAGATACAAGGTCGATGAAGTCATTAACTTGCTTGTAACAGATGATATTCATCTCTGAAACTCACTTAGATAATACCTTTGATGATACAGTGGTAGCAATACATGGTTATAACATCTACCGAAAAGACAGAAATGCCAATGGAGGCGGTGTTGCGGTCTATATTCAGAACCACATTCCTGTAAAGCTTAGAGACGATCTAATGTTAAATACTGTTGAAGTAATATGGCTTCAGGTTCATCTGCCTCACCTAAAGCCCATTCTTGTGGGAAGCTGCTATAGACCACCAAGTGCTAACAGTCAGTATCTGGATAATATGTGTGACATGCTTGATAATGTATGTGATATCAGAGAAGTATATTTTCTGGGTGATTTAAATATTGACTGGCTATCATCAAGCTGCCCACTCAGGAAAAAACTTCAAACTGTAACCAGTGCCTGCAACCTGGATCAGGTTGTTAGTCAACCTACCAGGGTAGTTACAAACAGCACAGGAATTAAATCAACATGTATTGATCACATTTTTTTCTAACGCTGCAGATATTTGCTTTAAAGCAGTATCCAAATCCGTGGATATTGTGATCACAATATAATAGCCATATCTAGGAAAACCAAAGTTCCAAAGGCTGGGCCTAATATAGTGTATAAGAACAAGAAGTTTTGTAGTGATTCATATGTTGATGATGTTAAGAATATTTGCTGCTCTGTGGTGTGTAATGAGGAGCAACCAGACACTGCACTTGACGCATTTATGAAACTACTTTTCCAGTTACTAAGAAGCACGCACCCATTAAGAAAATGACTGTAAAAACTGTTAAATCCCCTTGGATTGATGAGGAATTAAAAATTTGTATGGTTGAGAGTATTGTATGGTTAAGAGTCTGGCAGCCCAACTGATTGGCAAACGTTCTGCAAATTAAGAAGTCCTGTGACTAAACTAAATAAAAACAAAAAGAAACTACACTATGAAACAAAGTTTATATTATATTATTATTAAATTATATTAAAAAGTTTTGGGGCACCTTAAATGACATTTTGGGGGGGGGGAAAGCCAACTCGGCTCCTTCATTTATTGAATCCGATGGCTCATTCATCACAAAGCCCACTGATATTACAAACTACTTTAATTACTTTTTCATTGGCAAGATAAGCAAACTTAGGGATGACATACCAGCAACAAATGCTGACACTACACATCCAAGTGTATCGGACAAAATTATGAACGATAAGAATTGTACTTTGAATTCCGTAATGTCCGTGTGGAAGAGGTGAAAAAATTATTGTTGTCTATCAACAATGACAAGCCACCAGAGTCTGACAATCTAGATGAAAAATTACTGAGGATAATAGCAGACAATATTGCTACTCCTATTTGCCACATCTTCAATTTAAGCCTACTAGAGAGCATGTGCCCTCAGGCCTGGAGGTAAGCTAAAGTCATTCCGCTATCCAAGAATAGTAGAGCTCCCTTTACTGGCTCAAATAGCTGACCAATCAGCCTGTTACCAACCCTTTGAAAACTTCTGGAAAAAACTGTTTGACCAGATACAAAGTTATTTTACAGTAAACATACAGAATTTCAGCATGCTTATAGGGAAGGAAACTCAACAAGCACAGCATTTACACAAATGACAGATTGGCTGAGAGAAATTGATGATACATTGATTGTGGGGGTTGTCTTGTTAGACTTCAGTGCAGCTTTTGACATTATTGATCATAGTCTGCTGCTGGAAAAACGTATGCGTTATGGCTTTACACACCCTGCTATAATGTGGATAAAGAGTTACTTGCCTAACAGAACACAGGTGTTCTTTAATAATGGAAGCCTATCAAATATAATTCAGTTAGAATCAGGAATTCCCCAGGGTAGCTTTTTAGGCCCCTTGCTTTTTACATGTTTTACTAACGACACGCCACTGACTTTGAGTAAAGCCAGAGTTTCTATGTATGCAGATAACTCAACACTATACACGTCAGCTACTACAGCAACTGAAATGACTGCAACACTCAACAAAGAGCTGCAGTTAGTTTCAGAGTGGGTGGCAAGGAATAAGTTATCCCTAAATATTTCTAAAACTAAAAGCATTGTATTTGGAACAAAACACTCACTAAACCCTAAACCTCAACTAAATCTTGTAATAAAGAATGTGGAAATTGAGCAAGTTGAGATGACTAGACTGATTGGAGTAACACTAGATTGTAAACTGTCATGGTCAAAACATATCGATGCAGCAGTAGCTAAGATGGGGAGAAGTCTGTCTATGATAAAGCGATGCTCTGCCTTCTTAACACTATCAAAAGGCAGGTCCTACAGGCCCTAGTTTTGTCGCACCTTGACTACTGTTCAGTCGTGTGGTCAGGTGCCACAAAAAAAATTGGCTCAGAACAGGACAGCACGGCTGGTCCTTGGATGTACACAGTGAGGTAATATTAATAATATGCATGTCAATCTCTCCTGGCTGAAAGTGGAGGAGAGATTGACTTCATCACTACTTTTATTATGAGAGGTATTGACATGTTGAATGCACCGAGCTGTCTGTCTAAACTACTGGCACATAGCTCGGACACCCATGCATACCCCACAAGACATGCCACAAGAGGTCTAATAACTAATAAAGTGAACTGACAACGAAACAGTCCCGTGTGACACAAACACTGACACAGGAAACAATCACCCACAAAATAGCCACAGAACATTGCTGCCTAAATATGGTTCCCAATCAGAGACAATGATAAACACCTGCCTCTGATTGAGAACCAATCTAGGCAACCATAAACTTACATAAACACCTAGAATGAACAAAACCCCATAAATCTACAAAAAACCCTAGACAGTAGAAACATCCTAGATGAGACAAAAACCATACATCACCCATGTCACACCCTGGCCTAACCAAAATAATAAAGAAAACAAAGATAAATAAGGCCAGGGCGTGACAATATGTGGTAGTGGTGGAGTACGGGCCTGAGGGCACACAATGTGTTGTGAAGTCTGTGAATGTGTTGTAATGTTTAAACATTTTATAAACTTGTCATGCCCTGACCGTAGATTGCTTAGTATGTTTCTATTTTTAGTTTGATCAGGGTGTAATGTGGGAGTTGTCTGTCTAGGTGTTGTGTTTCTATGTTTGTGCATGGTATGGTTCCCAATCAGTGGCAGCTGGTTATCGTTGTCTCCGATTGAGAACCATACTTAGGCGGCCTGTTTTCTCACTATGGGTGTGGGTAGTTGTTTTCTGTCTTTGTGTGTCTGCACCAGACAGAACTGCTTCGTTTGTGCTTCGTTTGTGCTTCGTTTGTGCTTCGTTTGTGCTTCGTTTGTGCTTCGTTTGTGCTTCGTTTGTGCTTCGTTTGTGCTTCGTTTGTGCTTCGTTTGTGCTTCGTTTGTGCTTTGTTTGTGCTTCGTTTGTGCTTCGTTGTTGAGTTTTTCTTCTAGTGCTCAGATTCTTCATTAAATTGACCATGAACACGTACCATGCTGCACCTTGGTCCTCTTCACCTTCTTCAACCCACGACAGCCGTTACAAAACTGCCTTCATTTTGCTGGACCCCAGGAAGAGTAGCTGCTGCTTTGGTAGCAGCTAATGGGGATCCATAACAAATACAAATTCAAATATCTCCATGCCATAAGACTCCTGAACATCTAATCAAATGGCTACCCAGGCTATTTGCATTGCCCACCCCCCCCCCCCCCCTTTGACACTGCTGCTAGTCTCTGTTATGATCTATGCATGGTCACTTTAATAACTCCACCTACATGTACATATTACCTCAATTACCCTGACTAACCGGTGCCCCTGCACATTGACTCTGTACCGGTACCCCCTGTATATAGCCTCGGTATTGTTATTTTGCTGCTGCTCTTTAATTAGTTGTTACTTTTATGACTTATTTTGGGGGGGTATTTTTTTAATTAAATTGTTTAAACTGCATTGTTGGTTAGGGCTTGTAAGTAAGCATTTCACTGTAAGGTCCACACCTTTTGTATTCGGCACATGTATCAAATGATCAGGAATCAAGGTAAGACCCAGATGCAGACACGTCGAATTGACAATGATTTAATATTCCAACAGGGGCAGGCAATAGACAGGTAAAGGCGGGCAGGGGTCAGTAAACCAGAGGTGGGGCAACAGTACCGGACGGTAGGCTGGCTCAGGGTCAGGGTAGGCAGAGGTCAATCCAGTGGTGGGGTAAAGGTACATGTCGGTCAGGCAGGCGGGCTCAGAGTCAGAACAGGTAAGGGTCAACACCAGGAGGGCAAGAAAAAGGGAGACTGGGAAAAGCAGGAGCTGAGAATAAAAATGCTGGTTGACGTGACACAAGATGAACAGGCAACGGACAAACAGAGTACACAGGTATAAATACACAGGGGATAATGGACAAAACCTGGAGGGGGGTGGAGAAAATCATAAGGACAGGTGAAACAGATCAGGGTGTGACACAAATACAATTTTATTAGATTTTTGAAATACCTTTTATGCTCGCTTCGAGGCAAGCAACACTGAAGCGTGCATGAGAGCACCATCTGTTCTGGACGACAGTGTGATAGCGCTCTAAAATCAAATCAAGTTGTATTAGTCACATGCACCGAATACAACAGAATACAACAGATCTTACAGTGAAATGCTTACTTACGAGCCCCTAACCAACAACGCAGTTTGAAAAAATATGAATAAGAATAAGAAATAAAAGTAACAAGTAATTAAAGAGCTGCAGTAAAAGCAAGATTATATACAGGGGGGTACCGGTACAGAGTAGGCAGAGTTATTAAAGTGAATATGCATAAATGACAACAACAAAGACTAGTAGCAGTGTAAAAGAGTGTAGGGGGTGCAAATAGTCTGGATAGCCATTTGATTAGATTTGCAGGAGTCTTATGGCTTGGAGGTAGAAGCTTACTCTAAGCCTCTTGGACCTAGACTTGGCGCTCTCTGCCGTGCGGAAGCAGAGAGAACAGTCTATGACTAGGGTGGCCTTCCTCTGAAGGCCAACATACACAAAGCCAATGGGCCAATCGGATTACCAGGACATGTACTCAAAGAAAACGTGGACCAACTGGCAAGTGTCTTCACTCACATTTTCAACTTCTCCCTGACTGATAGAATCTGTAATACCACATGTTTCAAGCAGACCACCATAGTCCCTGTGCCCAAAGAAGTGAAGGTAACCTCCCTAAATGATTACCACCCATGGCACTCATGTCGGTAGCCATGAAGTGCTTTGAAAGGCTGGTCGTGGCTCACATCAACAGCGTCATCACGGTACCCTATACCTCCTCCAATTCGTATACCGCCCCAACAGATCCACAGATGACGTAATCCCAATTGTACTCCACACTGACCTTTCCCACCTGGACAAAAGGAACATCTACAGCATGTGAGAATGCTGTTCATTGACTACAGTTCAGCGTTCAACACCATAGTGCCCACAAAGCTCATCACTAAGCTAAGGACCCTGGGACTAAACCCCTCCCTCTGCAACTGGATCCTGGACTTCCTGACAGGCCGCCCCCAGGTGGTAAGAGTAGGCAACAACACGTCTGCCATGCTGATCCTCAAAACTGGGTCCCCTCAGGGGTGCATGCTTATTCCACTCATGTACTCCCTGTTCACCAATGACTGCATGGCCAAGCACAACTCCAACACCATCACTGCGACCTGTATGCTCTAGTCGGCTGGCCCTCGCTACATATTCGTCGCCAGACCCACTGGCTCCAGGTCATCTACAAGTCCATGCTAGGTAAAGCTCCGCCTTATCTCAGTTCACTGGTCATGATGGCAACACCCACCCGTAGCACGCGCTCCAGCAGGTGTATCTCACTGATCATCCCTAAAGCCAACACCTCATTTGGCCGCCTTTCGTTCCAGTTCTCTGCTGCCTGTGACTGTAACGAATTGCAAAAATCGCTGAAGTTGGAGACTTTTATCTCCCTCACCAACTTCAAACATCTGCTATCTGAGCAGCTAACCGATCGCTGCAGCTGTACATAGTCTATCGGTAAATAGCCCACCCATTTTTACCTACCTCATCCCCATACTGTTTTTATTTATTTACTTTTCTGCTCTTTTGCACACCAATATCTCTACCTGTACATGACCATCTGATAATTTATCACTCCAGTGTTAATCTGCAAAATTGTAATTATTCGCCTACCTCCTCATGCCTTTTGCACACAATGTATATAGACTCTCTTTTTTTCTACTGTGTTATTGACTTGTTAATTGTTTACTCCATGTGTAACTCTGTGTTATCTGTTCACACTGCTATGCTTTATCTTGGCCAGGTCGCAGTTGCAAATGAGAACTTGTTCTCAACTAGCCTACCTGGTTAAATAAAGGTGAAATAAAATAAATAAAAAAGTTTTCTAACGACACAACAGTAGTAGGCCTGATAACTGACAACGATGAGACAGCCTGTAGGGAGAAGGTCAGAGACCTGGCAGAGTGGTGCCAGGACAACAGCCTCTCCCTCAGTGTGAGCAAGACAATGGAGCTGATCGTGGACTACAGGAAAAGGCGGGACGAACAGGCCCCCATTAACATCGAAAAAGACTGTAGTGGAAAGGGTTGAGAGTTTCAAGTTCCTTGGTGTCCACATCACCAACAAAAGATCATTGTCAAAACACACAAAGACAGTCATGAAGAGGGCACGACAACACCTTTTCCCCCTCAGGACACTAAAAAGATTTGGTATTGGTCCCCAGATCCTCAAAAAGTTGTACAGCTTCACCATTGAGAGCATGGTTGCATCACCACCTGGTATGGCAACTGCTCGGCATCTGACCATACGGCTGGCTACACAGGGTAGAGGGTAGTGGGGCCAAGCTTCCATCCATCCAGGACCTATATACTAGGCGGTGTCAGAGGAAAGCCCAAAAAATTATCAAAGACTCCAGTCACCCTAGTCATAGACGGTTCTCTCTGCTACCGCATGGCAAGCGGTACCTAAGTACCAAGTCTAGGACCAAAAGGCTACTTAACAGCTTCTACCCCCAAGCCATAAGATTGCTGAACAATTAATCAAATGGCCACCCGGACTATTTACGTTGACACTCCCCCTCCTTTAATGTTTATACTGCTGTTTACTATCTATGCATAGTCACTTTACCTCTACCTATATGTACAAATCACCTCGACTAACCTGTACCCCTGCACATTGACTCGGTACTGGTAACCCCTGTACAGCATATAGACTCGTTATTGTTTTTTTATTGCGTTACTTTTTAATTATTTTTTACTTTAGTTTATTTGGTAAACATTGTCTTAACAGTTTCCTGAACTGCATTATCAGCGCATGTGCCAAATAAAGTTGGATTTGATTTGACAATACAAACATTTAAGTAAACACTAACTGATATGCAATAATATATACCTTTCCAGTAAACACTAACTGATATGCAATAATAGATACCTTTCCAGTAAACACTAACTGATATGCAATAATAGATACCTTTCCAGTAAACACTAACTGATATGCATTAATAGATACCTTTCCAGTAAACACTAACTAATATGCAATAATAGATACCTTTCCAGTAAACACTAACTGATATGCAATAATAGATACCTTTCCAGTAAACACTAACTGATATGCATTAATAGATACCTTTCCAGTAAACACTAACTGATTTGCAATAATAGATACCTTTCCAGTAAACACTAACTGATATGCAATAATAGATACCTTTCCAGTAAACACTAACTGATATGCAATAATAGATACCTTTCCAGTAAACACTAACTGATATGCAATAATACAACAATTTTAAGAAGATAACTCTAGAGTATTATCAATTAATTTGTCATTATTTAAAGGTGTTTTAAAGTGTGCCACAACATTCATTTTGGGAACAAGTAGGCTTGTCTTTGTGATATGCCAAGTTTACAATAATATTCTACAGTGCCTTCCGAAAGTATTCACACCCCTTGACCTTTTCCACATTTTGTTGTGTTACAGCCTGAATGTAAAATTGAAATGTTGTGTCACTGGCCTACACACAATACCTCATGATGGCAAAGTGGAAGTAGGTTTTTAGACATTTTTACAAATGAATTCAAAATGAAAAGATGAATTGTCTTGAGTCAATCAGTGTTCAATCCCTTCTTTATGGCAAGCCTAAAGATGTTCACAAATAACATTTGCTTAACAAGTTACATCATGGACTCATACTGTGTGCAATAATAGTGTTTCGCATGATTTTTTTGAACGACTACCTCATCTCTGTACCCCACACATACAATTATCTGTAAGGTCCCTCAGTCAGGCAGTGAATTTCAAACACAGATTCAACCACAAAGACCAGGGAGATTTTCCAATGCCTCACAAAGAAGGGCACCTATTGGTAGATGGGTAAAAACAGACATTGAATATCTCTTTGAGCATGGTGAAGTTATTAATTACACTTTGGATAGTGTATCAATACACCCAGTCACTACAAAGGTACAGGTGTCCTTTCTAACTTAGATGCCGGAGAGGTAGGAGACCTCTCAGGGATTTCACCATGAGGCCAATGGTGACTTTAAAATAGTTACTGAGTTGGATGGCTGTGATATAAAAAAAAACTAATTCACATAGTGAAAAGAAGGAAGCCTGTACAGAATACAAGACATTGAAGTAATACTGCAAACAATTTGGCAAAGCAATTCACTTTTTGTCCTGAATACAAAGTGTTATGTTTGGGGCAAATCCAATACAACACATTATTGAGTACAACTCTCCATATTTTCAATCATAGTGGTGGCTGCATCATGTTATGGGGAGTGTTTCAGGTGAAAAAATAACACATCAGACACTGAATTCACCTTTCAGCAGAACAATAACCTAAAACACAAGCCAAATCTAAACTGGAGTTGCTTACCAAGAAGACAGTAAATGTTCCTAAGTGGCCGAATTAGAGTTAGGACTTACAGTGCCTTGCAAGAGTATTCATCCCCCTTGACGTTTTTCCTATTTTGCTGCATCACAATCTGTAATTTAAATAGATTTTTGTTTGGATTTCATGTAATGGACATGCACAAAATAGTCCAAATTGGTGAAGTGAAATTAATTAAATAACTTCGAAAAAATGTAAAACAGAAAAAGTGGTGCATGCATATGTATTCACCATCTTTGATATGACGCCCCTAAATAAGATCTGTTGCAACCAATTACCTTCAGAAGTCACATAATTAGTTAAACAGTTCACCTGTGTGCAATCTAAGTGTCACATGATGTCAGTATATATACACCTGTTCCAAAAGGCCCCAGAGTCTGCAACACCACTTAGCAAGGGGCACCACCAAGTAAGAGGCACCATGAAGACCAAGGAGCTCACCAAACAGGTCAGGGACAAAGTTGTGGAGAAGTACAGATCAGGGTCGGGTTATAAAAAAATATCAGAAACTTTGAACATCCCACAGAGCACCATTAAATTCATTATTAAAAAATGGAAATAATATGGCGCTACAACAAACCTGCCAAGAGAGGGACGCCCACCAAAACTCATGGACCAGGCAAGGACGACATTGATCAGAGAGGCAACAAAGAGACCAAAGATAACACTGAAGGAGCTGCAAAGCTCCACAGCGGAGATTGGAGTATCTGTCCATAGGACCCCTTTAAGCCGCACACTCCACAGAGCTGGGCTTTATGGAAGACTGGCCAGAAAAAGCCATTGTTTAAAGACAAAGAAAAGCAAACATGTTTGGTGTTCGCCAAAAGGCATGTGGGAGACTCCCCAAACGTATGAAAGAAGGTATTCTGGTTAGATTAGACTAAAATGTTGCTTTTTGGCCATCAAGGAAAACACTAACACTATGCGCAAACCTAACACCTCTCATCACCCCGAGAATACCATCACCATAGTGAAGCATGGTGGTGGCAGCATCATGCTGTGAGGATGTTTTTCATCGGCAGGGACTGGGAAACCGGTCAGAATTGAAGGAATGATGGATGGCGCTAAATACAGGGAAATTCATGAGGGAAACCTGTTTCAGTCTTCAAGAGATTTGAGACTAGGACAGAGATTCACCTTCCAGCAGGACAATGACCCTAAGCATACTGGTAAAGCAACACTTGAGTGGTTTAAGGGGAAACATTTACATGTCTTGGAATGGCCTAGTCAAAGCCCAGACCTCAATCCAATTGAGAATCTGTGGTATGATTTAAAGATTATTGTACACCAGTGGAACCCATCAAACTTGAAAGAGCTGGAGCAGTTTTGCCTTGAAGAATGGGCAAACATGCCAGTGGCTAGATGTGCCAAGCTTGTAGAGACCTACCCCAAGAGACGTGCAGCTGTAATTGCTGCAAAAGGTGGCTCTATGAAGTATTGACTTTGGGGGGTGAATGGTTATGCACCCCCAAGTTTACTTTTTTTTGTCTTATTTCTTGTTTGTTTCACAATAAAAAATATTTTGCATCTTCAAAGTGGTAGGCATGTTGTTTAAATCAAATGATACAAACATCCAAAAAATCTGTTTTAATTCCAGGTTGTAAGGCAACAAAATAAGAGAAATGCCAGGGGGGGGTGAATACTTTCGTTAGCCACTGTAAATCTACTTGAAAATCTATGGCAAGACCTGAAAATGTTTGTCTAGCAATGATCAACAACCAATTTCACAGAGCTAAATCCTTTTGAAAATAATAATGGGCAAATGTTGCGCAATCCAGGTGTGGAAAACTCTTAGAGACTTACCCTGAAAGATTCACATCTGTAATCGCTGCAAAAGGTGCTTCTTCAAAGATTTGACTCAGGGTGGTGAAAGATATGTAAATGATATATTTCTGTATTTCATTTTCAGTACATTTGGAAACATTTCTAAAAACGTGTTTTCACTTTTGTCATTATGGGGTATTGTGGGTAGATGGGTAAGAGAAAATATACACTACCATTCAAAAATTTGGGGTCACTAAGAAATGTTCTTGTTTTCCATGAAAACATACATGAAATGAGTTGCAAAATTAATAGGAAATATAGACAAGACCCTGACAAGGTTATAAATAATGATTTTTAATTGAAATAATAATTGTGTCCTTCAAACTTTGCTTCGTCAAAGAATCCTCCATTTGCAGCAATTACAGCCTTGCATACCTTTGGCATTCTAGTTGTCAATTTGTTGAGGTAATCTGAAGAGATTTCACCCCATGCTTCCTGAAGCACCTCCCACAAGTTGGATTGGGTTGATGGGCACTTCTTACGTACCACACGGTCAAGCTGGTCCCACAACAGCTCAATAGGGTCGAGATCTGGTGACTGTGCTGGCCACTCCATTATAGACAGAATACCAGCTGACTGCTTCTTCCCTAAATAGTTCTTGCATAGTTTGGAGCTGTGCTTTGGGTCATTGTCCTGTTGTAGGAGGAAATTGGCTTCAATTAAGCACCGTCCACAGGGTATGGCATGGAGTTGCAAAATGGAGTGATAGCCTTCCTTCTTCAAGATCCCTTTTACACTGTACAAATCTCCCACTTTAGCACCACCAAAGCACCCCCAGACCATCACAATGCCTCCAACATGCTTGACAGATGGCATCAAGCACTCATCCAGCATCTTTTCATTTTTTCTGCGTCTCACGAATGTTCTTCTTTGTGATCTGAACATCTCAAACATAGATTGGTCTGCCCATAACACTTTTTCCCAGTCTTCCTCTGTCCAGTGTCTGTGTTCTTTTGCCCATCTTAATCTTTTCTTTTTATTGGCCAGTCTGAGATATGGCTTTTTCTTTGCAACGCTGCATAGAAGGCCAGCATCCCGGAATCACCTCCTCACTGTTGACTTTGAGACTGGTGTTTTGTGTTGACTATTTAATGAAGCTGCCAGTTGAGGACTTGTGAGACGTATGTTTCTTAAACTAGACACTCTATGTACTTGTCCTCTTGCTCAGTTGTGCACTGGAGCCTCCCACTCCTCTTTCTATTCTGGTTAGAGACAGTTTGCGCTGTTCTGTGAAGGGAGTAGGACACAGCGTTGTATGAGATCTTTAGTTTCTTGGCAATTTCTAGCATGGAATAGCCTTCATTTCTCAGAACAAGAATAGACTGACGAGTTGCATAAGAAAGTTATTTGTTTCTGGCCATTTTGAGCCTGTAATCGAACCCACAAATGCTGATGCTCCAGATACTCTAGTCTAAAGAAGTCCAGTTTTATTGCTTCTTTAATCAGACAACAGTTTTCAGCTGTGCTAAAATAATTGCAAAAGGGTTTTCTAATGATCAATTATCCTTTCAAAATTAGCAACTTGGATTAGCTAACACAACGTGCCATTGGAACACAGGAGTGATTGTTGCTGATAATGGGCCTCTGTACACCTATGTAGATATTCCAATAAATATCAGCCGTTTCCATCTACAATAGTCATTTACAATCTACCTTGCACATTCTTCCACTGCAAATCTACCATTCTAGTGTTTTACTTGCTATATTGTATTTACCTTGTATTTACATCACCTTTTATTTTATTTTATTTTTTATTTTTTAGCCTTTACCTCCCTTATCTCACCTCATTTGCTCACATCGTATATAGACTTGTTTCTACTGTATTATTGACTGTATGTTTGTTTTACTCCATGTGTAACTCTGTGTTGTTGTGTGTGCCGAACTGCTTTGCTTTATCTTGGCCAGGTCGCAATTGTAAATGAGAATTTGTTCTCAACTTGCCTACCTGGTTAAATAAAGGTGAAATAAAAAAGAAATAAAAAATTATGTTTATATTATGTTATTATGTTTATATTTTAATAGACAAAAAAAAATTGCTTTTCTTTCAAAAAGACGGACATTTCTAAGTGACCTCAAACTTTTGAATGGTAGTGTACATTTAATACATTTTGAATTCAGGCTGTAACACAACAAAATGTGGAATAAGTTAAGGGGTATGAATACATTCTGAAGGCACTGTAAGTCTGCCATTTCCTAAACTGCGACCCACCCATATCTTTTCTATTATTTTTAAGAAACCACAAGCAATCAAGGCTTAAAACATAATCTGAACATGATTACAGAATGTCATAGAGACTTATAAAAGTTATCATCAAAACAAACCACATTAATTAGTCAATTTTTTCCAGCCTAACCTGAATTTCCATTGCCATTCCATAGTTGGCCCATATCTTATAATTAAAATATCTCAGCTAAAACAACTTCTGATGTCTCTTATTCACAGAGGTTATGAATAAAAACATATGTACTATATTAAGGTAATGGTCTTTGACATTGTAGGATCGTATATATCTTCCTAATATTTGTGGTTATTTACAACAATGTAAAAAAAAATCTCTTCAAATTCATCAAAACCTTCAACATGTTTGAACCTTTTAATGCAGTGGGCTAAATCAGGGTTACACAGAAGGATTACTGGTAGTCTTAAACAAATCTGAAACAATAGTTTATACCTCACACACATGGTGATGGGCTTTAAAAAAATAAGACATCTGTACCATGTCATACTGTATATACTGTTTTAAGTTTGCATCCCAATAATATACTTTATATACATCACAGAAGATTGAAATATAGATAAAACTTTGACATAGAAACACTGGATTTTCGCAAAACAAACAAAAACAACTTTATTAATTAGGAAATGAGAAAAAATATTAATAGCATTCCACCCATGAGGCCAAAGAGTGCGCTTTTGGTCACTGACTGCAGGAAAAGGCTACAGATAATCACTTAACCACCTTTAATATTTCCATATTCATTGTGTATTTGATATTCCCCTATTAATTGCCTAGTTGAAGGCATATCAAACAATAAACCATTTCAAATATGGTTAACTTTATCCAGGGTGGGTTTATATAGAAACCACAAGATGGAAAATTGAGAAGCCAGACAGACCTGGCCTGAGCAGGGCTGATTTCCAGAAATAAGCTCACCGCCTCAGACGTGACGTGTTGTATAGAGAACCTTGCAATAGAGAAGACTTCCAATCTCCTTTAACGAGCTGCCTTGGCTGACTACAGGGAATTTGATGGAGGATCATGAAGAAATGACATAATGTTATGTGGTAGTGTCTGTCAGGTCACAGGCTAGGAGCTCACTTTTGGGAGATCAAACCAACTACTGTAGAGTTTGGACAACTTGTAGGGTTGATAGTGGAGCAGTTGTCGCACTCACTAAGAGTTTGCTTTTGATACTTATGGCTGAATTTAGTTATTATTGACTCAGTGGCCTTGTGGTTAGAGTGGCCGCCTTGAGATTGGAAGTTTGATCCCCTGCCAAGTCATACCAAAGACTGTAAAAAATTGGACCCGATGCGTCTCTGCTTGGCACTCAAGGACATGGATTGGGGTAAGGCCCTGCGGTAGACTAAATCAAATAAAATGTTATTTGTCACATGCACCAAATACAATAGGTGTAGCCCTTACAGGAAAATGCTTACAGTGAAACGTGTCCTGTCCAGTGGGTGTACTTGTACATCAAGCTGCTTCACGCTAAAGAAACAGGAGAAAGGCTCCTGCTCCTTTGAGCTTCCGGCTCGCACAAGCCAAGGCTCACGCAAGGCTACTTACTTTTACTTAACATATGGCTGAGGAACTTGTCCAAAGTGTTCGAAATACAAACTGAGTGATCAGGCCAAGGACAAGTTACAGAAGTAGAATGCACAGGGCTTGTGGTTTGCCTCCCTCCTTGTCTTGCCTCTCCAGGGCTAGCTCAACACGAGGGCCCTGAGACTCTCTTTGTACTAAGTGATTTAGCAGAAGGAAGCTGGTTGTCTACAGTGCTGGTCGGACAGAGAGGTATGCCACTAAGGTTTTCGATCACATGTTTAAATCAAAGTCTCCACCACTGTCCAACCACCAAGGCCAGAATAAGTAGAATGTATTTGCTGCATCGCCATATGTGATTGCCATTCTGTGGCTTTTCTGGGGGGAAGATGTTCAGATGGGAAGATGTTCAGATGGACCATGGTAGAGAAGTTGAAGAGTTCAATGGCTCCTATCATAACATCATCTAGAATGCCCCATGTGTTCTTTTGAAGAGCATTGTTAAAGTTTGCATAACATAGCCTCCCGGGTGGGGCAGTGGTCTAAGGCACTGCATCGCAGTTTTAGCTGTGCCACCAGAGACTCTGGGTTCGAGCCTAGGCTCTGTCACAGCCTGCTGTGACTGGGAGGTCCATGGGGCGACGCACATTTGGCCTAGTGTCGTCCAGGTTAGGGCGGGTTTGGCCGGCAGGGATATCCTTGTCTCATCGCGCACTAGCAACTCCTGTGGTGGGCCCGGGCGCAGTGCACACTGACCAGGTCGCTAGGTGTACTGTGTTTCCTCCAACACATTGGTGCGGCTGGCTTCCGGGTTGGATGTGCGCTGTGTTAAGAAGCAGTGTGGCTTGGTTGGGTTGTGTTTTGGGGGATGTATGGCTCTCGACCTTCGTCTCTCCTGAGCACATATGGGAGTTGTAGTGATGAGACAAGACAGTAACTACCAACAATTCGATACCATGAAAAAGGGGGTTAAAAAAAAAGTGTCCACTGTCCTGCCCCAGTTGCTTTCCCATGCAGCAATGTGTTTGGTGCTTCCTAAGGAGGACACATGCTCTCCAGTCCTGTCCACACAGTTAGGTTAAGGTATGTGGACCTGACTCACTGAAGCCAGGAAGACTCCTGGCTGATAGCAGAAAATGGGTGAAGTACAGTACACCTGTGTTGTATATACAGTATGTGTATTTCTAGTCACTTCTATGTTGTGGTTCTGATGATGAAAAACATGACATTCCTGCCCATAGAGAAAGAAGGGGTGTTGTATGTGTAAATCAATTGTGTAAATCAAGATGAATTCGTAGACAAAAAGTTTGTGAACTTTTGAGCAGGCCATGGAAACGAAATGACATGCCTTCATTGTGTTAAGAATGTCATGGAAATCATGTCATGAAAGTCAAAGCAACGGAAACCGTGAGAAAACTATACAGCGCCTGAGCATTCAGCAAACCTCAGATTACTTTCCAGAGGTGTTACCACCAGTGATGTTGTGTAGATGTGTTGGCCGAAGCAGTTGGATCAAGGTAGGGAGGCATGGGCACCGTCTGGTTTTCCATGTGGACAACATTCCAGGCCACATCTGTTTTTGATATCTCAAGGTGTTTAGACCTTTACCACCACCCAATCAGTCTAGAGATACAGTAAATATGAATGGATTAGCCTTCAACATTGCTATACATAGACACGCACCACTGTCTGTGCAAGCAGAGACATTTCTCAAAACCAAACATGGAGTCAAGTGTCAAAATTGTTTCAGTATTGTCCAAACCTGTTCAGTCAGCCAAATGTACACCACTTAATACAGTACAAAATACAAGTAAGTACATACTATTCAGCACTCTCAGAATATTTGTCCTGAATCAATCAGAATGTTGACATGATGTTGCCAGCATTGTGTATACTGCTCTGGCTTCTATAACCTATAATACTCAGTGATTGAACGACCCACGATGAATTCCATCTTCACTGCCATTGTGCTGATGAACACAACCATTTTAGAGAAACCTAGATAAGCTCAATTCTACAACATGGTTTCTCTAATCGCTGAAGTGACTAATCTGTTGCATCTGTTCTGTAGTCCACTGTTCTGAGTCTACTAGTTCCTGACAGAATAACAACCACCTCACTTGCTACTGAAAATATGTTTGTAGAGAGCCAGAGAAAAAAACATTAATTTAATTGCCATTGTTTATGGCTTGCATGGGAGCGTGACCCTCTTTACAATCAGACTAGCATCAAGATTTGATCATTACTTGCAAAGGAGGCCCGTCCGTGTGTTTGCAGATGTTGGAGACATTTCACCCCACCGCATTCGTCAGTCAGAGAGGAGGGCTCATGAAAAAACAGATGCCATGGAGGTCTCGAGTAGAGAATCGTGTGCGTTTAAATCAACACAGAGAAAAGCAATAACCATGTTTTCACTTTCGCTAGTCGTGCTCATATGACAGGCATCACATTTAGACAATGTGTTATTCTGCTTGTGTCTGGGCTGTGCCAAACGTGCTGTGGAGCGATGGGGCCTGGACCTTTCTGCAGCGGGGAGATTTACCCCAGCGTGATACCCCCTCCCCACTGATTCCCACATGCAATCGGCATTAAACATTTCCAGCTACTGCCTGGATTCTGTCCCAGGTCAAACTTAATGGAGGTAAGGGAACAAATGGGTCGAATATTGATGTGAGATCTTTTAATCACTTCTCAAGGTAAACATGTGGAGGGATCAGATGACTTCATCCCCTCATCACTCTGCTATCTCCATTTGAGCTCACTCGTTTCACCACATTTCCTCGCTTTTTGGCTCTGTAACTTTGTAACATGTATTTTTACCTTTATCTTTTCAAAGTTTGCGACTGAACTATTTCCCCCCGCCAACCCCAAATATTCCTTGGCAGTCACCTTAAGTGTTCATTTGGAGATAGGATCTGAACCTGTCTGCCTGCTCTCATCTGGACTATGGAACCGTGTCAAGCTGTCCAGGAGAATGGTAGGCTTGCCTGTCCAACCTCTGTCCTGAGGGGACATTACAGGGTCTACATACAATCATTTCATTAGGTTCCCAATCCATGTTGGTGCGGGGAACTGATTATTTAGTATCCATATTACCATATGACACGGATATTTGTGATCAACTCGGTGACTTGTATTTTTGTCTGAATAAGATGTCATAGAGTGACGTCATGTCCAGTGGCGTGTATTCATGGATTCCAAGGGCAGCCAGTTTTCCCCAAAAAATTGTCTCTCTATGTTTCATAATTTTCCTTCAATTTGCAAGAGGCTGAATGTATCTCACTGAAGAAAGCATCCGAGCGAGTGAAACAGCGCCCGTCTGTCTCTGTATATGTAGCCCATCTATCTGATGCTGTCTGGTCATAAGGAGAATGATATTGTTGCCGCCCGTAGTATTGAATAAAAGGGAAGCCAGGGAGCATTTGGCCTCCCTTGATCAAAAATATATAATATTATAGCCAATCAGCATTGAGCTAAACTGAGAGAGCTGTGAATGGTCCTGGCGCAACACCAAAAAAGTATCAAGGGAAGCCAGTTTGGATTTGGCTTCACACCAATCACATCACATCAAAAAACAAACATCGTTGACAGAAAAAATGAATCAAATAGCTACCCGGACTATTTGCATTAACCCACCCCCCCACCACCCCCATATTACCTCGACTAACCTGTACCCCCACACATTGACTCGGTACCGGTAACCGCTGTATATAGCCTCGCTATTGTTATTTTAGAAAATATTTATATTCTTAAGACTGCATTATTGTTTAAGGGCTTGTAAGTAAGCATTTCACGTTAAGGTCTACCTGTTGTATTCAGTACAATTTTATTTGTGTTGTGTTGTTGTCCTCCGGTGGCTAGCTATCAAGCTAAAATTGGCCTTTTCCTAAATTAGCCATGGATGGAGATAGGAGTTTGGACTTGTGGTTTTACTTAATTCTCCGTAATGTCCAATGGTTATACCGGCGATTCTGATCCAACCATACGTTCTTACAGTGTCCCCCTGGCCTGAGAGGATAGAAGTCCAATATGTAGCTAGATGTAGTAGGCAAATGTTAACTACCTGGCTTATCGTTGCCCATCAAAGGAAGTTAGGATAGCGAGCAAGCATTTAAGCCAGGTAGCCTAGGACAACAAAAACTAAGTGAGTAGGCTACAGTCATAGACCGTTTCAGCAACATGAAAGAGAGGAGGATGGCATTGGCGTTTCTCTACAGATAGGGTGAGTCAACATGTTTTTTCTACCTGCAAGCACACACACTTTATTAGACTAAGCATGGGAGATTCGATGATATTTAAATGTTGAAATGGTGCTGGAAAAGTGGAGGAAACGGCTGTTGTCTTTGGAACTCTCCATGGTTCTAAATCAATAGTTGTTTAGTAGTCCAAAAATGTTGGAAACATTAACTTGCTTGACCATGCTGTAGGTAATGTAACTGTTTGTTACACGCAATATGCTTTGTGGACTTCACTGGACAAAGTTTGCTCTCCAGTTTTGTGATGAAACAAAGGTGTGGTTGAATTTATTCTGCCACTATGTCTTCTTATTGTCTTGGCTTTAGGCCTATATATCATGGTGGCAAGGCATATGAACTAACAGGTTATAGAGCTAACAACACAATTACCACAACGCATAGGTTGTAATATGGCTTCTTTTTTTCTGATTTTACCCACGCACCGCTATTGGTCATGTCATTTTAATCGTCTGTGAACAAACGTGATTAAGGGAAACGTGATTAAGTGAAACGTGATTAAGGGAAACGTGATTAAGTGAAACGTGATTAAGGGAAACGTGATTAAGTGAAACGTGATTAAGTGAAACGTGATTAAGTGAAACGTGATTAAGTGAAACGTGATTAAGTGAAACGTGCTCTGCTGATCATGTTTAAAACATTTCAACCTCACCACGGTATCCTGAGTGCTGATTTACAGTATCAGTCTCACTCCGCAGGTCAACAGTATATCCAACTGGCTTAAGTCAACAGTCCCTTGATCTGCTTCCAACACTGCTATTAAGCTTAAACTGTTTTACAGCTGGGCAGGAAAACACAGTTTATTTTCTCAGTAGATACTGTATATTTTTCCCCTTGGAGAAGTATCAGCATTTTTTTCAATTTAAGT
Organism: Oncorhynchus mykiss; assembly: GCF_013265735.2. Classification (NCBI taxonomy): domain Eukaryota; kingdom Metazoa; phylum Chordata; class Actinopteri; order Salmoniformes; family Salmonidae; genus Oncorhynchus; species Oncorhynchus mykiss. Next base: position 44,052,393 of record NC_048583.1, on the reverse strand, counting down.
ATCAGAATTTTTCAACTTATCCTCCGGTCAAGTTCTTTTGTGTGTTTCAATGTTCCCTTCCAGCCGAATGGGTCAAAGCCCCCATAACCCGTCAGGCCAACAGCGTGATGCAGCTGGATGACCAGTATGCAGATGATTAGTAGTACAGCCATGGAATTCCCCTTGTCTCACTCAATTGTCTTACTTTACAACATACATAATGCAGGCACATGCAAAAGTACTTAGAGCGTGATAATAAAACAACTCTATGGATAAAGCAGCACCGGTTAGGTCGGCATTGCACTAAGAACCAGACAATATACGCTGTAAACCTGGCAGAATCCATTCCCAGCAAAACAAATCAATTGTTAAAATGCCACCAAGTAAAACAGCTGCACTGCCAACACTGGAACACTTTCACATTTAGCTGTCTCATCTCTATTTTTGTATTTAAGCCTCAGTTTTGGGTTTGTTCACATTTTTGACAGTGTGCGGGTCTCCATCTTTCTTAGTATTCATGAAGAAGTACAAAATGGATCTAACAATTATAGAGACAGCACAATCATTTAATTGTGGAAGATGGGAAGATTATATTCCCTGCCATGCCTTTATGTTGGGAAAATGTTCTCATCCTATCAAATCAAGACTGTTTGGCTCCTGAAGTCCATTTTCAATATCTAACCTTTCAACAGTGAGACCGTTCTGTCTGCTTAGATTTAAAATGGCTTACTGGAATGATTTGTCTCTTGGTCCTCGCTGGTCTGAGACTCCCCACTCTGTTCATGTACTGCTTCACTGCATCTGTAGTCCAGCCAGGTATGTCACAGCCAGTGGTGGAAAAAGTACCCAACTGTCATACTTGAGTAAAAGTAAAGATACCTTAATGGAAAATGACTCAAGTATAAGTACAAGTCACCCAGTAAAAACTACTTGAGTAAAAGTCTAAATGTATTTTGGTTTAAAATATACTTAACTATCAAAAGTAAAAGTATAAATAATTTCAAATGCTTTATATTAAGCAAACCAGATTGCACCATTTTCATGTTTTTTTTTAATTCACGGAAAGCCAGGGGCACACTCCAACACTCAGACATCATGTCGGTTTAGTGAGTCCGCCAGATCAGAGGCAGTAAGGATGACCAGGAATGTTCGGTTGATGAGTGAATTTTACTATTTTCCATTCAAAATGTATGGAAAATACATTCAAAATGTATGGAAAATACATTCAAAATGTATGGAAAACACATTCAAAATGTATGGAAAATACATTCAAAATGTATGGAAAATACATTCAAAATGTATGGAAAATACATTCAAAATGTATGGAAAATACATTCAAAATGTAACGGGTACTTTTGGGTGTCAAGGTAAATGTATGGAGTAAAAAGTACAATATTTTCTTTAGGAATGTAGTGAAGTAAAAGTAGTCAAAAATATAAATAGTAAAATAAAGTACAGATACCCCAGAAAACTACTTAAGTAGTACTTTAAAGTACTTTTTACTTATTAAGTACTCTACACCACTGGTCACAGCCATGGATACCTGACCCAAACCACTCGTATGCAATGAAGCAGGAAGTTGAGAAATATGAAATATATATTTTTCCTGTACACTAAATCACACATATTCAAACATCACATCATTTCAATGAATTTCCCCAAATTGCAATCCAGCGCAGTGACATGCAGAAACATACATATTTAGAGAAGTTAAATTGGCACCATTGGGACTATCTTATCCAGCAGAGATAATTCAATGCTGTTGCATAACCTCAATGTCCTGAATATTATGAAAAAACAATATTGAGAGAAACACAGGTAGGTAGTTATTTCATTTGGGTCCATAGCACAGGCAGTATCAGGTTTCCCTTCTGCATATGTCAGATAAAAGACTCCTGGTAATGAGAGTTAATGTGATCTTTGACCCACAGCGCTCACACACCCCTGCAGCGTGAGAGGAATGGTGAGGACTGGAGATAGAGGTGGGCACCATGCCACATGGGGTTCATGTCACCTCTGAGACAATACAGACTGGTACACTGATCAATATAGATATCTGGTTACATCTTAGGCTGAATATACTGTAGTTAAATCTAGACGTCTCCATATCTGGATGTGTTTCCAAGAGAATGAATCCATTCTCTGACAACAGTTCTTGTCAGACCCTTGCGTGCAGTGTCGATGTTAGAAAGAGAGGTGGAGGCAAGGGGGTATATATGATCCTGAGTGATTTTACAGGGCAGATGATTTTGTTACAGGTCACTGTTTATTCTCTTCAGTACTTATTTTGACTCTGTCCCAGTGATTGGCATTTCGACAAGAGCTGGTTGGGCTGTCTTAGCTGTCATCCCAAAGTCTGGAATGTCCAGCACGCAGGAAATTCCAGCTTTGGAAAATTCAGCCCTTATAAGTATCTAAAAGCCCAAACCACAAAAAAATGTGGTTCAACAATGACAGTGGTCAGTGAGAGGATAGCTCAAAATATTAGAGTATGGCGTAAGCAGGTATTGTGCGAGGGATCATTCTAACAGCTGAGCATAAGTTGAAGCCATTCAAATGACAGAAGGGCATTCATGAGTCTGCTGTGGCTGGTCTGGATGCTACTCCACTACTGGCCATCTGTCTCCCCTGGATAGCTGAGATTCCTGTCTGTCCGACCTGGGATCAGGTCACTCTCAGTCTCTCTTAGGATCAAGTAACTGTCTTTCATCGCTTACTTCACATCTATTTTCTGGACAGCTACTGTAAACTGGTCAAATGAAGGATCATCTTCCCAGCATGGCCTTACTGTAAAAAATGCTTTTTGTGGACTGTCTTAGAGACTTGTTTTAGGAGACTGTGGTTCTGATTTGGAAAACCCTAGAGAATAGAAATAAGCTACTGGAGTACAATCAGAGTGTCACTGTTCAATTCAGAGGGATATTTTTGTGTATGTTTAATAATAATTATAATTCATTATACAGAATAACCTCAAAGCGCATAAAATTACATAACTTTTTTTTACATTAAAATAATTGACGAGAATGGGCAATTGACACAAAGAACACGGCTGATGCTACCAGGTGTTATCAAATGAAGCTGGATTTGTCACATGCTTCATAAACAGCAGGTGTAGACTAACAGTGAAATTCTTATGCCAAATCTTTTCAGCCTCCGGAGGGGGAAGATACTTTTTTGTGCCCTCTTCACAGCTGTGTCGGTGTGTGTGGACCTTGATAGATCCTTAGTTATGTGGATACCGAGGAACTTGAAGCTCTCGACCCACTCCACAACAGCATCGTCGATGGGAATGAGAGCATGCTCGGCCCTCCGTGTCCTGTAGTCCATGATCAGCTCCTTTGTCTTACTGACGTTGAGGGAGAGGTTGTGGTCCTGGCACCATACTGCCAGGTCTCTGACCTCCGCCCTATAGGCTGTCTAGTCGTTGTTGGTGGTCAGGCATACCACCGTTGTGTTGTCGGCAAACATAATGATGGTGTTGGAGTCGTGTGCAGCCTCACAGCCATGGGTGAACACGGAGTACAGGAGGGGACTAATCATCCACCCCTGAGGGTCAGCATGGTGGAAGTGTCGTTGCCTACCCTCACCACCTGGGGGCGGCCCGCCAGGAAGTCCAGGATCCAGTTGCAATGGGAGGTGTTCAGTCCTAGGGTCCTTAGCTTAGTGGTGAGTTTGGAGGGCACTTTGGTGTTGAACGCTAAGCAGTAGTCAATGAACAACATTCTCACATAGACGTTCCTCTTGTCCAGGTGGTAAAGAACATCGTGGAGTGCAATAGAAACTGTTCCGTCATTCCAACCAGGTGTTTTAACCGACGTATGCATAATTCGATTTTGACCTTATGCCGATTAAGATAAGCAGACTATCGCATAATCTGCCTACTGTCATAATCTGTTTAATATTGAATTATTAGTGTGCATATAAACTCAATGTCTCCGACAGACAAGAGCCATGGTGTTTACTCATTCTGGTGTGAGCAGTATGAATGTTATGAATTGAAAGTCCCTAATCACACAGTATGATCATCATTTATCAGGGTCTGATGTGCTGGGGTACAGCTTTTTGCTTCACAATCCTGCCATCACAGTTTCGTTCTAAACAGAGGCTGCTCTGTTAATGTGCTGCAGACAGTCCTACTGTATACCTCCCACCCCCAAACAAAAACATGCAACATGCACGCGTGTACACACACACAAGTTGAAGTGTACAGTAGCAGGAACATAGTGCTGCCAACAACGGTAGCGGCGTTGCCTCGAAATATGATAACCCCTCCTCTCCTCCCTAGGGATTTCTCATAAAACCTTCAGCCAGAGAGAGAGGAGAACTAGAAAGGTCTCCTTTGTAGTTAGCAGAGCCAGGCTTTTTTGAATTATTGCACTTTCTACACCAAAAGTATATGGGTAATGAAATGGCCATCTAAAACAACTGCTTTTTATACTTTAAATGAATGCAAAGTTTTGGTTAAAGGTTTGGTTAAATTCCTTTGAATGTAATATCAGAAGGCTGAGGAGCCATGGCTGCGCCTTTCTGTCACGGTATTCTTCGTGAGAAGGAGAGTCGGACCAAAATGCAGCGTGTAGATTGCGATCCATGTTTTAATGAACAAACGTAAAACACGAATCAATACAAACACTACAAAATAAAGAACGTGATGAACGTAACGAAAACCTAAACAGCCTATCTGGTGAAAACACATAGACAGGAACAATCACCCACAAACACACAGTGAAACCCATGCTACCTAAATATGGTTCCCAATCAGAGACAATGACGAACACCTGCCTCTGACTGAGAACCATATCAGGCTGAACATAGAAATAGACAAACAAGACATGAAACATAGAATACCCACTCAGATCACACCCTGACCAATCAAAACATAGAAAATACAAAGTAAACTATGGTCAGGGCGTGACAGTACCCCCCCCCCAAGGTGCGGACTCCGGCCGCAAAACCTGAACCTATAGGGGAGGGTCTGGGTGGGCATCTGTCCGCGGTGGCGGCTCTGGCACTGGACGTGGACCCCACTCCATGACAGTTTTAATCCCCCTCCTAAACGTCCCTAAATAGGTTACCCACCACAATGATAACATGGGACAGAGGGACAGCTCGGGACAGAGGTAACTCGGGACAGATGGGTAGCTCAGCACTGAGAAGAAGCTCAGCACTGAGAAGAAGCCCAGGCAGGTAGTAGAAACTACCAGAACCTGGCTGGCTGGCGGTTTCAGCAGATCCTGGTCGGCTGGCGGTTTCAGCAGATCCTGGTCGACTGGCGGTTTCAGCAGATCCTGGTCGACTGGCGGATCTGGGAGAATCTGGTCGACTGGCGGATCTGGGAGAATCTGGTCGACTGGCGGATCTGGGAGAATCTGGTCGACTGGCGGATCTGGGAGAATCTGGTCGACTGGCGGATCTGGGAGAATCTGGTCGACTGGCGGATCTGGGAGAATCTGGTCGACTGGCGGATCTGGGAGAATCTGGTCGACTGGCGGATCTGGGAGAATCTGGTCGACTGGCGGATCTGGGAGAATCTGGTCGACTGGCGGATCTGGGAGAATCTGGTCGACTGGCGGATCTGGGAGAATCTGGTCGACTGGCGGATCTGAGAGAGTCTGGACGACTGGCAGATCTGGGAGAGTCTGGTCGACCGGCAGATCTGGGAGAGTCTGGTCGACCGGCAGATCTGGCTGCTCCATGCTGACTGGCTGCTCAATGCTGACTGGCAGCTCTGGCGGCTCCTTGCAGACTGGCAGCTCCTTGCAGACTGGCAGCTCCTTGCAGACTGGCAGCTCCTTGCAGACTGGCAGCTCCTTGCAGACTGGCAGCTCTGGCTGCTTCATGTAGACTGACAGCTCTGGCTGCTCCTTGCAAACTGACAGCTCGGGCTGCTTCATGCAGACGGACAGCTCTGGCTGCTCCATGCAGACTGACAGCTCAGGCTGCTCCATGCAGGCTGGCAGCTCCTTGCAGGCTGGCAGCTCCTTGCAGGCTGGCAGCTCCTTGCAGGCTGGCAGCTCCTTGCAGGCTGGCAGCTCCTTGCAGGCTGGCAGCTCCTTGCAGGCTGGCAGCTTTAGCGGCATCCTGCAGACAGGCAGCTCTGGCGGCTCCTTGCAGACTGGCAGCTCCTTGCAGACTGGCAGCTCCTTGCAGACTGGCAGCTCCTTGCAGACTGGCAGCTCCTTGCAGACTGGCAGCTCCTTGCAGACTGGCAGCTCCTTGCAGACTGGCAGCTCTGGCTGCTTCATGTAGACTGACAGTTCTGGCTGCTCCTTGCAAACTGACAGCTCAGGCTGCTCCATGCAGACGGACAGCTCAGGCTGCTCCATGCAGACTGACAGCTCAGGCTGCTCCATGCAGACTGACAGCTCAGGCTGCTCCATGCAGACTGACAGCTCCTTGCAGACTGGCAGCTCCTTGCAGACTGGCAGCTCATTGCAGACTGGCAGCTCATTGCAGACTGGCAGCTCGGGCTGCTTCATGCAGACTGGCAGTTCTGGCTGCGCTGAACAGGCGGGAGACTCCGACAGCGCAGGAGAGGAGAGAGGCTCCGGCTGCGCTGAACAGGCGGGAGATTCCGGCAGCGCAGGAGAGCAGAAAGGCTCTGGCTGCGCTGAACAGGCGGGAGACTCCGGCAGCGCAGGAGAGTAGAAAGGCTCTGGCTGCGCTGAACAGTCGGGAGACTCCGATAGCGCAGTAGAGAAGAGAGGCTCTGGCTGCGCTGAACAGGCGGGAGACTCCGGCAGCGCAGGAGAGGAGAGAGGCTCTAGCTGCGCTGAACAGGCGGAAGACTCCGATAGCGCATGAGATGAGAGAGGCTCTGGCTGCGCTGAACAGGCGAGGCGCACTGTAGGCCTGATGCATAGTGCTGGCACAGGACGTGCAAGGCTAGGGATGGGCACAGGAGGCCTGATGCGTGAGACTGGAACCAACTTCACCAGCCGACTAAAACGGACCTCAGGACGAGTATGGAGCGCTAACCCAGGTGCCATCAAATCCCTGACACGTTCCGTCAGGCGAATTCTATGCAAAATGCACCAACACAGCAACTCCCTCATTTCTCTCTCCTCCAATTTCCCCATTAACTCATTCAGTCTCTGTTTCACTCACCTCCAACACCGGCTCTGGTTCTGCTCTCCTTGGCTCCTCACGATAAACAGGGAGAGTTGGCTCAGGTCTGGCTCCTGACTCTGCCACACTCTCCCTGAGCCCCCCCCCAAGAATTTTTTTGGGCTGACTATGGGGCCTCCGTCCGCGCCGCCTTGCTTGCTTCGCAAACTCCATTCTCCTATATCCTTCCGCGCACTGCTCCATCGAATCCCAGGCGGGCTCCGGCACTCTCCCTGGGTCGGCCGCCCACCTGTCGATCTCCTCCCAAGTCGTATACTCCATACTGCACTCCTCTTTGGGCTGCTCCTGTTGTTTCTTCTCCCGCTGCACCTTTGGGCGGCTACACTCCCCTGGTTTAGCCCAGGGTCCTCTCCCGTCGAGGATTTCCTCCCATGTCCAGAAATCCTTATTGCGCATCTCCTCGCGCTGCTCCTGCCTGTTGACACGCTGCTTGGTCCTTTTGTGGTGGGTGATTCTGTCACGGTATTCTTCGTGAGAAGGAGAGTCGGACCAAAATGCAGCGTGTAGATTGCGATCCATGTTTTAATGAACAAACGTAAAACACGAATCAATACAAACACTACAAAATAAAGAACGTGATGAACGTAACGAAAACCTAAACAGCCTATCTGGTGAAAACACATAGACAGGAACAATCACCCACAAACACACAGTGAAACCCATGCTACCTAAATATGGTTCCCAATCAGAGACAATGACGAACACCTGCCTCTGACTGAGAACCATATCAGGCTGAACATAGAAATAGACAAACAAGACATGAAACATAGAATACCCACTCAGATCACACCCTGACCAATCAAAACATAGAAAATACAAAGTAAACTATGGTCAGGGCGTGACACTTTCCTTGATTACACTTGTTGATACTGGCGTAAAATAGCTGCCTGGAACCAAGGCTATTACACAACACAACACACAATCAGCGCAATTTAGTTAAGTTAATACGAAATCATGTACAAACCCTGATAAGCCAAACACATGGGCATGAATCAGTTCATTTCTTTTTTAAATTTTTGGGGGGATTTGTGTGTATTTCTTGGTATTACTACACTGTTGGAGCTAGAAACATAAGCATTTAGCTGCACCTGCGACAACATCTGCAAAATATGTGTCTGTGACCAATACAATTTGATTTGATTTGGATTTGGTTTGATAGTGTCATTTAATGTGATGATTGGATGAATGGGAAGAGGCAAACCAGTGACATAGTAATCCAGTACATTGACAATAGGGGAAAAGAGAAGACAAACAGCAACAATAGTGGTATGGAAACACAAAGTGAAGAAGGGCCATTGGAAAGAGGGAAATGGAAAATAACATCACTAGTTTGTGGATTAGACGTTCTGACAATGTAAACTGAGCTCTACTTCAAAATATTTTGCTGACATCTTAAGTGTTGGAAAAACCCAAAACAGAATCGTCAACCCAGAGATAAAAAAGGCTGTTTATTTGAGATGTCAGAAGGATTACCAAAGGCTTTGTCTGTAGTCTTAATCAGCCTGGTTTGCATTGTTACTTTAATGATATAAACAAGGGTCTCAACTTAATGGTCCCGGTGTGGTTACTTTTCTGTGGTTGCTAAATGACAATGTCACAGCTCATTACTTTCTTTTCATAGTGACACACACGTTACATTACATGTATTATTAATAGATGTATTATTAGAGGCATATTTTAGATTAGTTGGCCTTGATTATAAATGTATGATGTTTTTATTTCATTTTGTATTTTATCATCATGATTTCTATTTTTGCCTTTGTTGAGCTTTGAGACAAGGCCATATCTGTCACAGGCGTCTTAAGAAGTGGACCAAAGTGCAGCGTGGTGAGTGTACATATTCCTTTTATTTATAGAAAATGTAGCCAACAAAACAAGGAAACGACCATGAAGCTTATGTTCGGCTATAATGCCTCTACCAAAGTCAACTACCCACACTGAAAGGAGGGAAAAGGGGCTACCTAAGTATTATTCCCAATCAGAGACAACGATAGACAGCTGTCCCTGATTGAGAACCATACCCGGCCACAACATAGAAATAAAGAAACATAGAAAACAAAACATAGAATGCCCACCCCACATCACACCCTGACCTAACCAAATAGAGAAATAAAACGGCTCTCTAAGGTCAGGGCGTGACAATATCTCATATTTAATTTCACTTGCAGAACAGGCCCCGAAACAGAGATGAAAGAGGTCAATTGAATGGTAAGTCACGGCGCAAAAAGGTTTGGGCACCACCAAGTGAGCCCAAGCGTGTCATCACAAAATTATCCAGGTGAATGGATTAAGATTCACCAAATAAGAGAGAATATGTTGTCTGTAATAGAATGTTAATATAGGTAACACTTTACTTGACACCCAGCGTCATAACGTGTTATGACACGGTCATAACCATGTCATATGTCATAATAGCTGACATAACCTGTCATAACCTGTTATAATATGGTCATAACACTGTCATGACACATATATTTAAACCTGTTGTGACATATGTTGCGTTATTTAATGACACCTACATAAGAGTGTCAAAACCTACCACACAAGGCAAAACAGTTCATTACACCATAGCCTACGCGTCAACCGTACGTTTATGATACACAGTACCGGTCAAACGTTTGGACTCACCTACTCATTCAAGGCCTTTTCTTTATTTTTACTATTTTCTACATTGTAGAATAATAGTGAAGACATCAAAACTATGAAATAACACATATGGGATCATGTAGTAACCAAAAAAGTGTTAAACAAATCAATCAAATCAATAATTTACCTTGATGACAGCTTTACACACTATTGGCATTCTTCCAACCAGCTTCATGGGGAATGCTTTTTCAACTTGTCTTGAAGGAGTTCCCACATATGCTGAGCACTTGTTGGCTGCTTTTCCTACACTCTGAGGCCCATCTCATCCCAAACCATCTCAATTGGGTTAAGGTTGGGTGATTGTGGAGGCCAGGTCATCTGATGCAGCACTCCATCACTCTCCTTCTTGGTCAAATAGCCCTTACACAGCCTGGAGGTGTGTTGGGTCATTTTCCTGTTGAAAAACAAATGACAGTCCCACTAAGCGCAAACCAGATGGGATACCGTATTGCTGCAGAATGCTGTTGTAGCCATGCTGGTTAAGTGTGCCTTGAATTCTAAATAAATCACAGACAGTGTCACCAGCAAAGAACCCCCCACACCATCACACCACCTCCTCCATGCTTCACGGTGGGAACCACACATGCGGAGATCATCCATTCACCTACTCTGCGACACGGTGGTTGGAACAAAACATCTCTAATTTCGACTCATCACACCAAAGGACAGATTTCCACTGGTCTAATGTCCATTGCTAGTTTTTCTTTGCCCAAGCAAGTCTCTTCTTCTTTTTGGTGTCACTTAGTAGTAGTTTCTTTGCAGCAATTTGACCATGAAGGTCTGATTCACGCAGTCTCCTCTGAACAGTTGATGTTGAGATGTGTCTGTTACTTGAACTCTTGAAGTCTTTATTTGGGCTGCAATTTCTGAGCTTGGTAACTCTAATGACCTTATCTTTCTCTCAGCACACATCAAAGCTGCAGGCTAAAGTTAAATCTTGACTTGATTTCCTCTATCGTAATCGTTCTTCTTTCACCTCAGCTGCCAAACTAACCCTGATTCAGATGACCATCCTAACCCTGCTAGATATTTGGAGACGCAATTTATTGAACGGCAGGTAAGGGTGCTCTCAAGCGGCTAGATGATCTTTACCATTCGGCCATCAGATTGGCCACCAATGCTCCTTATAGGACACATCACTGCACTCTATACTCTTCTGTAAACTGGTCATTTCTATATACCCATCGCAAGACCCACTGGTTGATGCTTATTTATTAAACCCTCTTAGGCCTCGTCTTTTCAGTTTGCTGCAGCTAGCGACTGGAACGAGCTGCAACAAACATTCAAATTGGACAGTTTTATCTCAATCTCTTCATTCAAAGACTCAATGATGGACACTCTCAATGACAGTTGTGGCTGCTTTGCGTTATTTATTGTTGTCTCTACCTTCTTGCCCTTTGTTCTGTAGTCTGTGCCCAACAATGTTTGTACCCTGTTTTGTGATGCTACCATGTTGTGCTGCTGGCATGTTGTGTTGCTACCATGTTGTTGTCATGATGTTGTTACCATGCTGTGTTGTCATGTGTTGCTACCATGCTATGTTGTCATCTTAGGTCTCTCTTTATGTAGTGTTGTCTTTCTTGTCGGGATGTGTGTTTTGTCCTATATTTTTATTTTATTTATTTGTATTTTTAATTTCAGCCCCCATCCTCGCAGGAGGCCTTTTGCCTTTTGTTAGGCCATCATAGTAAATAAGAATTTGTTCTTAACTGACTTGCCTAGTTAAATAAAGGTTCAATAAAACATATAAATCCTCTGCAGCAGAGATAACTCTGGGTCTTCCTTTTCTGTAGCAGTCCTCATGAGAGCCAGAGGTGGATGGTTTTTGCGACTGCACACACATTTTCCGTATTGACTAACCTTCATGTCTTGCAGTAAGGATGGACTGCCACTTCTCTATGCTTATTTCAGCTGTTCTTGCCATAATATGGACTTGGTATTTTACCAAATAGGGCTATCTTCTGTATACCACCCCTACCTTGTCACAACACAACTGATTGGCTCAAATGCATAAGTTAACTTTTAACAAGACCCAATTGAAATGCATTCCAGGTTACTACCTCATGAAGCTGGTTGAGAGAATGCACCTACCCCAGTGCTCAGTTGCTGATGACTGGGTTGAATGCAGGAGCAGATTTCAGGAGCAGATGACTGATATAAGGTCATGTACGTGATATGCCTATCTGCCTTATATGATTATGATGGTCATAATGCTTCTTGCCAGTGCCATAAGGTGTATTTTCTTAGTCTAAGTGAGTGACACAGGATGGTCATAATGCTTCATGACAGTGCCATAAAGTGTATTTTCTACAAGTTATTTAAAATATGGTGAAAAAAATATTACTGTAAAGAATTCATTACAACAAAAACAAAGAATTTAAGAGAACTTTCAAACGAAAGGAAATGTCTCCCCAGGGAAAAAAATGTGTGTTCTGGCACTCTTATGTAGGTGTCATAACCAGCCATAAAATAACGCAATAATGTCACAACAGGTGTAAATATATTTGGTCATGACAGTGTTATGACCATATTATGATAGGTTATGACACATTACGTCAGCTGCTATGACATATTATGACATGGTTATGACAGCATCATAACGTGTTATGACACTGGGTGTCAAGTACAGTGTTAATATAACCTTAATATACTGTACCTAGAAAAAGCATTTTGACCAAATCGCTGTTGTCCCAGGTGATTAAGAAATGAAGTTCAACAGCTGACAAATAACATGGGTCTCAACCCATTGTAATTACTTCACTACACTTGCATTTGATTTGTATTTATCATTCTCCAGATTACAGGCCATTTCTTGATAGGAAACAAGACTGGATAACACAGTTCTCATAATCTATTTACTCCTCCGTTTGAAATCTGTAATTTTTCTGGGGTTCTGGGGTTCTGCCCGCTAATGTTAGGCTGATGGTAAAATTGGGGAATTTACCACAAACACCAGTAGAATCAACAGTGTTCGAAAAATGAGGACCACATTTCTGTTTTATGGACACCAATTTCTGTCTGTTAGCAATCTTGTTTGGATAAACGGGACATCCTCTGTCTATTCATCTTGTCTACTTGACATCCAAGGGTAGTAGATTGTAAGCAGACCACCACTTCCATCATTGTAGGTTTGTATGTCAAATCTTTGAGTCTGGCTATCCAGAGGATACCATACTCTTGAAGAAAAACTTTTGAGACTCATCATGTACAGTGATCGATAACATGAGTTGAAACATCATCAGTGAACTGTGAAAAGACATATTTAAGATAAACCTGAACATCTGGAAATGAGCTTGGAAGTTTCTATAGACATACCGTGCCATCATTTCTAATGAGAGGTCGCTGAGCTAATGAGAGCCCTGTCTGGAAGGTGAAAATGAATGTCATTTGAGCTAATATTTTGTTGCAAGTGCTGTTAGAACACACAAAAAATGATTTAGGAACACATCGCATACTGAAACCAACTTAACATGGATAAAATAACTCATCCATCATTTATATGTCCTTCTACACATGCATTTCACAGACTGGTGCTCATCTGTCGGTGATAGACCAGATTCCTTTGAGATTAGTAAAACATAAAAGTGTTCCGCAATGAACAGAATATAAACTATTTCTTAGATGTTTTTATACTTTTCATACCACTTTCATTGAAACAATGTGTGTTATTGTCGTTAATGTTAGCAGTCCGCATACACATCTCAGTGGTCTGTTCTTATGTCTAATTTCCTGCAGGTTCCCTTAACCCTGCTCACAGCTCCTCTTGGCTCTCCAGGTCTCTGGGCTCTGGTAGAACCTGGATAATAGATATCCCAGCTAGGGGTTCCGGTAGATGCTGTTGTTCATTGCTGTGGTTCAGCAGGTTACACACCCCTGTGTTACGCCTCCCAATGGGAACACCACCGGAACGTGTCAGTCATGAGACTCAGCAATCAGCAGCAACCTAGAAGACCAAAAACAATCTGTGTCTGTTTCTCCACTTTCATTGACGCAGTACATCTCAGAGGGCACATGCCCGCTGCATGGGACCTCCAGCGTAGATGCAGTACATTCTGTGAGTGTCCATGAAGCAGTAGCTAACCCTGTGGGACAATGAAATTAATGGGTAGGTAATTATGTGACTGGGTCTCTCAGTGGAACTGTTGCGCTGTGTCATGTCATATTGAACAGCTCATCCATCAGCAAAGCTGGCGTTCACCACCTCCCCTTTCAGCAGATGTCACAATGGCCTTCCAGGGCCAAGACTTACAGGCCCAGTACAGGTCCATCTATCTGTAAACAAACCATGGGCACCAGTCACTGTACAACACTGTCAGTTACATCGCCTTTCTGATCACAGGGTTGGTTAAAGCCCCACACTGGAGCCTGTGATGTTGAACCTGAGTAGGAAAATGTAATGTTCGTCCATACGATCTGATGATCGCATGAACTAGGTCATGTAACTAAAAGAAACTGGATGGATGTCGCTAACAGAAATGTTCTTTAGGTAGTTCTTTCTTCAGCATACGGTTGAAAGACTTTTGTTGAAGGAGCAAGAAGTGTGTATTGTAGCACTATGAGGAAGTTGGCCTCATAAGAGCAAGTTAAGTTGTAGAAACACTATGGTCATTATACCCAACACAAAAATACGAGGCAGATGCAACTGATCTAAAAACCCGAGCAGATGTTTGTGTTTCTCCGCATTGTGACATTTTACTTTTGCTTTTGGATGAAAGAAAAGAGACGAGGATCAAATGAATGCATTACCACCCCATGGTCCTGATTAATGTCAAGAAACTTCAAAGCAGATTTGAAGTAAATAAATAAACAAGACCCAAATATCTAATGAGTGATACATGTAGTGTCTGAGTTTGAGTAACATGTCCATGTTGTACACAGCTGCCCCAGCTACCAACTGGAAAATATTGCATGAATCTGTCTGGTGACTGTGACTGTGTGCCAGAGAAGTCACAGACATCGTTTAGACTGTTATCATTTTGCTCTTGGCTCGTTATCCAGCAACACAATGGAGCTTTGCCTCCCATTTGAATGTTTAGCAATGTATATATTTTTCTTTGATATATTGTTATTCTACTTTTGTAAACATGTACAACTTTAGTACAAACTCACGTGTCTCTGTAAGTACCCTCAAACAGCAGTATGACGATACAGGAAATCTCCCTGAGCAACGTATGATGTACTATTGCAAAGGAACCGACTACCCAAAACCTACGTTTACACCATACTCGCAAAGTCTAGGGTCTCTAGGCTTGCCTAGTTGTCCTGGTAAACTGACTATGTGTGCGCATTGATGTGAAAGTCTGAATGTGAGGTCGGTGTTGGAGACCTGGAGACAGCGGGTTGGGTGTACCTGGAGACAGCGGGTTCGCTTACCGGGGATTCAGGTAGGCAGCTTCTGCATGACTCCGCAAGCGGGTTGTTGATGTTCAGTTGTTGACAAACAATAAATAATAATACGAAAAAAGATACAAACACAAAAGCCCTGCAGATCGGGAGGTCACAATGATCAGCTCGGTAATCCCACCAAGCTGTGCACACCACCAAATTCTTATGCAGACCGAAGCTTCCTTACCTGGCCCCCCAGCTGCCACTGGCCCCTAGGGGTAGGATCTGTATCATGATAATGTGCTGAATAACTGTGGCCTACCGTTTTTACCTACCTACTACATAACACTATGCAAACACTGTGTGTGATAGGGCACTACAGTAGTACTATGGAGAGACCCCCCCCCCCTCCCCCCCATTCTCTCCCCCCGTCTAGGTTAGGGTTAGACCTCCCAGACTGCCTCCCACCACCGCTCTCCCTCCATAACATCTGGAGAAAGACACAGTGAGCCAAAACACTGGGGTGCTCAGATGGTCCCATGAGATCCAGCTGCTACATACTTCAGCTTTACCGTAAATGCGGTGACATGGAAACATGAGTTATACAGTTTCAGATGGAGGGAGCTTCTCTCTGTAGGGACAGACAGGGGCAGGCCTCCGACAGGAACAATAAAAGGATTGCTGGTAATCAGGGTGACAAAGTCAACAAATATTTCACACAATTTTTGGAGAATAGAGCATTCCTTTGACTCCTGCTTGTTCCAGTAAATCTAATGGGTAGGCTTATGTCTTCGAATGCAGGTTTGAGTTTCATCTGTTATCCTTGGGATCCTCGTTGAGATGCTTTTTACAACATGCTGTAGCCTTCTCTGTTTGTTTCCTTCACAATCTGTGTGCCAAAATCTGCAGAAATGTTTGATGAAAATAGTGTCTGTAAAATATATAATACATGTAACATGTTCAGAACACATGATTTGTGTTTTGTTTCTAGCCCTAGCTTATGAGTCTTCTGACTTTAGTCACTGCTATATACACTGAGTATACAAAACTTTAAGAACACCTTCTTGATATTGAGTTGCACCCCTTTTACCATCAGAACAGCCTCAATTCGTCAGGGCATGGACTCTACAAGGTGTCGAAAGTGTTCCACAGGGAGGCTGGCCCATGTTGACTCCAATGCTTCCCACAGTTGTCAAGTTGGCTGGATGTCCTTTGGGTGGCGTACCAATCTTGATACACAGGGGAAACTGTTGAGCATGAAAAACCCATCAGTGTTGCAGTTCTTGACACAAACCCTTATTTTACCAGGTAAGTTGACTCATTTCCATCAACGACCTGGGGAATAGTTACAGGGGAGAGGAATGAGCCAACTGGACTTTGGGGATGATTAGGTGGCCATGATGGTTAGATTGACAATTTAGCTAGGACACCAGGGTTAACACCCCTACTCTACAATATGTGCAATGGGATCTTTAGTGACCACAGAGCATCAGGACAACCATTTTAACTTTCCATCAAAAGACAGCAACATACACAGGGCAATGTCCCCAATCACTGCACTGGGATATACAGTATATTTTTTTTACCAAGGAAAGAGTGCTTCCTACTTGCCCTCCAACACTACTTCCAGAAGCATATGCCATACAACTCTCCTTCCGTGGCCTCCAACTGCTCAAAAATGCAAGTAAAACTAAATGCATGCTCTTCAACCGATCACTGCTCACACCTGTCTGCCCACCCAGCATCACTACTCTGGACAGTTCTGACTTAGAATATGTGGACAACTATAAATACCTAGGTGTCTGTTTAGACTGTAACCAGAACAAAGCCTCCTTCCCTCACGCCGCCAAACTTACCCTAGTAAAACTTACTATCCTACCGATCCTCGACTTCGGTGATGTCATCTATAAAATAGCTTCCAACACTCTGCTCAGCAAATTGGATGCAGTCTATCACAGTGCCATCCGTTTTGTTAACAAAGCGCCTTATACCACCCACCACTGTGACCTGTATGCTCTAGTCGGCTGGCCTTCGCTACATATTCGTCGCAAGACCCACTGTCTCCAGGTCATCTACAAGTCTATGCTAGGTAAAGCTCTGCCTTATCTCAGCTCACTGGTCACGATAACAACACCCACCCGTAGCACGTGCTCCAGCAGGTATATCTCACTGGTCCTCCCCAAAACCAACACCTCATTTGGCCTCCTTTCCTTCCAGTTCTCTGCTGCCAGTGACTGGAACGAATTGCAAGAATCGCTGAAGCTGGAGTCTTACATTTCCCTCACAAACTTTAAACATCAGCTATCTGAGCAGCTAACCTATCACTGCAACTGTACATAGTCCATCTGTAAATAGCCCACCCAATCTGCCTTCCTCATCCCCATATTGTTTTTATTTACTTTGCTGCTCTTTTGCACACCAGTATCACTACTTACACACCATCATCTGCTCATCATCATCTGCTCATCTATCACTCCAGTGTTAATCTGCTAAATTGTAATTACTTTGCTACTATGGCCTATTTATTGCCATACCTCCTCATGCCGTTTGCACACACTGAATATAGACTTTCTTTTTTTCTATTGTGTTATTGACTGTACGCTTGTTTATTCCATGTTCCGTGTTGTTGTTTCTGTCGCCCTGCTTTGCTTTATCTTGGCCAGGTCGCAGTTGTAAATGAGAACTTGTTCTCAACTAGCTTACCTGGTTAAATAAAGGTGAAATAAATAAGTAAATATTTTTACAAAAATACTTGTGTAAATGTGATATTTCATTGTTTTTAAATGTCTAGACCTGTTTTTGCTTCATCATTGTCACGCCCTGACTATAGAGAGCTTTTATTCTCTATGTTGGTTAGGTCGGGGTGTTATTTAAGGGTGGGTTATCTAGGTGAATCATTATTTTTATGTTGGCCTAGTATGGTTCCCAATCAGAGGCAGCTGTTTATCGTTGTCTCTGATTGGGGATCATATGTAGGTAGCCATTTTCCCATTTGTGCTTTGTGGGATCTTGTCTATGCCTGTGAGCATTATTTTAGCTTCACGTTTCGTTTGTTCATTTTGTTGTTTTGTTCTTTAAAGTTTTCTATTCCAAAATGAAGGATGGAAACAAACCACGCTGCATCTTGGTCCACTCCTTATAATGATCGTGGCAGTCATTATGGGGTATTGTGTGTAGATTGATGAGTAAAAACAATTTAATAGATTTTAGAATAAGGCTGTAACGTAACAAAATGTGGAAAAAGTCAAGGGGTCTGAATACTTTCCGAATGCATGTACGTACAAAAATAGAGTTAAACATCTCACACAATGTATACCGTTAACCTATTACAATTGGAGAAGGCTAACCCTAATGGAGGTCTGCTGGGTGTGCAGGGTTCTGTTTCAGCCCAGCAATAACACACCTGGTTCAACTTCTCAAGTCTTTGATGTCTGCTCACCCAGTAGATCAGGGATCAGCGGAGCAAGGCTGGCCACTGCTGGCATAGAGTTTTTTTCTTGCTTTCGTAATAATAGCCTACTTGTTACTTCTCAATGATCTATTGTTGTTTAAACTAAGATGTCTAATATTTACTTACGAGTTAGCTTATTTGTACATTTTGAAGTGATGATGTGTTTATTCTTCGAAGTGAAGTGTTTACATTTTTTGTAAATGTTAAACTATTATTCAAAGTGAACAAGTGTCAATGTTGATTTATCACATAACACAATCCTGCAATAAAGAGGTGTTCTGCCTGTAATGTCTCTGTTTCTGTGTTGCATTCTCAAATGAACATTTCTTGTTTGTCTAGTTCTCCAATGTGTTTTATTTGATTGCCACTCTCTCTCAGTAGATCAGCTATGTGAATCCATTGTGCAGCTTATCATATGGCAGGCATCGCCAATGCATCCATAGTCCAACAGTATGATGGCATTACTGGCCTTATGTGCATATGTCATCTGAATCAGAGAATAGCTAAACTCACACATTGCATACATGTTGAGCTATACGTTCTCATTTTAAAATGATAGACAATGTGTATTAGTAGACAATGTTTATTAGGCAAACTATGTACCCGATTCTGTACATGCCTTTTAAGTGCTTAAATATAAAATTGTTTAGTGCAAATCCAACCCTTGTAATGCAGGTACAGTATGAAAGTAAGGAAATGACAATTAGGCTACAGGAAATTAACATTACAGGTAACACTTTATGAGGTGTATTTTTTTATGTAATCATTTTAGCAATGTTGCTTGCAAAATGATTGAAGTTGTTCCCAAAGATAGGCAGTACATGATTGCTCTATGTATCACTGACCCTGGATAAGCTAGCGACTGGGCTAACGCATCTAACCTTTTATGTGAATAATAAGCAGTTTTTATTAACATTTTGTTTATAATCGTGAGATATATTTTATATTTAACTAGCCAGTAGCTAGCTAGTTAGTTGTACCTAAGTACAAGAAAAAAAGGTGCTATCTAGAATCTAAAAGGGTTCTTCGGCTGTCCCAACAAGAGATCCCCTTTTTGGTTCTACGTAAAACCGTTTCCACAGAGGGTTCTACCTGGAACCCAGAAGGGTTGTACCTGGAACTAAAAAGGGTTATTGTATGGGGACAGCCGAAGAATCTTTTGGATCCCTTTGTTCTAAGAGTGTAGCTTACAAGGTTAGTTGACTTTTCTCAAAACTAACCTAATGGTGGCTAGCTACTTCTTGTCCCTCATGCTAGCCTTTACAGACAAATATCACTTCAGAAACGTAAAAATAATACAATATTGATATGGCCAGCATTGTAGACCATTTCTCCCTTCTTGCTGCAGCTTTAGCTCATCTCAAAATAACATAGAAATGCTGTGAAAACCAGCATGCTGCAAACGCTAAAATATTTTGTCACCAGTGCCTGTTTTATTTTTTTACATTAGTCCTAACCCACTGTTGCTCCTACAGCACTAATCTGGTGAGCACCTTTGGAGCTCCGCCTAAGCAAAGCATTTGATTGGTTTGATGTGTTGCAAGGCATCCCTGATTTACACCGGGCTCCTCTTTAGCTGACTTCTGCCATAGAACTTCCCAAAGCTTCCCGTTTTAGGAAGCCTGGTTCGCGACGAGGCTAAGACCCATCCAGTGGACATCTGCTTCTACTTGGCGTTTCCCTGTAACAAATGACTGGAAATGATGCACAGTCAGTCTGGGAGAGTTCCATGCTGACCTCTCTGAGCTTTGGCATTAATCACTGTGTAGAGCCTGCATGTTCTCCAGTCTGATGACAGGTCTCACTGAACTGTTAACTGGTGCATATTGGATGACCATGTTTCACACTAGTAATGGGCTTATTCTAGAACTTACGGTAGAATCCATCTATGTCAAGGTATGCCTGACCAGGACATTATTGTAGGTGAATTAACAACATGTTGTTGGTTATAGATAACAACACCTGTCGTTGGTCCTCTCAAGTCTGGAGAAAATGAGAAGCTAAAAATACATTTTGACAGCATCATTGTGGAAATTAAACAAGAATAGGAAATACATACATGATCCAACATCAGAAGGCAATCTATCTTGTTCTGAGGAAATCCAGCCAAGCAAATGCATTCACCACTTCTTAGCTGTGCAGGGTTTCAATGAAAGCAACTGCGGCTGTGGTGCTAACATCTGGTCAAATAAAAGTTATAATTCAGTTGTATAATTTCTTAAGAAAACAATGCATTATTTCATGCTTGGAATTGTGTTATTCTTAATGTGAGTGCTTGAGGACAGGTATTTCTTCATTGATCATGAGTTTAAGGTACATTTACTGTGAGGAGACCAAAAGGAAAATATTCAAAGCTGAGCCTGTCTTCACTGTCCTCTTGGGTAACCATGTCAATAAGAGATGGACCCAAGTGTGTGCCCCAGACTGAAACAAAACACAAGCCCTATTTGGACGAGTGGTTACTTGCTGTTGAAGACACCCAGTCAACTCAATCATGAATCAAGGATAATCAAACATTTTTCCAACATTTCAAGCCTTATCCAAACAGGCCATAGTATCATAGTACCTCATGGAATTCCATGACGTATTTCCCAGAAAAAGTTAAAAGAATGTATGATTATCAACAACCATTTCCATGCAAGACTGTAACTGGTACCCCAACTGCCAATCAAAACTATAGTACCAACTTTGCTTGTTTTCACAAGGCAATGTAATGGCAGACTATTTTTACTGTGCTTCCATTTTCACTGATATTTCCATCCCTACAGATCCAGTATGTTTATTGAAGGATGGTTCAGCTTCACTTAAATTTCCGCATTTCCTTCACCACCCCCTGCAGCTTTAACTGAGGAGAAGAAAAATAGAGAGCTAAGGCAAAAGCTCTAATAGATTTTCAAGATGGTAGAGCCATGAACAGTAGTCAGCACTTCCATTTAAGTACTCTCCAAGCTGTTTGAGAGGGCCTCACAGACCAACTGGTAAAGGACTCTATTGGAGTCAAAGGGGTCAGGACCATGTCTGTGTTTGGGTACACTCTTAGGCAAAGTTCATAGGCACCAACAATGGCATGATTTCTCACTAGTACTTTGTTACAGCCATAGAACTAGAAACAGGGCAGAGAGAGAGAGATAGCTATAGGACACTCTTAGAAAAAAGGCTTCCAAAAGGGTTATTCGGCTGTTCCCATGGGAACATGTAGTGGATAACCTCTGTGGAAAGGGTTCTACATAGAACTCAAAAGGGTTCTTCAAATGGTTATCCTATAGGGACAGCCAAAGAAACATTTTAGGTTCTAGATAGCAACTTTTTTTCCAAGCGTGTAGATGGGAAGAAAGTGATAGTGGAAAGAACTGTTTTCTGCATTAACAACAATCCCTACCAAGGATGCCTTTATATTTCCTATCATGAGTATGTTCCATCTATTCCCATTTGGGGTTTGCTGGTATGGTATTTGGCAAAGTAACTCATTTTGACGGTCCAACTGTCTTTAATGATAAGCCTACAAAGCTTGGCAAACCTCTATTGATTGCCTGGAAGAATAACGATTGCCGCAGTAAATAAAGAGGCCTGTCTGCTTCATAATTATCTCATTTACTATGACCCTGACAACATCTGTATATTGGTTTACCAGAGGAGGGGAATGGTTGTACATGGCACTCTCCCCTAAGCCAAAACGGCCACTATTCTAGATGTGCCAGCTCCTTTGGAGAGATGATTCATTTTACTTCCTTAGAGGAAGTATCTAAATGGAGAGTGAATTTTAAAATTGAAGGCAAGCCTTTGTGTGCAGAACATGAATGCAAAACACTGCTGGTGCAAAACAAGTTAGGATAAATATGCACCATAAAATTCTGCTTGAAAGTGGGTTTTAAAAGGCCATATCTCAAAATCTGGCTAAACTTTGGAATACACATTATTACTCTAATCATGTCGAAGAGGTGGAAATACAAACGCCAAAGTAAGTGTTTGGAAGTTTAACATAACCTCAGAACAGGGGAACCAGATCTCAAATGCTTGCTGGCCAGCATCATAAAACAATTCTAATCAGTGACTTCTCTATACAAACAATATTATCTGACATGTGACACACAGAACAAGAGGGTAGTTTTCTACTATAGTCTTTTAAAAGTTCATGGTAATAAAGCATGTACAGCAGATCTAACTTCCCAGAACACCAAGGCTCCGCAAGGAGGGGTAACTCCTAAAGCCCCACGATGGGGAATCCCCTCTGATCCTCTGACCTATATCACAAAGAAAGTATGTTTCCTGTACCATTATATTGTTCTGCTGTTGATTAGTGCACAAGTAAGTATTGAAACCTGGCAGAAAAGGGAATTCCTGAGCACATCAATGTCCAATTCACCCTTGTTTTTCACAGTTGTCTCTAATCAGGGGTAGCATACCCTACTAAACTATCTGTGACTTCTATATGTGTATGGATGATGCATGGCAACAGAGAATACCTTGGCTACGTGATATTTTCTTTTAATATGTATTTTTTAAATTATTAGGGACGGCAAGTAGCCTAGTGGTTAGAGCGTTGGACTAGTAACCGAAAGGTTGCAAGATCAAATCCTCAAGCTGACAAGGTAAAGATCTGTCATTCTGCCCCTGAACAAGGCAGTTAACCCACTGTTCCTAGGCCGTCATTGAAAATAAGACTATGTTCTTAACTGACTTGCCTAGTAAAATAAAGGGACAGCTCAAAATCTACTGGGGGGAGGGGGCTGGTCCAACTCAAGGCATCCCCCTCCCCAACGTTACAAATATTCTCACATGACCCTCTCCTTAAATTGCACACACTCCCCCTTCATTGAAATCACTCAAAATAATGTTTATAACCACAAATGTGGATTTTTTTATATGTTTTTATTTAGCCTTTATTTAACTAGGCAAGTTAGTTAAGAACAAATTCTTATTTCCAATGACGGCCTACCCAATATTGACTTTGCCACTCCAGCATGCTTTTCTGTCCCAGTCAATGCCATGTAGGGCTACAGGCCAGAAGGTTGGGTTTGCAGACCACAATGGACAGTTCAATCTCCCAGCCTGTTTCATTTCATTATGATCAGAGGCGGGAGCAGCCAATGATCAGCTAGGCGGAAAACAGACTTTCAACATTTTGATACCATATTTATGATTACATAAAATATATACAACAACATTTCCACCAACAGGTTTTTTTTTGCCAATGCAGCACACAACCAATAAACAAAGCATACCAACTTCAGTTCAGCTAAACCTAGGGTATGGCAAAGTACGATATTTTTAGGAGTGTAGGAGTGTGTATTTATAAAAAATAAATAACAATTCACCACGCTGTCTGTGTGCGTGGACCATTTCAGAATGGCAGTGATGTTTACTCTGAGGAACTTGAAGCTTTTCACCTTCTCCACTGCGGTCCAGTCGATGTGGATAGGGACGTGCACCCTCTGCTGTCTCCTGAAGTCCACGATCAGCTCCTTCATTTTGTTGACGTTGAAGGAGAGGTTATTTTCCTGGCACCACTCAGCTCGGGCCCTCAGCTCCTCCGTGTAGGCTGTCTCGTCATTGTTGGTAGTCAGGCCTACTACTGTTGTGTCATCTGTAAACTTGATGATTGAGTTGAAGGTATGCATGGCCACGCAGTCATGGGTGAACAGGGAGTACAGGATTGTGCTGAGCATGCACCATTGTACAGTAGGGCCCCTGTGTTGAGGATCAGCGTAGTGGGTTGCCCGCCAGGAAGTCCATGACCAAGTTGTACAGGATGGGGTTCAGACCAAGGGCCCCGAGCTTGATGATAAGCTTGGATGGTACTATGGTGTTGAAGGCTGAGCTATAGTCAATGAACACCCTTGATATTTATTGGAAGGAGCATCTAGTTCATCCCCGTGCACTTTCACCACCCTGTGAAGTTCATCATAACTTATATAATCTGTAACCTAATAAACTATATGGTTTCCCGAGTGGTAGTGGGAGGACCACACACCATATCATAGCGTGGCTCCAAGTTTACTTCGATATGATGGGTATTATATCAATATTTGTGCATAAAGGCATTTCCACCGCTATTTCTCGCGTAATTAATTTTACAGACAAAAAATCCCACCATGTCTAAAAAACAAATGATCTGTCAGCATTTATACAATTGTACCTAAACTTTCCTTTTCCATCACAGCTCTCCTGATTTTTTTTATACAGTAGGACTTGACTCACATTAAAACTGTGGATGGAAACATGGTTAATGTCAAGACATTTTGAGGATGCTAATTCTATTTTGGAGAGCACGCCTACAGGAGACTTTTGAAGTAGCCTAATTAGAAAAAAAACATTGTGACTGGTTGTGTTTATGCCACATATAAAAGTTAATACATTTAAAAGTTTAATAATAAATATTTAGGCTATATATTGAGGAGTTAGGTTCTAGGTGCGCGAGGAATAGACACTCGAATTGGAGAGGAGGTAGAGCAAGCATTAAGCTTTCCTGAATAACTGGGCCTGCCAGGAGCATATGTGGCCACATTACTATAACACGACTTGGGAGAATGATGATATGTAACAGACAGAGCATCTCAGTATCAGAAGTAAAAAATACAGCCAGACTGGCCTGCTACTGTGCCTTTTTAGACCTTAGAAACTGTCAAGAGTACACCCACAACTGATCCAAATGGAATGAAACGTTTAAACAGTAGTGGAAAAAGTACCCAATTGTCATACTTGAGTGAATGTAAAATGACTAAAGTAAAAGTAAAAGTCACCTAGTAAAACTAAAATTGAGAAAAAGTCTATAAGTATTTGGTTTTAATTATACTTATGTATCAAAAGTAAATGTAATTGCTAAAATATACTTAAGTATCAAAAGTTAAATTCAAAATATGAATAATTTCAAATTCCTCACATAAAGCCAACCAGACTGCACAGTTATCTTTCTTTTTTATCCAGGGTCCACACTCCAACACTCAGACATCATTTACAAATGAAGCATGTGTGTTTAGTGAGTCCACCAGATCAGGCAGTAGGGATGACCAGGGATGTTCTCTTAATAAGTGCATGAATTGGGCCATTTTCCTGTCCTGCTAAGCAATCAAAATGTAACAAGTATG
This sequence comes from Oncorhynchus mykiss, assembly GCF_013265735.2. Classification (NCBI taxonomy): domain Eukaryota; kingdom Metazoa; phylum Chordata; class Actinopteri; order Salmoniformes; family Salmonidae; genus Oncorhynchus; species Oncorhynchus mykiss. The sequence goes on along the minus strand of NC_048583.1, from coordinate 44,026,779 downwards.
TTTGGATGTCAGGGAAAATGTATAGCGTAAAAAGTACATTATTTTATTTTGGAATGTAGTAAAGTAAAATCAGTGGTGTTAAGTACTTAAGTAAAAATACTTGAAAGTACTACTTAAGTAGTTTTTTTGGGTATTTGTAGTTTACTATTTATATTTTTGACAACTTTCACATTTACAACATTCCTAACGAAAAGTATGTACTTTTTACTCCATACATTTTCCCTGACACCCAAAAGTACTTAGAGTAGAATTGTGTGCTTACTTGAAGACAATAATGCAATTATTCATTGCATTGTGGTGTTGTAGGATAGTCTATGTAGGATAATTGTATTGTCCCTAAACAAGATCAATAGAGAGCTGCATGTCTCATGTCTTCACTGTTCTTTCATGCACAATGATGCACTTGTCCTCTCCACTGCCTATCAGCTATTCCTATTTATTCTTGTGGATTCATATGGAACATTTATGCAGCTTTGAATGTGTTTATGTGTGGTATGATTGCTAGTTAGCCTATTGCGGATATTGACAAACAATTCACCTGCCACTATTGTCACTATGATTGGTGGATAGAGGGCAGGATAGACAGTGAGACTAGTATACTATATTGACCTGTGGTATAGTAAAAGTTAGCGGAGGAAAAGTGTAGTGCATAAGGGAAGTACCAAAATAACTTCTTATGCAAGCAGATGAGGAAATGTGGCTAGGATGGAATAAAACATATAGTAAAACCTGCAAAAAGGGTGAATGTAAACCAGGGTAAAACACACTACCCTCCCCTGTGCATGATTTTTTTTTAAACACAAACCTCCCCAAAGCAAAAAAACTCTCCCTCCCCCAAGTAAATTTAGATACTGCATATCACTTAATATTTCCACCACATTACATTTATTTGACACTTTTGCTACTATGATGTGCCAGAGCACAGCGTGATATGATAAAGTGGTTTGCAACAAGAGCCGATGATCCAAGAATCGAAGGCCGATGATTTTACAGCCAGTTGTGATGCAGCCTGGAATCAAACCAGGGTCTGTACTGATGCCTCTAGTACTGAGATGCAGTGCCTTAGACCGCTGCGCCACTCAGGAGCCCATTCATTACTAATCAATGAACATCCAATTCTCGTCCTTACATTATAATGTTTTATTTATCCAAAGCCTAGTTCATTAGGTTTGTGTTGAGTGAAACAAGTGCAAAGACTCTTTGTTGTATAGTATCATTGATGTCTTATCTAACCCACTAGCCCAATGCCTAAAGCAGATAAAAGGTCACCCTGTGAGCTTTTTGCACACTGCATTTCCCTCAGAGCACTCTGGCCCTGTAAAGGGCACAATAAAAAAACACTGGAACTGTTTAAACTCATACTATAGGAGCATTAAGAGCCAGAACTCCCTGAGCACTCATGTCTATGTCCGTCAAGTGGCTTTGACAGAATTAGAACCTCTACATCAGAAGATTGCTATGATGTCATGGGAATGATGTATGCTGATGCGCTGTGGAGAGCTGTGGCCGACTGGCTGTTAATGGGTGCTCAGTTTCTGGGGGGTGGCACAAGAGAGGTTTGGCTTCAATTTGTCACCATTATTCAAAGCAGTTTAGATGCATGGTCTAAACAGAATCCAGTGCCTGAGCAGTTGAAATTGCACACCCATACTTTCCGAATCGACTTGTAAGGGGAGAAAGCCAACAAAAGCAGAGTAGCCACAGCAAATATAACAGGAAGTGTATGTGGAAAGATAACATGCCATTGTTGACCTTCGATCTGTTCCGCAAACCCCAGTGCACAAATCAGTATTGTCTGCTCCCTGTTGTGGGATAGTGCAAGCAGGTGCACAGAACCCATTAGGGTCGCAAAAAGACAATACAAACTCAAACTAATTGATGTTTGACAAATCAAACTCAAGACGCACGTGGCAAGGACTACAGGCTATCACGGACTACAAAGGCAAATCCAGCTGTGCGCTGCCCACCGAAGCCTCCCTCCCAGTCAAGCTTAACACATTCTATGCTCACTCCGAGCCAGACAATACTGAGCCATCCAGGAAGGCCCTCACTGCTTCAGACGACTAGGCGCTTCCGCTCTCCAAGGCTGACTTGAGGAAAACTCTCGAAAGAGTGAATACTCACTAAGCCACTGGCCCAGATGGCATCCCTGGCTGCGTCCTCAGAGTGTGCGTTGAACAGCTGGTGGGCCTCTTCCTCTGACATCTTAAACATGTCCCAGGCTATAGTCCACACTTGCTTCAACCAGACCACCATCGTCCCAGTGCTCAACACAACCAAAGTGACATATTGCCCTGTCGCACTCACCACTGTCATCTTAAAGTGATTTGAGAGGCTGGTCAAGGCCCACATCAAGACCAAAATTCCAGGCATACTGGACCCACTCCAATTTATCTACCAAACAGATCCACTGAAGATGCCATTTCCATCGCTATTCTGAAGGCCCTAACACATCTGTACAAGAGGAACACCTATGTGAGAATTCTGTTCATTGACTACAGTTCAGCGTTCAACACTATTGTTCCCTCCAAGCACGTCACCAAGCTCAGAGCCTTGGGTCTGGACACTACCCTCTGCAACTGGATCCTGGACTTCCTGACGGGCAAACCGAAGGCTGTGAGGACTGGCAACAACACCCCCTCCACACTGACTCTTAACACAGGGCTTCCCAAGTGGTGTGTCCTCAGCCCTCTGCTGTATTCCCTGTTCACCTATAACTGTCTGACTTTGCACGACACCAACTCCATCATCAAGTTTGCTAATGACACCACAGTTGTAGGCCTGCCACCCTAGGTCCTCTCCAAATACTACCACTGCACCATCGAGAGCATCCAGATCGGTTGCATCATGGCCTGGTATGGAAATTGCGCTGTACATGACGGCAAGGCCTTTCAGCGAGTGGTGAGGACGACCCAGTACATCACTGGGACTGTGTCCCCACCCATTCAGGACATCTACTTGAAAAGGTGCCTGGGGAAGGCCCACAGCATCATCAAGGACCCCACACCCCCTAGCCACGAGCTGATCCCGTCCTTTCCGTTGGGCAGATGGTATAGGAGCATGAGGTCTGATACCAACAGGTTCAGAGACAGTTTCTAACTACAAGCCATCAGACTGCTGAACACTTGAATTGAACTGACCACCTGACTCTCACACACACACACCCACACAGACATCCACACATTCACAGACACACACAGACACACACACACACATTCATGCTACATACACATCACAACTGCTGCTACACTTGCCCCAATCCCTCCATCCCTGATACATGTGACCATATTGTACTGTAAATTGTGCCTTCCTGTATTATACTTGTATTATACTTATACTACCACACTGTATTTATTCTATTCTACTGAGCCATTTACTTTATGTAAAAAGGGACCTGCAAGTAAGCATTTCATTGGACGGTGTATACCATGTGTGTCCTGTACATGCGACTAATAAAACTGTAATATTGTGGGAGAGGCAGGCTGATGTTCTGTACAGTGAAAAGACTGCCCTTGTGTGCGAGCGTGAGCATGTTTGCCCAATGTGTTCACCACTCTACTAATGCACTCGTATGATCCACTCGATTAACACCTATGGACATTCAGATTACATTCATGCCATAGATGACAGTTTGCCAATATTTATAGGTGCTGTGCCCTTTCAATTAGGAAGGTGTTTACATACCGAAAAAGCCGAAAAAGCCAACAAACAGAAGAAGATCATCCCTACAGCTGCTTAGTTTAGAACTGAAAAACGTTTGTACAACGTCCACTGGAAACTCCAGCAATGGAACAGGAAACATTCCCCCCAAAACATGATGTATGATTGTAGTGAAAAGAATCTTGGTGACTGCTTCATACAAGTAATGTTCACATATTTGTCTGCTTTGTGTTTTTTGGGACATTCATTTTCCATTTGAGGTCAACTTAATTCCATAATTCCGTAGTAACAAGGATCATGGTACGTTCTTGTTTTTTTGCTATTGTCCAAAAATGTACTTTTCATTAAGACTGAAAGAACATCACTGAACAATATAATTAGTCATACATATGAGTTCCCTTTCCAATAAATCTTCTTCTGAACCTCATCAGTGTCAGTACGGGAAGCCTCAGAATCATTCCGTTCCATTGGTGCCTTTCAGTCAACAGTAGCTTTTCAACCACTGGCGACAGTCTGAAGTGCAGTTTGAATGTCCATGGCACTCAGACAATGTCATCATTATCCACGGTGTGTAGTCGCCAGGAGGACCACTAATGTGATGATACTCCTTGTTGCTCTGCATAACGTAATGTAACTTCACGGTGCATTTACAAAAGACGGGGTTACATTCTAAATGCTTTTTTACATTCTTGGATTCAGTGGCCTCTCTGGCTAGGAGTTTAGTGGCATGTGGTCTGTCAGCTCATTATTCATCCATACAGTTAACTTAGTACAGTGCACTTACAGTGCATGGACCAGGCAAAGCACAGTGGCAAATACCTTTCCCTTGGAAGGCAGCTGGTCGTCCATTATCACCAGCTCCGAACCAATTAGCTTTAATGTTTTGGGCTTGCATGTTTGGCACGCAAGAAGCACTGTGGATGACTTGGTGACCGTCTTTAAACAATGAGTGAAAACAAGACCTTTGAAAGAAGTGCATCCAACCTAATCACACTATGACCTCACTTCCAGGAATCGAGCAGAGTCACTGCCATCAATTCATCATCTTCTTCCAATCATGGCTCCAAGAGGACTCCAATGTTAGCTAACTCGCTGCACTGGAAATACTTTAGCTAAGTTACCTTAAAATATGTTGCCTTAGAGATCAAATCAAATCAAATGTTATTGGTCACAACGTCAAGCTACTGGGTGAGCTAAACACCTTTTTTCTCAAGATTCGAGCACAATGCCGAAGAGAGCCCCCCATGACAACTTGGGCTACATATTTACAGTCTCCACTGAGGACGTATGTAAGTCATTCAAAAGTGGTAACCCTTGCAAGGCTGCCGGCGCAGATGGCATCCCTAGCCGAGCCCTCAGAACATGTGCAGACCAGCTGGCTGTTATGTTCTCTGGCATTTTCAATCTCTCCTTAGCTCAGGCCACTATACCCACCTGCTTCAAGATGTCCACTATCATCCCCGTGCTCAAGAAAGGCAAAGTAACAGAACTGAATGACTACCGACCAGTAGCACTTACTTCCATCATCATGAAGTGCTTAGAGAGGCTAGTCAAAGACCATATCACCTCCTCCCTTCCTGACACACTCGACCCTCTCCAATTTGCCTACCACCCGGACAGATCCACGGACGACTCAATCGCTATTACACTGCACACTGTCTTTACCCACCTGGACAAAAGGAATGCAGATGTGAGGATGCTGTTTATCGACTACAGCTCGACCTTCAATAACATAGTGGCCTTTAAGCTCATTACAAAACTCTAGGCCCTGGGTCTGAACTCCTCCCTATGCAACTGGGTCTTGGACTTCCTGACGGGCCGCCCCAAGTGGTGAAGGTAGGCAACATGAACTCCTCGACACTGATTTTAACACAGTGGGCCCACAAGGGTGCGTCCTCAGTCCCCTCATGTTTTCCCTGTATACCCACGGCTACTTGGCCTCACACAACTCCAACTCCATCATCAAGTTTGCTGACGACAGTTGTAGGCCTGATTACCAACAACAACGAGACAGCCTACAGGGAGAAAGTAGGCACTCTGACAGCGTGGTGCAAGGTAAGCAACCTCTCCCTCAACGTTAGCAACACTCCAGGTGGAACCAGGCTGGACATGCCCTCATCCTCATTAACGGGGCCGCCATGGAGACAGTCAATAACTCCACGGCATACACATTTCAGAAAGCTGAAATTGTCTAACTACACGGACACCACAGTGAAGAACGCACGACAGCGACTCTTCAACCTCAGGATGCTGAAGAAATTCAGCCTGTCCCGAGGCCCCTCACAGTGTTCTACAGAAGCACCATCAAGAGCATACTGTCGGGCTGCAACATAGCCTGGTACAGCAACTCCACCACTGCAAACCACAAGGCTCTTCAGAGGGTGATGCGTCCAGCCGAACTCAGCATTGGGTGCCCTCTGCCTGCCCTACAGGACACCTACAACACCATGGTTCGCAGGAAGGCCAAAACGATCATCAGGGACCCCAGCCACCCAAGCCTTGCTCCGTTGTCCCCTCTTCAATCATTCAGACATGGGCAGTACAAGAGCATCATGGCAAAAACTGAAAAGACTGGCCTATAGTTTCTACCCTCAGACAATAATGTTGCTGAATACCCACCACTAGTCAGCTACCTATTTCACTTACATGTTGGAGCTCGAAGCCTGAGATTTTCACTGAACCCTGCAATCACACCTGCAACCCTGTACATATGACTATTAAACAATCAGAATCACTAAATACTACATAATTTAGATCAAATCGTGCCAGACAGTTCTAAGGCCATGGTAAAAGCCATACTTCCCTTGTAAGCCTTTAGGGATGAAGCGTGGATTACCATCAGTGATTTACCACGGCCAGCAGTTCAAATTCATTTCAGGACTTTGGCATGTTCCAGATAACAAACAGCAGAACAAGAAAAGCCTTTGGCCAAGTCTGGCAACAAATTATTTTATGTTCTCTGGCTTGGTTCTCATGTTCCCTGGCTTGGTTCTCATGTTTAGATGGTTTGGTTCTCATGTTTAGATGGTTTGGTTCTCAAACTTCCATGGAAGAAACTGTCTGTTTGATGGAAAAGGGGCTAGAGACTGTTTAATAAGGGGAACATATTTTTTGCATATAACCTTCATGTCATCTCCCCAACTAGAGCCCTGCCATGTGTTCCCCTGCAAGTCTTCACTGTGCTCAAGGAACTGGCCCACAATGATTCAACTTCTATCATCTGGCGATGGTCACCTGACATTCAAGGCTGCTTGATCCTCCTGAACATGATCCACTTGTGCTCTCACAAATATAAGGCCCTGGCACTGGTGTCTTATATTTGCATTTTTGGAGATGATTTATTGAAGCAGTCACTCCTGAGCACTCATGTGACAAATGTGCCTCAAGCTAAAACGTTAGCCAAAACACAGTTGCAAATACACCCCCTCCTTCACGCCACACCTCTTTCCGTAAGGACTTCTCATGGTTGCTGCAGTAAAATGCATGGCTGCAGGACATGGAGTGGGAAATCGTGCAGGCTGGTGGAGGTGAGTGCTAATGTGCGTTGACTGACTCACCATGAGTGGTTGTAGATTCCAGGCCTTAGGGCACATGGATGAGGTGCCTCATCTGAAAGTATGCCAACGCTAGCCTGCTGGATCACGCACAGTCTAATAAAACCCATAAACTGCCATTGATCGATCACAGGGATAGGAGCCCTGGAGCTGCAGGACCAGGAAACTCTCATCACTCATCTGCATGGGGTCAGCATGTGGATGGTTAAGAGTGAAACACAAATCCATGTGATCCACTAACATGCACTGTCATGTTTAGAATCTCTGATACATCTGATAGACATTGACTTTCAAACTGATGTATGATAATGATAGATAATAGTGAACCATTCCTCCCACAACTCATCAAAATGATTTTGCTCACACAATTGTATTTCTAAAAGTTAAAGAAAGTTAAAACCATACAGCAATTGTCTTCAGAACCATGTCAGTCAGAAAACGTTATGGACATGTATCTACTGTGGCCACAGCAGACCCCAGTCATGGCATCTTACTGAAACGATCATACTCTATTTACCTCCACTCCAGAGATGCACATCTTCATTTTGGCCTCTGCATTTCCTTCAGGCAATTCATGAAGCAGCCTTGTCCAGCTCCTCTGACCCAGATGTGTCAAGGTAAAAATCAATCAGCCTGCAGTCTGGTCAGTACCTAGAGACACTGTCATAGTTGCTAGCTAAGCCAGCAAAGTATTCAACGGATATAGTTGTAGACAGAGCATAGATCTACTATGTTTAAGTACACAATGTATGTTTATTGCTATATCTAACAGAGTTACTGGTAAGACATTACCGGTCCTGGATGGGAAGGTATTCACAGCAATAGACAGGATTAATGAATGATGTCATTGGTCATTGCTTCCTTTGTTTAGATACTTGGGAATAAGACAGATGGTAAAGGGTGAGACACTGCGTAGAAATTCTTAAGAAAGACTAAACACACAAACTCTCTACCTCCTACCCTGAAAATCATACGTCTCTACTTCGTGTGTGTGTGTGTGTGTGTGTGTGAGTGAGAGAGAGAGAGAGAGAGAGAGAGAGAGAGAGAGAGAGAGAGAGAGAGAGAGAGAGAGAGAGAGAGAGAGAGAGAGAAAACACACTGCTATCTATGGTCTGTTTCCGCTGCAGTCTGAACTTGGCTTGCTGGGTGGTTGGATGAGTATTCATCAGGACCTGGCATGTTCCTACAACAGCCCCTCCTCACACACAACGCCAACCCCGCCTCCCATGCTGTGAGGTCACAAACATACCCCATCTGACACGCTTGGTCACACCTGCGTATGTTCTCTGTGTGCTCCCAACTTGTCTCTGAAATATGAGACTCTTTTCCAATCCATCCACCCCACACATTTTCCATTAGAGCATACATTTATTTGACCCTTGAGCACTATTGCATTATCATCTCCTGATTCCCCAAACTACTGAAACACTGATGTGAATAGCCTACTACAGCTGTCGTAAGTATTCCCAGTCATAAGTCTTTCACATTCCAATGGTATGTATATGCTGCTGGCGCTGATTCAGGTGTCCAGATGTTGCCTGCACACAATCACACTCAGGGTTCTGTCTATCTCATGTATTTATAGGACCCCCTCTATTTTAGGGAGTAAGTCATGATGCATCGGCGGTAAGGTGCTGTGAGTCTTCTGCTGTTTGTCCAGAGTGTTTCCATCACTGTCATTGTCTCTTCCTCATTTCTGCTCCTATCCACATCTGGAGGGAAGTTACTTTTCCAATAATTAGCTAACATTGATTTTGGGTAAAATGCTTCATCTGAAAAAGTGAAATGTGGAACAATTCTCAATCAGGAAGGGGGGAATCTGTCATTACATAATAGGGGGCAACCAAAAGGAGGTTTAAGAGGGTTTAAGAATGACTCATAGGCTATGCATGGCTCTACCTTTCACATGATTGGTGATGTCATGTTAGGCAAAGAAACACAAGGAAGTGATGAAAATGATCAGATACATATGAGGACGATTATTTCCCTTTTTTTGTTTAATTTATAATACAAAATGAATACATGATCAATAAACATGAACGGTTTCAGTATCAGCTGAAGTGTAATAACGGAATAAAATCTTAAATACCCAAATAAAATCCTAAATATAGTCTACTAGTCTGGCCCAAAATCCCTAGTGGCAATAACGTTTTCTGAAGTTATACTTTCTTCACTTTTCTCATCTTCATGTGAGGATGGAAAGTCTGACCAACTCAAATCTAAACTCACACATCGCCTCCCAGTGGATGAACTGTGAATGGCAAGAGGAATAGATCCTCTCAAAAAGAGGCCTATGCATCCTCTCAAAAAGCCAAAGTATTCACATTACTTTATATATACATTTACCATTAGCTTATATCATATTAAAGTATTATTTTTCCATTTATATATGACTATCTCAAAAACATATTGGCTAACAATCCACATGTTTTTATTTTAAGGGGATCTACATGGTTAATTCTGTAAATGACAATTTTTTGTACATTTTATTAAAAAGAGACAAAGAAAATAAAGAGGGAAGCATATTTGACAAAGAATGTACTTTTTACAGGAAACGACTGGTTGGCCCCTGTCCTCTATAAAATATTTATATGGAAATTCGGCTCTGGAATGCATTTTTTTCCTATGTGTAGCCTTCGCCTTGGATATTACTCTCAACGTCATGAGGTAAGAAGATAAGGTCGTCCCTTTTTCTTTCTGCGATCTGATTGGAGGAGATGTTGTCTCAGGAATGTCATGAAACTATTGAAATAGCACTTATGCCCGCAGTGTTAGTAGAATAGTTTGAGCATCAGAATAAAGAAAGAACAAACTTGAAAAAGAGTTTTCAGCGAACATAAGATTACTAAAACTATTCAAGGAAGGGAATAAACTTGGAGAATTTAAGAAGAAATAACGGAACAACAAAACTGTGAAAATCCAGGGCTTTCCTCAACTGATCCATCTGTGATTTATTTATTTTATTCAGGTTGGTAAATTCTAATAATAATATTTTCTTTAAATAACATGTAGCTTTTTAAAAGATACTTATTACGTTTTCATAATGGGCCTGTAATATTGAGAAGTGTGTAAATGACTACCTATTTAACTGTTTTTCTACTTTCTAGTTGAAACAGATTTCTGAGGTTTCAAGATGAAGTTGATAGGAGTAATTCTCCTTTTGGTGCTTTGGACTTGTGAGGGCAGCCGTGTGGCAGGTGAGTTTTTGGAAACTTGGGTAAACATTATAACATTTTTGACAATATGCTTTTTAATATCAACAATGGAATTATTCTGTTAAAAGTTCCTGCAATGTTTTGTCTGTGAACGTGAAGTTTCCAAGAGAGACTCACTACAGTTTCTCCCTTCACAGAGAGTGAAGATGAAAACGGTGTATACGACCTATTCGAGCTTGTGAAAGTGAACAAGAGGCACCAAGGAGTTACCTTGGTAAAAGGCGCAGATCCCTACAGCCCAGCCTATAAGGTCTTGAACGCAGACCTGATCCCCCCGGTTCCCGAGATCTCCTTCAGGGACCTCATTGATTCAGTACAAGCTGAAAGAGGATTCCTTCTCCTCGTCAACTTCAAGCAGTTCAAGAAAACCAGGGGTAGTATTTTGACTGTGGAGAAGAATGACGGATCAGGACCGATATTCGAAATTATTTCTAATGGCAAGGCGCAAACTCTGGATGTGGTATACTCCACCGGGAACAAGCAACAGGTAGTGTCCATAGAAGATGCAGATCTAGCGACAGGGCATTGGAAGAATATCACGCTGTTCATTCAGGAAGATCGTGCCCAGCTGTTCGTAGGATGTGAAGAGATCAATATATCCGAAATAGACGTGCCCATCCAAAAGGTCCTGACGCATGAGGTTGCTGACATTGCCCGTCTGAGAATTGGAAAAGGAGCTGTGAAAGACAGATTTATGGTAAATATGACTTGATTCATGTGTTCATAAATACATTGCAAATAATGTTGTAATTATGTTTAAAAATAAATGTTACACTTCTGAAGTTTATAGCCTAGTCTGAGTAGCCCCAACCTCGTGGATCGCGCACTGCGCAACGTTTGGCGTCCAGAGATGTGATGTTATTTGACATAAACAGTTAGATATTATTATCCCTAAGGAAATGTATTGAAAAGTTGTAGACGTGTGAATATGGAATAGCTCTAACTGGAATGTGTATTTGTGCAGGGAGTGCTTCAGAACGTGCGCTTCGTTTTTGGAACCACTTTGGAGGCAATCATGCGCAATAAGGGATGCCAAAGCTGTAAGTGTGATTTACAAAATTAATGTTATAAATATGTTATAAAAATGTTATTTTTGCATTTAAATGTTGGAATTACTGTATAAGTTGATGTTATCCATTGCTTTTTAGTTGTACAAATCTAAATGCCTTTCATTACCAAATGTAATTACTAGTACTGGAATTCTATATGGCCATTAATAAAGTCTCTTCAGGTGGATGTTATTATGATGTTCATGGAAATTACTGTCTGTCCTCCTCCAGCTGAAACATTGGCTGATGTCATGACCCTGGACAACCCAGTCAATGGGTCTAGCCCAGCAATAAGGACTGATTACACTGGCCACAAAAGCAAAGGTGAGACCATACTTCACTCTGCAGGGACAAGGCCATTTGATCCTACTGGTCTGTGCTCATGTGAAGGAGGGAGGTGACTAACTGATTGCTTTTCTCCTCTTTAGAAATTCAGCAGGTCTGTGGCTTTTCCTGTGAGGATATCACCAGCATGTTCAAGGAGCTCAAGGGACTCGGCGTGGTTGTTAAGCAGCTGTCAAACGAGCTCAACAGAGTGGTAAGCACAGAAAGCAGCTGGGTCTGTGCACTGTCATCCTTCCTCCCTCCCTCTCAAGTCTATCTGTTCCCAGTTAAAACCTCTCCACTGCACAGCCACTTGCCCTTGGAATGGCAGGCCCTGACAGATCATAATGGCTGCCATGTGAATACACAAATATGTTTGGCTGCCATTGAATTTGTGTTTGCTTTAGTTAAATCAAGCTATGTCTTAATCCCAATGTTGATTGATAATTAATTATACTGGAACCGTGGCTATGTAAACGTTTCCATCCTATTGTCTAAACACATGTCCCTCTCTCTCCCTCCCCTCTGCTGTGTTCAGAATAAGGAGAGCACTCTGCTCATGAACCAGATGAGAATCCACAGTGGGGTCTGTCTTCACAACGGCATTGTGCACAAGGACAAAGATGAGTGGACCGTGGACGGCTGCACAGAGTGTACCTGCCAGGTAGGTGTCATCACACTTGGTGGAATGCAGTTATTCAGTTACCCAGCCAGTAGTAAACTGTGTGAAAACCAGGCAGTAGCTCCTCAACCCCTTCTGTAGTGAGGTGTTAATGGGCTCTTGTGTTTAGGCTCTTGTGACTAGGCAGTGTCTGTCTGCTAGCCATCACCTCACCTCTAATGAGATGTTTGAGGGAATAGCAATAACGCAGTAGGGGGATTCTGCCCTGTCAAACTCCTCTCTCTCGCACTTTCTCTCTCACTAAGGGTGTTATTGTAGTTATCTAGTTGGCTAAGTATCAAGAATGTGTATTTAATTAGTACATCTGCAGAGACCCTCTGTTCTGCCTTTCCCACTGTCACCGTCCTTCCCTCCAGACCCCCAGCACAGTGCTTGTCCTGAACCCTAGAGCAGGTGCACAGATCTAGGACGGTAGCACAGCGGGGATCCCCCTGCCCCAGCCAAACATCATCCCAATGTTCCCAAACATAGCAATTAGTCCTGGCAAAGCAGCGACCACTTTTGCGCAATGCAAAGTTAATGGTCCAGATTATTTTCCCGGCTGTCCTTGTTGTAGCTGGACAGCCTGCTCTGGAGACAAACTATTTACTAATTTCAGCAATCCTCTCTATAGAACTCTGCCACTGTGTGTCGCAAAATCTCTTGTCCCCTGATGCCCTGTGCCAACGCCACCGTGCCCGATGGAGAGTGCTGCCCACGTTGTGGAACCCGTAAGTACTCTTCTACTGTTGAAAACAAGCCTGTAACAGTATTGTAGTACTTTTTTGTGAGGTGGACATTAACTTTTTTTTTACCAACCTGCCAATCAGGTGTATTTTAATTTGGAGAAGTCTTCCTTTATCATTTGTCAGTCATTCACATTCCCTGAGTACCCCTTGGAATGCCAGGTCTCAAATCTCCAGGGTTAAATGTATTCAAATAGACTGTTCTTTGAAAATCCTTTGCCCCCCTGGCTGAGCTCTGCAGTGTTAATCGCTCTCCCATTGTCTCTCCCCCCAGCGAGTGACTATGCTGAGGATGGCTGGTCCCCCTGGTCTGAATGGACTCATTGTTCTGTGTCTTGTGGACGGGGAATCCAGCAGCGAGGTCGATCATGCGACCGCATCAACAGCAATTGCGAGGGCACCTCTGTGCAGACCCGCGACTGCTACCCTCAGGAATGTGACAAGCGCTGTGAGTAAACCTACCATTTCTACTCAACAGTATATCTCAGTACATCTCATGTGTACTGTAGTAGCACATTAACTAATAATTATGTGTCTGTCCTTTACAGTCAAACAGGATGGTGGCTGGAGCCACTGGTCTCCCTGGTCCTCCTGCTCTGTGACCTGTGGTGAAGGAGTCATCACCCGCATTCGCCTCTGCAACTCCCCAACTCCCCAGATGGGAGGCAGAGACTGCCAAGGACAGGGCAGAGAGACCGAGGTCTGCCAGAAATCACCATGTCCAAGTAAGTAGAAGAGCAGCATCTAAACACATGTGTCTATCTATCTGTCTGGAGATACAGCTGTAACTCATCTCTCTCTCTCTCACTGTACTTTAGTTGACGGAGTCTGGGGACCCTGGTCTTTATGGGACACCTGCTCTGTCACCTGTGGAGGTGGATTCCAGACTCGCCAGCGTCTTTGTAACAACCCCACCCCCAAATACGGAGGAAAGGAATGTCAGGGTGACGGCAAAACATCCCAACTGTGTGGAAAAGAGGACTGCCCTATTGGTACGAATTGTATTAATAGATTGTGGCATTTGTTATTTTTACCTAAAAGTGTACAAATCCATTTTTGTTCAGTATTTTAAAATCAATATGCTTCTTTATATAGATGGCTGTCTGTCCAACCCCTGCTTTGCTGGTGCTAAGTGTACCAGCTTTGATGATGGTTCCTGGAAGTGTGGCGCATGCCCAGTGGGCTACACCGGAGACGGCATCAACTGCAAGGACATCGATGAGTGCAAGGAGGTCCGTGACGCATGCTTCACACTCAACGGAGTCCACCGCTGTGAGAACACTGAGCCTGGTTACAACTGCCTTGCCTGCCCCCCTCGCTACTCAGGACAACAGCCCTTCGGGAGAGGAGTGGAGCAGGCCACAGCCAAGAAACAGGTGAGACAAACTCTGGCTACTGCAACAAAATACACAAATGTGAGGATTTCAATTTATTCTAATGCTAGGAGGTCAGCAGCACATCTTAATCATTTAGTATGCATCTCTCCCTTCCCCCTAGGTGTGCACACCCCGTAACCCCTGCCAAGACGGCAGCCATGATTGCAACAAGAATGCCAACTGTATCTATCTGGGTCAGTTCAGCGACACTATGTTCCGCTGTGAGTGCAAACCAGGTTACGCTGGCAATGGTCACATCTGTGGAGATGACACTGACCTGGATGGATGGCCCAACAAAGACCTCCTGTGTGTGGAGAATGCCACCTACCACTGCAAGAAGGTAGGAAGGACCACTCCCCCAGCACTGCACAAAGTCCATTCCTAGCTTCTCCACTGTGTTATTGTGGTTATGACTCTCTAACCAACCCTTTTCTTTTCAGGACAACTGTCCAAACCTTCCCAACTCTGGACAGGAGGATCACGACAAAGATGGGCTTGGTGACGCTTGCGATAACGATGATGACAACGATGGGATCCCTGATGATAGGGTAAGAGATCAAAACAGGACTTGGTTATCCACAAAGAAACCAAACAAAGCAATCAGTAGTCCTTTCTCTTATGGGTTAGATACATTGGAGGAGTCAGGGGGAAAGCTAGAGGCATATGAACAATGTAGTAATGGTGTACATTTTTTCAAATTATTAGGACAACTGCCCAATGGTCTACAACCCCGCTCAGTATGATGTGGACAGAGATGACGTTGGTGATCGATGTGATAACTGTGTGCATGAGAGCAACCCCGACCAAGTCGACACAGACAACAACGGAGAGGGGGATGCCTGTGCTATTGACATTGACGGTGATGGTAAGAGATCATCACTCCTTCAACATCAGACAATGAAATCTCTCAGTCCTTAAAAGTTGTCATAGACTGATATAAATGTGTGTTCACTTCGCAGGCATTCTAAATGAGAGGGACAACTGCCCATACGTCTACAATGTGGACCAGAGAGACACTGACGGGGATGGAGTGGGAGACCACTGCGACAATTGCCCTCTTGAAAACAACCCAGACCAGGTAACTGCAGCTTTCATCTTCTACTACATAAGAACCCAATCTTATCAAGTATCTTGGAGGGAAGTAGAACTATCATAGAGCAGCGCCTCTTAGGACAGTAGCCATAGATTGCACCTGTGCTCAGCTTTAATGAAAGACAGGAATGTGAAAATGTGAAAGCTGGGAGAATAATGAGTGCAATTCTCCCCCTCTCCTTATTCATTCCCCCCTTCTGAATAGATATGAATGTGTATGGGTGTGTGTGTAGTCTTGCCAAGGTGCAAGGAAACAGTATTCTTGTTTGAAGGGAAATTACTAGCATACCTGAAGACAAGGGGGCACAAGGATGAGGGATAGAATAGCACCTCTCATATTGAGGGAGATTACTTAAGTTGAGAGTGGTGAAATACATTCATTATGTCTGAGTGCATTGAATTAGAGCCACGTTTATCTCATACAAGTGTGAAATAATCTGTTTTTGTGAAGACTAAATTAATTGTGTTGTTCTACAGATTGACTCTGACTCAGACCGTGTGGGAGACAAGTGCGACAACAACCAGGACATTGATGAGGACGGTCATCAGAACAACTTGGACAACTGTCCCTATATCCCCAATGCCAACCAGGCCGACCACGACAAAGACGGCAAGGGTGACGCCTGTGACCACGATGATGACAACGACGGTATCCCTGACGACAAGGACAACTGTAGGCTGGCCTTTAACCCTGACCAGCTGGACTCTGATGGTGAGTCACTCTCTTCGGTAGCTCTATCAAACATTGGCGCCATTCAACTGACCTATTGAATGATTCATCTAGAAAGACAAAGTACTCTCTACAGAAATGCAGTCACAGAAATTACTATAGGGTTGGTTAGCTTGTTGTCTCCATGAAGAAATGTCTAAGTGCATTTCTCTGCCTCTTCCTCTCAGGTGATGGTCGTGGAGATGTTTGCAAAGATGACTTTGACCAAGACAACATTCTTGATATCTACGATGTGTGCCCTGAGAACTTTGCCATCAGTGAGACGGACTTCCGCAGGTTCCAGATGGTACCACTAGACCCCAAGGGAACCTCCCAGATCGACCCCAACTGGGTGGTCCGTCACCAGGGCAAAGAACTGGTGCAGACCGTCAACTGTGACCCTGGCATCGCTGTTGGTACGTACTTGTAACATATATATAACACCTTAGGAACTAAAGAGAACAACTACAAAACTACCATTCGTAGATTATGGGTCCATTGAGAAAAGTCCTAACCAACTTCTTTGTTGTCTACAGGGTTCGATGAGTTCAACGCAGTGGACTTCAGTGGAACATTCTTTATCAACACAGACAGGGACGATGACTATGCTGGATTTGTGTTTGGGTACCAGTCCAGCTCCAGGTTCTACGTGGTAATGTGGAAGCAGATCACACAGACCTACTGGTCCCACACGCCGACCAGAGCTCAGGGCTACTCAGGAGTGTCCATCAAAGTGGTCAACTCCACCACAGGACCTGGGGAGCATCTGAGGAACGCCCTCTGGCACACCGGTGACACTGCTGGACAGGTACGGTCAGCTTCAGTCCACATTACAAGCCCAAAGCACATAAGAGCAGTGAGAGAGAAAACCACTGGGTAGGAAACAATTCTCATGTCCTTTTGTTATTCCTCCTCTTAGGTGCGTACTCTGTGGCACGACCCCAAGAACATTGGCTGGAAAGACTACACCGCCTACAGATGGCACCTGATCCACAGGCCCAAGTCTGGACTCATCAGGTGAGCTCAGATTAGCTTTAGCTCTGAACTCTTTAGCTCCTCTGCCTTTACTGAAGCCACATAAACTCCTGCTTTCATGTGCTAATGATCTCATGTCATCTTCCTTCCTTTCAGAGTTGTGATGTATGAAGGCAAGAGAATCATGGCCGATTCCGGAAATATCTACGACAAGACCTATGCTGGTGGAAGACTAGGCATGTATGTCTTCTCTCAGGAGATGACATACTTCTCAGACCTCAAATATGAATGCAAAGGTAAGATGCTTTCAGGAATGTTTTGTCAAACAATAAAAATTACCCTTTGAGTCAAAATATGTACAGGGTTTTAACTGATTCTTTCCTTCTCTTTTTCCTGCAGATTCTTAATCGGACTAGAGAGAGGCTCTTAGAAGAATGTATTTACCTGCTCAAATATAAATGTAACATATGACCTGGGACCATATCTTTATTACTCTTTACTTTGCGACAAGCACATTGGTGGAATGGAGAGCAAGTGTGTGGGATTGAGGCAGAATGGACATAGGCTAACTGCCTGCCCTATGATGACTAGACCCCTGCACTAACAGCAGGTTGAGCATAACTTTGCTCAGTGAAGAAATCAGATAGATTTCTCTGCACTTCTGAATTAGTTGCTATCCCACTCTAGATGGAGGTCTAAAGGGAAGAGTATTTTCATTATTTCCGAGCATTACTTCAGCTCTGCAGTGGACTCAAAAGGACTTGACTTGTTTCCAAATGAAGAAAGCAGTAGGATATTTACTCCAGATGGGCCAGAGATGCCTCTTAAAGGAACTATTGAGGGACCGTGGACGGTATGGATTGGCTGTTACTATCAATGCGAGTGAATGTTTGTCTGCGTGTATGCTACCCATGAAGAGCTTTGTGATAAAGACACTTAAGCCAATTGTAGTCAAGGCATTAGCCATTTCAAATTCGGTAACTAAGTGGCTTCTAGTAGACCCTTGCAGTTCAGCTCAGTATGAAGTATGTCTTCAGGGTTTGACCAGGCTTGCTAAGTGGTTTCTCAGGAAAGAACTCTAGATGATATATGGAATGAGCACAGAAGCAGGACTAGCACCCAAAGCCAATATAGACTACTAGCGAACAACATAACTGCTATTTCGCCAGGATTCCAGGATGTCTTTTTTTTCCATCTTAGCTCAGACATTAGTGGAGAGGGACAGAAACACATGGGCCAGTCTAACCTGCCTTGAGAGGACTATTGTTACCAAGGTTGTACATAAGTTATTATTTATTTTATTTGCTACCAGTTGAGAGTATTGACACATGATCCTAGAGTTAGGATATCTCTCATCTTTATTCATCTCTGTCTTATTGTCATTAAAACCCGTTCGAAATAACTGGAATCTTGAAACAGGGTATAAATCCCTCTAAAAAAGTCCTCTCATAGCAGGGTGCAGTATTAACTCTCACACCAACCTTCCAAAATAGACAAATTAGGTGTCATTTAAATCCCATTGTTCTTCTGCACAGTATGTCTGACTTGTGTGCTTGAGAATGTGTGTATATTTCTGATGGGGAAAACAAAGGAAAACCTTTATGTACAAATATTACCTCATTATTTTTTTGATTGAAACCAACAAAACATGAGAGTACCCTTTTAGCACCAGAGTATACATAGGTTGGCTTCTTTTTTTGTGCGTCACTGTAGTACAATCATTTTTTTATGATGTATATAAAATGTTTTTGTTGTAGCAGAAAATTCCCCTAAAGTTCTAAAAACGTTTTCTGAAATATGTTGTGCTTGATGTATGTCCTGTGCATTTGTAATGGATAAATTATTGTTATGTTCGTCTGTTCTATGTTAAGAGGTTATTTAACGTGTAGATATATGCTATTTAAATAATTTATCAAGAAACGTGATCCGTGTTCCTGATTGGATAGACTTGTTTGCACACTGACATGAGGATGTCTTTGGATATTGTTTTGTTCAGTTTTTTTTAAACTTTACTATAAGTGATGCTTGTCTATAAACATTTTTACCATAGTTTTACATTTTGTAATGTCAACCGAACAATAAATACATCAGGAAAAATATATTACCATTGTTTTTGTCCTTTGCTTGCTTATGGATCTATTCTCAGCTTTTGATATGCACAGTACTATGAAGCATTAAACAGAAATAGGTCATGTTCTGTAAACTCACATCACATTAGTCCTCGAAGAAAGGGAGTATCCTTGAGAAGTGAACAGCATGGAAATTTAGGATGAACTAAAGTCCACATTCAAAGAACTTTCACACTACAATATCCCCTTGAAAACACGATCCCACACCTAAGGAGACAAGGAATTTAGCAACAAAGCCTTCAAAATGATTAGTTTATGGAAAAAACTCAAGTTGCGTCAATGTCTACCACCTTATACTATTACAAATGTAGATCTATTACACAATATAACCCACATCAATGTGTCTAGTTTTCTTGGAATTTCCCAGTGAATAAAACCTAAAATAGCTTACAGAGTCACACCTATCTGAGGCATTCCACAGACCTACAGCCTTTGCTCTTTGGCTTTTGTAGAGGGGCTAAGAGACAGTGAGCTTGTACACTGAGTTGACAAAACATTAGGAACACCTTCCCTTTTGCCCCCAGAACAGCGTCAATTCGTCAGGGCATGGACTCTTTAAAAAGTGCTGCAAGCATTCCACAGGGTTGCTGGCCCACTCCAAAGGCAGGATGTCCTTTGAGTGGTGGACCATTCTTGATACACACGGGAAACTGTTGAGCATGAAAAATCCAGCAGCGTTGCAGGTCTTGACACAAACCGGTGTGCCTGGCACCTACAACCATACCCTGTTCAAATGCACTTATATCTTTTGTCTTGCCCATTCACTTTCTGAATGGCACGCATACACAATCCATGTCTCAAGGCTTATTATTATTTATTTTTTACCTGTCTCTTCCCCTTCATCTACACTGATTGAAGTGGATTTAACAGGTGATATCAATAAGGGATCATAGCTTTCACCTGGTCAGTCTGTGTGATCCTAATGTGTTGCACGCTCAGTGTATATTGTGTACAAATATAATTAAAGAGGGTTGATTCAGGCATTTTACATGGCACATCTCTGACAGTCAAAGGCAACACTGCAAATACATGCCAAATCCAAGTCCAGACAGCCCCTGCTTGCCAATGCTCTCTTTACCTCAGAGTTTACCTCGTTGTTATGGAATGAAAGTTAGCAGATCATACCTAGAGGATGGCATTGGCTACTCCAATCACTCTGATTAAACCATACTATTCTGTCAATACCTGCAATAATGATTTGATAGATTGCGACGTCGGTTTCCCTTCAGAGACATATACTGACTAAGTGAATTGGTGTTAAACTGCTTTTGTGAAATAATAATAATTAGATGGGTGCTTACATTTGTCCAATTTCACACATGTACAATGTGTATTATATTCGTGTGAATTGTAAATTTGCGATTTGAATATCCCACTCCCACTGAGAGTGGGGTCACGGCCAGGGATCAGCCATTATTGGCGGCGACCCTGGAGTAATTAGCGTTAGATGCCTTGCTCAAGGTCACAGACAGATTTTTTGCTTGAGGATACAAACCAGCATCCTTTCGGTTACTGGCCCAAAGCTCTAAAACCGCTACCTGCCGTCCAAATAAAAGGGCAGTTTCGTTCCTGGGAGTACTGCAGGCTTCACCGATACCAGGGCGTAGCTTTGGGTTGACTTTGGAAGTTCACCTGGTGAATATGTTTTCTGTTGACTGGAATGTGAGATAATTCCTGAAGCTTAGCATTAAGTCTGGGGTCAAGGTGTCTAAGGCAGAGAGTGAACAGTGCAGGCCTCTGACTGGAATGTGAGATCATTCCTGAAGCTTAGCATTAAGTCTGGGGTCAAGGTGCCTAAGGCAGAGAGTGAACAGTGCAGGCCTCTGGGTGTCCAGGGGAGAGGAAAAAGAGGACCTTTGCTCGAGGGTCAGACAGTTGCAGGATACTCCTGTCGCTGTGTGAACCTGAACATACACCTGTCAGAAACATGTCAACAGCTAATTCACCCCCAAAACTTACTTTCAAAGCCGACAGCCAGGTATTTTCTAAGGAGAATGACAGATAAATCTGTAATTAGAGTAGAACTGGGGAGACACAGGTTGGTGGATGGAACAATGGCCTTCTTCTCTTGAGTAACTCAACTGAGCTCTGCTTAGGACTCACCTATAGAAGCAGGAATGTACGGAATGGCCTCCCTATTAGGAGTGGAAGTTGTAATGGGCTCCCATTGTCCCCTTCAGCAGCAACAATGTCTGTCTGTTCACTCATTAGTACAGAAGGAATCCAACAGTGTTTGCCCAACATTGCCCCACACTCCCACTGCTCACAGCTAAATGCTTATGCATTTATTACATTCTGCAGTCAAAGAACAAGTTGTTAAGTTTAATGTGACCATGAACGGTCTGTTCTCTTCCAAATTATCAGGGGTTAATACAATGGGCTCTCCGATTGTTCTGACTCCTCATATGGAGGTACCGGAAAGTGAAAATTAAATACTCAAGTGAAATATACAGACCTAGGGGAGCGCTCATTGTACAAAGGCACAATTGAGCAATAGACACGAGTAAAAATCCGTTACAGGTTTCATTCATTTAGATTTTTCAATCTGTATCACGCTATTTAAGAAAGCTTGTACAAAGACATTTTATAAATCCTAGACAAACATCAAAGACTTGTATAATATGGTTGTTTCACAAGATTCTTATGATTATACACTACACAGTTTTACAAAACACAGTGATTCATACAGTCATTGTGTGTTTGTTGGTGTGGAAATCCATATTGCTGCACTTCTCGTGACATGACTGCAGGCCTGGTTGAATCATGTAGTAACCAAAAAAAGTGTTAAACAAATCAAAATATATTTTAGATTCTTCAAAGTAGCCACCCTTTGCCTTGATAACAGCTTTGCACACTCTTGGCATTCTCTCAACCAGCTTCATTAGGTAGTCACCCGGAATGCATTTCAATTAACAGGTGTTCCTTGTTAAAAGTAAACCTGAGGAATTTCTTTCCTTCTTAATGCAGTTGAGCAAATCAGTTGTGTTGTGACAAGGTAGAGGTGGTAAACAGAAGATGGCATTTTACCAAATAGGGCTAAGTCCATTATATGGCAAGAACAGCTCAAGTAAGCAAAGAGAAATTACTGTTTCAGAGCTACCTGTGCTGCAGAGGATAAGTTCATTAGAGTTACCAGCCTCAGAAATTGCAGCCCAAATAAATGCTGACACATCAACATCAACACATCAACATCAACTGTTCAGAGGAGACTGCATGAATCAGGCCTTCATGGTCAAATTGCTGCAAAGAAACCACTACTAAAGGACACCAATAAGAAGAGACTTGCTTGTGCCAAGAAACTCGAGCAATGGACATTAGACCGGTGGAAATCTGTCCTTTGGTCTGGTGAGTCCTAATTTCAGATTTTCGGTTCCAACCAGTGTGTTTTTGTGAGACACAGAGTAGGTGAATGGACGATCTCTGCATGTGTGGTTCCCACTGTGAAGAATGGAGGAGAAGGTGCGATGGTGTGTAGGTGTCTTGCTGGTGACACTGTCTATGATTTATTTAGAATTCAAATAACCAGCATGGTTACCACAGCATTCTGCACCGATATGCCATCCTATCTGGTTTGTGCTTAGTGGGACTATCATTTGTTTTTCAACAGGACAATGACCCAACACACCTCCAGGCTGTATAAGGACTATTTGTCCAAGAAGGACAGTGATGGAGTGCTGCATCAGATAACCTGGCCTCCACAATCACCCGACCCCAACCCAACTGAGATGGTTTGGGATGAGATGGACTGCAAAGTGAAGGAAAAGGAGCCAAAAAGTTCTCAGCATATGTGGGAACTCCTTCAAGACTGTTGGAAAAGCATTCCGGGTGAAGTGGGGTGAAAGAATGCCAACAGTGTGCAAAGCTGTCATCAAGGCAAAGGGTGGCTACTTTGAAGTATCTCAAATATAAAATATATATTTTTGGTTACTACATGATTCCATGTGTTATTTCATGGTTTTGATATCTTCACTACTATTCTACAATATAGAAAATAGTAAAAATAAAGAAAAACCCTTGAATGAGTAGGTGTGTCCAAACCTTTGACCGGTACTGTAAATCTACACATTTGTATATTTGTCACACCAAACAAATGTGTATATACTCTATGATGAACACATAGTGGTCGCTTTGTCCGGCTGGCTAAAGCTGGTGGTGTATGCATCTCCAAGCAGCTGTGACAGAGACGTGTGGTGCTGTCCGGCAGGATCTCTATATCAGAGGTGTCCCTGGATAATGTGTCTCCTGTCCTCAGACCCAGACTGTGTCCCCAGCTCTGAGATATCTCGCACTCCTCCATCAAAGTCCTCAGCTGCTCCTTCAGTAGTATTGGTGTGTCACACTGTAAAGAGAGGGTGAGAGACAGAGACAGAGACAAAGACAGAGCGACAAACTACTGTAAAGGAAACAAGAAACACTGAGGATGTCTACCAACACTTCCCAGCAGTATTCCTACAGCACCTATTTTTCAGGAGGGCTCATGACATGGTTCTGATAAGCTCTGATGAAAATGCTCTACCAGTGAAGCAGTGGTATTTCAAGATGATAAATGAACCTGCCATAGATTTCCCCTGTGCTTGGTTGGACTGCATCCCACAAAATGGTTGGACAAGTCAGCTAAAAACATTTCCAGTTGGCTAAAACTCTTCCAGTTGGACGGGAGGTTGTTTTTCTACAGACAAGTCAGACTTCTCAGAGCCTTTTGGGAACACAGGGAGTTCAAGGAAATCCAATCCTCAGAAATGGGACTGGGTTATATGGACGACAGAATTCAAAACGTCAATATTTGTTACTGTGAATGATATTGCAGACCAAATTATTTGGCAACTTCTGTAGTATAGATGTGGTAAAGAGGTCAATGGAGCGCAGACCGTGGGGGATAGAAGAAGGACACCAGTTTGGCACACATTCAACAAATCTGATTTAACAAAGTTGATATTTGTCAAATTTGTTATGATCAATGTATTGTAACAGGCCCACAATGTGGTTACTGAAGTCCGATTAGGATATATTTGGCTGTTTTCGATGCATAACATTTAGAATTAGTTCCTTTCCAGGTTAAGAAGTGAATGCTAAACGCTAACTCACGTTCATATAAACTGTTAGAAGAGCTAGCATACAAACATCCGTGGTGGCAGTACTGGGGTTGACATCCATACAAGCATTATACTCTGATTTTTACCTCAACATAGTGTGAAATACACATACAAACAATAGCCTAAATGTTACTTGTTTCAGGAAACTTGCCATATATCGCACGTCACTACTTCACAGGAGAGGCATTTGAACATACTTTAAAAAAATAAAAACACATTCTGGAACATGTGAACTGTCATGTGCAACAAACTTGTATGCTATCTGTAAATACGAATAAAATTGTTAAATTACGAGCCTAGTTTAGCCAAGGAAAAAGCCAGCAACCTTCCCGCTATCCATGATTGGCTGAGATAATGGATGAGCTGGACATGCCGAGAGATGAGTTCAGATTGGTCTGCCATATAGCACACTTCTGTCTATAACATGAGCTGGTCAGTATGTGTATGTAATTATTTCTAACAAAGCTTTTTTGAAAGATATCACATAGCAGAATTGCAAAAGTGTTTCTCTCCACTTTCTGGAGGGTTGAGTTTTGAAATCAAAATTAGAGTAAGATAGCTAAGGAGATGGAGAAATTTCTGCCATTTGATTGCAAATATGCAGAGGGAGTAGAAAAGAGAACACGCAGAAGACAGTTGCATTAAAAACCTGCCTCTGGATTACATCTTCAAACTAACGGCAACCAAGGCATCCATGACAGAGGGAAAAGAATCCATCCATGTAAGATAATCTAGCTAGCAACATTTTCAGATATTATAAATTTAGTCAGAAAGTTGTTTTCATTTCAAGTTAATGCGTACGGTTAACCTGTTAGATCTCTAGGGGCGCTATTTCATTTTTGGATAAAAAACGTTCCCGTTTTAAGCGCGATATTTTGTCACGAAAAGATGCTCGACTATGCATATCCTTGACAGTTTTGGAAAGAAAACACTCTGAAGTTTCAGAATCTGCAAAGATTTTGTCTGTAAGTTCCCCAGAACTCATTCTACAGGCGAAACCAAGATGATGCATCAACCAGGAATTAGCAGAATTTCTGAAGCTCTGTTTTCCATTGTCTCCTTATATGGCTGTGATTGCGCAAGGAATGAGCCTACACTTTCTGTCGTTCGCCCAAGGTCTTAGCAGCATTGTGACGTATTTGTAGGCATATCATTGGAAGATTGACCATAAGAGACTACATTTTCCAAGTGTCCGCCTGGTGTCCTGCGTGGAATTCGGTGCGCAATTGCCAGCTGCTCGTACTTTTCCATTTGATATAGGGGAGAAACCATGTGTCCAAGAACGATGTATCAATGAAGAGATATGTGAAAAACACCTTGATGATTGATTCTAAACAACGTTTGCCATGTTTTCAGTCGATATTATGGAGTTAATTTGGAAAAAAGTTCGCGTTTTGAGGACTGAATTTTCGGATTTGTTTTGGTAGCCAAATGTGATGTATAAAACGGAGCTATTTCTAATACACAAAGAATCTTTTTGGAAAAACTGAGCATCTGCTATCTAACTGAGAGTATCCTCATTGAAAACATCAGAAGTTCTTCAAAGGTAAATTATTTTATTTGAAGGCTTTTATGTTTTTGTTGAAATGTTGCGTGCTGGATGCTAACGCTAATGCTAACGCTAAATGCTAACGCTAAATGCTAACGCTAGCTAGCTACTTTTACACAAATGATTGTTTTCCTATGGTTGAGAAGCATATTTTGAAAATCTGATATGACAGTGTTGTTTACAAAAGGCTAAGCTTGAGAGATGGCATATTTATTTCATTTCATTTGCGATTTTCATGAATAGTTAACGTTGTGTTATGCTAATGAGCTTGCTGATAGATTTACACAATCCTGGATACAGGGGTTTTTTCATAGCTAAACGTGACGCAGAAAACGGAGCGATTTGTCCTAAACAAATAATCTTTCAGGAAAAACTGAACATTTGCTATCTGAGAGTCTCCTCATTGAAAACATCTGAAGTTCTTCAAAGGTAAATTATTTTATTTGAATGCTTTTCTGTTTTTTTGTGTAAATGTTGCCAGCTGAATGCTAATGCTAAATGCTACGTTAGCCATCAATACTGTTACACAAATGCTTGTTTTGCAATGGTTGAGAAGCATATTTTGAAAATCTGAGATGACAGTGTTGTTAACAAAAGGCTAAGCTTGAGAGCTAGCATATTTATTTCATTTCATTTGCGATTTTCATGAATAGTTAACGTTGCGTTATGGTAATGAGCTTGAGTCTGTATTCACGATCCCGGATCCGGGATGGGGAGATCAGAAAGGTTAACTTGCTAGCTTAATGTTGGATTATGGTTAATTGTTTAGCTAGCTAGCTAGCTACATTAATAAACAAAAGACTCCACTATGCAAGTAACCATTTCACTTCACCTTCTATATCCTGTGCATGTGACAAATAAACCTTGATTTTATATGATATAGTATGTGTTTACCAGAGACGGTAATGTGAAGAACAACATGACCTGCACCCACTTCTAATTAGGATATAGATAGATAGATAGATAGATAGATAGATAGATAGATAGATAGATAGATAGATAGATAGATAGATAGATATATCTAGATCTATATATCTATACCGTGCTTCACGGTTGGGATGGTGTACTTCGGCTTGCAAGCCTCCCCTTTTTCCTCCAAACATAACGATGGTCATTATGGCCAAACAGTTCTATTTTTGTTTCATCAGACCAGAGGACATTTCTCCAAAAAGCATGATCTTTATGGCGGTTTTGGAGCAGTGGCTTCTTCCTTGCTGAGCGGCCTTTCAGGTTGTGTTGATATAGGACTCGTTTTACTGTGGATATAGATAATTTTGTACCCGTTTCCTCCAGCATCTTCACAGGGTCCTTTGCTGTTGTTCTGGGATTGATTTGCACTTTTCGCAACAACGTACGTTCATCTCTAAGCGACAGAAAGCGTCTCCTTCCTGAGCGGTATGACGGCTGCGTGTTCCCATGGTGTTTATACTTGCGTACTATTGTTTGTACAGATGAACATTGTACCTTCAGGCGTTTGGAAATTGCTCCCGAGGATGAACCAGACTTGTGGAGGTCTACAATATTTTTTCTGAGATCTTGGCTGATTTCTTTTGATTTTCCCATGATGTCAAGCGAAGAGGCACTGAGTTTGAAGGTAGGCCTTGAAATACATCCACAGGTACATCTCTAATTGACTCAAATTATGTCAATCAGCCTATCAGAGCTTCTAAATCCATGACATCATTTTCTGGAATTTTCCAAGCTGGTTAAAGGTACAGTCAACTTAATGTATGTAAACTTCTGACCCACTGGAATTGTTATACAGTAAATTATAAGTGAAATAATCTGTCTGTAAACAATTTTTGGAAAAATTACTTGTGTCATTCACAAAGTAGATGTCCTAACCGACTTGCCAAAACTATAGTTTGTTAACAAGAAATTTGTGGAGTGGTTGAAAAATGAATTTGAATGACTCCAACCTGAGTGTATGTAAACTTCCGACTTCAACTGTATATATCTACACACTATTAATTTATTTTAAGGTATTTAAGTATACATTTCCAAAGTTACAATAGCTTGCCATACATTTTCTGTTAATTACCAAAATTACTGAAAATTCCAGTAACTTTGATAAATTACCAGTAGCTTTGCAACCCTAGCTGTGTTCATCAACCCCTACTCCCAGCAGGGTGACTGAAGAAGAATCTGCATTCCTCTGTCTCGTTTAACTCCCAAAACCTAATCGCTCATCAATATCCCTTCTCTCACCAACCCCTCACTACATACCCAGTTGCTGCTAGATGTCTCTCCCCCGGCTTACCGGTCCATGTTCAAAGTCCTCTAAAATGTAATGAATCCCTTTATACCATTACAGGATGGGCAGTGTTACTCATTTATGAACCCTGCAATTAACCCACACAGCATATTGTCTTTTCTCTGCTGACAGGGCCAGAGGTGTAGGCTCCACAGACACATTCCTTCCCTACCTCATGCATTCAGCACCCCATGTTTCTCTCATCTGTCATGGAGGGCCCTGCTCTGCTCCTTGCCTGTGGACTTGACCTTCACCCCTCCATGGCCAAGGGGCTTTAAATAAACCCCTGCCTTGAGGGAAGAGGATGCATGAGGCATGGCCCTTGGCTTAGGGCCTCTTGGTGGTGTACTGACTATATACTGATAACACTAACCACTGAGATAAAATTAGACACACTTAACCTTTCTCTCAACCTGTCTGCAATATAATTAATTGACTGGTGTGTTTTGGTCACACAATAAAAGATAACGGACATGAGGGAACGATGGTGACTAGAAATACATATGCAGAACTGTAAATGGGCCATTACTGCAACTTCAAACTTCTGTCATTAAAACACAATGCCATCCGTCAATTACAGGCATGCCAGCGTTTGAGTGCTCATGGATGAAGCAATAAATCATCACCCCATGGTCCGCCTGTAGTAACGGGTATCTCTGGCTCTAGGCTAACCAAAACCATTCGTGTTGGACATGGGAAGCACACATGAGCTTGCCCTATGGAGAGAGAGTAGCTTTAATGGCTATGACAAAGTGCTCTGATCCCACAGAGCAGCTGACCCTAAATGCCCCCTTGCTGGAGAGGACTGGGGTGTTGCTGGGTGACTGATGTATGTTCCCTTGTCTGTCTCTGCCCAGTCTGTCTCTGCCCAGTCTGCTTTTCACAGCGCCCACTCGTTAAGACCTGCACTACAGCCGGGGCTTCTGGGATGCCGTCCAGTAGCCCAGATACCACATTCCAGCAAACAGAGAAAGAGCTGCATTGACAGGGAAGTAAAGAACCTATCAAAATGAAAATAAAAGTGACTTGTTTTAATGAGGTGGCATGTTTTGGACTGTACTCTCCCACAGGGTTATCAGAGAGCCAGGAATGAGGATGTCTGGCCTGGTTCCATATGGGAAAAGGACAGCCTAGGAAACACGTCTTTATGAGAAACATGTCCGTTTACAGCCAGCTCTGTGTCAGTCAGGAAGTGTGCGGCTATGGACCCGTTGTGGATGGCTTCCTAACAGCGATACAACCTCCTCACACTGAAATATGGGGCAGAGGTGCCAGATTCATACAGTAGATCTCATTTCTGATTGAAGGTGCCTTTGGCACAATGAACAGAAAAGTGTGAATTACAGCATTCTACTCAAATTGTTAAAAAAAACACTACGGAAAGCAAATGGCACAGTTTTGAAAAATGATAATAGAGCATGTGCTATAAAAAGATAAACTATGAAAACCACAAATATTTCTGTATAAATGTGATTCTGATTCTTGAGAGAACCAGCTATTTTCCAGAGAAGGGAAACTTGGAGGTCTGAAGGAGGAGAAAGATAGTCTGGAGGTTGTTACAGCAACCAAATAAGGCTGGGCCAGACAGACATACATCTCTCCATGCTCCCTACGCTGCACCACATGCACACCAGACAGACCCATATAGCTCATTTCAGACAGTCAATATTCTAAACCTTTCAGAATTCATATAATAACAGCATCTCTGCTCACTAATGACAAGCCACTTGTTTAGTGAGTTTATGACAGAGACACTTTGACCTGACTCAGATCCGTTTTTAGAAGGTTTACATTTACACAAAAATGACCAGAAAACACTCTAGTCAAGTTATCATTACTCATTGTGTATTTATTATTACTTTTATTATTACATGTTATTTATTTTCTATTATTTCTCTATTTTCTTTCTCTCTGCATTGTTTGGAGGTGGGCTTAAGTAAGCATTTCACTGTTAGTCTACACCTGTTGTTTATGAAGCATTTGAGGAATACTATTTGATTCTATTTGGACCTGCACTAGACTGTATTTTGGCCGTGATTGCAAGGGTGCAAGAGCCTTATTCACTTTCTGTCAGGAGAGTCTATGGAACTATGTTTGATTTCTGTTAGATGGTAGCGTGATCCATTCAATCTTTCATTTGATGTCTCACCCAGTTGCAGGCAGTGGCCACCTGGCCAGAGCCCAAAACAAACCCAATCCAAGTCAGACAAAATCAGAGAGATTCAGAGAGAATCCTCCCCTTCCCCAGGGTGTGTAGTAGTGCGGTGTGCAGCAGCTTCCCGAGGAATTATCGAAGCCCTTTGGCCTGCCCCCGTCTGTCACATTCCGGTGCTCTCCTCTCCTCCCCAGACACAGATAGAGAGGCCTTTCTGGACAGCTTGACCACTCTTGTGTGGCAAACTGTTATGAAACCACAGGATTGGCAGAACAAAGAGCCCATACTACACCACCTGAATACTGGCATAAAAGGTTTCTGACAGCAGAGCCAGCCTACCTCCCACTTACGAGTAGACTGAGAGTCATGTGTCAGAGCCTCTAGCAGCACCCTTCCCTTCCCTCATATCTTCATATTCCACATATGACAGCCCACTAAGGATTTGATGTCAGGCAACGTCTTTTGGATGACTTCTTTAAAATATTTTTTGATCCTCAGTCTTTTCTTTGTCTTTTTTTCTCAGTCCGAACCAAATCTGAAACAATCATAGATGTCCACAGATCCTTCATTTAGCACAAAACAGTACCAGTCAAAAGTTCAGACACAACTACTCATTCAAAGATCCTGAATCAAATCTGAACCAATCATAGACATCTATGTTTCGCAAGTTAGGACAGCACAGTACAGCACAGTAAAGAAAAGCAGAGTATAGTACAGTACAATACAGTACAATACAGTAGAGCACAGAAGAGTACAGTAAAGAAAAGTAAAGTATAGTGTACTGTTCTCTAACGTATTCTACTGAACTAAACTGTACTCTACTGATTTAAACTTTACTGTACTGTAAGGTACTGAACCAAATTAAACTATACTGTACTGTACTTTACTGTAATGAATTAAACTCTAATGTACTGTACTCTACTGAATATAACTACTGTCTGTACCATATTGTACTGTACTGTACTCTTGTGCTCTACTGTGCTCTACTGTACTAAACTGTGCTGTACTGTACTGTACTGTACTCTTGTGCTCTACTGTGTTCTACTGTACTAAACTGTGCTGTACTGTACTGTACTAAACTGTGCTGTACTGTACTGTACTGTACTGTACTAAACTGTGCTGTACTGTACTGTGATTTTCAAAACTTTTGAAACATAGCCAAGATGTCTATGATTTGTTCAGATTTGGATCTGGTCCGGACCGACCAAATTTGTACTTGTTTTGTGGCAGAGCTTGCTTTGCAAGTTTTCGTTTTTACATTTACATTTTGGTCATTCAGCAGAATCTCTTGTCCAGAGTGACTTACAGTCAGTGCTTTCAACTAAGGTAGATAAACAACAACATATCACAGTCATAGCAAGAAAATAAAAAAATGTGTAACCATTACTCGTAATGTTATTGTAGTTGAAGTGGTCTGTTGGTTTATTCTGTTGGTTGGACTACTTTGAACATCATCACTGCCAGTTTTAAACCCTTTGAAGAAGCTAACATAAGTGAATGTGATAGATGGGAGTAATAATGCATATTTTGTTGTAGTCTTCAGTTGGCTCCTCTTTCCTATTAAGAGGCGTCTTTTCAATGTTCATATACCAGAAAATTCATATTCTAACCTTTCATTCAGCACCTGAAATGCACGTGATGTCAACGTCATTTTGCTTACTGGGTGGCTTTTTTTTATCAGCACATTCTGAGCTTGTACTAGTCTGTCAACAACTACTGTGTGAAAAAATAACCTACTACAACAATAGTTACAGTGTGTGAAAGCATGACCTTTTGATTTTTATTTATAAAATGAGATAGACAATGGTTAATGAGATGATAAATGTATTAGTGATAAAATAAGGATTCCCCTTTTGGATCCATCCTGTCTTACTGTAAATTCTGGGATTGTGCTTCCTCATACTGTTGATATTGAGATAGAGCCAGATAAGGTTGCGGAAAAACTCTCAGAGGATGGTACTGTAATAACACCACTTGTAGATTGGCCTGCTGCAAACTAAGCTAAAAGAGTAGAGTTATCACATCTTTACAAGAAGCCTTTTTATGATTTTTGATACTTAGAAACACAGGGGGGATCATCACACAATGGAACACATAGATGGTCATAACAAATAAATCAGACAACAATGTCTAGTTCATGTACACTCCCCTCCATATACTCCAGCATTTTAGATTTGAGATCAAATCGTTCATATGAGGCGACAGTACAAAATGTCACCTTTCATTTGAGGGTGTGTTCATTCATCTTTATTCATTATGAAGGTAGAAGTGTTCAGAAACATCTTCTATTCTTACTTACAATAAAAGTGACTCCAAAATGGTGCAAGACATTGTACATGATTCAGTTCCTTATGGCTATAAATATTGTTCCCTGAAGGGGGGAAACGAGGTGCAACATACAGTGCCTTGCGAAAGTATTCGGCCCCCTTGAACTTTGCGACCTTTTGCCACATTTCAGGCTTCAAACATAAAGATATAAAACTGTATTTTTTTGTGAAGAATCAACAACAAGTGGGACACAATCATGAAGTGGAATGACATTTATTGGATATTTCAAACTTTTTTAACAAATCAAAAACTGAAAAATTGGGCGTGCAAAATTATTCAGCCCCTTTACTTTCAGTGCAGCAAACTCTCTCCAGAAGTTCAGTGAGGATCTCTGAATGATCCAATGTTGACCTAAATGACTAATGATGATAAATACAATCCACCTGTGTGTAATCAAGTCTCCGTATAAATGCACCTGCAATGTGATAGTCTCAGAGGTCCGTTAAAAGCGCAGAGAGCATCATGAAGAACAAGGAACACACCAGGCAGGTCCGAGATACTGTTGTGAAGAAGTTTAAAGCCGGATTTGGATACAAAAAGATTTCCCAAGCTTTAAACATCCCAAGGAGCACTGTGCAAGCGATAATATTGAAATGGAAGGAGTATCAGACCACTGCAAATCTACCAAGACCTGGCCGTCCCTCTAAACTTTCAGCTCATACAAGGAGAAGACTGATCAGAGATGCAGCCAAGAGGCCCATGATCACTCTGGATGAACTGCAGAGATCTACATCTGAGGTGGGAGACTCTGTCCATAGGACAACAATCAGTCGTATATTGCACAAATCTGGCCTTTATGGAAGAGTGGCAAGAAGAAAGCCATTTCTTAAAGATATCCATAAAAAGTGTTGTTTAAAGTTTGCCACAAGCCACCTGGGAGACACACCAAACATGTGGAAGAAGGTGCTCTGGTCAGATGAAACCAAAATTGAACTTTTTTGGCAACAATGCAAAACGTTATGTTTGGCGTAAAAGCAACACAGCTGAACACACCATCCCCACTGTCAAACATGGTGGTGGCAGCATCATGGTTTGGGCCTGCTTTTCTTCAGCAGGGACAGGGAAGATGGTTAAAATTGATGGGAAGATGGATGGAGCCAAATACAGGACCATTCTGGAAGAAAACCTGATGGAGTCTGCAAAAGACCTGAGACTGGGACGGAGATTTGTCTTCCAACAAGACAATGATCCAAAACATAAAGCAAAATCTACAATGGAATGGTTCAAAAATAAACATATCCAGGTGTTAGAATGGCCAAGTCAAAGTCCAGACCTGAATCCAATCGAGAATCTGTGGAAAGAACTGAAAACTGCTGTTCACAAATGCTCTCCATCCAACCTCACTGAGCTCGAGCTGTTTAGCAAGGAGGAATGGGAAAAGAATTCAGTCTCTCGATGTGCAAAACTGATAGAGACATACCCCAAGCGACTTACAGCTGTAATCGCAGCAAAAGGTGGCGCTACAAAGTATTAACTTAAGGGGGCTGAATAATTTTGCACGCCCAATTTTTCAGTTTTTGATTTGTTAAAAACGTTTGAAATATCCAATAAATGTCGTTCCACTTCATGATTGTGTCCCACTTGTTGTTGATTCTTCACAAAAAAATACAGTTTTATATCTTTATGTTTGAAGCCTGAAATGTGGCAAAAGGTCGCAAAGTTCAAGGGGGCCGAATACTTTCGCAAGGCACTGTACATCCACAGGTACACCTCCAATTGACTCAAATGATGTCAATTAGCCTATCAGAAGCTTCTAAAGCTATGACATCATTTTCTGGAATTTTCCAAGCTGTTTAAAGGCACAGTCAACTTAGTGTATGTAAACTTCTGACCCACTGGAATTGAGATACAGTGAATTATAAGTGAAATCATCTGTTTGTAAACAATTGTTGGAAAAATTACTTGTGTCATGCACAAAGTAGATGTCCTAACCGACTTGCCAAAACTATAGTTGTTAACAAGACATTTGTGGAGTGGTTGAAAAATGAGTTTTAATGACTCCAAACTAAGTGTATGTAAACTTCCGACTTCAACTGTATCTGATATTGCCCACCCAACTACATCATCCCCATATTGCTTTGTTTTTTTTGGTCCTTTGTACCCCAGTATCTCTACTTGCACATCAACGTCTGCACATCTATCACTCCAGTGTTTATTTGCAAAATGTTAATTATTTTGCAACTATGGCCTATTTATTGCCTTTACCTCCCTAATCCTACTACATTTGCACTAACTGTATATAGATTTTTATATTTTCTCATTGACTGTACGTTTGTTTATCCCATGTGTAACTCTGTGTTGTTTGTGTCGCACTGCTTTGCTTTATCTTGGCCAGGTCGCAGTTGTAAATGAATTCGTTCTCAACTGGCCTGCCTGGTTAAATAAAGGGGAAATAAAAAAAATAAGTTGTCATAAAGCTTAAATTCTTGTTAATCCAACTCCAATGTCTTATTTACAGTAGCTATGACAGTGAAAGAATACTATGCTATTGTTTTAGGAATGTGCACAGTTTTGAACATGAAAATGTATTAATAAACAAATTATGCATATTTTGGCAGTCTTGATACCAAATTTTGAACAAAAATGCAATGGTTAATTGGATCAGCCTAAAACTTTGCCCATACACTGCTGCCATCTAGTGTCCAAATTCTAAATTGCAACAGGGCTGGAATAATACATTATGGGCTTTCTCTTGCATTTTAAAGACGATGGTATAAAAAATAAAAAAATCTTTGTATTATCTTTTACCAGATCTAATGTGTTATATTCTCATACATTCCTTTCACATTTCCACAAACGTCAAAGTGTTTCCTTTCCAATGGTACCAATAATATGCATATATTTGCTTCAGGGCCTGAGCTACAGGCAGTTAGATTTGAGTATGTCATTTTAGGCAAAAAAAATGAATTAAAGGGCAGATCCTTACGAGGTTGTAAGACTTTTATAACACGGTTAACACAGTGGGGCATCAACTACAGACTTTTATAAAAGCTCTGTTTGTTGAGCCCCAGGGAGACCCACTTTCCTTATTGTGGAAGATTTGGATTTATGTTGGTAGTTTGCACCCTAACTTTAGAGTTCTTAAATTGAGTAATTTTCCACAACACCCACCAATTTAAATGCAACATAATTGCATTTAAATTGTCCTAAAAATAATCATATTTGTCTGAGCATCAGCAAGTTGTGGGCTAGTTTAAGTTGCTGCTCGACTGAGCTCGAGAATTGCCCAATAAATATTTTTTCACTTTTCAGATGTTGCATGCACAAATCCATCTGACTCTTAACCATCGCTGATGCAGTACAACAAAGTATATTGTTTTAATATTTTCAATCTGTGTTTGAGGCAAAGGACAATGGCAACGATTTCACGTAATAAAACTACCACAATGGAACAGGAACATTGTGTCCATGGATTCACATGAGGATTCCAGTATCTCCTTGTGTGTTGTTTGAACTTCATGTTCTGGGGTTGCATGATCACTTTTCTGCTCATTAAAACCATATGTGATTCTTGGAAGTCAACTCCCAACTGTTTGTTCACCATTTCAACATTGACTGTCTCATTTATCTTAGATTTGAATTTCAAAGAGAGAATAAGGCTAATTTATTCAGCTTCTACACTAGGAAAACTGATGTTGCAGTCTTCATTCCCTGTTCTTTACTGTTCCTTTCTGGATGTTACCCCACTACCACTTTTCTTCAGGTTACATACTCCATCTAAGGTAGATTAGACTGAGACCTTGTTGATGAGCCTAGCTAAGACTTGGCAAGGCATATCTGACTCCTGTGGCTCTGCTCATTTAATGGATTTTTACAGAAGAGAAATCAAGACCACAAAACAGTAATGGTCAAAATCAGTATTGATACCCCTTCGGTAAAGACCATTTTTAAGTCCATTGAATTGAAACCAGATGAACTTTTGTCCTCACTTTAGTGACTGCTCCGAGACATGAGATCACTCAGAATTACCTCAGAACCTTATCGCTAAATTCACCAGGACAGATGGCATGCTCATCAGTTGTGTCATCTGTAGAGGCCATGTAGCCAGTGGTGGAAAAAGTACCTAACTGTCATGCTTGAGTAAAAGTAAAGACACTGGAGAACATTCAAAGTTTGGTGTTGAGAGGTAAAAATAGTAAACTCAGCAAAAAAAGAAACAGCCCTTTTTCAGGACCCTGTCTTTCAAAGATAATTCATAAAAATTGAAATAACTTCACAGATCTTCATTGTAAAGGGTTTAAACACTGTTTCCCATGCTTGTTGAATGAACCATAAACAATTAATGAACATGCACCTGTGGAACGGTCGTTATGACACTAACAGCTTACAGACGGTAGGCAATTAAGGTCACAGTTATGAAAACTTAGGACACTATAGAGGCCTTTCTACTGACTCTGAAAAACACCAACAGAAAGATGCCCAGGGTCCCTGCTCATCTGCGTGAATATGCCTTAGGCATGCTGCAAGGAGGCATGAGGACTGCCGATGTGGCCAGGGCAAGACAGGGCAGACAGCTGATCGTCCTCGCAGTGGCAGACCATGTGTAACAACACCTGCACAGGATTGGTACATCTGAACATCACACCTACGGGACCGGTACAGCATGGCAACAACAACTGCCCGAGTTACACCAGGAACGCACATTCCCTCCATCAGTGCTAGACTGTCCGCAATAGGCTGAGAGAGGCTGGACTGAGGGCTTTTAGGCCTGTTTTAAGTCAGGTCCTCACCAGACATCACCGGCAACAACGTTGCCTATGGGCACAAACCCACCATCGCTGGACCAGACAGGACTGTCAAAAAGTGCTCTTTATTGACAAGTCGCGGTTTTGTCTCACCAGGGGTGATGGCGGGTTCGCGTTAATCGTCGAAGGAATGAGTGTTACGCCGAGGCCTGTACTCTGGAGCGGGATCGATTTGGAGGTGGAGGGTCCGTCATGGTCTGGGGCGGTGTGTCACAGCATCATCAGAATGAGCTTGTTGTTATTGTAGGCAATCTCAATGCTGTGCGTTACAGGGAAGACATTCTCCTCCCTCATGTGGTACCCTTCCTGCAGGCTCATCCTGACATGACCCTCCAGCATGACAATGCCACCATGCACAGAATGAGCAGTATGGCTGATTTCCAGCAAGACAGGAATGTTAGTGTACTGCCATGGCCAGTGAAGAGTCCGGATCTCAATCCCATTGAGCACGTCTGGGACCTGTTGGATCGGAGGGTGAGAGCTAGGGTCATTCTCCCCAGAAATGTCCGGGGACTTGCAGGTGCCTTGGTGGAAGAGTGGGGTAACATCTCATAGCAAGAACTGGCAAATCTGCTGCAGTCCATGAGGAGATGCACTGCAGTACTTAATGCAGCTGGTGGCCATACCAGACTGTTTCTTTTGATTTTGACCCCCCCTTTGTTCAGGGACACCTTATTCAATTTCTGTTAGTCACGTCTGTGGAACTTGTTCAGTTTATGTCTCAGTTGTTGACTCTTGTTATGTTTATACAAATATTTACACATGTTAAGTTTGCTGAAAATAAACGCAGTTGACAGTGAGAGGACGCTTCTTTTTTTGCTGAGTTTATATGCGGTGCTATGTTGCAAGTGTGTGTGCCCGTAATTGAGGTTTTAGTAGTTTGATTGCCATGTCTTAGGGACAGGGATTGACGGTATTGTCAAAAAGGTCAACAATATGCCAAGTCGTGCTGCACTTCTGTCAGAAATACATTTATTTTTTCTTTCCCTTGCTTAAAGGCCCAGTGCAGTTAAAAACATAATTTCCCTGTGTTTTATATATATTTCCACACTGAAGCTGGAATAATACTGTGAAAATGATGATAATGCCCTTTTAGTTTAAGAGTTGTTTTTAAAAGGCCGCCTGATGTGTCAGCCTGTTTTGGTGGGATGGAGTTTTGGCCTGCCTGTTGATATCACCAGGTGGTAAATTAGTTAGTAGCCATTAAGAAAGAGTTCCAAACCTCTCTGCCAGTAACAACAATTTTTCATTTTTCCACTCCCAGACAGTCATGGCTAAATTCTTGCTTGAGAAATTGCTCTTTGCTAAGAAGATATTTTTGTTTATTTCTGACCATTTTAATTGAAAACAATCTAAATACATTTTCCTAATTGTTACCCGGAAATTATTTGATATTGAGATTAAAACGGCTGCATTGCACCTTTTAATCTTGTTTCACAGTTATGGCATACATATTAAAGCAGGACTACAGTGTCAATACATCACTATCTACACCAATGTTTCATTCTGCCTCAGTGGCGGTAAATCCAAGGGTGGTCGTAAAATAAATATTATTTTGTTTTGTGGTTGCCTTTCGTCTCGGCAGTAGCTTGCACCAGTCTGACTCCTAATTGAAACCGTTTGGATGCACTGCTCTCCTGCTGTATACATACCGCCAAGTTACTGGAAAAAGTTATTATTTTGGAAAGTTACATGCCAAGAGTGTGCAAAGCTGTCATCAAGGCAAAGGGTGGCTACTTTGAATAATATAAAATATAAAATATATTTTGATTTGTTTAACACTGTTTTGGTTAATACATGATTCCATATGTGTTATTTCATAGTTTTGATGTCTTCACTATTATTCTACAGTTTAGAAAATAGTAAAAATAAAGAAACTCTTGAATGAGTAGGTGTGTCCAAACTTTTGACTGGTACTGTATGTCTTGAGCATAAAGCATAATGTGTCTTTGAATAACACATGTTAACCTT
Organism: Oncorhynchus mykiss; assembly: GCF_013265735.2. Taxonomy (NCBI): domain Eukaryota; kingdom Metazoa; phylum Chordata; class Actinopteri; order Salmoniformes; family Salmonidae; genus Oncorhynchus; species Oncorhynchus mykiss. The sequence continues at coordinate 43,987,194 of NC_048583.1, read as the reverse complement.
CAAATAATTGTTGGAACAATCTCATTTCAGATCGATGACCTGCTACATTTGACATGGAAGAGGTAACTTTTTAATTTCCTTCCCAATGAAAGCTGATCAGTCACAAAGGATCATTGCTTAAATCTGGGACTTGAGATTGGTTGAATTCTTCTTCCATCTCATGTGCAGCCAAACCTAAGGGTTGAATTTCCAGAGGAAATAAAAGCATCCAACTTCAGCAACCCCAAAATTCCTGGTCATTTGTCTTAGCAGGATGTTGGTTGGCTGGTAGGGTTCACTCTCGTGTCCTGGCTGCTGCAGCAACAGAGAGTTAACCCCCCATCATACCCAGATCCTAATGACAGCAAGGCTGCTCCACAAATGACACAACCATATCACTTTAATTGGAGGCATCAGGGCATAATGTTACAGTATACAATACGCAAATGGTGTGTAATAGTGTCTCCTTCATCTAAACATACCGATATTTGATATTTTTTACTATTTTGGAGTCGGGTGTCTCAGACCAAGGCAAAAAAATACATTTTTGTTCATGAGACTTTCTACTAGACTGAAATAGCTGGTCTTGTCTACTTCCTGGTTGGTATTCAGACATGCAGCCTTTGATTTAGTGGTGGCCCTAGCCCAGGTTGAGTTAGTTGAGGCAGACATTTGACTTTGAAGTTCTCTTTTTATACCTCCAGTCTAATGTAAAACACTGGTATGCAAGGGCTTGGTGGATATTGTACTGCTTTAAATGAAAGCTGCATGGATTCCTGAAAGATCCATGTTGTTAAATGGCTCATAAACCAGAATAAGTCTGGTATTTGCTGATTTTAATAATCAATTGTCTCCTGTCTCAGGTGGAGTATTTATAGTACGTAAGAAAGGCTCTCAAATCTTTCTCCTTCAATTATTTGCTCTTTGTTTTGGGAAGTGAACCTAACTGTACTCTGTGCTATATGGTTAACCTCACCTTGTTGCGACTAGGTTTGGGTACCAAAAAGTTGTGGGCATTGTCATGACTCTCCTGGTCGAGGATCAAAGGCCTCAGATCAGCTTGTCAAATGGCTGACAGCCAGACCACCCTCTCTCCCAGAGGATAGGAGGGTTGCTGGGATGGTTTTATGACACCTCACACCAGTCGTAAATCTAATGCAGCAGAGAACCCTCTCCTGCTCTTCAGTATCAACCAAAGGAATGCCTTTGTCTAGAGAGACTGTTACCCTTCCAAAAACTCTAACGTCCATAAAGTGAATATTGGAACAATATTTCTAAGAATATACAGGAATGTTCAGTGGGGATCTAAAGAATAATCATGTAATATTGTCTTTCATTTTGTGATGTCATTAGAATAAGTGAATGTTATCAATATATAACTCATCTTTAGAGTTTAATTCAGGAGATGGTAACTCGTTAAACAACTTCTGCTGTGGTGTCCCAAATTCCAAATGAGTTAATTGTTACATGATTAATTTAATCGGGAAACAATTAAACATAGTGGATTGAATAAATAACAGTCATCAGATTAATTAAAGTCACGTCACGACAACATGGTTGTCTAGTTTTCTAAGACTGAGAGATCCTGGTTAATATAAACTGTTGGTGTCTATTTTTTATTTCATTTTACAAGGCAAGTCAGTTAGGAACAAATTCTTATTTTCAATGACGGCCTAGGAACAGTGGGTGCCTGTTCAGAGGCAGAACGACAGGGGTTTTGAACTTGCAACCTTCCGGTTACTAGTCCAACGCTCTAACCACTAGGCTACCCTGCCGCCCATCATTAGTGTACATGTACCAACCCCTTACAGTGTATTTCTGTCGTAATGCATGTCGCCCATCATTACTGTACATGTACCAACCCCTTACAGTGTATGTCTGTCGTAATGCATGTTAAATCTAGAGGTGGGGACTGTTATGAGGGTCAGCTGTTGGGTGGTGCAGCTTTTACAGATCCTTATTACACATGCTATTTCTGCAGGAGGTGGCTGGGAGAAAATATAGCGGTCAACATGGCAGCAGATGCAATGGGATTTGACTAGGGACCAGAATTCTTAGTGACGGTTGTGATCACATCTGATCCTTCACACAAGAATATCAAGGCCTTGTTTACATTTGCCTAGTAACTCCAGCGTTGTTATTGTTGTCTGCTGGCTGGCTATTTCTGATGTGTGAGGCTATGAGGTCACTGGGCTCTGATGAAACCCATGGTTTCACTGCACTAACTGGTGAGTCAGTGACCAACACAGAAACGCCCTGCTGACCACCACATGAGCAGTGTCTACTGTACTGTGCAAACTCGGCTTATTTGATACTCTTAGCAGATGTGGCAACATGTATATCTTCCCATTCCATCGCTCCAGGAGTTACAAATCACATAGAGACTTTGGAGCTAGTCTCATCTCTCAAGCAATCTCTCAAACAATCCCAAATACTGCTCTGTCCTAAAATGACCTAAATCGTTGTATTATAAGGCATATGGTTCCACATTTTCAGCACTATTGTTTGATTTTCTTTCCCAAGACCTAATGTGTGCCTTGGCGTCAATAGGACTAGAGTAATTGACATGACAAAAAAGAGCCAGTGTAATTTATAACAGAACAATATCAGTTCCTCTAATCCTTTGCCAATAGGATGATAAGCAGATCATTATTTGCCTAAAATTAGAAGAAAATCTCACTCTTATATATAAAAAACCCCCAGCAACAATACAAAAGGCATGTTCTGTTTCTGGGCAACTGCTTTAGCTTTAAAGTCCAACTCGTAGTAAATCGCACATTTTTAACTTGATCTGACGCAGTTCAGCACCAAGCCATTTAGATTAGCACGACCAAGGCCAGAGTTGACAAGGCGGTCAACTTCTATGGTCTGTCAGGGACTCAATATTAACCTTAAATTGAGGATAAAATATAAAACAGGGTGGTAAAGAGATCCTTTGGAGCAGTGAGATGTCATCTGGTGGCACTTTTAAAGGGTCAATCAGAAGTTCAAACGATCCCTGCCACAGATTCAATAAAAAGCTGAGAGATGGGGTTGGAAAAATGTAACCATTCTAAAATTCATAAACAACTATGGATGCAACCTGGACTGAGTCCATGATATACAAATTATAGTTTTAACCATGTTTTGAGGCTTTACAGTGAATGTTTACATTTACTTTGTTTACAAACATTGGAGTCAAACAAGCTTATCTTTGGGGTTCAGTTCAACTAAGCTCATGAGGCATTTATAAGTCACATTCTTCAAGAATCAATGGGCACATATAATTCATTTATACGTCCAAAATGGATGTAGCAACTGCTGATTGCCCCCATGTTTCTTGCCTGAGTAAAGAGATGACTTCACACCCTTCCCTTCCCTAGCCTGTAATTCCCATGGATCAGGTTTATAGGCTCTTTATAAGCCATTTTCCCATTGGTGCTGTCCACAGGAGCACTGGTGTTTACTTCTTTGATTAACATTATTATAATTGTTTTAATCCATTCCAATGTTAAGAGTTTGATATAGGCCTAGACTAGCGACACAATGACAAATGGATTTAAGAAACAAATGCACAGCAAGCCATTTACACTATGCGTTCTGATTGCTTGCTTTAGGCAGTTTATGGGAATATATTCCCTTTTCATTTTTATGGGAATCCATTCCCCTTTCATTGCCTGACACAGTTGTAATAATATTATATACTATATAATATAGTGCCTTCAAAAGGTTTTTCCACCTTTTTACTTTTTCCACACTTTTTTTGTGTTACAGCCTGAATTTAAAATGGATTCAATTGAGATGTTGTGTAACTGGCCTACACACAATCTTCCATAATGTGAAATCAGGATCAAAATTGGGTATTGCATGTAGATGGGTAAAAAAAAATCTATTTAATCCATTTTGAATTACGGATGTAACACATCAGAGTGTGGAATAAGTCAAGGGGTATGAAAACTTTCTGATAGCACTTTAGCTGTTCGTTCACCAGTAGGACAAGAAATGATCACATCCCTCTGTAGTCACTACTACCACAGACACTGCTCCCTGTTCAGCGATATGTGTCCAATCAATAAATGTTATTGTATAAGAGATTGTTAACAGCTGAAAATGTAGGTCAAATATTGCGCTCAACCACATTTGTGTCACTTAGTGTTTTGGGGGAAATAAATTCTTGGGTCAGTAGGTCTAGCTCCAGATGCTTTGGAGAAGTATTAAAGAATAGAGCATGTTACTCAACTTATTAATGAGTCATTTTTGGCTAAAGTTATAGCTACTTCATATTGTTGAGGGGTGTAAAAAGGGGGGATGTCATTGGTTAGTGTTCTCCAGAGTCTCTCTAACCTTTAGCAGAAGTGCTGGGTTGTGATGTGTTTTAGTTGGTGAGAGAATAGCATGATCAGAGGCATTATATTACCCCTGATGTTAGTGTAGTTCCTGCTTTGCCGAGAAATGTTTAGAAAATTGTACCCATGCATTCCTCCAAGCTTAACATATAGTCCAATTGTATTTTATGCCTGTTATGTGAGACATAAGACATGCAAGACATCATTTTGGACTAATATTGCATTCAGTGTTCTTTTTGGGTAATAGATAAACCATACGGTTTTGATCTGCACATCAATGATTGCTCCAGACCACCCTCAGATACCAAGAAAGAACTATGAAGTCCAGATGACCCATGAGTACATCTTCAAATACCTCAGGAATGTCCAGCAATCAGTGTGGCATCTGCAGATGATCCAGCACGCTGTTGTAAAAGACATGGAAGGAAAAGGGTCAACTTTGACACAAGTTAAATATGTTAATATATAATTGTTCTCCTGTCATGAGGTCTTTTTTAAGTGTACATGTTTTTTTTCTGTCAGTCAGGTCTCTGGTAAGTAGAGGGAGAGGGAGGGAGATCAGTGTGGGCTGTAGTGTATGTCTTTGTAGGTTGATTAGTGTGGGGTTCAAGTTTTTTTGCTGTTGGGTTGACCTCCATGTCCAAATCAAATCAAATGTATTTATATAGCCCTTCGTACATCAGCTGATATCTCAAAGTGCTGTACAGAAACCCAGCCTAAAACCCCAAACAGCAAGCAATGCAAGTGTTGAAGCACGTTGGCTAGGAAAAACTCCCTAGAAAGGCCAAAACCTAGGAAGAAGCCTAGAGAGGAACCAGGCTATGAGGGGTGGCCAGTCCTCTTCTGGCTGTGCCGGGTGGAGATTATAACAGAACATGGCCAAGATGTTAAAATGTTCATAAATGACCAGCATGGTCAAATAATAGGTCTGGGACAGGTAGCACGTCCAGTGAACAGGTCAGGATTCCATAGCCACAGGCAGAACAGTTGAATCTGGAGCAGCAGCACGGCCAGGTGGACTGGGGACAGCAAGGAGTCATCATGCAAGGTAGTCCTGAGGCATGGTCCTAGGGCTCAGGTCCTCCGAGAGAGAGAAAGAAAGAAAGAGAGAATTAGAGAGAGCATACTTAAATTCACACAGGACACCGGATAAGACAGGAGAAGTACTCCAGATATGACAAACTGACCCTAGCCCCCCGACACATAAACTACTGCAGCATAAATACTGGAGGCTGAGACAGGAGGGGTCAGGAGAATCCAGGGTTCACTCTACAGGTGGTGCTCTGACAGGGCCACAGCTGCATTTCACACCTCTGTCTGCGAGGTGGGGAGAAGGATTACGGGTCATGGGTGGCTGGGCAAAGCGTCAGTCTGACTGAGAGGCTCTCAGCCGGTGCTTCCGCACGGCATGGCGGACCCCAGAGCTCTCGCAGTGCAGCGCTTGTGGCGAGGCATTGGGAAAGGCCTTGGCAGATAGCCAGAGTCCACGTGGCACACCCCAAATACAAAGCTCTGCTGTAGCCCAGCCTGAGAGGGGAGCATGCTGTTCTCAAAACACCCGCTCTGAGTGAGTCAGGCAAAGGCTAGCTCCTGTTTTCATTGGTATGTTCAGCTTCCACTGGTCAGTGAAGAACCCTGTCGGAAGTTCACCTTCAAGAATGCAAAATCCACATGGTTTATTTAATTTAGTAGATATGCAAAACAATTAATAACCTTTTCCAAGCTAGACCGAGTTAAGCATGTTAAGCGCTTGGGTGAGAGTTTAAGCCCCTGCAAGAGCATTAGTCTTATGCCAATGTCTTTTTAAGGTGTTTTTTTTGTTGTGCAAAATCAGTGACCGGAATGCCTTGTTTGCCTCCTCTTCAGTCTGTTGACAAGGGAATTATGCACTTCCTTTGGCTCCTGTTACCTGAATTTAGACTCCCGTAGTCAAGAATAAATCTAACATCAATATGCTTGCAAGCTGCTTCCATGTACTGACTGTGTCAGGATAAATATCTGTCTACTATGAGCATATACACCATGCTGCTTGATGGTAAGTGCAAATGTGACTTAATTCGTTTTCTTGTTGTTGCAGTTGGTGGTGTAACGGCTGTCGTTGGTGGAAGAAGAGGAGGACCAATGCGCAGCGTGGTAAGTGTCCATTATTTTAATGAAACAAAACAACAACGTGAATAAACAAAAACCAAAACTGTCACTGGTTTAGGTGCCTGGTCAAAAAATATTATAAAAAAGAAAAATGCCCACAGCTCAGTTATGTCCAAAGCCAATATCAGTTTTTGTGAGATTCACACATTTGTTTTGGCTCTTCACTTTTACCTCTCTTACCACTTTGATGATTGATTGTATTCAATTTTGTCTTGAGACAGTATTTGACCTAGATAATCCCCTTTTACTTGTTTTTCGTCAACAGACATCTAGGCCTATTGCTACAATCCTGAATAACCAAAAGTGACAGAATAAAATCTGTCATCATCCCCTTAAAGTAAGTTGTGTTGGAACTGAAAATACTTAAACTGATCATTCAAATCTGAATTCTAATTTTCATGAATCATATACATGTATTTGATTACATAAACAAAATGGAATCTCTTGGTTAGGTTAGGCATATCTAAATTAGCCAAATGCCAATGTCTTACCATTGTCTTTCCTGATATGCTATTGAATGGATAAAATATTTGCAAACAAAATCTAGGTCTGAGTTTATGTCACAAGATATAAACTCAGCAAAAAAAGAAACGTCCTCTCTCTGTCAACTGAGTTTATTTTCAGCAAACTTAATATATGTAAATATTTGTATGAACATAACAAAATTCAACAACTGAGACATGAACTGAACAGGTTCCACAGACATGTGACTAAAATAAATTGAATAATGTGTCCCTGAACAAAGGGGTGGAGGGGGTCAAAATCAAAAGAAACAGTCAGTATCTGGTGTGGCCACCAGCTGCATTAAGTACTGCAGTGTATCTTCTCCTCATGGACTGCACCAGATTTGCCAGTTCTTGCTATGAGATGTTACCCCAATCTTCCACCAAGGCACATGCAAGTTCCCGGACATTTCTGGGGGGGAATGGCCCTAGCCCTCACCCTCCGATCCAACAGGTCCCAGACGTGCTCAATGGGATTGAGATCCGGGCTCTTCGCTGGCCATGGCAGAACACTGACATTCCTGTCTTGCAGGAAATCCCGCACAGAACGAGCAGTATGGCTGGTGACATTGTCATGCTGGAGGGTCATGTCAGGATGAGCCTGCAGGAAGGGTACCACATGAGGGAGGAGAATGTCGTCCCTGTAACGCACAGTGTTGAGATTGCCTGCAATGACAACAAGCTCAGTCCGATGATGCTGTGACACACCGCCCCAGACCTTGACGGACCCTCCACCTCCAAATCGATCCCGCTCCAGAGTACAGGCCTCGGCATAACACTCATTCCTTCGACGATAAACGCGAATCTGACCATCAACCCTGGTGAGACAAAACCGCGACTTGTGAGTGAAGAGCACTTTTTGACAGTCCTGTCTGGCCCAGCGACGGTGGATTTGTTCCCATAGGTGACGTTGTTGCCGGTGATGTCTGGTGAGGACCTGCCGTACAACAGTCCAGCCTCTCTCAGCCTATTGTGTACAGTCTGAGCACTGATGGAGGTTTTGTGTGTTCCTGGCGTAACTCAGGCAGTTGTTGTTGCCATCCTGTACCTTTCCTGCCGGTGTGATGTTCGGATGTACCGATACTGTGCAGATGTTGTTACACGTGGTCTGCCACTGCGAGGACAATCAGCTGTCCGTCCTGTCTCCCTGTAGCACTGTCTTACGCGTCTCACAGTACGGACATTGCAATTTTTTGCCCTGGCCACATGTGTAGTCCTCATGCCTCCTTGCAGCATGCCTAAGGGACATTCACGCAGATGAGCAGGGACCCTGGGCATCTTTCTTTTTGGTGTTTTTTCAGAGTCAGTAGAAAGGCCTCTTTAGTGTCCTAAGTTTTCATAACTGTGACCTTAATTGCCTACCGTCTGTAAACTGTTCGTGTCATAACGACCGTTCCACAGGTGCATGTTCATGAATTGTTTATGGTTCATTGAACAAGCATGGGAAACCGTGTTTAAACCCTTTGCTATGATGATCTGTAAAGTTATTTGGATTTTTACGAATTATCTTTGAAAGAGAGGGTCCAGATAAGGGGACATTTTTTTTTCGTTGCTGAGTTTATTTTTACATTACATTTTAGTAATTTAGCTCGATACTCCATTAGGAGGTAGGATTTCAGACGTTTTCAGAAGATAAGAAGGGACTCAGCTGCCCTGATGTTAGGGGGAAGCTCGTTCCACTATTGTTATATTAAGGTTCTCTTTTTGATACTATATTGTGTTTGACATACACTACCATTCAAAAGTTTGGGGCCACTTAGACATACATGTCCTTGTTTTATAAAGAAAAGCCCCCAAAATATTCTCCATTAATATAACATAAAATTGATGACAAATACAGTGTAGACATTGTTAATGTTGTAAATTACTGTTGTAGCTGGAAACGGCTGATTTTTTAATGGAATATCTACATAGGCGTACAGAGGCCCATTATCAGCAACCACTCCTGTGTTCCAATGGCACGTTGTGTTAGCTAATCCAAGTTTATCATTTTAAAATGCTAATTGATCATTAGAAAACCCTTTTGCAATGATGTTAGCACAGCTGAAAACTGTTGTCTGATTAAAGAAGCAATAAAACTGGACTTCTTTAGACTAGTTGAGTATCTGGAGCATCAGCATTTGTGGGTTCGATTACAGGCTCAAAATGGACGGAAACAAATAACTTTCTTCTGAAACTCATCAGTCTATTTTTGTTCTGAGAAATCAAGGCTATTTCATGCAAGAAATTGCCAAGAAACTGAAGATCTCGTACAATGCTGTGTCCTACTCCCTTCACAGAACAGCGCAAACTGGCTCTAACCAGAATAGATAGAGGAGTGGGAGGCCACAACTGAGCAAGAGGACAACTGAGCAAGAGGACAAGTTGCACAACTGAGCAAAAGGACAAGTTCATTAGAGTGCCTAGTTTGAGAAAGAAACGCCTCACAAGTCCTCAACTGGCAGCTTCATTAAATAGTACCCACAAAACACCAGTTTCAACGTCAACAGTGAAGAGGCTTCTCCGGGATGCTGGCCTTCTAGGCAGAGTTGCAAAGAAAAAGCCATATCTATCATATATTAATTTCCTCCTACAACAGGACAATGACCCAAAGCACAGCTCCAAACTATGCAATAACTATTTAGGGAAGAAGCAGTCAGCTGGTATTCTGTCTATAATGGAGTGGCCAGCACAGTCGCCGGATCTCGACCCTATTGAGCGGTTGTGGGAGATGCTTGACCGTATGGTACTTAAGAAGTGCCCATCAACCCAATCCAACTTGTGGGAGGTGCTTCAGGAAGCATGGGGTGAAATCTCTTCAGATTACCTCAAAAAATTGACAACTAGAATGCCAAAGGTCTGTAAGGCTGTAATTGCTGCAAATTGAGAATTCTTTGATGAAGCAAAGTTTGAAGGACACAATTATTATTTCAATTAAAAATCATTATTTATAACCTTGTCAACGCCTTGACTATATTTCCTATTCATTTTGCAACTAATTTCATGTATGTTTTCATGGAAAACAAGAACAGGGCCTCCAGTGCTGTGTTGGAAGTGATGGATTCGGACCCATTATTATTAGGTTACAGCTATCTCACATTCCAAAATGATTACAGTCAGATACGAATAAAGATGCAGACTATAATGTAAAAACAATAGCTGCAGTCTATTAAGGTCAATGAACACGATTTATTTGTCCTCTAATAGATGAATTAACACAGGATTCAGTTGTTGTGGGGTTCTGAAAAATGCTGTATATCAATGCCATGTCAAAGTGTATCAGCTTCTCGTTGTCCTGACTTCAACATGGTGTTATCTGACAAAATCTTGGACATTAGTCACCAAATGTACTCTGTCACAGCAATGACTTGTCCCAATGTAAAATGTTTATGGACTGTCACATAGCTGTGGTGTTTCCTATAGATGTACTAATAACATAGATGTAGTCTTTTATTACAGTCAGATGGCTTGTTAGAATTAGCCCTCTGGTGCATAGGGTCCTCAAATAGGTACTATGATGGGATACTAATGAGCATGTGCAATGTGGAGTCTCCATCTCCCTCTGCTATAATTATGGGTGGGTAGAGTATGCATTTTTCTTTTAGATTCTTCTTAGCGACCCCAAATTTTTGAACACTAGTGTATTTTTTTGATTAAAGAAAATAAAGGCAAGCTTATATTGGCCCCTATATCTGACCCAGATAGGTTGTGTGATGATTGTAGATCTTCAACAGCATGTCAAGTGGCTGCACAGTGGAAAGCCAATTACCAGCATTTGGCTGATGTTCATATAACCTTAAACAGGGCCTCCAGTGCTGTGTTGGAAGTGATGGATTCGGACCCATTATTATTAGGTTACAGCTATCTCACATTCCAAAATGATTACAGTCAGATACGAATAAAGATGCAGACTATAATGTAAAAACAATAGCTGCAGTCTATTAAGGTCAATGAACACGATTTATTTGTCCTCTAATAGATGAATTAACACAGGATTCAGTTGTTGTGGGGTTCTGAAAAATGCTGTATATCAATGCCATGTCAAAGTGTATCAGCTTCTCGTTGTCCTGACTTCAACATGGTGTTATCTGACAAAATCTTGGACATTAGTCACCAAATGTACTCTGTCACAGCAATGACTTGTCCCAATGTAAAATGTTTATGGACTGTCACATAGCTGTGGTGTTTCCTATAGATGTACTAATAACATAGATGTAGTCTTTTATTACAGTCAGATGGCTTGTTAGAATTAGCCCTCTGGTGCATAGGGTCCTCAAATAGGTACTATGATGGGATACTAATGAGCATGTGCAATGTGGAGTCTCCATCTCCCTCTGCTATAATTATGGGTGGGTAGAGTATGCATTTTTCTTTTAGATCTGGACCATAGCATTGTGTTGATAGCTCTAACCTAAATTACAGTACATTCGATAGAAATAGCACATGATATCATTGTAGTCTCTGTAGCTATTATAAGTGATACAATTTATACAAAATAAGACATGCTTGATTATATAAAAAATAAGTAAATGGTATTTCAAACCTAAATGTCTCTCTCATCTAGCCTGCTGACGATCGTTGTGACTTCTTGAAAGTAGCTGAGAATAAGCTTTCCAAATGAAATGGGCTGTCTTTTTCCAATGATTTTTGCTTTTTTAGAAACATGTAGTTAGCGGTGTGAGTAAGGTAGTAAAACTAGACTTAAGTGTATATTTTGCCTTGTTTGGTCGGCATGTTTCTCACTCAAGTGCACGAGAGCAACCTGATCCCACAGTGGTCCAGGATCTGGTGCTCCATGTGAGTGAGTCTGAAGGCACTAATAACAACCACTAAAAAGAGACGTCACATGGAGGTTGTCATCATTTCCCTCAGGCTCAGGGAAACTACAGGGCATTTATAGGTGAAGCCACACAGACACTCCCCATGCCATGTGTTAAGACAGGGCTTTTTGTTGGTTAATTCTAAATGGAAAATGAATAGAATAATCTCATAGTGCTTGATGATTTGTTGACAAATGTAGATATCAATAGAGTTGTAATTGACACTTATTGTGTTACCTTTACTACTTATGGAAGTAAATACAAGGCCTTTATAACAGACTTGCATTCAATGAATTTATGTGATGCTTCCTTACTGAGCCTTCCTCATCTTGACCTCAAGTCATTTAGAATCATAAATATGTTAATCATAACATGTTAATTTAATGATTTATTCCGTTTTCTTGGAACAGACTTCTCTCATAACCTACTATTTCCCAATGAGTGACTCTCACTTAACATGTCTATTTTATATGAAATAGCCCTCATTTTGACATTATTAGATCATGTATAGTCTTACATGTCATTCAACCTGACTAGAGGAGGTGGATACTTTAACCACATAGCACTGGTTGGATACACTTAATCAACCCTGTGGCTCTTAGAACCAACAATTATTTTACGTATCTAGGCCTATGTCTTAAATGCAGTTGTCTAAAGTACTTTAAAGTACTACTTAAGTAGCCTTTTTGGGGTATCTGTATTTTATTATTTATATTTTTGACAACTCATAATTTTACTTCACTAAAGAAAAGAAAATAATGTACTTTTTACTCCATACACTTTCCCTGACACACAAAAGTACTCTTTACATTTTTTTTATGATTTAGCAGGACAGAAATTGGTCCAATTCACGCACTTATCAAGAGAACAACCCTGGTCATCCCTACTGCCTATGATCTGGCAGACTCAATAAACACACATGCCTCATTTGTAAATGATGTCTGAGTGTTGGAGTGTGCCCCTGGCTATCCGTAAATGAAAAAAAACAAGAATATCACGCTGGTTTACATAATATAAAGAATTTGAAATTATTCATACTTTTACTTTTGATACTTAAGTATATTTTAGCAATTAGATTTACTTTTGATACTAAAGTATATTTCAAACCAAATACTTTTAGACTTTTACTCAAGTAGTATTTTACTGGGTGACTTTAACATTCACTTGTGTCATTTTCTATTAAGGTATCTTTACTTTTACTCAAGTATGACAATTGGGTACTTTTCCACCACTGCTTAAATGTGAACTCATATCTTTTTTGGGGTTAGTTGGTGACCTTATCATAGGTCATCTATTGGTCACTCAAAACAAGCAAGAAAGAAAGACCACTCCATGATGCCATTTGGAACCTAAGTACAAGTGTCTTTTCTGAAATATTTTCCACCACGTGACAGTGTGAACCCATTGATGTGACTCACCTTAATGACCATTTACAGTAAGTGTCTATAGTGTAAACCTATATGAACGACATATGTGACCTGTAGATATCGGGGGTAGACATCTGTGTTTCCATGGAGTCTTAACCGCATCATGATTCCTGTTCAGTTTCTCTCCTCTTTAACCCAGACCTATGGTCTACCCATGAAACAGATCCCATGGTCAAGATGACAAGCTCTCAAGGCCTTCTCATTTATCAGCCCTGGATACTCTTCCAGGCATGATTCACCCATTTCCTCCTGACCCATTTTCCACATTTGTTTTGGATGCAGCATACTGCACTGTATGTGTCCCCAGCTTACAAGTGCATGCCATAAATATGAGATTTATGTTGGATCCCATGAGGAGTGGGGTTATTCAGATTTCTCATCTCTTTTGACAACAGTTTGGTTTCAACTCTCCTATGCGTCTCCATTTTTTGCCATAACTATAAAAAGTAGCACAGAAATCTACCATTTGGGTTTCATTGTTTTGTATTGATTACAGTGCACCATTACAGTGAAATTCAACAGACAAGACTAATTTGACTTTAGGAGGATGAAAGCATTTTTACACAATGTAGTTATTAGTTTAAGAAGTGGATGTCTTGATGGCTGTTTCCTGTGTGACAGATTCTGCCTCATGGGAGTCCCTTCTGCTTTTATGGTCAAGCAAATGTCTCCTTCCACATGTGTGATGAGTGAGTGGTGTGTTCCCCATGAGAACGTGTACTGTCTGTTGTGTCTATCAGGATCTGGAGGCTGGCTGGGACAGCGAATGCTGCCAGGAGAGAAGGTCTTGCAGGATAAAAGGGAGAAGAGAGGGCAGGAGAGGCGCCTCCAAGTGATCCAGCTGCAGCTGGAGTTGCTGGGCCAGAGCCCAGAGATGACTGTGAGTTCAAAGCAGCCACACACACACATATACAGTCATTGATACAAACATTCAAAGTGGACGTAGACTCCAATGACACAATGCATATGTAGCGTGGTTCGTTCTGCGTTGTGTAATTTAATGAGGACACTGCCACAACTGGATGTCTGCTTGTTGAATTTTTATTTGGCCTGCGCACGACGAGAGAACGCACAATATGTTAGCCCTTGGCGCAACCACAACTCTCAGGCACCTCGCTAGCTGAAGGTCAGGCAAGAGAGAACCAAAAAGAAATAACAGGTGCTGCGTGCACACATTCAGTGCACAACAGCACACAATAAAATTAAAATGATATACAACATAATTCGGACAAAATAAAAGACACCTGCGCACGAAGAGACAACGCACAATATGTTAGCCCTTGGCGCAGTCACAGCTCTCAGGCACCTGCACGAGCACACGGAAACTCACTCAAACACTGTCCCAAGTACCCTCAAGTTACAATAGGTACCCTAGTTATCGAGCTAGGTAAAACTAACATAAGTCTTTATATTGTCCACATTGTAACAAAACGTATGGTTGAATAACAGGACATTGTGTAACATGACCACAGTTTTATATTGAACAATTGCGGAGTCAAGGACTACATACCTTGCTAGCTGAAGGTCAGGCAAAAGAGAACAATAGGAGGGTACGGAAATACAGATAACCCACGATGGACCAAACAAAAATATACAAAACTTTTACAATCCAGTGTATTTATAATATAGATAAGAAAAAGTGTTTGTACACAAAAAAACATTAGCTATGCAGTTGTAATTAAATTTGAAAAAACATACTGAATTATTATTATTTTTATCAAATTATTAACATCCCCTCTTGACCTGGCCTATTTGAAAAGGTCCTTGTGTGCATCTTGGTGCATAATCTAGGAGAACAACATCACACTGCTACACACACAGTCTGTACGGAAAATGAAAAAGGCCTCGTCGCTGCTGGCAAAAATGTCACAGGGCAATTAACCTTAGATCAGGTTAAGCATTTCATAATAAGCAAGTTATTTTTTTTGTGGCACTGTGCCTAGAATTAAGTCCAAAGACAAACTTAACAATGGCTTTATATCTGAATGCTATATATACAGTTGATGTCGGAAGTTTAAATACACTTAGGTTGGAGTCATTAAAACTCCTTTTTCAACCACTCCACAAATGTCTTGTTAATAACAAACTATTGTTTTGGCAAGTCGGTTAGGACATCTACTTTGTGCATGACACAAGTAATATTTCCAACAATTGTTTTCAGACAGATTATTTCACTTATAATTCACTGTATCCCAATTCCAGTGGGTCGGAAATGTACATACACTAAGTTGACTGTGCCTTTATCCAGCTTGGAAAATTCCAGAAAATGATGTCCACAAGACCTCCACAAGTCTGGTTCATCCTTGGGAGCTATTTCCAAAAGCCTGAAGGTACCACGTTCATCTGTACAAACAATAGTGCGCAAGTATAAAGACCATGGTAACACGCAGCCGTCATACTGCTCAGGAAGGAGACGTGTTCTGTTTCCTAGAGATGAACGTACTTTGGTGCAAAAAGTGCAAATCAATCCCAGAACAACAGCAAAGGACCTTGTTAAGATGCTGGAGGAAACAGGTACAAAAGTATCTATATCCACAGTAAAAGGATTCCTATATTGACATAACCTGAAAGGCCAGTCAGCAAGGAAGAAGCCACTGCTCCAAAACCGCCATAAAAAAGGCAGACTACAGTTTGCAAATGCACATGGGGACAAAGATCATACTTTTTGGAGAAATGTTCTCTGGTCTGATGAAACAAAAATAGAACTGTTTGGCCATAATGACCAGCATTATGTTTGGAGGAAACAGGGGGAGGCTTGCAAGCCAAAGGACACCATCCCAACCAGGAAGCACGGGGGAGGCAGCATCATGTGGTGGGGGTGCTTTGCTGCAGGAGGGACTGGTGCACTTCACAAAATAGATGGCATCATGAGGAAGGAAAATTATGTTGATATATTGAAACAACATCTCAAGACATCAGTCAGGAAGTTAAAGCTTGGTCGCAAATGGGTTTTCCAAATGGACAATGACCCCAAGCATACTCCCAAAGTTGTGGCAAAATAGCTTAAGGACAACAAAGTCAAGGTATTGGAGTGGCCATCACAAAGCCCTGACCTCAATCCTATAAAAAATGTGTGGACAGAACTGAAAAAGTGTGTACGAGCAAGGAAGCCTACAAACCTGAATCAGTTACACCAGCTCTGTCAGGAGGAATGGGCCAAAATTCAACCAACTTATTGTGGGAAGCTTGTGGAAGGATTTGACCGAAGTTAAACAATTTAAAGGCAATTCTACTAATTGAGTGTATGTAAACTTCTGACCCACTGAGAATGTGATGAAATAAATAAAAGCTGAAATAAATCATTCTCTCTATTATTATTCTGACATTTCACATTCTTAAAATAAAGTGGTGATTCTATCTGACCAAAGACAGGACATTTTTACTAGGATTAAATGTCAGGAATTGTGAAAAACTGAGTTTAAATGTCTTTGGCTAAGGTGTATGTAAACTTCCGACTACAACTCTATATATATTTTTCTGCACAATTTCGTGATATCCAATTGTTAGTTACAGTCTTGTCCCATTTCTGCAACTCCAGTACGGACTCGGGAGTGGTGAAGGTCTGTAACAATTTTCTTCTTCCTCCTCTGACGAGGAGTAAGAGATGTTGGATCAATGTGCAGCGTTGTAAGTGTCCATTTTATTTTATTAAAACTGAACACTAAAGAATACAAAATAACAAAGTGACTGATACAAACGAAAACCGAAACAGTCCTGAAATGTGACACAATCATCCAACAGGAAACAATCACCCACAACTCAAAAGTGAAACCAGGCTACCTAAGTATGGTTCTCAATCAGGGACAACGATTGACAGCTGCCTCTGATTGAGAACCATACCAGGCCATACACAGAAATCCCAAAACATAGAAAAAAGAACATAGACAACCCACCCAACTCACGCCCTGACCATACTAAAACAAAGACATAACAACAGAACTAAGGTCAGAACGTGACAAGGTCAAGAGCCATGCGTCCTCCGAAACACGACCCTACCAAGCCACAATGCTCCCGAGTGGCGCAGCAGTCTAAGGCACTGCATCGCAATGCTGGAGGCCTAACTACAGACCCTGGTTTGATCCCGGGCTGTATCACAACCGGTAGTGATCGGGAGTCCTATATGGAGGCGCACAATTGGCCCAGCGTCGTCCAGGTTAGGGGAGGGTTTGGCCGGGGTAGGCCGTCATTGTAAATAAGAATTTGTTCTTAACTGACTTGCCTCGTTAAATAAATAAAAAATGCTTCTTAACCCGGAAGCCAGCTGAACCAATGTGTCGGAGGAAACATTGTACAATTGGCGACCGTGTCAGCATGCATGCGCCCGGCCCGCCACAGGAGTCGCTAGAGCATGATGGGACATGGACATCCCAGCCGGCCAAACCCTCCCCTAAGCTGGACGTCACCTCATGGGTCTCCCGGTCGCGGTCGGCTGCAACACATTCTGTTTGTATCACTTGTAAGGTCTTTAACGCCTTTATTTTAGAATGCTGAACACATTTTACTATTAATTTGTGAACTCGTCAATTCCATTGATTGTCTGTGCCCAAGGATTCTTTTTAGTGTTTAATGGCTCACTCCCATTGTTCCCTCAAATTCTATTTCCCAATGTTCCTTGGAAACAGTTGAGCATGGTTTCTTTCTGGGACTCTGTGTAGAGTTTCAACCATACAACTGCTGCACATTGCAAAAGCTCTGGTTTCTCAGGGAAAACCCCCATTAACAAAGGAATTTACCTGGGACAAAGGGTGATGGATTTTGTCTTCTCCATCCACTGACATTTGTGATTTTAATTTAGTGTGTAGCAAAAGAGAGCATCAGCCGTGGATTCAGTGGTTTTGCCATATCGTTGTTCAAAGGTGCGGCTCTTCACAACCCCACACAATGGCTTTCTGGCGTACCTGCCTCATCCCCATCTGGTAGTATGGATTTTTACACAATAGATGTCGCTTTCAGAGTCCATGTAATATGCCTGGATCCCATTTAGGCCTGACAATTTACCAACTTGTTGTAGACTTTGCCATGGTGAACCACAACTCAACTTATGTATGTTTAATTCAAGTATCAGTAGCTACTATTACACAAAACAGTTACGTTAACCACACTCTAACTTCAAGGGGAATTGGCTATATTATGAGATGCAAAATCTGTTTTTAGCCTCATTAGTGAGAAACAAATAATATTTGTTGTTAGCTAATTAAGGCCAAATTTGGAGGATACCCTCATTATGAAAACCACCACCAGCAAAACGACATGATTCTGTTGCCAGACTACATTTAAGTGTTCTACCTCTTTATAGATGTAGCCCTATACTCACAACCCACTCATTTAGGTGTTGTAAGAGTAGGGTTCTAGGGTTTGATAGTATTGGTCGGAAATAAAAGCAAGTATATAGGGAGACTCTAGGTTCACATCATTGACTTGGTGAGTTTGCTTGGTCCAAACTCATGACTGTTTATGATTGTTGTTCCTTCTGACTGCATGATGTTACTGCAGCCTGGTTACAGCCCTTTTGGTACCAGCCAAGTGTGTCTATCCTATGGACTATAATTTTGCCGTCCATTCTGCATAGTTATTGCCCTGCGGGTTAATATGCCAGGAACAAGCCTGTAAGGGAGGTGACACAAGCTTCATCTGGGGGACTAGGGATTCTCTTAATAATGGAATAATTATAACACCTAATTCTGTCTAGCTGCAATAAACTGGAAAATATCTCCCTTTCACATCAACAGATCCAAATATCAGTAGTGATTTCTCTCCAAAGGCTTTGTAGAGAAAGATATGTATGCTCTCTCAGATGTTGTTTAGTCTGAGTCTCTGGAATTCACCATTTTTTTGGAGAGGAGGAACATTTTAAAAGGTTTGGTGAACTGAACTGTTGATGTAAGTCACAGATTAATGACCAGAGACCTCCTGTGGCCTGTCACATTTGATTGATTTCAATGTGGTTTAGGCTAAAGTGAGTTCTGGTGATTCGTATGATCTGTATGGATCATTCACCCGTTTTTCCCCACTGCAGTTCTACACTCAGTGTACAAAACATTATGAACATCTTCTCTTCCATGTCATAGACTGACCAGGTGAATCCAGGTGAAAGCTATGATCCCTTATTGATGTCACTTGTCATATCCACTTCAATCAGTGTAGATGAAGGGGAGGAGACAGGTTAAAGATATATTTTTAAGCCTTGAGACAATTGAGACAGGGATTGTGTATGTGTGCCATTCAAAGGGTGAATGAGCAAGACAAAATATTTAAGTGCCTTTGAATGGGGTATAGTAGTAGGTGCCAGGCCCACCAGTTTGTCAAGAACTGCAATGCTGCTGGGTTTTTCACGCTCAACAATTTCCCGTGTGTGTCAAGAATGGTCCACTACCCAAAGGACATCCAGCCAACTTGACACAACTATGGGAAGCATTGGAGTCAACATGGGCCAGAATTCCTGTGGAACGCTTTCAACAGCTTGTAGAGTCCATGCCCTGACAAATTGAAGTTTTTCTTAATGTTTTGTACACTCAGTTTAATATTTTTCTTCCCTGAATTTTTCTGGAATTAGATCTTAGGCCACTCCTCTCTCATCCAAAATCCATATTTGTCAGTGATGTTTCTCCCACCTCTTGTTCCCCATCTTGCTGGAACGCCTCTGTGTCATGTTGATATTCACTCCCCTTCTTATGTATTTGGACAGTGAAGCTAAAATGTTTCATTTGGTTCTATACTCCAATTTTTTAGGTTTCAGATTGTACGGTCGCCTTATATGAAACATCTGTCAGCCTTTATTTGAGGATATTTCCACACATATATTTTCCCCATTTAGAAATGAAAGCACTTTATTTATCTAGTCCTCTCATTTGAATAATTCATAAGTATTCACTTGTAGTGTATTAAAGTAGTCAAAAGTTTAGAAGTTGGTCCCATATTCTGAGCACGCAATGACTTCATCAAGCTTGTGACTCTAAAAACGTGCTTGGGGTTTGTTTTGGTCGCGACTTCGGTTGAAGGATCTACAGTACAATCACGCCTGACAAGGCCAATGAAATCCATGCCTCGCTGGAAGCCCCGCCTTCCACAGGTGATAAGCATGAGGCTCGGATTCATTCCTTGAATTATTCCGCTCTGCACCTCGGTGTGAACAGGAAGGAATCACGCTACTAAAACCAACAATTGGAAACCCAGACTGTCTTGTATTGTGCCAACTAAACTGTCCCATATTTTTAGAGTTTGCTCACCCCCTGGACGTTGTGTGCTGAAGTTTGTACTTGTTCTCATAAGTTTCCAAATGACAAACAATGAGTTATTTGTCAATTTGTCAATTTGTTAGTGCAATGAGTAAGATAGCTAAGAAAGTGATCGAGACGACGATGGACTCAACAAGATGGCGTGACATGGTTGCCCTTTTTTTTTTTTTTACCTCTTAGCCAACTTTGTATTATATATATATATTTTTTTTTGGTGTCTTATTTTCACCATCATATACATATAATCATATTCCTGACTCAGATTGCTCGTTCTGATATTTCTTTATTCCTTTACTAAAATCTTAGGGAATTTTGTGGATTGTTTTGTATTGTTAGGTATTACTACACTGTTGGAGCTAGAAACAGAAGCATTTAGCTGCACCTGCGATAACACCTGCAAAATATATGTACGTTTAGGGCAGCCATGACCTCGAAGTGAATCTACAAATCAACTGTATGCAAGAATGTTCTCTGTTTTCTTAGAAATTCAGCATTCTCTGTGTTGATCTCATCAACCCCCATTGTCTCATCTCTGAGAAGCAGAGGTTACATCATGTAGGTCTGATCTGATTGGAGGTTAAGTTTACGGTAGTACTATTGGTCAACAACTCAGATTTTGAATTCAAACAACTCTGATGCTTATAATGGGGTCTTAGATTAATTGTTCTTTCTCTTATTTGTTCCTGACTTGCTGTGGTGAGATACCTACACTCTTTCTCACCCTCACCCAAGCGCTATGGGCCATGGCACAAGCCATGATTTCTTTGTCTCTCTCTTTCTTTCTCTGATCATGCTTAGAATAATGCTTTGTAATGCTTTGCAAATTAAGATTTATGCCTTGTATGTGAATCCATTCATTTTGCAAAGTGATTAAATACAGTTGAAACTCATGAACTATATACAGTCGTATGAAAAAGTTTGGGCACCCCTGACAATTTCCATGATTTCCATTTATAAATAATTGGGTGTTTGGATCAGCAATTTAATTTTGATCTATCAAATAACTGATGGACACAGTAATATTTCAGTAGTGAAATTAGGTTTATTGGATTAACAGAAAATGTGCAATATGCATCAAAACAAAATTAGACAGGTTCATAAATTTGGGCTCCCCAATAGAAAAATCACATCAACATTTAATAGAGCCTCCTTTTGCTAAAATAACAGCCTCTAGACGCTTCCCATAGCCTCTAATGAGTATCTGGATGAAGGTATTTTGGACCATTCCTCCTTACAAAACATCTCCAGTTCATTTGGGTTTGATGGTTGCCGAGCATGGACAGCCCGCTTCAAATCATCCCACAGATTCTCAATGATATTCAGGTCTGGGGACTGGGATGGCCATTCCAGAACATTGTACTTGTTCCTCTGCATAAATGCCCGGGTAGATTTTGATCCGTTTTTTGGGTCGTTGTCTTGTTGAAATATCCAGCCCCGGCTTAACTTCAACTTTGTGACTGATTCTTCAACATTATTCCCAAGAATCTGCTGATATTGAGTGGAATCCATGCGACCCTCAACTTTAACAAGATTCCCAGTACCGGCACTGGCCACACAGCCCCACAGCATGATGGAACCCCCACCCAATTTTACTGTGGGTAGCAAGTGTTTTTCTTGGAATGCTGTGTTCTTTTGCCGCCATGCATAACGTCCCTTGTTATGACCAAATAACTCAATCTTTGTTTCATCAGTCCACAGCACCTTATTCCAAAATGAAGCTGGTTTGTCCAAATGTGCGTTTGCATACCTCAAGCGACTCTGTGTGTGGCGTGTGTGCAGGAAAGGCTTCTTCCGCATCACTCTCCCATACAGCTTCTCCCTGTGCAAAGTGCGCTGAATTGGTGAACGATGCACAGTGACACCATCTGCAGCAAGATGATGTTGTAGGTCTTTGGAGGTGGTCTGTGGGCTGTTTTTGACCGTTATCACCATCCTTTGCCTTTGCCTCTCCGATATTTTACTTGGCCTGCCACTTCTGGCCTTAACAAGAACTGTGCCTGTGGTCTTCCATTTCCTCACTATGTTCCTCACAGTGGACACTGACAGCTTAAATCTCAGCGATAGATTTTTGTAGCCTTCCTCTAAACCATAATGTTGAACAATCTTTGTTTTCAGGTCCTTTGAGAGTTGTTTTGTGGCCCCCATGTTGCCACTCTTCAGAGGAGAGTCAAAGAGAACAGCAACTTGCAATTGGCCACCTTATTAAATACCTTTTCTCATGACTGGATGTACTTGTCTATGAAGTTCAAGGCTTAATGAGCTCACCAAACCAATTGTGTGTTCCAATGAATCAGTGCTAAGTAGTTACAGGTATTCAAATCAACAGAATGACAAGGGTGCCCACATTTTTGCATAGCTTATTTTTCACATCTGATTTAATTTCATACAACTTAATATTGCTACACTAAAAATCTTTGTCTGGACAATACCCCAGTACTCAGCTTTTATTAGAAAATGAATGGCATGCCACTGTGATAATTTTCTGTGACAACAGAGTAAATTATTATGTAGCCTCAGAGGGGTGCCCAAACTTTTTCATACGACTGTATATACACAGGTGAAGTCGGAAGTTTACATACACCTTAGCCAAATACATTTAAACTCAGTTTTTCACAATTCCTGACATTTAATCCTAGTAAAAATGCCCTGTCTTAGGTCAGTTAGGATCACCACTTCATTTTAAGAATGTTAAATAGTAGAGAGAATGATTTATTTCAGCTTTTATTTCTTTGATCACATTCTCAGTGGGTCAGACGTTTACATACATTCAATTAGTATTTGGTAGCATTGCCTTTAAAGTGTTTAACTTGGGTCAAACGTTTCGAGTATCCTTCCACAAGCTTCCCACAATAAGTTGGGTGAATTTTGGCCCATTCCTCCTGACAGAGTTGGTGTAACTGAGCCAGGTTTTGTAGGCTTCCTTGCTCGCACACACTTTTTCAGTTCTGCCCACACATTTTCTATAGGATTGAGGTCAGGGCTTTGTGATGGTCACTCCAATACCTTGAATTTGTTGCCCTTAAGCCATTTTGCCACAACTTTGTAAGTATGCTTGGGGTCATTGTCCATTTGGAAGACCCATTTGCGACCAACCTTTAACTGATGTCTTGAGATGTTGCTTCAATATATCTACATAATTTCCCTCCTCATAATGCCATCAATATTGTGAAGGGCACCAGTCCTTCCTACAGCAAAGCACCCCCACAACATGATGCTGCCACCCCCATGCTTCACGGTTGAGATGGTGTTCTTTGGCTTGCAAACCTCCCCCTTTTTCCTCCAAACATAATGCTGGTCATTATGGCCAAACAGTCTGGCTTTTTTATGGCGGTTTTGGAGCAGTGGCTTCTTCCTTGCTGAGCGGCCTTTCAGGTTGTGTCGATATATGACTCCTTTTAATGTGGATATAGATACTTCTGTACCTGTTTCCTCCAGCATCTTCACAAGGTCCTTTGCTGTTGTTCTGGGATTGATTTGCATCTCTAGGAGAAAGAACGCGTCTCCTTCCTGAGCGGTATGCCGTCTGTGTGGTCTCATAATGTTTATACTTGCGTACTATTGTTTGTACAGAGGAACTTGGTACCTTCAAGCATTTGGAAATTGCTCCCAAGGATGAATCAGACTTGTGGAGGTCTACAATTTTTTTTCTGAAGTCTTGGCTGATTTCTTTTGATTCTCCCATGATGTCAAGCAAAGAGGCACTGAGTTTGAAGGTAGGCCTTGAAATACATCCACAGGTACACCGCCAATTGACTCAAATTATGTCAATTAGCCTATCAGAAGCTTCCAAAGCTATGCCATATTTTCTGGAATTTTACAAGCTGTTTAAAGGCACAGTCAACTTAGTGTATGTAAACCTCTGACCCACTGGAATTGTGATACAGTGAATTATAATTATGTATTATGTAAACAATTGTTGGAAAAATTACTTGTCATGCACAAAGTAGATGTCCTAACCGACTTGTCAAAACTATAGTTTGTTATTAACAAGAAATTTGTGGAGTGGTTGAAAAACAAGTTTTAATGACTCCAACCTAAGTGTATGTAAACTTCCAACTTCAACTGTACACTTGTATTTAGAATTCCATTCTCAGATATATCTTGATTGCCTATTACTGTAACTCAATTACTGTAACTCAACTATAGTGCATGTTGCATGTTACTAAATCATCTTTATGGAGTCAGATACAAATCTGAATAGGCAAATATAGTATACTATATCATACATGATACATTTTACTGCCCACTGTCATGTACAAATCTTCCTAGCGTGAAACAGTTCACAATCAAAATGGTTGTATTGAGATTGTGACGTTATGTTGTAAAATTGCTCACAGTTCAATAATTGCAGGCGTGTCTCTTTATGTGGAGGGCTGAGCTCTTACAGATGTTTCTCTCACACCCTCCCATAGCGCCACAGTCATTGCAATAAAACTTTCCTCACATCAACGCTCAGCACTTTGACACATGAGTCTGGGTGTTAATATGCTGACCTCACACCTCAACAAGCTTCTGATTGGTCAGTGTCAATACTGATGTGTGAAGCAAATGTGCATGCCCACAGAATAGTTCTTTGAGGTTGGGTGTGAGAGAAACATCAGCACAAGCTCAGCCATAAACATTTATTTTTACCTTTATTTAACTAAGCAAGTCAGTTAAGAACTAATTCTTATTTTCAATGATGGTCTAGGAACAGTGGATTAACTGCCTTGTTCAGGGGCAGAACGACAGATTTTTACCTTGTCAGCTCAGGGAGTTGATCTTGCAACCTTGCGATTACAAGTCCGCTGCTCTAACCACTAGTCTACCTGCCGCCACATAAAGAGATGGGCTCAGCCATCCACATGAAGAGACGAGCTCAGCCATCCACATGAAGAGACGAGCTCAGCCATCCACATGAAGAGACGAGCTCGGCCATCCACATGAAGAGACGAGCTCAGCCATCCACATGAAGAGACGAGCTCAGCCATCCACATAAAGAGACGAGCTCAGCCATCCACATGAAGAGACGAGCTCAGCCATCCACATGAAGAGACGAGCTGAGCCATCCACATAAAGAGACGAGCTCAGCCATCCACATGAAGAGACGAGCTCAGCCATCCACATGAAGAGACGAGCTCGGCCATCCACATGAAGAGACGAGCTCGGCCATCCACATGAAGAGACGAGCTCAGCCATCCACATGAAGAGACGAGCTCAGCCATCCACATGAAGAGACGAGCTCGGCCATCCACATGAAGAGACGAGCTCGGCCATCCACATGAAGAGACGAGCTCAGCCATCCACATGAAGAGACGAGCTCGGCCATCCACATGAAGAGACGAGCTCGGCCATCCACATGAAGAGACGAGCTCGGCCATCCACATAAAGATATGCGCATGCAATTATTGAACTGGGAACATTTTCACGCTGGGAGAAATTTGGGAACTATTTCACGATGGGAA
This sequence comes from Oncorhynchus mykiss, assembly GCF_013265735.2. Classification (NCBI taxonomy): domain Eukaryota; kingdom Metazoa; phylum Chordata; class Actinopteri; order Salmoniformes; family Salmonidae; genus Oncorhynchus; species Oncorhynchus mykiss. The sequence goes on along the minus strand of NC_048583.1, from coordinate 43,961,334 downwards.
GATTTTTACATGACACCCACTACATACGCGACCAAGAAAATGGAATTTGATTTTGTTATGCCAGGTTCGGGGTCGAGTATTTCTGTGAAAGATACTCACAATTTATCTGTAGTTTATCTCTGCTTGGAACACTGTCAGGCGGCCCTTGCTCAAACCAGTCTGTGTGTGCATTGCCACATACTTCAAGCAAACTCCCCGTAGCATTCTTGTAGCATTCTTGTAGCATTCTTGTAGCATTCTTGAAGAAGCTTGCCGTTACCAATGGCAACTTTCCTTTCCCGGATGCCGGTACCTCGGCTGGGTCTAGAAAGTCTAGTCGGCTAGTCAATAAAGTCACCTTATTAGCGTAATATAAATATGCTATTGGCCAGGGGTACTCAACTCTTACCCTTTGAGGTCCAGAACCCACTGGTTTTCTGTTTTTCCTGATAATTACAGTGCCTTGCGAAAGTAATCGGCCCCCTTGAACTTTGCGACCTTTTGCCACATTTCAGGCTTCAAACATAAAGATATAAAACTGTATTTTCTTGTGAAGAATCAACAACAAGTGGGACACAATCATGAAGTGGAACGACATTTATTGGATATTTCAAACTTTTTTAACAAATCAAAAACTGAAAAATTGGGCGTGCAAAATTATTCAGCCCCCTTAAGTTAATACTTTGTAGCGCCACCTTTTGCTGCGATTACAGCTGTAAGTTGCTTGGGGTATGTCTCTATCAGTTTTGCACATCGAGAGACTGAATTTTTTCCCATTCCTCCTTGCAAAACAGCTCGAGCTCAGTGAGGTTGGATGGAGAGCATTTGTGAACAGCAGTTTTCAGTTCTTTCCACAGATTCTCGATTGGATTCAGGTCTGGACTTTGACTTGGCCATTCTAACACCTGGATATGTTTATTTTTGAACCATTCCATTGTAGATTTTGCTTTATGTTTTGGATCATTGTCTTGTTGGATGACAAATCTCCGTCCCAGTCTCAGGTCTTTTGCAGACTCCATCAGGTTTTCTTCCAGAATGGTCCTGTATTTGGCTCCATCCATCTTCCCATCAATTTTAACCATCTTCCCTGTCCCTGCTGAAGAAAAGCAGGCCCAAACCATGATGCTGCCACCACCATGTTTGACAGTGGGCATGGTGTGTTCAGGGTGATGAGCTGTGTTGCTTTTACGCCAAACATAACGTTTTGCATTGTTGCCAAAAAGTTCAATTTTGGTTTCATCTGACCAGAGCACCTTCTTCAGCATGTTTGGTGTGTCTCCCAGGTGGCTTGTGGCAAACTTTAAACAACACTTTTTATGGATATCTTTAAGAAATGGCTTTCTTCTTGCCACTCTTCCATAAAGGCCAGATTTGTGCAATATACAACGATTGTTGTCCTATGGACAGAGTCTCCCACCTCAGCTGTAGATCTCTGCAGTTCATCCAGAGTGATCATGGGCCTCTTGGCTGCATCTCTGATCAGTCTTCTCCTTGTATGAGCTGAAAGTTTAGAGGGACGGCCAGGTCTTGGTAGATTTGCAGTGGTCTGACACTCCTTCCATTTCAATATTATCGCTTGCACAGTGCTCCTTGGGATGTTTAAAGCTTGGGAAATCTTTTTGTATCCAAATCCGGCTTTAAACTTCTTCACAACAGTATCTTGGACCTGCCTGGTGTGTTCTTTGTTCTTCATGATGCTCTCTGCGCTTTTAACGGACCTCTGAGACTATCACAGTGCAGGTGCATTTATACGGAGACTTGATTACACACAGGTGGATTGTATTTATCATCATTAGTCATTTAGGTCAACATTGGATCATTCAGAGATCCTCACTGAACTTCTGGAGAGAGTTTGCTGCACTGAAAGTAAAGGGGCTGAATAATTTTGCACGCCCAATTTTTCAGTTTTTGATTTGTTAAAAAAGTTTGAAATAGGAGGGACTGGTGCACTTCATAAAATAGATGGCTCCATGAGAAAGGAAAATTAGGTGGCTATATTGAAGCAACGTCTCAAGACATCAGTTAAAGCTTGGTCGCAAAAGGGTCTTCCAAATGGACAATGACCCCAAGCATTCTAAGGTATTGGAGTGGCCATCACAAAGCCCTGACCTCAATCCGATAGAACAATTGTGGGCAGAACTTAAAAAGTGTGTGCGAGCAAGGAGGCCTACTGATTGAGTGTATGTAAACTTCTGACCCACTGGGAATGTGATGAAAGAAATATAAGCTGAAATAAATCATTCTCTCTGCTATTATTCTGACATTTCACATACTTAAAATAAAGTGGTGATCCTAAATGACCTAAGACAGGGAATTTGTACTAGGATTAGATGTCAGGAATTGTGAAAAACTGAGTTTAAATGTTTTTGGCTAAGGTGTATGTAAACTTCCGACTTCAACTGTATGTCTATGTTCTGGGAAATGTTATTGTTCCTTACACCCACATGCTAATCGCATTAGCCTACGTTAGCTCAACAGTCCCGCAGGGGACCCACCGATCCTGAATAAGTTTTTAATGACCTTGACTCTTTGCAGGCATAGATGGTGTTTTGACTTGTTAAATGGCACCCAGACCCATTAGACAGTAGACAGTTGGGCTGTACAGTACCTAGGTCTGGGGAAGGCTGTGGTCAGGGTCGGGGCTTTGGACACACAGACAGGAAATCTTCAACAGGAAGGAGCAGTTGCAGCCTGGAGTCAATGTGAATTAGCTGGTCTTGTTTTGCTGGTTCAGGGGAGTAATTGTCACCCGCTGGTACTGGAACGGCCCACATCTCCCTAGGAAGAAAATTACATATATAGGCTGAAGTATAAGATAAGCAGTCCCTCTCTCCAAGTAGCAAGGGTACAACAATTCCCCCAAATAACAACAAAAGAAAAGGGTTGAGCCCCAAAAAAAGTAAACAGATTTCTGTCAAATACTTCACAGAAAAATGGCAGACCCTATATCTTCAAAACGTGACTTAAGAATCTACCCTCAGGTTATAATTTAAAAATAAAATTTGACTAGTTGACCTCCCTGTCACGGTTTTCTTGATGAGAAGGAGAGTCGGACCAAAATGCGGCGTGTAGATTACGATCCATGTTTATTGACTATAGCAACACGAATCTAAATACAAACAGTGCAAAATAATAAACGTAATGAAAACCGAAACAGCCTAAACTGGTGCAAACTAACACTAAGGACAGGAACAATCACCCACAAACACACAGTGAAACCCAGGCTACCTAAATATGGTTCCCAATCAGAGACAATGACGAACACCTGCCTCTGACTGAGAACCATATCAGGCTGAACATAGAAATAGACAAACAAGACATGAAACATAGAATACCCACTCAGATCACACCCTGACCAATCAAAACATAGAAAATACAAAGTAAACTATGGTCAGGGCGTGACAGTACCCCCCCCCCAAGGTGCGGACTCCGGCCGCAAAACCTGAACCTATAGGGGAGGGTCTGGGTGGGCATCTGTCCGCGGTGGCGGCTCTGGCACTGGACGTGGACCCCACTCCATGACAGTTTTAATCCCCCTCCTAAACGTCCCTAAATAGGTTACCCACCACAATGATAACATGGGACAGAGGGACAGCTCGGGACAGAGGTAACTCGGGACAGATGGGTAGCTCAGCACTGAGAGGAAGCTCAGCACTGAGAAGAAGCTTAGCACTGAGAAGAAGCCCAGGCAGGTAGTAGAAACTACCAGAACCTGGCTGGCTGGCGGTTTCAGCAGATCCTGGTCGACTAGCAGATCTGGAAGAATCTGGTCGACTGGCGGATCTGGGAGAATCTGGTCGACTGGCGGATCTGGGAGAATCTGGTCGACTGGCGGATCTGGGAGAATCTGGTCGACTGGCGGATCTGGGAGAATCTGGTCGACTGGCGGATCTGGGAGAATCTGGTCGACTGGCGGATCTGGGAGAATCTGGTCGACTGGCGGATCTGGGAGAGTCTGGACGACTGGCGGATCTGAGAGAGTCTGGACGACTGGCGGATCTGGAAGAGTCTGGTCGACTGGCGGATCTGGAAGAGTCTGGTCGACTGGCGGATCTGGAAAAGTCTGGTCGACTGGCGGATCTGGAAGAGTCTGGTCGACTGGCAGATCTGGAAGAGTCTGGACGAGTGGCAGATCTGGAAGAGTCTGGACGAGTGGCAGATCTGGAAGAGTCTGGACGACTGTCAGATCTGGAAGAGTCTGGACGACTGTCAGATCTGGAAGAGTCTGGACGACTGTCAGATCTGGAAGAGTCTGGACGACTGTCAGATCTGGAAGAGTCTGGACGACTGTCAGATCTGGAAGAGTCTGGACGACTGTCAGATCTGGAAGAGTCTGGACGACTGTCAGATCTGGAAGAGTCTGGACGACTGTCAGATCTGGAAGAGTCTGGACGACTGTCAGATCTGGAAGAGTCTGGACGACGGGCAGATCTGGAAGAGTCTGGACGACGGGCAGATCTGGAAGAGTCTGGACGACGGGCAGATCTGGAAGAGTCTGGACGACGGGCAGATCTGGAAGAGTCTGGACGACGGGCAGATCTGGAAGAGTCTGGTCGACTGGCAGATCTGGAAGAGTCTGGTCGACTGGCAGATCTGGAAGAGTCTGGTCGACTGGCAGATCTGGAAGAGTCTGGACGACTGGCAGATCTGGAAGAGTCTGGACGACGGGCAGATCTGGAAGAGTCTGGTCGACTGGCAGCTCTGGAAGAGTCTGGTCGACTGGCAGCTCTGGAAGAGTCTGGTCGACCGGCAGATCTGGGAGAGTCTGGTCGACCGGCAGATCTGGGAGAGTCTGGTCGACCGGCAGATCTGGGAGAGTCTGGTCGACCGGCAGATCTGGGAGAGTCTGGTCGACCGGCAGATCTGGCTGCTCCATGCTGACTGGCTGCTCAATACTGACTGGCAGCTCTGGCTGCTCCATGCTGACTGGCAGCTCCATGCCGACTGGCAGCTCTGGCTGCTCCATGCTGACTGGCTGCTCCATGCTGACTGGCGGCTCTGGCTGCTCCATACTGACTGGCAGCTCCATGCCGACTGGCAGCTCCAGCTGCTCCATGCTGACTGGCTGCTCAATGCTGACTGGCGGCCCTGGCTGCTCCATGCTAACTGGCAGCTCTGGCGGCTCCTTGCAGACTGGCAGCTCTGGCGGCTCCTTGCAGACTGGCAGCTCTGGCGGCTCCTTGCAGACTGGCAGCTCTGGCGGCTCCTTGCAGACTGGCAGCTCTGGCGGCTCCTTGCAGACTGGCAGCTTTGGCGGCATCCTGCAGACAGGCAGCTCTGGCGGCTCCTTGGAGACTGGCAGCTCCATGCAGACTGACAGCTCCTTGCAGGCTGGCAGCTCCTTGCAGGCTGGCAGCTCCTTGCAGGCTGGCAGCTCTTTGCAGACTGGCAGCTCCTTGCAGACTGGCAGCTCCTTGCAGACTGGCAGCTCCTTGCAGACTGGCAGCTCTGGCTGCTTCATGTAGACTGACAGCTCTGGCTGCTCCTTGCAAACTGACAGCTCGGGCTGCTTCATGCAGACGGACAGCTCAGGCTGCTCCATGCAGACTGACAGCTCAGGCTGCTCCATGCAGACTGACAGCTCCTTGCAGGCTGGCAGCTCCTTGCAGACTGGCAGCTCCTTGCAGACTGGCAGCTCCTTGCAGGCTGGCAGCTCCTTGCAGGCTGGCAGCTCCTTGCAGGCTGGCAGCTTTAGCGGCATCCTGCAGACAGGCAGCTCTGGCGGCTCCTTGCAGACTGGCAGCTCCTTGCAGGCTGGCAGCTCCTTGCAGGCTGGCAGCTCCTTGCAGACTGGCAGCTCCTTGCAGACTGGCAGCTCCTTGCAGACTGGCAGCTCCTTGCAGACTGGCAGCTCTGGCTGCTTCATGTAGACTGACAGTTCTGGCTGCGCTGAACAGGCGGGAGACTCCGACAGCGCAGGAGAGGAGAGAGGCTCCGGCTGCGCTGAACAGGCGGGAGATTCCGGCAGCGCAGGAGAGCAGAAAGGCTCTGGCTGCGCTGAACAGGCGGGAGACTCCGGCAGCGCAGGAGAGTAGAAAGGCTCTGGCTGCGCTGAACAGTCGGGAGACTCCGATAGCGCAGTAGAGAAGAGAGGCTCTGGCTGCGCTGAACAGGCGGGAGACTCCGGCAGCGCAGGAGAGGAGAGAGGCTCTAGCTGCGCTGAACAGGCGGAAGACTCCGATAGCGCATGAGATGAGAGAGGCTCTGGCTGCGCTGAACAGGCGAGGCGCACTGTAGGCCTGATGCATAGTGCTGGCACAGGACGTGCAAGGCTAGGGATGGGCACAGGAGGCCTGATGCGTGAGACTGGAACCAACTTCACCAGCCGACTAAAACGGACCTCAGGACGAGTATGGAGCGCTAACCCAGGTGCCATCAAATCCCTGACACGTTCCGTCAGGCGAATTCTATGCAAAATGCACCAACACAGCAACTCCCTCATTTCTCTCTCCTCCAATTTCCCCATTAACTCCTTCACAGTCTCTGTTTCACTCACCTCCAACACCGGCTCTGGTTCTGCTCTCCTTGGCTCCTCACGATAAACAGGGAGAGTTGGCTCAGGTCTGGCTCCTGACTCTGCCACACTCTCCCTGAGCCCCCCCCCAAGAAATTTTTTGGGCTGACTATGGGGCCTCCGTCCGCGCCGCCTTGCTTGCTTCGCAAACTCCATTCTCCTATATCCTTCCGCGCACTGCTCCATCGAATCCCAGGCGGGCTCCGGCACTCTCCCTGGGTCGGCCGCCCACCTGTCGATCTCCTCCCAAGTCGTATACTCCATACTGCACTCCTCTTTGGGATGCTCCTGTTGTTTCTTCTCCCGCTGCACCTTTGGGCGGCTACACTCCCCTGGTTTAGCCCAGGGTCCTCTCCCGTCGAGGATTTCCTCCCATGTCCAGAAATCCTTATTGCGCATCTCCTCGCGCTGCTCCTGCCTGTTGACACGCTGCTTGGTCCTTTTGTGGTGGGTGATTCTGTCACGGTTTTCTTGATGAGAAGGAGAGTCGGACCAAAATGCGGCGTGTAGATTACGATCCATGTTTATTGACTATAGCAACACGAATCTAAATACAAACAGTGCAAAATAATAAACGTAATGAAAACCGAAACAGCCTAAACTGGTGCAAACTAACACTAAGGACAGGAACAATCACCCACAAACACACAGTGAAACCCAGGCTACCTAAATATGGTTCCCAATCAGAGACAATGACGAACACCTGCCTCTGACTGAGAACCATATCAGGCTGAACATAGAAATAGACAAACAAGACATGAAACATAGAATACCCACTCAGATCACACCCTGACCAATCAAAACATAGAAAATACAAAGTAAACTATGGTCAGGGCGTGACACTCCCATCCAAACTACTGTCACAAATTACACGCTATTTACGAAAGGTACTCTAAATCCAACTCTTTCTTGCAACCGGAATCTGCTCCATGAGTCTTGCCAAGAAATCTCCAAAATGCCAAATATTTAGCAATTGCCTCACAATGCGTGACTGTCCCGTAAACTCATAGATCTCAGTAGTGCCTCCACAGAGGGAGCCAAATCATTTTACACTATGATCTCTGTGCATGAACATGAGTGAGCCATAAAGCTTCGACTACCAACTACAGCACAAACCAAGAACTTGAAAATGACCCATCTGAATAATATTATAGCGTTTTAGTTATATGCCCTGGTACCATTTTTTGGAGTGTGATTATTTAGTGATAAATGTATTAATACAGTAGACTGATCTAATGTGAATACAGTAGAATGATAGAATGTGAATGTAAAAAGAGGACAGTCTAATTTATAGAAGCACAAACAGACAAATCAGTACTGGATGTACAGGAGCACAACAGAGTTGATCTAGAATTGATCTAGGATGAGACACGACGAAACAGAGCTATCCAGTGTCCTGAAGTGCACACACACACAACAAAAATATAAAACACAACATGTAGTGTTGGTTCCATGTTTCATGAGCTGGAAAAAAAATCCCATAAATGTTCCATTTGCACAAGAAGCATATTTCTCTCAAATTTCGTGCACAAACTTCTTTACATCCCTATTAGTGAGCATTTCTCCTTTGCCAATATAATCCATGGCATATTAAGAAGTTGATTAAACAGCATGATCATTACACAGGTGCACCTTGTGATGGGGACAATAAAAGGCCACTTTAAAATGTGCAGTTTTGTCACACAACATAATGCCACAGATGTTTCAAGTTTTTAGGGAGTTTGCAATTGGCATGCGGACTGCAGGAATGTCCACAAGAGCTGTTGCCAGAGAACTGATTGTTCATTTCTCTACCATACGCTGCCTCCAACGTTTTAGAGAATTTGGCAGTACGTCCAACCGGCCTCACAACCGTAGACCACATATATGGTGTTGTGTGGGGAAGTAGTTTGCGGATGTCAACATTGCGAATAAAATGCCACATGGTGATTGTGGGGTTATGGTATGGGCAGGTATAAGTTACGAAGCATGAACACAATTGCATTTTATGGAAGGGAATTTGAATGCTGAGAATGCATACCGTGACGAGATCCTAGGCCCATTGTCGTGCCATTCATCTGCCGCCAGCACCTCATGTTTTAGCATGATAATGAACGGCCCCATGTCGCAAGGATCTGTACACAATTCCTGGAAGCTGAAAATGTCCCAGTTTGTCCATGGCCTGCATACTCATCAAACATGTCATCCATTGAGCATGTTTGGGATGCTCTGGATCGTTGTGTATGACAGTGTGTTACAGTTCCCACTAATATCCTGCAACTTCGCACAGCCATTGAACATTGGGACAATATTCCACAGGCCACAATAAACCGCCTGATCAACTCTATGTGAAGGAGATGTGCCACGCTGAGAGACAAAAGTTGGTCACACCTAGGGTTGCACATTTTGGGGAATATTCAGGAGGTGGAAACTTTCCGTGGGAATTAACGGAAATATATGAAAAATAATATTAATACCATTTAAATGTAGATGCTTTTTGCATTGCATAGATTTACCATATCATATGGAGACAGAAACATAAACCTTTTACCTTATCATAAGTAGATATAATTGCAAACGATTAAATCCTTCCAATATAAATTTTAAAAAACAATTTAGTTACGAATTGAACTTTAATTAAATGAGTTGACTCTTTACATGGGATGACTTCACTGAACAAAAGGGAACATTGAATGATCCCCAATGATCCATCGCATCTCCCAAAAACGTTGATCTGTAAAATTATAGCCTAGAAACTAAAGATTTGGTTGTCTTCCTCTCAGGCTTCCATGTCTTCTCCCTGGACCTCCTCAATGTCCACCTCTTCAACATCAGACTCTGAGACCTCATCTTCACTGTCACTTTCCAACCTTGTTGAGGATGGCTTGTTGTCAGGCTCAAAGAGCCTCAAATTTGCCCAGATGGCCACCAATTTTTCAACCCTTGTATTGGTCAGCCTGTTTGCGTGTGTTCAGCCTGTTGTGTGTTCCCAAACAAGGATCAGTTGCGCTCTGAGGCAGCTGATGTTGGTGGGATATGGATGATGATGGAGGCAACAGGGGAAAGAGCCTCAGATCCGCAAAGTCCCTTCCACCAGGTGGCTGATGAGATATGTTGGCACGTCTGCCATATTCCATCTCCATCCCAAAGCCCTTGCTTGGAAGTATACTTCGCCAGACTGCCAAGAACCTTGCCCTCATCCAGGCCAAGGTGGCGAGACACAGTAGTGATGACACCATAGGCCTAGTTGATCTCTGCACCAGACAGGATGCTCTTGCTAGCATACTTGAAGTCCAACATGTACGCTGCAGTGTTTATGGGCTTCAGGCAGAAGTCTTCACGCTTTTTGATGTATTTCAGAACTGCAGTTTCCTCTGCTTGGAGCAACAGTGGGCAGGGCAGTACGGATTTCTTCTCTTACATCTGCAAGCAGTCTGAACATCAGACAGAATGGTATTGTCTCCCTCAATCCGTGCAATGGCTACTGCTATAGGTTTCAGGAGTTTCAGGCTGCTTACCACTCTCTCCCAAAATACATCATCCAGGATGATCCTCTTGATGGAGCTGTCCATATCGGCAGACTGTGATATGGCCATTTCTTGGAGAGACTCCTTCCCCTCCAGGAGACTGTCAAACATGTTGACAACAACAGCCCAATGGGTGTTGCTGGGCAGATTCAATGTGGTGCTCTTATTCTTCTCACTTTACTCGGTGAGGTAGATTGCTTCTATAACTTGATGACTGTTCACATACTTAACCATTTCCTTGGCATTTTCTTGTAGAGTGTATCCATTGTTTTCAGTGCCATGATGTTCTTGAGGAGCAGATTCAATTAATGAGCAGCACAGTCAATGGGTGTGATGTGTCGCTAGGATTCCTCCACTTTAGACCAAGCAGCCTTCTTGTTCGCAGCATTGTCTGTCACCAGTGCAAATACCTTTTGTGGTCCAAGGTCATTGAAGTCTGCCTTCAGCTCATCTGCAATGTAGAGACCAGTGTGTCTGTTGTCCCTTGTATCTGTGCCCTTGTAGAATACTGGTCGAGGGGTGGAGTTGATGTAGTTAATTATTCTTTGCGATCACGATCATTCGACCACCCATCAAAGATGATTGCAAAACAGTCTGCTTTCTCTATGATTTGCTTGACCTTCACTTGAACTCTGTTGAACTTTGCATCCAGCAAATGAGTAGATAAAGCATGTCTGGTTGGAGGGGTGTATGCTGGGCGAAGAACATTCAGAAATCTCTCTAAACGCATGTTGCGTTTATATTTGTGTTTAGGATAGTATCAGAAAGAGATTGAGGTTTCCAAAACACATCTTTGAAAAAATATATATATAATTAATATCACTTTTTCTAAGAATAACCGCAGTTCTTTTGTGCTCCACATGAGAGCATGCAGCAGCAGACCGCCTACAGTAACAAACCAATGAAACTGCAGGTGTTCTTTGAAATACACATTTTTTCATAATCTAATATTACCCGTGACTTTCATAAACACAAAAACGCAATTTAAGTGTTAAACCGTTTCTCTGTGTACTCAAGAGCAATGGCTATAGCAACAATCATAACAGCTATGTGAGTAACATAGTGCTTGAAAGATGTTGATCATTATATTTCAAAACTATTCCCACCCTGATAACAAGTATTTACTGGCTACTACTACCCTAAACATAATTCGTGAAATGTTTGTGTGTAGAACAAGTGCTGTGAGAGAGAGACAAACGGTGTTCTCTAGACGAACTCTGTTTGCCACATTCAGACAGTTGAAAACATGAGTCATCCTCCAGCACATGCTCCCCATCAGGGCTGTATGTTGGCCTACCTCACAGCATGCCTTCACAGCATTGTCCCCTTCCTCTTCCTTCATGTCTCTGAGGAGAATCAGCTGGCGCCGACAGATGGTCGACTCGCTTCGGCTCCTTAGAAAACGATACACTTATTTGTTTTTATTATGTACTATTTCCTACATTGTTAGCCCAGAAAATCTCAAGTGTTATTACATACATCCGGGAAGAACTATTGGATATAAAAGCGATGTCAACTTACCATCATTACGACCAGGAATACGTCCGTGGATCGAAGTGGATCCTTTGTTCAGACCTCGACCCTGGACATGCAATCTTATCCCAGTGGCTGACTCAAAACAACGCGGTCGCCACAGGAGAGGCAGATGGAGCGGCCTACTGGTCAGACGCCGAGCACACCATCCACCGCTTCCAAGGATATTACTCACCAATGTCCAATCTCTAGATAACAAGGTAGACGAAATTAGGGCATGAGTTGCCTTCCAGAGATACATCAGAGATTGTAACATTCTCTGTTTCACGAAAACATGGCTCACTTGGGATATGTTGTCAGAGTTGGTACAGCCACCCGGTTTCTTCACGCATCGGGCAGACAGAAACAAACATCTCTATGGTAAGAAGAAGGGTGGGGGTGTATGCCTTATGATTAACGACTCATGGTATAACAGCAACATACTCCTTTTGTTTACCTGACCTAGAATTCCTTACAATCAAATGCCGACCACATTATCGTCCAAGAGAATTCTCTTCGATTATAGTCACAGCCGTGTATATCCGCCCCCCAAGCAGATAACCTCGTCGGCCCTGAAAGAAATTCACTGGACTCTGTAAACTGGAAACTGTACATCCTGAGGCTGCATTTATTGTAGCTGGGGATTTTAACAAAGCTAACCTAAGATCAATACTCCCTCAATTATATTAGCATATCGAATCCGCGACACGAGCTGGCAGAATTCTGGATCATTCCTACTTGAACTTCCGCGATGCATACAAAGCCCTCCCGCGCCCTGCTTTCGGGCAAATCTGACCATGAATCCATTTTGTTGCTCCCAGCATTTAGACAGAAACTAAAACAGGAAACGCCCGTGCTCATGGTCAATACAACGCTGGTCTGACCAATCGGATTCCACGCTTCAAGATTGCTTCGATCACGTGGACTGCGATATGTTCCGGATAGCCTCAGACAACAACATTGATGTATACGCTGACTCCGTGACCGAGTTTATTAGCAAGTGCATCAGAGATGCCATATGACTATTACAACTTTCCCTAACCAGAAACCGTGGATTAATGGCAGCATTCGGGCAAAACTGAAAGCGCGAACAACCACTTTTAATCATGGCAAGGCGACTGGAAACATGACCGAATACAAACAGTGCAGCTATTCCCTCCGCAAGGCATTCAAACAAGCAAAGCGTCAGTATAGAGACAAAGTAGTCGCAATTCAACGGCTCAAACATGAGACGTATGTGACAGGGTCTACAGTCAATCACGGATTACAAAAAGAAAACCATCCCCGTTGCGGACATCGACGTCTTGCTCCCAGACAAATTAAATAACTTCTTTGCTCGCTTTGAGAATAATACAGTGCCACTGACACGGTTCGCTACCAAAGCCTGTGGGCTCTCCTTCTCCGTGGCCAACGTGAGTAAGACATTTAAACGTGTTAACCCTCGCAAGGCTGCCGGCCCAGACACCATCCCTAGCCGCGTCCTCGGAGCATGCGCAGACCAGCTGGCTGGTGTGTTTACGGACATATTCAACCAATCCCTATCCCAGTCTGTTGTCCCCACATGCTTCAAGATGGCCACCATTGTCCCTGTTCCCAAGAAAGCTAAGGTATCTGAACTAAATGACTATCGCCCCATTGCACTCACTTCTGTCATCATGAAGTGCTTTGAGAGACTAGTCAAGGATCATATCACCTCCACCCTACCCGATACCCAAGACCCACTCCAATTTGCTTACCGCCCCAATAGGTCCACTGACTATGCAATCACCATCACGCTGCCCTATCCCATCTGGACAGGAGGAATACCTATGTAATACCTATGTATAGTTCATTGACTACAGCTCAGCATTTAACACAATAGTACCCTCCAAACTTGTCATTAAGCTCGAGACCCTGGGACTCGATCCGCCCTGTGCAACTACGTCCTGGACTTTGATGGGCTGCCCCCAGGTGGTGAAGGTAGGAAACAACTTCTCTACCCTGCTGAGCCTCAACAGAAGAGTGCGTTCTCAGCCCTCTCCTGTTCTCCCTGTTCACCCATGACTGCGTGGCCATGCGCGCTTCCAACTCAATCATCAATTCTGCAGACAACACTACAGTTGTAGGCCTGATTACCAATAACGACGAGACGGCTTACAGGGAGGAGATGAGGGCCCTCGGAGTGTGGTGTCAGGAAAATAACCTCTCACTCAACATCAACAAAACAAAGAAGATGATCGTGGACTACAGGAAACAGCAGCGGGATCACACTGTATTCTATACCATCTACTGCATCTTGCCTATGCCGCACGCCATCGCTCATCCATATATTTATATTTCTATGCATCCCATTACATTTGTGTGCATAAGGTAGTTGTTGTGAATTTGTCAAGATTACTTGTTAGATATTACTGCATAGTTGGAACTAGAAGCACAAGCATTTCGCTACACTCGCATTAACATCTGCTAACCATGTGTATGTGACCAATAAAATTGGATTTGATTTGAGGAGGTCATCCAGGCGATCCTGCTCCTCCTGTGTCATCTGCACCGGGCCTCCTGCATGTATCACATAGTAGTGAAAACAATCCTTCATCAGATCGTAGTTATTTTCAATCAGGCCCCTATGTCAAATAAATATTTATTTTTCCCAGTGGGGTAAAAAAAAACACACGTAACATGGGACTTGTCCAAATCTATGTGACAGTCTGACACTGTACTTGGACCAACATGAACTTTGACATATCTCAATGTTGTTCTTCACAAAGTCTTGTTTCTTTTTGTCCCTGGGAATTGGACTGGCTGCCTTGTGACTCATCTGCCCTCTCTTCGTGACCCACTTCAGCCAATTCTGCTGCTGTGTGGGAGTTGAGTTCATGCATTGTTTGGATTCCAGCAGGTAAACATGGCATACAGAAGCCTAAACTCAGAGTTTAAGGACCATTGGCGAGCTCTGTCTAGTATCATCCTGAGATGTTTAGGAGAGAGACATTGTCAACAATCTAAGCAATAATTCAGAATTTGCATATATCAATTAAACCTGATGCATGTTTTTTTCTAGACCACTGAAATACATGCAATTTGAAAAAGAGCCCACTGGACAATGTTCATAACTCTCTAACTATGAGTTTAAGTGACATGTCATCCACCAAACAGCAAATTCAAAAGAATATGGGAAAGTTGTTCATGGACAGTTTAATGGGAAACTGGTTGCCTATGTGGTGTTTTCAGAAATCAAAGAACCAAGAAAAAACAGAATACAGTGAAAGTACAACGCAGTTACATTGTTTCCTAGGGTTATATTGCCATCTAGTGTAGAATAATACAACTGCATTGTAAGACTAACATTGTTACAGGAGTAGTTAGTATAAATTGGCCTACATAGGAAAGGGAGATACCTAGTCAGTTGTACAGCTGAATGCCTTCAACTGAAATGTGTCTTCCGCATTTAACCCAGCCCCTCTGAATCAGAGAGGTGTGGGGGCTGCCTTAATCGACATCCACGTCTTTGGGTTATGAGCAAATTAATTATGTAAATTGTTACCATCTATAATTATGTTCCAGCATATTTAAACAAATTCACTTTCCTCCACTTGTGTTGTGTCTCATACTCTTTGTCAGGCACTTGAGTCACAAACACAGGAACAAAGTCCACTTCTTCATTGGATCCATGAACTAGGGTGAATGAAAATGTATTATTAAAACATAGCCTGCATATGAATAACAAATTACCATATTCAAATTCTGAGACTGAATCTACGTAAGGTTATCAATTTGCTGTGCCATATCCCATGCAAAAGAAAGCTGATGATTTATATCACCATTTTCCAAGTTCTTTAGTTTATCATGGAATCGTAACTTGGCATGTGAGTACTATGACTAACATTGTCCTCAAAGCTCCAGTCAATGTGCATTGTAGACAGTATCCACACTGATCAGCATTCTGAAATGATACTATTTGACTTACTACTGGAAGGAGCCAGGACCAAAAATATCCTTGTATTTTCTGCTTCATCTGCACATTCTGAATATATGTTGGGTTTTAGCTGCTGCACAAAAATTGGTAGAAAATATCCTTCAGCATATACACATTCTCACATCAGAATCGCCTTCATTCGCCAAGTACATTTACACACTTAGAATTTTACTTGGTGATATGGTGCTGCATTAACTTCTGTGTACTCTGCGTATCCTTGTGCTTACCAATAGTTCCTTCCATAGTTGATGGAACTCCTTCCCTTTTCCATTTGAGATCCTTGAAGCCAGGATTTTGTCAAGTACTTAAAATGTCTTAATGTCCTTCTGGACTTCTGGATCTTCGCTCTCCTCATCAGATACATCTCCAATCAAGTTAACTGGAAATTCATACTGTCACAGGCCGGCTCATAGCCTGTGGCAAAAATGAGGGGACACGAACAACAGGTATAGGCCAATCAAAAAGGTTCTTTGTTATAAACCAAAAACTATGAACTTTAAACGAAGAAAAGGGAATGAGGTGTGAAAGTATCATAATGTAGGATGTATATAAAGTGCAGGGATGCGTGAATCTGTGTGTGTGAACATGACTGAGTGAAAATTATGTAAAACTACAAAGGAACAAACAAAACAGGATCATACCTGGAGGAGCAGAGAGAGAGACAAGAGTGGTTAGTGAAGCAGTTTAAATACCCTGAGCCCATGTGACTCCAATCACTAACGACCCTCCTCTGCCTGCAGGAGGAACCGCCCCTGCAATGCAGAGGAGGGGCCGTGACACCCCCCTCCTTAAAATGAGGGTCCCACCCTCAACCCAAATTTCGGCCCAACATATTCAAAACAATCCAAAGTTCCCCCAAAAGAAAAAAAAAGGATACCAGTCCCGGCTCCTAGCAGTAGCCCCGTGTCCCCCAGCTGACTGTCCGCCCCTCAAACTCGGCAGCCCTGGTACCTGGGGAGCAATTTAAGAGGAAAGAGGCGCAGACAGCCCGTAGGGGTCAGCAGAGAGAAGATACAAACTAGGTTAAAGGAGCACGGGACAGAGCATCAGCAATGATATTATCCTTACCACTAATGTGTCTAATATCAAGGTTGAATGGTTGCAAGAACAAAGTCCAACGCATCAGGCGCTGGTTGGGATTTTTAGAGATGAACAAACACAATTCGTTTTTTCACTATTCTTTACCACTTATTCCAATTTCAAAGTGATATAGAGTGCATTCGGAAAGTATTCAGACCCCTTAACTTTTTTCCACATTGTTACGTTACAGCCATATTCTACAATTGATTAAATTGTTTTTTCTCCTCATCAATCTACACAAAATACCACATATAAAATTTAAAATTACAACTGAAATATCACATTTACATAGGTATTAAGACCCTTTACTCAGTACTTTGTTGAAGCACCTTTGGCAGCGATTACAGCCTTGAGTCTTATTGGGTATGACACTACAAGCTTGGCACACATGTATTTGGGGAGTGTCTCCCCTTCTCTCTCTCTTCTCTTATCAAGATTTGTCAGGTTGGATGGGGAGCGTCGCTGCACCATGCTGCCACCACCAAGCTTCACCGTAGGGATGGTGCCAGGTTTCCTCCAGACGTGATGCTTGGAATTCAGGTCAAAGAGTTCAATCTTGGTTACTCATGGTCTGAGAGTCCTTTAGGTGCCTTTTGGCAAACTCCAGACGGACTGTCATGTGCATTTTATTGAGGGGTGGCTTCTGTCTGGCCACCCTATCATAAAGGCCTGATTGGTAGAGTACTGCAGAGATGGTTGTCCAATCTCCACAAAGGAACTCTGGAGCTCTGTCAGAGTGACCGTCGGGTTCTTGGTCACCTCCCTGACCAAGACTCTTCTCCCCAAATTGCTCAGTTTGGCTGGGCTGCCATTTCTAGGAAAAGCCTCGGTAGTTCCAAACTTTTTCCATTTAAGAATGAGGTAGGCCACTTTGTTCTCAGGGACCTTCAATGCTGTAGAAGTGTTTTGGTACCCTTCCAATGGGTATAAATACTTATGTAAATAAGGTATCTGTTTATTTTTTAGTGCATTTCCAAAAATGTCAAAACTTTTTTTTCCACTTTTTTTTCACTTCGAATCCAGGCTGTATCACATTCGGCGGTGATTGGGAGTCCTAAAGGGTGGCGCACAATTGGCCCAGCGTCGTCCGGGTTTGGCCGTCATTGTAAATAAGAATTTAACTTAACTGACTTGCCTAGTTAAATAAAGGTTACACACACACACTGACCAAAAAGTTATTTTGTTAGCATTTACATATGTCCCCATTACAAGTAAAACATAATCAAAACCCATTTATTTCCCTTACTTGCTGTGCTGTTGCATTGTTCATTTGCTCAGTCCTTTCATTCTCAACCAGGATTTCATCATACAGGTCAAGCAATGAAGTTTCAGCTCTGTCTGTCCGTGGCCTCTCCTCCTCGGTGCACACTGTCACTGTGTCCATGTCCATCTTGTCCAGCTGTCTAGCATTTCACGGAAACTCTATTTCTCGTCTGCATCGAAGTAGCGGTACTTGTACCTAGCATCGAGCATGGTGGTGACACAGTAAAGGCTCAGAGTGAATGCCAACGAATCGTTTGTTCACAGCCTCTAGTAGAGTACTTTTGCAAGTTTTAACCCCACGGTCTGTGGGCAGTTTTGTTGAGCAGGCGTTTCAATGCCATGACAGAGGGTATCACGTCTGCTGCAGACGCAGTTGATTAGCTTATTTCTCGAGTCAGTTGTTCGAATGGCGCTAGGAGTGTGTTCAATGTTTCCAAGTTTCAAACATGTTCTCATATGCCATTGAAATGGCAGCAGCGGTATGAGAACCAGCACATTCTTAAACATGCAATACGACTTTCCTCTGTACGAAATCCTCATCAACCCATTGTGCTGTCAGACTCAGCATGCTCATGGGGCCGAAATCGCTGCTCCAAATGTCAATCGTGAAGCTAATAGCAGTGACGCCCATAACAAGTAGCTCATGGATGTGTTTCAACAGTACTGTGTAACTCCGGTATGGTAACATCTGGACAAAAATAGCTCCTACTTGGTAGTGTGTACCGGTGCTCGACCAGTTGACGACAGCCAACATCATCCACGACAGAGAATGGTTGATTGTCAAGGGCAATTCCATTATCTTGGCGTTAATGGATTTCGCCTTTGAGTTGTCTCGCTGAAATGTTCTTACTCTTTAAAATGAGTGCTCGACTTGAACTTGTTTAATTGTTGACAGTGTGCGCTTAGTATTTATCGGCTTTTGTTCAGTGTAACTCTGTATTTTTTGTGGCGTCATTATGTCATATAGGTAGGTATACAATTCAGCTTTGACATCGGTTTTGGACATCTGCGTTAAACTAGACATCGGGCCGATGCAGACATCTCTCTCTTGACATCGGCGTTAAACTAGACATAGGGCAGATGTTGGCGCATCTCTCTCTCTCTCGCTGATTGATTGATTGATACAGATAGCTAGCACTGCAGTGCATAAAATCTGGTGATTAGTTGACTCAAAGACAAAGAAGGAGAAAGACAATAGTTGAACAGTTTACTGACTGTACACTGTAACGTTACTACATGATTGTAACAGGTTTACTAACGCGTCCGTTCTATTAGCTATGTTGACTACGACCTTACTTTAGCTAATATGATGACAACAATTTGGTTTGGCTTGATAAGGTTTTTTTCACCAGGGTCACATACAGCTGACATGTTGTTCATTGAAGTCCACAACCGAGGGGAAAAGGGGATAGAAAGAGAGCGCAAGAAGGAATACAACGTTACTGCAATGAAAGTGAACTTTGTTTACAAGTGATCAGGGGTGTATTCATTCTGCCGATTCTGTTGAAACATGTTTCTTAAAAACGGAAGCAAACGGAACAAAACATACCTGAATTTGTCCAATATAAACTCTCGTTTGCAACTGTTGGACTAATAATTACACCCTATATCAGCTAGACGCAGGTAAGTGTGCAAGGCGGTATTCAATGTGTCACTGTCTGTCAGCTCATATTTTTCTCTCGACCTGTGTGCACCTATGTTGTAAATGTTCATTCATAGGCTAGGTTGTAGCAACCTCATGATGTAGGGAATGTATCATGTAATAGCCTAAACCTGTAGTCCCTGTTACATTGACCTGGGTGAATGGAATATTAATGGCAGTCATCCAATATGCTGTAATAGAAATAAGGCCATGCTCATTAAAAATCATCCTCCCTCATCTTAAACGGCACTGACCGCCACTGGTAGCTAGAGGCTATCTAGGGGCTATCGAGTAGACAATTTTGCAAGACATTTGAGGTAAATAAATAACATTTCATATTGTATTGTAACGACCCTGGGTTTATAACCCCGGAAATCGACTCTGGCGCACGAGCATGCTTTTGTGGCACAGTCGATAGCGCGCCGGACCTCGGGCTAGAAGGTCCCTGTTTCATTACAGTATTGTACATTAAATTATACATATTAAGTCTACCTCATTGCAGCGATGAGGTAGCCGTGGTAATGCTTTTTATTTTGGACTGGTATCTAAGGACGCACAAGACCCGGATGTGGTAACTATACAAAAGTTGTATCTTTATTGGTTAATTTTCTTTTCACAATAACAGACTTCGATGGAAGAGACCAAATCGAGGCAGCTCAGCAGGTACAATTAATTCATTATTTATATGGCTCAGCCTAGCAGCAAAGCCGTTGCGAAGCTAGTCTAGCGGGGGGGCGATTTGCAGTCTCCCCTGACCGCGCATAGTTGATGTTTTTAGTGAGGGACAATTGCCGTTTTACAGAAACTGATTAGGGGAATGTATCGACCACAGTGAGCGAGTACAGTAGAACAGGGTGGAGGAGGACCTGACTGTCCGTGTTTTTGTGTGAGTAAACGAAGAGATTAGCTGGCTAGGTATAGCTGACGTTGCTAACTACAATCAAAGGTAACGATAATGGTTTATTGTTGTTAACATAGCTACTGTAGTTAGCGTTACATGATTCACAATTAGCTAGCGTTGTTATGCTGACGAGGTCTAGTGTGAGAAAGAACGTTATCTACAGTAGCAATCTAATGTTAACCAGCTGGTGTTCTCTACGTAACATTAATCTGCCGCTGCTAGCCAGGTAATGTGGTGTGTAGGTAGTAGGTAACGTCTATATATATATATATATATACACACACACAAAAGTATGTGGCCACCCCATCAAATTAGTGGATTCAGTTATTTCATTTTATACACCCGTTGCTGACAGGTGTATAAAATCGAGCACACAGCAATGCAATTTCCACAGACTAATATTGGCAGTAGAAGGGCCTTACTGAAGAACTGTGACTTTCAACGTGGCACCGTCATGGTCAGTCCATAAAATTTCTGCCCTGGTAGAGCTGCCCGTTCAACTGTAAGTGCTGTTATTGTGAAGTGGAAACTTCTAGGAGTAACAACGGCCCAGTCGTGAAGTGGTAGGCCACACAAGCTTGCAGAACGGGACCAACGATTGCTGAAGGGCATAGCGCGTAAAACTCATATGTCCTTGGTTGCAACACTTTCTACCGAGTTACTTCCAGAGGCTGTTTGGAACATCAGTCAGCACAAGAACTGTCGTCTGGAGCTTCATGAAATGGATTTCCATTGATTGCCAAGCAACCGCACAATAGCCTAAAATCACAATGCCAAGCGTCGGCTGGAGTGGTGTAAAGCTCGCCGCCATTGGACTCTGTGGAAACGTGTTCTCTGGCGTGATGAATCACGCTTCACCATCTGGCAGTCCGATGGAGGAATCTGGGTTTGGCAGATGCCAAAAGAACGCTACCTGCCCGACTTCATAGTGCCAACTGTGCAGTTTGGTGGAGGAGGAATGGTCTGGGGCTGTTTTTCATGGTTCGGGCTAGGCCCCTTAGTTCCAGTGACAGGACATCTCTTATACAATGACATTCTAGACAATGCTGTGCTTCCAACTTTGTGGCAACAGTTTGAGGAAGGCCCTTTCTTGTTTCAGCATGACAATGCCCAGTGCACTAAGCGAGTTCCATACAGAAATTGTTGTCAAGATTGTGTGGAAGAACTTAACTGACCTGCACAGAGCCCTGAACTCAACCCCACCTAACGCCTTTGGGATTAATTGGAACGCCAACTGCGAGCCAGGCCTAATCGCCCAACATCAGTGACCGACCTCAATAATGCTCTGGTGGCTGAATGGAAGGAAGTCCCCACAGCAATTTTACAACATCTAGTGGAAAGCCTTTCCAGAAGAGTGGAGGCTGTTATAGCAGCAAAGGGGGGACCAACTCCACATACTTGTGGGCACATACTTTTGGTAATGTACAGTGCCTTGCGAAAGTATTCAGCCCCCTTGAACTTTGCGACCTTTTGCCACATTTCAGGCTTCAAACATAAAGATATACAACTGTATTTTTTTGTGAAGAATCAACAACAAGTGGGACACAATCATGAAGTGGAACAACATTTATTGGATATTTCAAACTTTTTTAACAAATCAAAAACTGAAAAATTGGGCGTGCAAAATTATTCAGCCCCTTTACTTTCAGTGCAGCAAACTCTCTCCAGAAGTTCAGTGAGGATCTCTGAATGATCCAATGTTGACCTAAATGACTAATGATGATAAATACAATCCACCTGTGTGTAATCAAGTCTCCGTATAAATGCACCTGCACTGTGATAGTCTCAGAGGTCCGTTAAAAGCGCAGAGAGCATCATGAAGAACAAGGAACACACCAGGCAGGTCCGAGATACTGTTGTGAAGAAGTTTAAAGCCGGATTTGGATACAAAAAGATTTCCCAAGCTTTAAACATCCCAAGGAGCACTGTGCAAGCGATAAAATTGAAATGGAAGGAGTATCAGACCACTGCAAATCTACCAAGACCTGGCCGTCCCTCTAAACTTTCAGCTCATACAAGGAGAAGACTGATCAGAGATGCAGCCAAGAGGCCCATGATCACTCTGGATGAACTGCAGAGATCTACAGCTGAGGTGGGAGACTCTGTCCATAGGACAGCAATCAGTCATATATTGCACAAATCTGGCCTTTATGGAAGAGTGGCAAGAAGAAAGCCATTTCTTAAAGATATCCATAAAAAGTGTCGTTTAAAGTTTGCCACAAGCCACCTGGGAGACACACCAAACATGTGGAAGAAGGTGCTCTGGTCAGATGAAACCAAAATTGAACTTTTTGGCAACAATGCAAAACGTTATGTTTGGCGTAAAAGCAACACAGCTGAACACACCATCCCCACTGTCAAACATGGTGGTGGCAGCATCATGGTTTGGGCCTGCTTTTCTTCAGCAGGGACAGGGAAGAGGGTTAAAATTGATGGGAAGATGGATGGAGCCAAATACAGGACCATTCTGGAAGAAAACCTGATGGATTCTGCAAAAGACCTGAGACTGGGACGGAGATTTGTCTTCCAACAAGACAATGATCCAAAACATAAAGCAAAATCTACAATGGAATGGTTCAAAAATAGACATATCCATGTGTTAGAATGGCCAAGTCAAAGTCCAGACCTGAATCCAATCGAGAATCTGTGGAAAGAACTGAAAACTGCTGTTCACAAATGCTCTCCATCCAACCTCACTGAGCTCGAGCTGTTTTGCAAGGAGGAATGGGAAAAAATGTCAGTCTCTCGATGTGCAAAACTGATAGAGACATACCCCAAGCGACTTACAGCTGTAATCGCAGCAAAAGGTGGCACTACAAAGTATTAACTTAAGGGGGCTGAATAATTTTGCACGCCCAATTTTTCAGTTTTTGATTTGTTAAAAAAGTTTGAAATATCCAATAAATGTTGTTCCACTTCATGATTGTGTCCCACTTGTTGTTGATTCTTCACAAAAAAATACAGTTTTATATCTTTGTTTGAAGCCTGAAATGTGGCAAAAGGTCGCAAAGTTCAAGGGGGCCGAATACTTTCGCAAGGCACTGTAGCTAATAGTTTTCCCCTCTGCTATCTGGTTAGTATAAAGATGCAATAAGCAGAAAGCACATGAATTCTAATAGTTCTCCTAAATGTGACAAAACAAACCACTGAGTGTAGAGAATTATTGTACCGTCTTTTCAATAACCAAAAATATTGTATTTTCAGCTGTTTGAAGCTGAAGTTGTAAGTAAAATATGCAAAAATTAAACATAAGAAAGTGGAAGCATAGAAATGTGTTCCCGAGTAGCGCAGCGTTCTGAGGCACTGCATTTCAGTGTTTGAGGCGTCACTATAGTCACCCTGGTTTGATTCCAGGCTGTATCACAATCGGCTGTGATTGGGAGTCCCATAGGGCGGGGCACAACTGCCGTCGTCCGGGTTTGGCCGGTGTAGGCCGTCATTGTAAATAAGAATTTGTGCTTAACTGACTTACCTAGTTAAATAAAGTTTTTTTTTTTTTAAGTACTTTTTTTTGGCCAAAGAGCAGGTCTACTGCTTCTTAAACTTGTTTCAATGAGTATGACAGATCTATAACTCAGATTTCTTTGAATTTGGTTGGTTTGCCCAAAAAGTTACTTAACTTTTTTTTTAAAACTTGGTTTGGGAGGACATACCCAGACCGTAGTTACATTACCTAGTTAATTAGCTAGCTAGGTAGTTATCAAATAGGATGCTAGTATGAGTGTCTTTGGCTGTAACTTAACTACAGTCAGATCTTTTTTTTGTTTAGCCTTTATTTAACTAGGTAAGTCAGTTAAGAACAAATGATTATTTGGCCTACCCCGTCCAAACCCTCCCCTAACCTGAACGATGCTGAGCCAATTGTGCGCCGCCCAATGGGACTCCCGATCACAGCCGGTTGTGATACAGCCAAGGATCGAACCAGGGTCTGTTGTGCGCCACTTAGTTCTCATTGGACCCAAATAAAGGGTCAGTGCTATTCGGGATACTTGGAAAATCCCTTCCCTAAACTACAACCTTAACCATTTAAATGTCAACTTCAATGGGGATAGGGACGTCCCAAGGGTCCGTGATTGCATGGTCCCCAAACAAAGCATCTGCTCTTTCTTGATCTTGGGATATATGCATTAGACTCAGTCAAATGTGACTTTGCAGTTGCTAGTAAATAATAATTAGAACTTGGACAGGGTTGATTATTTGGGGGGTGGGCGACAACTCCGTTCAGTTGTCAGTCAATTCATTCTGGTCTTCTATCCCTAGGTTGAGCTGAATCCCTCTGCAGTGGAAGTAAAATATGTGCAATGGAATGGTAGAGTCAATGTCAAAAGCCCTTGAGCTGCTCACCTCAGCTGACAAGCGGGCACTTTCACTGTTGCTCTTTCTGACTGTGCTATCCACGGGACAAGGGTCAGGTAAGAGATCTCTCGTCAGCAAAATCCCCCCCACACGTCTCCGTTCCATACATTACTGTTATGCTGCTACAATTCCGCTTCTCTCTTTCAGTCTAATAATGTAGGATGTACATTAACCTACTGTATGTGGTAAATTATAACATCGGAATTGGGTTTATTTGAACAAACAACTGGCCAACACATGAGCTACACTCAATATTAAGGTGTAAAGTCCCCACATCCTCTCATAGCTGATGAGTAAAAGATGCTGGATGGAGTGCGTGAAGCTGTTGCTAGAAGTCCCACTCACCTCCCACTGCCTTTGTGACTCATTGATATTATATAAACCTCATAAAAACCACTTATAGCGAGGCCCTTAACAACAGTGTTTTAAAACCAAAATATAGCAGGGGAAAAAAACAGCAGTATGCGCTAGCATCAATCATGACCTTTTGTCCCTCCTCAGGATGTGTGAGGCCATTCATGGTGCAGAACAGCTGGGTCAACCTGACAGAGACTAACAGGGGTTCCTTCCCTGTGGGCACGGTGCTCCAGTACAGCTGTGACCCAGGCTATCTGGCTGATGGGCCCAGCATCATCACATGCAACCCCCTGGGCCTCTGGACCTCAGACCCACCCCACTGCAAACGGAGTGACGGTGAGTGGCTCTCTACAATGTGGCCACCAGTATGACTCATTGTGAACAGGATTATTTCTTTCCATTTGAACAACAAAGTTGATACCAAAATTTGGATAATGTAGGATTATAACTTTACAACATGATTGTGTTGTTTCTGACCAGCAGTGTGCCGGCCTCTGTTTGAGCCTGAGAATGGAGGGTACACATGCCACCCGTCTCCCTGCCATCGGCTAGGCCAGGGCACTGTGATCGAGTACTTCTGTGATGAAGGCTTCATCCTGAAGGGAGACTACAAGTACAAATATCTTACCTGTCAGGATGGGGAGTGGGACGGCCCCATGCAGATTAGCTGTGTCAACCAAGGATGTGCGAGGCCGTTCATGGTCCAACATGGGTCAGCCAACCTGACAGAGACTAACGGGGCTTCCTTTCCTGTCGGCACGGTGCTCCAGTACAGCTGTGACCCAGGCTTCCTGGAGGATGGGCCCAACATCCTCACCTGCACTCCCCTGGGCCACTGGTCCTCAGACCCACCCCGCTGCATACACAGTGATAGTACTAATGGCTTTACTAAATACTCTGAATTCATTCCACACACACTAACATATTTGGAAGTCTAAAATTTGTTTTGTGAACTCACTGATGATGGTTCTCTTGTTTCTTGTCAACAGTGTGTCTGTCTCCATTTGAGCCAGAGAATGGGGGTTACACCTGCCACCCGTCCCCCTGCCATAGACTGAACCATCGCACTGTGATTGAGTACTTCTGTGATGAAGGCTACATCCTGAAGGGAGAGTACAAATACCTGACCTGTCAGGACGGGGAGTGGGACGGTCCCATGCAGATTAGCTGTCTCCTGGACCAAGGTTGGTCTTACTCTTCAGAGTTCAGTGTTGGGTCGCTTGAACTATTTGCTTTTTGTTGTATCAATCTGCAAGATGAAAGTTCACTAACATTATTGCTTTTTTCAAACCTCGAGCGACTGCCAACCTGCACACATTTTGCGTACCATGCACGCAATTTGAGGTCAAAGTATGCTGGCACAATAAACTATTATAAAATAGGCACGTTGCGGTGGTAGGCATTGACGAGCAAGGAAACCTATGTTGCGGTAGTTCAGTGAGTGTCGCTGCTTGGATGGAAACAGACATGGCAGAGAGCTGTTCCGCTAATATGTCCTTCACAAAAGGTTATGTTAGACTGTTAAACATTAGTAGGCCTATGTTAATTAATCACTTCTTGATCTGTCCTCTTGATACAGTTGTATGTCGACAGTAGGCTGCAAATGATGTGATAAGTCTGTTCACCAATGACAAGGCATGTTGAATGAATGGTAGCCTAGTAGTCAAACTTGATGGATTAGGTCAGGGATGGAAATCTTATGGGGGGGGGGGGGGGGAACCAAGGAATTTTTTTTTTTTTTTTTTTTTTTTTTTTTTTTTACTCATTGAAACAAGTCTAAGAAGCGGTAGATCTGCTCTGTGGGCAATTTTTTATTTATTGTTTACCTTTATTTAACTAGGCAAGTCAGTTAACAACAAATTATTTATGATGACAACCTACACCGGCCAAACCCCGACGCCGCTGGACCAATTGTGTGCCGTCCTATGGGACTCCCAATCACGGCGGTTGTGATACAGCCTGGATTTGAACCAGGGTGCCTGTAGTGACGCCTCTAGAACTGCGATGCAGTGCCTTAGACTGCTTTGCTGCTCAGGAGGCCTAGTTCAGTTGTTTCATATTCCAAATAACCTACAGTAAACTAGACTACTACATTGCATCCAGTAGTTGGAATTGTTCAGATTTTACTCCCCTCCAAAAATTAAGTCAGTTTACATTTTCACTCAAATGTAACCTAGAAACATTTCATTGAGACCACATCAATTTAATTTAGGATCAAACACAAGACTTCTGTGTTGGCTATGTTGTTTGATATAAAATCCTAGGGAGAGCCCTGATGTATGCATTTTAAGCATATCTCTTCTAGTTAGCTATCGAAGAGCAGCCAATTACCAAGTACCATACCAGTCTAAAGCCTCACATTCCTACTTAGGCAGTCTTCTGTCAACATCATTATTAGGCAAAAAAAAGTGAATTGCTTATGATGTGAGCAGTGTGGGAGTCGCACGTGCGCTGTCGTGGGGGCCGGCGGTGGCACCACCGTGCTGAATTGGTACTCCTAAATATTCTTCAAGGTTGGCAGGTCTGTGACACTGTTTGCACTTGGGCTGATTGCCTTATTCCCCTCTTCCAGACAGAGACCCTGCCCTGCCGTTGGGCATACCCACCCTGTCCATCGTGGCCTCCACTGCCAGCTCTGTAGCCCTCATCCTGCTGCTGGTGGTCCTGTTTGTCCTGCTGCAGCCAAAACTCAAGTCCTTCAACCACAGCCGGTGGGTGGCCTGAAACTACAGACATGCTTATTCAGCATCAGCTATGGTAGACTTATCCTAGCTATTTGTGTACTCCAGGGGTGTGCATGTCTCATAAAACTAGCTCATAAGTCTCTAACGTAATGCGTAATTAACAGTTTCACTCCTCTCTGGTCCCCCTCACAGCCGTGAGCAGGGGGTGTCAGGCCAGCCTGTGTCCATCATGGTGGAGGGGGTGCAGGTGGCCCTGCCCTCCTATGAGGAGGCGGTGTGTGGTGGAGGGGGTCTGAGTCTCAGCTCTGAGTCCCGGGTCCAAATAGTGCTGTCAGAGGGCCAGCAGGCTGCAGGGACGACCGAGCCGCTCATTGCACAGGCCAGGCCCTCCACCCTCTCCCAGCTCTCAGAGATGGCATTGGTTCACCCAGTACCACCATCCTTCACTTCTTCCCCTTCATACTCCTGCTGGGGCCCGGAGCAGGCTGCTGCTGCAGCGCCTTCACCTTCACAGCGGAGGGACTCCACAGGCAGTGAGCAGCACAGTCTGCCCCTCCTCAACTCTGAGATGGACTACTCTGACGGTAGGCCCCCTATCAACATGTCTCTCCAAACAGGCCTCTTCACACATGTATTGGTTGATAATGCCCATATATGCATACGGCGTATTGATGATGTCTCTTTGTTTCTGCAGATATGCCTTTGTTAAAGGAGGCCTGAATCATGCTGCAGCCACTTGGGCGTACATTAGAGACATCCAGGGTTGCTGTTGTGCGGCTGTG
Organism: Oncorhynchus mykiss; assembly: GCF_013265735.2. Classification (NCBI taxonomy): domain Eukaryota; kingdom Metazoa; phylum Chordata; class Actinopteri; order Salmoniformes; family Salmonidae; genus Oncorhynchus; species Oncorhynchus mykiss. Next base: position 43,932,803 of record NC_048583.1, on the reverse strand, counting down.
TTGAGTCGGAGGCATGTATGAAGCTCCCCACTGCAGCAGCTGCCAACACAAGACTACCCACCCACCTCCTCCAGGGGCACTAAGTGAGGCCGTGTCATGCTCAGCAGAATGTTGCTTCTCCCCCATCCAGAGGAGGGCTCAGAGGGGTTTAACATGTACATAATGCTTAGCCATTTTCTAAGTGTCTGACACTTGTTATTTTAACCATTGGCTTAGCGCAGGGACGTAACTGTAAAAGAATGACCACCCTGTATGTTGGATGGTCTTCTGGAAAGCTCGATATGACATTTGAAAATTCTCTTTACAGCATTACATGTATTTCTTTTCAGTGGTTAAACACATTTTATGAGCTAATCATTGCACCCATCACCAATTTGTACCATGTCGACTTGTTTTTACATGATCACTGCAGAACATGCACAGCAGCATGTTAGGAATGATGCATGAAGACCACTGCAACTTAGATTGAACTGGTCATTCTCACACATACACAGATTTGACCATTTATGCTCGATAAGGTAAGTAAGAGTAACTTGTGATAATATTCTGAATGGGGTTCTTAATGGCACAACTAATTGATGTCACGTATCCATTCTGATCATAGTTTTGAGCGCAGTGTTTTTTTTTTCATGCACTTATTAGATGATTTTGCTGAAGGCCGGTGTTCCCTAGGTTGAGGCACACCTCTCAGCTTATTGACATTGGGCTTAGCGTTCATATCCTCTTATTCATGTCAGTACACCTTTTCCCAGGTGGCCTTAGAGCTCCACTGCTATGCACAAAAAGCATTTGTATTGAGTTTCCTTCCTAAAAAAAAAAGGATTTTAAAATTGTCCATTTTCGCTCTTCACAGCTCCGTGACGTAACAAGTTGGAGCATAGTTGGTGGTTCTTGGAGATCTGACAATGTTATACTTTATATTTATTTGTGGGTTGTTTAAAATGATGCATTAAGTTAAGACGGGTAAACTAAATTGAGTATTTAGTATATTCATGTCCAGAATGCTGTTGATCAGCCATGGTTGCTTGGATGCTTCCACAATTCTTGAAAAAGCATATTAAGACGTGTCTTTTAACATTTCCACCTTGGTGGACTCATAAGGACATAATATATGGAAGACTAAAGTTAATTGGGTTAACCATAGTTCAAAACAGATCATTATTGTTATGTACAGAAGCTTAGTGTCATCTCTTTTCAAATGGTTTCAGTTGCTTTGGGACTACACAATGCAATTGGTGTAAAGATTGTATTTTAATATTTGAAAAAAGGTTTGTTAATTTTACTCTGTAAATACCCTGTTATAATTTTGAATAAATATAATTTGAGCTGTGCAAGGTTTTGTCCTTGTCAACCAATTCTATTCTTCAACAGTTCAACCTCTTTCACTGCACTGTTTGATCTCTATGTTTTGTGGACATTGTCAGCACTAGGTGGCATTGTAATGCACTTTATTTATAAAGAACCCACTTCTTGAAAATTAATTTTCTGACATTTTAGGCTTTTTTTTGTAATTAAACATCACAATTTTTGTTTTCATAAAACTGCAACAAAGATGGAGACCCTGTACAACTTTATGCTGCTTTTATGTCCTCTACAGAAATGACCCCATTGTCATTGTGTATTTGGTTAAAACCTTAATCTACATTATACATTTTTTATATTTACTCTTAAGTATAAAATACCTGGGCATAATCTATTGTCAAAATGCTAAATATTGGCAGTAGATAAAGTATTTAAATTCATTATCTTCTCTAGAAATAAAAGCTTGTCAATATAAATACAGTTACTCCTTCTTTCCTCCAGTTAGTATCTAGTGGCTTAGACACTGCATTCCAACTACAGTATACAGTTGCATTGGTAAAATTGTGCTGCACATCGCCAGGCAGTTATGTTTCCCTAAAAACCCATACATTTGATGTCATTGAAGTGACTAAGCGATGACCATATTAGACTACCATCTTCTGTTCTCAACACATCCTGATTGTCTGAGGTGTCCCTCTCCATTCCTTTGCCTTTCCAATGCTGTGGTCTTGGCTCCTGTCCTGGGCCTGTTCAGTTTGGTCCGCTGTCCTCCTGTGGCCACTCCATCTCTATGGGCCTCTCCCATATGGGACCTATAAAACCTTTACTTCCTCTATTTTACCGGCCACTGTCATGTATACAGGCTTTGCTATGGGAGAGAAAAATAGATTTCTTTAGAAAGATTGCCTATATTTTCTCAAACAGTCTGGCGCACTGTAACAACAGCAGGGGTAAGGGGACAGTACATTCTCTGAGCCACGCTACCCTAGTGTTACCCAGGCAGCTATGACACTTACCCTCAGCTGGTGGCTAGAAGCTTTGGTAACATCTGAAGAGGATGATGAAAAGCAGCGCCTCGCCTCCCTGGAATAGGATGTAGATTAGCGGGAACAGATACAGGGGGCCAATAACCTTCGGGGGAAAGGCCACTTTCAAGATGGTGGAACACAGCTGGATGTTTTGACAGCCTGTCTCCATAGAAATAGTCCTTCTGCATCTGAGAAAATATGTGTTACATGGTTTGCTCAACTGTATATTATTATTGATAGCTGTGAATGGATGCATACCCCTTGGCCCAGTCTATCCTTGAACCGATGAATACAGCAGTGCACTTACTGATGATTGACCTTGAAGATGGTGGACATGAGGTATCCCAGCAGGTAGCCTGTCAGGGGCATCAGTGCAGCCACGGCCATGAGTTGGGGTGAGAGAACCACCCACACTGTTCCCCCAATGGAGATGCCTGACATGACACCAATGGCCACAGTGGCAATTAGTAAGATGCTTAGACCAACCTGTGGAGTAAATGCTCTGTCAAATCAAACATGCTTTTACAGAGGATGTTAATTATTGTCCTTTCGTAAATAGAAAATGCTATATGAATGAACTTGGATTAGAAACACTATTTTATATACCTTAAGATGTGTCACTTTGTTGACCAAAAATACAGGATCTGGAGTCAAGCTCACCTTGATGATGATCTGAGAGTACTGTGGTACCCGGTGGTTGATGGCTATGCCAATGGCACAGGGCACTAGGGTCATGATGAGAGCTATGGTGATGCCAGTGTAAGGCACAGCGTTTTCCAAATTATTGAAGCCATGGCAATATAGGAAGAGCAGCAGAGGCATCATACCCAGGGCCAAAACAGTAGAACATGTGGTCATTACAATGCTGTAGGATATAAAGAGAAGGGGAGGTTGAAACTTTTGTAATTTCCATTCAATTTTCAATTTTAACTGAGTTTTGGTGATATCCTTGCCAAATCTTAACAATAGAACATGTGTTATCTTTAGTTTAGCATTCATGCCATGTGCAAAATTATTCAAACCTTTGCATTTTTCTGTATTGTGAAACAATTGTATAAATGGTTTGTCCAACATTTTTGTCCAACATGTCCTGCCTAATAATTTCTCTAAATAAAAAAAAACTTCAGATCAAAATGTCAATGAGTTCACCTTAGGTTCATGTCACCCTTCAGGGCCAGGGCGAAGATGTTGGAGAGGTTTCCCCCCGGACAGCAGCCACAGATTAGCACGGTCACAGCCTCGATGGCGCCCAGCTGGAAGATTTTGGCCAGGCTGAAGGCAGTGAGAGGCATGATACCAAACTGGGCCACCACTGCGATGGCCACCCCTTTGGGCTTCAGGATATGGGCCTTGATCTTGGAGATCTCCATGGTGCAGCCCAGGGACACCATGGTGATGAAGAGGATGATGATGGTGATGCCACTGATGGCCATGTCCATAACCGGGGAGAAGGGGGACTGGAAGCCAGTGGTGACATTATGAGGCGTGATGTTGTAGGTGTTGCCGCCATTCCAAGCTGTCTCATAGCCATCTCTGTTCTGTCCCTCTGTCTGGTTCATGGTACCATTCATCCCAAAGCTGTTTGTTTACTTTATATTTAATGAGACACCGAACATAAAAAAAAAAATGAAGAAACAGATCTATGTCAAATGGAGAGCAAATGGTTCTGTGTTGTCTCTTGGACTTGACCAACTGGAGAGTCACAACTCCTCCGATCCACTCTATTACACTTCAGCCTTGTGATCTAAACTTTGAATGGTGTCTACTCTAGACTTCCATCATGAGTATTACTATTTTTACAATAAGACAGTTTGGTACTAGCTACGTTACTCAATGACACCACACAATTAATATATTTGATGAGAACAATGCAATCTATGAATGTATTTTGCTACCAGGCAACATTTCACCTCAGAAGATGAATCAAATCTATCCTGCAGTGTTGAATGACTCCGTAGCTATGCTGATGATGACACACCAGTCCAGAGAGTTAATACACTACTCTATAAATGTATACCATCGTCACTCAGTTCTGACCGTACAGTGGTTAGTAAATACTTTCTTAATGCTATTTTTCTTAAAACTGCATTGTTGGCTAAGGGCTTGTAAGTAAGCATTTCACTGTAAGGTCTACTACACCTGTTGTATTCGGCGCATGTGACAAGTAAAATGTGATTTGATCTGAGTATTAGCCTTTGGTGTTACTCAGAGAGATATTCTCCTTGTGACTTTCAGCTGCTACAGAAGCTGAACTGATGAGGGACAAATGATTGTTCAAAGAATATCTCCCTTTCCTAGAATATGTGACTAAAGAGCAAACATATACATTTTAGCACAATTAATTGGATAAGTACGATTTGTTTTTCTACATGGTTTGCTATCCTAATGCGGTTCCCTAGGCACCCACTGAAGGGCTATTCATCAACCCATGCTATTCAGAGAGCAACAAACAGGCACAGTGCCCCAAAGAATAGAGTGCAGGGGGGTGCCCAATCATACACGGATTCAAAGAGGCCTCAAGTAGGGCGAATTTAGTAATTTCTTAGAAGTGTCTCAGAACACGTCTTTAATGAAAATATCAGGACCCGAAAGGATATTTTTTACAAAACAGAGTGCAGAAATACACTAAGCATACCAAACATTAGAACCCCCCCCTTTGCCCTCAGAACAGCCTCAATTTGTCGGGGCATGGACTGTACAAAGTTCAAAAGTGTTCCACAGGGATACTAGGCCATGTTGTCTACAATGCTTCCCACAGTTGTGTCAAGTTGGCTGGATATCCTTTGGGTGGTGGACCGTTCTTGATACACATGGGAAACTGTTGAGCGTGAAAAACCCAGCAGTGTTGCAGTTCTTGACATAAACCGGCACTTAAATCTGTTGTTTTATTAACCCTCTGAATGGCACACATGCATAATCCATGTCTCAATTGTCTCAAGGCTTAATTAGGTTTTATTATTGGTATTTTTTTCTTGCCCTTACTCATTAGTATTTATTTGCATGTAATGAGATAAACTAAATCTAGATCTGCTTTATGTGTAAATTAGATTACTTTCATGCAGGTCGTGTCTGTGTTTTAAACGTATGAGTCCTGAAGTGGCACTGTAGTTTAACTAGTTATTACATTGTTATTAAAGTCCAATTGAAAAGATTTTAAAAAGTAGATAACAATCCCAGATTATAATGCAAGTAGTAAAGAATTTAATGACACCTCAAGGCACTGTGATTATTTAAAAAGTATTTTCTTACCTTCATTGTGTGCAGTCTTGTGATGTTCAAGTCTCTGGTCCGCTGTGTGCTTTCTCTCTCTTCTCTCTCTCTCTTACTCCCCGTCTCTCCCCTCTCTAGCACACACACTTTACCCATCCCTCCTCACATTCTTCTATCTAACCCCATAGCTCTCTATCTAGAACCCCCTGTCACATGGCATTATGGTCACATGTTAGGGGGGCTAACTCCTGCGCAACAGGCTACATCTTCAAATGCATAACAATCATCACATTTCTGTACTCTTTGCCCTCTTACATCCCGGACATATCCAACTGAATATGTTTGTATATGACAGGGGGATGTTCATGAGACAAAGGAATGCATGTATTTCTTCCCAATTCAACTTTCTTAGCAGAATTGACATAATTGTCACCTAAAAACAGCTTGTTAGATATCCATGGTTAATGATGATGTCAACACTCTTATAAAATGTTTCAGGGCTCTGGAGCTAACATTAGGTACAGCTGAAGATAAGCTGATCACAATGCTGTACCAATAAGTTCCAGTAAATGCTCATCCACACCTGCTAATATGAGATGCCAGCTCTGTCCCTTATTTGGCTGTATTTCTATTAGACTTGAGTACCGTGGGAAAGCCCTGTTTAGCATCAATGGGTCAGATTGTGTCGACAGAGTGTAATTGTTGCCAGAACACTTCAGGAGGATTTTTTCTACTTGGCATTCATGCACATGGAACAAGTATCAATTAATATTACACAACCAGGCTGAAAGTTCAATGCCTTCGCCTGGCAAAGTTGCCAGTCCTTTCAGTGGAGCCCCTCCTCACTTTATGCCATCCTTGGCAACTTAGGACCTTCCAGTCACTGGGCCAGAGATGTCAAATAATGTACTTAGAGCATGTACTGACCAGCTTGCAAGTGTCTTCACTGACATTGTCAACCTCTCCCAGGGGCTATGGTGGTCTGCTTAGTTCCCTCCTGGACTCCCTGTTCACACACGACTGCATGGCCGCCACGACTCCAACGCCATCAGTCATTTGCAGAAGATACAACGGTGGTAGGCCTGATCACAGACGACAAGGAGACAGCCTATAGGGGGGAGGTCAGAGACCTGGCAGTCTGGTGCCAGGACAACAAACTCTCCCTCAACATCAACAAGACAAAAGAGCTGATCGAGGACTACAGGAAACAGAGGGCCGAGCACGCCCCCATTCACATCGACGCCTATAGTGGAGCGGCTCGAGAGCTTCAAGTTCCTCTGTTTCCACATCACTAAGGGTCTATCATTGTTCAAACACACTAACACAATAGTGAAGAGGGCACAACAACACCTATTTCCCCTCAGGTGGCTGAAAAGATTTGGCATGGCATGATCCTCAAAAAGTTCTACAGCTACAGCATTGAACGCATCTTGACTGGCTGCATCACTGCTTGGTATGGCAGCTACAGAGGGTAGAACGAATGGCCCAATACATCACTGGGGCCGAGCTCCCTGCCATCCAGGACCTCTATACCAGGCGGTGTCAGAGGAAGGCCCTAAAAATGCTCAAAGACTCAAGCCACCAAAGTCATAGACTGTTTTCTCTGCTACCGCACAGCAAGCAGTACCGATGCACCAAGTCTGGAACCAACAGGACCCTGAACAGCTTCTACCCCCAAGCCATAAGACTGCTCATCACATAGGGTGCAGCTACTATTTACCATCTGTCACTGTATTCCTAGTTATATGTATATATCTACCTTAATTACTTTGCACCCTTGCACAACGACTCAGTATTGGAACCTCTTGTATATAACCAAGTTATCGTTCCTCATTGTGTATCTATTATTACGTGTTTTATTTTTCTATTATTTCTCTATTTGCTTTCTCTCTGCATTGTTGGGATGTAAGCATTTCACTGTTTGTCCACACCTGTTGTGTGTTACAAATACCAGATATGCATTCTGATTAAACATTTCACTGGAAAAAAAATGATGTATGTGATACTATGCTTTGCATGCCATGAAAGAGCTTGAAGAAAAAAACAACTTATTTTCAAACTGAACCTGTGCTTTTCTTACTTGCTCACATTCCAGTGTTACAAAAATGTCCAGTGATCCCTTTCGCTGTAGTGGTTGTGGAGCTTAGGCTCAATGGGTGCACACAGCACCTCAGGAAACCGGCATTTACTGAAGTAGGCAGGCAGTTCATGAGACCTGTGTCCACAGGCAGTCCCCAAATATGTGCACTGTTGGATAGTGTTTTACCACATCAAGTGAGCTATGTGTGGGTAAACTTATGCTTTGTAGTTCTTTGGGAAGTTGTAGCTATTTGAGAAATAAATTACTTTGACATTTACTCTTTATATATGTAGTGGGTAATATTTAACATATTTATTATATATGCTGTATTATATATACCTCACATGTGACTCGTAATAAGACTAAGCAATTAGCCTATTCAAATATTTATCTTTATTTGACTCCGTTTAACATTATACAAGGCATAAGCTTAAGTTGCAAAGCATTGACAAGAATTACAAGGCATTATTCAAAGCATGGTCAGAGAGAAAAAGAGAGACAAAGAAACCATGGTTGTGCCATGGCCCATAGCTCATGGGCGAGGGAGAGAGAAAGAAAGACTGTAGGTAATGTATTTCACCAGCGCAACATAAGAGAAAGAGACAATGAATCTAAGACAATTTATAACATCTGAGTTGTTTGGATTCAAAATATTGTTGACCAATATTTTTACTGTAAAGTTAACCTCTAATCAGATATCAGACCTACAGACCTGTAAAGACAACAGAACCTTTGCTTTGCATATCTGTGAAAATGGGGGTTGGAGATCAAGACAGAGAATGCTGAATTCCTAAGACAACACAGAGGAAATAGTTGGATACAGTTGATAAGAAGAGTCACTTCGGGGCTGCCCTACATATATACAGTATATTGATCAAGAAATATCTGAGGATTCTTTGGAGGAGAGGGGGAAATATGCCAATGGTTGTATGTTGGCCATTGTGTCATGGAAACGGCTGTGAGGGTTGAGGGTAGCATATGGTGTGGCTGGTGATGAATATGACATTAGAAAGAGCTGCAGAAGTACAGAAAGTGAAAGTGCTGGTTGTTTTATGGACACTAATTAAGTAAACAGGATGCAAGTTTCCTAGTTGGATTTAGTCTGGCCCTCAGTCTCTGGTAGTGCCTCCTTTGGATATTCATCATTTGACAGTGTCATTATCTTTACTGCTAAAGAATTGGTGTCAAACATAACTTGTACAATAAGCACCGTCGAGTGTTTGTATCATCGACTGTAAGATCATCCGTCAACCATCAGAGGATCACATAATTGCAGAATGTCAGATGGTTGGATACTTGTCTGATTGATTAGGTGAACACCAAACACCAAACATAATCCCATTTATGAATTATAGCCTGTTTTCTGTGTGTTTTTGTTTTACAGTACATATACAAAAGCCAATTGTGCAGTTATTTCCTTGATTATCAAATATTATCCCGATCTGTGATATGATTTTTTTGTTATTACATTGGAACTCTGCATACCCTCAGATTGCAGCAATGGGAATATTCAGGTGCTTGTAGGGAACAGCAGGTTTATACAGGTCCTATGGAGAGAAGTGTATGATCAGGGTGAGGAGTGGGGGAGGGATGCTGAAACTGGGCTGCCATCTGGCCTCATAATCACAGGCTACAGAGGGAGAGGCCTGGTTATGATCTCCGCATGCCTATTAGTCTTGTGATCAACGGCCGTTGCAAACAAGAATGATAACCCTGAATGCTTAAGCAGTTAACATGTATATCTGAATAACAATAAACAAGTCAGCAATGATGATATTACTGTGAGTTCTCATCTGTGTGTAGTTTGATATTATATATAATTAGAAAAAGTAGTTATTGGTCAAAGAGTCTGCCTGTCTCTGTACGTCTGTCTGGATCTCTTTCTATACATATGTATAAATCGCTGAATTAGGATCAGCTATTTCAATGTGCAAGGCAAAATGATCAAAACAGATCCTTGAACAGTTGTAAGGGTATTTTGAGACTTTTCCGTAGCACGGGCGCGTCCAAATAAAGAAGCTTTGTGGGGAATATAGTCCGATTACAGACGGTCACATAATGGTAGAAACCAAACGAGTCACACCAAGGACATCAATACCCATAAAACCTTTCGTCTTCGCACATGCGCCTTACAGACTGTTGTGTCCATGTGTAGGCGAATCACGTGTAAGAGAATCCGTTGGTCGTCATGTCCCTGCTGTAGGATTCGTTTCGTTCTTCGTTTCATTTTGGTTGCTAGCAATCTACTGTGTTCATTTTAAACTATTTAAATTTTCTCATACATTTCACCGAAGAATGAGCGACAACGAAGATATCGATGTCGACAGTGACGTAAGTTAATGTGATTGCGTTTGTATTTTTGATTAGGGAAACGCGTGCTTTTCGTTGTTCCCTGGGGTATGTTAGCTGGCTCGATGAACTAGCTGGCAGATCAGAAATATTTTTCGACACAGTAGACTGCAAACCCAATCAGCTTGAGTAGCTTGCCAATGAAACATAACACATGCATACATGATTACTCAACAAATGATCATTTCAATATATGCATCTATCATAATGTCATCCAAAAAACTTTGTTGACTTGTTAGCGAATTTTACCAGTTTTAGCAACGTAGCTACCTAGCTAGCTAACACGGAGCTTGATTGTTATATTTGAAGCGGTGAACTGAACATCGCTTGCTAGCTGGCGCTAACTTGTCTAGAACAACAAACAGCGAGCGATGCATGCGACGGCAAAAGCAGCAAGCTATGTAGTTAAATATTACCTACAACTCGCTTGCAAGGTCAGCTAGCTAATGTAGCTAGTTAGGTAAGTCGGTGTAGAGCAGTGGTTCCCAAACAGGGGTACTTGGCCTATCCACAGGGGGTATTTGAGAAGACTCATGAGACCATAGGCTTAATGGTAAAATGCACATGAGGTACTCCAGGCAGAGTAACATTAAGTTGGTGGTAAGCGAAAAAGGTTGAGAACCACTGTTGTTGAGAAGTGTAACGTTACACGGGCAGTGTAATGTTTCTTAAGTTAGTTAGCTAGTTATACTTTGCGCTTGTACGTTATGTAAAATGGCAGTTACCTACAAGGCTCGTGCAATTTTTCAGGTTTGATGGGGAGTTATCAACCCTGAAAATATTAACGCATGAAAGGGTAGTCTCATCCCATAAACCAAGGGGAATTGTCCTTTGAAGCTAGTATTATGTTATGCAGAGGATAAGCCATTCAGAAGTCATGTCATTTTGTGCACCCCATGAGAGGAAATAATGTACATTGTGCCCTTACCATCATAGTTAATTTGTTTAGTCTTTTTGACAGGTTGTTCATACTTTATCAATAGGTGATAAGATCGTGCATTGCATTTGGTGCTGTTAAAAGCAACATAAACAAATATTTTCATAGAGAACTAACGGAGAGATGCCCTCACACATTTTGATGAAGCTGGATGATGGATATCAGCTCAGGATAAGAACAGTGCTATTACACTGAATCATGCCATAATGTCTTCTATGCATTCATTCAATGCTGCTTGCTGAACCCCTTATAATGCTTGGTGATAAACATGGAGTCATAATATGTTTTTTTTGGCTGTTTAGAGAGCAGAGGTAGCTGCCAAGCAACCAACAGGCGGGTACCATTCTGTCCTCCTTAGAACATGAGACATTAGTGATTTCTAAAATAATATAACAAAGAAATATAGGCTAGAGGTCGGTGGTGATAAGGATCAGGGTGCATAGGAGGTAGTTTGGTATGAGACAGACATTGTCCATAGCAACCAGTATTGTAGACTTCATTCCAACAGTCAGTATTGATTCAACACTTTTATGTCATGAAAATCTCACATCAGTCTATTTTGTTTAACTATTACTGTGATTAACTCAATAGCAATCACAATATGAAAGGTGTTAAATAATTGTGTTTTGATTTGGATGGGGATTGAAATGGTCAATTGAACATTGCTTGCTAGTTGGCACACAAAAAATAACACAAATACACGTTTGAACATTGCAGGAAGAAACCCTTTTTTTAAACACTTATTACTTGGCCTCTAATTATTGCTATTTTGGTTGATGCTGTTTTGTCTGTGAATCTCTCGTTGCAGGCAGACAAACGAGCACATCACAATGCGCTGGAGCGCAAGCGTAGGGACCACATTAAAGACAGCTTCAGCAGTTTACGGGACTCTGTGCCTGCGTTACAAGGGGAGAAGGTTAGTAAAGTTAGTAATCGATATTTTCTACTTTCCAGCTCTGACTGACTGTAGAAAGAATGCTATGTGAAGTTAATTTGTATGAATGTCCAAATGTATTAATGCTAAATGTACTGCTGTATCAATGATGATCAAATAAGCCTCAACCGTTATTTTGAATGGTTTAGTTTTCATTTTCATTAATGATTAGCTCAGTTATGAATCAGTTTGGATTTCTACTTGGTTCCAATAAGTGAATGGTATTTAGCCCGTCTTGAATAACTGGGCCAGCAGTGCATGTTTCACCTGTAATACTGTGATAAGTGACACATGCAACATTGCCTCATGGCTGAGTTTGTCATTTGTTGCTGACAGCAATCTGTCAAACAGGCCTCCCGAGCTCAGATCCTAGACAAAGCCACAGACTACATCCAGTACATGAGACGGAAAAACCACACACACCAGCAGGACATTGACGACCTGAAGAAGCAGAATGCACTGCTGGAGCAGCAGGGTGAGTGTGGGCTCAAGGCCCAGGGACAACTGCAGTAGCAGGAGGGTGAGTGGTTGGGTCATGGGATCAGAACCATACTTATGCTGCTTTTCAGCTGTAACACCAGGGTTACACTAGTCTATTCATCCTTATCTTATACTAGGAAAGTTGTGTTTCCATAGCTAGGGCTGGCAGTGAAGACTTGAGAAGAGCAGAATCAAGAACTTCTGTATAATCAAAACAGTTGCTTTGTGGGAACAGTTAGCCATTATTTAATGACAGCTGAAAGTAACAGTGGCCTGGCTTTGGCCCCAAGTGAGAGCAGGTACGCCAGAGCCGTGGCCCAGTGAGACGCAGGTGCCGGCCCACGTAGATAGAAACAGAAAGGTCTGAACCTTTTGAGTAAAACACTGGTAAATCCTGAATGGAAATGTGCCATTATGGATATGCTACTGATGGATTTTTGCATTATCCCATTGAACAATGTTTCATGGTGAAGGGAGAGACCGATACTTCTCCTGTTGTTTTCTGACTTGTGTTTCTCTGGGTGATTGCAGTCCGTGCACTGGAGAAAGCCAAGGGGAACACTACGCTCCAGGCCAACTACACATCCTCTGACAGCAGCTTGTACACCAACCCCAAGGGGAGCACAGTGTCCGCCTTTGATGGTGGCTCCGACTCCAGCTCTGAATCAGAGCCAGAGGAGCCGCCCAACAGAAAGAAGCTGCGTGTGGAGCCCAGCTAGACCCCCATCCACAGTGCTATCACTAGAGACTCTCTTATCTACCAGCCCACTCCTCCTGTTCAGTCTCTTTCCAGCCTTCTCATGCCAGTCCAGGAGACAGAGGGAAGACTGTGATAGAGCTGCTATCATATATACAATGCTTCAACCTTTCTCTTCCCTCGCCAGCATATTGTCACACTTTCATGGCACAGCAACAACTCTCAACACCCTCAAAGTGAGGCAGCTCTGCAGTTTGAAGGAGTTAATGCGTTTAAAACCTAATTCTATTGATTCCGAATTGGATATGGAGGTGACCAGGTGTACAGCTTTAGTCTAGTTTACAACAAATAGCCCAATTTCTCTTTTTATGTCACCTCAATGAACCTGTTCAGAGTTTTGAGACTTAGGCAGAGTTTTGAGAAATTGTCCTAAGGAATAGCTTACCTTGTTAATAGTTGTACTTTTTCACTAAAGAATTTGAAGTTGCTTTGGAAAAATGATATGTAATTGCAACCCTCCTGAATCAGTGTAGATGGCTGATGTTTTCCGTCTTTGAAATATTTGTGTAATCAAATCCCTAAATTTAGAGTGATCGTTATATTGAAATGAATTTCGTATCCCATATTGTACATTTTTGTCATTTAGCTTGACCACTTGTCAATGGAGATAGATAGATGAACAATGTTGGCCTCATTTAATATATTCTCATCTCACAGGTTCAACACTTTGTTTTTATTTTTGTTATTCTCAAGGAAATTGAGATTTGAAGAAAAAAAGTTTCTTAAAATCCATACTGAATGTTACACAATGCAGTTAAAGGTAGTAAGTAACCTTTTATTTTTATGAAAGGAAAATAAATCCATATCAGTGTAGTGCATAACACTATACTCTTAAATGTCAATTCTACAAAGAAAAACTTATTTGGAAATATTTGCCTGTACTGGGAATGTTTCTTTTCTTTTTTACAGAGATAATTAGTGTGTACAAAATAGATATTTGATTGATTCCATTCCATGGAAATTACAGATATGTTGTACATACTGCCAACAATTGTCTTGCAAGTTGAGGCATACCTTTGCTATGAGACTATTATAAATAAAACTATTTTATCCTTTAGTGCTGTGTGTAGAAGGGAGACCTGGCGAAGAGGGCAGCTTAACGTCTATGCCCAAGCAAACTGACTTTTCTTGGTATTCTGTACCACACAGTGCTGGGCACGGTACACCTCTGCACTGTCCTATGTGTCAATGTTTTTGTACCACATTTTAAACCATGCCTGCTCTAAGCACTGAGTGGCATGGTGTTGGCTGGCCAATTGACACTGATGCTTTGCAGTGCGCACTGAGCACTTATCCGCACACCTGACACCCACTTTTCATGCAGGTACATGCATCTCAAAGGAGCCATCTTGATATCTGGTGGAGTAAATGAATGAGTTTCAGTTTAGGAGAGTAAAGGAATGACTGGTGAAGCGTCCATATCAACACTAGGATCTCAAAGACTGGTGTTTGTCTAAGGTTGAGGATGAAAAAATGTTAGCAATTCAAAGAAGTTCAAAATGGTTGAGATAGCATCTCTTTTGTTCAGTACACTAATGGCTTTCAGTTTTTGGAACATATTGCTAGAAGAGGATAAATGGTAGCAGTGGCGATTTTAGCATGTAAATCTTGGTGGCGCAAACAAAAAATATTTTTTTTTTTAACTTGCATGCCAGCAAAGCGCTACACAACACTAAACAATACATGAATTGCACTAGGATGTTGACAAACAGTGCCCACAAACTGTTAGGGCCAACATAAAGCTGTTCCAACAGCAGAGCTTTCTTTTCAGCACCATGGAGTGAATCCTTACCACTGCTACACCTGACTATCAGTAGATAGTTAACTGCCATCGAAACAGTTAATTCAGCCTTATTTAATGCCTTTAAAAAAACATGGCTGACTTGCTTAAACAAATGTGATTTCTGACAATTGAAAAGTGCAAGCTATGGCATGTAAGGGGATGGCGAGCAGATAAGAGAAAATCTGTAATTTCGATTGCGAGCTAGGACTGACGTCAATATAACTATTTGTACTGCAACAGAATTCAGAACTTGGGCCATTCTCATAGTATTCTCCCTGTACACAAAGTCAGAACCGTAGGATAAATAAAGTGGCATATAAGCAGACAAGAAAGCTCTTACAAAATGTATTGATTACATTTTTCTAAAACAGGCTATGGGCTACATGTGCTCCACATGCTGCATACAATACATTTTGGGACTCTCCTTGTGCTGTGCTTACTTGAACCGGAAGGTGGCATGGCGGTTCTTCGTGGGCAAATTGATTCATCAAAGTATTCTCTCAATTAACTCTTTTTTTGGGGGGGGGGGGGGGGGGGTTGTTGAGTCATGACGTCAGTGATCTTCAGGTCGGAGCGCTAGAAAAGGCCTGAGTTCCCGAGTTGGATGACCAAACTTATTTTCCCAGTCTGAGCTCTTTTTTTCTCAAGAGTTCCCAGTTGTATTGAGCGTGGCAGATGTCATGCTGGATTGACAGAATCTTAAACTCAGACTTGGACCACACACCCACCCCACGGAATAGCAGGCTAGTGATTGCTTGGCAACGCTTGCAGTTAGCCACTGATTCCTTCCAAAACACTAATTGTGGAATTCATGATTTCCAACTTGTAATGGTCGATGAGCACCGGTACATTTTATCTATAATTTCTCTTCGTATGACAATAATTGAAAAGGATTTGCCAGTAGATTGTCAACATGATTCATGATAATGACTGCTTGTCTAGCTTTCTAGCTAAGATTTTGAGAATATGATGTTATGATCAGTCCGATCAAAGCTACCATAGATATGTTATTTTATGTCATTGTATCTGTGGCCAATGACCTTGAGCCTTCATTGATGGGCACTTCTAATGTAACTCTATGGCAGCACACAAGGGGCTTCAATTTTTGAGCTCCCCCTGTAGATTTATGTGGTGTCCCCATGAGTGACAGAACACTGAGCCAATCACGGCGCAACTAGAGAACATTACCAACCCCACCACTCCGTATTTTCCGACACCTCAGAAAGCACTGAGCTAGGCTGGAACATCCACATTTTGGAGCTGCCTTACTCAAGAAAGCAAAACAAAGTGACCATGTTTGTATGTGACTTTATTAACTCAATGATTATTTTAACATTGTTTGTAAACTGATATGTGACACGGAATGACAAAATAACATGCAAAACAAACAGGTGGAGCACAAAACAGGTTGGGCTCCGCCCCACCTACCCTGAATGGCGAGTCGCCACTGGATGGTAGACTGGTATGTCCATATACAACACTATCTGCTGCACTAGTCTATCAACACCATGGTAAGCTTATTGCGGGGTATGCATACATCAAAACCCTAGCCCTTGATCATGACACTGTTTCAGTACATTACACATAAGTCATTGGACGTCAAAAGGAGTCTTTTGGGCGGGTGAGTTTTGTTAAGAGCCATGGCGGTCCGGTTTCGGAAGCACAATGACGTTATGTTTCATATCAGCGAGAAATTTAAACGTTTAAATTGAAACAAAGTTATAGGGTTAGTGTTCCCACACGGCCATATCACAGCGCTTGTTTATGGAAAACAAGACTGAAACATACACCTGTGCTATCTAACGTGCTCTGAACACCTGTGTGGAAGTGTAGTTTCGGCAGATGGAGGCACACAGCTGTATGGAGGATTTTTGAAGGATTCTTTCACGCTGTTGAAAGATAAGGGCCATATCGCAAATTATGATTATTGACGTTAAAACAAAGTTCACATGAGCCAACAGCTGAAAACTAGGGAAATGGCAGAGTTAGACCTAGTTTCAAGAACTACAACAACAAACAAAAAAAAAAACAGGAGGAAAGAGTCCCAGTATTTGTTACGAGAAACACTGACATCTCCTGGTAGATAATGGCAACGTATCAATATTAATGAAATCGGTCTGCGCAGTTTAACATGAATTGAAGATGTATTACCAAATGCTAACGTTACCATTTTGACACTACATTTAAGATACCGCTTACATTTTTTTTTTTTTTACTTTACAGAGATGAAACGTATATAGGCAATTTTTCATTTGAGTGAGGCACATGGGGAGATAGACAAAGGCATTTTTTTTTACAAAGGCTAATTTGTAAACACTATTTTTGTGGTGCTGTTGTCGCGTCTCCAAGCCTTTTGATCTAACCGCCGTACTAAAAGCATGTTCGATCCTCCCATCTGTCAGATTTCTGGCAAATCATAGAGCAGCCCCCATGCAAGTGAGTTTTCGCTGAACAAGAAACTAGTTTTTTTTGTCCGCCATGGCAAAGCAGTATGACGTTTTGCTCAGGTTGCTACTTTTAGGAGATTCCGGGGTTGGAAAGACCTGTTTGTTGTGCAGGTTCACGGATAATGAATTCCATTCGTCGCATATCTCTACACTTGGTAAGCTGCTGTTGATTGCAATTGGTTAGTTTGACTGTTGACTGATTCAGTCAAGTTTGCCGCGAATATGCAACTCCCACAATAAGTGATTGACAGCAATTCTATACGAAACGCTTGACGGGGCTTTTCCTAATAGATTTAAAATGCTGTCACCTAAGACTTGATTGAATGACATATTTCTGAAACTCTGCTATGCCGTAGTCCGCACTGTATCAAATAGGAATTTGTTCTTAACTGACTTGCCTAGTTAAATAAATCAAATGTTGTTTTTGTTAGGCCTGCAAACCTAAAAGAGACTTTTCACAAACACCAGTTTTCTAAAGAACATGCCTCTACTAGAACCAGTTGATTGTTTCCATCATTCCGTGTTCAACATAATTTTCCCCTGGACCCAGGCTGTGGACACATTTGTTTAGAAACTCCAGTGTGAGCTCACTGGACAGTGCTCAAGATAGGCCTCAGTCACATTACATTACCAATTATTCTCTAAATAGGGTTAGATTCCCATCTATCATCATGATAAAAAATGTTGTCCATTAAGAAACACATGGTTTAAAGGAATATCTAGTTTTCAGCCAACAGGTGTAGGCATATATTTAGTCGCCTAAGCATTCAGAATGGACTAAGGATCTAAAACTGGACAAAACTTTCATGGTACAGTGTTTTCTGCAATAATGATCACATACAGGGCCTTTTAGCCTATTATGGATGGGGGAAGCTTTAAGGAAATACAATCTGTAATTACTTAGAAAGCCTCTCCAAGCCTGATGATGGTATTTACTCGGAAGGGAGGTCTTTCTTGAACAGGAAGTGGCAGGGTTGGGGGAAATTAATCTTCTGTGTTCCCTCTGATTGTGTAACTCCATTACTCCACCACTTCATTTTTGTTTTCATACAAAGTACAGGTATAGACAGACAATGTAACTCACATTAAAATGGTGCGCTCAATACTGAAGCCTTTCTTCCCCTATTTATGTGGCCAATGTCTAATGATAATGACAAATGTGATATGCAGCAGAAAATGGACTGATTGGCCAGAATGACTTCTGTTTTGTTTAGGGCTACTCAGCCTACGGTCTGATTTATTTCCCATGGGTTATCGGCAGTCATTGCACCCTCTTATTTATGAAAATGGTGGTGATCCAGCAGTATGACTGACTGGGTAACAGAGCAGGGGTTCTGTTAGAAAAGCAGCAGATTACAGGAAAGTCTACATATCATATATATATATATATATATATATATATATATATACACACACACTAAGGCACATGTTTTCAGGTTGTTTATCTAACCCTGTAACTTTCTTCCTCCTGTTTGTTCAACTTAAACAAAACAATATGTGATTAGAAGAAATGGGGAAGGTTGTGACTTACATTGCAGCTCTACTGGTGTGTTTAATCTCTGTGAAGCAATCTTAGCTGCTGCTGATCTACTAAAAAACGATTGTATTTGGTTGGTGTTAGTGAGGGGGATGGGTCCGTTAGAGTAGCATACAGAACAGAATCAGACGAAGGCACCTGATGTCTCCCCTCCTAGATTCTACTTCTGCTTCATTCCTTATTATTGTTCAGTCTTGAACCCCCAACCCCAGTTCCTGAAATACAGTGTTACCCACTAAATTAGCTCAATTAAGATTTGGCTGGCCTCACTGGCAGTGAATGTAATGTCAGACGTGTTGAACACATGGTTAGCCTATAACACTGGCACAGGGAGATATACACGCATGCAAAGGTAGTGAAGCATGTACAGCATGTCCAATTTGAATGTGCTCTCTCTCCCATCTGTCAGTGTTGGGGTGCTAATTGGGAAGGCTGCCTCCATCGCTATTGAAGATGATGACATGGCATTTTTTAGTCATGTCCAACACACAGTCAGAATGGTTTCTAACATGACTAGAAGCACAGTTTGGATTTACCAAGAACATATAATGGCCAGTCTGTTGCCTGAAGCATATCCTTGTGTGACGTGTCAGCTCTGTGTTTACTCTGTTTGTGGCAGGTATGGTGGTTATGACAATGTTGCAAGCAACTGACATTTTACGTCTGACTATTTGATGGGTTTTTATGCTTTTTCAACTGTGAAGCTATCACACACCACTGACATTTAAATGAAGGTTGTTGTGAGTGAGATATATTTCATGCAGAAGTCGATACACTGAAGTCACGTCTTCCCTGTCCATTGGCCCTGCTGAAGTACACTGTAGTAAATGACAAAAATGGAATTTCCATGAGCAAGATGACGGATTGAAAGGACACCCACTTATCACAGTTGAATATCAAAAAAAAAAAAGTCCCCATCAGTGTCTACTTCCAACCTGGCCAATATACATTTTTGTTAGCCAAGTGGAAGAATGTTACGTTACCAGCGATACTTATTGACTAGTACAGGCTGATTTGGTAAGTCATGAGAAGGAAAATGTGCCAATACGATGTCATTTCTTTTTAATCATTTATTTATTCAGGAAAAACTTGTTTTAACCACCAGTAGGATAGGCTACAATATTTGAGCCTTCAGTAAAACTACAGTCCTGCAATGGGGAAAGAATAAACAGGATAGCACGAGTGAAATTAAATAAAACCAATTGAGACAAAAGCTAGAGAAGATGAATTAACAAGCCAATAGTAACATGTTTGCCATGCATAACAATATATTTTTGTATTCTGTAGGAGTGGATTTCAAAATGAAAACATTAAAAATAGATGGCATTAAAGTGCGCGTACAGATCTGGTGAGTGAACAGATCTTTGCGGGAACAACTCACTCACCATAATGCAGTAGTTACTGACACATCCATCACAAATGTCATGTTTTCATTTTGTAAGGGTAAGATTTACCTCTTTGATTGAGACATATTCTGATATGTGGTCACATCACCATGTAAAACTGGGGATTGCCTCTATGCCTTTCTGTCTACACTAGGGATACTGCTGGCCAGGAACGGTACCAGACCATCACCAAGCAGTACTACAGACGGGCACAGGTGGGTTCTCTACACACCAATAATCACTGTCCAGAAATGAAGTACATTACCAGAGTTAAAACCATTTTACAACATCAAGTGCTTGGTCCCGTGCTCACCGTTAGTTATGTGCTCACAATCGGTCATGACGGTCCCTCCCTCCTCTCTTTATCATTCACCAGGGTTTTATCCTGGTGTATGACATCACTAGTTCCCGTTCCTTTCAGCACATTGTGAAGTGGGCTAGCGATGTGGATGAGGTAAGGCTAACACCTACTGATCAAACTGCCCTCCTTCATTCACTTGGTCAGTCTCTTTGTCTCCCATTCTCTGTTTCTCCCATTCTCTGTTTCTGTTTATCTTTGTTTGTTACCCAGTTTTTACATCTTTTTATTGAACTGTAGGTGCCCAGTCGTCTTTTTCACAACCCTGTCTCAATATGTTTAAGTTTGCACTTGACCAGGTGCAGAGGATCCTGGTGGGGAACAAGGCTGATGAGGAGCAGAAGAGGAAAGTGCCTAAAGAACAAGGGAACAAGGTTGGCCTTTATCTTGCTGTTTTCCTCAGTCATAATAGTTTTCTTTCATACACAGTTTGACATTTTCCATCCTTAATGAGCTCTTGTGTTACAGCTAGCAAAAACCTATGGAATGGAGTTCTTTGAGACAAGTGCCTGCACCAACTGCAACATAAATGAGGTGAGTCATAGGCCTTATTGAGTCAATACCTTGTATGTACTCTATTGGGTGATTATGTGAGGCAATTGTGATAAAATATTTTCTTTACGTCTTCCAGTCGTTCACCCGGTTGACAGAGCTGGTCCTGCATGCTCACAAGAAAGAGATGGATGCCTTCCAGGGTTCAATTAATAAATACCTAGACATGACTTCTCTGGAGGGAGAGCAGGACAAAGAGGACAACTCCCAGAAGGCCTGCGCATGTTAGCATGAGGCAAAACTCTCAACCTGGGAGTGTTTGGCTAAAATATTTAGTTGTTTTTGCAATATCTCTGGCCCTGTGACATGGCAATGAAATTATGATTAACTTATTAAATCTGTGAGGACAGTTGAGTCGGAAGTTTACATACACCTTAGCCAAATACATTTAAATTCAGTTTTTCACAATTCCTGACATTTAATCCCAAGTAAAAATTCCCTGTCTTAGGTCAGTTAGGACCACCACTTTATTTTAAGAATGTGAAATGTCAGAATAATAGTAGAGAGAATGATTCATTTCAGCTTTTATTCCTTTCATCACATTCCCAGTGGGTCAGTAGTTTACATACACTCAATTAGTATTTGGTAGCATTGCCTTCCACAAGCTTCCCACAATAAGTTGGGTGAATTTTGGCCCATTCCTCCTGACGAAGCTGGTGTAACTGAGTCAGGTTTGTAGACCTTCTTGCTTGCACACGCTTTTTCAGTTCTGCCCACACATTTTCTATGGGGTTGAGGTCAGGGCTTTGTGATGGCCACTCCAATACCTTGACTTTGTTGTCCTTAAGCCATTTTGCCACAACTTTGGAAGTATGCTTGGAGTCATTGTCCATTTGGAAGACCCAATTGCGATCAAGCTTTAACTTTAACTGATGTCTTGATGTTTCTTCAATATATCCACATATTGGGGCCCTCCCGGGTGGCGCAGTGGTCTAAGGCACTGCATTGCAGTGATAGCTGTGCCACCAGAGACTCTGGGTTCGGCTCTGTCGCAGCCGGCCGCGACCGCGCACAATTGGCCCAGCGTCGTCCAGGTTAGGGAGGGTTTGGCCGTTAGGGATATCCTTGTCTCATCGCGGACTAGCGACTCCTGTGGCGGGCCGGGCGCAGTGCACGCTGACCAGGTCGCTAGGTGTACGGTGTTTCCTCCGACACATTCTATGTGCGCTGTGTCAAGAAGCAGTGCGGCTTGGTTGGGTTGTGTTTCGGAGGACGCATGGCTCTCGACCTTTGCCTCCCCCGAGTCCGTACGGGAGTTGCAGCGATGAGACAAGACAGTAAATAACAAATGGATACCACGAAATTGG
Organism: Oncorhynchus mykiss; assembly: GCF_013265735.2. Classification (NCBI taxonomy): domain Eukaryota; kingdom Metazoa; phylum Chordata; class Actinopteri; order Salmoniformes; family Salmonidae; genus Oncorhynchus; species Oncorhynchus mykiss. Next base: position 43,910,357 of record NC_048583.1, on the reverse strand, counting down.
GGAGAAAAAGTGGGTAAAAAATATATATATATAATTTCCCTATAAAATCATGCCATCTATTTTGTGAGGTGCACCAGTCCCTCCTGCAGCAAAGCACCCCCACAACATGATGCTGCCACCCCCGTGCTTCACTGTGTTCTTCGGCTTGCAGGCCCCTTTTTCCTCCAAACATAACGATGGTCATTATGTCCAAACAGTTCTATTTTTGTTTCATCAGACCAGAGGACATTTCTCCAAAAAGTACTTTGTCCCCATGTGCAGTTGCAAACCGTATTCTGGCTTTTTATGGCGGTTTGGAGCAGTGCCTTCTTCCTTGCTGAGCGGCCTTTCAGGTTACATCGATATAGGACTCGTTTTACTGTGGATATAGATACTTTTGTACCTGTTTCCTCCAGCATCTTCCAAGGTCCTTTGCTGTTGCTCTGGGATTAATTTGCACTTTTCGTACCAAGTACGTTAATCTCTAGGAGACAGAACGTGTCTCCTTCCTGAGCGGTATGACGGCTGCGTGGTCCCATGGTGTTTATACTTGCGTACTATTGTTTGTACAGATGAACGTGGTACCTCTTGGCAATTGGAAATTGCTCCCAAGGATGAACCGGACTTGTGGAGGTCTACAATTTTTTTTCTGAGTTCTTGGCTGATTTCTTTTGATTTTCCAATTATGTCAAGCAAAGAGGCACTGAGTTTGAAGGTAGGCCTTGAAATACATCCACGGGTACACCTCCAATTGACTCAAATGATGTCAATTAGCCTATCAGAAGCCTCTAAAACCATGACATAATTTTCTGCTGTTTAAAAGCACAGTCAACTTCGTGTATGTAAACTTCTGATTCACTGGAATTGTGATAGTGAAATAATCTGCCTGTAAACAATTGTTGGAAAAATTGTGTGTCATGCGCAAAGTAGATGTCCTAACCGACTTGCCAAAACTATAGTTTGTTAACAAGAAATTTGTGGAGTGGTTGAAAAACAAGTTTTAATGACTCCAACACTTCCGACTTCCGGTTTTTACTGACTGTTGCTCAGATTCATGCATTTTATATTTTTACTCACTGTTAAATGTTCATCTTCATGTGTTGTTTTATAGTTACTTGACCTTTTCATGTTTATTACCCGGCTTTGCAACACCAAAACTGATGGCACCCTGAGTTGAGTAGTCAACATGTAATAAGAAGATTTGCCTGCAGATGGACTGCTGTCTGCAATGCTACACTGAAAGTTGCAGCTCCACTCGTTTGGATCGACACGGTATACTTAAGCTTACCCCTGTATAATTTGTGTTGCCACCAGGGGCGTCATGCACCCCAAAAATCTGAGGTGCACAAAGTACATGGAGGAGGATTGGCAGGTGGATCAGAAGAGGGCCCAATTTAGCTTTTTCCTGCATCTAGAGCCATCAATATGCATAATTTTATATACATGTTTCCCCTGCTTATCTAAGCATACCTCTTGAGCTGTCTATTGTCCTGACTGGTGGATTTTTTTTTTTAAGAGACTAAAATCTCGGGTAAAATATTTAAAGGAATGTGAGTCTTCAATACATTTAGTTATTGCTTGCTTTTCTAAAATCTACTAACCTTGCTGGCAGGCATGCCAGCTAAGATTGTTAGACAAGCTAGCTACTGTAACTTGATAGCCTGAAATGCCTTCTTGGTAGCTAGTTATGAGGTTAGGAGATTGGGAATCTATATGGGCTAGTTAAAGCCAACGTCATAAAATTGTTTGGTGGCTAGTAGCGTTAGTATTTATTTTAAATTTTTAAACGAGACAAATCTGAGGGTGCGCGTGCCCCTGTGTCCCCATGGGCATGATGCCTCAAAGTTTTGCCACAATTTTAACCTTCATATCACAAACGTTGCTGTCTACCTGAAAAAGCTAATTATGTTTACAAATTAATTTGCTAAATAGATTAATAGTGGGACGGACCAAAGAGAATCTGAAGCTCTTGATTGGTGCTTTAGGAGATGAGACGAGGAAATGGGAGATAGGTTGGGCAGAGGGCATGGTTAAATTATTCACAAGCAGAAATAAAATCCAGGCTAGCAAGAAGGGCTCATTTACCTGTGGAAGACTAACCCATACTCAAACATGCATGAAGCCAAAAACTCAAATCTAAAACAGACATAATGTTCAATACTATTGTTAGTAGCTTGAATGTTTTGTGAATTTATAAGTTGTCATGACAAATTCTAGGTATTTTTACAGGTTGAAAAGCTGTAGCAAATGCCACTATGGTGCATGCACATACACTATTATAAAGGGCTTTGTAATGACAACTGTACTTTTTATTTATATTCATATATATATATATATATATATGAAGTTACCTTTTATTTAACAAGGTAAGTCAGTTAAGAACAAATTCTTATTTACAATGACGGCCAAAGCATGACGATGCTGGGCCAATTGTGCGCCGCACTATGGGACTCCCAATCACAGCCAGATGTGATACAACCTGGATTCAAACCAGGGACTGTAGTGATGCCCCTTGCACTGAGATGCAGTGCCTTAGACCGCTGTGCCACTCAGGAGTCAAATACTATATTTTACTGTACAGTACATCTCTGGTAAATGTTTCGATACTGTGGAATACATTGTTACTAGATCAGATTCACAGACAAGAGTCTGACTGTAAAACCGCTAGGTGTATTTGGCCAACATGAAGAACATTTCATTTGTATAAAAAAACATTACGTATTTAGTATGTAAGTATTCTTGTTTTTTAAATTAGGCCATTTTAACAAACCATGCAACGAATAACCATAGATTTAATTTAACATGACCCCGTTCATACCGTTCTGTGCAAGTTTACAAGCTGAGATATGAGCCTATCTACCTTTGTGTGTGACAGTATTGAATGTCAGGTGGGTATCATTTTACTGCAGAGATATTTGACACCCGGGTAAGGCAGGCACATATCTGAAGTCCGGTGACCTGAGGTAGTAATACACACAGACACACTGGTCCTCACTACTGCCAGTAACTACAGAACATGACCATGGCGTTCATCGCGAAGACCTTCTATGATCTGAAGGCCACGACCCTGGAGGGGGATTCAGTAGATTTCAATGTGTTTCGAGGGCGGGTGGTCCTCATTGAGAATGTGGCATCGCTCTGAGGGACAACCACCCGGGACTACAGCCAGCTCAACTTGCTCCAGAGCAAGTACCCTCACCGGCTAGTGGTCCTGGGCTTCCCCTGCAATCAGTTTGGCTACCAGGTCAGTATGTGACATTGTGGCCTATGGTTATGTGGTTCTGTAAAATCAATGAAAACAAGCTAATCTAGTAAAAGATTCTGTTAATTTACAGGTATCGGGTGATTTGTTTAATGATTCATGTCAGATGAGAATGTTGCATGTTTTACAGGAGAACTGTTCAAATGGGGAGATCCTGAACTCATTAAAGTATGTGCGTCCAGGAGATGGCTACCAGCCTGGCTTCACTGTCTTTGAAAAGTGTGATGTGAATGGAACCAACACCCACCCTGTCTTTGCCTATTTGAAAGACAAACTTCCCTATCCTGATGATGATCCACACACCCTCATCCAGGATCCTAAATTCCTCATCTGGAGTCCCATCAGCAGGACAGACATCTCTTGGAATTTTGAGAAATTCCTGGTTGGGCCAGAGGGAGAGCCCTTTAAACGTTACAGCAAAAAATTTGAGACTATCAACATCGAGCCTGACATTCAAAGACTGTTGAGACTAACCAAGACCTGAAAATAGCATGGGAATGTTCTCCTTGTGTACTACTCATTCTGCTACACAAATGACTTCACATCTATGATAGACAGGGACTATTATGGCGTCGTCCATCCTTTTGAGTTTTACTAAATGAGGTTAATATTCTAAAAACTTGGGAGTATTATCTGAGGCCATGTAAATGCTCAAGAGTTGTGGGTTATGCCTTGATAAGTCTTCTTGCTCATGTAATAAAAATATGTAAAGCATCAGCTATATTTTTGTATGTCCTCCAGCAGTGATCCTGACCTATAGTAAACCCTCTCCGCTGTCTTTTTCTATGCTGGCCAGCAGGTGGTGCCACTAACTTGAGTTTGATTAGATTTTTGCCACCAACTCGTTGAGTTGTTAGTGAAGTTTGTCAGACAAAAGGCAATATATAAGGTAACTGTAGTTGGAATAAAATTATTTGATTCTACTTGTAAAAACTGTTCTTATCGTTCCACCATATCCCATGTGTATTAATCATGTTATAATTTGACATTTTCTAGTTTCACATTACACTTTTATTTTAGTGACTCCAATGTTTCCAGATTTCTATGAAATATGACATATAATTAATAACAACATGAGTGACGAAGTTTTCGTTCCAAAAAATGGTAATTAAGTATGTTAAAAAACACATTTTGTTTTGGAATAGTGTGTGGGTGTGTAAATGGGTTAGCTGACAACATCACGAAGATGATGTGCACACTTCAATGGGGCTGTAGTCCGTGTGTTGTGATTCTGGATGACCAGGGTCTGGATTCCCCATAGCGATGGAATTTAGGCATACGTCACACCGGTTTCCCAAAACACCATCCAGTTAACTCGTTCCAAAGTTAAACTTAACTGTGTTGTTACAGGAGCTGCTGTCCCGTGCTGAAAATTATTCCAGAAAATAGTCTTAAAAGGATCCGCCCCTTTTTTTAAATATCAGCCTAAAATGACATACTCAAATATAACTATAAATATAATATAACACCAAGACTCTTCCTAGAGTTGGCCGCCCTGCCAAACTGAGCAATCGGGGGAGAAGGGCCTTGATCAGGTAGGTGACCAAGAACGCGATTGTCACTCTGACAGAGCTCTAGAGTACCTCTGTGGAGATGGGAGAACTTTCCAATAGGGCAACCATCTTTGAAGCACTCCACCAGTCAGGATTTTATGGTAGAGTGGCCGGACGGAAGCCACTCCTCAGTAAAAGGAGTTTGCCAAAAGGCATATAACGGACTCTCAGACCATGAGAAACAAGATTATTTCCACATTTCCAGAAACATGACTCTCACTGTTGCCGCTTGTTATAGACCACCCTCAACCTCCAGCTGTGCCCTGGACACCATATGTGAATTGATTGCCCCCCATCTATCTTCAGAGTTCGTACTGTTAGGTGACCTAAACTGGGATATGCTTAACACCCCGGCCTTACTACAATCTAAGCTAGATGCTCTCAATCTCACACAAATGATCAAGGAACCTACCAGGTACAACCCTAAATCCGTAACCATGGGAACCCTCTTAGATATCATCCTGACCAACTTGCCCTCAAAATACACTTCTGCTATCTTCAACCAGGATCTCAGCGATCACTGCCTCATTGCCTGCGTCCGTAATGGGTCCGCGGTCAAACGACCACCCCTCAAACGCTCCCTAAAACACTTCAGCGAGCAGGCCTCATCCTGTCAGTAGAGGATGCCTGGTTGCTCTTTAAAAGTGCTTTCCTCACCATCTTAAATAAGAACAGATATAGCCCTTGGTTCACCCCAGACTTGACTGCCCTTTACCAGCACAAAAACATCCTGTGGCATTCTGCATTAGCATTGAATAGCCCCCGCGATATGCAACTTTTCAGGGAAGTCAGGAAGCAATATACACAGTCAGTTAGGAAAGCTAAGGCTAGCTTTTTCAAACAGGAATTTGCATTCTGTAGCACTAATTACAAAACGTTTTGGGACACTACAAAGTCCATGGAGAATAAGAGCACCTCCTCCCACCTGCCCAGTGCCCTGAGGCTAGGAAACAGTCACCACCGATACATCTATGATAATTGATAATTTCAAAAAGCATTTTTCTACGGCTGGCCATGCTTTCCACCTGGCTACCTCTACCCCTTCCAACAGCTCTGCACCCCCTGCAGCAACTTGCCCAAGCCCCCCCCCCCCTGCTTCTCAGTCACCCAAATCCAGACAGCTGATGTTCTGAAAGATCTGCAAAATCTGAATCCCTACAAATCAGCTGGGCTAGACCATCTGGACCCTCTCTTTCTAAAATTATCCACCGAAATTGTTGCAACCACTATTACTAGCCTGTTCGACCTCTCTTTCGTATCGTCTGAGATCCCCAAAGATTGGAAAGCTTCCGCGGTCATCCCCCTCTTCAAAGGGGGAGACACTCTAGACCCAAACTGTTATAGACCTATATCCATCCTGCCTTGCATTCTAAAATATTTGAAAGTCAAGTTAACAAACAGATCATCGACCATTTCGAATCCCATCGTACCTTCTCCACTATGCAATCTGGTTTCCGAGCTGGTCATGAGTGCACCTCAGCCACGCTCAAGGTCCTAAACGATATCATAACTGCCATCGATAAAAGACAGTACTGTGCAGCCGTCTTCATCGACCTGCCCAAAGCTTTCGACTCTGTCAATCACCGCATTCTTATCGGCAGACTCAATAGCCTTCGTTTCTCAAATGACTGCCTCGCCTGGTTCACCAACTACTTCTCAGATCGAGATCAGTGTGTCAAATTGGAGGGCCTTTTGCCCGGACCTCTGGCAGTCTCTTTGGGACGCAACAGGGTTCAATTCTCGGGCCAACTCTTTTCTCTATATACTGTATATCAATGATGTCGCTCTTGCTGCTGGTGATTCTCTGATCCATCTCTACATAGACACCATTCTCTATACATCTGGCCCTTCTTTGGACACTGTGTTAACAAACCTCCAAACGAGCTTCAATACCATACAACACTCCTTCTGTGGCCTCTAATTGCTTTTAAATTCTAGTAAAACTAAATGTGTGCTCTGCCGGCACCCTTCCGCCCGACTAGCATCACTACTCTGGACAGTTCTGACTTAGAATATGTGGAAACTACAAATACCTAGGTGTCTGGTTAGACTGTAAACTCTCCTTCCAGACTCACATTAAGCATCTCCAATCCATAATTAAATCTAGAATCAGCTTCTTATTTCGCAACAAAGCCTCCTTCACTCATGCTGCCAAACATACCCTTGTTAAACTGACTATCCTACCGATTCTTGACTCTGGATGAACTGCAGAGATCTACAGCTGAGGTGGGAGACTCTGTCCATAGGACAACAATCAGTCGTATATTGCACAAATCTGGCCTTTATGGAAGAGTGGCAAGAAGAAAGCCATTTCTTAAAGATATCAATAAAAAGTGTTGTTTAAAGTTTGCCACAAGCCACCTGGGAGACACACCAAACATGTGGAAGAAGGTGCTCTGGTCAGAAAAAAAAATACAAAAAAAAAATACAGTTTTATATCTTTATGTTTGAAGCCTGAAATGTGGTAAAAGGTCGCAAAGTTCAAGGGGACCGAATACTTTCGCAAGGCACTGTATATATTCCTCTGTTCCCCCCATGTCCTTGTGTGGAATTGTTTTTGTTTCATGTTCAGTGTGACGCGCCAGGCTGGTTATTTCCCCCCTGGGTATTCTTGGTTAACCCATATGAGGTTTGATTATTACGTTAGTTTTGTGACTGTAGTTTGCGCATTCCTCTTTTTGCATTTCGGCTGGAGGTTTGACGCAGTTGTGTCCGTTTGTTGTACTTCTGCCCTAATAAAGAGTGCGCCTGATCACAACGGTCTGCTCTCCTGAACCTGACTTCAACACCAGTAGAGCATAAACTGACACATCTGCACATATATCACTCCAGTGTTAATACTAAATTGTTATTATCTCAACTCTATGGCCTATTTATTGCCTTTGCACACACTGTACATATGTTTTTCTATTGTGTTATTGACTGTATGTTTCTTTATGTGTAACTTTATGTGTTGTTGTTTTTGTCGCACTGCTTTGTTTTATCTTGGCCAGGTAGCAGTTGTAAATGAGAACTTGTTCTCAACTGGCTTACCTGGTTAAATAAAGGTGAAATGAGAAAATAAAAAATAAAATATTCTCTCGTCTGATGAAACCAAAATGTAACTATTTCGCCTGATTGCCAAGTGTCACATCTGGGGGAAACCTAGAACCATCCCTACGGTGAAGCATGCATCATGCTGTGGGGATGTTCTTCAGCGACAGGGACAGGGATATTAGTCAGGATCGAGGGAAAGAAGAACAGAGCAAAATACAGAGCGATCCTTGATGAAAACATGCCCCAGAGTGCTCAGGATCTCAGACTGGGGCGACGGTAATCCTTCCAACAGGGCAACAACTTAAGCACACAGCCAAGGCAATGGAGAAGTGACTTCGGGACAAGTCTCTGAATGTCCTTGAGTGGCCCAGCCAGAGCCCGGACGTGAACCCGATCAAGCATCTCTGGAGAGACAATTGCTGTGCAGCGACGCTCCCCAACCAACCTGACAGAGCATGAGAGGATCTGCAGAGAAGAATGGGAGAAACTCCCCAAACACAGGTGTGCCAAGCTTGTAGCGTCATCCACAAGAAGACTCAGGGCATTAATTGCTGACAAAGGTCTTCAACAAAGTACTGAGTAAAGGGGCTGAATATGTAAATGTTTTTTGTTTTTAATAAATTAGCAAAAGTTTTTGCTTAGTCATTATGGGGTATTGTGTGTAGATTGGGGTATTGTGTGTATATACTAGTTACATTTAGAATGCTCAAGCACCTATCAATATAACACTTTGTCATCTCTACTGCCTCTGATCTGGTGGACTCACAAAACACAACTACTGTGTTTGTAAATTGAAGTGTGCCCCTTTCTGTCCGTAATTTAAAATAATACGAAAATAGTGCCGTCTAGTTTGCTTAACATAAGGAATTTGATGTATAGCATTTACATTAACTTTAGTAAATTTAGTAATTTTTCTACCACTGTACTTAATTAAGTACATTTAAAACCAGATACTTTTAGACTTTTACTCAATTATGTCACGCCCTGACCTTAGAGAGCCATTTTATTTCTCTATTTGGTTAGGTCAGGGTGTGATTTGGGGTGGGCAATCTATGTTGTCTATTTCTTTGTTTTTGGCCGAGTATGGTTCCCAATCAGAGGCAGCTAGCTGTCTATTGTTGTCTCTGATTGGGAATAATACTTAGGCAGCAATTTTTCCCACTTTCTGTTGTGGGATCTTGTTTTTGTTAGTTGCTGGTTTAGCGCTACATTACTTTACGTGTTGTTTATCTTTCTTGTTTTTTTGGGTTGTTCATTTAATAAATTCAAAATGTACGCCTACCACGCTTGGTCTCATTCCGACAACAGCTGTAACAGAAGATCCCACAACCAAAGTACCAAGCAGCGTGGTCAGGAGGAATGGACCTGGGAAGAGAACTTAGACGGGAAAGGACCCTGGGCGCAGGCTGGAGAGTATCGCCTTCCGAAGGAGGAGATGGAGGCAGCTAAAGCGGAACGGCGACGTTGCGAGGAGTTGGCTCAACGAAGCAAACACGAGAGGCAGCCCCAAAACATTTATTTTGGGGGGGTGCACACGGGGAGATTGCGGAGTCAGGGTTCAGACCTGAGTCAACTCCCCGTGTTTACTGTGGGGAGCGAGTGACTGGTCAAGCACCGTGTTATCCGGTTCTGCACACCATGCCTTCGGTGCGCAGCCACAGCCCGGTGCGCTCTCTGCAAGCTCCCCGCAGTTGCCGTGCTAGAGTGGGCATTCAGCCAGGAGTGATTGTGCCGGCTCAGCGTTCCTGGCCTCCGGTGTGTCTCTCCGGCCCAGGTTATCCTGCGCCAGCTCTACGCACGGTATCCCCAGTTCGCCAGCACAACCCCGTGCGGCCTGTTCCAGCTCCCCACACTTGCCGGGCTACTGGGGTATCCAGCCAGGACGAGTTGTGCCAGCTCTGCGCTCCAGACCTCCGGTGCGTCTCCACGGTCCAGTGTGTCCTGCACTGGCTCTACGCACTATGCCTCCAGTGCGCCATCATAGCCCAGTGCGTCCGGTGCCAGCTCTCCACACTCACTGAGCTAGAGTGGGTATCCAGCCAGGACGTGTTGTGGCAGCTCCACCTACTAGGCTGCCAGTACGTCTCCTCAGTCCGGTGAGACCTGTTCCGGCTCCACGTACGAAGCCTCCAGTGATAATCAATGGAACGAAGCCTCCAGTGATGATCCATGGCACGAAGCCTCCAGTGATAATCCATGGCCTGGAGCCTCTAGTGATAATCCATGGCATGAAGCCTCCAGTGATGATCCATGGCCCGGAGCCTGTAGTGACGATCCATGGCAAGGAGCCTCCAGCGACGGTCCCCAGTCCGGAGCCTCCAGCGACGGTCCCCAGTGCAGAGCCTCTAGCGACGGTCCCCAGTCCGGAGCCTCCAGCGACGGTCCCCAGTCCGGAGCCTCCAGCGACAGTCCCCAGTCCGGAGCCTCCAGCGACAGTCCCCAGTTCAGAGCCTCCGGCGATGATTCAATTCACGGTCCGGTTCCACAGAAGCGGAGGGATCAGCGTAGGGAGCGGGGGCTACGTACCGACCCGGAGCCGCCACTGAGGGTAGATGCCCACCCGGACCCTACCCTATAGGTTCAGGTTTGCGGGAGTCCGCACCTTTGGGGGGGTGGTACTGTCACGCCCTGACCTTAGAGAGCCATTTTATTTCTCTATTTGGTTAGGTCAGGGTGTGACTTGGGGTGGGCATTCTATGTTGTCTATTTCTGTTACGGTGCGTGAATGAGGACCCAAAAGCGAATCAACTTAAACAGAGCTTCTTTAATTACCAAACATAGGTAGGCTCAGATGGACCGGCAGATTCCGACAGGACAGGACAAGGTTACAGCAAACATGACGACAGTCTGGTTCAGGCATGAATGACACAAACAAACAAGAATCCGACAAGGACAGGAGCAGAAACAGAGAGAGATATAGGGACCTAATCAGAGGGAAAAAAGGGAACAGGTGGGGAACGGGGTGAATGGGTAGTTAGAGGAGACAAGGGACAGCTGGGGGAAAGCGGGGGAGAAAAGGTAACCTAACACGACCAGCAGAGGGAGACAGGGTGAAGGGAAAGGACAGAGACAAGACAACATGACAGTACATGACAGTACCCCCCCACTCACCGAGCGCCTCCTGGCGCACTCGAGGAGGAAACCTGGCGGCAACGGAGGAAATCATCAATCAGCGCACGGTCCAGCACGTCCCGAGAGGGAACCCAACTCCTCTCCTCAGGACCGTACCCCTCCCAGTCAACTAGGTACTGATGACCACGGCCCCGAGGACGCATGTCCAAGATCTTACGGACCCTGTAGATAGGTGCGCCCTCGACAAGGATGGGGGGGGGGGGGGGGAAGACGAGCGGGGGCGCGAAGAACGGGCTTAACACAGGAGACATGGAAGACCGGGTGGACGCGACGAAGATATCGCGGAAGAAGAAGTCGCACTGCGACAGGATTAATGACCTGAGAGATACGGAATGGACCAATGAACCGCGGGGTCAACTTGCGAGAAGCCGTCTTAAGGGGAAGGTTCTGAGTGGAGAGCCAAACTCTCTGACCGCGACAATACCTAGGGCTCTTAGTTCTACGCTTATTAGCAGCTCTCACAGTCTGCGCCCTATAACGGCAAAGTGCAGACCTGACCCTCTTCCAGGTGCGCTCGCAACGTTGGACAAAAGCCTGAGCGGAGGGGACGCTGGACTCGGCTAACTGAGATGAGAACAACGGAGGCTGGTACCCGAGGCTACTCTGAAAAGGAGATAGCCCGGTCGCAGACGAAGGAAGCGAGTTGTGGGCGTATTCTGCCCAGGGGAGCTGTTCTGACCAAGACGCAGGGTTGCGAAAAGAAAGACTGCGTAAGATGCGACCAATAGTCTGATTGGCCCGTTCTGCTTGACCGTTAGACTGGGGGTGAAAGCCGGAAGAGAGACTGACGGAAGCCCCAATCAAACGGCAAAACTCCCTCCAAAATTGAGACGTGAATTGCGGACCTCTGTCCGAAACGACGTCTGACGGAAGGCCATGAATTCTGAAAACATTCTCGATGATGATTTGTGCCGTCTCTTTAGCAGAAGGAAGCTTAGCAAGGGGAATGAAATGAGCCGCCTTAGAGAACCTATCGACAACCGTAAGAATAACAGTCTTCCCCGCTGACGAAGGCAGTCCGGTGACAAAATCTAAGGCGATGTGAGACCACGGTCGAGAGGGAATAGGAAGCGGCCTGAGACGGCCGGCAGGAGGAGAGTTACCGGACTTAGTCTGCGCGCAGACCGAACAAGCAGCCACGAAACGACGCGTGTCATGCTCCCGGGTGGGCCACCAGAAACGCTGGCGAATGGAAGCAAGCGTACCCCGAACGCCAGGGTGGCCGGCTAACTTGGCAGAGTGAGCCCACTGAAGAACGGCCAGACGAGTAGGAACGGGAACGAAAAGAAGGTTCCTAGGACAAGCGCGCGGCGACGGAGTTTGAGTGAGTGCTTGCTTTACCTGCCTCTCAATTCCCCAGACAGTCAACCCGACAACACGCCCCTCAGGGAGAATCCCCTCGGGGTCAGTGGAGGCTACTGAAGAACTGAAGAGACGAGACAAAGCATCAGGCTTGGTGTTCTTAGAGCCCGGACGATAAGAAATCACGAACTCGAAACGAGCGAAAAACAGCGCCCAACGCGCCTGACGCGCATTAAGTCGTTTGGCAGAACGGATGTACTCAAGGTTCCTATGGTCAGTCCAAACGACAAAAGGAACGGTCGCCCCCTCCAACCACTGTCGCCATTCGCCTAGGGCTAACCGGATGGCGAGCAGTTCGCGGTTACCCACATCATAGTTACGTTCCGACGGCGACAGGCGATGAGAAAAATACGCGCATGGGTGGACCTTGTCGTCAGAGAGGGAGCGCTGAGAAAGGATGGCTCCCACTCCCACCTCTGACGCGTCAACCTCGACAACGAACTGTCTAGAGACGTCAGGTGTAACAAGGATAGGAGCGGATGTAAAACGATTCTTGAGGAGATCAAAAGCTCCCTGGGCGGAAACGGACCACTTAAAGCACGTCTTGACAGAAGTAAGGGCTGTGAGAGGAGCTGCCACCTGACCGAAATTACGGATGAAACGACGATAGAAGTTCGCGAAGCCGAGAAAGCGCTGCAGCTCCACGCGTGACTTAGGGACGGGCCAATCAATGACAGCTTGGACCTTAGCGGGATCCATCTTAATGCCTTCAGCGGAAATAACAGAACCGAGAAATGTGACGGAGGAGGCATGAAAAGTGCACTTCTCAGCCTTCACAAAAAGACAATTCTCTAAAAGGCGCTGGAGGACACGTCGAACGTGCTGAACATGAATCTGGAGTGACGGTGAAAAAATCAGGATATCGTCAAGGTAAACGAAAACAAAGATGTTCAACATGTCTCTCAGGACATCATTGACTAATGCCTGAAAGACAGCTGGAGCGTTAGCGAGGCCGAAAGGAAGAAGAGACAGAGGAAACAGGAGGGATAGCAGACATTAAACATTTCACATGACAAGAGACGTTCCAGGAGAGGATAGAATTACTAGACCAATTAATGGAAGGATTATGACAAACTAGCCAGGAATGGCCCAAAACAACAGGTGTAAAAGGTGAACGAAAAATTAAAAAAGAAATGGTTTCACTATGATTACCAGAAACAGTGAGGGTTAAAGGTAGCGTCTCACGCTGAATCCTGGGGAGAGGACTACCATCCAGGGCGAACAAGGCCGTGGGCTCCTTTAACTGTCTGAGAGGAATGTCATGTTCCCGAGCCCAGGTCTCGTCCATAAAGCAGCCCTCCGCCCCAGAGTCTATTAAGGCACTGCAGGAAGCTGACGAACCGGTCCAGCGTAGATGGACCGACAAGGTAGTGCAGGATCTTGAAGGAGAGACAGGAGTAGTAGCGCTCACCAGTAGCCCTCCGCTTACTGACGAGCTCTGGCCTTTTACTGGACATGAAGTGACAAAATGACCAGCGGAACCGCAATAGAGACAGAGGCGGTTGGTGATTCTCCGTTCCCTCTCCTCAGTCGAGATGCGGATACCTCCCAGCTGCATGGGCTCAGCACCCGAGCCGGCAGAGGAAGATGGTAGTGATGCGGAGAGGGAGGCGACGGAGAGCGCGAGCTCCTTTCCACGAGCTCGGTGACGAAGATCAACCCGTCTCTCAATGCGAATAGCGAGTTCAATCAAGGAATCCACGCTGGAAGGAACCTCCCGGGAGAGAATCTCATCCTTTACCTCTGCGCGGAAACCCTCCAGAAGACGAGCGAGCAAGGCCGGCTCGTTCCAGCCACTGGAGACAGCAAGAGTGCGAAACTCAATAGAGTAGTCTGTTATGGATCGATTGCCTTGACATAGGGAAGACAGGGCCCTGGAAGCCTCCTCCCCAAAAACAGATCGATCAAAAACCCGTATCATCTCCTCCTTAAAGTCTTGATACTGGTTAGTACACTCAGCCCTTGCCTCCCAGATTGCCGTGCCCCACTCACGAGCCCGTCCAATAAGGAGAGATATGACGTAGGCGACACGAGCAGTGCTCCTGGAGTAAGTGTTGGGCTGGAGAGAAAACACAATATCACACTGGGTGAGGAACGAGCGGCATTCAGTGGGCTCCCCAGAGTAACACGGCGGGTTATTGATTCTGGGCTCCGGAGATTCGAAAGCCCTGGAAGTGGCCGGTGGATCGAGGCGGAGATGGTGAACCTGTTCTGTGAGGTTGGAGACTTGGGTGGCCAGGGTCTCAACGGCATGTCGAGCAGCAGACAATTCCTGCTTGTGTCTGCCTAGCATCGCTCCCTGGATCTCGACGGCTGAGTGGAGAGGATCCGAAGTCGCTGGGTCCATTCTTGGTCGGATTCTTCTGTTACGGTGCGTGAATGAGGACCCAAAAGCGAATCAACTTAAACAGAGCTTCTTTAATTACCAAACATAGGTAGGCTCAGATGGACCGGCAGATTCCGACAGGACAGGACAAGGTTACAGCAAACATGACGACAGTCTGGTTCAGGCATGAATGACACAAACAAACAAGAATCCGACAAGGACAGGAGCAGAAACAGAGAGAGATATAGGGACCTAATCAGAGGGAAAAAAGGGAACAGGTGGGGAACGGGGTGAATGGGTAGTTAGAGGAGACAAGGGACAGCTGGGGGAAAGCGGGGGAGAAAAGGTAACCTAACACGACCAGCAGAGGGAGACAGGGTGAAGGGAAAGGACAGAGACAAGACAACATGACAGTACATGACAATTTCTTTGTTTTTGGCGAGTATGGTTCCCAATCAGAGGCAGCTAGCTATCTATTGTTGTCTCTGATTGGGAATCATACTTAGGCAGCCCTATTTCCCACTTTCCGTTGTGGGATCTTGTTTTTGTTTTTTGCTGGTTTAGCGCTACATTACTTTACGTGTCGTTTATCTTGTTTTTTTGTGTTGTTCACTTAATAAATTCAAAATGTACGCATACCACACTGCACCTTGGTCTCATTCCGATGACAACCGTAACAAATTAGTATTTTACTGGGTAACTTTCACTTTAACTTGAGTCATTTTCTGTTAAGGTGTATTTACTTTAACTCAAGTATTACAATTCTGTACTTTTTACACCACTGAAAATTAGTATGATATGCACTTGCGACCCAGTGTGCCACCTGTTATGAACCCTACCTGTTTTTTGTTGTTGCCTATCTTGCATGTTACTTTGGCATTAATATGTCACATACTAGTTTGCAAACAGTGTAAAAAAAATCATTAACTTAACAAAGCCGCATACAATCATGATCTCTTTTTCGCTTTCTTGAGTAAAGCAGCTCCAAAATGCAGGTGTTTCGGCCTAGCTCAGTACTTTCTGTGGTGCTGGGGCAGCCAGCGGAAAATACGGAACATCAGGGTTGGTAATGTTCTCTAGTTACGTCGTGATTGACTCAGTGTTCTGTCACTAATGGAGACACTGCGTCACTGCAAAATCTATGGGTAGAGCTTGAAAATTCTAGCCCCTTGGGTGCTGCCATAGAGTTAGATTAGAAGTGCCCGTCCAAGAAGGCTCAAGGTCATTGGCTTCAGATAAAATTAAGTCAAATCACGTTATATCTACCATAGCTTTGATTGGACTGATCATGTCAACATCATACCTTCAAAATCTTAGCTAGCAAGCTAGCAGTCATCATCATGAATACATTCGACAATCTCCTGGCAAATCCTTTTCCATCCTGGTCATATGAAGAGAAATTATGAAGAGAAATGGCAGATAAAACATATCGGTGCTCATCAGCCGTTGGACAGAAACAATACAGAAGAAATTGGAAAGCGCAAATTCAACAATGAGTGGTTTGTAAGGAATCCGTGGCTAACTGCAAGCATTGCAAAGCAATCACTTGCCTGCTATTCAGTGGAGTGGGAGTGCGGTCCAAGTTTGGTTTTGAGGATCTCTTTTCCAAGCTTTAAAAGATAAACATTCAACAAGACCATGCTGTCAAATCCATGTCATGATTCGACCTTGTTCCCAGTTGTCTGGAAAGAACCAGAAATCCAAAGGATACCAGACCTTGATGACAAAGTTGTATGACACAATATGCCCACAAGGGACCGTTGCGCCATCTTCCTGTTCAAGTGAGCAGAGCACAACAACATGAGTCCAATAATGTATTGTATGCTGCTGCATAAATTATATAATATGCCAGGGAGATAAGAATACTGTAGCTAAGAAAGTAGTACAAAGTATATGTTGTCAGCTGTGCCACCAAAGACTCTGGGTTCGCGCCCAGGCTCTGTCGTAACCGGCCGCGACCGGGAGGTTCGTGGGGCGACGCACAATTGGCCTAGCGGCGCCCGGGTTAGGGAGGGTTTGGCTGGTAGGGAAATCCTTGTCTCATCGCGCACCAGCGACTCCGGTGGTGGGCTGGGCGCAGTGCGCGCTAACCAAGGTTGCCAGGTGCACGGTGTTTCCTCCGACACATTGGTGCGGCTGGCTTCCGGGTTGGATGGCGCTGTGATAAGAAGCAGTGCGGCTTGGTTGGGTTGTGTATCGGAGGACGCATTACTTTCAACCTTCGTCTCTCCCGAGCCCGTACGGGAGTTGTAGTGATGAGACAAGATAGTAGCTACTAAACAATTGGATACCACGAAATTAGGGAGAAAAAAAGGGTAAAAAAAAATAAAATTTAAGTATATGTTGTGTAGTAAGCTGTTAGTAGCCTATGTGCGCTACTAATTTGATCCCTTTTCCCCGGATCATTTTGCCTACTGTTCTGACTTGGTGGTGCACATGTAGCCTATAGCCTGTTTAAGAGAAATGTCATAATCAAATATTGTAAGAGCTTCTTTCATTGTCTGCTTATATGACCCTTTTAATTATCCTATGGTTCTATACAGGGAGAATACTGTAATAACGGCCCATGTTCTGAGTTCTGTTGTTATACATTTCAAAAGTGCTGAACAAATAGTTATATTGACTGGAGCGGCTCGAAGGCCAAGGAGATAAGTGGTTGCGGGTAGTGGTTCTTCACCATGATTTTGTTAAGGCCCCAGTAGTTGATGCACGGGTGCAGGGTTTTGTCCTCCGCCAGCGGACTCCGCCAACCTTGGTCTTCAGATCCATGAGAATGGAAAGGGGCTGAATGGGAATGCCCAGCTCGGATGCCAGGGTAGTGTCCATAAAGCTCTCATCGGCCCCAGAGTCGATGAGTACCCAGAATGATTTCAATTGGTTCCCTCGCAGCAAAATGGCATGAAAAGAGGTGTGAATAAGTGGAGAGAAAAAGTTCTCCGGATGGCCCACCAGAGTACTCGCTCCTACTGGTGAGCCTGGTCTTTTAGTGGACAGATGGAGACGAAATGACCAGTAGTCCCGCAATACAGGTAACGCTTAGAGTTAAGCCTGTATAGCCATTCGACTGGAGACAGCCTAGCTCTGCCTAGTTGCATTGGCTCAGATAGAGGTGAATCGGCAGACTTCGGAGACTCTCGGGGGAACTCGGGTAGCCTCGGGTTCTCTCAGCAACGGAGCCATCAGGATTCCTCGAAGGTGAGGTGGAATCCTTGGGTGGGCGAGTGAAATCGAATCTCCTCTCCTTCCTTCATTCCTGTTGTCGCCCATCGATCCGAATGGTCAAGGCGATGAGCTAGTCGAGATCTGTCAGCAGTTCCCGGGCTGCAAGCTCGTCCTTTACGTCCTCCGAAACTCTGTGTAGGAACATGTCGAACCACGCTTCCGGGTTCCAGGCACCCTCAACTGCCAAAGTGCGGAAATCCAACGCATAGTCTGCCACACTGCTGGAGTCTTGCCGAAGCTGGAGTAACTTCCGGACAGCCTCTCTCCCAGACAATGGAGCATTGAAAATGTTTTTTTTTTACCTCTGCCACAAACTCCTCCAGACTGAAGCATACTGTTGTTCCCATACTGCGTTAGCCCAGGTGAGAGCCCTCCCGGACATTAGCGTGATGAGGTATGCTATCTTAGAGCAGTCCGAGGGGAAGGAGGAGGGCTGCAGCTCGATGATGAGGGAACACTGAGCGAGAAACGCCTGACAGGTGTCTGACTCTCCATCGAAGCATTCCGGGCGAGGTAAGCGGGGTTCCCCGGGAAACCGGGGTGGCTGGGGAGGCGGCGGTGCTAACAGCCGAGTTACTGAGGGGCTGGGAGGTTACAGCCGTGGTAGGCTGCCTAACAGACAACACACGGAATTGCTCCAGCAATGTGTTAAATGCTCGGTCATGGCGTTCGGCCAAGGTCTGAAACCCTTCCATCAGACCACGAAGCAAGTCCTCATGCCTTCCAATGGTGGCTCCTTGGGAGGAGATGGCATTGCGGAGCTTGTCCGAGTCTGCTGGGTCAGTCAAGGCCAGTTCGTACTATCACTTTTTAGGGAAGACCCAGATGCAGACAGTGTCGAAGTAATAAAAGTTTATTACTAGAACAGGGGTCATGCAAAATGACAGGTCAAGGGCAGGCAGAAGTCAGCAATCCAGATCAGAGTCCAAAAGGTACAGAACGGCAGGCAGTCTCAGGGTCAGGGCAGAAAACTAGAAAACAGAAACTAGAAACAGACAGGAGCAAGGGCAAAAATGTTGCTAGGCTTGACAAACAAAACGAACTGGCAACAGAAACAGAGAACACAGGTATAAATACACTGGGGAAAATAAGGTGGAAGATGGGAGAAACCTGGAGGGGGTGGAGACAAGTACAAAGACAGGTGAAACATGTCAGGGTGTGACAGTAGTCGCTTTGCTGGCATGCATCAAATATTTTGGGAGGGGTTTGCCCCACCAAGATTTACATGCTAAAATCGCCAATGATGATGTTACATTTGGTATGGTTACATAAGACAGATGGTTACTTAAGGCAATAGGGTGGTTGGTAAGTCAGTCGGTCAGGGGTGGGCATATAACGCAAAGTCGTGGTGTGAGGGCATATAACGCGAACGTCCAGCAACCCAAAGGTTGCGTGTTTGAATCTCATCACGGATAAGTTTTGTACATTTAGCTAAGGATCAACTTTGCAACTACTTTTTAGCTAATTTGCAACTACATAGCATGTTAGCTAACCCTTCCCCTTCCCTTAACACTTTATCCTAACCTTAACCTTAACCCTAACCCTAAGACCTAACCCCTAGCCTAGCTAATGTTAGCCACATAGCAAACATTAACATTAGACACCTAGCCACCTAGCTAACATTAGCCTCATCAAATTGATAACATATCATACGAATTGGATAATGGACATCGACCATACGAAATGTAACACATCATACTAATTGTCGTGCCCCGGATTTACATTTACTCTATTTACTCTACTTGAGTCAAGGTTGCAGCCACCCAATCCATCCTCTTGCACTGTGTCCTCTCTGAACACTAGAGTACCTGGTGTGATTCTTCCTATCCTCTTGGTTTTAGTTCTATTAAAAGGGAAGTTTTGGCAGAGCCACTCAGCAGTAGAGGAAGAGAGTGAGCATTGCATATTCTCTCAAACAGTCACATCTACTGCAGGCTGAGACAGAGAGACATTGCTGCTGAGTAATGCCTTAATGTCATGTATGCATTGTCAGCCCTTGGGGAGATCTGTGACAACAGTTAAGGATTCTCTGAGGTTTGTGCTTTTTGCAAGTAGAATGAGTGCCTTGGCTAATGTAAGACTGTAGCTCAGTCCAGAAACAATCCATAGTCCCTATAGGCAAAATGAACAAGGATAATAAACCTTTCACAGCCCATTAGAGTAAAATAAAGCTGATATGACATGGAAATGATTGATTGCATTCAGTCACATTGATTTGCAAAGTATTGCAGTTGCTTTCACATGTTCTATCCTAGATAGACCTTGTTATATTTTGGGCAATTTCAAAAAGAGCTTCAGCAGAAACACTACCAGGTGAGCAGAAATTGCTTTGTTACCACAGTAACGTTTGCTTTGTTGTATGAAGCCCTCTCGCGAGATTCCAGTACAGTGACGGGAGGGTGGTTGGTAATATTGGTATGATCTCATCCCTACAGCAACTGCATAGCGCAGCGAGGCAAACCAGTAACTTTGTATCCAACTTCTAAGTTAGACTGCATCTCTGAGGAAGGCGCAAAGATAATTGTGATTTTAACTGGAACGGAAACATCTGCTTTAAAGCCATATAGTTAACGTTGTTCCTGTATTTTTGTATTTTATTTTTTACATTAAAGGGTCTTCCATGAGAAGCAAAAGGGGGGGGGAAACGCGTAGTATTGTATTCATGCCATCCAACGGTTGAGGGAGAGACAAGAAAAGGTGAGTCGCAAACCTGCGTTATGTCGTTGGGGAACGATGCATGTCATGTGCATGGTGTTTTGGGAGTAAGCTACATGGGCGCAAGCAACATCTGGATTGTCTCCCCAAACAATTAGCATGTTAAACAGCAAAATATGACCGATTTATGTTCTCTACTAGTAAGTAATCTACATTTGAATACGCAATCAGGGTATTTTCTTTCCCCAAATTAGGAGGGATCCAGAAAGGTTGCTTTGTGGGTTTAGAACGCGCACGCTGCACGTGACTGGAGTGGAAAATGTCAATTTTGGTCTTGTCATGATCAATGCAGTGCATCACTGTATCACGTTTTTCAAGGACAATGTGCATTGTTTCGAGTTCAGTTTGTGTTTGCTGATTTACAGGTGGTATCGAGCAAATTGACATGGTTTAATAGCGCTGTAATAGACCTGTTATGCTGCAGTTTTTGTTGTAGTACTCTCCTTTGGTATATATAAACCAGTGGTTCCCAACCAGAGAAGCCTACTAGGACCCCTGGGGGTACTTGGCCTATCCACAGGGGGTACTTGAGACGACTCATGAGACCATAGGCCTATGGTGAAATGCACATAAGGGGGTACTTCATGGGGTAGTACGGGTAAAGCAAAATTCAGTTGGTGGTACAATAACCGAAAATTTGTGAAAAAGGTTGAGAACCACATAAATATTGTTAGGTCTGTTAACCCATGCCTCTACTAGTGGTGGGTTAATGTTTCTAAAGGGTTAATGTTGATGGATCTTTCTATTAGCCAGGCAACACATATGCAGGTTCGACTGTCACAAGGCATAACACTATTGTCTACTCAACCACTATAGGTACAAAGCTGAATTCATGTACAGTATTGCTCAACACTGCGGTTAGGACATACAGTATGCTAACTTGGCCTTTACACTACCTGTTTGTCTCTTTGTCAGTGAGATGCCTCCAAGCCTGTGGGTTCGTCTCGAACTCAAAGAAAGAACACCTACCTTGCATTCCCTGTTTTGGACAGAATGGCCAAATTAACACAGTTTGTTTGGAAAATTGATACTTTACATCAGCTAAATTAGGCTAACTGATGATCTGACACAGCTGACTAGACATTGCTGTTGTAATAAAGCAGGCAATGTATTAGTCAGAGTTCTGAGTAACATTTTACATTGTTGCTCTCAGGCTGTACACCTGTTTAATAAGTAACACTAACTATTGAACTATTACTACGCCAACCCCCTCTACGCTACTGCTACTCTCTGTTTATCATCTATGCATAGTCACTTTAACTATACCTACATGTACATATTACCTCAATTAGCCCGACTAACCGTTAACCCCGCACATTGACTCTGTACCGGTACCACCTGTATATTGCCTCGCTTCTGTTATTTTTGCTGTTTTTTCTTTTCTTTACTTTTCTATTGTTTACCTAATACCTATTTTCTCCTTAAAAATGTCACTGTTGGTTAGGGCTTGTAAGTACGCATTTCACTGTAAGGTCTACATCCGTTGTATTCGGAGCACGTGACAAATACACTTTGATTTGAATTTTATTAAAGTATTATTACAGAGTTACTACACAAGAATTAGAGCAGGTTAATGTAAAGTGTTATACATTTCTGGAAGATGAAGTATAGACCTACCGACATGTGACTGGCAAAAAAAACGATCATTTTTGTATGCAACCTGTGAGACACGGTAGAAATTAGTTTTAGTTTCAGGGGGAATTCAAATGCCCCACTGACCAAGTAGTAGCCTATTGAGTTACATAAAGCTATTGGTTGACATTCTATGGGGCAGGCTATATTTTGCATTGAAGGGCCCCTACAGTGGCAAATCTGGATGCACTTAGACATGAGATTTGAACTTGGCCTCTCTGGCCAGCTGTTTCTGACAGTTCCAGTAGCTGTCACAAGGAGTCCAAATACCGTCGATTTAGCACTCACTCACTGTTTGTACTTTCTGTCTTCTGCATATAAGAGCTTGAACATCACAGTGTTGAAATTGGAGTCCCCCTCGTACAGGGTTCCCCAACTGGCAGCCTGTGGTTTTCTGAGCAAATTTCATAACATGTTAATTGTTGGACATAAAAGACTGTAAAAACACCACGAAATCATCTCCAAGTGATTTTAATTTTGGAAATCTGTTCCCAATTATTTACAGTCTACAAAGAAATTGTAATTATGTTCTGGCCCCCCGAGCATCCGTTCAAGAAAACATCAGCCCACGGCTGAATCTAGTTGATGATCCCTGCCCTACTGTTTCTTCTGTCTCTCTACCCATATTGGTGTATGCTGATCCGTGGCATTGTTCTGTAGGAAACTGGATTGGTTATGGTGGGATGAGTCAGAAAGGGGAAGGAAGGAATATTGAGTTGCATAGTGGACAAAATATTAGCATTCTTTGTGAACATGGGAGATTGATGACTGGGATAACATCAGACAGGTCCATAGTCATAACAATTGAAGACCTCTGTTTTACTGTTGAATAAATATTTTCTTAACCTCATTACTCATTATATTTAGTCTGATATTGTTTTGCTGAAGCAAAATCATCATGCAAACTGGACCAGTGCCCCATTATGATGGAGTTTTCACTTTAAATCAATCTAGTGCTGACACTGTTATGGGGAAAAGTGTCTTTCTATTTTAATCTCCCATGATGGGTGAACTATTCTCTGCTTTGTGCCACAGACCCCCCCCCCCCTCCCCCATGGTTAACATAGGACAATAGTATAGGGTAAATGCAGCTCGCATATCTTATCACAAGAGTATGACAGCAGAGTCAGGGAGGTTGAGTCCAGGGCAGGCTCTTGACTCCTGGCTCTGAATCTGCTAGATAGGAGGAGCAACAATTGGAGCATAGTTCAGTTTTCTAAAGTGCTTCTCTGGAATGTGTTTGAAGTGAAATACTAAAACTAAATGTTTGCTTTGTTCATCACAGGCCTACTCTTATATATAGGTATAACATATCATGTTAATATAACAGGGTGGAATATGCTTCCGGGCCAATTAAATTCCCTGGCCCACTGCCTGCCTATTCAAGGTGCTCAAATGTTTACATTCAACAATAATTAGAATAATCAGTAAGAATTCTAATTAGAAAGACAATGTCTAGTCCACCTTGATTTAAATCGTCTTTCTCCTCAAGTAATGTGTTGCTTGAATTTGCAATGTTGCCTGCCTTCCCTCCTGTTGTTAGTTGTTGAAGGCTGAGAACAGACATAACAGGCCCTGGGATATGCCACTGAATGGACTGATACACATGTCTGATGTCAAGTACAAGGCCATGTCATTTTCCTTTCTATTCTGACTAAACTCTGTGAAATTAAAGAAGCGGATTGACCTTCCGTAACCATAAAGGATAACGACTAGAAATATATTACGTTATGAAAAAAATGAGTAGGCTCCTGTTCGAATGATTAAGCAATGTTTGTCAGACCAAAGGCAGAAGAGTAAATGATTGTCTTGGCAATCTGTCCTCCGGTGCCCTACGATGTCACCATTGAGTTGAATGGGGGTGATAAAGCTGACTGGGATGAGGATGACTGTGGTACTGTCTCCTGTTAAACTGTTGGAATGCTCCGGCTTTGTCTGCTTGGGCCTGCCGGGTATATGTCAACCAATGGAAACAGCGAAAGAGCACGGAACTCACAATGGAGATGATGTCATCTCTTTTAACTCGCTGTCACAGAGTAAATGCAGACGAACAAAGAAACTGCCCCCTCCACCACATCACACAAAAATGATATAGGCAACTCTTAACTTTTGCGGCTTTACAATTATTTATGTGGAGGTCACATTATTTTGCGTTGTGACCCCCCCACCCACACACACACACTTATTCTCCTGATGAGGCAGAATGTAATGTAGTGGTGCAGTTGCAACATAGCTGATGTGCTGATTTGGGACAAGATGTCTATTCTAATCTAGCCCTGACAAATAGGCCTATTCCCCACAGCATCAATCCACTTCTTGTGCTGCCCTCATAGGTCTGTTGCTGATGCTGATGATTTTAAGTAACCTCACACTAAGAGAAAGAGTGATACCCTGACTAATTTAATCTAACTCTCAACTCTAACCCAAAGCCACAGTCTCACCAGACCAGACAGGCTGTAATTCCCATCTTTCTCTGCCTCTCAGGCACAAGTGCTGGAAATAGTGTGTTCTGGGAAAGGATTGGGGAAAACACATCTCCAACAAACAACCACACACGGAAAGAAAGAACACGCTTCCGTAATAAAATGTTGGTACCTGAGGATGTGTTGAGTTGCCTTAGGCTATCTTGCCTTATAGTGATGATCTGCCTGGTTGTGTCTAAACATGTCAGTCACTGCCTACAGTATCACACTGTCAGATCTACTCCCCCCTGTATCTCCCTCACATACAAATCTTTGCTACCATTCCTAGTCTATAAACAGAGAACAAGGCCCATGCCTCATGCTGTGTCTTCCATACAATAGTGACATATTATTTTCCCATACGGGGTCGAAATCACACAGCTATAGTGTTGTTCTGTGGGCAGAAATCTGAGAAGCAGATTGGAATATGCAGTGGGTTGAGCATGCCTGAATCAGGATATCAATTTGCAGACAGGTCTGTTCAGCTAGTCCTCATTCCTTCACTTTAACGGCTCAACTGTTTTTGTTACTTTCAGGTGCAGCGTCGCGTACAGTAAAACTGAAATTCCATGCCACACAGCACCGCATGAGTTCTGCTCAGAACTTATTTGATTTGAAACCCCCAACACAAAATCTAAAGACGCTGATTGTTAACATTTCTGAAAGAGTTGCACTTTAGGCTCCCTCCTCTTGGTTTCCTGCATCCCAACTAGCAGAAATCCCTGTTCATATTGCTCCAAGATTCCACATCCTCTCTCTAGTCAAAACACGTAATACATTTCCATCCTGTGAGTTGAGTTCCTGCTCTACTCCAGGCATGGTTGGGGGTGAGGAATGAGACTGCTTGGCTCCAGTTCCTTCCTTGTCCTGTGTGAGAATTTCAGAGGCTCTCCTCTGAAACACATGCAGAGAGAGAGAGGGAACACAATGGAATAGTCAATTGACTGTGTTCTCACCTGATATTGCTAGGATTCACTGACAAGGGGGGACAATTCTGTGATATTCAGGACAACCCCTCTCCTTTCCTACTGTTTAGTTTTCAGTTATTTAGCAGAATCCTTCATCCATAGCTACTTACAGAAGTGAGTACATACATTTTATATTTTATTAATACTGGTCCCCTGCGGTAATCAAACCCACAACCCTGGTGTTGCAAACGCCATGCTCCACAATCTGAGCCACACGTGACTTTCACTTTGTTGTTGACAGTGCCACACCTCATAGATTAGGAGAATTAGAAATGGGTAACACATCAGCACCCTGCCTACTTTCTGACTTGATAAACTGTCCCACTCCCTATCAATTTGACTGCTGCAGAGAGACACTCTTTCCATCTGTTCCCAGGTGGAGAGAGCAGATGAGGCCGACCAATAACAAACATGGCTGCTGCTTTTCCGGGCTTTCCCCCCAGCCTGTTTCCTGTGTATTTAATTGATGTATTCCTGGATATCTTGGCTACAGCTTTTCTGCTGGTATGAGATACATACATACATACATCAACTCCATATTTGGGAGCTCATGCTCTCAGAAATAAATAACAATTCAGTTTTGACAGATTTTGTCTGTTTTCAGATGTTGTTCTTAAGTCCAAGAACGAAGAGCTAGACTACTAAACGGACAATAGATCTGATCGTTTTAAAGTGTTGAGTTGAAGGCCGGTCTTCTGTTACAATACATTAATTTGTTGATGTGTTGGGAGGAGGGACTGCATGGGAAAGAGGTGCAAGAGGTCTGCTGTGCAAGGTATCACATAAAAGCCTGCTGCCATTATTGCTCAAGGAGAGGCAGGGATGATTCTTTGTGATGTGGGCCTTTTGCGGCAGGTGGGCATGTGTTTATGTGGCGCGGCTCCCTGCTTTGAATGCTAATTATTCGCTAGGGATCATGTACTGTTGGATTCAAAACACCGGCACACCCTGGCCTCTCGCCCTTCTGCTCCACTTGGTAACCTTATTATCACACCGTTACGTTTAACTTGTATTTGTTGTTAGTTAACCTCTGCAGATGTCACTGTGTCTATAGTGATCCAGGTTGAAGCTCTCTCCACAGCTCTGATGCAAACATGAGTGTGTGTGCCTGCGTGTGCATGTTTGTATGTTCCTTGGGGAGAATATTAGTGTCTATGGTGTGTGTGTGCGTGAGATACTCTTATTGTAAAGATACAAATTAAGGATCACACAGAGCTCAAACCTAAACTCTGCATGTTTTTTCCTTCAAGACTTCTGGGGATTCTGAGCCCTGATTAGAGCGAAGTGGGGGTATGAGTGGGGCGTGGTAATTGCAATCCGCTTTTTCCTGAGTCCTGTGAACCAAGACTAAAATTGAAAAATTGGAACAACTGTCAGATGTTGTCAACCTAATACAGCATATGCTAATCTGTAGGCCTTGTGGGTTTTTTGACTGTGAATGAGGTCTCTGTATTTTTGCTTTTCTTTTTTGATAAGAATAGGAAGGCTCTCCTCCCTAGGCCCTGTGTAGATTAGTTTTGGCTTTTGATCAGCACCGTTCCAGAGCTGTCTACACTGTGGGCTACAGTGTGGTGTGTTTGCAGTGCAGGTCAGCAGCAGTGCACTATGCAGGTTGGACATTGGTTTCCTGGCACGGCCAGTGATTTAGCATGGCTCCTGTTATGCAATGCTGCCTGAATTACTGCTGCACAAATGACTTCGTATGAATTGATTAACTCTGAGGCTTTACTGTACATAATAGGACTAGAAGTACATCAAGCCATAAGTGGAGCCATGCCCTAATCAATGGCTGGAAGTAGTTAACGTGCAAAGGAAACATTGTGGAATTGATGTGCTAAATGGTATAGGCCCAATACAATATGATATGTTGATGTTACATATTTGACTTCACATTGCAACATCTTCCTGCTGTGAGAATATGCTAAGGGATGCCTACATTTGTCCCATTCACTCCAACAGTTGGTTTCTGTTAGATTTAGCTCATTGAGCAGCAGTACCTGTGTATTTGACGCTGTCACTCTCTCTCTGACTGAGCCAGCTCTCTGTCAGATGGGCTCCTCAGTGGAGAGATCCAGTGTTTCTCCTCTTTAGTATTCTCCTTCAACATAGCTTGGGACTCCTAACAGCCACAGCTTTCCCCTGTAGTCAGCACCTGCAGGCGACTAGTACCGGATGTTCTTTAAACGCTTACATGGTCCTGCAGAACATGAGAGTTAAGGTAGCACTTCCTCTTCTATGAGATTTGAATGGATTAGAACCTCTCTTGTTAATCCACAGTCGGTCGAGGGGTTAATTAAAAGAGCTCATCTTTTCCAGAGCACATCTTCTTGTGTGGTAGAGAAGCAATTAGTATGTGACAGCAGCAGGGCAGATTTTTGGCGGGTGTGAGGGGATATTAATGAGGCTTTCACCTTGAGATCTGTGTTAGTGGGGAAAGAAAAGGGTGTCTCACTGAGCTTCTGCTGCATCAGGCTTTCTAAATGACACTGATTGTCATACAAATGCTATTACTCTGTTATTATTCTAGAAACACAGTGTTTGTTGTATTCCCTTCTATTTGTTGGCAGTGAGGGATCATCATGTTTTGTACTGAATCACTTTATTATAATGTAGGTCATGGTTATTGAGTGTGCTCTCTCCTGCTCTCATGTTCCTGGTTACAGGCTTAGGCTACAAAATATGGCAATGTGAGACTAGGCTTACTGTAGCTGGTTTGACTGGGCTTACTCTAGCCATTTGGTTTGGTGGTGTTTGGATGGTAGACGGGAGCTCATGGTAACTTATATATGTTCACTTAGTGAGTTCCTGACCTTTCCCATACTGAGGCTTCTTAACTGTCACTACAGCTCCTCTCCCATCAGATCAACCCAGCCAACCTTCCAGCAATACATAACCATGATTTAGAGGCCTGTCATTTTATGCCTGTGTTATCTAATATGATTAATGCAGTTGTTTCATCATCAGATTCTTTATTTAGTACAGTATATGCTGAGTAGTAACGTAGTTATAAGTATATGAGTTGACAGGTCTGTAGATAGAAGACAGGAAAGGTGCTTTTTGGAGAGAGGGTTACCATTACCTACCCGTGAACATTCACTCTTTAGTATAGTGTGTTGTCTGTACCTCAGATTGCAGGTAAGCCTTACATAGTGAAAGATATGTTATATTCTCAATTAGCATGTTTGATGTAGCTGGAAATGGAAAACATGAATAGTCCAGATGTTGATGTTGAGCAGCAGTTGAAATACTTTCTGCTTCCACTGTGATTAGTTGGCCTAGACAAGCTGTGATGTCTCAGTCATTTCTACATTTAATGTGCGATTACTGTGTAATGGACGTCAGTTAGCCTAGCCATAAAGAGCGTTGGGCCTCAATCGATAGGTTGCTGATTCGAATTGCTGACAAGGTGAAAAATACATTGATGTGCCCTTGAGCAAGGCACTTAACCCTAGTTGCTCAGGATAAGAGTGTCTGCTAAATGTCTAAAATGAAAATATACGATTATTCTCAGTATGTTGTTACTACAGATGTAGGATCTTAATTTGATCATTATGTTGTTGCTGAAAATGTTCTTGCACGGCAGATAATGCAAACTTATAATGTATTCCAGTTTTAAAAAGGCGTATAAAGTTTGTTATTTGTCATTTAAAACGTCAGATTTGAAAAACTTAGCAACCCCTACAAAATATGTACATGAATTATAATTCACAATAATTCACGGGGCGCAACTTTGACAGGGGACTGAGGGGACATTCTGAAATTGCATTCCCCCCAGTTTTATCATTGGACTGTAATACAAAACAAGGCAACGGTGTGCTGTAGGACCATGCGGACGACACCGAACGGTCGGGTAGTCTGTTTGGAGTGTTTATCCGGCTAGATAAAAAAAAAAGTCCCCCCAACTTTTAAAACAAAAGCGCCTCTGTTTATCCATATCGGGTGAACCGTTTAGACATTTTTGTACATAGTCCCACCATTTTGTACATAGTCCCACCATTGTGTCATTTTGGAGTTACATTTATTCTAAATAAGAATAGAATATGTTTCTAAACACTTCTACATTAATGTGGATGCTGTGGTGTTATTTGCGTATTGCATCCTGATTGGCCATATGAGGGCTTGTGGGAATTTAGGGGTTCATGAGGAAAACATCGCTCTCTATCATGTAGCTTATAATGTGAAGCAATGTCAAGTTTGCAATAAATTTGTCTCCATAATAACCCTGAACCCAATTAGTCGCTTGGTCAATTGTTTGGTCAACAGGTTGGTTGGCCGAGACTTTTGTAGTCGAGAGTAGCAAATATATACAGTATAAGTAAAAAATGTAGACACACCTACTCATTCAAGGGTTTTTCGTCCTTTTTACTATTTTCTACATTGTAGAATAATAGTGAATACATCAAAACTATGAAATAGCATATATGGAATCATGTAGTAACCAAAAAAGTGTTAAACAAATCAAAACATATTTTATATTTGAGATTCTTCAAAGTTGCCACCCTTTGCCTTGATGACAGCTTTGCACACTCTTGGCATTCTTCATGAGGTAGTCACCTGGAATGCATTTCAATTAACCTGTTAGAGCTCTAGGGGCGCTATTTCATTTTTGGATAAAAAACGTTCCCGTTTTAAGCGCGATATTTTGTCACGAAAAGATGCTCGACTATGCATATTCTTGACAGTTTTGGAAAGAAAACACTCTGAAGTTTCAGAATCTGCAAAGATTTTGTCTGTAAGTGCCCCAGAACTCATTCTACAGGCGAAACCAAGATGATGCATCACCCAGGAATTAGCAGAATTTCTGAAGCTCTGTTTTCCATTCTCTCCTTATATGGCTGTGATTGCGCAACGAATGAGCCTACACTTTCTGTCGTTCGCCCAAGGTCTTAGCAGCATTGTGACGTATTTGTAGGCATATCATTGGAAGATTGGCCATAAGAGACTACATTTCCCAGGTGTCCGCCTGGTGTCCTGCGTCGAATTCGGTGCGCAATTGCCAGCTGCTTCCACTTTACCATTTGATTCAGGGGAGAAAGCATGTGTCCAAGAACGATGTATCAATGAAGAGATATGTGAAAAACACCTTGATGATTGATTCTAAACAACGTTTGCCATGTTTTCAGTCGATATTATGGAGTTAATTTGGAAAAAAGTTTGCGTTTTGAGGACTGAATTTATGGATTTTTTTTGGTGGCCAAATGTGATGTATAAAACGGAGCTATTTCTAATACACAAGGAATCTTTTTGGAAAAACTGAGCATCTGCTATCTAACTGAGAGTATCCTCATTGAAAACATCAGAAGTTCTTCAAAGGTAAATGATTTTATTTGAAGGCTTTTATGTTTTTGTTAATGTTGCGTGCTGGATGCTAACGCTAATGCTAACGATAAATGCTAACGCGAAATGCTAACTCTAGCTAGCTACTTTTACACAAATTATTGTTTTCCTATGGTTGAGAAGCATATTTTGAAAATCTGAGATGACAGTGTTGTTTACAAAAGGCTAAGCTTGAGAGATGGCATATTTATTTCATTTCATTTGCGATTTTCATAAATAGTTAACGTTGTGTTATGCTAATGAGCTTGCTGATAGATTTACACAATCCTGGATACAGGGTATTTTTCATAGCTAAACGTGACGCAGAAAACGGAGCGATTTGTCCTAAACAAATAATCTTTCAGGAAAAACTGAACATTTGCTATCTGAGAGTCTCCTCATTGAAAACATCTGAAGTTCTTCAAAGGTAAATGATTTTTTTGAATGCTTTTCTGTTTTTTTGTGTAAATGTTGCCAGCTGAATGTTAATGCTAAATGCTACGTTAGCCATCAATACTGTTACACAAATGCTTGTTTTGCAATGGTTGAGAAGCATATTTTGAAAATCTGAGATGACAGTGTTGTTAACAAAAGGCTAAGCTTGAGAGCTAGCATATTTATTTCATTTCATTTGCGATTTTCATGAATAGTTAACGTTGCGTTATGGTAATGAGCTTGAGTCTGTATTCACGAACCCGGATCCGGGATGGGGAGATCAGAAAGGTTAACAGGTGTGCCTAGTTAAAAGTTAATTGGTGGAATTTCTTTCCTTCTTAATGCGTTTGAGCTAATCAGTTGTGTTGTGACAAGGTAGGGGTAGTATATAGAAGATTAGAGTTCGACTGATTAATCGGAATGGCCGATTTTGGAATGCCGATTTTGGCTATTTAAAAAAAAAAAATACACCTGTATTTAATCTTTATTTAACTAGGCAAGTCAGTTAAGAACAAATTCTTATTTTCAACGACGGCCTAGGAACGGTGGGTTAACTGCCTTGTTCAGGGGCAGAGTGACAGATTTTTACCTTGTCAGCTCAGGGATTCAATCTTGCAACCTTATGGTTAACTAGTCCAACGCTCTATCCACCTGCCCCACGAGGAGCCCGCCTGTTACGCGAATGCAGTAAGAAGCCAAGGTAAGTTGCTAGCTAGCATTAAACTTAATCAATCATAATCACTAGTCATAACTACACATGGTTGATGATATTACTAGTTTATCTAGCGTGTCCTGCGCTGCATATAATCGATGCAGTGCGCATTTGCGAAAAAGGACTGTCGTTGCTCCAACGTGTACCTAACCATAAACAACAATGCCTTTCTTAAAATCAATACACAGAAGTATATATTTTTAAACCTGCATATTTAGCTAAAATAAATCCAGGTTAGCAGGCAATTATTTACCAGGTGAAATCGTGTCACTTCTCTTGCGTTCATTGCACGCAGAGTCTGGGTATATGCAACAATTTGGGCCACCTGGCTCATTGCGAACTAATTTGCCAGAATTTTACGTAATTATGACATAACATTGAAGGTTGTGCAATGTAACAGGAATATTTAGACTGATGGATGCCACCCATTAGATAAAATACGTAACGTTTCCGTATTTCACTGAAAGAGTAAACATCTTGTTTTCGAGATGATAGTTTCCGGATTCGACCATATTAATGACCTAAGGCTCGCATGTCTGTGTGTTATTATGTTATAATTAAGTCTATGATTTGATAGAGCAGTCTGACTGAGCAATGGTAGGCACTAGCAGGCTCATAAGCATTCATTCAAACAGCACTTTCGTGCATTTTGCCAGCAGCTCTGCTGTTTATGACTTCAAGCCTATCAACTCCCGAGATTAGGCTGGTGTAACAATGTGATGTGAAATGGCTAGCTAGTTAGCGGGGTGCGCGCTAATAGCGTTTCAAATGTCACTCGCTCTGAGACTTGAAGTAGTTGTTCCCCTTGCTCTGCATGGGTAACGCTGCTTCGAGGGTGGCTGTTGTCGTTGTGTTCCTGGTTCGAGCCCAGGTAGGAGCGAGGAGAGGTACGGAAGGTATACTGTTACACTGGCAATATTAAAGTTCTTATAAGAACACCCAATAGTCAAAGGTATATGAAATACAAATGGTATAGAGAGAAATAGTCCTATAATTCCTATAATAACTACAACCTAAAACTTCTTACCTGGGAATATTGAAGACTCATGTTAAAAGGAACCACCAGCTTTCATATGTTCTCATGTTCTGAGCAAGGAACTTAAACGTTAGCTTTCTTACATGGCACATATTGTACTTTTACTTTCTTCTCCAACACTTTGTTTTTGCATTATTTAAACCAAATTAACATGTTTCATTATTTATTTGAGGCTAAATTGATTTTATTGATGTGTTATATTAAGTTAAAATAAGTTTTCATTCATTATTGCTGTAATTGTCATTATTACAAATACATTTTTAAAAAATTGTCTGATTAATCGGTATCGGCTTTTTTGTCCTCCAATAATCGGTATTGGCATTGAAAAATCATAATCGGTCGACTTCTACAGAAAATTGCCCTATTTGGTAAAAGACCAAGTCCATATGTGACTCATATGTGATTCCGTCTTATGTAGTAATATTTGAAATTGTGTTTTTTACATTGGATAAAAGTAGTGATTCAGAGATATAAAATGGTATATCATACACTGCATTTTTGAGGAACAATGGGAAGTAATTCTGCTTTGAAAGTTGATAAACTTGTAAACTCACTTTTGAGAAAATGGCCTTTGAATGTTTTGCTATTGTCACAATGTTCGTAATAATGGTTGGACCAAGGTGCAGCGTACGTAGAGTTCCAAATGTTTATTAATGAAGTGGAACTTGAGCAAAGACAAAACTATAAACAATAAACTAACAAACAACGAACCGTGACTACAACACTAACTCAAAACATAAACAGTATCCCATAACCCACAGGTGGAAAAAATGCTACGTATGATCCCCAGGCGTCCCGGGTGGCGCAGTGGTTAAGGGCGCTGTACTGCAGCGCCAGCTGTGCCACCAGAGACTCTGGTCTCTGGCTCTGTCGTAACCGGCCGCGACCGGGAGGTCCATGGGGCGACGCACAATTGGCCTAGTGTCGTCCGGGTTAGGGAGGGGTTGGCCGGTAGGGATATCCTTGTCTCATCGCGCACCAGCGACTCCTGTGGCGGGCCGGGCGCAGTGCGCGCTAACCAAGGTTGCCAGGTGCACTGTGTTTCCTCCGACACATTGGTGCGGCTGGCTTCCGGGTTGGATGCGCGCTGTGTTAAGAAGCAGTGCGGCTTGGTTGGGTTGTGTATCGGAGGACGCATGACTTTCAATCTTCGTCTCTCCCGAGCCCGTACGGGAGTTGTAGCGATGAGACAAGATAGTAGCTACTAAAAAACAATTGGATACCACAAAATTAGGGAGAAAACGGGGTAAAATTAAAAAAAATAATAATAAAAAAGTATGATCCCCATTTAGAGACAACGATAGCCATTTCCTCTAATTGGGAATCATACCAAAACCCCAACATAGAAAAAACAACCTAGAACCCCACATAGAAAATATAAACTAGACTAACCCCCCTAGTTACGCCCTGACCTACTCTACCATAGAAAATAAAGGCTTTCTATGGTCAGGACGTGACAGGTATCTAGTGAAGAGCACTTCTTTGTCTACACCCATTCAGCATCGTTCACACCCTCTTAAGCTTTAGCCACACCTATCTCGTTTCGGTCCCGGAGCGTTCAGAGCACTCACTTGCCGCTCTGGCCAATGATTTGTTTACTTCTGGATAACATAAAAACAGCCTAACCAGCTCTGCTGGCAACACTTTCATTATGCTTTTTTGCCAACGTTTACTGACACCTGCCATGTTCAACGGGTGTTGTACACTTTAGCTTAAGAGATGTAGCTAGCTAGGGTAAACAACGTGTAAGATCACACATGTCTCGTAACGTTAGCTAATGAGTCATCTAGCTAACGTTAGCTAGTTAAACAACAATGAACATAGTGCCAAATCATGCCGTTACTACCCTGCATGAATCTGCTGGGAGCTAACCAACCAGATTCAATGTTAGCTAGCTAACATTAGGCTCTAACTAACAGAGCAAACGGTTCTGGGATACGAATAATAACGTCATACACATAACGTTAGGTAGGGAGCCAGCCAGCTAACGTTAGCTAGCTAGCTAATAGTACACTTTAGCTTGAAATGAAAACATTTGAAATGTGTAATATCTGAAAATGTAGGTAGCTAACGCAACTATCTTACCCGTATGATGGACGCTTCTCCCTGTCACGGATGTCATTCCACGGTTGCCCTTAATTTGAAGATGTAATCTAGAGACAGGTGTTTTCCATCTCTTTAGCTATCATTTCAATGATTTCAAAACTCGATCCTCCAGAAAGTGGAGAGAAACATTTATGCAGCTCCACTACACGATACATACAAAAAAAGCAGCTTTCGACAGGAATACCAACACAGACTGACCAGGTCAAATAGACAGAAGCCCTCTATATGGCAGACCAATCCGACGTCCTCTCTCGGCATGTCTAGCCCACTCATTATCTCAGCCAATCATGGCTAGTGGGAAGGTTGCTGTTTTTTTCTGTGGCTTAACCAACAATTTGTATTGTAACTATGATATTAGTATTTACAGATGGCATACTGCAGGTAGCCTAGTGGTTAGAGTGTTGGACTAGTAACCAAAAGGTTGCAAGATCTAATCCCCGAGCTGACAAGTTAAAAATCTGTCGTTCAAGGCAGTCAACCCAGTTTTCCTAGGCCGTCATTGAAAATAAGAATTTATTCTTAACTGACTTGCTTAGTTAATAACCTCTCTGGGATAGGCGGGACGCAAATGTCCCACTTGGCCAATTGCCAGGGAAAATGCAGAGTGCCAAATTCAAATAAAATACTATAAAATGTAAACTTTCATTACAACACACATGTAAGATACCAAATTAAAGCTACACTCGTTGTGAATCCAGCCAACATGTCAGATTTCAAAAAGGCTTTTCGGTGAAAGCATAAGAAGCTATTATCTGATGATAGCACAACAGTAAACAAAGAGAATAGCATATTTCAACCCTGCAGCCACCACACAAAACACAGAAATAAAATATAAAACATGCCTTACCTTTGACGAGCTTCTTTTGTTGGCACTCCAATATGTCCCATAAACATCACAAATGGTCCTTTTGTTCGATTAATTCTGTCGATATATATCCAAAATGTCTATTTATTTGGTGAGTTTGATCCAGAAAAAAACAGCTTCCAATTTGCGCAACGTCACTACAAAATATCTCAAAAGTTACCTGTAAACTTTGCCAAAACATTTCAAACTACTTTTGTAATACAACTTTAGGTATTTTCAAACGTTAATAAATCAATAAAATTGAAGACGGGTCTATCTGTTTTCAAAACAGGAGGATCACAAACCAACGCTATTTTTTTAGTCTTGCGCAACTCTCAAACAGTACACATAACATTATCCTGATCCAAGATGGCCTTACTTCTTCATTACAAAGGAAGAACCTCATCCAATTTCCAAAGACTGGTGACATCCAGTGGAAGCGGTAGGAACTGCAAACAAGTGCCCTAGAAATCTTGTTTCCCAATTAAACCTCATTGAATAGACAGTGACCTAAAAAAAAAAAAAAATCTGAATGGTTAGTCCTCTGGGTTTTGCCTGCTACATAAGTTCTGTTATGGATATTCGAGCGGTGGAAATCTGTCCTTTGGTCTGATGAGTCCAAATTTGAGA
This sequence comes from Oncorhynchus mykiss, assembly GCF_013265735.2. Classification (NCBI taxonomy): domain Eukaryota; kingdom Metazoa; phylum Chordata; class Actinopteri; order Salmoniformes; family Salmonidae; genus Oncorhynchus; species Oncorhynchus mykiss. Next base: position 43,873,629 of record NC_048583.1, on the reverse strand, counting down.
TTTTGGGTTCCAAACGCCGTGTCTTTGTGAGACGCAGAGTAGGTGAACGGATGATCTCCGCATGTGTGGTTCCCACTGTGAAGCGTGGAGGAGGAGGTTTGATGGTGTGTTTTTTGTTGCTGGTGACACTGTCAGTGATTTGTTTAGAATTCAAGGCACACTTAACCAGCATGGCTACCTCACTGCATTCTGCAGTGATACACCATCCCATCTGGTTTGCGCTTAGTGGGACAATGACCCAAAACACACCTTCAGGCGGTGTAAGGGCTATTTGACCAAGAAGGAGAGTGATGGAGTGCTGCATCAGATGACCTGGCTTCCACAATCACCTGACCTCAACCCAATTGAGATGGTTTGGGATGAGTTGGACCGCAGAGTGAAGGCAATGCAGCTAACAAGTGCTCAGCATATGTGGGAACTCCTTCAAGACTGTTGGAAAAGCACTCATGAAGCTGGATGAGAGAATGCCAAGCGTGTGCAAAGCTGTCATCAAGGCAAAGGGTGGGTACTTTGAAGAATCTCAAATGTAAAATGATTTGTTCAAGGCACACTTTGATTTGTTTTAACAATTTTTTGTTATTATATCATAGTTTTGATGTCTTCACTATTATTCTACAATGTAGAAAATGGTAAGTGTGTCCAAACGTTTGACTGGAGTACCAGTCAAAAGTTGACACACTTACTATTTTCTACATTGTGGTTTGTTCTAAGATAACTTTAATACGCTAGTGTACGCTTAAGATCACCTATCTAGCTATGGTTCAGCTAAACGTCAGCAGAAATTATTTTGTTTAGCTAGATAGATTGCTCACTAATGTTACCTAGCTGTGTAAATTATGTTATAATATGAATTACACTGTATGATAACACTACTGTACTTTTATATTTGTATGGGAGGGGTAAACATGCATTATTAATATGCTAACGTTACTTGATCATGAAGCATGTTGCTAGTTAGCTAGCTAGCAGGAGTTGGATGTGTATTGTTAGCTAATTTAATGTGTACGGACGAGAAAGTAAACCCTTTAACTGTCTGCTCATGCTTGTGAATTGTTGCATTATTCAAGAGTAGTATGGCTTGGTTGCATTATCCGTAGAAAAGTTGCTTGGATTCTTAAATAGTTTGTGCTTACTGGATACTTTGATATTTATGGTTAATTTGAGCTGGGGACCAAGAATGTTGCATAGCCAGCAACAATGAAAAGTAAGGCAAGGATGTAATGAAGAAATCCCTTTCACCACTCAGCTCCTCAGACTCTCCATCTCTCGTAGTGGGAATAGGGCCTTAGCCCCAAGTATCTCTGTGTCCTGGCCCACAGTGTGAGAGGATTCTGGATGGCTTCAGACATCACAGGTCTGTGCCATATTGACACCTCTGGAGAGGGAATCTGGCAGGTCACTGTCAACTGACCTTGCTGCTATACTGCAGTTTGTCACTAGAGCCACTCAGTCTCATTTATCTCTCTCTCCCTCTCCCTCCCTACTTCTCTCACACACTCATGCACTTCGTGCAAGAGCTCTCACACACAGGGACATAGGATAGATGTTGTTGCTTTGTGTACTTTGTTTGAAACGAATATGATATGTACATGGCTTAAGCGTTGTCTAGGGCTGTTGTTAAGTCCCTGTTGTACTGAGACCTACAGTGTCCAGTGTGGGAGAAGTAAATGGTTATTTTGGCTGTGTTCCAGAATGGACTGGTACTGGCACACACAGCACAAATCTACCCCCATACAGCACCAGCACAGAGCCCGGACATGCACCGTCACTGGCTACCCTTACTGACCCAGGCATGTGTGAATGCACTGCTGCTGTATTGAACACTCACCCAATCATCTCTTACACTACCTAACGAAAGGGCAAAATGGAAATAATAGCCTATCATTGAGCTGTTATTTGGTTTAACTGCTTGCATTTTCACTAGATTCTCCCAGACACTACATTTCCCAGACATACATTCTCTCATAGTGAGCATTCTCTGCTCCTAATTGGCTCTGACATTGATTAGTGTAGCATTCAAACTATGCTAGGCTACTCGCTACTGTAGATTTAGCCTGAGAGCGAGCTCCCCATTGTTTTTGATGCTGAATCACTGTCATCTTAGGGTGCGCTGAGGGTGCGCTGATTTTATTAGGATCTCTTTTAGTCCTAATTTGGACTAATCTTCCAAGAGTCCTTAAACATTAAAATACAATTTATAATACAATTTATAATACAATCACATTTTCACATATAACACACTGTTACACACATCAGACATAATACACTGAAATATTGACCAGATAAATACTGTAACAGTCTGAGAAGATAGGTTGAATCCATCATCTACCATAGTCCTGCACAACCTTTCAATTTATTATATTTAAATGGTTCGAAAGTATTGTTTGAATTAATATATTGAAAGGTTTCTGTTTTGCTCAGATAAATTATTACATTTCTTTATTGCTCTGACTCGAAACGTTCTTTAGCCTATTTCTCTTTTCTGTCTGGATAACACATATATAGATGGTGGACAATCTATTCCTAGTATTTACTGAGTGTCTGTCTCTTACCAACTGAATACTGTTGTGAATGGAGTTTGGCCATTTTAAATGGTGTACATTGTGAAATAAAATAAGCATGTTTTATTCAATTATCTTGTTGATTAATGACCATCCTAGAGCATTGTGCATGACTACAACAGAATAGTCATATCTCCACCTTAAAACAGTCCTTGCTGCTTTGTTCTGTGCAATCTGCATCCTCCTAATTTCACCCGCTGATGCATTTCCCCAGACCACAGAACAGTAGTTCACCTGATGCTTGGGTTGTTTGCTTAAGAATCTTTCCCAGTAAATAGTTAGCTATCCTTCTGATCGTGCATGCGGTTTTAATATATATATATTTTTTACATGCAGTGCATTCGGAAAGTATTCCGATCCCTTGACATTTTCTACATTTTGTTATGTTACAGCCTTATTCTAAAATGTATTAAAAAAATGTTTTCCCTACACACAATACCCCATAATGACAAAGTTAAAAAAAGGTTTATATACATTTTTGCAAATGCATAAAACACCCCACTCCTAAAACCAAGTTTAAAACTAGGCGTGTGTCGCATGACACTACTTCACAGGATAGCCATTTAAAAAAAAAATCTAAATGCGTTTTTTTGGCAGAAATGCTTTCTGCAACATGTGAACTTTCATGTGCCTCAATAACAAACTTGTATACAGTCTGTAAAAACAAATACAATTGTTAAATTACAAGCCTAGTTGGTTTAGCCACAGAAAAAGACATCACATTGGCTGAGATAATGAGTGGGCTGGGCATGCCGAGAGATGAGTTTTGATTGGTCTGCCATGTAGCACGCTTCTGTCTATAACATGAGCTGGTCAGTATGTGTAGGTAATCCTTTATAACGTGGCTTTTTTTTAAGATATCGTGTAGTAGAACTGCATAAGTGTTGCTCTCTACTTTCTGGAGGACCGAGTTTTGAAATCAGTGAAATTAGAGTATGATAGCTAAGGAGATGGACCTTTAGTCTTGAAATCTTTGGTTGTTTAGTACATGGCCTCACATGTGAATCGTTACAGAGATGGGTGGGGCTAAGGCTTTAGAGGGTGTGAACAAAGCTGAATGTAGTGTAGACAAAGAAAAGCTCTCCAGTAGGTGTATCAAAACATTCAAGGGACATTTTCTCAAAGTGGGGTTACAAGTTTATCAACTTTCAAAGCATAATTACTTTCTTGTTGTTAGTCAACTGTAGTGTATGATATACCATATTCTAGCTCTGAGTCTCTACTTTTATCCAATGTAAAAAACACAATTTCAAATGTTGCTTCAAAAGACCGAATCGAGCCAGTCGGTCACATTTACATAAGTATTCAGACCCTTTACTCAGTACTTTGTTGAAGCTACCCCGATTGCTCAATTTGGCCGGGCGGCCAGCTCTAGGAAGAGTCTTGGTGGTTCCAAACTTCTTCCATTTAAGAATGATGGAGGCCACAATGTTCTTGGGGACCTTCAAAACTGCAGCCATGTTTTGGTACCCTTCCCCAGATCTGTGCCTCAACACAATCCTGTCTCGGAGCTCTAAGGACAATTCGATCTCAAGGCTTGGTTTTTGCTCTGACATGCACTGTCAACTGTGGGACCTTATATAGACCTTTCCAAATCATGCTAAATTTTGAGTCGCATCATAGTAAAGGGTCTGAATACTTATGTAAATAAGGTATTTCTGTTTTTCTGTTTAATACGTATGCAAAAATGTCCAAAAAACAGTTTTTGCTTTTTGCTTTGTCATTATGCTGTATGTTTGTAGATTGATGAGGAAAAACAATGATTTAATACATTTTAGAATAAGGCTGTAATGTAACAAAATGTGGAAAAAGTCAAGATGTCTGAATACTTTCTGAATGCAGTGTAGATTAGTTATTTGAGATGGCCATGATACGCAGGAGTCTAGCTGCACCCCTAGCAGTTTGATTTCTGCCACTTCCTCAATTTGTACTTCACCCCATACTTAATTGTTGTGTTGTGTTGACCTTTTCCTGGTGGAACAGACCAACATAACCTTTGTTTTCTTGGCGTTCAAAACAAGTTCGTTCTGGAAAACCCACTCCCTGATACTTCCCAGATCTACTTGTAGAGCTTGCTGTACCTGTTGAACCGATTGTCTTGCTTTATAAATTGTTGTATCATCTGCAAGTATAGTAGCTTGAGTTTCAGATAAGGTATAAGGAAGGTCGTTAGTAAAGAAGTGGCCCAAGGCAGCTGCCCTTCCACAGTTTAGAGCATGAGGGGAAGAAAACAACCCATTTATATGTCAGTTAGATATGACTGTACCCAATTCAATGCTGCCTTCTTAAACCCATAATGCAGTAATTTTGTCAAAATTATTTCATGATACACTAAACCAAATGCTGCAATGAAATCTAAAAATGGTAACCCACAAACCTGCCATTATCCATAGCATTGAGTCACTGGTCAATCATATCAACCAATGCAGTGGTAGTGGAATGGTTTTTGCTATAAGCATGCTGATTGGCTGTGATCAGATCATTTTTTTTCATATATTCCCATATTTTTCTGCACACAATACCCTCAAATATCGTACTGAGTGAACCGAGTAGACCAATTGGTCGACTATTGGCAGGAGTAATGGGTTCTTTGCTGTCTTTCAGAATTGGACACAGGTTAGCATGCTTCCATACATTTGGAAATGTTCCCTTTTCCAGTGACCAAATACATATGTATTTCAGTGGAGCTGCAATCTGAGTAGCATAATAAAGTAAAAAATTGTCCATAAGATCATAACCTGTAGATTTAGCATTGGGTGATGACTTCAATAGGTTTAACTTCTTATGGCTGCAGGGGCAGTATTGAGTCGCTTGGATGAAAGGTGCCCAGAGTAAATGGCCTGCTCCTCAGTCTCAGTTGCTAATATATGCATATAATTATTAGTATTGGATAGAACACACTCTGAAGTGTCTAAAACTGTTTGAATGATGTCTGTGAGTATAACAGAACTCATACCGCAGGCAAAAACCTGAGAAGAAATCCAAACAGGAAGTGAGAAATCTGAGGTTGGTCGATTTTCAACCCAAGCCCTATTGAATTCACAGTGGGATATGGATGAAGTTGCACTTCCTAGGGCTTCCACTAGATGTCAACCGTCTTTAGAAACTTGAATGAAGCTTCTACTGTGTTGTGGGCCTGAATAAGAGCTGAATGAGTCAGGTTACTGGCAGAGAGCCATTTCCTGGTCACGCGCATTCCACATGATATCGACCTGTGTTCCATTGCTTCTCTAGACACAAAGGAATTCTCCGGTTGGAACTTTATTGAAGATTTATGGTAACAACACCATAAAGATTATTTCTATACTTAGTTTGAAATGTTTCTTCAACCTGTAATATAACTTTTAGAAGTTTTTGTCTGAAGTTATGCGGGACCTGCACGAGCGTTTGGATATGTGTACCTAACGCACTAACAAAAGTAGCTACTTGGACATAAATAATGGACATTATCGAACAAATCAAGCATTTATTGTGGAACTAGGATTCCTGGGAGTGCATTCTGATGAAGATCATCAAAGGTAAGGGAATATTTATAATGTTATTTCTGGTTTCTGTTGACTCCAACATGGCAGAAAATGTTTTTTTTCTGAGCGCCGTCTCAGATTATTGCATGGTTTGCTTTTTCCGTTAAGTTTTAAAAAAATCTGACACAGTGGTAGCATTAACTTCTTAAGGTATAGGGGGCAGCATTTTCACTTTTGGATAAATAGCGTGCCCAATTTCAACTTCCCGCTACTCATGCCAATAATATAATGTATGCATATTATTAGTATATTTGGATAGAAAACACTCTGAAGTTTCTAAAACTGTTTGAATCATGTCTGTGAGTATAACAGAACTTATGTAGCAGGCAAAACCCCGAGGACTAACCGTTCAGATATTTTTTTTGAGGTCTCTGTCTGTTCAGTGAGTTCTCATTGGGAAACGATATTTCTTAGGCACTTGTTTTCAGTTCCTACCTTCTTCCACTGGATGTCACCAGTCTTTGGAATTTGGTTGAGGTTATTCCTTTGTGCAACTGGGTAGGAACTGGGTAAAACTGTTGAGAGTTGCGCAAGACTTGAAGTCGCGTTGGTTTTCTTCCTGTATTGAACACAGATAGACCCGTCTTCAATTTGATCGATTATTAACGTTTAAAAATACCTAAAGTTGTATTACATAAGTAGTTTGAAATGTTTTGGCAAAGTTTACAGGCAACTTTTGAGATATTTTGTAGTGACGTTGCGCAAATTGGAAGCAGTTTTTTTTCTGGATCAAATGCGCCAAATACATTGACATTTTGGATATATATGGACAGAATTAATCGAACAAAAGGACCAATTGTGATGTTTATGGGACATATTGGAGTGCCAACAAAAGAAGCTCGTCAAAGGTAAGGCATGGTTTATATTTTATTTCTGCGTTTTGTGTAGTGCCTGCATGGTTGAAATATGCTATTCTCTTTGTTTACTGTTGTGCTATCATCAGATAATAGCTTCTTATGCTTTCGCCGAAAAGCCTTTTTAAAATCTGACAGGTTGGCTGGATTCACAACGAGTGTAGCTTTAATTTAGTATCTTACATGTGTGAATGAATTAAAATTTGATTTTAAATTTGAATTTGTCGCGCTGCATTTTCCCTGGCTTTTGGCCAAGTGGGACGCAAGCGTCCCCTATCCTAGAGAGATTAAGGAGAGGTATATCTATAATTCCATGTGTATAACTTGTATTATCATCTACATTTATGATTAGTATTTCTGTTGAATCGATGTGGCTATGCAAAATCACTGGATGTTTTTGGAACTAGTGAACGTAACGCGCCAATGTAAACTCAGATTTGTTGATATAAATATGAACTTTATCAAACAAAACATACATGTATTGTGTAACATGAAGTCCTATGAGTGTCATCTGATGAAGATCATCAAAGGTTAGTGATTCATTTTATCTCTATTTGTGCTTTTTGTGACTCCTCTCTTTGGCTGGAAAAATGGCTGTGTTTTTCTGTGGCTTGGTGGTGACCTAACAATCATTTGTGGTGCTTTCGCTGTAAAGCCTATTTGAAATCGGACACTGTGGTGGGACTAACAACAAGATTACCTTTAAAACGGTATAATTTTAATTATGAGATTTCCTTTGTTTTGAATTTGGCGCCCTGCACTGTCACTGGCTGTTGTCATATCATCCTGTTAACGGGATTGCAGCCCTAAGAAGTTATGTCCTCTACTGACACCAATGGCAGACTAAAATAGCTTTTTTTGTGCTCATAATGTGATAATCAATTCATTGGTCAATATTTTGTTTGGAAGAATAAAATAAAAATATTTGTAAAAAAAATAATTGGCAAAAATAATCAGCTTTCAAATCAAATTTTGTTCACATACACATGGTTAGCAAAAATGTTATTGCGAGTGTAGCGAAATGCTTGTCCGACTAGTTCCGGCAGTACAACAATATGAACAAGTAATCTAACAATTCGACAACAACTACCAAATACACACAAATCGAAGTAAATGGATGGAATAAGAGTATATACATATAAATATATGGATGAGCAATGACCGAGCGGCATAGGCAAGATGCAATAGATGGTATAAAATACAGTATATACATATGGGATGAGTAATGCAAAAATATGTCAACATCATTATTAAAGTGGTATTAATAAAGTGAATAGTGATCCATTTGTTAAAGTGGCCAATGAGTTCACTTCTGTATGTTGGCAGCAGCCTCTCTGTGTTAGTGATGGCTGTTTAACAGTCTGATGGCCTTTAGATAGAAGCTATTTTTCAGCCTCTCGTCCCAGCTTTGATGCACCTGTACTGACCTCGCCTTGTGGATGGTAATGGGGTGAACAGCCAGTGGCTCAGGTGGTTGTTGTCCTTGATGATCCTTTTGGCTTTCCTGTGACATCGGGTGCTGTAGGTGTCCTGGAGGGCAGGTAGTTTTCCCCCGGTGATGCGTTGTGCCTCTGGAGAGCCCTGCGGTTGTGGGCGGTGCAGTTGCCGTACCAGACGGTGAAACAGCCCGACAATATGCAGGTTTAAAAATATATGCTTCTGTGTATTGATTTTAAGAAAGGCATTGATGTTTATGGTTAGGTATACATTGGAGCAATGATACGCACCGCATCTATTATATGCAACGCAGGACACGCTAGATAAACTGGTAATATCATCAACCATGTGTAGTTAACTAGTGATTGATTGTTTTTTATAAGATAAGTTTAATGCTAGCTAGCAACTTACCTTGGCTTCTACTGCATTCGCGTAACAGGCAGGCTCCTTGTGGAGTGCAATGTAATCAGGTGGTTAGAGCGTTGGACTAGTTAACTGTAAGGTTGCAAGATTGAATCCCCCGAACTGACAATGTAAACATCTGTCGTTCTACCCCTGAACGAGGCAGTTAACCCACCGTTCCTAGGCTGTCATTGAAAATAAGATTGAGTTCTTAACTGACTTGCCTAGTTAAATAAAGATTAAATAAAGGTGTAAAAAAAAAATAATAATAATAATTTCGGGAAAATCGGTGTCCAAAAATACAGATTTCTGATTATTTTAAGAAAACTTGAAATCGGCCCTAATTAATCGGCAATTCCGATTAATCGGTCGACCTCTTTAAATAATCTTTGTTATGACCATCTTAAAGCAATTCCATATGTTAGTTTAGAATCCCCTCCCCGGCTTAGACAGGAATTTGACAGTCCAGAGGGTTAAAGTGTGCTAGCTTTGTAGCAGCCATCAAGGTCACTGAAGTTAGGAAGTATCAGTCATACAGCTGACTGCTGAGCCCGCTCATCAATAAGAATCGTACTACTGTGGTGTGTGTACCAAGAAGTGACTCGCAGCATCTAGCCTCTGTCATCCTGTCTTGCCTTGCATCTCATCTTTTTAATGGAATGAAAGCCCTGCTGGTTGAGAAAGGCGGAGAGGAGAGTTGGGAGAGAGATGTAAGTGGTAGTTTAGAGACAGGCAGCAGTGAGGGCAAGGAGAGGGAAAGTGCAGCCTAGAGCAGGCTCAGACTGACTGACTGACTGACTGCTGCAGCTCTATAGCCAGGAACAGAGGCAGCCAGGCACCTCATTAGAATGTTTCACATTCCTTTTCAGGCACCAATGCTCTCTCTGCTTCCTCTTCCCTGCTCTTGATACCACAGAGCTAGCTGGGGAAAGTTGATGACCACAGAAGTCTGAGCCTCTCTGTAAAATGGGTCAAGCTGACACTATTAAATATGACCAGTTTTACCACCTTGTCTCATCTGCACCCACTAAAACACAAATAGAACTTGTAAGTACAGTTGTAGTCAGAGGTTTACATACACTTAGCCAAATACATTTAAACTCAGTGTTTCACAACTCCTGATATTTAATCCTAATAATCACCACTTTATTTTAAGAATGTGAAATGTCAGAATAATAGTAGAGAGAATTTATTTATTTCAGCTTTTATTTCTTTCATCACATTCCCAGTGGGTCAGAAGTTGACATACACTCAATTAGTATTTTGTAGCATTGCCTTTAAATTGTTTAACTTGGGTGTAACGTTTTGGGTAGCCTTCCACAAGCTTCCCATAGTAAGTTGGGTGAATTTGGGCCCATTCCTCCAGTCAGAGCTGGTGTAACTGAGTCAGGTTTGTAGGACTCTTTGCTCGCACACGCATTTTCAGTTCTGCTCACAAATTTTCGATAGGATTGAGGTCAGGGCTTTGTGATGGCCACTCCAATAACTTGACTTTGTTGTCATTAAGCCATTTTGCCACAACTTTGGAAGTATGCTTGGGGTCATTGTCCATTTGGAAGACCCATTTGCGACCAAGCTTTAACTTCCTGACTGATGTCTTGAGATGTTGATTCATTATATCCACATAATTTTCCAGTCTCATAATGCCATCTATTTTGTGAAGTGCACCAGTCCCTCCTGCAGCAAAGCACCCCCACAACATGATGCTGCCACCACTGTGCTTCACGGTTGGGATGGTGTTCTTCGGCTTGCAAGCATCCCGTTTTTTCCTCCAAACATAACGATGGTCATTATGGCCAAGCAGTTCTATTTTTGTTTCATCAGACCAGAGGACATTTCTCCAAAAAGTGCCATCTTTGTCCTCATGTGCAGTTGCAAACCATAGTCTGGCTTTTCTATGGCTGTTTTGGAGTAGTGGCTTCTTCCTTGCTGAGCGGCCATTCGGGTTATGTCGATATAGGACTCGTTTTACTGTGGATACAGATACTTTTGTACCTGTTTCCTCCAGCATCTTCACAAGGTCCTTTGCTGTTGTTCTGGGATTGATTTGCAATTTTCGCACCAACATACGTTCATCTCTAGGAGACAGAACGCGTCTCCTTCCTGAGCGGTATGACGGCTGTCTGGTCCGACGGCTGCGTGGTCCCATGGTGTTTATACTTGCAAACTATTGTTTGTACTAGAGGTCGACCGATTATGGTTTTTCAACGCCGATACCAATACCGATTATTGGCGGACCAAAAAGGCCGATACTGAATAATCGGCCGATTTAAAAATAAAAAAAATGTATTTGTAATAATTACAATTACAACAATACTGAATTAACACTTATTTTAACTTAATATAATACATCAATCAAAATCTATTTAGCGTAAAATAAATAATGAAACATGTTCAATTTGGTTTAAATAATGCAAAAACAAAGTGTTGGAGAAGTAAAAGTGCAATATGTGCCATGTAAAAAAGCTAACGTTTGAGTTCCTTGTTCAGAACATGAGAACATATGAAAGTTGGTGGTTCCTTTTAACACGAGACTTCAATATTCCAAGGTAAGAGGTTTTAGGTTGTAGTTAATATAGTATTTATTGGACTATTTCTCTCTATACCATTAATATTTCATATACCTTTGACTATTGGATGTTCTTATAGGCACTATAGTATTGCCAGTCTAACAGTATAGCTTCCGTCCCTCTCCTCGCCCCTCCCTGGGCTCGAACCAGGAACACATCGACAACAGCCACACTCGAAGCAGCGTTACCCATCGCTCCACAAAAGCCGAACAAGGGGAATAACTAACTTACGTCATAATTACTAAACATTCTGGCAAATTAGTTCGCAATGAGCCAGGCTTCACAAACTGTTTTATATACCCTGACTCTGCGTGCAATGAACGCAAGAGAAATGACAGAATTTCACCTGGTTAATATTAGAGGTTGAACGATTAATCGGAATGGCTGATTAATTAGGGCCGATTTCAAGTTTTCATAACAATCGGAAACCGGTATTTTTGGACGCCGATTTAAAAAATAAAAAAAAAATGTACACCTTTATTTAATTTTTATTTAACTAGGCAAGTCAGTTAAGAACAAATTCTCATTTTCAATGACGGCCGAGGAACGGTGGGTTAACTGCCTCGTTCAGGGGCTGAATGACAGATTTTCAACTTGTCAGCTCTGTTCAGGGGTCCAATCTTGCAACCTTACAGTTAACTAGTCCAACGCAATAACGACCTGCCTCTCTCTCGTTGCACTCCACAAGGAGACTGCCTGTTACGCGAATGCAGTAAGCCAAGGCAAGTTACTAGCTAGCATTAAACTTCTCTTATAAAAAACAATCAATCATAATCACTAGTTAACTACACATGGTTGATGATATTACTAGATATTATCTAGCGTGTCCTGCGTTGCATATAATCGGACTGAGCATACAAGCATACAAGTATCTAAGAGCGGTGGTAGGCAGAAGCAGGCGCGTAAACATTCATTCAAACAGCACTTTTGTGCGTTTTGCCAGCAGCTCTTCGTTGTGCGTCAAGCATTGCGCTGTTTATGACTTCAAGCCTATCAACTCCCGAGATGAGGCTGGTGTAACCGGAGTGAAATGGCTAGCTAGTTAGCGTGCGCTAATAGCGTTTCAAACGTCACTTGCTCTGAGCCTTCTAGTAGTGTTCCCCTTGCTCTGTATGGGTAACACTGCTTTGATGGTGGCTGTTGTCGTTGTGTTGCTGGTTCGAGCCCAGGGAGGAGCGAGGAGAGGGACGGAAGCTATACTGTTACACTGGCAATACTAAAGTGCCTGTAAGAACATCCAATAGTCAAAGGTTAACTTCTTGACGCTACCCTTCCCGTTAGCGGGATCATTTTAATCAGCAACCGCTGAATAGCATAGCGCCACAGTCAAATAATATTACAAAAAAATATTAATATTCATGAAATCACAAGTGCAATATTGCAAAACACAGCTTAGCCTTTTGTTAACCCACCTGTCGTCTCAGATTTTGAAATTATGCTTTACAGCGAAAGCATTCCAAGCGTTTGTGTAAGTTTACCGATAGCATTACATAACATTATGTACACTAAGCATTAAGTAGCTAGGTCACGAAAATCAGAAAAGCAATCAAATTAATTGTTTACCTTTGATGATCTTCGGATGTTTTCACTCAAGAGACTCCCAGTTACACAACAAATGTTCCCTTTGTTCCATAAAGATTATTTTATACCCAAAATACCTCAGTTTGTTTGTCACGTTATGTTCAGAAATCCACAGGAAAGAGCGGTCACGACAAATAATATCCATAATGTCCACAGAAACATGTCAAACGTTTTTTATAATCAATCCTCAGGTTGTTTAATATATCAACTGGGTGTGTAGGTTTTTCAATAACACCGGGAGAAACAATGGCCGCTTTACTCTGTAGCGCAAAACTCACTCTGAGAGCCCCCCATATCCACTTACGTAATGTGATCTTTCACGCTCATTTTGAGAAACTATGTCTAAAGACTGATGACACCTTAGGGAAGCCATAGAAAAAAGAATCTGGTTGATATCGCTTTAAATGGAGGATGGGCATGCATCGGAACAGAGAGGTTTCAAAATTAGAGGCACTTCCTGATTGGATTTTCCTCAGGTTTTCGCCTGCAATATCAGTTCTGTTATACTCACAGACAATATTTTTACAGTTTTGGAAACTTTAGAGTGTTTTCTATCCTAATCTGTCAATTATATGCATATTCTAGTTTCTGGGGCTGAGACAAAGGCAGTTTCAAATGGGTACGTTTTTTTAGCCAAAAATGAAAATACTGCCCCCTACATGCAAAAGATTAATGAAATACAAATGGTATAGAGGGAAATAGTCCTATAATTTCTATAATAACTACAACCTAAAACTTATTACCTGGGAATATTGAAGACTCATGTTAAAAGGAACCACCAGCTTTCATATGTTCTCATGTTCTGAGCAAGGAACTGAAACGTTAGCTTTCTTACATAGCACATATTGCACTTTTACTTTCTTCTCCAACACTTTGGTTTTGCATTATTTACTTGAGGCTAAATTGATTTTATTGATGTATTATATTAAGTTAAAATAAGTGTTCATTCAGTATTGTTGTAATTGTCATTATTACAAAAAAAAAAAAAAAAATTGGCCAATTAATCGGTATCGGTATCGGTGTTGACAAATCATAATCAGTCCACCTCTAGTTAATATTGCCTGCTAACCTGGATTTCTTTTAGCTAAATATGCAGGTTTAAAAATATATACTTCTGTGTATTGATTTTAAGAAAGGCATTGATGTTTATGGTTAGGTACAGTCGTCCAACGATTGTGCTTTTTTTGCAAATGCGCTTTTGTAAATCATCCCCCAGCGTTGCATCGATTGCAATGAGAAACAGGTGGTTAGAGCGTTGGACTAGTTAACTGTAAGGTTGCAAGATTGGATCCCCCGAGCTGACAATGTGAAAATCTGTCGTTCTGCCCCTGAACAAGGCAGTTAATCCACCGTTCCTAGGCCGTCATTGAAAATAAGAATGTGTTCCTAACTGACTTGCCTAGTTAAATAAAGGTGTAAAAAAAAGATATTAATACAAATATAAATAAATCAGCAAAATCGGTGCCCGATAATACCGATTTCCTATTGTTATGAAAACTTGAAATCGGCCCTAATTAATCGTCCATTCCGATTAATCGGTCGACCTCTAGTTTGTACAGATGAACGTGGTACCTTCAGGCATTTGTAAATTGCTCCCAAGGATGAACCAGACTTGTGGAGGTCTACAATTCTTTTTCTGAGGTCTTGGCTGATTTCTTTTGATTTTCCATGATATCAAGCAAAGAGGCACTGAGTTTGAAGGTAGGCCTTGAAATACATCCACAGGTGCACCTCCAATTGATTCAAATTATGTCAATTAGCCTATCAGAAGCTTTTAAAGCCATGACATCACTTTCTGGAATTTTCCAAGCTGTTTAACGGCACAGTCAACTTAGTGTATGTAAACTTTTGACCCACTGGAATTGTGATACAGTAAATTATAAGTGAAATAATCTGTCTGTAAACAGTTGTTGGAAAAATTACTTGTGTTATGCACAAAGTAGATATCCTTACCGACTTGCCAAATCTATAACAAGAAATTTGTGGAGTGGTTGAAAAACAAGTTTTAATGACTTTAATGACCAATCTAAGTGTATGTAAACTTCCGACTTCAACTGTAAATGCTATTAATCTCGAGAATTATTAAGCAGAACATGAATGATTTTTTATATGCACACAATGCCACCATGAGAAGTAAATAATTGTATAGGCTTTGTCAGACAGTTGATCTCAGAAGTTACACAACTTCGTGCCAAACCTCCAGCCCACCTATATACTCACCACTTTTGTTTGAAACAGATACTACTCAATTAAATGGAATTTAGAAAGTGGTGCCACCCACCCTTTATCACTGCTTTCCCCAACACAAAACAATTGACTGTGGTTGAGTAAAATCCTAGGATAGGAGGAGGAGAGAGAGAGAGAGAAGGCCCCAGCAGAGATACTGTCAGTGTCTTCGTTTGGCGGGCCTCCAGATCTGTCTTCTTCTGTAGGGTTCAGTTAATCACACTTTGTCAGTGGTTAGCTATGCTCACTGAACTGTGGCTTGCCGCTGAAGGGCTGGACCAGGGCATGCAACACCGTGGTGGTGAGCTGTGTAGCAGCTAGTAGCCACAGCGCTGCTTTGAAGTGGTAACACGCCATGCATATTGTATGTATGTCTGTGTGGTCAGTAGAGCATGTCATCACTCCAATTATTGTTTATTGTGGTGTGCTAAGTCATGTGAGAAAAGTATTCCCATGATCAAAGCTGATATAATTGGCGCTGATTGTGAAACCAAAGGGGATGATTATGACAGTTTCGGGGGAACTTTGGGTATGTGGCTGTTTTCTTTGTAACTTTGAACAGGTCGTCTGGATCGGACAGTCTCCACCTTTTACTTGCCTTTATCTGTCACACACTCATCACTTCCTACATTGATGAAATTTGTGAAATTCCAGCCCGCCCGCCTGCAGTTTTGTGCGGGTGTATCGTTATCATTTGTCTGCTTCCGCGAGGCATGTGTGTTTTTCTCAGGAGGTGTCAGATTCTCTGTTTGCTCCAACAGAAAGGTTGCTACTTGGTCTGCAGCCAGCTGCACAGAGTGAGTGAGGAGGAGGGTTGTGTACAGTATATGTGCCTCTGCTCTGTTTGTGGGCCTCACCTCTTGTTTTTCTACAGAACTACAGAAGTAAGCCTTGTGTGGGAGAGACTATACTCTGAGTGTACAAAACATTAGGGACACCTGAAAGCGATGATCCCTGATTGATGTCACTTCTTAAATCCACTTCAATCGGTGTAGATGAAGGGGAGGGGACAGGTTAAAGAAGGATGTTCAAGCCTTGAGACAATTGAGACATGGATTGTGTTTGTGTGCCGATTCAGAGAGTGAATGAGCAAGACAAAATATTTCAGTGCCAGGCGCACCGGTTTAGTGTGTCAAGAACTGCCGCTCTGCTGCGGTTTTAACGCTCAACAGTTTCCTGTGTGCATCAAGAATGGTCCACCACCCAAAGGACATCAAGCCAACTTGACACAACTGAGGGAAGCACTGGAGTCAAAACGGGCCAGCATCCCTGTGAAATGCTTTAAACACCTTGTAGAGTCCATGCCCCGATAAATTGAGGCTGTTCTGAGGGCAAAGGGAGTGTGTTCCTAATGTTTTGTATCTATCTATCCCCTCTCTATCTCTCCCTCCCTTACCTACCCCCCTTCTCCCTCTTTCTGTTCTCCCCTAACCCCTCCTTCTCTCTATCTCTCTGTCTCTCTCTATCTCTCCCTCCCCTATCCCCTCCTTCTCTCTATCTCTCCCTCCCCAAACTCCCCCTTCTCTCTCTCTGTCTCCCCCGCTCTCTATCTCTCCCTCCCCTAACCCCTCTCCCTCGCTCTCTCTCTCTCTCTCTCTCCCCCTCTCTCTCTCTCCCCGCTCTCTATCTCTCCCTCTACTAACCCCTCCTTCTCTCTCTCTCTCTCTCTCTCTCTCTCTCTCTCTCTCAATTCAATTCAAGGGGCTTTATTGGCATGGGAAACGTGTTAACATTGCCAAAGCAAGTGAGGTAGATAATATACAAAAGTGAAATAAACAATAAAAATTAACAGTAAACATTACACATACAGAAGTTTCAAAACAATAAAGACATTACAAATGTCATATTATATATATACATATATACAGTGTTGTAACAATGTACAAATAGTTAAAGTACACAAGGGAAAATAAATAAGAATAAATATGGGTTGTATTTACAATGGTGTTTGTTCTTCACTTGGTTGCTCTTTTCTTGTGGCAACAGGTCACAAATCTTGCTGCTGTGATTGCACACTGTGGAATTTCACCCAGTAGATATGGGAGTTGATCAAAATTGGATTTGTTTTCGAATTCTTTGTGGATCTGTGTAATCTGAGGGAAATATGTATCTCTAATATGGTCATACATTGGGCAGGAGGTTAGGAAGTGCAGCTCAGTTTCCACCTCCTTTTGTGGGCAGTGTGCACATAGCCTGTCTTCTCTTGAGAGCCAGGTCTGTCTACGGCGGCCTTTCTCAATAGCAAGGCTATGCTCACTAAGTCTGTACATAGTCAAAGCTTTCCTTAAGTTTGGGTCAGTCACAGTGGACAGGTATTCTGCCTCTGTGTACTCTCTGTTTAGGGCCAAATAGCATTCTAGTTTGCTCAGTTTTTTTGTTAATTCTTTCCAATGTGTCAAGTAATTATCTTTTTGTTTTCTCATGATTTGGTTGGGTCTAATTGTGCTGCTGTCCTGGGGCTCTGTGGGGTGTGTTTGTGTTTGTGAACAGAGCCCCAGGACCAGCTTCTCCAGGTTCATCTCTCTGTAGGTGATGGCTTTGTTATGGAAGGTTTGGGAATCGCTTCCTTTTAGGTGGTTGTAGAATTTAACAGCTCTTTTCTGGATTTTGATAATTATATAATTGCATTATTTGGTGTTCTACGTTGTACATTTTTTTGCAGAATTCTGCATGCAGAGTCTCAATTTGGTGTTTGCCCCATTTTGTGAAGTCTTGGTTGGTGAGCGGACCCCAGACCTCACATCCGTAAAGGGCAATGGGCTCTATGACTGATTCAAGTATTTTTAGCCAGATCCTAATTGGTATGTTTAAATCTCTCTCTCCCTCTCTCTCTCTCTGTCTCTCCCCGCTCTCTATCGCTCCCTCCCCTAACCCCTCCTTCTCTCTCTGTCTCTTCCCGCTCTCTATCTCTATCTCTCCCTCCCCTAACCCCTCTCTCTCTCCCCTAACATCTCTCTCCCTCTCCCCTAACCCCTCTCTCTCTCCCTCTCTCTCCTAACCCCTCTTCCTCTCTCTCTCCCTCTCTCCCCTAACCTCTCCCCTAACCTCTCTCTCTCTCCCTCTCTCCCCTAATCACTCTCCCTCTCTCCCCTAACCTCTCTCCCCTAACCTCTCTCCCTCTCCCTCTCTCCCCTAACCTCTCTCTCTCTCTCTGTCTCTCTCTGTCTCTGACTTTCATTCGGTCTTCTTAGTGGGCCCTACACAGTCAGGACCAGCCTCTTATCAAGGGCTTCTCTGTGCTGGAGAGGAATCCCAGTCTTCCACAGGACAGAGGGAACTTTGTGCCAGCTGAGCAGGGCACTGGGAAACAGCTAGAGGTCTCCTGGACATTCCCAGACATGTTGTGGGTTCTCTCATAGGGCATAGCTTGGCCTCCATGGTGCTCAGGCCGACCAACAGGAGTGTGCCTCTCATCATTTTAAGCTGGCATCAGTGAGCCCTGGCTGTAAGTTGCCTTGGTAACTTCTACAGAATGTGCCCTCACAAGGAAATCACAAGGAAATGACCACATTTGTTTTGCTTTCTACTGCAGTTTTTTATCTGTGAGTGTGTTAGCTGTTACCGGAAGCTTTTAGAATACCTTAAAAAAAGGTGCTTTTTATAATCCATTCCCCATCTCAGTGCTATGTGTCCTCGGCAGTGGTTTTGATGTTGTGTACTTGGTGAACCAGTATCTGTGCGTTAGAGACCTCTCTAACGCCCAGAAAACTCCCATTCACCAGCTCTGCAAGTGTTATTGTGTCAAAATACATTTGTTGATCACCAAATATACTTAAATACTTAAATATGGTTAATGTTCTTGGTAACTGGGTCTATCTGTGAATGTGCTTCATAACACAGTAGTGAGAAATAGCAGTCTTCAACGTCAACTTTTTGTACCAATGGGAAATGGATTCATGGCTTTCCCACCTGCATAAATACATGTAGCAACTTTCCTGCAGTCAGTGACCAAAAGCGGCCTCTGGCCTCATGGGTGGAATGCTATTAATATGTTTCAGAATTTAAATGATATATATATATTTTTACGACAAAGATGTTTCAATGGTTTTGTTATATTTCAGTTTTCTGTAATATTGGGATGCAACCTCAAAATGGAATACAACTATTTTTTTTAATGCCATAACCATGTGTGTGAGATATATACAGTACCTTTGTTTCAAAGTAGATTTGTGTAAGACTACCAAGAATCACTCTGTGTGGCCCTGATTTACAGAGACTCGTTCCGAATGGACCCGAGGACAGTCAGACTCGTTCCGTGGAAAAAAGACCCAAACAGACCCGTGCTGGTTCGGATCCGAGAGACCTGTTCGGATCCGAAGGACCTGTTCGGATCCGAGAGACCTGTTCGGATCCGAGGGACCTGTTCGGATCCGAGGGACCTGTTCGGATCCGAGGGACCTGTTCAGATCTGAGGGACCTGTTCAGATCCGAGAGTAGAAATATAGAGTGAAAGAAACCTCCGACTGGGTGCTGCCATCGCCATCAATAAACAAGCGATATTGGCCAAATATTGAGTTGCAAGTGTCTGACACAGATTACAAGCTTGAGCAGTTCTCATCACACAAACACTACATGAACAGAGGACAGGTCCAATTGGGTCCAGTCGGTAAATCAGTTTTAATATCACATTCCCAACACCCGTGGTAATTATATCAGACCCGACCAAGAGCCAAGACAAAAGTTTGGAAAAGTAAGGCTATATTACTCTAGCAGCACACAGGGCTTTGTGCCCTGGCTGGCCCATCCAGTCTTAATCTCCCCAGAGGCAGCCATGATGACATCACCGCTGTCTCTCTGTCTGAGTGGTGCAGCATAATACTCATCTGTCCTCAGGCTCATTGGAGCAGCTGGGAAGTCAGTGCCCCAATTACAGGAAGTTAACCTCACTTAGTGGACAGACTCACAGTGCCTCGACATGTCCCACAGACCTGCTAAAATAGACAACTGATAGGGAGAAGGGACTACTGTATGGGGTGGGGTGGGAAGTGTCAGTCAGAAGCTTCATTCACCTCTCCCCTCCACCCCGCCCAGACTAATCTGACAGTCCCATGAATTCGGGCCCTCCAAATGTCTGTCAGCAGCCAGATTTAGGCCTGTGGCTGTGTTTCGGCTGCGGTGGTTGTGTGTGTTGTGGTTCTGTTAATATGTCCGTGTAGATACTGCTCTGTGCTGCAGCAGCCAACCAGGCAGGCAGCAGGCCCAAAGCTGCAGTGATTGAAATTCAGAGTGCAAACAGGGCAAGGTTTCCCATGCCACAGCGGAATACCATCCATTAGAGAAGAACACTAGCCGCAGAGCCCGGCCAGGTGATGGAGGTCATGTGCTGTGAGCACGACCAACCGCAGGCTCCATTACACTATTCATTTGGAGGTTGGATTTCATCATTCATAATATGACTTCTAACAGTCAATTGTGACACTGATGTGGAATAATGAATTTATGCTATGCTAGTTTTGGTAACTGTCTGCTGCAGGAGCAAATTACAGTGTATTTTAAAATATAGACATAGAGCCTGAAATAGAGTGAGTCTGTATCTGTCTGAGCAGTATTCATGTGAGGGAATCCAGTTGGTTTGTTTAGAATGGGAATCATTTATCTTAATCTGGCTGCAAGCTTTATGCTACTTAGACTACTAGATCCAATAAGATTTGGGGCACATCAGGAGGGTGTATAATATGCACAGATTTAGGAGTTTTTGTTGTTGTCAAAAACTCCCTCGTCAACTCAACGTGCATATCAGCTCAACGGGGAGGCTCAGCCTGGAGCGCTATGTACTCTCTAGAAACTGTAGTATGAGTATACGGTGCATTGACTTTTTCCACATTTTGTTACATTACAACTTTATACTAAAATGGATTCAATAGTTTTTCCCCCCCTCAACAATCTACACACAGTACTCCATGATGACAAAGCAAAAACAGGTTTTTAGACATTTTTGCAAATGTATAAATAAAATTACAACTGAAATATCACATTTACATAAGTATGCAGACCCTTTACTCAGTAATTTGTTGAAGAACCTTTGGAAGTGGTTACAGCCTTGAGTCTTCTTGGGTATGATGCTACAGGCTTGTCACACCTGTGTTTAGGGAGTTTGTCTCATTCTTCTCTGCAGATCCTCTCAAGCTCTGTCAGGTTGGATGGGGAGTGTCGCTGTACAGCTATTTTCAGGTCTCTCCAGAGATGTTCGATCGGGTTCAAGTCCAGGCTCTGGCTGGGCCACTCAAGGACATTCAGAGACTTGTCCCGAAGCCACTCCTGTGTTGTCTTGGCTGTGTGCTTAGGGTCATTGTCCTGTTGGAAGGTGTCTGAGGTCCTGAGTGCTCTGGAGCAGATTTTCATTAAGTATCTGTCTGTACTTTGCTCCGTTCATCTTTACCTTGACCCTGACTAGTCTCCCAGTCCCTGCCACTGAAAAACATTCTCATAGCATGATGCTGCCACCAAAATGCATCACTGTAGGGATGGTGCCAGGTTTCCTCCAAACGTGATGCTTGACATTCAGGCCAAAGAGTTCAATCTTGGTTTCATCAGACCAGAGAATCTTGTTTGTCATCGTCTGAGACTCTTATGGTGCCTTAATTAATGCAAATTAATTACTTAAAAATCATACAATGTGATTTTCTGGATTTTTGTTTTAGATTCCGTCTCTCACAGTTGAAGTGTACCTATGATAAAAAATTACAGACCTCTACATGCTTTGTAAGTGGGAAAACCTGCAAAATCGGCAGTGTATAAAATAATTGTTCTCCCCACTGTACCTTTGACTATTGGATGAACTTATAGGCACTTTAGTATTGCCAGTGTAATAGTATAGCTTCCATCCCTCTCTTAGCCCCTAACTGGGCTCGAACCAGGAACACATAGACAGCAGCCATCCTCGAAGCAGCGTTACCCATGCAGAGCAAGGGGAACAACTACTCCAAGTCTCAGAGCGAGTGACGTTTGAAACGCTATGAGCGCGCACCCCGCTAACTAGCTAGCCATTTCACATCGGTTACACCAGTCTAATCTCGGGAGTTGATAGGCTTGAAGTCATAAACAACGCAATGCTTGAAGCATTGCGAAGAGCTGCTGGCAAAATGCACAAAAGTGCTGTTTGAATTAATGCTTATGAGCCTGCTGGTGCCTACCACCGCTCAGTCAGACTGCTCTATCAAATCATAGACTTAGTTATAACATAATAACACACAGACATACAAGCCTTTGGTCATTAATATGGTCGAATCCGGAAAATATAATTTAGAAAACCAAACGTTTATTATTTCAGTGAAATACGTAACCGTTCCGTATTTTATCTAACGTGTGGCATCCAAATCTAAATATTCCTGTTACATTGCACAACCTTCAATGTTATGTCATAATTATGTAAAATTCTGGCAAATTAGTTCGCAATGAGCCAGGCGTCCCAAACTGTTGCATATACCCTGACTCTGCGTGCAATGAACGCAAGAGAAGTGACACAATTTCACCTGGTTAATATTGCCTGCTAACCTGGATTTCTTTTAGCTAAATATGCAGGTTTAAAAATATATACTATTGACTTTAAGAAAGGCATTGATGTTTATGGTTAGGTACACGTTGGAGCAACGACAGTCCTTTTTCGCAAATGCGCACTGCATCGATTATATGCAACGCAGGACACGCTAGATAAACTAGTAATATCATCAACTGTGTGTAGTTATAACTAGTGATTATGATTGATTGATTGATTGTTTTTTATAAGATAAGTTTAATGATATCTAGCAACTTACCTTGGCTTCTTACTGCATTCGCGTAACAGGCAGGCTCCTCGTGAAGCAGGTGGTTAGAGCATTGGACAAGTTAACCGTAAGGTTGCAAGATTGAATCCCTGAGCTGACAAGGTGAAAATCTGTCGTTCTGCCCCTGAACAAGGCAGTTAACCTACCGTTCCTAGGCCGTCATTGAAAATAAGAATGTGTTCTTAACTGACGTGCCTAGTTAAATAAAGGTGTTAAAAATAAAACAAATCGGTGTCCAAAAATACCGATTTCCGATTGTTATGAAAACTTGAAATCGGCCCTAATTAATCAGCCATTCCAATTAATCGGTCGACCTCTACAATGTAGTTTTGTTTTGGTTCCTAATGTATTTTGTTCACAATATTATATTGGGTGCAGTGTGCAAATTGTGCTCTTTTCAGAGTGACCGTTTGACCCATCTCCCTGGGGTCACTGGCTTACAGTAGCAGCGCTGATGGCTCCTGGGTAATATGAACTGGTTGTGTGGAAAATGTATACATTTTTTGTGTTCAGTGGTTCTTGGTGGCAGAAGCATTTGTTTGTACTGCCTTTGATTTTCCATCAGCTTGTAATCATTTTCGACACACATTGAGGATATAACATGCTTAGAGAATGTGTTTATATTTTTGGTGTCTCATCAGGTAAATCAATTACTGTTCAGATCAATGTCCATTTTCCCAGAATTTTTGACTGTCTGTGAATGTGTAAAGTTGACACAGATGTTTTCCTTGTGTAAATGTGCCTGGCATGGATAAAGCCCATCACAGCATTGACATCCAGTGGCTAATGTAATCACAGCTTGTGTGCTGCAGGACTGACTGAGAGGAACCTTAATCTCTCCCAGTTTCTCGCTGCCAAATTGGCTCAATCTGCCAGGGAGAAACATCACTGAGTTCTCTGCTGCCGCCTTTCAAAGGGCCTTTTTTGATGTGGGCTCGAGGTGTTTGATCCAGTATACTGGATCTCAGCATTTTGATTTGGTGAGTCTGCTGTCCACAGCATGTGAAGGGACTTCAGAGAGATCAGTAGTCCAGCTCAGTGACAGAGAGTGGGAATTGAGAGCCCTGCCTCCAGCTGAACAGACTGTACTCTGTACACATTGTAGATCGAAATTTCATGATTTTTGTAACACCTTATAAGTAATTACATAAGTATGTTTCTATTGGTTTATTGAATGACCTAATAATCTACTTTGGGAATTCATTTGAGGAATTTAATGATGAGGTTTAAGGCATCATTTTGCTCAGGTTGGAGAAAATAATTACAACTTTTTGGATTTGGCTGAACTTTCATGTTCCACCCCAGACGTTTATGCTGAAATTGGTTTGAAAAGGTTAGAGCCGTTATCTGGAATTGAACATGTCAGCAACTTCTAACTGAGTCAGAAAGCCGTTAGGCAAAAATCACATCCAAATATGACTCTGCAGGCAGGTTTGTGAAATCCAGATATCCTTTTCAATCCTGTAGAATAGAAATGTCGGCACATTTGTAATGCTGTCCTGGAGTTTCTAAAAGCAGCTAGCTGACTGACTTTGTCCCCCCGGACATGTCATGAGAAAGCACATCTGGAAAACCCTGAAATGTAAAAAAAAAAAAAAATGTGCAAATGCTTCCAGATACATTTTTTGTTCTGCAGCCATTTTCATACTCCCACACAGTCAGATGATTAGACTTGGAGAACATTAGCTTGCTTGCCTCAAGGCCCAAAGAGAGAGTAGGTAGTAAGACTCAGTCCAGTACTTTCCACTGTGCTGCCTGCTAGCCTGCTATAAAACCTAGGAGGATGGCGGAGGCCACATCAGTAACAGAGTACTGTACACAGCAGGCAATTAGCAGGCAGGGATCCTGTGTCACTGTGTAATTGTTTACCTATCCAGACCAGATCTATATGTTTGTATTATCCAACACCAGTCAGTCAGTTTACTGTACATTCCCCAACTGTTTCCTCTCTTCGCCTAGTTAGAGAAAGTTGGTGTCAATATGAAATGAGAGGCTGTGCAATTATTGAGTTTACAGTATGTTCTAATACAAAAACTCTGTTTATTTCACGGTTGTAGCCAGTTGGAGCAAGATGAGCACCCAGTGGATTGGCAGACAGACAGAGCTGTAGGGTCAGTATGGAAGCCTGAACATTGAGCAACCAGCTCCACAGTCAGCCTAGCCATGCCCTGCTGCTGAGTGCCCTGGTGACCAGCCCTGGCCTTGGCACCATGACCAGTCTGAAGCGCCCACCCATGGAGCGCATCGTCGGGGGTTCTATCCCTGCCTCTGACGAGTTCTACACCCGCCATGTTCGCCTGGCCAACGGAGGGGCACGTACAGACAGCGCCCACCTTCAAGTGGGCCTGGGGGTGCCCAAAATGGGGGTGCGGGCACGGGTTGCCGAATGGCCCCCGAGGAAGGACTTGGGAGCTCTGTGGCAAGTTACCATGGAGCCAGACTCCCCAGCCCTGGCCGGAGGGGGGCAGAGCCACCTGAAACTCGGTCACCTGATGAGCCCCCAGGACTCCTCCATGCTCCGCAACATCCAGAACACACTGAAGAGTAAAACCCAGGGGGCCAGCTACAGCCCAGACAGCCACTACCTGTCCCCGGGAGACTACAGAGTCCCATCCCACAGGAACACCGGCCGCATCCGCCAGCGCAGCAACAGTGACATCACCATCAGTGAGCTGGACGGTGGGTGGGACAGTGGGGAGGACTTGGGCTCCTCAGGGGCCAAGTGGTCCCCTCTACACAGAGAGTATGGCAGTACCTCCTCTATAGACCAGCACGGGGCGTCAGGGGAGAGTTTTTTTGAGATGCTGAAGGGCTACCAGGGAGTGAAGCCTGACCAGCGCAGCCCTGCCCCAGACAGACTAGAGGATCTGCTGACTGCTGGACTCAAGCAGGCCTCAATAGAACTACATGAGGAGACTAGTGAGAACCAGGCATCCAGCAGAGTCAAGGAGAGAGAGAAGCCCCCAAAGAGACGCTCCAAGTCTGAGACAGGGGGCGAGTCTATATTCCGGAAGCTACGCGGCGTGAGGGGGGAATCTGACTCGCCCCGAGCAGGGTCTGATGCTGAGGACGGCCGTTCAGACGATGGGGTCACCCCCCTCAAGTCCTGGGTCTGCCAGAGGGGCTTCTCCCACTACGACGTGCAGAGCATGATGTTTGACCTGAAAAAGGTAATCCAGAGCAGGCAGATGGCGGCAGTGAAGAGGAAGAACACCACCACGGGGGCATCTGCTGCAGCTGCAGCCTCCACCACCTCCACCGTGTCCTCCACCCAGAGCCTGGCCTATAGCTCCCCCACTGGCAGTCAGGAGGAGCTCAGCACCGGGGCCAGGGACAGCCCCAGCATGGACTGCGGGGATGAGCAGAGCAATGAACTGCTCCTCAACTGCCCCTGCTTCTGCAACGAGATTGGGGCCACCTGCAGGCGCAGGGCAGGGGGCGGTCCCCCCAGACAGGGAAGTGGGGGCTCAGGGACCCTGGGAGGCGAGAACAGACTGTTTGAGTTGTCCCTCAGCGCCCACTGCACTAACGCTGGGGTGGCAGTGCTGGAGGGGCCCAAGGACAACCCCAGTGCCCTCGGTGATCGGGGCAAACACTACATCGTAGAACACGTGGACCTGGGAGCCTACTACTACAGGAAGTTCTTCTACCTTAGAGGTGAGAACATACACGATGCAGAACATACACAATGAAACTTATTCTGTTCAAACATTATACAGTACATGAAGAACTATAACACTAGAATGTAAAACATAAACAAACAGTCTTACACAGCCCATCGTTTAATACAGTTACCAAATTCAAGTGTATGTTTATACATAGTTGGAAAGGTTATTTTATTTCACTTTACCCCCCTTTCTCCCTATCCTCCCTCTCTCTCTCCCTCCCTCTCTCCCTCCCTCAGAACACTGGAACTACTTTGGGATGGACGAGGCTCTGGGTCCGGTGGCTGTGAGTCTGCGCAGGGAGAAACAGGAGGAGCACAAAGAGCACGGCCAGCAGTACAACTACCGGGTCATCTTCAGAACCTCAGAGGTCAGACAGCTAGCCTTCTGACATTACAACCACTCTCCCTAGATCATGTCACTTATTACATGATCAAAGATTCCCTTAGTATAGGGGTGTCAAACTCATGTTAATGACTCCTGCTAGATAGATAGAGATTTCTGTTGTTTTAAAATCATGTCACATTGATTGTCTGTAGATTTGTTTTTCTGTAGATCAGTCCCTCTCCCCTATCTCTGTCTGCCTGGTAGGTTCACATTATGTAAGAAGCCCAGAGAGCCATCAGCTGTCCTCTCGGATCAGCTCTGTGTATAGAAACTATAGATACTGCTCTCATCCTCCACACATCTCAATGCTACACAACTTCAAACCACTATAGAGAACTCTTCTTTTACATTTCACTGGAAAGTCATGGCCACTTTTAGTTGGAAGGTCATGCTTTTTGTTATGGAGTGACTGTGAAACTGCACCATTTCCTTCCCAGCTATAGATTTCAGACACCTGCCTTGGAGTGTTCAGAGAGGGTTCTTGGGGGTTTTCCCCCGGTTGGATGGTGGACAGGTGTGTGTGATTAGACCCTCCAGCTCTGTGAGAGACATCCCGGGACCCCAGGGCCCCAAACATGGGGAACACTGGACGTTTGTTAGGGTCCTCTCCGAGGGGTGGGGGAGAGAAAGTTCCCCTCCGTTCCAGCTGCACATAATAGCAAAGTGATTGAGTTCACTGCCGCTGCTGAACACAATGCACACTCTGTGTAAACATTATGCTTCGCTGAACAACCCCCACTCCACCCTCCTCTTCCTACTTCCCCCAGGCCAAAAGTTTGATTCATAACTGAGCTTTGTTCTTTTCTGTTGCTTTATGTCAGATTCTTTTAGCTAAATAGTTATAAACTTACTCAGGAGATGTTATGGTGTTTGGGAAGCAGAACTGACATGTTCATATTGTTCCATCTTAAACAGTTTGTTCCATCTTGAAAATAAAATTCCATGAACTGGTGATTCCTGAGGCACCTACCTCCACTTACACTTCTCTCTCTTCCTCTCCTCCTTTTATCCCTCTATCTAGTTGACCACACTCCGGGGGTCTATTCTGGAGGACGTTGTCCCCTCGTCCTCTAAGCATGGCACTACTCGCGGTCTGCCCCTGAAGGAGGTGTTGGAGCACCTGCTACCAGAGCTGGACGTGCCCTGCCTCCGCCTGGCCCTCAACACGCCCAAGGTCACAGAACAGCTGATGAAACTGGACGAACAGGGGGTAGGAGGATACACACTCACATGACATAAAAAGACTCGCTGAATAGCCCTGAGTCATGCCACAGCTGTATGTTGTTAATGGGGCAGTTGTCATTTTTCATAGATGGCAGACCTTTAGTTGTCTCTACTATTGGCACTATAACATATTTTCTGTAGTTCTGCACTGCAAAAATGTCTTAACATTATAACTCCCCCCATCCTCCTCTCTAGTTGAGTTTCCAGGTGAAGGTGGGGGTGATGTACTGCAGGGCGGGGCAGAGCAGTGAGGAGGAGATGTACAACAATGAAATGGCGGGCCCTGCCCTGGAAGAGTTCCTACAGCTGCTAGGGGAGAGAGTCCGCCTCAAAGGCTTTACCAAGTACCGCGCCCAGCTTGACATCAAGAGTACGCTCACACACACACACACACACACACACACGCACGCATGCACGCACGCAGCGTGCGTTTAAAAGAGTGATTGGTATTTTTATTTGACCAAGGATGCAGCGTGACAGGCTCCTGTGTGGGAACCTCTCTGACCCTCTCTCTGACCTCCACCCCAGGTCTCACAGCATGAATTATGAGTCCTTCTGTAGGATCTGCTTACTATCTGCTGTAGGTGGTGCTCTGCTCTGCTTTGCATGTAAGCAGCTACTGGTTTGGGGGTAATCTCTGTAATCTAGAGAGCCTTTCCTGTCCCGTCTCTCACATGTTTTATGTTCAATCCCGTTTACTTCATGTAGCCTGTCTTGTAAACCCCTCATTTCCCCTGGCTTGTCTTATCCACTATACCTGTTCCTCTGACCAACCCTTCCTCATACCCCTAGCTCTCTCTCTTTTCTCCCTCCCTCCCTCCTTTTGTCTCTGGTGTATTGAGGACTAAATCAGGTCCGCTATGGCTGGCCCACACACTACACTACATCTTTTATATTCCTCATGAGAGCAGAGCAGGAAATGGCAGCTCGTCCCAATCATGCACTTAATTACATTTGGCTATTTTTTTCACTTCCTCTATCCATAAACTCAATGAATATGAACATTCCTATTTTGTCCATACATTTTGATTGTGATGGCTGCCTGGGTAATCTGGGTACCCAGAAACTTTTCTCCTAGGGTTATGGTAGACTGATAGGGTTATGGTAGACTGATAGGGTTATGGTAGACTGATAGGGTTATGGTAGACTGATAGGGTTATGGTAGACTGATAGGGTTATGGTAGACTGATAGGGTTATGGTAGACTGATAGGGTTATGGTAGACTGATAGGGTTATGGTAGACTGATAGGGTTATGGTAGACTGATAGGGTTATTGTAGACTGATAGGGTTATGGTAGACAGATAGGGTTATGGTAGACTGATAGGGTTATGGTAGACTGATAGGGTTATGGTAGACTGATAGGGTTATGGTAGACTGATAGGGTTATGGTAGACTGATAGGGTTATGGTAGACTGATAGGGTTATGGTAGACTGATAGGGTTATGGTAGACTGATAGGGTTATTGTAGACTGATAGGGTTATGGTAGACTGATAGGGTTATGGTAGACTGATAGGGTTATTGTAGACTGATAGGGTTATGGTAGACTGATAGGGTTATGGTAGACTGATAGGGTTATTGTAGACTGATAGGGTTATTGTAGACTGATAGGGTTATTATAGACTGATAGGGTTATGGTAGACTGATAGGGTTATTATAGACTGATAGGGTTATTGTAGACTGATAGGGTTATTGTAGACTGATAGGGTTATGGTAGACTGATAGGGTTATGGTAGACTGATAGGGTTATTGTAGACTGATAGGGTTATTGTAGACTGATAGGGTTATGGTAGACTGATAGGGTTATGGTAGACTGATAGGGTTATTGTAGACTGATAGGGTTATGGTAGACTGATAGGGTTATGGTATAATTGTCCACTCCAATGCCTGCAGTAATGCACAAGAGGCTGTGCTATATATTTAATATAGTTCCATGTGAAAAGCATTTTGTTTAAGCAACAATAGTATTGAGAGGGCTCAATCTGTATGACTGCGATGATTTGTTTTTGTTTTCCTGTCACACTATCCGGGCAGACATTGATCAGTCTACACTATCATGGCTTGTTGTTTGTGCTATGTAACAGGAGACAGTCTAGTACCAGGATCATCAACTCATTTCAGCCGCGGGCCAATTTGTTCTCGAGCGGATGGTCAGGGTGCCGGAACATAATTCCAAATAATTTGTAGACTGCAAATTGACCACAAGAAGCCAAACAGATACAATATTTCACAAAAACATATTCATTTCAAACCTTGCTTACATTTGTATATAATCACATATCTCTCTCTATTATGCGTGGGAATACTTTGGAACAGATTTCCAAATTTAAAATAACTTGTTGTTTTTAGTCTTTTATCTTTATCTCCCAATAAAATAAAATAAATAATCTTTTTTTTTTCTTGGAAAAGTTTGGAGGCCAAATATTATCACCCGTGGGCCAAATTCGGCACGCAGGCCTAAAGCACTGAGCAGATAGGTTGCTGCTGGAGGACAGAGTTGGGTTGCAGTAGCAGTACAATGAGACCTTACATTGTGGTGATCCTATCTCTTCCTCCAGCTGATTCCACTGGAACCCACTCCCTTTACACGGCCTACAGGGACTATGAGATCATGTTCCATGTGTCTACAATGCTGCCCTACACACCCAACAACAAACAACAGGTACAGAAGGGCTCTATGATATCACATAAGGAAATGACAATCAAATGACATGCATTGGGATAACATGTTATGTCATAGATGGATTCAATTATTAATCAAGTTTAATTCAAGAAGAATAAATTATGAATCAACTTTAATTCAAGAAGAATAAATTATGAATCAACTTTAATTCAAGAAGAATAAATGATTAATCAACTTTAATTCAAGAAGAATAGGATATTCATTGAGATTTTGTCATTGAGATTCCTTAATTCTGTGTTGTAGTTGCTGAGGAAGAGACACATTGGGAACGACATCGTCACCATCGTGTTCCAGGAGCCGGGAGCCCTCCCCTTCACCCCCAAGACCATCTTCTCCCACTTCCAACACGTGTTCATCATCGTCCGCGTACACAGCCCCTGCTCCGACAACACCTGCTACAGGTGAGCGTAGACCGCGGTGAAAGCGCGGTCAGACCACTAGCGACCACTAGAGGACCTGGCAGTCACAAACAACCTGGAAAGCCCCTGGTGCTACAACAGTGGTTGTTCTGAACAACTCATGCAGGTAGATAACATAAAGAGGAAGAGAACCACTGGGAGGCATGCTCACAAACCCAGATCAAATGTATTGTGTAACTATTAGCCCTACTCTCCTCTCCGCTCTCTCTCTGTAGCCAGGGTACTGTAGGCAGTGTATACATTTGTTTGATTATGGTTGACTAGGAGAGATCACCCCTGCAGCTGACTAGCTGATAGGATGGGCCCCTACTCTACTGTTCTCCTTACCCCCTGTGATCACAGAGCTCTGTGGCATCCCCCCCTACCACACATACACGCACACACACTCACTCACTCACTCACGCACTCACTCAACCCTCCTGCCTGCCACACTGCCTTGGAGCACTGGAGTCGGAGCGATCTGAAGGAGTTATCGGCATGCACATCAAGGTTTCCCTTGCTGGACGAGCGAATCAGAGGATTCTTGAGCAGCCGAGCAGTGCTCTGTCCCTCAGTGCTCACAGACCCTCCACGGGAACACTTGTACTGGCTCTGGGTCTGAGCTTAAACTCATCAAAGTTGGGCTAATTTATTCTGAACTCTCCCCTCTCCACCCCCCCAGCGCTGCCTGCTAAAGATTGGATACCCTCCTCAGCTGAAGTTATTATTTTTTAAAGGGAACATCTTTTGATTTAAAGCCAACAAGTGTCGTCGAAGAGAAGAGGCTGATTGGGAGAAATGCTGGTTTGCCTGGTTTTCCTCTTGGATGAAATGGAGAGCAGGACCCTGAAGCAGTGGAGACTCCACTCCACCCAGAGCAGCTCTCAGCTTCCAGCCTCTGGCTCAATCCCATGAATTTAATGAACATACTACAAGTTCCAAACCCTCTCTGTTCTGTTCTGCCTCCTCCAGAGAGCTGATTCGCTAGGAGCCTGATTGGTTTGAAGCCTGAGATGCCATTTCAAAGAGGAGTAAGAAACGCACAAGATCTAGCAACAGAACAACGGTTGGACGGCAGCATGAGCAGCTATAATTAGTTGGAGAAATATGTGTGTACCTGCAGTATTGTGATCAGACCAAACAGACAGGAGAGGATTCACTTCATGGATACTTCTTATTGTAATGCCTAGCCAAGTCAGGAGTGAGTAGAGGCACTACGGAAGACAAAGGTGGGTCTGGGGTGTGTGTGGGGTGTGTGTGTGTGTGGGGGGGGGGGGGGGGGGGGGGGGGAATCTGAGGTGTGATGCTGATGACCTGTGTGAAAAAGAGGGGTCAGTGGACAGAGGTTTCAGCATGTTCACAAACGCACACACACACACCTGCCCTACTGTAATTTATCTCATAGTTCAATATACATCTACTTTTTTTATTGGATCATTTATTTTGTCTTAAGTTACTGTTGCATTTTGATTGATCAGACTATATAGTAGCTTTAAATATTGATAGTGGTACAGCCTAGCGATACAGCCTAGTGATAATCTTGTGCTATCAACTGCTGTCCAAACACAGATAGATTAACTCAGCCGTATTGCTTAACGATCAGAGCTTTGTTTCGAAAAATAGGGAGTAGCCTTCTCCACTCCACTCCTCTTCCCTGTAATCTGGGGCTGGCTGAGAGTGGCCGCCTCAGTGGTAGCTGGCTTGTCAGATGTGCTGAATCTATATTTATATACGCCGGCCTGGTTTAGCGAGGCTTGGGCTGTAATGTCACATGCGATCGTTATGTTGTCTGTTTAATGGACTGAGGCTTGTCATGACTCTGACATCAGTCTACCCGAGCCTGGCCTGCAGTGGGTTTCTATAGTGCTGCTGTTCAGCCTTACCTCACCATTGTTGGGTTGTATATTGATTTGGAAGCCAATCATTGTCAATTATCTGAATCAGAACTAGGTTAGCGTTCATGTGAGTAGAAAAGAAACCTGCCATGTAGCCTGCCAAAGACGGATGTATTGTCAGTGTGTGTATGGCAAATCAGGTGGTTACCAATGGATATGAGACAGTGTTTCATTTCCAGGTCTACTTCATGACTAATGAATAGTAATTCAACTCTAGGAGGCCTATTGTGGAGCAACAATGGTAGTTGACTGGGAAGAATAGTCGGTGATCTAAGGAGAGCCTTGCCTATAGGAAGACTCACACCCTCCTTTAGGAAGACTCACACCCTCCTTTAGGAAGACTCACACCCTCCTTTAGGAAGACTCACACCCTCCTTTAGGAAGACTCACACCCTCATTTAGGAAGACTCACACCCTCCTTTAGAAATACTCACACCCTCCTTTAGGAAGACTCACACCCTCCTTTAGGAAGACTCACACCCTCCTTTAGGAAGACTCACACCCTCATTTAGGAAGACTCACACCCTCCTTTAGGAAGACTCACGCCCTCATTTATGAAGACTCACGCCCTCCTTTAGGAAGACTCACGCCCTCATTTATGAAGACTCACGCCCTCCTTTAGGAAGACTCACCCCCTCATTTATGAAGACTCACGCCCTTCTTTAGGAAGCCTCACGCCCTCCTTTACGAATACTCACGCCCTCCTTTAGGAAGACTCAATGGAACAATAGCCAAGGGAAAACTCTATAAGGATGTCACTCCTCTTATTTCCCAGCCTATTCTACTGTTTTCTGCACTCTAGGCCCAGTGTCACCAAACCAAATTAATTTCTGTCATGTGCAAAGTGTGTAAGTTCTCCCTGAGAGGATAGGTATAAGAAATATAGTAAAAGCTACATATTGCCATCTTGCTTCCTCCTATTAAATTCTCTCAGATCTAGTGCCCTGGGGATCCATTGAGATTGGGTGTAGGACTCCTTCTTTCAGTGTGCTTACTAATTAGTGACCTCTCCCTCTCTCTCTCTCTCCTCTCCCCAGAGTGGCTGTGACTCGTTCCAGGGATGTGCCCTCCTTTGGCCCCCCTATCCCCAAGGGCGTGACCTTCCCCAAGTCCAGCGTCTTCAGGGACTTCCTGCTGGCCAAGGTCATCAACGCTGAGAACGCCGCCCACAAGTCTGAGAAGTTCGGAGCCATGGCGACACGCACGCGACAGGAGTACCTGCGGGACCTGGCAGAACGTCACGTGACCGGCACGCCGGTTGAGCCCACAGGGAAATTCCCTTTCATCTCATTGGCTCACAAGCGTAGAGAGAGGGTTCGGCCATACAGTGGGGCAGAGCTACGGAGCCTGGGGGCGGTGACATGGCCGGTGCATGTAGAGGACCAGGTAGCCGGGGCGGAGAGGGAGTGTCTACTGGCCATCTCCAACGACTTCCTCATCCTATTGGACCAGGAAGCCAAAGCTGTGGTCTTCAACTGCGCCACGCGCGACGTCATTGGCTGGTCCTCGGGCAGCCCCGCCTCCATGAAGATCTACTATGAGCGTGGGGAGAGTGTGTCGCTGCGCTCCATCAACAACAACACGGAGGACTTTGGAGAGGTGGTCAAACGCCTGGAGGTCAGTAGCAGCACAGTTAGTCTGTGTATTATTACTGGCTGATGACCTAAAATAATATTTCAGACACCATCTGTTGTGACAATTACAGGTCTTTCAAGCTTCAAGCCATATAAGATATTTTCCTCACTAACAAATGTGTTATAATGAATACATCTCTAATCTCCACCTCTGACTATCCATTATGTTCAAAGGAGATACCGTATAGCTCTCAGCATTGTGGTGAAATAGCCAGTGTGACCTTATTTGGGGAGGTAGTTTAATCATTCACATGAGATTAGGCAAAGCCAGTTGTCTTCAATGAAAGATTAACGCTGTTTGCTAAGGCTTATTTAATGTTTGTGTTTAGTTAGTGTGTCAGTGTTGTAGCATAATATCCTGCTCTGGCTCTGTTGTGGTTGCCTGAAGCTCTACAGTACCAGTTAAAAGATTAGACACACCTACTCATTCCAGTTTTTCTTTATTTTTGTAAACTATTTTACATTGTAGAATAAGAGTGAAGACATTAAAACTATGAAATAACACATATGGAATCATGTAGTAACCAAAAAAGTGTTAAACAAATCAAAATATATTTTAGATTTGAGATTCTTCAAAATAGCCACCCGTTGCCTTGATGACAGTTTTGCACACTCTTGGCATTCTCTCAACCAGCTTCATGAGGTAGTCACCTGGAATGCATTTCAATTAACAGGTGTGCCTTGTTAAAAGTGCATTTGTGGAAATTCTTTCCTTCTTGCGTTTGAGCCAATCATTTGTGTTGTGACAAGGTAGGGGTGGTATACAGAAGAGCCCTATTTGGTAAAAGACCAAGTCCATATTACGGCTATGAACAGCTCAAATAAGCAAAGACAAACGACAGTCCATCTTTACTTTAAGACATGAAGGTCAGTCAATGCAGAAAATTTCAAGAACTTTCAAAGTGCAGTCGCAAAAACCATCAAGCGCTATGATGAAACTGACTCGCATGAGGACCGCCACCGGAAAGGAAGACCCAGAGTTACCTCTGCTGCAGGGGATAAGTTTATTAGAGTTACCAGCCTCAGAAATTGCAGCCCAAATAAATGCTTCACAGAGTTCAAGTAACAGACACATCTCAACAGCAACTGTTCAGAGACTGCGTGAATCATGCCTTCATGGCCGAATTGCTGCAAAGAAACCACTACAGAAGGACGCCAATAAGAAGAAGAGACTTGCTTGGGCCAAGAAACACGATCAATGGACATTAGACCAGTGGTAATAACGATCAATGGCCATTCGACCGGTGGTAATCTGTAATTTTGTCTGATGAGCCCAAATTTGATATTTTTGATTCCAACTGCCGTGTCTTTGTGAGACGTAGAGAAGGTGAACGGATGTGTGGTTTCCATCGTGATGCATGGAGGAGGAGGTGTGATGGTGTGGGGGTGCATTGCTGGTGAGACTGTTGGTGATTTATTTAGAATTCAAGGCATACTTAACCTGCATGGCTACAACAGCATTCTGCAGCAATATGCCAACAGGACAATGACCCAAAACACACCTCCAGGCTGCGTAAGGGCTATTTGACCAAGGAGAGTGATGGAGTGCTGCACAATCACCCGACCTCAACCCAATTGAGATGGTTTGGGATGAGTTGTACTGTAGAGTGAAGGAAAAGCAGCCAACAAGTGCTTAGCATGTGCGGGAACTCCTTCAAGACTGTTGTAAAAGCATTCCTCATGAAGCTGGTTGAGAGAATGCCAAGAGTGAGCAAAGCTGTCATCAAGGCAAAGGGTGGCTACCTTGAAGAATCTCAAATATAAAATATATTTGAGATTTAACACCTTTTTGGTTCCTACAAGATTCCATTGTGTTATTCCATAGTTTTGATGTCTTCATTCTTATTCTACAATGTAGAAAATAGTACAAATAAAGAAAAACCCTTGAATGAGTAGGTGTGTCCAAACTTTTGACTGGTACTGTATATTAAGTACTTTGTTACAACCTCTTTCCACCTGACGCTGGTTCAGAAGGCCAGGCAGGGTTATTACCCGTGTCTCCTTCAACACTCGCCCCTGTACACAAACACTTTAATTGAAGGGTGCTGCATCCGCTGGTGATAGATTGAATCTGTGCTGGCGTGTGTCTGTGCTGGCATGTGTATCAGATCTTTGCCATGGGGCACATTTGGGGTTTTATGGTGTGCTTTACAGTAGCAGCCAACAGAATAGTTAAGATTAAACGATTCAGACTTCAGCCAACGTTGTCTGTCTTTTGATTTCAAATAAAAGTGTGAGGTGTAGACCTGACAGTGAAATGCTTACTTACAAGCTCTTAACCAACAATGCAGTTTTAAGAAAATACCTAAACAAAGTAAGAGCTAAAGATAACAAATAATTAAAGAGAAGCAGTAAAATAACAATAGTTGGGCTGGGGGGGGGGGGGGGGGGATGCAAATAGTCTGGGTAGCCATTTGATTAGATGTTCAGGAGTCTTATGGCTGGGGGGTAGAAGCTGTTTAGAAGCCGCTCCGGTACCACTTGCCGTGCGTTATTAGAGAGAACAGTCTATGACTAGGATGGCTGGAGTCTTTGACAATTTTTAGGGCCTTCCTCTAACACCGCCTGGTATAGAGGTGCTGGATGGCAGGAAGCTTGGCACCTGTGATGTACTGGGCCGTACGCACTACCCTCCTTAGTGCCTTGGGGTCGGAGCCCGAGCAATTGCCATACCAGGCAGTGATGCAACCCGTCAGAATGGTCTCGATGGTGCAGCTGTAAAACCTTTTGAGGATCTGAGGACCAATGATAACTAAAGCCAAATTTTCTCCACTACAGCCCCGTCGATGAGCGTGCTCAGTCCTCCTTTTCCTGTAGTCCACAATCATCTCCTTTGTCTTGATCACATTGAGGGAGAGGTTGTTGTCCTTGCACCACATGCTCAGGTCTCTGACCTCCTCCCTATAGGCTGACTCATCGTTGTCGGTGATCAGGCCTACCACTGTTGTGTCATCGGCAAACTTAATGATGGTGTTGGAGTCGTGCCTGGCCGTGCAGTCATGAGTGAACAGCGAGTACAGGAGGGGACTGAGCACGCACCCCTGAGGGGCCCCTGTGTTGAGGATCAGCATGGCTGATGGGTTGTTACCTACCCTTACCACCTGGGGGCGGCCCGTCAGGAAGTCCAGGATCCAGTTGCAGAGGGAGCTGTTTAGTCCCAGGGTCCTTAGCTTAGTGATGAGCTTTGACGGCAGTATGGTGTTGAACGCTGAGCTGTAGTCAATGAATAGCATTCTCACATACGTGTTAATTTTGTCCAAGTGTGAAAGGGCAGTGTGGAGTGTGATAGAGGTTGCATCATCTGTGGTCTGTTGGGGTGGTATGCAAACTGGAGTGGGTCTAGGGTTTCTGGGATAATGGTGTTGATGTGGACTATGACCAGCCTTTCAAAGCATTTCATGGCTACAGACGTGAGTGCTACGGGTCGATAGTCATTTAGGCAGGTTACCTTAATGTTCTTGGGCACAGGGACTATGGTGGTCACCTTGAAACATGTTGGTATTACAGCCTCAGACAGGGAGAGGTTGAACTTGTCAGTGAAGACATTTGCCATTTGGTCTGCGCATACTCGGAGACCACGTCCTGGTAATCCGTCTGGCCTTGTGGCCTTGTGAATGTTGACCCGTTTAAAGGTCTTACTCACATTGGCTGCAGAGAGCATGATCACACAGTCATCCGGAACAGCTGATGCTCTCATGCATGTTTTAGTGTTACTTGCCTCGAGGCGAGCATAGAGGTTATTTAGCTTGTCTGGTAGGCTCGTGTCACTGGGCAGCTCTCGGCTGTGCTTCCCTTTGTAGTCTGTATTGGTTTGCAAGCCCTGCCACATCCGACGAGCGTCAGAGACGGTGTAGTACGATTTGATCTTAGTCCTATATTGATGCTTTGCCTGTTTGATGGTTCATCAGAGGGCATAGCGGGATTTCAAAGCTTCCGGGTTAGAGTCCTTGAGTCCCGCTCCTTGAATGTGGCAGCTCTACCCTTTAGCTCAGTGCGAATGTTGCCTGTAATCCATGGCTTTCTGGTTGGGGTATGTACGTACAGTCACTGTGAGGACGACGTCGTTGATACACTTATTGATGAAGCCAGTGACTGATGTGGTGTACTCCTCAATGCCATCGGAAGAATCCCAGAACATATTCCAGTCTGTGATAGCAAAACAGTCCTGTAGTTTAGCATCTGCTTCATCTGACCACTTTTTTTATAGACCGAGTCACTTGTGCTTCCTGCTTTCATTTTTGCTTGTAAGCAGGAATAAGGAGGATAGAATGATTGTCAGATTTGCCAAAAGGAGGGCTTTGTACGCATCTCTGTCTGGAGTAAAGATGGTCTAGAGATTTTTTCTCCTTTTGGTTGCACATCTAACATGCTGATAGAAATGAGGTAAACCGATTTAAGTTTCCCTGCAGGATTCTGATGTTTTGTAGTAAAAACTCTTTCCTCACTTATCCACCTCTTCCTCCTACCCCTCCTTTTCTTCCTCCTCCTCCACCTCCTCCTATTTCTCGTGCTTCTCCTCCTCTCCTGTCTGTCCATAGCTTCTGACGAAGGGCAGCCAGACCACAGAGATGATCCTGAGGAGAAACGGTCTGGGCCAGCTGGGCTTCCATGTGAACTTTGAGGGCATCGTAGCGGAGGTCGAGTCCTACGGGTACGCCTGGCAGGCGGGGCTGCGCCAGGGCAGCAGGCTGGTAGAGATCTGTAAGGTGGCCGTGGCATCGCTGTCCCACGAGCAGATGATCGACCTGCTGAGGACCTCCGTCACTGTCAAGGTGGTCATCATCCCCCCGCACGAGGACTCCACCCCTCGCAGGTACAGCTTATAGACAGCCAATCATCTATCCATAAACAGATATACCCTCCATCAGTCATATCAGTAGCATGCATTTGGGTACTGGTGCAGCATTGCGGTGTTTTTAGTGTATATTTCTGTTTCCTCTCACAGAGGCTGTTCAGAGCTGTACCACATGCCCCTGGTGAACTATAAGAACCACAAGGAAGGGATGCCCTATGAGTTTAAATTCCCCTTCCGCAGCAACAACAACAACAAGTGGTCCCGCACCTCCTCCAGCCCCCAGAGCCACACCACAGCGGCGCTAGGGGGGTCGCTCATCAAGGCCCCGGCTTCAGACTATCAGGACCGGGCCGGAGTCATCCCGCGCAGTGTGTCCAGCGATGGGCGCCCTCTCAACCCCAAAAGGTAAGATAGTCACCCCAGCTATTGATATGATATATAGGAGGGAAGGTGTTCAAGCCTAGTGGTGGATAGTGCTGAGCGATTTGTGATTTTTGAGGTTGGTTCGGTTTCAGTTTGGTTTTTAATAAATGCATTATGTGAGTTCGATACTGTAACAACACAGAATAAAACAGTTGATAGCTGTGACTGCCCATTTCTATCACTTATTAGGCTCTAACCATCATTTATTCACATTACTTTACTTAAATAATATATTTTGGTTGTTTATACTACATATTTGTTTTAGTATAACGATGTCATTATTATTAAATTAATAAAACCCCAATGAAGGTAGTGACTGCCCATTACTGCATATCACTTTTTAATAAACCATCCTTTATTCACATTACTTTACTTTAATAAAATATTTAAGTTGTGTATATTACCTTTTTTTATTTGTTGACTTACTATTTAATTCCAAGTCATCTTCTTATCTCTGCTCAGACAGTAGCAGCCAGCCAGCCATCTATCTCTGTGCTCCCCAAAGAGTCATCCTTCAGGCTAGTAGGCTAGTCTAGTTGGCTAGCTGCCTGTTGTCTGACAACATCACTATTTCAGTAGTTCTTCAAACTAGACAAGGCATACCTTTAAGGCTGCTAAATAACAACTACACTACACTATGACCAAAAGTATGTGGACACCTGCTTGTCTAACATGTAATTCCAAAATCATGGTAATTAATATTGGGTTGGTCCCACCTTTGCTGCTACAACAGCCTCCACACTTCTGGGAAGGCTTTCCAGTAGGTGTTGGAACATTGCAGCCTTCCATTCAGTTACAGGAGCATTAGTGAGGTCAGGCAGTGATGTTGGGCGGTTAGGCCTGGCTCGCAGTCAGCGTTCCAATTCATCCCAACGGTGTTAGATGGGGTTGAGGTCAGGGCTCTGTGCAGGCCAGTCAAGTTCTTCCACCCCAATCTCGAAAAACCATTTCTGTATGGACCTCGCATTGTGCATGGGGCATTGTTATGCTGAGACAGGATGCTGAGACTGTTGCCACAAAGTTGGAAGTACAGAATTGTCTAGAATGTCATTGTATGCTGTAGCGTTAAGTTTTCCCTTCACTAGAACTAAGGGGCCTAAACCGAACCATGAAAAACAGCCCCAGACCATTTTTCCTCCTCCACCAAAATTTACAGTTGGCACTATGCATTGGGGTAGGTAGCGTTCTGGCATCCGCCAAACCGAGTTTCATCCGTCAGACTGCCAGATGGTGATGCGTGATTCATAACTCCAGAAAACGCGTTTTCACTGCTCCCATGTCCAATGGCGGCGAGCTTTACATTACTCCCGCTGACAGCATTTACAGTCGACCGGGGCATCTCTAGCAGGGCATACATTTGACTGACTTGTTTGAAAGGTGGCATTCTATGACGGTGCCACATTGAAAGTCACTGAGATTTTCAGTACGGGCCATTCTGCTGCCAATGTTTTTCTATGGAGATTGCATGGCTGTGTGCTCGATTTAATACACCTGCCAGCAATGGGTGTGGCTGAAACGGCCGAATCCACAAATTTGATGGGGTGTCCATATACTTTTGTATATAGTGTAGCTAACAACCACTCTCTATCCCGCTCCTGTCTCTATTGCTCTTCTTCTTAGTGTCTGTCTGTCTGTCTGTCTGTCTGTCTGTCTGTCTGCCGGACCCACAGGCTTGCACGGCGAGAACCAATGAGAACAGGCAGCTGTAGATGGATGGATTCTAGTCATTGTAGTTCATTACCACGTTTTCTGAGCTTAAAGGAAAGTTCCACCCAAAAACAATGTTTTGGTATTTGTTTCATTCGTCCACTGTTGATATAGTCCGGTATGATTGCTCACATGCAAAACATTTTGGGACTATATCAACAATGGACTAATGAAACAAATACCAAAACATTGTTTTCCTTTAACTATGATGAGTTGGACAACATGTCTTAGAGAGAAATCTCTCTAGAGAAATGGCACAAACAGCGCGTTGAGCGCACAAACAAACTACAAAAACAAAATGGAATTCAAATAATGGAACCGACTTCGGTCAATTAGTTATTTAGAAACAGAAAATAAACAGACATGTTGGTTTAATCGCTCATCAGTAGTGGTGGAATCGTTATGCTTCCTTTCTTTCTGTCATTAAACATATTGAAATAACCTAAATGATAACTCCCTATGTATGTTGGTATGTATCCCTCTCTCAGGTATTCCCCAGGGAATGATAACTATGCCCTGGCCTGTTCAATCGTAATGGGCCGCTCTCCACACACCCGCAACTCCCCCACCAGTCTCTCCTACACAGACACCGGGAGTGCAGGCTCCAACCACTGGAGACAGAAGTCCATGCCAGACGGGTGAGAGAACACTCAGGCCGCAACAAACCTGGGCCAAGCTAACACATTCAGACCATACACCGATCATACACAGACCCAAATTCGCTGCAGGGTTTCGCTTTAATTGCTTTATTTCCAGATGTAGTCCATATTTATTTGAATTACTTCTTTGGGAGTTATCCAACAACAGAAAGGAAATGACTGAAATATACGTTGTACTAACTGATATGATAAACTACTATTCTTCAGTAAATGATGCAGCTAGACATGATGCCCTCTTCCATCTCTTTCCCAGGTTTAACAACAATAACCGTCACTCCCCTGTGTCTGCTGAGCGCCAGGGAGTTGGAGAAGGGTCTAACGGGGCTAAGCCTGCTCCCGGATGGCCCCGAGAGGGGGAGGGGGCCAACAGGGGAGCCGATAGAGCCACAACAGGTATGAGGACATGCTTTAGAAAATGCCCATGTCCTGTCTGGTGTTTTGGTTGATGCAGAGGGTGACAGTCAGAGATAGGACCACCTCTCTATGTTACTCATTTTGTTACCTGGTTGTCTCATTCCTCTGTTTGCTCCTGTCCCTCCCAGACCTAGCTGTCTCCAAGGCTGCAGTACCTCGTTTCCAGGAGCAGGGGGGGCACCTGTCCCCCAACATTAACATCAAGGTCAGGCAGCAGGCTCAAATATGACCAAATATGTATTTTAAGGTTTAGTGAAGAGGCTGTAGTCTTACAGGACTTTGAGCTCTGGCAGATAGACA
This sequence comes from Oncorhynchus mykiss, assembly GCF_013265735.2. NCBI lineage: Eukaryota > Metazoa > Chordata > Actinopteri > Salmoniformes > Salmonidae > Oncorhynchus > Oncorhynchus mykiss. Next base: position 43,830,528 of record NC_048583.1, on the reverse strand, counting down.
TAGGAATATAGCTAGCTTGGCAATGTATTGTTGTCTATGCCAAAGTAGTCGTCTTTATTTACTGTGGTCAAACAACCAGGAAGTGACTTTATGATCCCTGTCTCTACAGGTGGAAACTTCCTATTCCTCCAGCCAATCAGGCAGTAACACACTGTCCAGTAACGCCTCCAGCTCCGCCCACAGTGATGAAAAGTGGTATGAGATTGGCTCAAGCAGGACGGGGGTGCGGCCTGACTCAGAGCTCAACGGCTACCTGCAGCGGGAGTCCACAGACAGCGGCATCGACGCTACCTCTTACGGGGCCTCAGGGTCCGGGGGCTCCAGGGCCAAAGAGCGGCGGGCCCCAGAGACCTCTCCTTCAGCCCCAGACTCACCCGCCCCCCCAGGGAGCAGCGAGGACCCCGCCCAGAGCCCCCCTGTGTTCCCCTCAGCCCCAGACAGTGGCTCCTACACCCTCAGTGATGCTGCTTCCCATTCCAGGTGTGTGCCTCCCTGTGTTGTGCTACACTAGAGTTCTATTACAGTCAGCTCTTTATGCAGCCAATGTTTCTTCTCACGTATCAATGTTTCATTAAGCCGACAGTGATGCATTGTAGTCCATATATATCCCCTATTGTCCCAGATGGAAAACTCCCAAGCCTTGCACTTTGCGGTGAGAGAGGTAGCAAGCTGCAATCTGCTGTGTGTGTGTGTGTGTGTGTGTGTGTGTGTGTGTGTGTGTGTGTGTGTGTGTGTGTGTGTGTGTGTGTGTGAGCTAGTTTCTCACAGAGAGAAAGAGAGCACTTGAAACACAGAGGAATGCTGAATGTGAGAGCTCAACACTGTTAACACTCCAAACCACCGTTCCTTTGAGTGAACAGAGGCTTTCCTCCTCTCCTCAGCCTCTCCTCTGTGGCCCTGAAATAACTCCAGCACCACCAGACTTTGTTTTAATGTACACACAGCATGTCTGAGGTGGGAGACGCTCGCTTTCAAGACAAACTGGGGAGAAATATTGTTTGAAATGTTAAAGTAGAAGAAGTCCAAGGACACTGTGACCTATTCATTTCTCTCATTTCAGATGTGGAGGTGTCAGAAATGTAGTGTGTGGGGAAAAGTAGTGAAAAGTACCAGCTGTTTTTGAAATAGTTTTGAAACTTTTACAGAAATGTGTTCATAGATGAGTGCACATTACAGAAATGTATATACACCACCGTTCAAAAGTTTGGGGTCACTTAGAAATGTCCTTGTTTTTTAAAGAAAAGCTAAGAAAATTGTCCGTTAAAATAACATCAAATTGATCAGAAATACAGTGTAGGCATTGTTAATGTTGTAAATAACTATTGTAGCTGGAAACGGCTGATTTTTTATGGAATATCTACATAGGCGTACAGAGGCCCATTATTGGCAACCATCACTCCTGTTTTCCAATGGCACATTGTGTTAGCTTATCCAAGTTTATAATTTTAAAAGGCTAATTGATCACTAGAAAACAATTTTGCAATTATGTTAGCACAGCTGAAAGCTGTTGTGCGAATTAAATAAGCAATAAAACTGGCCTTCTTTAGACTAGTTGAGTATCTGGAGCATCAGCATTTGTGGGTTCGATTACATGCTCAAAATGGCCAGAAACAAAGCACTTTCTTCTGAAACTCGTCAGTCTATTCTTGTTCTCAGAAATTAAGGCCATTCCATGAAAGAAATTGCCAAGAAACTGAAGATCTCATACAGGGCTGTGTACTAGTAGTCCCTTCACAGAACAGCACAAACTGGCCCTAACCAGAATAGAAGGAGGAGTGGGAGGTCCCGGTGCACCACTGAGCAAGATGACAAGTACATTAGAGTGTCTAGTTTGAGAAACAGACGCCTCACAAGTCCTCAACTGGCAGCTTCATGAAATATTACCCGCAAAACACCAGTCTCAACGTCAACAGTGAAGAGGCGACTCCGGTAGCTGGCCTTCTAGGCAGAGTTCCTCTGAAGCTGACAAAATAAAATGCTTTTCTTTCAAAGTGACCCCAATCTTTTGAACGGTAGTGTTTAATCAAGCAATAAGGCAGAGGGTGAGAGTATAGCCAATATACCACGGCTAAGGGCTGTTCTTATGCATGACGCAACACGGAGTGCCTGGATACAGCCCATAGCCATGGTGTATTGGCCATATACCACAAACCCCTGAGGTGTCCTATTGCTATTATAAACTGGTTACAAACATAATTAGAACAGTACAAATAAATGTTTTGTCATACCCATGCTATATGGTCTCATAAACCACGGCTTTCAGCCCATCAGCATTTAGGGCTCGAACCACCCAGTTTATAAATATACCAATACTAGTTGTTTGTTTTCCCTCCCAGTACTCTGAGTTCGAGCCACTCAGGCAGTCCCATGGGTCCAGGCTGCAGCCCCAGCTCCTCCCAGGAGGAGTCAGCCCTGACCACCTCCCCTACCTCCCACACTTCCCTTTCCCCTGGAGCCCCCAAGAGCTTCTACCCCCGCCAGGGAGCCACCTCCAAGTTCCTTATCGGCTGGAGGAAGCCTGGAGGCACCATCAACTCTGTGGACTTTGGCAACATACGCAAGTAAGCATGGGGGGAAATAGAGAAGGAATGTTGAACATACGTGTGTTTATTGATAGGTCAATGAGACCATTACACTGTGAGTCTTGTTGTGAAAGAATGTTATTTCCCCATACAAACAAATCCTACTGTCCTAGATTGTTGATGTTATGGAGGCTTAAGATCTGAGTCAACTGAGAGGAGATGCATTTCCCACCTCAGTCATGGCTCACGTTTGTTTATAAACAAGTGCAACACTCCCACCCTGTGGTTCAACTGAGAACTGCAACATAACACTGCTGGTCTTCACTCTCCGTCTTCCTCAGACGTCACCAGAGTGATGGGTTGCTGGGTGGCAACCCTCAGCTCCGGGCCCAACTCAGGGCCCAATCGCCCCAGCGGGTCAACAAGTCCAACCTGCAGGAAGAACTGAAGAAACTCATCACCCTGGACAGCCCCCCGCCCTCCTCCCACGATCAAAAGGTAGCTGGCAACGCTTTGTCACGATCATCCATTTTACTATGGACGTTATTGTTACATTGATTAGGAATCACATTTGAAATATACAGTACCAGTCAAAAGTTTGGACACACCTATTCATTCATGGATTTTTCTTTATTTTTACTATTTTCTACATTGTAGAATAATAGTGAAGACATCAAAACTATGAAAGAACACATATGGAATCATGTAGTAACCAAAAAAGTTTTAAAAAAATATTAATATATTTTATATTTGAGATTCTTTAAAGTAGCCACCTTTTGCTTTGATGTTAACTTTCCACACTCTAGGCATTCTCTCAAGCAGCTTCACCTGGAATGCTTTTCCAACAGTCTTGAAGGAGTTCCCGCATATGCTGAGCACTTGTTGGCTGCTTTTCCTTAACTCTGCAGTCCAACTCATCCCAAACCATCTCAATTGGGTTGAGGTTGGGTGATTGTGGAGGCCAGGTAATTTGATATAGCACTCCATCACTCTCCTTCTTGGTCAAATAGCCCTTTCACAGCCTGGAGGTGTGTTGGGTCATTGTCCTGTTGAAAAACAAATGATAGTCCCACTAAGTGCAAACCAGACGGGATGGCGTATCGCTGCAGAATGCTGTGTTAGCCATGCTGGTTAAGTTTGTGTTACGGTGCGTGAATGAGGACCCAAAAGCGAATCAACTTAAACAGAGCTTCTTTAATTACCACACACAGGTAGGCTCAGATGGACCGGCAGATTCCGACAGGACAGGACAAGGTTACAGCAAACATGACGACAGTCTGGTTCAGGCATGAATGACACAAACAAACAAGAATCCGACAAGGACAGGAGCAGAAACAGAGACAGATATAGGGACCTAATCAGAGGGAAAAAGGGAACAGGTGGGGAACGGGGTGAATGGGTAATTAGGAGGAGACAAGGCACAGCTGGGGAAAAGAGGGGGAGAAAAGGTAACATAACAACGACCAGCAGAGGGAGACAGGGTGAAGGGAAAGGACAGAGACAAGACAACATGACAGTACCCCCCCACTCACCGAGCGCCTCCTGGCGCACTCGAGGAGGAAGCCTGGCGGCAACGGAGGAAATCATCGATCAGCGCACGGTCCAGCACGTCCCGAGAGGGAACCCAACTCCTCTCCTCAGGACCGTACCCCTCCCAATCTACTAGGTACTGATGACCACGGCCCCGAGGACGCATGTCCAAAATCCTACGGACCCTGTAGATGGGTGCGCCCTCGACAAGGATGGGGGGGGGGGGGGGGGAAGACGAGCGGGGGCGCGAAGAACGGGCTTGACACAGGAGACATGGAAGACCGGGTGGACGCGACGAAGATATCGCGGCAGAAGAAGTCGCACTGCGACAGGGTTAATGATTTGAGAGATACGGAATGGACCAATGAACCGCGGGGTCAACTTGCGAGAAGCCGTCTTAAGGGGAAGGTTCTGAGTGGAGAGCCAAACTCTCTGACCGCGACAATATCTAGGGCTCTTCGTTCTACGTTTATTAGCAGCTCTCACAGTCTGCGCCCTATAACGGCAAAGTGCAGACCTGACCCTCTTCCAAGTGCGCTCGCAACGTTGGACAAAAGCCTGAGCGGAGGGGACGCTGGACTCGGCGAACTGAGATGAGAACAACGGAGGCTGGTACCCGAGGCTACTCTGAAAAGGAGATAGCCCGGTCGCAGACGAAGGAAGCGAGTTGTGGGCGTATTCTGCCCAGGGGAGCTGTTCTGACCAAGACGCAGGGTTGCGAAAAGAAAGACTGCGTAAGATGCGACCAATAGTCTGATTGGCCCGTTCTGCTTGACCGTTAGACTGGGGGTGAAAGCCGGAAGAGAGACTGACGGAAGCCCCAATCAAACGGCAAAACTCCCTCCAAAATTGAGACGTGAATTGCGGACCTCTGTCCGAAACGACGTCTGACGGAAGGCCATGAATTCTGAAAACATTCTCGATGATGATTTGTGCCGTCTCTTTAGCAGAAGGAAGCTTAGCAAGGGGAATGAAATGAGCCGCCTTAGAGAACCTATCGACAACCGTAAGAATAACAGTCTTCCCCGCTGACGAAGGCAGTCCGGTGACAAAATCTAAGGCGATGTGAGACCACGGTCGAGAGGGAATAGGAAGCGGCCTGAGACGGCCGGCAGGAGGAGAGTTACCGGACTTAGTCTGCGCGCAGACCGAACAAGCAGCCACGAAACGACGCGTGTCATGCTCCCGGGTGGGCCACCAGAAACGCTGGCGAATGGAAGCAAGCGTACCCCGAACGCCAGGGTGACCGGCTAACTTGGCAGAGTGAGCCCACTGAAGAACGGCCAGACGAGTAGGAACGGGAACGAAAAGAAGGTTCCTAGGACAAGCGCGCGGCGACGGAGTTTGAGTGAGTGCTTGCTTTACCTGCCTCTCAATTCCCCAGACAGTCAACCCGACAACACGCCCCTCAGGGAGAATCCCCTCGGGGTCAGTGGAGGCTACTGAAGAACTGAAGAGACGAGACAAAGCATCAGGCTTGGTGTTCTTAGAGCCCGGACGATAAGAAATCACGAACTCGAAACGAGCGAAAAACAGCGCCCAACGCGCCTGACGCGCATTAAGTCGTTTGGCAGAACGGATGTACTCAAGGTTCCTATGGTCAGTCCAAACGACAAAAGGAACGGTCGCCCCCTCCAACCACTGTCGCCATTCGCCTAGGGCTAACCGGATGGCGAGCAGTTCGCGGTTACCCACATCATAGTTACGTTCCGACGGCGACAGGCGATGAGAAAAATACGCGCATGGGTGGACCTTGTCGTCAGAGAGGGAGCGCTGAGAAAGGATGGCTCCCACTCCCACCTCTGACGCGTCAACCTCGACAACGAACTGTCTAGAGACGTCAGGTGTAACAAGGATAGGAGCGGATGTAAAACGATTCTTGAGGAGATCAAAAGCTCCCTGGGCGGAAACGGACCACTTAAAGCACGTCTTGACAGAAGTAAGGGCTGTGAGAGGAGCTGCCACCTGACCGAAATTACGGATGAAACGACGATAGAAGTTCGCGAAGCCGAGAAAGCGCTGCAGCTCGACGCGTGACTTAGGGACGGGCCAATCAATGACAGCTTGGACTTTAGCGGGATCCATCTTAATGCCTTCAGCGGAAATAACAGAACCGAGAAATGTGACGGAGGAGGCATGAAAAGTGCACTTCTCAGCCTTCACGAAAAGACAATTCTCTAAAAGGCGCTGGAGGACACGTCGAACGTGCTGAACATGAATCTGGAGTGACGGTGAAAAAATCAGGATATCGTCAAGGTAAACGAAAACAAAGATGTTCAGCATGTCTCTCAGGACATCATTGACTAATGCCTGAAAGACAGCTGGAGCGTTAGCGAGGCCGAAAGGAAGAACCCGGTATTCAAAGTGCCCTAACGGAGTGTTAAACGCCGTCTTCCACTCGTCCCCCTCCCTGATGCGCACGAGATGGTAAGCGTTACGAAGGTCCAACTTAGTGAAAAACCTGGCTCCCTGCAGGATCTCGAAGGCTGAAGACATAAGAGGAAGCGGATAACGATTCTTCACTGTTATGTCATTCAGCCCTCGATAATCTATGCAGGGGCGCAGAGACCCGTCCTTCTTCTTGACAAAAAAAAACCCCGCTCCGGCGGGAGAGGAGGAGGGGACTATGGTACCGGCGTCAAGAGCTACAGACAAATAATCTTCGAGAGCCTTACGTTCGGGAGCCGACAGAGAGTATAGTCTACCCCGGGGGGGGGTGGTTCCCGGAAGGAGATCAATACTACAATCATACGACCGGTGTGGAGGAAGAGAGGTGGCCCTGGACCGACTGAACACCGTGCGCAGATCGTGATATTCCTCCGGCACCCCTGTCAAATCACCAGGCTCCTCCTGTGAAGAAGAGACAGAGGAAACAGGAGGGATAGCAGACATTAAACATTTCACATGACAAGAGACGTTCCAGGAGAGGATAGAATTACTAGACCAATTAATGGAAGGATTATGACAAACTAGCCAGGGATGGCCCAAAACAACAGGTGTAAAAGGTGAACGAAAAATTAAAAAAGAAATGGTTTCACTATGATTACCAGAAACAGTGAGGGTTAAAGGTAGCGTCTCACGCTGAATCCTGGGGAGAGGACTACCATCCAGGGCGAACAAGGCCGTGGGCTCCTTTAACTGTCTGAGAGGAATGTCATGTTCCCGAGCCCAGGTCTCGTCCATAAAACAGCCCTCCGCCCCAGAGTCTATTAAGGCACTGCAGGAAGCTGACGAACCGGTCCAGCGTAGATGGACCGACAAGGTAGTGCAGGATCTTGAAGGAGAGACAGGAGTAGTAGCGCTCACCAGTAGCCCTCCGCTTACTGACGAGCTCTGGCCTTTTACTGGACATGAAGTGGCAAAATGACCAGCGGAACCGCAATAGAGACAGAGGCGGTTGGTGATTCTCCGTTCCCTCTCCTTAGTCGAGATGCGGATACCTCCCAGCTGCATGGGCTCAGCACCCGAGCCGGCAGAGGAAGATGGTAGTGATGCGGAGAGGGAGGCGACGGAGAGCGCGAGCTCCTTTCCACGAGCTCGGTGACGAAGATCAACCCGTCGCTCAATGCGAATAGCGAGTTCAATCAAGGAATCCACGCTGGAAGGAACCTCCCGGGAGAGAATCTCATCCTTTACCTCTGCGCGGAAACCCTCCAGAAGACGAGCGAGCAAGGCCGGCTCGTTCCAGCCACTGGAGACAGCAAGAGTGCGAAACTCAATAGAGTAGTCTGTTATGGATCGATTGCCTTGACATAGGGAAGACAGGGCCCTGGAAGCCTCCTCCCCAAAAACAGATCGATCAAAAACCCGTATCATCTCCTCCTTAAAGTCTTGATACTGGTTAATACACTCAGCCCTTGCCTCCCAGATTGCCGTGCCCCACTCACGAGCCCGTCCAATAAGGAGAGATATGACGTAGGCGACACGAGCAGTGCTCCTGGAGTAAGTGTTGGGCTGGAGAGAAAACACAATATCACACTGGGTGAGGAATGAGCGGCATTCAGTGGGCTCCCCAGAGTAACACGGCGGGTTATTGATTCTGGGCTCCGGAGATTCGAAAGCCCTGGAAGTGGCCGGTGGATCGAGGCGGAGATGGTGAACCTGTTCTGTGAGGTTGGAGACTTGGGTGGCCAGGGTCTCAACGGCATGTCGAGCAGCAGACAATTCCTGCTTGTGTCTGCCTAGCATCGCTCCCTGGATCTCGACGGCTGAGTGGAGAGGATCCGAAGTCGCTGGGTCCATTCTTGGTCGGATTCTTCTGTTACGGTGCGTGAATGAGGACCCAAAAGCGAATCAACTTAAACAGAGCTTCTTTAATTACCACACACAGGTAGGCTCAGATGGACCGGCAGATTCCGACAGGACAGGACAAGGTTACAGCAAACATGACGACAGTCTGGTTCAGGCATGAATGACACAAACAAACAAGAATCCGACAAGGACAGGAGCAGAAACAGAGACAGATATAGGGACCTAATCAGAGGGAAAAAGGGAACAGGTGGGGAACGGGGTGAATGGGTAATTAGGAGGAGACAAGGCACAGCTGGGGAAAAGAGGGGGAGAAAAGGTAACATAACAACGACCAGCAGAGGGAGACAGGGTGAAGGGAAAGGACAGAGACAAGACAACATGACAGTTTGCCTTGAATTCTAAATAAATTACTGACAATATCACCAGCAAAGCACCCCGACACCATCACACCTCCTACATGCTTCACGTTGGGAACTACACGTGTGGAGATCATTCGTTCACCTACTCTGCGTCTCACAAAGGATCGGCGGTTGGATCCCAAAATCTCAAATTTTTACGCATCAGACCAAAGGACATATTTCCACCGCTCTAATGTCCATTGATCATGTTTCTTGGCCCAAGCAAGTCTCTTCTTATTACTGGTGTCCTTTAGTAGTGGTTTCTTTGCAGCAATTCGGCCATCTAGGCCTGATTCACACAGTCTCCTCTGAACAGTTGATGTTGAGATGTGTCTGTTATTTGAACTCTGTGAAGCATTTATTTAGGCTGCAATTTCTGAGGCTGGTAACTCTAATGAACTTATCTTCTGCAGCAGAGGTATCTCTGGGTCTTCCTTTCCTGTGGCGGTCCTCATACAGTGGGGCAAAAAAGTATTTAGTCAGCCACCAATTGTGCAAGTTCTCCCACTTAAAAAGATGACAGAGGACTGTAATTTTCATCATAGGTACACTTCAACTATGACAGACAAAATGAGAAAAAAAATCCAGAAAATCACATTGTAGGATTTTTAATGAATTTATTTGCAAATTATGGTGGAAAATAAGTATTTGGTCAATAACAGAAGTTTATCTCAATACATTGTTATATACCCTTTGTTGGCAATGACAGAGGTCAAACGTTTTCTGTAAGTCTTCACAAGGTTTTCACACACTGTTACTGGTATTTTGGCCAATTCCTCCATGCAGATCTCCTCTAGAACAGTGATGTTTTGGGGCTGTTGCTGGGCAACACGGACTTTCAACTCCCTCCAAAGATTTTCTATGGGGTTGAGATCTGGAGACTGGCTAGGCCACTCCAGGACCTTGAAATGCTTCTTACGAAGCCACTCCTTCATTGCCCGGGCGGTGTGTTTGGGATCATTGTCATGCTGAAAGACCCAGCCACGTTTCATCTTCAATGCCCTTGCTGATGGAAGGAGGTTTTCACTCAAAATCTCACGATACATGGCCCCATTCAATCTTTCCTTTACACGGATCAGTCGTCCTGGTCCCTTTGCAGAAAAACAGCCCCAAAGCATGATGTTTCCACCCCCATGCTTCACAGTAGGTATGGTGTTCTTTGGATGCAACTCAGCATTCTTTGTCCTCCAAACACGACGAGTTGAGTTTTTACCAAAAAGTTATATTTTGGTTTCATCTGACCATATGACATTCTCCCAATTTTCTTCTGGATCATCCAAATGCTCTCTAGCAAACTTCAGATGGGCCTGGACATGTACTAGCTTAAGCAGGGGGACACGTCTGGCACTGCAGGATTTGAGTCCCTGGCGGTGTAGTGTGTTACTGATGGTAGGCTTTGTTACTTTGGTCCCAGCTCTCTGCAGGTCATTCACTAGGTCCCCCCGTGCGGTTCTGGGATTTTTGCTCACCATTCTTGTGATCATTTTGACCCCACGGGGTGAGATCTTGCGTGGAGCCCCAGACCGAGGGCGATTATCAGTGGTCTTGTATGTCTTCCATTTCCTAATAATTGCTTCCGCAGTTGATTTCTTCAAACCAAGCTGCTTACCTATTGCAGATTCAGTCTTCCCAGCCTGGTGCAGGTCTACTATTTTGTTTCTGGTGTCCTTTGACAGCTCTTTGGTCTTGGCCATAGTGGAGTTTGGAGTGTGACTGTTTGAGGTTGTGGACAGGTGTCTTTTATACTGATAACAAGTTCAAACAGGTGCCATTAATACAGGTAATGAGTGGAGGACAGCTTGTTTGTAGGTGACCAAATACTTATTTTTCACCATAATTTGCAAATAAATTCATAAAAAATCCTACAATGTGATTTTCTGGATTTTTTTTCTCATTTTGTCTGTCATAGTTGAAGTGTACCTATGATGAAAATTACAGGCCTCTCTCATCGTTTTAAGTGGGAGAACTTGCACAATTGGTGGCTGACTAAATACTTTTTTGCCCCACTGTAAGAGCCAGTTTCATCATAGCGCTTGATGGTTTTTGAGACTGCACTTGAAGAAAATGTCAAAGTTCTTGACATTTTCTGAATTGACTGACCTTCATGTCTTAAAGTAATGAATGATTCTTGTTTCTTTTTGCTTATTTGAGCTGTTCTTGCCATAATATGGACTTGGTATTTTACCAAATATGGTTATCTTCTGTATAAACCCCCGCATTAAGAAGGAAAGAAATTCCACAAATTAACTTTTAACAAGGCATACCTGTTAATTGAAATGCAATTGAAGTGACTACCTATTGAAGCTGGTTGAGAGAAAGTCAAGAGTGAGCAAAGCTGTCATCAAGGCAAAGGTGGCTACTTTGAAGTATCTCAAATATAAAATATATTTTGATTTGTTTTAACACTTTTTTGGTTACTACATGATTCCATATGTGCTGTTTCATAGTTTTGATGGCTTCACTAATATTCTACAACGTAGAAAATAATACGAATAAATAAAAACCCTTGAATGAGTAGGTGTGTCCAAACGTTTAGCTGGTACTGTATATAAAAAATGTATTCCAGAGTAGTTGATGTGAGTATTTGCTTGATGAATCCAAACTCCCTCCCCTGCTTTGCCACGTAAACTGTGCAACATGCTAAAGTCTGAGTTTATAGGTCAATCAGCAGCCTCACAGTGCTCCTCTCTCTCCCCCTCACTCTCTCCAGCCCTCATTCCCTGTCCCCCCACCCAGCCGGCGCTCCCTGCAGAGGACCCTGTCAGATGAGAGCATCTACAGTGGCCAGCGGGAGCCCTCGCACAGTGGGCACAGAGAGACGCCCAGCGATCTGCTCTTCAACTGCTCCACCGTGCCCCGCTCGCCCACCGCCCGCCACGCGCCACCCCGGCAACCCTCACATAAGTCTCTGGGTGAGCCTCAGGTTATCCTGCAAATGATCCTTGAGTAAAGGGAATGCCATTTCATTCCAATTGAGTTCTATCTCAAACCAGGGGAGCAGGGTTTATCTTAGAAGTGTTATCAGATTAATGCCATAACTCCTCCTCTTGATATTCCCAAACCCGCATGCGGGAGAGTAATCATCGCCTGACAATAATTAGCATAACGCAACGGACATAAATATCCCTAGAAAATATTCCTATTCATGAAAATCACAAAATAAATATATTGAGACACAGCTTAGCCTTTTGTTAATCACCCTGTCATCTCAGATTTTCAAAATATGCTTTACAGCCAACGCTAGACAAGCATTTGTGTACGTTTATCGATAGCCTAGCATAGCATTATGCCTTGCTAGCAACAGGCAACCTTGTCACAGAAATCAGAAAAGCAATCAAATTAAATTGTTTACCTTTGATGAACTTCAGATGTTTTCACTCACGAGACTCCCAGGTAGATAGCCAAAGTTAATTTCTTCCCAAAATATTATTTTTGTAGGTGAAATAGCTCCATTTGTTCTTCACGTTTGGCTGAGAAATCGCCTGGAAATTGCGATCACCACAACGCCGAAAAATATTCCAAATTAGCTCCATAATATCGACAGAAACATGGCAAACGTTGTTTATAATCAATCATCAAGGAGTTTTTCTAATATCTATTTGATAATATATCCGTCGGGACAATTAGTTTTTCGGTAGGGCTGATTGGAGTAGTGGCTACCTCTGTATTTTACGCGAGAATCTCTCTCGGAGCCACCATGTGACCACTTACGCTATGTGGCCGCCTACAGCTATTCTTCAACAGAAATGCGTAAAACTACGTCACAATGCTGTAGACACCTTAGGTAATACGTAGAAAGCGTAAGCTCATTGATGGTACATTCACAGCTGAACAGGGAGTCATTGGAACGCAGCTCTTTCAAAACCTGGGGCACTTCCGGATTGGATTTTTCTCAGGCTTTCGCCTGCAACATCCGTTCTGTTATACTCACAGACAATATCTTTACAGTTTTGGAAACGATAGAGTGTTTTCTATCCAAAGCTGTCAATTCTATGCATATTTTAGCATCTTTTCCTGACAAAATATCCCGTTTAATATCCCGTTTAAAATGAAAATACTGCCCCCTAGTACCAAGAGGTTTAAGTGTGTTTACCATTATGTGTATATGGAGTATAATTGGTCATCTTTTTTAGTGCTTTATTTGATGGGAAAGGCTTCTGATATGTTGGGGCTTTGTTGTAATCTGCTGTCTCTCCTCCCTCTCTCCTCCCCCCTTTCAGGTGACCTGTGTGAGTTGTCCAGCCAGGACCAGGGGGGCATGAGGAAGCAGCTGGGGGACCCAGGCCTCATACCCCTACCTAACTCTGGAGCTGACCGCGCTCTGGACTGGTCCAACCTGGTAGATGCTGCGAAGGCCTTCGAGGGTAGGCAAAGTAAGCTAGAGATGTATTATCTTTACCAGCAGAGGGCAGTGGCACTCTGTCTAATTGCTTTGTGTTGTCCATATGAGCTGTGACTGAAGCTGTAACTGTTCTGTTTTTCTCTGGCAGTTCAGAGACTGTTATCTGTAAATGATGAAAGCTCCAGGCCAGAGGTCACAGACACCAGCCCCCAGCAGGCAGAACCCCAGGCTGCCCCAGAGAGACACCCCTCGCCTGGGTAAGACCCATTTACCATGCACGTCCAGATAATTCTGTAGACATAGGTAGGGCCAGGAGTTTATCCTACAACTTGGGCCCAGTTTTTCCCAGCTAGGTCACATGGCCAGGAATTATTCAACTCCTCTGCCTATTAGTCAACTCCTCTGCCTAAGCCAATTTGGCCCAGGTCATGCTAGTCTTGTTCTAGTTTAGAATATGGTAGTATGGTAGTGAACAGTGTGTCCCCTCCCACAGTGAGAGCCCAGCCTGTCTGATGGGGAAGGTCAGCCAGCTGGAGTCAATGGTGAAGCTGCTGCAGGATGACCTTATTAAGGTGAGACAAGACACAACCAGACCTCTAGCACCCGTGTCTTAGCCTAGCCATCTTGTACTCTACTGTTGACATCCTACTACACCTTGTGCCCTTTCCCTAACAGGGGTTCAACCAGTAGAAAGAACAGTTGAAAGAGCAGGGCTGGGAATTGCCAGGGACTTCACGATACAATATTATCATGATACTTAGGTGCCAATATGATATGTATAAAGATTCTAACAATTCTATATGTATTGCAATTCGAACCTGCGAACCTGCGATTCGATGTTCCAAAAATATTGCTCACCATATTTCTGCTGCAGCGGGACAAGAGAGAGCCATGAGAAAACGAATTTTGCACAGTCATGGGCATAAAAATGCTGAAAACAAATTGTCTCCCTATTCAAAAAGAAGATGGAGAACAAGCTATAAAGAAAAAATACAGGAGTTTTGGTGCAGGTACAGCTAACTAGCACACATGTAATATTGCAATATTGTCAAAACTAATATTGCGATATATTGTCAAAACTAATATCCCAATATGTAATTGTATTGATCCCCCATCACTACTTCTCAGTGTGGAAATGTCAAACAAGTGTGCAGGGATATCTCTGTAGTGTGGTTCCAGTTTCCCGTATATCAGCAGTACCCATTCAGCATCTGCATTTACTACTCTGCCTCCTGGTTTTAGCTGCCCTGTATATCTCCTGAGGACAGTACTAGAGAGTAAAGAGAGCTTTCCACTCCTCTCTGTGTTATTGATGACTCCCCCTATGTGTGTGTCCAGGAGAAGGATACCAAGGTGTCCCTGCAGGCCCAGATACAGAGCCTGAGAGAGCACAACCAGCGGCTCCACGAGGAGTCCTACAGCGCCTCGGCCAAGCTCAAGAAGTTCACAGAGTGGGTCTTCAACACCATCGACATGAACTGACTCTGTCTATGTGCAGTAGACAGGAGGAGCACCTGAACACACGTGACCACAACACACTCAAACTTAAACTGATTCACACGATGGATGCTCAGAACCACAGGAGTTGGTCTTTGATTCCTTCTACATTAACTGTGATTCTGCTATTGACATGGACCGATTCACAGTGGATCTAAATGCTATATGATCAACAGGAACTGAATCACTTTGGTCTTCAACGGTCCCATCATGAACTGATCCGCCAAGCTTATTATTGTCATGATCATCATAGCCCAGGGAAGTTAATACATCTCTGTCAGACATGCAGGGACACTACAGTACAGTGCCAGTAAATCCTAAAGAAAAGATTGCATGCTGTTGATCTCTCAGTCTTTCTCTCTATCCATCCTCTCTCTCCTCCTATAAAACCTCACTGAGCAGTAAGTGGTTGCGGTATTACACATCCACTGTGTTGAAGAATGATGGCAATTCATCATCAACTACAGCTGTTCAACAATTTATTTTGTAAATATATATGAACAGAAATGTTACCACTGAAAAAAAACGGATATCGTTTTACCACTTCCCCATGTCTCTCTATGGAATGACCTCATTTCAGGAGAGTAAAATGGGCTTACTGGATGCAGTAGTACCAGATTGTACTGTTGGTTTCTGTGTGAAAACAACTGGGCTGTCTGGGTGGACGACTGGAAGGTGAGGGTTACTGTTCAATGAACTTCATAGTGACGATATTAATTCTTCTTGATCTATTTTAATATCCTACCAGAATATTGGTATGGTTCCTTCCTTGCCTGGCTGCGGTTTTGGATCCACAGGGGCACCTTGTGATAATAACATGTCAGATTACATGGCAATACGTACTATACTCGATCCTGGTCCGCAGCGTTTTAGAAGGCCTCTGGTGCCACATGTGATCCTTTACTACTCTCTGTAGATGAAATCACTACTGTATGCCATGCCATATAAAGAGGTTATGTACATCCTGAAATGCCAGTTTACAGTCCTCTGTAAGTCTATTAGTGAGTCCAACCTGACCATTGGTCTGCTTAGAAGGGAGACCTGACACCTGTTAATGGTGCGACTTGGTAGACCCTCCATGTCTACAGTCAGTTGTACTATTAAACCTCCAAGCTTTCCCGTGTGTTCTGACACTGTACACCCTGTATATAACAAAGGATTCTGATGCTCATCATAATTTGCACCTTCATTCATGTTTTACAGCATGTGATGATCTTTCCTTTGAGCTGTGATGTATACAAATGTTTATATCTATTAAAGATATTTTGTGCAATTTTATCTTTGTTCAGGGGTCGTTGTAGTGATTGTGTCTTTGTACAGCAGTCGTTATAGTGTGGGGCTGCACACCCAAATGCAGATATGGTATGTATGATGTAGCCACAGGACAGGGTTCCGCTTATTTTCCACTAATCCATGTAGATTATTTATAGATGTAGTAGATTATAAACATGGTTAGCTTTTAGCGGCAGTAGTGCATTGATTTTATCCACTCCCCTCCGTATTTATTTGCATAATGAAGCAACTTTTAGTAACTTTTGGTTCTAGAATATGATTTGAGATCTAATGTTTCATATGAGGTGACAGTACAGAATGTCACCTTTAATTTGAGGGTACTTTGAGACGTATCTGTTCTACCGTTTAGAAATGAAAGCACTTTATGTATTTAGTCCCCCAGTTGAAGATGTCGTAAGTATTTTCACAAATTCACTTATAGTGTATTAAAGTAGTCAAAAGTAAAGCGTGTGCATTACATTTTGTTTTATGGGCCTAATAACAAAGACAAAAAGTAATTTAAAAAAAAAAAAGTAATTTAACGTTAAAAATGAATTACCTTTTAATGTGGCATGAACACAACCGGTCATGATATTTTCATCTGGTTGTCAAATAAATCACTTCTAAAAGTAGGCTAACTGCATGGTCGTCCACCCAAATAATTCCAGCATCCAAACTGCATGTATTCTGGTGCCATTTGATAAATGGAAATAGACATCTGTTACAAAACAGTGTGCCTAATGATATTTAGCTATGGTCATTGATTAGGTCTATATTGATTAGATCTATATTAATGAGGTCTATATTGATTAGGTCTATATTAATTAGGTCTATATTAATTAGGTCTATATGAATGAGGTCTATATTGATTTGGTCTATATTAATGAGGTCTATATTGATTATGTCTATATTAATTAGGTCTATATTAATTCGATTTTAGGTTTATATTGATTTGGTCTATATTGATTAGGTCTATATTAATGAGGTCTATATTAATGAGGTCTATGTTAATGAGGTCTATATTAATGAGGTCTATATTGATTAGGTCTATATTAATTAGGTCTATATTGGTTAGGTTTATATTAATTAGGTCTATATTGATTAGGTCTATATTGATTATGTCTATATTAATTAGGTCTATATTAATTAGGTCTATATTGATTATGTCTATATTAATTAGACCTAATTAATTAGGTCTTAGGTCTATATTGATTAGGTCTATATGAATTAGTTCTATATTGATTGTGTCTATATTAATTAGGTCTATATTAATTAGGTATATAATGACTAGGTTTATAATGACTAGGTCTATATTAATTAGGTCTACATTAATTAGGTCTATATTAATTAGGTTTATATTAATTAGGTCTATATTGATTAGGTCTATATTGATTAGGTTTATATTGATTATGACTATTGTAACGGCGTTCTTCGTTTGTAGAGAGAGAGGGCCGAAATGCAGCGTGGTGATTACTCATGTTCTTTAATCAATAATAGACGATACATGAAATAACTAAATGAATATGAAAACAACAAACGGAACGTGAAACCTAATACAGCCTATCTGGTGAACACTACACAAAGACAGGAACAATCACCCACAAACACACAGTGAAACCCAGGCTACCTAAATATGGTTCCCAATCAGAGACAATGACGAACACCTGCCTCTGATTGAGAACCATATCAGGCCGAACATAGAACTAGACCAAAACATAGAAAAACAAACATAGACTACCCACCCAACTCACGCCCTGACCATACTAAATAAATACAAAAACAACGGAAATAGAGGTCAGAACGTGACAGTACCCCCCCCCAAAGGTGCGGACTCCGGCCGCAAAACCTTGACCTATAGGGGAGGGTCTGGGTGGGCGTCTGTCCGCGGTGGCGGCTCTGGCGCGGGACGCGGACCCCACTTCGCCATTGGCCTAGTCCGCCTTATTGTCCGCCTCCGTGGCTTACTCACCCTGCCCACCCCTCTCAATGACCCCACTGGACAGAGGGGCTGCTTGGGACAGAGGGGCAGCTGCTCGGGACAGAGGGGCAGCTGCTCGGGACAGAGGGGCAGCTGCTCGGGACAGAGGGGCAGCTGCCCGGGACAGAGGGACGGCAGCTGCTCGGGACAGAGGGACGGCAGCTCGGGACAGAGGGGCGGCAGCAGCTTGGGACAGAGGGGCGACAGCTGCTCTGGACAGAGGGGCAGCTGCTCGGGCGGCCCCTGGCTGACTGACGGCACTGGCGGCCCCTGGCTTACTGGCGGCACTGGCGGCCCCTGGCTTACTGGCGGCCCCTGGCTGACTGGCGGCCCCTGGCTTACTGGCGGCACTGGCGGCCCCTGGCTGACTGGCGGCACTGGCGGCCCCTGGCTGACTGGCGGCACTGGCGGCCCCTGGCTGACTGGCGGCACTGGCGGCCCCTGGCTGACTGGCGGCACTGGCGGCCCCTGGCTGACGGGCGGCACTGGCGGCCCCTGGCTGACGGGCGGCACTGGCGGCTCCTGGCAGACGGGCGGCACTGGCGGCGCTGGGCAGACGGGCGGCACTGGCGGCGCTGGGCAGACGGGCGGCGTTGGCGGCGCTGGGCAGACGGGCGGCGTTGGCGGCGCTGGGCAGACGGGAAGCTCAGCTGGCGCTGGGCAGACGGGAAGCTCCGGCAACGCTGGAGAAAAGGAAGGCCCTGGTAGCGCCGGAGAGGCGGGAGACTCCGGCAGCGGTGCCGGACAGGCGGGAGGCTCCGGCAGCGGCGCCGGATTGGCGGGAGGCTCCGGCAGCGGCGCCGGACAGGCGGGAGGCTCCGGCAGCGGCGCCGGACAGGCGGGAGGCTCCGGCAGCGGCGCCGGACAGGCGGGAGGCTCCGGCAGCGGCGCCGGACAGGCGGGAGGCTCCGGCAGCGGCGCCGGACAGGCGGGAGGCTCCGGCAGCGGCGCCGGACAGGCGGGAGGCTCCGGCAGCGGCGCCGGACAGGCGGGAGGCTCCGGCAGCGGCGCCGGACAGGCGGGAGGCTCCGGCAGCGGCGCCGGACAGGCGGGAGGCTCCGGCAGCGGCGCCGGACAGGCGGGAGGCTCCGGCAGAGGCGCCGGACAGGCGGGAGGCTCCTGCAGAGGCGCCGGACAGGCGGGAGGCTCCGGCAGATGCGCCGGACAGGCGGGAGGCTCCGGCAGCGGCGCCGGACAGGCGGGAGGCTCCGGCAGAGGCGCCGGACAGGCGGGAGGCTCCGGCAGAGGCGCCGGACAGGCGGGAGGCTCCGGCAGCGCTGGAGAGGAGGAAGGCTCTGGTAGCGCCGGAGAGGCGGGAGACTCCGGCAGCGCTGGAGAGGAGGAAGGCTCTGGACGGATGGGCCGGAGAGACAGCCTGGTACGGGGAGCTGCCACCGGAGGGCTGGGGTGTGGAGGTGGTGACGGATAGACCGGGCCGTGCAGGCGCACTGGAGCTCTTGAGCACCGAGCCTGCCCAACCTTACCCGGTTGAATGGTCCCGGTCGCCCTGCCAGTGCGGCGAGGTGGAATAGCCCGCACTGGGCTATGCAGGCGAACCGGGGACACCGTGCGCAAGGCTGGTGCCATGTAAGCCGGCCCAAGGAGACGCACTGGAGACCAGATGCGTAGAGCCGGCTTCATGGCACTTGGCTCGATGCCCACTCTAGCCCGGCCGATACGCGGAGCTGGAATGTACCGCACCGGGCTGTGCACCCGCACTGGGGACACCGTGCGCTCCACAGCATAACACGGTGCCTGCCCGGTCTCTCTAGCCCCCCGGTAACCACAGGGAGTTTGCGCAGGTCTCCTACCTGGCCTAGCCATACTCCCTGTTAGCCCCCCCCCAAGAAATTTTTGGGGCTGACTCCCGGGCTTCCATCCACGACGCCGCGCTGCCTCCTCATACCAGCGCCTCTCCGCTTTCGCCGCCTCCCGTTCTTCCTTGGGGCGGCGATATTCTCCTGGCTGAGCCCAAGGTCCTTTACCGTCTAATTCGTCCTCCCAACTAGTATACTCCATGCCATTGCTGTCCATAACGTCCTCCCTTCGCTGCTGCCTGTTAACACGCTGCTCGGTCCGGGTGTGGTGGGTGATTCTGTAACGGCGTTCTTCGTTTGTAGAGAGAGAGGGCCGAAATGCAGCGTGGTGATTACTCATGTTCTTTAATCAATAATAGACGATACATGAAATAACTAAATGAATATGAAAACAACAAACGGAACGTGAAACCTAATACAGCCTATCTGGTGAACACTACACAAAGACAGGAACAATCACCCACAAACACACAGTGAAACCCAGGCTACCTAAATATGGTTCCCAATCAGAGACAATGACGAACACCTGCCTCTGATTGAGAACCATATCAGGCCGAACATAGAACTAGACCAAAACATAGAAAAAACAAACATAGACTACCCACCCAACTCACGCCCTGACCATACTAAATAAATACAAAAACAACGGAAATAGAGGTCAGAACGTGACAACTATATTAATTACATTTGTATTAATTAGGTTTATATTAATTAGGCCTTAGGTCTATATTAATTAGGTCTATATTGATTAGGTCTATATTAATTAGGTCTATATTAATTAGGTCTTAGGTCTATTTGATTAGGTCTATATTGATTAGGTTTATATTAATTAGGTCTATATTAATTAGGCCTATATTGATTGGGTCTATTAATTGATACATCTTGCTGACAAATGTACATTTTTTGTAGCCTGAAAAGGTTGGACACCTTTAATTAGGCTGAACCTGTCCCGGGAAAAACGTGATGGCCACGCTAACACACACATGTCAACATACTAGACTAGGCTACAATGTGTATTACCATGAACTTCTAATAGGCCTACCGGTAGTGATGTAGTAGTAAAAACAATTGGTGGGTTATCTCTGATTGCCTAACGCTCCCTATACTTTCAATGCATTTTTCTGAAAAAGGTGGGTAAATGGCGTTTACTTGCGTTTACCCTCCGCTAGGCCTACCCCACTGGCAGTAGCCTATCCTCTCAGCTGAGGCAATTCTACACACAGGAACATATGCAGAACAGGTAGCCTACATTCACTATAGACCTCATACTTAGTTGAATCAAAACATGTTTGTTGTGCATAATTCATGAGTTAATGCTTGAAGTCTATACAGACCATGTGATATAAAACACTACTTTTCTTTCCTTACTTTAATAGCATTTATGACAGTGTTATTTGTCATTACTAAGCATTTAAACAATGGAATTAGAACATTGAACCTAAACCCTGTGTGTATCTTGGAGATCTCTGAAAATGCACTGTAACTGTAACTAACTATGCCTACGTAACATTTCATTATGTTCTGCCGTGACAACAGTCCTCAAATCCAAAATAATGTAGTCCTATGCCGAATGCTTCTAACAGAAATAGTCAACTATAGGCCTACTGTCATTAATGTACTTGTTGGATGGATTGGATGCACGTTGGTGTCTAGTTGTCTAGTGATATTGTTGACCGTCATCAGCTGATCCAGGAAATAAAACAAATATTTATAGAAAATAATAAAGGTAAATAAATGGTCTAGTAATTCTGGCCACGGACGGCATGGAGAACACCAGCACCCGTGTGCACCTGAAAAACAAAGCAATGATCGCTCTAAACAGCTGACCGACAAAAAGTAAACAATGGTAAATCAACGGATAGATCTAATGCTTTGGGATAAAGGCTATTTTAATCAAGGACGCATGGCAAACAAATGGAGGAAGTACAAGATAAAATGAATTCTCAAATAAGCACAGCTGAGGCAGACATTCAGCCCTACTGAGTGGTGTAGTCTTAGATATGAGCCAATAAATGATGTAAACCATGACAGGGAGGTGGGGGTGTTCATTTCATTTGGAAGCTTTTATTTTCATATTTACCACTGTAAAACAGCTACCACTGTATTTTAAACAAATAGAAGAATGGTTAAATTAGCATTATATATATTTTTTTTTTGGGGGGGGGGGTTAAATTGAACCTTTATTTAACGAGGCAAGTCAGTTAAGAACAAATTGTTATTTACAATGACGGCTTACCCCGGCCAAACCCACCGCTCTATGGGACTCCCAATCACGGCCGGATGTGATGCAGCCTGGAATCAAACCTGAAATGCAGTGCCTTAGACCGCTGTGCCACCCGGGACCCCCCAATATTGTACTTTTGTTGCATTAAGGGGAGCTAACATCTCATTCAGGGGAGCTGAGCTCTCATTCCCCCGTAATTCGTACCCTGCTTGCCAGTCCAGTGGCAGCCTCAGAAGGTGGGCGGTAGCCTGTGTTATTTTGTGATTAATAGTGAGCTGCTGTTTTTCCACTGACAGACCATTACACAACAGCCTAACTGAGGCTACAGCATGTCGCACCCAGCCAGATTCAACATGAGAGAGGAAGAGAGAGGAGGGGGTTTTAGGTGATGCCTTGGCATTGAAGGTGTTTTATACAGGGAGGTTATTTGTTGATATAGTTGTAACATTGCTGACCCTGCAGCTGCCTTGAACCAGGTCTTTCTTGCAAAAACTTGGAAAAATGAAGATTAAATAGAAAAATCAAAAGCTTAAAGGACCATGTTTTTCCAAGTATGTTTTCCCTGCTGAGTTCAGAGTTGCTGACTTCTCCAGATGTTCTCTCTAGGTCCTAGGACATGATTTAGAACATATGCATGCTGTGGTGTACATAGATAAGAACCTGTCCCAGTTGACTGATCCAGTTGAATAATGCAGTGAGGCCCAGAGAGGAGCAGAGGTGATGGGGGATGTCAGATG
This sequence comes from Oncorhynchus mykiss, assembly GCF_013265735.2. NCBI lineage: Eukaryota > Metazoa > Chordata > Actinopteri > Salmoniformes > Salmonidae > Oncorhynchus > Oncorhynchus mykiss. Next base: position 43,807,960 of record NC_048583.1, on the reverse strand, counting down.
TGGTGATCTCGTGGTTAATATATCACCAGGGAAGAACTGTGGCGAATGTCTCCTCAATAATTCAGCATGAATGCAGATGAAGCCTGGCTCCTTTAAAGCGGATTAGAATGAGACCTCCTTCTCTGCTTGTTAATGATGCAGAGCCTAGATTGTCTTAATGGTACATTTGGCTGATGTAAGTGGGAGATGTTACAGTAACAGCTTTGCAGGTCACGGACATAATGCAATACTGTACGGTGTGGGGCGTGGGGGATTATCATATTGTCATATTACTGTGGTTTATGTTTTACTGTAAGCACCAACAAAGGGTATTGTTAATACATCTCAGCCATAATGGGGGAGGGTAGTAATAGTATATGGTTAACAGTACTATATGAGAAGGTTCAATGGAAGCACTCTGGGGTTACTTTTCTTTGTACATTTAATAATAGACGTGACATACGTAGTCTGACGTCTGACTTTCCTATTCAGCTCTGACATGGTTTGCTTGTGTTTCTGTGAGCTTGTTTTTTACACAATTCGATGTTGAATGATGATTTGCATCCAAAGTAGAAATGCTCCCTTTGACGCAGTTCATCTGATAGAAGCAGAAGGTAAGCTGCATGTTTCTGAGGTGTCCTTGGTTTCAGTCGCAGCATGTGGGCTGCTCGGCTACAAGAGAAGGTGTTACGGAGGAATGACAGGGAAGGAATTAGAGTAGACAACAAGGATATATGCCGCAATACAGGCCCTTGTGCTCTGTTTGAGTTTATATATGTAGACGGTTAACTGGTTCTGTGAAAAGTATTTGTGTGTGTGTGTGTGTGTGTGCATGTGCATGTGTATGTGTGTGCATGTGCACGTGTGTGTGTGAGTGAGTGTGTTTGTATGTATTCATAAATTGGCCAGGCAAAGATTTTCTGGGAGAATATTCATTGGGGGAATTTGGATCTCATTTATAAGAGAAAAAAAAGCTTCCGCCATTTTGGTTTACCATTTAAGCTTGGATGTTCCTAGAGTGTTAAAGAGAGAGGAGAAGACAGTGAGAGAGAGAGAGCGGGAGGGCAAGGGAAAGAGATTATCGTCTCTTGCCATCCTGGAACAAGCACATTTTTAGTTGGAATATGTTTCTATAGCATGTTGATGAGAATTACAGAATAACTACAGTACAGTTTGTCAGTTCATTAAGTGGGTGCAGTCTTAGATATGACCATTTAAAACCCAGTAGCCTTCGACTTGCACATTCATTTATTTATGTGCAGCCTGTAGAATATGGGCTTTCAATGAAATGTTAATGAAACCGTGGATTAACAAGCTACACATTTAATCATCTCTCCATTATTTCAAATTCATCCTATACCATCAAAGTGTAACTTGGCCTTCATTATGATTTCATGGTCCTCTTAATGGAATGATTCTTATTTTCAGCATCAGTGGCCTCAAAGACTAGATGTAATATAGTACATGTAAATCTGTGACACTCAAATTAGTATGATATGGTATGGTTACATAAGACAGAAGATTACTTTTAAAAAATTAAAAGGTGTGAGGTTGCTCAGGGTTGATGAGTAGGCGTTTAACTCGAACGTCTAGCAACCCAAACGTTGCGTGTTTTAATCACATCACGGACAACTTTAACATTTTAGCTAATTAGCAACTTTACAACTACTTTTGAGCTACTTTGCAACTACTTAGCATGTTAGCTAACCTTTCCCCTAACTCTAACCTTAACCCCTAACTCCTAACCCTAACTTTAACCCTAACATAAACCCCTAACCCTAGCCTTAACCCGTAGCCCGAACCTTAACCCTTAACCCTAAGCCCTAGCCTAGCTAACATAAGCCACCTAGCCACCTATTATATAAATTGTAATTCGTAACATATCATACGAAATGGATGATGGACATCCACAAATGAATACATACCATACAAAACGTAACATATTATAAAACAGATTTACATTTACTATGTTACGTCTACCCCTGAGTCCAGGTTCTGTGTACAGCTCTCTCTGCCCTGCTTTCCTGCTCTGCTACCCAGCATCCAAAGCTCTCCATCTCATATCCTCTCTTCCAACCCATCTCTCACTCACCCTTTCTCTGCGCTATCTGTCTTTCGCTCCTCCCTCTTTTTTTTCTCTTTATCTTCTCTCTAATTCCCGTTTACCTCCCCCTTTCCCAACTCAATCTGCCTCTCGCTCTCTCTCCCTCACACAGACAGACAGAAAAACACACAGACAGACAGACAGAGAGGAGAGGGGAGCGCACATGTGAGTCGAGGACCTCCCTAACCGCTCAGCTCCACTCCGTATTCCCTCCCATGGCAGACAGAAAACTGGAGAAGAGGAGGAATAGAGGAATACTGCAGTGACCAACCAGCTGCTCTCTCTCTCGCCGCTCCACTGCTTTCTTTTTAAAATTATTTCTCCCCCCGTGCCAATTATACCATGAACCTGCCTGCTGCTTGTTCCTAAGGACAGCAAAACAGGGAGCAGTGGACAAGGTATTCTTTTGTTGCTAAGGTAATGAATGCTTCATTAGTTGGGAGATATCAGGAGCATTGTATTGGCTGGCTGGTGTGAGTGAAGAGGATTGGCTCTGGATGATCCACTGCATGTCTGTTTTGTGCCTGTTGTACATAAACTTTTCACAGCTCAGAGTATCCTGTTGAGGCTATGGAATTAGATGGTGACTGTCAGTGCATGTATGTCAGTGCCTGTGTTCCATGCCTGTGTTCCATCCATGTTAACGCTAACGCAGACACTATCTACAGGACTGATGTTCTGTGACGTTAGATTTGCGTGCTTTGGAAATGAAGTTGTTCCCATGAATAATAGGTTGCAGCAGTTCATAGCAAGGAGCCATTGCAGGTCTTCATCTATTCACATAGGAATATATTGTCTTGTAGGTGTCATATACTTCATACGGAATGTCTGAATGGTTGGAGAAATTGATAAAGGGAGAGGATGTTAACTTAGTTCAGGAACTCCTGGTTACTTAGACATTCTGCTAATCAATGCAGGCTGCAAACAGCTCCTCAATCCATCATCATGGTGGCAATAACAACATTGGATAAAAAGGGGATAATGTGCATGATTACTGCTTCCTGCTCTATAGGATAATGCTCTTCGTGTGTTCAACAGTTGAAATAAATCATGACTATGAAAGACTCAAAGCAACCTTGAATGTCTAGTGCTGAGCAGCTAGTGGCTTATTGGATGTATTCAATCTCAATCCGATCCTCTAACCATTATAGTCTATGTTTGTTATGGATTACAATGCATCAGGTGGCCACACTTCAAGAAACAATAATTGTACTGAAACTCACTTAAGGAAAAATGTTGTTTTACTGATTTATACTATGTATGAAACTTTCATTTCATGCAATTTTGTACAGAATGTGCCATGATGCTCTCTCACTGCTGTTTCAGAATGCAGAGTTTCACAGCTCCTCCTTTCAGGACAACCATAATATCCTACGAGACTTTCTTGTAGTGGAACACAAACAGTTATTAAAATAAATATGATAAGGCTTTTTTTATAAAACTATTCTTGGAAGCTTTATCGTCCCTCTCTGTTCTACATACTCCAAAAATATGAATGTGTCAAATGATGTAATCCTCTCTCTTTCTCTGCCTGACACATGATTACAAATGCTTACTCCAATCTGATACACATTATTACTCAACTGGAGAGGAATATGATTGTAGCCTTGTGAACTTAGATTATGAAAATCCTTAGTTAAGCAGAATTAATTATCCTGTAAAGAGGGAGAGAGGGAGAGAGCGAGGGAGTGAGAGAGAGAGAGAGAAACAGAGAGAGATGTAGTGGGATAGATATTGAATGGAGGTCATGTATAATCCCTTACGGTAGCTTTTTAAGCCGTACGTGAGTACACAGGACTGGCAAGTCTGATGAAAGCACACTATGTGGCTAATGTTGTCTTAGCTGTGCAAATGGTCAAGGTTTTAACCATAGTAGCCTAATGAATTCAATAACAGGCTTATTGCACATTACCTATGCCCAACACACTATGTACCTATTATAATTATTGTTTACAGTCTCTGACTCACCAATGTCCTGAACACCACTGAGTATCTATACCTTATCAGCAGAAGGCTGTACGATGCCTGATTATACATGACTGTCGCCAGGACATTTTGCCACTTTCACTCACAGGCCTGACATTTTTCTTGGCTTAGTCAGCTAGTTTATATTCACCTCACTGTGCTGCATTACTGCCAGGGCTTTGTTATCTGCCTGTATTGTGGCAGGTGTTGTCACCTGAGAGAAGAGCAAACATTTTGGGGAATGTCATAATGATAATAATAAACTGACCGTGTTTTTCACCCTGAACCAAGTGAATACATTTCTGTGGGGAACTGTTAATCAAATATGGGATATTTGGCCAACCTGGGTAAATGAGTGTATATTATGAATAGTCTTTGACATTGATGATGGACCTTTCATCTAACTCCCCTCTGCTCCCTGTGTCGGTGCAGCCTCCTGAGCCTAGGACACAGCAGTCATGGAGGAGGGATCCAGAGACCAGGGACAACAGTGTGTGGGGACAACAGATCCTGAGGAGGACTCTCCCAACACAATCATCTACAGAAAGGTATGTGTCTGTATGCTCTCTGACAGCCCATATAGCAAGATATAGGACAATTTGATCATTTACAAGATGGTACAGTTTCTATAGGTAAGCACCCAATGTAGTTATCCATTGGAAGCAAATTCATTTGAGTGTTTCTGAAGCAGATTGGTACAGAATCTCACAGTGGTTTCTGACACCTCAGCGGTTTATCTCTCAATGTCTATAACACATTACATCTCAATGTCTGAGTATGACAGGAAGAGGCCTACGCACAGGCAGGTAATGAAACATGTTCTAAACCCTCTCTGTGTGTGTCTGTCAGAGACAGCCGCTGATGTGACCCACACTGGCCACCACACACTTTCTCTGGCAGCCCGGCAGACTGTCTGTACTCTGCAACCTTCAAAAGTTTTAATAAGCTCTCCATCAGTGTGGGTTTGTGGAAGAAAAGGTCCTTTTATGTGTCAGGGGTAATTATATAATCCCTATGGCACTTGAGTCTCAATGCCTGTGCTTCGATTGGAGAAGAGAGAGGAGAGGGTGAGTGGCATCTTTGGTAATAATGTAGTAGGACTCACAGAAGTGGCTGCTCCTCCAAGGGTGGGCTCGTCTGCTTTCTCTGGAGCCGCTCATAAAGAGGTTGTTATCTTCACTCTCAGCTCTACAGCTTGCTCGGCACAGGCAGGCCCACTCAAAAACCTGCTCCTGATCATCTTAAACTAATCTCCGAACTAGTCCCTATGTGCTGATGATTGCAAAACTAAAGCAAAGAGTTGACAGATCCAGTCCCGATTCCATTCTGTTATTTTTGTCCTTTTTGTTAATGACTTTGCAATAGTGGGTAGAGAAAAACAAATTATTTGAGAAAAGAAATGGAGCCAATGGAAGATTGATGATGATATTGTTCAGGAAAAAAAATGTAACTGATTGAACTTCTTTCTCTAATGTCTGTCTGAAAATGAGTATGATTATAGGAGGATAATGAGTATAATGAGCTTGTGCCATGTTCAGTGCTGAAATAAGGTTCCTAGAATGAGCTTCCACTTGCCCGGGCCACCTGGAAGAGCAGTCAGAACATAAGCAGGCTTAATGTGGTTGCATGTGGTCACACGCCATGAAGATTGAAGCAAAAGTAGACAACGTTATCTCCTACAGCAGTGGTTCCCAAATTGTGGGTTGGGACCAACTTGTGGGTTGAGGCAGGTGTCCAGAAGGCTCGCGGGATTAACATTTTTGTGCATTGCAATAAAAATAAATATATATATATATATATATATACTGTATATATATATACTGTATATATACTTTATATATTCAGTGCCTTCGGAATGTATTCAGACCCCTTTACTTTTTCCACATTTTGTTACGTTACAGCCTTATTCTAAAATGGATTAAAAAATAATAATTCTCAGCAATCTACACACAATACCCCAAAATGACAAAGCAAAAACAGGTTTTTAGACATTTTTGCAAATGTATTCAAATTAAAAACAGAAATACCTTATTTACATAAGAATTCAGACCCTTTGCTATGTGACTTGAAATTGAGCTCAGATGCATCCTGTTTCCATTGATCATCCTTGAGATGTTTCTACGACTTGGAGTCCACCTGTGGTAATTTCAAATGATTGGAAATTATTTGGAAAGGCACACACCTGTCCAAATAAGGTTGACAGTACATGTCAGAGCAAAAACCAAGTCATGAGGTCGAAAGAATTGTCCATAGACCCCCGAGACAGGATTGTGTCGAGGCACAGATCTGGGGAAGGGTACCAAAACATTTCTGCAGCATTAAAGGTCCCCAAAAACATAGTGGCCTCCATCATTCTTAAATGGAAGAAGTTTGGAACCACCAAGAATCTTCCTAGAGCTGGCTGCCCAGGCAAACTGAACAACCGGTGGAGAAAGGCCTTGGTCAGGGAGGTGACCAAGAACCCAATGATCACTCAGACAGAGCTCCAGAGTTCCTCTGTGGAGATGGGAGAACCTTCCAGAAGGACAACCATCTCAGCAGCTCTCCACTCTGGACCCCAGGACGAGTAGCTGCTACCTTAATGTCTCTGGACCCCAGGACGAGTAGCTGCTGCCTTAATGTTTCTGGACCCCAGGACGAGTAGCTGCTGCCTTAATGTCTCTGGACCCCAGGACGAGTAGCTGCTGCCTTAATGTTTCTGGACCCCAGGACAAGTAGCTGCTGCCTTAATGTTTCTGGACCCCAGGACGAGTAGCTGCTGCCTTAATGTTTCTGGACCCCAGGATGAGTAGCTGCTGCCTTAATGTTTCTGGACCCCAGGACAAGTAGCTGCTGCATTAATGTTTCTGGACCCCAGGACGGGTCGCTGCTGCCTTAATGTTTCTGGACCCCAGGCCGAGTAGCTGCTGCATTAATGTTTCTGGACCCCAGGACGGGTAGCTGCTGCCTTAATGTTTCTGGACCCCAGGACGAGTAGCTGCTGCATTAATGTTTCTGGACCCCAGGACGGGTAGCTGCTGCCTTAATGTTTCTGGATCCCAGGACGAGTAGCTGCTGCATTAATGTTTCTGGACCCCAGGACGGGTCGCTGCTGCCTTAATGTTTCTGGACCCCAGGACGAGTAGCTGCTGCCTTAATGTCTCTGGACCCCAGGACGAGTAGCTGCTGCCTTAATGTTTCTGGATCCCAGGACGAGTAGCTGCTGCCTTAATGTTTCTGGACCCCAGGACGAGTAGCTGCTGCATTAATGTTTCTGGACCCCAGGACGGGTCGCTGCTGCCTTAATGTCTCTGGACCCCAGGACGAGTAGCTACTGCATTAATGTTTCTGGACCCCAGGATGGGTAGCTGCTGCATTAATGTCTCTGGACCCCAGGACGAGTAGCTGCTGCATTAATGTTTCTGGATCCCAGGACGGGTAGCTGCTGCCTTAATGTTTCTGGACCCCAGGACGAGTAGCTGCTGCCTTAATGTTTCTGGACCCCAGGACGGGTCGCTGCTGCCTTAATGTCTCTGGACCCCAGGACGAGTAGCTGCTGCATTAATGTTTCTGGACCCCAGGATGGGTAGCTGCTGCATTAATGTCTCTGGACCCCAGGACGAGTAGCTGCTGCATTAATGTTTCTGGACCCCAGGACGAGTAGCTGCTGCATTAATGTTTCTGGACCCCAGGACGAGTAGCTGCTGCATTAATGTTTCTGGACCCCAGGACGAGTAGCTGCTGCATTAATGTTTCTGGACCCCAGGCCGAGTAGCTGCTGCATTAATGTTTCTGGACCCCAGGATGGGTAGCTGCTGCATTAATGTTTCTGGACCCCAGGACGAGTAGCTGCTGCATTAATGTTTCTGGACCCCAGGACGAGTAGCACACTGACCACGTGTCAGAAAACTCCTCTTATGCACTCTGGACATGCGTTGGTAGTACCCAACTCGGTAATGACCTTCAGGTTGCTAATGGCCTGGTACTCAGGGCTCTAGTGTCGCTCTAACCACTCTGACATCAATGCAAATGCAATTGAAAATCACATCAAACACTTATCAAAACAGTAGGCCTATAGTACTTTTTAAATTCACCTCCCTGTGATAATCAAGTTGAAGAAAAAAGTTCAACAACAGGTTGAAACTGAGTGGAAAACATGGTCATCGTGGATGTTGTTTCAAAGCCTAACACAAGGAAATGGACGTGAAAGGTGATGATTCATTCAAAACACTCATCACCTATTAGGGTTTATGTATACACATAGTCCGGAAAAAAATTCATTAAAATAATAATTGTGCCCTTATACAATACATAGCCTACTGCATATTATGCACAGCAGTAAAAAAAATAACAAAAACTGATTTCAGATGTCTATGTTACATAATTGGTCTAGCCTATTCTCCAAAAGTAAACAAATTATAGTAATCGCCTTTGAGTGTGGACTGTATTATTATTATGGATGGACTGGTTATCTTGTGCTATACTTCAAACTTTCTATTCATGATACTGGGAGAGAAGGTATAGGCCTAAGCGATGCTGTAGGTTCATTGATTTTGCAAGGCGGCTAAGCCTACAATTTTATTGAATTTGTATTTGATTTTGAATAGTCTAGTAATAGGGCATTTTTTATATATTCATAATTAATAGGCTGACACATCTTTAGCTACAGAATATCTCACCCCCATGTGTTTCCATCTCTTCCTCTCTCTTCTTCATTCCTTTCTCCAACGTACAGAGAGAGGGGCTGTCAACAGTTTAATTAAATATGTATATTTTGTTGTGAAAACATGTTACTATCGATGTTCCCGAACAGATTTCACAAGGTTTCCCAAATAAATCACTGGGTAGCTGTCACGTTCTGACCTTAGTTCCTTTATTTTGTCTTTGTGTTAGTATGGTCAGGGCGTGAGTTGGGGTGGGCAGTCTGTTCGTTTTCTAGGTTGTGTTTGTGTTTGGCCTGGTATGGTTCTCAATCAGAGGTAGGTGTCGTTTGTTGTCTCTGATTGAGAATCATACTTAGGTAGCCTTTTCCCACCTGTGTTTTGTGGGTGAATGTTTTCTGCTTAGTGTATGTCACCTTTCAGAACTGTTTCATTTCATTCTCCGTTGTTATTTTGTTTATTGTTCTGAAGAAATAAATTAACATGGACACGTACCACGCTGCATGTTGGTCCGATCTCCCCTACTCCTCCCCAGACACGGACGATGATCGTTACAGTAGCTGCAGGAACGGGGTTGGAGAGCCCATGGCATACAAAATGTTGGGGAAATATCACCTGTCGAGCAGCGAGAGGCTGCATGCTCCTCAACCAGTGGTGGATGCATTGAGTGATAGAAACTGAGTAGCCTAAAAAAGGAACCAGCCGGCAAAGCGGCCTCCATTCACTATTGGAGTGCATATGGAGGACATGTCTTTTTTCCCCTGCCCCTGTTCTTGCCCATTTGATAATGGTTCATTCTATATCGAAACTAATTTTACATGTTAGTAAAGACAAGATTACATTTAGAATAGTGAAAATATGATCACTTGATGAGAGAACAGCTGTGCAGCCTGAGGCAAGCAACAGAGCGCAATATTTTTTAGATACTTTCTCAAATCAACAGCCTAGTCACATCATGCAGCCCATATATGTTTTGATTTCTAAGCCCTTCTATGGTTTGGATCATTCATAACTAAAGTTGCCAAAAAACTCTAAATATAGTGTATAAGACCTGTTTCAAATGGTCACTTTTACGCTTAACATACAGTTGAATTCAGAAGTTAACATACACCTTAGCCAAATACATTTAAACTCAGTTTTTCACAATTCCTGACATTAAATCCTAGTAAAAATTCCCGGTCTTAGGTCAGTTAGGATCACCACTTTATTTTAAGAATGTGAAATGTCAGAATAATAGTAGAGAGAAATATTATTTCAGCTTTTATTTCTTTCATCACATTCCCAGTGGGTCAGAACATTACATACACTCAATTAGTATTTGGTAGTATTGCCTTTAAATTGTTTAACTTGGGTCAAACGTTTCAGGTAGCCTTCCACAAGTTTCCCACAATAAGTTGGGTGAATTTTGGCCCATTCCTCCTGACAGAGCTGGTGTAACTGAGTTAGGTTTGTAGGCCTCCTTGCTCACACATGCTTTTTCAGTTCTGCCCACAAATTCTCTCTAGGATTGAGGTCAGGGCTTTGTGATGGCCACTCCAATACCTTGACTTTGTTGTCCTTAAGACACTTTTCTACAACTTTGGAAGTATGCTTGGAGTCATTGTCGATTTGGAATACCCATTTGCGACCAAGCTTTAACTCCCTGAGTGATGTCTTGAGATGTTGCTTCAATATATCCACATAATTTCCCTGCCTTATGATGCCATCTATTCTGTGACGTGCACCAGTCCCTCCAAACATAACGATGGTCATTATGGCCAAACAGTTTCTCCAAAAAGTGCGATCTTTGTCCCCATGTGCAGTTGCAAAAAGCAGTCTGGCTTTTTTATGACTGTTTTGGAGCAGTGGCTTCTTCCTTGCTGAGCGGCCTTTCAGGTTATGTCGATATAGGACTCGTTTTACTGTGGATATAGATACTTTTGTACCCGTTTCCTCCAACATCTTCACAAGGTCCTTTGCTGTTGTTCTGGGATTGATTTGCACTTTTCGCATAAAAGTACTTTCATCTCTAGGAGACAGAATGCGTCTCCTTCCTGAGCGGTATGACGGCTGCGTGGTCCCATGGTATTTATACTTGTGTACTATTGTTTGTACAGATGAACGTGGTACCTTCAGGCATATGGAAATTACTCCCAAGGATGAACCAGACTTGTGGAGGTCTACAATCTTTTTTTCTTCCCATGATGTCAAGCAAAGAGGCACTGAGTTTGAAGGTATGCCTTGAAATACATTCACAGGTACACCTCTAATGACTCAAATTATGTCAATTAGCCTATCAGAAGCTTCTAAAGCCATGACATCATTTTCTGGAATTTTCCAAGCTGTTTAAAGGCACAGTCACCTTAGTCTATGTTAACTTCTGACCCACTGGCATTGTGATACAGTGAATTATAAGGGAAATAATCTGTCTGTAAACAATTGTTGGAAAAATTACTTGTGTCATTCACAAAGTAGATGTCCTAACCGACTTGCCAAAACTATAGTTTGTTAACAAGAAATTTGTGGTGGTTGAAAAATGTTTGAATGACTCCATCCTAAGTGTATGTAATCTTCCAACTTCATCTGTAGCCACTCCAAAATATCCTTTATTTTTTATTCAGTTAAGTTCAATTATATATTTTTTTAATATAAAATAATGTTGTGGGACTTATAAGCATGTCTTTGCTAAATGAACAAGCCTACAGCCTATGGCATGGCACATAACCAGATAACATACTGTACTCCAACCCATATTCTGTTCTTCTGAAATACATGTTCTTCATATCATACTATTTTTATTGTGATGGTGTATATTGAATAGATTTTTGACTTTTATAAATGCAGATGTTCCAAAGGTGCACATCAGCGGCTTGTATGCACGGAGGCCTAGAGATGCTAAATGTGTTTATGTTAATTAACCGTCAATTACTGTGAGACCGGCAGTCTTTTGCATGACAATAATTGGCTGACAAGACATCATGACTACCACAGACCTAATAATTGATTTAGTGTTTGTTTTTATGCCACAGTACACGGTAAAACGTGTTAACAGTTATAAGACAAATCTTTACTAGGCCTTCTAGACCCACAGAGATCATATTCAATTCATAGGGATTTTACATGTAATTCTATGATTACACCTGTAAAAAAAGAGAGTCCTGTACCGGTAAGAAATTAAATCGACTTTCACTCCTGAGCTTGACAACTAGGCCCCGATTGATTTTGTTACAATGTTTGAGCATAAGAACATAGCATTCACCATCTCAAAGTGTGTAGAATTGCAGGAAATTGGATTTAAAACTACATTAAATTGAGGGCTTCAAAAGTTCTTGCCCAGGGCCCAGACACAATTCAGCTCCCTGTCATGCCCACCACCTAAGACCCTTTTTGATACAGAAAAAACCCTGCATTGTTACAAATAATATCATTATTATATAGTAAATGTCTTAAAATTGGTCACAAGAGCCCATACTCAAATCTACATTCAGTTAAATGTTTTTAACAAGAGGGTATTGTTAATATATTTTTTACTTTTCTTTGGTCTGGGTTTGTTTTTTCACCGCTCAACCCTCATGGTGGGTTGCGACTCAGAAGACATCTCAATTGGTGGGTCACAAAGTCAAATAGTTTAGGAACCCCTGTCCTACATTACGACATCTACACACTTCAACGTCATAAATATTCACCCTCCGTAGATTGCAGACAGCTTTTTCAGCCTCTGATTGTTCCTGGCAGATGTACTCTGACAGTAAATCGTTGCCTGGCCTGAGGGCTGCCAATGCTTCCCGATGATGGCCTCAGTAATCACATTAGAAATGTATTTTTCATGCTCCTTATTCAGCTTCCTTTTGAGCTGCAGGCATTCAAATCAAATCAGTCAATCAAATCAAATTGTATTTGTCACATGCTTTGTGAACAGCAGGTGTAGACTAACAGTGAAATGCTTACGGGTCCTTTTCCAACAATGCAGAATTAAAGAAAAAAAAGTAGAAATAATGACACGAGGAATACATACACAGTGAATTACGAATAACAATGACGAGTAAAAATAACATGGCTATATACAGGAAGTACCAGTACCAAGTTGAAGCAGGGGTACGAGGTAATTAAGGTAAAGATGTACATATACTGTAGGTATGGTAAAAGTGACTAGGCAACAGGAGAGATAATGGAGAGTAGCAGCAGCGGGTAGCTTGTTTAGCAGTCTTGTTTCAAGAACAGTCTATGGCTTGGGTGGCTGGAGTAAATTTGTTGGGCTTTCCTCTGACACCACCTAGTATAGAGGTCCTTGATAGCAGGGTGCTCGGCTCCAGTGATGTACTGGGCCATACTCACTACCCTCTAAAGCGCCTTGCAGTTGCCGTACCAAGCGTTGACACAGCCAGTCGAGATGCTCTCAATTGTGCAACTGTATAACTTTTTGAGGATCTGAGGGCCTATAACAAATCTTTTCAGCCTCCTAAGGGTGAAGACGCACTTCTTCACAACTGTGTGTGTGTGTGTGTGTATCAGTCATGTTCATTTCTTGTGATGTGGACATTGAGGAACTTGAAGTTTTCAACCCGCTCCACTACAGCCTCAACGATGTGCTCGGCCCTCTGTTTCCTGTAATCCACGATCAGCTCCTTTGTCTTGCTGACGTTGAGGGAGAGGTTGTTGTCCTGGCACCACACTGCCAGGTCTCTGACCTCTTCCCTATAGGCTGCCTCATCGTCGTCTGGGATCAGTCCTACCATCGTCGTGTTGTCAGCAAACTTGATGATGGTGTTGCAGTCTTGCGCTGCCATGCAGTCGTGGGTGAACAGGGAGATTAAGCAAACACCCCTGAGGGGCCCCCGTGTTGATGGTCAGTGTGACGGATGTGTTGTTGTCTACCCTTACCACCTGGGGGTGGCCTGTCCAGGATCCAGTTGCGGAGGGAGGTGTTCAGTCTCAAGGTCCCAAGTTTGAGCTTGGAGGGGAGTATAGTGTTGAATAATGAGCTGTAGTCAACGAACAGCATTATTGCATAGGTATTCCTTTTGTCCAGGTGGGAAAGGGCAGTGTGGAGTGCAATAGAGATTGCATCATCTGTGGGGCTGTTGGAGCGGTATGCTTATTGGAGTGGGTCCAGTGTGTCTGGGATGATGGGGTTGATGTGAGCCAAGACCAGCCTTCAAAGCATTTCATGGCTATAGATGTGAGGGCTATGGGGTGATAGTCAGGTTAACTTGGGCACAAGGACTATGGTGGTCTGCTTGAAACAAGTTGGTATTACAGACCGGGTCAGGGAGAAGATGTCACTGAAGACACTTGCCAGCTAGTCAGCACATGCTTTGAGTTGTTCTCTGATGACAACTGTGCCGCAGCGGTCTACCACACTGCATCTCACTGCTAGAGGTGTCACTACAAACCCTGGTTCGATTCCAGCCTGTACACAACCGGCCGTGATTGGGAGTCCCGTAGTGCGGCTCACAATTGGTCCAGCATCATCCGGGTTAGGCCGGGGTAGGCCATCATTGTAAATAAAAATTTGTTCTTAACTGACTTGCCTAGTTAAATAAAAAAATAAAAACATACTGCCTTCTGGTGCTATAGAAATGGACTGTGTGTGTGTTTACATGGAAATGCTTATTCAATGTTGTTTTTCCAGGACCTTACATGTTCTAAAGGAGCTGTCATGTTGCAGTAAAGCGGCCGGGGCTGTGCCATTGATTCTATTTTAAAGTGGACATTGTAAGCGTTTTAAATAATACTCCTCTATCATCTTGAAGAACTATGTTTTGACAGGTAGCTTATCCTACAACAGGGATGCAGTGTTGCAGTTGAGGTGGTGAAGGACTCTATCCCAGCTCCCCGGCATGCTAATGGCCCTCTGGGCAGGCAGCCTGGCATAGTCAGTGTGAGATGATGCTGGAGCTGCTGGGGTAAGACCAGATGGTCATCAATACGCTCTGCCACCTGGGAATAGGCAAGGACCATCGTCCCCTAATCCTGGTCGCACATCAGCCTGGAAGAAATGTATTATCCTAACGCAAAGAGCAACAGACAGTTACAGTACAGCCCACTAGGTATGAAAACATCATGAGGGGTTTTCACCCCAGTCACTGTAGCTGGGAAGATGAAGCTGTAGTACATGGGGCCGTTCACTGCATGGACATTAGTGCCATGTCTAAGCCTGTCTTTTGTTGAGAGTGAGTTGTAATAATATTAACCTGGATGTGCAGTTAGATGAAACTGACTGTGATGACTACACAGAAAGTGGAGAATGCCTGTCCCGGTCTGGTCTTAACAGCATTGTATTGAATTCTCACAGAGGAATTGTTGAAGCAAAACAAGGCAATAACTGTGGCACACTTTAGAGAGAGCTCGATATGTAGTGGATGCACACACACATACTATTTTGCTATCCTTGTGGGGACCAAACAATTGATTCCCATTCAAAATCCCATTTCCTAACCCCAAACTTAATCCGTAACCCTAAATCTAACCCTAAATCCTAACTCTAACCCTAAACCTAACCCTAATTGTAACCCCAACCCTAAACCTAACCCCTAAGCTTAAAATAGCCGTTTTCCTTGTGGAGACTGGCAAAGGAGTCGGGCCACAGCTCAGCTCCGACGGGGTAAAGCTCATTACCTATTAATAGACAAGTCAGATATCCAGTCCCCAGGACAAATTGTTCCTTGTTCTTCTGTGACACTGCCCCAGGTCTGGGTTCTTCTCTGTGGTGGTGGCTTGCTGAATACGCCGCAAATTTTTACTCGGGGACTCATGGCATGCTTTTGTAACAGTACAAATTTAGACCGTCCCCTCGCCCATAGCCGGGCGCGAACTAGGGACCTTCTGCACACATCAACAGTCACCCTCGAAGCATCGTTACCCATCGCTCCACAAAAGCCGCGGCCCTTGCAGAGCAAGGGGAACTACTACTTCAAGGTCTCAGAGCAAGTGACGTCACTGATTGAAACGCTATTTAGCGCCCACGCTAACTAAGCTAGCCGTTTCACATCCGTTACACTCACCCCCCTTTTGACCTTCCTCCTTTTTCCACAGCAACCAGTAATCCGGGTCAACAGCATCAATGTAACAGTACAAATTTAGACCGTCCCTCGCCCATACCCGGGCGCGAACCAGGGACCTTCTGCACACATCAACAGTCACCCTCGAAGCATCGTTACCCATCGCTCCACAAAAGCCGCGGCCCTTGCAGAGCAAGGGGAACTACTACTTCAAGGTCTCAGAGCAAGTGACGTCACTGATTGAAACGCTATTTAGCGCCCACGCTAACTAAGCTAGCCGTTTCACATCCGTTACACTCACCCCCCTTTTGACCTTCCTCCTTTTTCCGCAGCAACCAGTAATCCGGGTCAACAGCATCAATGTAACAGTACAAATTTAGACCGTCCCTCGCCCATACCCGGGCGCGAACCAGGGACCTTCTGCACACATCAACAGTCACCCTCGAAGCATCGTTACCCATCGCTCCACAAAAGCCGCGGCCCTTGCAGAGCAAGGGGAACTACTACTTCAAGGTCTCAGAGCAAGTGACGTCACTGATTGAAACGCTATTTAGCGCCCACGCTAACTAAGCTAGCCGTTTCACATCCGTTACACTTTCTCTCTCTGCCTAGGAGAATCATGTGTTGGTCCTGTATTTCATCTCTGTTTGTAATCAAGTGTTTAAGTGTGGGATATGAATGTTGTTATGCATCCCATTTGTACCTGAATTGTGAGTGTATAGATGTGCTTTGCATGGTGGTATCAACCTCCAACCCAGATGCTTTTTGAACAGTGTGTTGATTGTGAGTGACTAACACAGAAATGAGTCCTGCTGAGACCGAGTTGATGAGGCAATTTGTTGTGCCAAGGCCTGTTGGGCATTCTGAGAGTAATGTTTCATTACAGCTCCATTCTCTGTGGCTCCACTGTGCAGAAAGCACACCCTGCCTAAAGTTAGTGTTCCAACACAGCCCACTCTATGTACTTTCTAAAATACAGCTATTTTCAATGGGAATGTTCTTTTGCTTGGTGGATGTACTCTTTAGGCTGATTTAAAGAAGTACTCCAGACATTTAAAAACAACTTTTACTGTTGAAAAGCAATATCCCAAGTAGAAATACAGTAAAGTACACATGCTAAAGGGTACAAAAATATGTTTTCATCAAAATAGTGTTTTTTTTAGATATACCTGCAAACTTCAAGGAGTAGGGAGGACATTGGTGGGAAGCCGTGCTATGTCCTGATTTACCTAGACCATCTTTTGAGATGTGCCTTTTGTTAAGTAAATTAGGTGTTAAATTAGGTGAAAAGGAGACTGGAGTGCCACTTTTAGCCTGTGTCCTTAGAGTGAGAAGATGTATTTATTTATTTTATTTATTTTACCTTTATTTAACCAGGTAGGCAAGTTGAGAACAAGTTCTCATTTACAATTGCGACCTGGCCAAGATAAAGCAAAGCAGTTCGACAGATACAACGACACAGAGTTACACATGGAGTAAAACAAACATACAGTCAATAATACAGTATAAACAAGTCTATATACAATGTGAGCAAATGAGGTGAGAAGGGAGGTAAAGGCAAAAAAGGCCATGGTGGCAAGGTAAATACAATATAGCAAGTAAAACACTGGAATGGTAGTTCTGCAATGGAAGAATGTGCAAAGTAGAAATACAAATAATGGGGTGCAAAGGAGCAAAATAAATAAATAAATTAAATACAGTTGGGAAAGAGGTAGTTGTTTGGGCTAAATTATAGGTGGGCTATGTACAGGTGCAGTAATCTGTGAGCTGCTCTGACAGTTGGTGCTTAAAGCTAGTGAGGGAGATAAGTGTTTCCAGTTTCAGAGATTTTTGTAGTTCGTTCCAGTCATTGGCAGCAGAGAACTGGAAAGAGAGGCGGCCAAAGAAATAATTGGTTTTGGGGGTGACTAGAGAGATATACCTGCTGGAGCGTGTGCTACAGGTGGGAGATGCTATGGTGACCAGCGAGCTGAGATAAGGGGGGACTTTACCTAGCAGGGTCTTGTAGATGACATGGAGCCAGTGGGTTTGGCGACGAGTATGAAGCGAGGGCCAGCCAACGAGAGCGTACAGGTCACAATGGTGGGTAGTATATGGGGCTTTGGTGACAAAACGGATTGCACTGTGATAGACTGCATCCAATTTGTTGAGTAGGGTATTGGAGGCTATTTTGTAAATGACATCGCCAAAGTCGAGGATTGGTAGGATGGTCAGTTTTACAAGGGTATGTTTGGCAGCATGAGTGAAGGATGCTTTGTTGCGAAATAGGAAGCCAATTCTATATTTAACTTTGGATTGGAGATGTTTGATATGGGTCTGGAAGGAGAGTTTACAGTCTAACCAGACACCTAAGTATTTGTAGTTGTCCACGTATTCTAAGTCAGAGCCGTCCAGAGTAGTGATGTTGGACAGGCGGGTAGGTGCAGGTAGCGATCGGTTGAAGAGCATGCATTTAGTTTTACTTGTATTTAAGAGCAATTGGAGGCCACGGAAGGAGAGTTGTATGGCATTGAAGCTTGCCTGGAGGGTTGTTAACACAGTGTCCAAAGAAGGGCCGGAAGTATACAGAATGGTGTCGTCTGCGTAGAGGTGGATCAGAGACTCACCAGCAGCAAGAGCGACCTCATTGATGTATACAGAGAAGAGAGTCGGTCCAAGAATTGAACCCTGTGGCACCCCCATAGAGACTGCCAGAGGTCCGGACAACAGACCCTCCGATTTGACACACTGAACTCTATCAGAGAAGTAGTTGGTGAACCAGGCGAGGCAATCATTTGAGAAACCAAGGCTGTTGAGTCTGCCGATGAGGATGTGGTGATTGACAGAGTCGAAAGCCTTGGCCAGATCAATGAATACGGCTGCACAGTAATGTTTCTTATCGATGGCGGTTAAGATATCGTTTAGGACCTTGAGCGTGGCTGAGGTGCACCCATGACCAGCTCTGAAACCAGATTGCATAGCAGAGAAGGTATGGTGAGATTCGAAATGGTCGGTAATCTGTTTGTTGACTTGGCTTTCGAAGACCTTAGAAAGGCATGGTAGGATAGATATAGGTCTGTAGCAGTTTGGGTCAAGAGTGTCCCCCCCTTTGAAGAGGGGGATGACCGCAGCTGCTTTCCAATCTTTGGGAATCTCAGACGACACAAAAGAGAGGTTGAACAGGCTAGTAATAGGGGTGGCAACAATTTCGGCAGATAATTTTAGAAAGAAAGGGTCCAGATTGTCTAGCCCGGCTGATTTGTAGGGGTCCAGATTTTGCAGCTCTTTCAGAACATCAGCTGAATGGATTTGGGAGAAGGAGAAATGGGGAAGGCTTGGGCGAGTTGCTGTTGGGGGTGCAGTGCTGTTGACAGTGGTAGGAGTAGCCAGGTGGAAAGCATGGCCAGCAGTAGAAAAATGCTTATAGAAATTTTCAATGATGGTGGATTTATCAGTGGTGACAGTGTTTCCTATCTTCAGTGCAGTGGGCAGCTGGGAGGAGGTGTTCTTATTCTCCATGGACTTTACAGTGTCCCAGAACTTTTTTGAGTTAGTGTTGCAAGAAGCAAATTTCTGCTTGAAAAGCTAGCCTTGGCTCTGTGTATAATGGTTTCTAGCTTCCCTGAACAGCTGCATATCACGGGGGCTGTTCGATGCTAATGCAGAACGCCATAGGATGTTTTTGTGTTGGTTAAGGGCAGTCAGGTCTGGGGAGAACCAAGGGCTATATCTGTTCCTGGTTCTAAATTTCTTGAATGGGGCATGTTTATTTAAGATGGTTAGGAAGGCATTTAAAAAAAATATCCAGGCATCCTCTACTGACGGGATGAGGTCAATATCCTTCCAGGATACCCCGGCCAGGTCGATTAAAAAGGCCTGCTCGCTGAAGTGTTTCAGGGAGCGTTTTACAGTGATGAGAGGAGGTCGTTTGACCGCTGACCCATTACGGATGCAGGCAATGAGGCAGTGATCGCTGAGATCTTGGTTGAAGACAGCAGAGGTGTATTTAGAGGGGAAGTTGGTTAGGATGATATCTATGAGGGTGCCCGTGTTTAAGGCTTTGGGGAGGTACCTATATAAACATAATGTGTACTTCAACTGATATATTAGTCTCAGTCAAGTAATGATGCTGATATGTTAACCATCTGTTATGTTTTACCAGCCCTCTGAGATGTAAAACTCATTACTGTTCAGTACACATGATGAAACATGTTTACAACATATTACACAGCAGATTCAATTTGGACTAAATAGCTGTAATCATACTGTCTATTGTCTCTTGGGTGCAACAAAAGTCGCACAGCACATGTCAGATATATACTGGTTCTCTCTCTCTCTCTCTCTCTCTCTCTCTCTCTCTCTCTCTCTCTCTCCCCTCTCTCTCTCTCTCTCTTTGGATCTGCCTTCCCTCATCTCTACCCCTCTGTCCAACTCTCTCTCTCTCTCTCATTGTCTATTCCTTCACTCTCATTCTCTTACACTCTATTCCTCTGCTTATTGCACATGAATAATTGAAGCTCATTTCAAGCATTCCATTTTTAGAGAAATATCGTGTCGATTGGGACGTCATTCCTCTCCTTTCTTTTATTCATGTGCATCACATTTATTCTCATCAGTTGGTATTTTTATCCCTTGATGTGACACTTTATTGTGGAGAGTTTGGGAGAAAAATAATGACTGGATATATTTACATTTTTGGAATATATTTTAGGTTGTTGTGTCCTCAAAAGTAGAATTTTAAATTAAATTGAACTGAGCTATGCAATCAATCAGGGAATGACAGACCGGAAAGTATACGTCTCTCATACAGCAGCTAGTGCCAAACATACTGTATTACCCCTCACTCAGCAACAGCTCCTACCCACTGATGAACAGGAGACTGTATAGAGAGCAGCCCTCACCTCACCTTACCTTACCCCTCATCACAAGTCCATTATCTCACCACAGGAAGGACTTGGCACCGTTTGGGATTGTTGATTTTGTACCTTTAGCTGTGAGAGACACAGGCAGGCATGGTCTCCACTGGAGCAGGTCTGAGGATAGAAGTGTGCCTGCCTGTCTGCCTGCCTGCCACCGACCATGACTCACTCGCCAATCACCGTCAAGTGCCTCTGGGAGACTGGAGGATAGTGGAGGATATCTGAATACTCCAAAAGACTCTCCCCATCATAGGTGTCCACTGGCTCCTCTTCACGGTTCCTGTATGCAGTTTAGGTAACACGGTCCAAATGGACACATTGGTTATCAACTCTACTGCTGGGTATGAGGCCTCCTGCTACTTTATCAAGCATGAATGGTTTTACAAGCGTGTCCACTGGTGCCAAGGCAGGCCTATCAGAAGTGCTGGTATGGTGTCACTCATACGGTTGTACTAAAGCTTGTGTATCGAGGTCAGGCTGGGTCTCTAAACTCTCTGCATATTTCACTTTTGATACTGTTAAATTGTAAAGGCCAAACTACACAAACTGTAGTTAACTCAAACTGTTACATAACATTAACGCTCCCTTTCTTTAGTAAGTAATGGACTTTCTGAAAGTTATTTTACCCATCCAAATTATAATAATGCAGATAGCCAAAAACAAATCCTGGAGGTCTTGAATTCGATCAGTCACACTATGTGGGTATACTGTGTTAAAAGGATTATTCACCACTCAATAGTGAAAATGCTGTGATGGAAATGAAGGGCTTTGCTCCAGCTAGCTAGGGGAAATCCTCTCAGTGTGGATTCTGTCTCTTCTCTCGCTGTCTGTACTGGTACTCCCACTCAACTGCAGTCAAAAGGAGCACATTAAATAGAGACACAGGCACACAAGAGATGTTTGTCGTGCTCATTAGGGCAGATGCATGGGGTTCCATATGTGTACATACGGTGATGCAGGGCTCCCCGCAGGCAGGGCACCGCTGTGAGCTTGGCAGGGGGAAGGTTGGCAGGAGGGTGTAGGGAGGGATCAGGCGCCACGCTGCCCCACTTCTGCATGCTCCACATCCCCCCTGCGTCGCACCTCGCCCATTACAGGCGGAAAATACAGCTTAGAACTCCATAGCAGCGTAAACGGAACATGTCTTAAATATCATCACATAGTAGATTACTCCAGAAACTGGGTGTGCAGATCACTGATGACAACCCACCTCATAGGGTTAGAGTTGAAGAGGATTTTTAGCCATATATCAATCAGTTGAAATGCAATCAGGTGGGCTCTGAAATCTTTTATGACGCTGATCGACAATGTTTCCCCTGTCCTTTTGTGTGTGTGACGTGTAAACAGAATAGCTGCTCTCGTCATCTCTCTGCCTGCCTAGGTGAAAGGACCGAATCATCCCTGGTCTGACATTGTGACATGTCTGACAGACAGGCGTGTGACTGGCAGGCCTCTCACTGTGGCGCTGCGGTGCTGCTGACACAGTGAATTAAGAGCTGGACTACAGAGTTGGACCATCCATTAGATCATCAGTCTGTGGCCATTTATTCGTTCTATGAGAGAAGTAGAGCAACGTGAGGCTCAGTGGACCTGCCACAGTCAAACGAAACACTTTTTCTATTGTATTCTACCAGTCGGTGTTTGGTTCTTCTAACAGAGCCTCTCTGTTAGTCTCATCCTCATCATGCAATCTCTCTGCATTCAGTTCCAGCTTCAAATGAAGCACCGACTTCAATGGAGACACATTCAAACCTCTGGAGGTGTTTCTAAAGAAATGCTCCTCTACTTCCACCGTCCCACATTTTGCTCTCACTCGTCTGCTTTGTGAGGGGAGTGTTTTTGTTAAATGCTCCAGTAGATTTTCACACTGTATACTGTTTCTGTGTTGGGCTCGCAGCCACTGATGCGTGGTTCTGTGGACTACACATTCTGTCTCCTCAGAGAAAAGCCACAGGGAAGAGGGGCTTGAGGAGGAATATGAGTTCACAGATAAACAACACAGGAGAATATAGTGACACATTCAATGTTGAGTCAATCATGACAGTGGATGGTGGCTTTTTACAGCTGACAGATAGACAGTGTAGTGTTAGCATGAAATAAAAAAAATGAATATTGATGTGTTTCACTATTGTCACCAAATAAAGTCGGGGAGAGACAGTGTTGCTCATGTAAAACTCTTTCAGCAATTTAACATATCACCATCTGCTCTCCTTTTCTGTCTGTTTTGATGACAATCTGAGGCATACAGATGAGTTTTCCTCAAAATAGCATTTGATTCATCTCCATGTAGCACAAGTCATCAGGTCTGTAAGGTAATGATGGACTGTGGTGTTCCTGGAGTGTTGGAGGGGCTTGTTAATTGCCTGTCTGATGAGGGTGAAGCAGGGATGAGTCACCCGCCCTTAATGTTAATCATCACAGCCAACTGATCTTCCTGGAGAGCCCTCAGAGGGCCAGACTATTGGCCTGGATTCAGAACATGGACCTGCATCAAAATAGCTTTTCAGGATTCACTGACAGCTCACCCAATTGGAACCATTCTGTTTTTTCTTCTTGTGTTTCTTGTTGTCAGAAAGCCACAGCTCAATGGCGGAATAGGCAATAAACTAAAGAAACAGGAAAAAATACAACCTGGCTTGAATGTTCTCAATCATGTATCATTTTAATGCTATTGTCCCATAACACAATATCACCATACCTAATCCATATGGCTAAGCCAAGTTATAAGTTCAGAGAGGATTGACTACAGTTTTGTAACAACCAGTAGAATATAGAAAATACAGTACATAACATAACCAGAATACACAGGTAACTGCCAAAATAAAGGAAACACTTGAGTAAATGAGGGATACAAAGTATGTCACCAGATGTCAACACAATTGAACCCTTATGGGAGATTCGGTAGTGGCACCTGAGACAGCATTTTCAACCAACATCAACAAAACACCAAATTCGGTAATTTCTCGTGTAAGAATGGTATCATACACCCATTTGTAGAATCTATGCCAAGATGCATTGAAGCTGGCAGCTGGTGGTGGCCCAACGCCCTATTATTAAGAGACTTTATGTTGGTGTTTCCTTTATTTTAGCAGTTACCTGTACATAACCAGTTTGAATGTTTTAATATCAAGTCTGGGATTCATGTTGGCAGACAGATTTTCAAGTAAAGAAAGTTATACTACCTAACATTTTGTGTCAGATACCACAATAATTTCTCTATCTTTCACTCTCTCTCACTTTCTCTCTCTCACTTTCTCTCTCTCAACTAAGTGCAGAATCTATCAGAGGTGAAATAACATTCAGTAAACCTACAATGGTTCAAAAACAGCTTACCTTTACCTGGTACAGTGCTCATTTTTGAAGATGCTGAATTTGAAGATGCTCATTTTTGAAGGCCCTAAATTTGAGCCTGCCTTAACTTAAAGTGGAGATTAGTCTTCATAAGGGCAGAGGGAAGACGGAAAGAGAGCCCTGAAGCTTTTAAGCTCACAATAATCATGGTAATCGATACGGCCCAGAGAAGAGTTAAGGCTATGCTGCAGCCAGATTGAAACATGAGAATAAGCTAATATGGTTATTCCCACGGTCTGATGCGGTACCAGAAATTGAGTTACCGACAAATGCACATTTGTAAATATATGTGCATTTTTCATTGAGCAACGTTTTGGATTTGAACCTCTTTTTGTATGCTGCTAATCCCCTGAAGGACTAATTGTCTCTGCGATGCTGTCACATACAGTGCATATTCACTGGGAGAATGGAGGAAAGAGCCTCTCCAGAACAGAGCAGCGCTGTAGGCTTTACTTGAAAGCCTGATAGATGTTGACTTCACAGCCCAAGCAGGGTAGCACTGGGTTAGAAGAACTGTGGAAACTAGGCCATGGAATCCCATTACAGACACACTGACCATGCTCTGACTGCCTGGGACTCTGGTTACAGATGGTGGTTAGAGAATAATATGATTTAGCCAAGGTACTAAGGTGCAAAATCTTATCTGGGACACATCAGAATCAGATTTAGAATCAGAATCACCTTTATTCACCAAGTACATTTACACATACTCAGAATTGTACTTGGTAATATGGTGCTGCTAGTGATAGAAAAGATGTAATGTTAGAGACAGAATACAGACAACAGAGTTTCAATACATTATATTCAATTAGATAGAGTAAGCGTAGAGCTATAAGCGAATGTGCAGATATACAAATGTACAGTGGGTATACGGTTGATATACAGTGGATGTACAAATGTATAGTATCAGTATGAATATACTGTACATTTTTGTGATAAGCCCAATGTGTTCTGTTTGCTGAATACCACTGGCCAGACTACAGTTTGATCTGGAGCTACTGCAACTTAACATGCAGCTTCTATAAAAGGCACTGTATTCTGTGCCAAGACGACAGTACAACTGTTTTTCCAATTAAATGTCTGCAACACTAATGAACTTGTGCACAGCAGGATGCATCTAAACGTGCTTTGCATAAAATAAGTATATATAACATTAGGTGATTTTTAATATCTACATTTCAGCTCACTCTGGTTTAGGTAAAAACTGGCCAACATTACTCAATATCACATTTAAGGGATGGGTTATCTCTACTATGAAACTTGACCCCCAGAAATGACGGGCCTCATTTCCACGGTCTGACAGGAGCATCAGCAAACACTACTGCTCTGGGGAGACTTTGACATTTCACATTTCCGAGTCACATATTTGCCTTTTTCTCTCTTTCATGTCCTTAATTCCTGGTGCATTAACAGCTTACCCGTGTTTTGGAGAGAAATATTCCAATTCCTTTCCTGAAATATGTCCTTCAGCAGGGGCCTTTGTAGAGGGAAATTACAAGATAATTGGGATGTTCAAAGTCCCGAGGCAGGTATTGCCAAGCCGTTCGCCTCCAAACTAACTCACTGAATTACAAGCAGCTGTCACGCTCAGATAGGACCAGCAGAGAGAGAAACACAGAAATGACATTTCACATCATTTTGAAATATAGTGGCAGGATGTTAGATTACAAAGCATGGCTCATGTCTCAGTGGGTAGAGTCTTCAATAATGCATTGGGTGTACTGGTCCAGTAGCAAATTCCACCTCCACTGACATTATAGTTTGTTATTTTTGTTCTCCACTGAAGTAAAATAATAAAAGATGCATAAGCAACTATACATTTGAGCATTTGGTTACTGCTGTGCTGCAGTCAACCACTCCACAAATGTCTTGTTAACAAACTATAGTTTTTGTAAGACGGTTAGGACATCTACTTTGTGCATGACACAAGTCATTTTTCCAACAATTGTTTACAGACAAATTATTTAACTTATAATTCACTGTATCACAATTCCAGTGGGTCAGAAGTTTACATACACTAAGTTGACTGTGCCGTTAAACAGCTTGGAAAATGCCAGAAAATGGTGCCATGGCTTTAGAAGCTTCTGTTAGGCTAATTGACATCATTCGAGTCAATTGGAGGTGTACCTGTGGATGTATTTCAAGGCCTACCTTCAAACTCAGTGCCTCTTTGCTTGACATCATGGGAAAATCTAAAGAAATCAGCCAAGTCCTCAGAAAAAAATTGTAGACCTCCACAAGTCTGGTTCATCCTTGGGAGCAATTTCCAAATGCCTGAAGGTACAACGTTCATCTGTACAAACAATAGTACGCAAGTATAAACACCATGGGACCAGGCAGCCGTCATACCGCTCAGGAAGGAGACGCATTCTGTCTCCTAGGGCTGAACGTACTTTGGTGCGAAAAACGCAAATCAATCCCAGAACAACAGCAAAGGACCTTGTGAAGATGCTGGAGGAAACATATACAAAAGTATTTATATCGACAGTAAAACGAGTTCTATATCGACATAACCTGAAAGGCCGCTCAACAAGGAAGAAGCCACTGCTCAAAAACCTCCAACTGCACATGGGGACAAAGATCGTACTTTTTGGAGAAATATCCTCTCGTCTGATGAAACAAAAATAGAAGTTTGGCCATATTGACCATCGTTATGTTTGGAGGAAAAAGGGGGAGGCTTGCAAGCCGAAGAACACCATCCCAACCGTGAAGCACGGGGGTGGCAGCATCATGTTGTGGGGGTGCTTTGCTGCAGGAGGGACTGGTGCACTTCGCAAAATAGATGGCATCATGAGGCAGGAAAATGGTGTGGATATATTGAAGCAACATCTCAAGACATCAGTCTGGAAGTTAAAGCTTGGTTGCAAATGTGTCTTCCAAATGGACAATAACCCCAAGCATATTTCCAAAGTTGTGGCAAAATGGCTTAGGGACAACAAAGTCAAGGTATTGGAGTGGCCATCACAAAGCCCTGACCTCAATCTCAACAAACATTTGTGGGCAGAACTGAAAAAGCGTGTGTGAGCAAGGAGGCCTACAAAACTGACTCAGTTACACCAGCTCTGTCAGGAGGAATGGACCAAAATTCACCCAACTTATTGTGGAAAGCTTGCAGAAGGCTACCCAAACGTTTTATCCAAGTTAAACAATTTAAAAGACACTGCATCGAAATAGTAATTGAGTGTCATGTATTGTCATGTTGTGTCTTTCTGTCCTTTCCTTTCACCCTGTCTCCCTCTGCTGGTCGTATTAGGTTACCTTTTCTCCCCCGCTTTCCCCCAGCTGTTCCTTGTCTCCTCTTGACTACCTCGTCACCCCTTCTCCCACCTGTTCCCCTTTTCCCTCTGATTAGTCCCCTATATCTCTCTCTGTTTTTGTTCCTGTCCTTGTCGGATTCTTGTTTGTTGTGTTTCATGCCTGAGCCAGACTATCGTCATGTTTGCTGTAACCTTGTCCTGTCCTGTCGGAATCTGCCGGTCTATCTGAGCCTAGCTATGTTTGGTTATTAAAGAAGCTCTGTTTAAGTTAGTTCGCTTTTGGGTCCTCATTCACTCCCCGTAACAGAAGAATCCGACCAGGAATGGACCCAGCGACTTCGGATCCTCTCCACTCAGCCGTCGAGATCCAGGGAGTGATGCTAGGCAGACACGAGCAGGAATTGTCTGCTGCTCGACATGCCGTTGAGACCCTGGCCACCCAAGTCTCCAACCTCACAGAACAGGTTCACCATCTCCGCCTCGATCCACCGGCCACTTCCAGGGCTTTTGAATCTCCGGAGCCCAGAATCAATAACCCGCCGTGTTACTCTGGGGAGCCCACTGAATGCCGCTCGTTCCTCACCCAGTGTGATATTGTGTTTTCTCTCCAGCCCAACACTTACTCCAGGAGCACTGCTCGTGTCGCCTACGTCATATCTCTCCTTATTGGACGGGCTCGTGAGTGGGGCACGGCAATCTGGGAGGCAAGGGCTGAGTGTACTAACCAGTATCAGGACTTTAAGGAGGAGATGATACGGGTTTTTGATCGATCTGTTTTTGGGGAGGAGGCTTCCAGGGCCCTGTCTTCCCTATGTCAAGGTAATCGATCCATAACAGACTACTCTATTGAGTTTCGCACTCTTGCTGCCTCCAGTGGCTGGAACGAGCCGGCTTTGCTCGCTCGTTTTCTGGAGGGTCTCCGCGCAGAGGTAAAGGATGAGATTCTCTCCCGGGAGGTCCCTTCCAGCGTGGATTCCCTGATTGAACTCGCTATTCGCATTGAGCGACGGGTTGATCTTCGTCACCGAGCTCGTGGAAAGGAGCTCGCGTTCTCCGTTGCCCCCCTCTCCGCATCACTACCATCTTCCTCTGCCGGCTCGGGAGCTGAGCCTATGCAGCTGGGAGGTATCCGCATCTCGACTAAGGAGAGGGAACGGAGAATCACCAACCGCCTCTGTCTCTATTGCGGTTCTGCTGGTCATTTTGTCACTTCATGTCCAGTAAAAGCCAGAGCTCATCAGTAAGCGGAGGGCTACTGGTGAGCGCTACTACTCCTGTCTCTCCTTCAAGATCCTGCACTACCTTGTCGGTCCATCTACGCTGGACCGGTTCGTCAGCTTCCTGCAGTGCCTTAATAGACTCTGGGGCGGAGGGCTGTTTTATGGACGAGACCTGGGCTCGGGAACATGACATTCCTCTCAGACAGTTAAGGGAGTCCACGGCCTTGTTCGCCCTGGATGGTAGTCCTCTCCCCAGGATTCAGCGTGAGACGCTACCTTTAACCCTCACTGTTTCTGGTAATCATAGCGAAACCATTTCTTTTTTGATTTTTCGTTCACCTTTTACACCTGTTGTTTTGGGCCATCCCTGGCTAGTTTGTCATAATCCTTCCATTAATTGGTCTAGTAATTCTATCCTCTCCTGGAACGTCTCTTGTCATGTGAAATGTTTAATGTCTGCTATCCCTCCTGTTTCCTCTGTCTCTTCTTCACAGGAGGAGCCTGGTGATTTGACAGGGGTGCCGGAGGAATATCACGATCTGCGCACGGTGTTCAGTCGGTCCAGGGCCACCTCTCTTCCTCCACACCGGTCGTATGATTGTAGTATTGATCTCCTTCCGGGAACCACTCCCCCCCGGGGTAGACTATACTCTCTGTCGGCTCCCGAACGTAAGGCTCTCGAGGATTATTTGTCTGTAGCTCTTGACGCCGGTACCATAGTCCCCTCCTCCTCTCCCGCCGGAGCGGGGGTTTTTTTTGTCAAGAAGAAGGACGGGTCTCTGCGCCCCTGCATAGACTATCGAGGGCTGAATGACATAACAGTTAAGAATCGTTATCCGCTTCCTCTTATGTCTTCAGCCTTCGAGATCCTGCAGGGAGCCAGGTTTTTCACTAAGTTGGACCTTCGTAACGCTTACCATCTCGTGCGCATCAGGGAGGGGGACGAGTGGAAGACGGCGTTTAACACTCCGTTAGGGCACTTTGAATACCGGGTTCTTCCTTTCGGCCTCGCTAACGCTCCAGCTGTCTTTCAGGCATTAGTCAATGATGTCCTGAGAGACATGCTGAACATCTTTGTTTTCGTTTACCTTGACGATATCCTGATTTTTTCACCGTCACTCCAGATTCATCTTCAGCACGTTCGACGTGTCCTCCAGCGCCTTTTAGAGAATTGTCTTTTTGTGAAGGCTGAGAAGTGCACTTTTCATGCCTCCTCCGTCACATTTCTCGGTTCTGTTATTTCCGCTGAAGGCATTAAGATGGATTCCGCTAAGGTCCAAGCTGTCATTGATTGGCCCGCCCCTAAGTCACGCGTCGAGCTGCAGCGCTTTCTCGGCTTCGCGAACTTCTATCGTCGTTTCATCCGTAATTTCGGTCAGGTGGCAGCTCCTCTCACAGCCCTTACTTCTGTCAAGACGTGCTTTAAGTGGTCCGTTTCCGCCCAGGGAGCTTTTGATCTCCTCAAGAATCGTTTTACATCCGCTCCTATCCTTGTTACACCTGACGTCTCTAGACAGTTCGTTGTCGAGGTTGACGCGTCAGAGGTGGGCGTGGGAGCCATTCTTTCTCAGCGCTCCCTCTCTGACGACAAGGTCCACCCATGCGCGTATTTTTCTCATCGCCTGTCCCCGTCGGAACGTAACTATGATGTGGGAAACCGCGAACTGCTCGCCATCCGGTTAGCCCTAGGCGAATGGCGACAGTGGTTGGAGGGGGCGACCGTTCCTTTTGTCGTTTGGACTGACCATAGGAACCTTGAGTACATCCGTTCTGCCAAACGACTTAATGCGCGTCAGGCGCGTTGGCCGCTGTTTTTCGCTCGTTTCGAGTTCGTGATTTCTTATCGTCCGGGCTCTAAGAACACCAAGCCTGATGCTTTGTCTCGTCTCTTCAGTTCTTCAGTAGCCTCCACTGACCCCGAGGGGATTCTCCCTGAGGGGCGTGTTGTCGGGTTGACTGTCTGGGGAATTGAGAGGCAGGTAAAGCAAGCGCTCACTCACACTCCGTCGCCGCGCGCTTGTCCTAGGAACCTTCTTTTCGTTCCCGTTCCTACTCGTCTGGCCGTTCTTCAGTGGGCTCACTCTGCCAAGTTAGCCGGCCACCCTGGCGTTCGGGGTACGCTTGCTTCCATTCGCCAGCGTTTTTGGTGGCCCACCCGGGAGCATGACACGCGTCGTTTCGTGGCTGCTTGTTCGGTCTGCGCGCAGACTAAGTCCGGTAACTCCCCTCCTGCCGGCCGTCTCAGGCCGCTTCCCATTCCCTCTCGACCGTGGTCTCACATCGCCTTAGATTTTGTCACCGGACTGCCTTCGTCAGCGGGGAAGACTGTTATTCTTACGGTTGTCGATAGGTTCTCTAAGGCGGCTCATTTCATTCCCCTTGCTAAGCTTCCTTCTGCTAAAGAGACGGCACAAATCATCATCGAGAATGTTTTCAGAATTCATGGCCTTCCGTCAGACGTCGTTTCGGACAGAGGTCCGCAATTCACGTCTCAATTTTGGAGGGAGTTTTGCCGTTTGATTGGGGCTTCCGTCAGTCTCTCTTCCGGCTTTCACCCCCAGTCTAACGGTCAAGCAGAACGGGCCAATCAGACTATTGGTCGCATCTTACGCAGTCTTTCTTTTCGCAACCCTGCGTCTTGGTCAGAACAGCTCCCCTGGGCAGAATACGCCCACAACTCGCTTCCTTCGTCTGCGACCGGGCTATCTCCTTTTCAGAGTAGCCTCGGGTACCAGCCTCCGCTGTTCTCATCTCAGTTCGCCGAGTCCAGCGTCCCCTCCGCTCAGGCTTTTGTCCAACGTTGCGAGCGCACCTGGAAGAGGGTCAGGTCTGCACTTTGCCGTTATAGGACGCAGACTGTGAGGGCTGCTAATAAGCGTAGAACTAAGAGTCCTAGATATTGTCGCGGTCAGAGAGTTTGGCTCTCCACTCAGAACCTTCCCCTTAAGACGGCTTCTCGCAAGTTGACCCCGCGGTTCATTGGTCCGTTCCGTATTTCTCGGGTCATTAATCCTGTCGCAGTTCGACTTCTTCTTCCGCGATACCTTCGTCGCGTCCACCCGGTCTTCCATGTCTCCTGTATTAAGCCCGTTCTTCGCGCCCCCGCTCGTCTTCCCCCCCCCCCCCCCCATCCTTGTCGAGGGCGCACCCATCTACAGGGTCCGCAGGATTTTGGACATGCGTCCTCGGGGCCGTGGTCACCAGTACCTCGTTGATTGGGAGGGGTACGGTCCTGAGGAGAGGAGTTGGGTTCCCTCTCGGGACGTGCTGGACCGTGCGCTGATCGAGGATTTCCTCCGTTGCCGCCAGGTTTCCTCCTCGAGTACGCCAGGAGGCGCTCGGTGAGTGGGGGGGTACTGTCATGTATTGTCATGTTGTGTCTTTCTGTCCTTTCCTTTCACCCTGTCTCCCTCTGCTGGTCGTATTAGGTTACCTTTTCTCCCCCGCTTTCCCCCAGCTGTTCCTTGTCTCCTCTTGACTACCTCGTCACCCCTTCTCCCACCTGTTCCCCTTTTCACTCTGATTAGTCCCCTATATCTCTCTCTGTTTTTGTTCCTGTCCTTGTCGGATTCTTGTTTGTTGTGTTTCATGCCTGAGCCAGACTATCGTCATGTTTGCTGTAACCTTGTCCTGTCCTGTCGGAATATGCCGGTCTATCTGAGCCTACCTATGTTTGGTTATTAAAGAAGCTCTGTTTAAGTTAGTTCGCTTTTGGGTCCTCATTCACTCCCCGTAACATTGAGTGTATGTAAACTTCTGACCCACTGGGAATGTGATGAAAGAAATATAAGCTGAGATAAATCATTCTCTATACTGTTATTCTGACATTTCACATTCTTAAAATAAAGTGGTGATCCTAACTGACCTAAAACAGGGAATTTTATGAGGATTAAATGTCAGGAATTGTAATTTTTTTTTTTTTTAAACGGAGTTTAAATGTATTTGGCTAAGCTGTATGTAAACTTCTGACTTCAACTGTATTATAACTATAATAAATCTTCCAAACAACATTGCTGATTTATTCCATCATTAGACCATCCCCCGATCACACAGACAGGCTACAGGGCTGTGTTACATGCTGCATGTAACAGATCCTATTATAAAACACTTGTTTTCACTCTCTGATTCAATCAAAGAGCCTCCATGGCATCAAATACCTCCAGGCTTATTTGTGGTTATTAAAAGGCCATTAGAGAATAATAATGGGGACAAGTGGCCCTGCAGGGAGATGAGGACACGGTGACAAAGGCCAGTGCCACTGACACCTTCCCCTCTGTCTGTCAGGAGAACGAGGAGCCAGCCATGCCCTGGGCCCCGGGGAGGGGACAGACACAACCTCATCTGAGGTGAGCAATGCTAGTGACTCTAGTGCCCTGTGGCTCGACATGATGAGGCTCCCCTTTCCTTGTCACGTGTTGCTGCTCAGCCTG
Organism: Oncorhynchus mykiss; assembly: GCF_013265735.2. NCBI lineage: Eukaryota > Metazoa > Chordata > Actinopteri > Salmoniformes > Salmonidae > Oncorhynchus > Oncorhynchus mykiss. The sequence goes on along the minus strand of NC_048583.1, from coordinate 43,775,136 downwards.
TTCAATGTGGTTTGGTTATCAACCATACGAGTGTGCAGGAACAGGAACAAGTTTGTGAAAGTGGGTAGAATGTCACCTCGCAAGGAAATATGAGGTGGTAAAACATTGTTCTGAACTCATTATTGAATCCAGTGTTAGTGGGTTTTCTGAAAATAGTAGGTTGCTCCTTTCTCTCCCATTTACTGTAAAGCACATTCTGCACATTGGTACATTGGTCCTGATGTTCTCATGTTGCTCTCAGACAGCAGAGTGGGTTAGTAATAGCATCTATATGTCACTGAGGAAGCCAGTGGAAACTTCCCCAAGTGATGCACTGGTACGTCTCTTTGGCTCTCACAGAACAGGCATTTTCAATTTGTTTCCCTGTTGTCAGCGCAGCATCCTCTCCTCTTAAGAGCTTGTGAATGTTCTAGCAACATTCTGGAGGTTCAAACATAGGATACAGGTAACAGGCACAGTGCTGCATAGAGGAGGACTGTCACACTCTGGGAGAAGGGAACGGGACCCCATAAAATCTAACAAGGCAGCAGCCACGACAGATATTGCATGTGTGTTTCAAAGGTCAAGGCCCTTACCTCACTGATTGCCTGTTCCTGAAGATGGAAGATGGCATCATTTTGGGATGTGGCAAGTGTGTATTTTTCTATGACAGGGACTGCAATGATGCAGTGTTGTCAGATTGTGCATGGTTCTTTCTCATGAGAGTTGTTTAGTATCAATTAAGAACAGATGCCTTCATAGGTGACACAAGGAGAAAAAAAGAGAAAACCCTTTTAAATCAAGACGTTGGTAAAATTATTAGGATTCTATGGAGCATTTGGCAAACACACACACACACACACGCACACACACACACACATACACACACACACACACACACACACACACACACACACACACACACACACACACACACACACACACACACACACACACACACAAACATACACACACAGGCTAAATAAGCATATGTTGCTGGATGTGTGTGTGTGTGTGTGTGTGTGTGTGTGTGTGTGTGTGTGTGTGTGTGTGTGTGTGTGTGCTTGATGGAAAAGTGTTTTCTCATATGATCTTTATTTAATATTTGTCAAGAGCTACAGTTGTTTTGTTTTTTTTCCCTATTGTAAATGTCTTTCAAATTATTTCCTTTCTAACTTTCCTGTCTTTTTGGGTTCCAAAAACATCATAAGGATAGTAAAACAAGGGGGGAGTGGGGACATTTTGCCGGTCCCCAAAAGGAAAAAGGCTATTTTAGGCTTAGGGGTTAGGTTTAGGGCTAGGGTTACAATTAGGGTTAATTTAGAATTAGGGTTAGGGGTTTGGTTTAGGGCTAGGGTTAGGGTTAGGTTAAGGGTTAGGGTTAGGCTTAGAGTTAGGAAAAATAGGAATTTGAATGTGAATAAAACAATGTGGTCCCCACTTGGATAGTAAAACCAACTCGTGTGTGTTTTTGTATTTGAATTTTTATGGATCAGATGTCCAGAGAAGTAATCTCATCGTCCCTGAGCAGGAAACAAACTTAGTTCCATTTAAATACCCGTTGCTGTTATTTTAACCCTTTTGATACCAATCACCTGTTAGCATCCAATGAGCGTCAGGAATACATTAACAATAGATCTGGATGCAAAATGGTCATTATAACACTGATTACAACAAACATAAGAAAGGATTGTTAGGAGGAAGTCAGGCTGCCCCTGTTTTGTGTGTTAGTAGTAATGACATGCTAGCTAGAGGAAAGGCACAGCCAGGTTTGTCTCTGCTGTGAAGATACCTTCTGTACAGATGTAACTCATCAGTAGTCCTTTCAGTAATAAGGAGAGCGAGATCAAATTTGTGGAGTTCCATCTGTTCCAGCAAACCAAATCCTTCAAGGAGTCTGTCTAATAACTCTAATAATAAAAAATATTATTCTCTGTCCTTTGTTTGGCATGGCACCCTGCCTGTCCTCCCTGTCAAGACTGCCTCACCACTGTAGCCCACGGGACTCGCTTGTCCTGTCCTCCCTCCTGCACATAAGGTGGAGTGGATTCTGTAATGAAGGAACAGAATTCCTCCTTCTCTCACATAAGGAACAAGCCTGTGGGCTCATGTAGATGTGTAGGTGAGTCAGATCAAGGCCTAAACAAGCATCCCACTAAACTACCAATTTTTTATGTCACCATAACAACACAAATGCAGATTGTAGGAGACCCTGATGCACTTTCATGTCAGCGTTGCAAAGTCAAGAATGAATTGAACATCCTGTTTTTTTTTGCTTTACGTACATGCATGTTGTATTTTTATTTCTGCTAGAAATGAGAAATCAGACTTGGATTGGATATAAAGATGTTGAGCTACCACACAATGAAAATAACAACGGCCTATAACCAATAACCAAATCTGACTCAGCTGCTGTGAGTACTTTGTCTAGTAGCACCATTCATCTTTAACCTCTCAGCCACCCCAGATGGTTGTTGCTATTTATGTTGAACACATCACGTCAAAGCGTACTCATCCGAACAACCACGGCCTTCCATCACCCCTCCTCTCCCAGACAGTGCTAATAATGACAGAGAGTGGGCTTCAGCGACTGCAGCAGCTAAATGGTTATCAGTACGGCGGGGCTGTGATCATCTGATGCCCACACAGAGAATCTATCTGTGTGCATCTTCCCTTTCCTTCTCAAAATAGAACAGTTCTATCCGGGGTTCTCACTCAAGACAGGCACCCTGTTGTCAAACACTCTTGTTGTCTTATAGCACTTTCTCACATTTCAGTAGCTTGGCTTTACCTAACTAACTCTGTGTTGTTGTTTGTGTCGCACTGCTTTGCTTCATCTTGGCCAGGTCGCAGTTGTAAATGAGAACTTGTTCCCAACTGGCCTACCTGGTTAAATAAAGGTGAAATAAAAAATAAATAAAAAATGAATACCTCAGAAACAGAGGGAAAGAGTGCAGATGGATGCAACTTAGAAGTGAGACTGACTGTGATTTTAGCTCAGATGAAGGACACATCCACATGTTGAAGTGGTGAAATGTGAATAAAAAATGACTTCCTTGCAGTCATTTACAAATCTCTCTGACTGTCACCATGTTGCAAGTGGAATAACTTTTTAAAGTGCCTACCAGGCAAATCTGAAACACCCAGTACAGTCCCAGCAGGGCAACTCTTCCTCCAAGTGCAATATATTGCTGTTGATCTTTCAGACAGTTGTAGGGCTGCCACCAATCTCACTTCTAACTCATCTTTTGTATTTGATTGCGCAACATGCAAAAAGGGTTCACTATAGCGTTTCTTACCCAATTACCAAGCAGGGCTAAAGTCAGGGGACCTTATTAGACCACAGACCCTCTGGAGTCCTACTGGTGCTCAGGATGTAGATGGTGTGAGATTTGTTTGTTTGACCTAAGTGCCTCGAAGACTAGCTGTTGTTTTCAATAGATGTTGAACCCCAGTTTTGGTGAATGTTATGGGCTACTTGTTTCTATCCTGAAATTGCTAATGCTTTTCAAGGACATTCGTCATTGCAGATAATTGAAATTAGTCACTATCTATGGGCCACTTAGATTTAAAAGTGCACCATTCATTCTGACTGAGGGATTCAAATGTGTTTCTGTGTTGTCTGCACTCATGTCCTTAGCAACCCATTGAGTCTGTAAAAACAGATAATTGCATGGGAGGATCTTTTTCTGTCCCCCTTGTCTCACATTGAGAGAGGAATAACCTGGCGAGTCACTCAGGGAAGAGGACGGTCAAGGGCTTCTCTATATCTGGTCCATATGTTGTTGACAGAGTACATTCAAGCTCCAATATTTCCTATTTCCTGCTTCATCCTCTGCTTTCTACTGGCATTTATATTGTTTCTCTGTTTTTCAAAGGGACTACTGACTAGATTATCCCTCTCTACAGGCCTGATGGGAATTTGTAAACTGTGTATATCTGGCTCTCTTCCCATGCAGGGAAGTGTATTGTGTATTGTTGTATATTTCTTGTGTTTTTATTTTCTTATTTTTTAACTCTGCATTATTGGGAAACAGCTCATAATTAAGCATTTCACACTTGTTGTATTCGGCGCATGTGACTAATAACATTTTATTTTATTTGAGTTCATCAAACTCTTAATTGTTCTGTTCCCCTTCTCTCTATGCATGTTGCCATGGAAACTAGAGCCCATTGTAGACCCTCCCCTTATTTCCCATTCTTCCACTACACTCCTATATTAGTCTCTTTAACAAGAGAGCTCCAATTGTCCCAAGCAAGGAGCTCCATCTTTCCCAAATAGGGAGCTCTAACTGGCCCAAGCAGGGAGCTCCAACTGGCCCATGCAGAGAGCTCTAACTGGCCCATGCAGGGAGCTCTAACTGGCCCATGCAGGGAGCTCTAACTGGCCCAAGCAGGGAGCTCCAACTGGCCCATGCAGGGAGCTCCAACTGGACAATCAATGAGCTCCAACTGGCCCTAGCAGGGAGCTCCAACTGGACCAGCATGGAGCTCCAACTTGACAAGCAGGGAGATTCAACTAACCCAAGCAAGTAGCTCCGTCTTTCCCAAACAGGGAGATCCAACTGGCCCAAGCAGGGAGCTCTAACTGGCCCATGCAGGGAGCTCTAACTGGCCCAAGCAGGGAGCTCCAACTGGCCCATGCAGGGAGCTCTAACTGGCCTAAGGAGGGAGCTCCAACTGGACCATGCAGGGAGCTCTAAGTGGCCCATACAGGGAGCTCCAACTGGCCCACGCAGAGAGCTCCAACTGGCCCACGCAGGGAGCTCCAACTGGCCCATGCAGGGAGCTCTAACTGGCCCATGCAGGGAGCTCTAACTGGCCCATACAGGGAGCTCCAACTGGCCCACACAGGGAGCTCCAACTGGCCCATGCAGGGAGCTCCAACTGGACAATCAATGAGCTCCAACTGGCCCATGCAGGGAGCTCCAACTGGACAATCAATGAGCTCCAACTGGCCCTAGCAGGGAGCTCCAACTGGACCAGCATGGAGCTCCAACTTGACAAGCAGGGAGATTCAACTAACCCAAGCAAGTAGCTCCGTCTTTCCCAAACAGGGAGCTCCAACTGGCCCAAGCAGGGAGCTCTAACTGGCCCATGCAGGGAGCTCTAACTGGCCCAAGCAGGGAGCTCCAACTGGCCCATGCAGGGAGCTCTAACTGGCCTAAGGAGGGAGCTCCAACTGGACCATGCAGGGAGCTCTAAGTGGCCCATACAGGGAGCTCCAACTGGCCCACGCAGAGAGCTCCAACTGGCCCACGCAGGGAGCTCCAACTGGCCCATGCAGGGAGCTCCAACTGGCCTAAGCAGGGAGCTCCAACTTGACAAGCAGGGAGCTCCAACTGGACAAGCATGGAGCTCCAACTTGACAAGCAGGGAGCTCCAACTGGACAAGCATGGAGCTCCAACTTGACAAGCAGGGAACTCCAACTTGACAAGCAGGGAGCTCCAACTGGACAAGCATGGAGCTCCAACTTGACAAGCAGGGAGCTCCAACTTGACAAGCAGGGAGCTCCAACTGGCCTAAGCAGGGAGCTCCAACTGGACAAGCAGGGAGCTCCAACTTGACAAGCAGGGAGCTCCAACTTTACAAGCAGGGAGCTCCAACTGGTCAAGCAGGGAGTTCCAACTGGCCTAAGCAGGGAGATCCAACTGGACAAGCAGGGAGCTCCAACTGGCCTAAGCAGGCAACTCCCATTCCCATTAACACTTTGACCATGTTGGTCCTGGTTCTGAATCACACACACATTCACACTGGGGCTTTTCCTATGGATTTTAGGGACAGTGGGACAGCAGGCTGAACAGCCAATCAAGCTGCAGCTAATTAGGTCTTATTCAGAATGCTGCACCTCTGGGCAGTTTACCAGGGTGGGCTCAGAATGTTGTTTACCAGGGTGGGCTCAGAATGTTGTTTACCAGGGTGGGCTCAGAATGTTGTTTACCAGGGTGGGCTCAGAATGTTGTTTACCAGGGTGGGCTCAGAATGTTGTTTACCAGGGTGGGCTCAGAATGTTGAATGTCCGCTGAGGTTTTTAGAAGAAAGGTTCAAGGGGTCACAGTCCTAGCTGTGGAAACACGGCTGAGGGTTATTTTACGGAAGCCCTGTGCTACTCCCCCTCAAAGGAGTTATCCAATGTTACAGTGAAGGATCATTTCCTCCTGCTTTGTGTGCCAACCTACAGTTAAACAACCACAACCCAGACTCTCATCAGTACAATTTAACAAGGACATGGTAGAATATGGATTTTCACCTTCAGGAAGCATAAATCCCAACCAGGATTTGAGTGATTATGCTTTGTTTTCTCCACGCTCTCCAGTGATCAAGAGGATTTAATGAGCTATGTTGGTGGAGGAAAAGGGCTTCAGTGAGGTGTAAAACGATCTCCTTGGTAACAGGAACATACTGTCATTAAACACTGAAACATACACATACGAGAAATGTATCCTGTTGAGATATTCATAGGACTATTTCAAATACACATTCATTAATCAAATCAAATCAAACTTTATTTGTTTACAACAGGTGAAACCGTGAAATGCTTACAAGCCCTTAACCAACAGTGCAGTTCAAGAAGAGTTAAGAAAATATTTACCAAGTAGAGTAAAATACAAAGTAATAATAAAAAATAACACAATAAAAATAAGAATAACGAGGCTATATACAGGGGGCACCAGTACCGAGTCAGTGTGCGGGGGTATCGGTTAGTTGATGTAATTTGTACATGTAGGTAGGGATGAAGTGACTATGCATAGATAATAAACAGAGAGTAAGGGATGGGGGGGTCAATGTAAATTATCCGGTGGCGATTTTATTAATTGTTCAGCAATCTTATGGCTTGGGGGCAAAAGCTGTTGAGGAGCCTTTTGGTCCTAGACTTGACGCTCCAGTACCGCTTGCAGTGCGGTAGCAGAGAAAACAGTCCATAACTTGGGTGACTGGAGTCTCTGACATTTTTATGGGCTTTCCTCTGACACTGCCTATTGTATAGGTCCTGGATGGCAGGGAGCTTGGCCCCAGTGATGTACTTGGCCGTTCGACCTACCCTCTGTAGCGCCTTACGGTCAGATGCCAAGCAGTTGCCATACCAGGCAGTGATGCAACCGGTCAGGATGCTCCCGATGGTGCAGCTGTAGAACCTTTTGAGGATCTGGGGACCCATGCCAAATATTTTCAGTCTCCTGAGGGAAAAAGGTTTTGTCGTGCCCTCTTCACGTCTGTCTTGGTATGTTTGGACCATGAGATTATTAATCTCATATGTATACGTATATACTGTACTCTATATCATCTACTGCATCTTTATGTAATACATGTATCACTAGCCACTTTAAACTATGCCACTTTGTCTACATACTCATCTCATATGTATATACTGTACTCGATACCATCTACTGCATCTTGCCTATGCCGCTCTGTGCCATCACTCATTCATATATTTTTTTGTACGTATTCTTTATCCCTTTACACTTGTGTGTATAAGGTAGTAGTTTTGGAATTGTTAGTTAGATTACTCGTTGGTTATTACTGCATTGTCGGAACTAGAAGCACAAGCATTTCGCTACACTCGCATTAACATCTGCTAACCATGTGTATGTGACAAATAAATTTGATTTGATTTGATGATAGTTCATTGGTGATGTGGACACCAAGGAACTTGAAACTCTCAACCTGCTCCACTACAGATCCCCATCGATGTTAATAGGGGACCTGATTGGCCCGCCTTTTCCTGTAGTCCACGATCAGCCCTTTTGTCTTGCTCACATTGAGGGAGAGGTTGTTGTCCTGGCACTAAACTGCCAGTTCTCTAACCTCTTTCCTATAGGCCGTCTCATCGTTGTCGGTGATCAGGCCTACCACTGTTGTGTTGTCAGCAAATTTAATGATGGTGTTAGAGTTGTGTTTGCCCACACAGTCGTGGGTGAACAGGGAATACAGGAGGGGACTAAGTACACACCCCTGAGGGGCCCCAGTGTTAAGGTTCAGCATGGCAGGCATGTTGTTGCCTACTCTTACCACCTGGGGGCTGTCCGTCAGGATCCAGTTGCAGAGGGAAATGTTTAGCCCCAGAGTCCTTATCTTAGTGATGAGCTTTGTAGGCACTCTGGTGTTGGAAACTGAGCTGTAGTCAATGAACAGCATTCTCACGTAGGTGTTCCTTTTGTCCAGGTGAGAAAGGGCAGTGTGGAGTGCAATTGAGATTGCGTCATCTGTGGATATGTTGGGGCGGTATGCGAATTGTAGTGGGTCTAGGCTGTCCGGGAGGATGCTGTTGATGTGAGCCATGACCAGCCTTTCAAAGCACTTCATGGTAACCAACGTGAGTGCCACGGGGCAGTAATCATTTAGGCAGGTTACCTTCCTTGGGCACAGGGACTATGGTGGTCTGCTTGATACATGTAGGCATTACAGACTCAGTCAAAGAGAGGTTGAAAATGTCAGTGAAGACATGCTTTGAGTACACATCCTGGTAATCCATCTGGCCCAGAGGCTTTGTGAATGTTGACCTGTTTAAAGGTTTTGTTCACATCGGCTAATGAAAGCATTTCTGTTTTCAACCCATTATACATTGTTGATATATCAGCTGTATGTAGGTATTTGGCCTTTCCAGTCATTGCTGGTACTGCTGTAGCTGTCACAGTGTCTGTCCTTGGTGGAACGAATCCAGAAGAGGCTCCCTAACACCCGGCACCCCCTCATCATGACCAGGCCTGCAGCAGCCCCCCTCTGGTCCATAGAGGGTACAAGGAGACCCTCTCCACCAAAGCAGCTGTCATTCACACCTGCACCCCCAGAGAAGAGCAGCTAGAGCCAAGCTAGACATCAGCTTGCTATTCACACAGTGTGATGCCTGGCTGGTCCTAGGAATAAGGGGGGTGGTGGAGGGTTGGTTTATTTAATAATACTCACAGCCAAAAGTCAGTTGGATTTTTTGCCTAAAAGTCACATGCTCTATATACAGTTCATTGTGATGGCTTAGACTGTTGGAAAGCACAAACAATTCCAGCATATGAAGACATCCAGAGCAAGTCAGAAGAATGTATTGGGACCGGTGAACTCTCACTGCACTGAGTTTACACTTATCCGATACTCACTTTATGTTTCATATTGTTGGGCTCTGTTCATATGTTAATTGGGCAGTAAAGAGAATCTCATTCAGCAGAAAGTAAGTTAGAAAACAGTCTTGAAAAGTTATCAGATTGGCCATTATGACTTTCACAGCCATAAAGGTCTTTGAACAATGACCAATGTGTCTGTGGTGATGACGGCTGTTGAATCATTAATGCTCTCTTACACCCTTCTACATTTTTTATCAAGGTCTCATTTTGGGGGACTTTCTGCTTTTATTAGCTTATTATTAGCTTGTCTGGCACCATTTATGGATATAAGGTAGTTAGTATTAGTCACAGTTGGAGTACTGGTCTTATCCTGACCGGTATTTCAAAACATCCTGGTAAATGGACATGTATTTAATCTCATCTCCATTGATAGACACAGTTGAAGTCGGAAGTTTACATACACTTAGGTTGGAGTCATTAAAACATGTTTTTAAACCACTTCAGTAATTTCTTGTTAACAAACTACAATTTTGGCAAGTCGGTTAGGACATCTAGTTTGCGCATGACACAAGTCATTTTTCCAACAATTGTTAACGGACAGATTATTTCACTTATAATTCACTGTATCACAATTCCAGTGGGTCAGAAGTTTATATACACTAAGTTGACTGTGCCTTTAAACAGCTTTAGAAGCTTCTGTTAGGCTAATTGACATCATTCGAGTCAATTGGAGGTGTACCTGTAGATGTATTTCAAGACCTACCTTCAAACTCAGTGCCTCTTTGCTTGACATCATGAGAAAATCCAAAGAAATCAGCCAAGACCTCAGAAAAAAAGATGGCAGACCTCCACAAGTCTGGTTCATCCTTGGGATAGTACGCAAGTATAAACACCATGGGACCACGCAGCAGTCATACCACGCAGGAAGGACATGCGTTCTGTCTCCTAGAGATGAACGTACTTTGGTGCGAAAAGTGCAAATCAATCCCAGAACAACAGCAAAGGACCTTGTGAAGATGCTGGAGGAAACAGTTACAGAAGTATCTATATCCACAGTAAAATTAGTTCTATATTGACATAACCTGAAAGGCCACTCAGCAAGGAAGAAGCCACTGCTCCAAAATCTCCATAAAAAAGCCAGACTACGGTTTGCAACTGTACATGGGGACAAAGATCGTACTTTTGGAGAAATGTCCTCTGGTCTGGTCAAAAATAGAACTGTTGGGCCATATTGACCATCGTTATGTTTGGAGGAAACATCCGTAAACGTCCGACTTCAATTGTAGCTCCCAGTCATTGTTTTAACTGAAACCACTGTTTGAGGTAGAAACTACAGTTGGGAATCTAAGCCACACAGCATATACAGTACCATAAGTCCTGATAGTGTTTCTGTGTTGATAATAAGTTGAGCAGTCCACTGTAATGGCCTGCTAGGGAGCGTCACAGGGTGGCTGGCTGAGTAGCCACTGTCCTGACAGCAGCATGGGCCCTCAGTAACCTCACAGATAAGAGGAACGGATGACAATGGGCCCCAGCAGACACACACACACAGGCACACACACACATACCTCTTCCCCGATTGCCGTTAATAGAGCTCAGTGTGGCGGGGCAAAGTACTGTTATCGGCAGCTAGCAGGAATGTTCCGCTCTCAAAAGCCCTTCACACCAAGATGCAAATACCATTAGCTTCCACAGTGAAAAGATACTGCTGGTTTCTGTACCCCTGCTAAGTACTTCGTGCCCACTGTCATTATATAGGGAGATAATTTGTTATTTTCAAACCTGTTATGGAGTCCAAGGTCCAATATTAAACAAAAACAAAATAACCAAATCCTTTTACTGTTGTCGCTCTCGGGGTGTGTAGAGTGGCATTGTATTGCAGCGAATGGAGATAATTTCATAACTTATTCCCATTGTTTTGTCTCAAGGTTTGTACTCAGACACAGGAAGACAGTAAATCTGGTTGGACTGATAGTGCCGTTCTAAAAGATAAGAACGTAACTGTACTGTAAAATCCTTGTTTCTTCTCTCTGAAAATAGAGTTGATGTGGTGTAGTATCTTAGTGCTCTCTCTCTCTCTCTATCGTTCTCTCTTTCTCCCTCTCTTTCTCCAACTGCACAGTCTGTGTAAAGAGGCAGTCATTCGGTGAGAGAATTATAATTGTCTTGCCTCACTATTCCTTCTCTTCTCCACATTATCGGACTATTATTAATAAATCCATACGCATCTAAAATGTGTTGCTCAGGTATATTATATTCATGACTTGAGTGGCTGAGTCATCTATTTAATATTTAGCCAGTTCGATTGTGAGGCTTGCAGAAGAGTAAATATAGCAACTTATACTGTTTTCGTAACACTCCTTCTAGCCAGAGATGGACCTAGTGTCTTCTCAACACTACTTTTAGCCAGAGACGGACCTAGTGTCTTCTCAACACTCCTTCTAGCCAGAGACGGACCTAGTGTCTTCTCAACACTCCTTCTAGCCAGAGCCGGACCTAGTGTCTTCTCAACACTCCTTCTAGCCAGAGACGGACCCAGTGTCTTCTCAACACTACTTCTAGCCAGAGATGGACCTAGTGTCTTCTCAACACTCCTTCTAGCCAGAGACGGACCTAGTGTCTTCTCAACACTCCTTCTAGCCAGAGACGGACCTAGTGTCTTCTCAACACTACTTCTAGCCAGAGACGGACCTAGTGTCTTCTCAACACTACTTCTAGCCAGAGACGGACCTAGTGTCTTCTCAACACTACTTCTAGCCAGAGACGGACCTAGTGTCTTCTCAACACTACTTCTAGCCAGAGACGGGCCTAGTGTCTTCTCAACACTACTTCTAGCCAGAGACGGACCTAGTGTCTTCTCAACACTACTTCTAGCCAGAGACGGACCTAGTGTCTTCTCAACACTACTTCTAGCCAGAGACGGACCTAGTGTCTTCTCAACACTACTTCTAGCCAGAGACGGACCTAGTGTCTTCTCAACACTACTTCTAGCCAGAGACGGACCTAGTGTCTTCTCAACACTACTTCTAGCCAGAGACGGACCTAGTGTCTTCTCAACACTACTTCTAGCCAGAGACGGACCCAGTGTCTTCTCAACACTACTTCTAGCCAGAGACGGACCCAGTGTCTTCTCAACACTACTTCTAGCCAGAGACGGACCTAGTGTCTTCTCAACACTCCTTCTAGCCAGAGACGGACCTAGTGTCTTCTCAACACTACTTCTAGCCAGAGACGGCCCTAGTGTCTTCTCAACACTACTTCTAGCCAGAGACGGACCCAGTGTCTTCTCAACACTACTTCTAGCCAGAGACGGACCCAGTGTCTTCTCAACACTACTTCTAGCCAGAGACGGACCTAGTGTCTTCTCAACACTCCTTCTAGCCAGAGACGGACCTAGTGTCTTCTCAACACTACTTCTAGCCAGAGACGGACCTAGTGTCTTCTTAACACTACTTCTAGCCAGAGACGGACCTAGTGTCTTCTTAACACTACTTCTAGCCAGAGACGGACCTAGTGTCTTCTCAACACTACTTCTAGCCAGAGACGGACCTAGTGTCTTCTCAACACTACTTCTAGCCAGAGACGGACCTAGTGTCTTCTCAACACTACTTCTAGCCAGAGACGGACCTAGTGTCTTCTCAACACTACTTCTAGCCAGAGACGGACCTAGTGTCTTCTCAACACTACTTCTAGCCAAAGACGGACCTAGTGTCTTCTCAACACTACTTCTAGCCAGAGACGGACCTAGTGTCTTCTCAACACTACTTCTAGCCAGAGACGGACCTAGTGTCTTCTCAACACTACTTCTAGCCAGAGACGGACCTAGTGTCTTCTCAACACTACTTCTAGCCAGAGACGGACCCAGTGTCTTCTCAACACTACTTCTAGCCAGAGACGGACCCAGTGTCTTCTCAACACTACTTCTAGCCAGAGATGGACCTAGTGTCTTCTCAACACTCCTTCTAGCCAGAGACGGACCTAGTGTCTTCTCAACACTACTTCTAGCCAGAGACGGCCCTAGTGTCTTCTCAACACTACTTCTAGCCAGAGACGGACCCAGTGTCTTCTCAACACTACTTCTAGCCAGAGACAGACCCAGTGTCTTCTCAACACTACTTCTAGCCAGAGACGGACCTAGTGTCTTCTCAACACTACTTCTAGCCAGAGACGGACCTAGTGTCTTCTCAACACTACTTCTAGCCAGAGACGGACCTAGTGTCTTCTCAACACTCCTTCTAGCCAGAGACGGACCTAGTGTCTTCTCAACACTACTTCTAGCCAGAGACGGACCTAGTGTCTTCTCAACACTACTTCTAGCCAGAGACGGACCTAGTGTCTTCTCAACACTACTTCTAGCCAGAGACGGACCTAGTGTCTTCTCAACACTACTTCTAGCCAGAGACGGACCTAGTGTCTTCTCAACACTACTTCTAGCCAGAGACGGACCTAGTGTCTTCTCAACACTACTTCTAGCCAGAGACGGACTTAGTGTCTTCTCAACACTACTTCTAGCCAGAGACGGACCTAGTGTCTTCTCAACACTACTTCTAGCCAGAGACGGACCCAGTGTCTTCTCAACACTACTTCTAGCCAGAGACGGACCCAGTGTCTTCTCAACACTACTTCTAGCCAGAGACGGACCTAGTGTCTTCTCAACACTCCTTCTAGCCAGAGACGGACCTAGTGTCTTCTCAACACTACTTCTAGCCAGAGACGGCCCTAGTGTCTTCTCAACACTACTTCTAGCCAGAGACGGACCCAGTGTCTTCTCAACACTACTTCTAGCCAGAGACGGACCCAGTGTCTTCTCAACACTACTTCTAGCCAGAGACGGACCTAGTGTCTTCTCAACACTCCTTCTAGCCAGAGACGGACCTAGTGTCTTCTCAACACTACTTCTAGCCAGAGACGGACCTAGTGTCTTCTTAACACTACTTCTAGCCAGAGACGGACCTAGTGTCTTCTCAACACTACTTCTAGCCAGAGACGGACCTAGTGTCTTCTCAACACTACTTCTAGCCAGAGACGGACCTAGTGTCTTCTCAACACTACTTCTAGCCAGAGACGGACCTAGTGTCTTCGCAACACTACTTCTAGCCAGAGACGGACCTAGTGTCTTCTCAACACTACTTCTAGCCAGAGACGGACCTAGTGTCTTCTCAACACTACTTCTAGCCAGAGACGGACCTAGTGTCTTCTCAACACTACTTCTAGCCAGAGACGGACCTGCTAATGGGTCTACTGAATTATGCTTGTTGCTCTCATCAGGCCATCAGACCAGAGACACAATGATTGTAGGGGCTGGTTGTTGAAATAGTGACCAATGTTTGTACTTGTTGCGACACCAACCATTCTTATTTATACTGTCCTTGGCCTGTTAGTTGGGATTGGCCAGAATACTGCACATCTCTATGGTTGTCGTTGTGAGGGCAGAGATACACAGTACTGAGGCATGCCGTGCAACTGCAACCTGCTGCAACCACTTAGGAGAGGAGGCAGTTGGCCCTTGGTGCGCTCGCTAAGAGATGAATTTCTGAGGCTAAGGAGGCTGCTGGAACATGCAAATGTGTCTGTTTGAATGATGGATGAGAGGAGAGAGAGAGAAGGGGGTCAGGAACATGCTGGAATGGCAGTGGCACACAACAGAGAATTGCTTGACTTTATCACTGTCCCCTATAGGGCTCTATACAAATGGCTGATAAAGAGCGTTTTCTGATTGTTGCTGAATATTGATGGTAATAGAACGAGTCGATCCATGCCATCTCCCATTTAACAGTACAGATAAATACAGATGACCTTTCTGAGATGGTGAAGCTAAAGGAGCAGCCAAATCAAATCAGCTTTGCACACAATCAGGCCTTTGAATTCATCCAAGCATAATCGTCTTTGTTACAGTCAGTCAGTATGTGGGTGTGTGTGTGTGTGTCTGAGTCTTGAGCTGCGAGCACGGTGCAGCCGTGCCTAATTTTAGGCTGCTGTTGTGTGATGTGGCGGGGTGCTTGCTGCCTGCAAGGCGTTTGAGGTGTGATGTTTATCTTAACCTCTGGGGAATCGCTCTGACAGCCATCTTCAATGGGCCTAGTCTCCCCATTAGTGGGCCTTGTTACCGTGGGAATTGTGGGGCTGGATAAACAGACCCTAGATTTCCACATTAAAATTGGATTGTTATATGAAAATGAACCATTTTAATGGAGAGACTGTGGATGGTTTGGTTTGTGTTCTAACCCTGATCACTTTTGTTGTGTCTCCTCTCCCCGTTAGATTGAAGATGTCATTATGCGGCTACAGGATGAGAAGGCAGGAGGAGTGGCTATCCGAACTGTCAAGAGCTTCCTGTCCAAGATCCCCAGTGTGGTATCAGGTGACCAGCTGTGTGTGTGTGTGTGTGTGCGTGTGTGTGTGTGCGTGTGTGTGTGTGTGTGTGTGTGTGTGTGCGTGCGTGCGTGCGTGCGTTCTTGCGTGCGTGCGTGCGTGTGTGTCTGTTGTCTCATACAATAAGAGAAAGCAGAGAGAGCAGACAGAGAGTCAGAATCATTAAAGCAAATATGACCTTTCAGGCTCATTTGACTTGCTGCCTCTGCAGAGGGGGACAGATGAGGCCGTCTGGCACTGACATTGTAGAGAGTGGCTGGTTGTGTGTTTTATGACATGGTTTTAGGGGGCAGTGTGAGTGAGTAAGACTGTTCTGGCTGGTGTGTGTATGTGTGTGTGTGAGTCAACAGAGTCAACAGTAGCCATGGGGCTGGGGAATAGGAGAGGAGGGGGGGGGGGGATCCCAGTAACGTTGCTCTGAGTGTGACTTACCCTCTCACGTCTCTTTAGGCCTGCTGGGCTCACGCTTCACTCTCCCAGTCTCACTCCTTCTCACATTATGCCAAATATGTTGCTGTCCAGGAGAGAAAAGATGGTTACCTGGTTTCAAATCAAATCAAATTGTATTTGTCACATGTCGAATGCTTACTTACAAGCCCTTAACCAATAATGCATTTCAAGAAATAGAGTTAATAAAATATTTAGTAAACAAAATTAAAAACAGAGGTAATTTGTACATGTTGGTATGGGTAAAGTGACTATGCATAGATAATAAACAGCGAGTAGCAGCAGTGAAAGAAAAAGGGGGGGGTGGCCTTTTGATTAATTGTTCAGCAGTCTTTTTGCTTGGGGGTGACGCTGTTAAAGAGCCTTTTGGACCTAGACTTGGCGCTCGGGTACCACTTGCCGTGCAGTAGCAGGGGGGCCGACGGAGGGGGGGTTGTGCTTGGCCATGCAGTCGTGGGTGAACAGGGAGTACAGGAGGGGACTAAGCATGCACCCCTGAGGGGCCCCGGTGTTGAGGATCAGCGTGGCAGATGTGTTGTTGCCTACCCTTACCACCTGGGGGAGACCCGTCAGGAAGTACAGGATCCAGTTGCAGAGGGAGGTGTTTAGTCACAGAGTCCTTAGCTTAGTGATGAGCTTTGTGGTGCAGTATGGTGTTGAACGCTGAGCTGTAGTCAATGAATAGCATTCTCACTTAGGTGTTCCTTTTGTCCAGATGGGAAAGGGTAGTGTGGTTTCCTGCCTATTGTTAGACCAAGATCACATTGTTCCATTTGGATTGTTCATGCAAACACATACTCAGCTGTGCCACATTCAGCCTCAGCCAAGGGCATTGTAGCTGTGCTGTAAGCTAAAAGTAATAGATTGTTGAGGGGAGACCTGTTAACTATTGCAGCTGTTGTGTAGAGGCTTTCTGTGTGTGTACAATGCCATTTCATTGTCCCTATCAACCATTCTTCTGCTTTGAATACCAGGAGCAGACATTGTGCAGTGGCTGATGAAAAACCTCTCCATTGAGGACTCAGGTATGTCTGCTATGTACATAGCCAGCGTGACTGGGATTGACCCCTGATGTCAGTCTCTACTCAAGCCATTTTTCTCTACTCAGCGTTAGTCTTCTTTCCTGTAGCTGAAGCCATTCATTTAGGGAGCCTGATCGCTGCCCTTGGCTACCTCTTCCCCATCTCCGACCACGTCCTCACTCTCAAAGATGATGGGACCCTGTACCGCTTCCAGGTAAGCTACCATGGTAACTTCAGGCACCAGTAGACGTACCTCCTTCCACTCTTAGAAAAAAAGGGTTAAAAAAGGGTTCTTCGGCTGTCCCCCATAGAGAAACGTTTTCTTTCTTATTTTCTACATGGAACCTAAAGGATTCTTCAAGGGGTTTTATGTGGGGACAGCTGAATAACCCCTTTCTAGATAGCACCTTTTGTTCTAAGAGTGTAGTGGTCCCAAACTGGATTTACTGTCCACACCACCATCCATAACTTGAGTTATGACCATAAATTATCCTGTGCACTGTCTAGAACAGTAGCCTCAATACCTTGTGGCTGGTCACTTTACGCTCTAAAGCAGAGAAAACCAGGGGAGAGTGTTCTAACAGAGCAACTGAATTGAGAGATTCCTATAGTCTGATCCTTAGTAACAGGTCAAGTGTTGTAATTGGTCTGGACACCCTTACCCTTGTTCTCTCCCTTAACCCGTGGGTAAATCACTACAGATCACTATATTATAAATATCAATAACAATGTTGATTTTATAGATGATATCAATTGGAGAGGCACAATGTACAGTGTTGCATATCTACTCACAGCATCCCACAATCTGGCATTGCTGTTCAAATCAAATGTTATTTGTCACATGCTTCGAAAATAACAGGCATAGACTAACAGTGAAATGCTTACTTACGGGCCCTTCCCAACAATGCAAAGAGAAAGAAAATAGAGAAATAATAGAAAATGTATTTCACATTATAATAAAAGTAATAGTAAATACACAATGAGTAACAATAACTTCACTCTATTCTGTACATGGGGTCATAGTACCGAGTTGATGTGCAGGGGTACGAGGTAATTGAGGTACCCCTTGACTTTTTCCACATTTTGTTACGTTACAGCCTTATTCTAGAATGGATTAAATATTTTTTATCCTCATCAATCTACACACAATACCCCATAATGACAAAGCAAAAACAGTATTCAGACTCTTTACTCTGTACTTTGTCGAAGCACCTTTAGCAGCGATTACAGCCTTGAGTCTTCTTGGGTATGACGCTACAAGCTTGGCACACCTGTATTTATTTTTATTTTATTTAACTATTTGGGGAGTTTCTCCCATTCCTCTCTGCAGATCCTCTCCGGCTCTGTCATGTTGGATGGGAAGCGTTGCTGCACAGCTATTTTTAGGTCTCTCCAGAGATGTTTGATCAGGTTCAAGTCCGGGCTATGGCTGGGCCACTCAAGGACATTGAGACTTGTCCCGAAGCCACTCCTGCGTTGTCTTGGCTGTGTGTTTAGGGTCGTTGTCCTGTTGGAAGGTGAACCTTCGCCCCAGTCTGAGATCCTGAGCACTCTGGAGCAGGTTTTCATCAAGGATCTCTCGGTACTTTCGACTCTATTCATCTTTCTCCCGACTCTGACTAGTCTCCTAGTTGCTGCCACTGAAAAACATCCCCACAGCATGATGCTGTGATCACCACGCTTCACCGTAGGGATGGTGCCAGGTTTTCTCCAGACTCGACGATTGGCATTCAGGCCAAAGAGTTCAATCTTGGTTTCTTCAGACCAGAGAATGTTGTTTCTCATGATCTGAGAGTCCTTTAGGTGCCTTTTGGCAAACTCCAAGCGGGCTGTCATGTGCCTTTTACTGAGGAGTGGCTCCGTCTGGCCATTCTACCATAAGCGGCTGATTAGTGGAGTGCTGCTGAGACGGTTGTCCTTCTGGAAGGTACCTCAATCTTCACAGAGGAACTCTGGGGCTCTGTCAGAGTGACCAGCGGGTTCCTGATCACCTCCCTGACCAAGGACCTTTCCCCCCCGATTGCTCAGTTTGGCCAGGCTTCCAGCTCTAAGAAGAGTCTTGCTGCAGAGATGTTTTGCTACCCTTCCCCAGATCTGTGCCACGACACAATCCTGTCTCGGAGCTCTACAGACAATTCCTTCAACCTCATGGCTTGGTTTTTGTTCTGACATGAACTGTCAACTGTGGGACCTTATAAAGTCAGGTGTGTGCCTTTCCAAATCATGTCCAATCAATTGAATTTACCACAGATGGACTCCAATCAAGTTGTAGAAACATCTCAAGGATGATCAATGGAAACAGGATGTACCTGAGCTCAATTTAAGTCTCATAGCAAAGGGTCTGAATACTTATGTAAATAAAGGGAAAGAAAAGAGGGATACCTAGTCAGTTGTACAACTCAATGCATTCAACTGAAATGTGTTGCATTTAACCCAACCCCTATGAATCAGAGAGGTGTGGGGGGCTGCCATAATCTAAATATACGTCTTCGGCTCCCGGGGAACAATGGGTTAACTGCCTTGCTCAGGGGCAGAACGACAGATTTTTACCTTGTCAGCTCGGGGATTCGATCCAGCAACCTTTCAGTTACTATCCAACGCTTTACCTGCTGCCCCTGTTTTTGTTTTGTTATATAAATTAGTATGTCTAAAACCCTGTTTTTGTTTTGTTATATAAATTAGTATGTCTAAAACCCTGTTTTTGTTTTGTTATATAAATTAGTATGTCTAAAACCCTGTTTTTGTTTTGTTATATAAATTAGTATGTCTAAAACCCTGTTTTTGTTTTGTTATATAAATTAGTATGTCTAAAACCCTGTTTTTGTTTTGTCATTACAGGGTATTGTGTATAAATTGATGAGGAAAATATGAATTTCATCCATTTTCGAATAAGACTGTAACGTAAACAAATGTGGAAAAAGTCAAGGGGTCTGAATAGTTTCCAAATACACTGTAATATAATATATGCAGTATATTTTTTCCTTAATAAACTCAGCAAAAAAAGAAACGTCTCTTTTTCAGGACCCTGTCCTTCAAAGATAATTTGTAAAAATCCAAATCCACAGATCTTCATTGTAAAGTCTTGTTTCCCATGCTTGTTCAATGAACCATAAACAATTAAGGAACATGCACCTGTGGAACGGTCTTTAAGACACTAACAGCTTACAGACAGAAGGCAATTAAGGTTACAGTTATGAAAACTTAGGACACTAAAGAGGCCTTTCTACTGACTCTGAAAAACACCAAAAGAAAGATGCCCAGGGTCCATGCTCATCTGCGTGAACGTGCCTTAGGCATGCTGCAAGGATGCAAGCATCACACCTGCGGGACAGGTACAGGATGGCAACAACAACTGCCCGAGTTAAACCAGGAATGCACAATCCCTCCATCAGTGCTCAGACTGTCCGCAATAGGCTGAGAGAGGCTGGACTGAGGGCTTGTAGGCCTGTTCACTCGCGTCCGATGTGTTACAACATCATTGGACTTAGCTTGTTGTCATTGCAGGCAATCTCAACGCTATGCATTACAGGGAAGACATCCTCCTCCCTCATGTGGTACCCTTCCTGCATTCTCATCCGGACATGACCCTCCAGTGACAATGCCACCAGCCATACTGCTCGTTCTGTACGCGATTTCTTGCAAGATAGGAATGTCCGTTTTCTGCGATGGCTGGCGAAGAGCCCGGATCTGAATCCCATTGAGCACGCCTGGGACCTGTTGGATCGGAGGGTGAGGTCCATTCCCCCCAGAAATGTCCGAGAACTTGCATGTGCCTTAGTGGAAGAGTTGGGTAACATCTCACAGCAAGAACTGGCAAATCTGGTGCAGTCCATGAGGAGGAGATGACTGCAGTACTTAATGCAGCTGGTGGCCACACCAGATACTTACGGTTACTTTTGATTTTGACCCCCCCTTTGTTCAGGGACACATTATTCCATTTCTGTTAGTCACATGTCTGTGGAACTTGTTCAGTTTATGTCTCAGTTGTTGAATCTTGTTATGTTCATACAAATATTTACACGTTAAAATAAGTTTTCTGAAATTAATGCAGTTGACAGTGAGAGGACGTTTCTTTTTTTGCTGAGTATATATTTATATTTATATTTTAACTTTTATTTTTTTATTTGTTTTATTTTTTGCTGCCTCTTGGTCCCCCATCGGGCCTGGGCCCAGGAGCTTCAGCCCTAGTACGCCCCTGCATTAAGCCGGCCCTGCATGCATTGTGACATTCAGCACAGTGTGTTACAGTGTAGTGGAGGCTGAATGGTCCCTGGTCCTGCTGAAAGGCTCCAGAATAATGAGTCACTATGGCTGGCTAATCCCAACTAGGAGCAGCTCCCTTTGGGAAGCGCTAAGCTGGCACTCTCTTCCTCTGCACTTTTCTCTGTCACTCACCCATCCCACTCCTCCCCCAATCTACCGGAGAATCCATTTATGCACTCTTCTTTTCCCTCAGATTAAAATGATGAGACTTTTTCTGGAAGGGGATGCGTGTGTGTCACCCATAATCAATCGGACTAAAAATACCCTTCCTCAGATGTTACGTGTGGTGCAACAAGTGAGCGTCATCATTGCCAATAAAAGAGGACCTGCATGCTTTTTTGAGTATGTTGATGCCCTTTTGAGTGTGTCTCTGTGCCAGCACTGAGGAGCTTTGACAGAAGCTGTGTGGGCACGCTGTGCTATAAATAGGTGCTGCATCTTTGGAAGCCCCGCTTTTAATGACAACTTCTTGCTGTGCTTTGAGATAAATCTGTGATGTTTCGGGGCAAGCCTTTAATAAACACATTTCATGCATGCTACGTAATTTACACAATATAAGACATTAGCAGAATATTTTTTTATTAATACCACACATACAGTACCAGTCAAAAGTTTGGACACACCTACTCATTCAAGGGTTTTTCTTTATTTGTATTATTTTCAACATTCTATAATAATAGTGAAGACATCAAAACTATGAAATAACACATATGGAATCATGTAGTAACCAAAAAAGTGTTAAACAAATCAAAATATATTTTATATTTGAGATTCTTCAAAGTAGCCACCTTTGCCTTGATGACAGCTTTGCACAATCTTGGCATTATCTCAACCAGCTTCACCTGGAATGCTTTTCCAACAGTCTTGAAGGAGTTCCTACATATGCTGAGCACTTGCTTTTCCTTCACTCTGCGGTCCAACTCATCCCAAACCATCTCAATTTGGTTGAGGTCGGGTGATTGTGGAGGCCAGGTCATCTGATGCAGCACAACATCACTTTCCTTCTTGGTCAAATAGCCCTTACACAGCCTGGAGGTGTGTTGGGTCATTGTCCCGTTGAAAAACAAATGTGTCCAAACTTTTGACTGGTACTTTATGTGCAACTTGCTACTCAGGTAGGATGCAAAAAAACAAACATATTTTTTAGCATTTGCTTTATTATTTTAGTTATGTATATAATTGTTATTATTGTAGGCATATGTATTAGTCTAAATCAGTTCTTTAAAAAGCCTATGCAAAATGTATTTTGTTTAATTCTGAGGAGACATTTTCGTTGGCTAAATTCTGTATTTAGTTTAAGATAAGTTATAAGGCCTGTTGTAAAATAAACATCATTAGCCTATTTGCTGTCATTTGTTGGGTATGGTAGGCACTAGCCTTTCTTGGTAATTGCTGCAATACAGCCTGTTCAAAACCTTTGTGAATGTTTAAACCAGTTCGCAAGTGTTTTGTTTCATTCTGTTGAGCCATTTTTTGGGGCCAAATGAAGTTCCAACTGTAGTGTTGTGTTTACCATGATATATTATCCTGCTCATATTTTCCAGATAAACAATGGCTTGACTTACTTTTGATATTACCTTAATAAAGTTTAGAAACGTTTGTGAAGGTTTTGTGTGGTGTGGCTATTAGCCTCTATTATACTGAAGGCCTATGACATGAAGGCAGTGCGCACAGGCGCTCCAACTGACTCTGACAGTTGAAATTGAGGTGAGGAATAATGTTTCAGGCCTACCAGAGTTACCCCTATAATATAACAATATAATACTTATCTTTATAAAAAAATATTCAGATAGAAAATGTATGAATTAGACTCCTTCTGTATGCCTATATCTGTATAGCAGACGCAGTAGCCAATCTGACAAGGATAAATGAATGAATGTTGGTGTCATAGCATGCCTCAGGCATCTCTCTCTCTCTATGGGGCTAGGACTAAGCTTCTCTTCCTTTATATTTACTTTTTAAATATTAATATCATACAGTGGACACCTAAGTCTATAGGCCTATGCATGCAATTCATTGTTGCATTTAGTGCTCAAATTTCCCACAGCTGAACATGAGATGGACAATTATTGTTTTAGGAAAGTAAATACCAATAAAACAATGGGCTATAAAGTTTTGCATATGCTACACATCGAAATTCGAAACACAGGGAATAGTGTTTTTGTAATTTCTTATAGACTGTTTTTAAGTGCATGTAAATGTGGCTCATTTGGCCAATATCCCTTGATTATTGATGGCGCTGGCTGTGTGAGTGGACACCCTAATGGGTTACACACCCAATGCATATGGATGACTGGTAAATTCTTAAAATGTCCAATAAATTATAAATCTTCCCGGGTCCCGGTCACTTGTCCGGCTCAGGGTTTCCGTTAGCCAGTAATAGCTGGATTTTGGCAGATAAAAATATTGAAAAGACAAAAAAAAGTATTGGCCTCGGCCAATTCTCTGGGAGAAGAAGAAAAAAGTTGTCGGAGTTTGCCAAAAGGCAAACCAGATTCTCTGGTCTGATGAAAACCAAGATTGAACTCTCAAACGTCACGTCTGGAGGAAACTTCGCACCATTCCTACGGTGAAGCATGGTGGTGGCAGCATAATGCTGTGAGGATGTTTTTCAGTGGAAGGGACTGGGAGACTAGTCAGGATGGAGGGAAAGATGAACAGAGCAAAGTACAGACAGATCTTCGATGAAAACCTGATCCAGAGCGCTCAGAACCACAGACTAGGGCGAAGGTTCACTTTCCAGCAGGACAACGACCCAAAGCACACAGTCAAGACAACGCAGGAGTGGCTTCGGGACAAGAATGTCCTTGAGAGGCACAGCCAGAGTCCAGACTTGAACCCGATCTAACATCTCTAGATAGACCAGAAAATAGCTGTGCAGTGACACGCCCCATCCAACCTGACAGAGCTTGAGAGGATCTACAGAGAAGAATGGGAGAAACTCCCCAAACACAGGTGTGCCAAGCTTGTAGCATGATACTAAAGAAGTCTCGAGTCTGTAATCACTGCCAAAGGTGCTTCAACAAAGTACTGAGTAAAGGGTCTGAATACTTACAGTTGAGTCGGAAGTTTACATACACCTTAGCCAAATACATTTAAACTCAGTTTTTCACAATTTCTGACATTTAATCTTAGTAAAAATTCCCTGTCTTTGGTCAGTTAGGATCACCACTTTATTTTAAGAATGTGAAATGTCAGAATAATAGTAGAGAGAATGATTTATTTCAGCTTTTATTTCTTTCATCACATTCCCAGTGGGTCAGAAGTTTACAAACACTCAATTAGTATTTGGTAGCATAGCCTTTAAATTGTTTAACTTGGGTCAAACGTTTCGGGAAGCCTTCCACAAGCTTACCACAATAAGTTGGGTGAATTTTGGCCCATTTCATCCTGACAGAGCTGGTGTAACTGAGTCAGGTTTGAAGGCCTCCTTGCTTGCACATGCTTTTTCAGTTCTGCCCACACATTTTCTATAGGATTGAGGTCAGGGCTTTGTGATGGCCACTCCATGTGCACCAGTCCCTCCTGCAGGAAAGCACCCCTACAACATGATGCTGCCACCTCCGTGCTTTACGGTTGAGATGGTGTTCTTCGGCTTGCAAGCCTCCCCCTATTTTCCTCCAAACATACGATGGTCAACAGTTCTATTTTTGTTTCATCAGACCAGAGGACATTTCTCCAAAAAGTACGATCTTTGGCCCCATGTGCAGTTGCAAACCGTAGTCTGGCTTTTTTATGGCTGTTTTGGAGCAGTGGCTTCTTCCTTGCTGAGCGGCCTTTCAGGTTATGTCGATATAGGATTATTTTTTACTGTGGATGTAGATACTTTTGTACCTGTTTCCTCCAGCATCTTCACAAGGTCCTTTGCTATTGTTCTGGGATTGATTTGCACTTTTCGCACCAACGTACCTTTCATCTCTAGGAGACAGAACGCATCTCCTTCCTGAGTGGTATGATGGCTGTGTGGTCCCATGGTGTTATACTTGCGTACTATTGTTTGTACAGATGAACCTGCCAAAACTATAGTTTGTTAACAAGAAATTTGTGGAGTGGTTGAAAAACATATTTTAATGACTCCAACCTAAGTGTATGTACATTTCCGACTTCAATTGTATGTAAATTGGATATTTCAGTATTCATAAAACCTGTTTTTGCTTTGCTGTGTATGGGGTATTGTGTGTAGATTGATGATATATATATATATATATATATATATATATATATATTTATTTATTACATTTTAGAATAAGGCTGTAGCCTAACAAAGTGGAAAAAGTCAAGGTGTCTGAATACTTTCCGAATGCAACGTATGTATCTCGTTAATCAATTATTGCATAACAATTCTAAATGCAATCACTTGTTAAAAATTCTTAGCTTCAACAGACTAGTCTTCTTAGATTAGTCTTCTCTTTTCAGCAGTAGGGATTTGCTTTCCAAATGGTATCCCATTGTTTTTTCTTGTGCATTTAGAAATGTGCAAAAAGCTATTTGACAGCCACAACCAACCATAGATGACAGTTCCCATTCAAGGGTGCGTTCGTAAATTCACTCTGGCTATCTACTCCGATTTCAGAGCACTCTCGTCTGAGTGTGAGTAACTGATGCATTTACGAATGCTCAACACTCATTGAATAGGACCGGAGTCAGTAATCGTCAGCAAAGAAACTTAATTAAATTGTTGCCAGCACCAGAGTTACAGTCACCAACGCTCTGGATAAAATGAAAACAGCCTAACCAGCTCTGCTAGGGCGAGTAAAATGGTCAGAGTGAGATGTTCTCACATATGAGTCTTGAAGTAGCTAGCAAGCTAGCCACCGTTAGTCAGTTAGCTTGGGTGAATGACTGCCGTTGTGAGGTCAGAACACGTGGATCAACACTACTCCTCGGCCAGAGTGTCCAGTGTGCGCTCTGAACGCTCTGAGTTTACGAACGGATAATCTGACAATGCTCTGGCACTCCAGATGGAATTTACAATCGCACCCCAAGTAAGGCCTGGCAACCAATGCTTGTGTACCCTTGATTTTAACAGTCAAAGTACCAGGTTTAAAGGTTCCAAAATTCTTCTATATAATATTTGTCTTTGGCCACAGTGCAACAAGCTGTTCTATATTTGACATGCATGTTTCCCAAATTGCAGCTTTCACAACTGTAAGTGCTTGTGATAAAACTTAATCCACAGCTATTTTTTAAAAGCTACTGATCCTCTGTGGCTAAATTATGCTCCCTGGTGTAGTATTTTGAATTTGTACATTGATTTTAAATAATTTTGGCAAAAGTATTTCAATTTGCAGCACCTTCAGCACCCCTACTTCCCGCGGCTAGTCACACCATGATATGTCACTGCTGCAGTTTGGTTTAGACTTAAGAAAATACATGTTAACTTGTCTGTTTGATGTGTTGATTCTGACACATATTCATATCTCAATCATCTTGTTAGCCTTTTGTTGTTAGAGGGGCAGTGCAGTTATGATATTTCCACACTATGAGGTCGAAATAACACTAAGAAACTGTGAAAATGATCAGATTGCCCTTTTTGTGTAAGAGCTGTTTGAAAGGAAATCCTGAAATTTCAGCCTGTTCAGGTGGGATGGAACTTTTGGCCCACATCATGATGTCACAGTGTAATCTGATTGTTCATCTGGGTAAGGGGGTCGGCTCTAGACCATCCTATCAGCCAATCAGGGCTGCTTATGTAAATATCTTCAAATTGGTTTCCTAACACCCACATGATCAGACTGAGCATTTAAATTACACATTTTCACTAAACACTCAGGGATCTTTTAGACATACAGTGCTGATTTAAAAATAAAATTGCAAAGACTGCATGGGGGCTTTAAGCTAATAATATGAGTGATATTGGAGATGTCTCGGCACATCTCTGCATTCTAATTCTGCCTATCATTAAAAATGATAGATCTGAGAAATCCATTATTTATGCATCATGGAATGAACTGTGAATCTGAAATATCAATTGCGATAATCAAAGAAATCCGGATGGAGAATATAGATATTGTTCTTACCTATATAGTTATGCAGAGCATAAGAAGGGCATTGATTATCACACCACTCATCTTATTTTATCTTCAGCATGTTCGTAGAGAGGGAAAGGCATGAACAAAGAGTATGGACGGTTTGTGTGTTCTCCAGCATCTTCATCTCAACATGACTTAGGGCAATGAGTCAGGGTGGACTGGACACAACATGCATATTAAAACCGGGGCTGCCCATCTTCAAACTAAACTGTGTCTCAGAAATGTGTTTAAAACCTCATTATTTGAACATTTTAATCCACATACTCAACACAAAAATGTTTACCGAGTGAAACAAAATGAAAAGGAGCTGTTTACTTCACTCCTAGGGACAGCGTGGAAAAAAATGTCTGCATCAACATTAGGAAAAACAGTAAAAAGGAGACCCTCTCCAGTCTTGGACAGATGCTCTGATGTATAAATGATCTTAAGATGATGAGTAAGTTAATGATCTCTCCACTTTCCTCCTCAGGCTCCATACTTCTGGCCCTCTAATTGTTGGGAACCTGAAAACACAGACTATGGTAAGTTATGTTGTGGTCCCTAAGGGTGGATTGAGAAAATATCACTGAACTCAAATGTGTCTAAATGTTACCCCTCATATTTTCATTATGTGTAACCCCCAGCTATTCCCCCCTGATGCCTCTCCCTGCCAGCCTAACCTATAGCCCTGCTCAGTGCAGAGTGAGAGCAGTGTCTGGCCCAGACTGTGTCATATCCTCCTGCCTAGAGTCTAAACACAGACTATGGATCTGTTGTTGTCTCACAACCAGTATTGATTGAGTGGCCCACTCTGTAATGCATCCCACTATCTCCCCAGTAGGATCTCATTTTACCCCCAGGCTATATTAGCCAATCAGGGTACAGACGTCTTATGTGACATTATTGTACATCTCCAGGGTTTCATGTTTGCATGGCATTTCTCCAGCCTGATTATGTAAATGGAAAGTTGCCAACTGTCTCATTAAATATTGCTCACCTCACTCTGATCGGAACAGATTTACTCAGGCGGAAACCGAGTAGGTGGCATTTGTTTGCAAGAAATAAACTACACTTACAACTGGCGATACAGCATATGTGACATTTGTTTGGCAATATCACTAAAGGCAGGCAGTCTGCCAAGCAACAGTAAGTAACTGACTACACTCTGCTGTCTTCTCTCTCCTCTGCAGCTATCTACCTGTGCAAGCGCACCATGCAGAACAAGGCCAGGCTGGAGCTAGCTGACTACGAGGCTGTGAGTCCCATATTCACCCTACTGGAACTGTCGTCAGTACACTATCAATACACTACTGACTCTTTAAAAGAGGTATCAACTACACAACTACAGATTCTCTCAGATCACATGCCATGCTCATAAGCTCTTGTCTATTCCATGCCATATAGGTTTAGTCAGAGTGTTGTTTTTCCCACAATTCAAATAGGTGACTTCATTGAATATGTATGACAGATGTTTGTATTGCTCACTTGCCAAGCAGATGCCCTTATTATATGCAAATTACAACAGCCATGATATTACTTCCCGGTTAAGCTGAGCTGGCTAGCTTTATGCAGCAAAAAGCATTATAGCGATGCAATTACCCAAGAACTGGTCTACTCACTGGTCTACTCTTACCCCTCATTTCTCAATGATTGGGGGTCTTACAGGAGAACCTGGCTCGACTGCAGAGGGCCTTCGCCAGGAAGTGGGAGTTCATCTTCATGCAAGCTGAGGCGCAGGTCAAGTGAGTGGACAGTAACTAGGCAAACGAGCACGCACACAACATATTGTGGTTTTGATACTTTGTCTATTGTGCCCTATGTCAGTGTATTCCTTATATTTCATGCATTGATGCAGGTGACTATAGAGTCCCCAGTGTGCCAGATGCATACCCCTAGGTTACTTTCTAGGTGATATATTACTCATTGACTATTATCACTGTTCCTTCCACTACATCTCCATCTGCTGGTTGACATTTGTAAACATGATATCAGGGCATGAGAAAAACCTAACTGGTCATGATTACCCTTTCAAATGATTATAGTCTGAGCACTAAGTATTTACTGTAGTTAAGAGATAATACATTTTAGCTTTGTTACATTCCGAGTGAGAGAGAGAAACAGTCCAACCAAGCACTGATCAGTAAATGTCAGTTATGTAAGAGTTGTACCCTACCAGCCAGCGGCCAGACCACAGATTGTTTGGTGACGAAACAGGTTGTGACTTCCACTTTGAGCTTTTACCCTCCTCTGGTCTCTCATTAAGAGTGACATGTCTGTCTGTGTTCTCAGTATTGACTTGGCTCTGTCCTCTCTCCCCTACCCTCAGGATCGACAGGAAGAAGGACAAGGCTGAGAGGAAGATCCTAGACAGCCAGGAGAGGGCATTCTGGGACGTCCATCGCCCTGTGGTAAGCTGAAAGGAGGAAGGAAGGAGGGTGCTGGTGCTAAGCTGAGAGGAGGAGGTGGTGGTGCTAAGCTGAGAGGAGGAGGTGGTGCTAAGGTCTGAAGGAGTGATAGAGAGAGGGCATGATGAAAGGACAAGGAATGTTACAGTGAAAGTCCTGTAGGGCTCTACTGTTAGAACAATACAGTGTTTTAATGTCTGGTGGGGCCTGGGTTAGCCTGAATTCATCTGGATCCTAGTGGGGCTCTGTATTAGCCAACTCCAGTTTTGAATTAAGTCTAGCCTGCAGGCTAGGGAAGGATGTCTGGTGACCCACTATAATCTGACCTGAAAACTAACTCTCTCACAGCCAGGCTGTGTGAACACCACAGAGATGGACATTCGCAAGTGCCAGAGAGAGAAGAATCCACAGAGGGTGAAAAAGGTAAGGAAGAAGGCTTTTAGTGATGTTTAGTCTCTGTTTATGTATGTATGTATCTGTGTGCGTGTGTTGAGGGTGAGTGTATAAGCAATATGGAAACAAATTGACAACTGAATTTTAGCATGCTTATAGGGAAGGACACTCAACAAGCACAGCACTTACACAAATGACTGATGATTGGTTGAGAGGAATTGATGATAAAATGATTGTGGGGGCTGTCTTGTTAGACTTCAGTGCAGCTTTTGACATTCTTGATCATAGTCTGCTGCTGGAAAAACTTATGTGTCATGAGTTACTTGTCTAACAGAACACAGAGGGTGTTCTTTAATGGAAGCCTATCAAATATAATACAGTTAGAATCAGGAATTCCCCAGGGTAGCTGTTTAGGGCCCTTGCTTTTTTCAATTTCTACTAACGATATGGCACTGACTTTGAGTAAAGCCAGAGTTTCTATGTATGCGGATGACTCAACACTATATACGTCAGCTACTACAGCGACTGAAATGACTGCAACACTCAACAAAGAGCTGCAGTTAGTTTCAGCTTGGATGGCAAGGAATAAGTTAGCCCTAAATATTTCTAAAATGAAAAGCATTGTATTTGTAACAAAACACTCACTAAACCCTACACCTCAACTAAATCTTGAAATAAGGAATGTAGAAATTGAGCAAGTTGAGATGACTAAACTGCTTGGAGTAACACTAGATTGTAAACTGTCATGGTCAAAACATATTGATGCAGTATTAGTTAAATGGGGAAATCTGGCTAAAATAAAGTGATGCTCTGCCTTCTTAACAACACTATCAACAAGGCAGGTCCTACAGTCCCTAATTTTGTTGCACCTTGACTACTGTTCAGTCGTGTGGTCAGGTGCCAATTGCAATTGGCTCAGAACAGGACAGCACGGCTGGCCCTTGGATGTGCATAGAGAGCTGGTATTAATAATATGCCTGTCAATCTCTCCTGGCTCAAAGTGGAGGAGAGATTGACTTCATCACTAATTTTATTTATGAGAGGTATTGACATGTTGAATGTACCGAGCTGTCTGTCTAAACTACTGGCACACAGCTCGGACACCCATGCATACTCCACAAGACATGCCACAAGAGGTCTCTTCGCAGTCTCCAAGTCCAGAACAGACTATAGGAGGCACACGGTACTACATAGAGCCATGACTACATGGATCTCTATTCAGTAAAATTTGATTTAAAAAACAGATAAAAAACACCTTATGGAACAGCGGGGACTGTGAAGCAACACAAACATTGGCGCAGACACATGCATATATACACACACACACGCACGCACGCATGCGCACACGCACACACACACGCACGCACGCACGCACGCACGCACACACACACACACACACACACACACACACACAGATTTTGTACTGTCTCCTGGCAGTACTGTAGATATGTGGTAGTGGTGGAGTAGGGGCCTGAGGGCACACAGTATGTTGTAAAATCTGGGAATGTTTTGTAAGGTTTTAAAATGGTATAAACTGCCTTAATGTTGCTGGACCCCAGGAAGATGGGGATCCATAATAAATACAAATAACAGACATGTATAACCATTCTGTCCCTGTCCAGTCGGTGTATGGGGTAACAGACGACACCCAGACTCAGAGTTCAGTCCACCAGTCCCTCCCGTCCCAGCCGTCCAGGAAGCCCACCAGAGAGGACGTGCAGAAGGAGGTAACACACTGTGATGCTCCTGACAGGTCATTACTAACACTGCCATTATCCATTATTTCATGCTGTCTGTCTGTCTGCCTATCTGTCTCACTCATCAATCATAACGCCAACTCTCCTCTTGATTAATGCTACTCTCTCATTTTGCCGTCTTTTCTCTCTCAGATTTCCTTCTTGAACATGCAGCTGGACAGACACTGTATGAAAATGTCCAAAGTAGCAGACAGCCTCATGAGCTACACAGAACAGTTCATGGTCTACGATCCTTTAGCGTCAACTGTTGAACCGTCCAACCCCTGGATCAGCGATGACATGACCTTCTGGGACCTGGAGGCTAGGTGGGTTCACTGGGGAGGCAGTGTGAGGCACAGGAGGTTGGTGGAACCTTAATAGGGGAGGACGGGCTCATAGGAATGGCTGGAATGGAATAAATGGAATCGTAATCGAACATGGCCTCCATGTGTTTGATACCTTGTTCCATTTACTCCGTTCCAGCCATTATTATGAGCCGTCCTCCATTCAGCAGCCTCCGGGGGTGTGAGGCCATAGGCCCCATGGACCGACCTCACTAGTCAAACATAATCACTCCTCAAATGACTAGTGGGGTCAGGCAGAGGGTCAGTACTCTCAGGTGCTGGCCGAAATGCCATGATACCCTCATGGCTAGCTCCTCTTTCTTTCCCTATTCATCCACATATTAAACAGCATACACACCCACAACATATGTACTGTGGGAGAATAGTGTGAGAATAGCATGTACAGTAAACCAGCTCTATGCTAGGCTTGATTGGCATTCTGAGATGCCTCACAGTCGTCTCTCTCTCCGTTCTTCCCTGTGAGCAGCCGGGACCCCAGCCAGCACCGTGTGAAGAAGTGGGGCTTCTCTCTGGAGGAGGCCCTCAAGGACCCAGCGGGACGGGACGCTTTCCTCAAGTTCCTGGAGTCGGAGTTCAGCTCAGAGAACCTCCGGTGAGAGGTGGAGCCTTATAGGCTCAGGCAGGCGCAGTTCCCAATGATAACACTGTCACTATCTTCTTCCCTTCTACTGTTTCACATCCATTTATATTCCCCAGGCCAATAGAGGCTTTTGAGTGGCAGCAATGAGATTAAATGGAATGACTGCTATGCATGTCCACAAGGGGCGCTCTCCTCTCCTGGCAGTTTAACACTAGGAAGTGAATGCAGACACTGATCTCTATTGGCTGTGCCCTACCTGTGCCCCTTGACTAGGTTCTGGTTGGCAGTGCAGGACCTGAAGCGGAGGCCCCTTGAGAACGTGGCAGCCAGGGCCCAGGAGATCTGGCAGGAGTTCCTGGCAGAGGGTGCACCCAGCTCCATCAACCTGGACTCCCACAGCTATGAGCTCACCAGCCATAACCTAAAAGATCCTGGACGATACAGCTATGAGGACGCACAGGTACATATCAGTCTCCCATATTCACTCAAACACATATGCATGCACGCCCACACAGATTGTCAATATTACTGCTACTACTGCACACACATTCAACCACTCACACAAACACATAACATCATAATCCCCACCCACACACTGCTGGCTGAGAGGGGGGGTGGAGGGACAGATGGAGTGAAAGGAAATTAAGTGAATGGTGGTGACGAAACTATGTTTTTCAGGGTCTAATGGGCCGAGTAATACCTGTGAATGGCACATGCATTCATCCTAGATTTGAACTGTATTTGCTTTGCACCTCACGGTGCATTAGCTTCAATGGCTATACGATGGCTTTGTGTTCATTCAGCCATCTCAGGAGACTCCTTCTTCAACTCCATGTTATCAAGCATGGTTTACACTCAGCTCCTTCGTTCCCACTCTTACATAATCATCAACTCAACTCAACACACACACACACACACACACACACACACACACACACACACACACACACACACACACACACACACACACACACACACACACACACACACACACACACACTCACACACACACACACACACATCAACCACCTCTTCTTCTTCTCCAGGAACACATCTTCAAGTTGATGAAAAGTGACAGCTATGCACGCTTCCTGAGATCCAACATTTATCAGGACCTCCTGCTAGCCAGAAAGAAGCTGGTGAGCTGTAACTAACACCTACTCAGTCACAACTCCGCCATCTTAAACCTGTGATAATATGCATTTACTAAATATGTTTGAAAGCACTCCATACTTTTTTTTGGAAGATGCAACTTTATTCTCAAATCCACACTTTCTGCAGATACTACATGACCATTTACATCTGAACTGAGACGGCTTACCTTTCCTCGAGTATTCATGTCGTTCAGTTTATTATATTATTTGACTCCTTCGGATTTATACATTCACAGCTCTCTAAAATGGAAAATAAAGCAAGTCCTGTTATACTGTGTACTAGGATGATCAGCACTACAGCAGATCAAAGCATCATCTTCTCTTGGTGAGCAGCAGCAGTGCATCACTGTGTTATGTTGTCCCCTTCAAAGACACTCCCCCCTGCTGGCCTGGTTCCTAGCTCTTCTACCATAGCCACCGCTTCTGGCTTCATGGCCTAAAATGTAACCTGTGTTTTTCCTTGACACTTTTCTAATCTTCCCTCATCCCATCCCCTCCCCGTGCCTCTCACCGTTTCCCACCCCCACACCATGCTGCCCCTATTCGCAGACAGAGGGTGAGCAGGGCCGCCGTACCTCCCTGGAAAAGTTCACCCGCAGTGTGGTAAGTCACCAGGAACTGGGGCTGTATCACGGGTGCGCAACCTAATGAAGATCTTTTTCAAGTTCAATATAATTGTGCAGGCTAGTAGTGCAGAGGTCTTTTGATGGTATTTATTACCATTTTAAGGACAGGTAAGTGCTCAACATTTATGCAGGGGTAACTAGTCTTAGTACTTTCTTGGCACAGCACTGTACACAGACTGCATTCTTTTCCAAAAACTGAGCCAGTAATGTTTGTTTCCATTTTCCAGGGCAAGTCATTGACGGGCAAGCGGCTGACAGGGCTGATGCAGTCATCCTGACACTGCCTGGGCTGGAGGGGCACAGACAGACACCCCTGGAGGGGCCATGACCATGCAGGGATAGGGGCGCTGCTGGGGTGGGGAGCTCTGCTCTGGTGGGTCACAGACAGTGCCATGCAGCGCTGGAATTAGGACTACTCACAGAACCACAGATCATGCCAGCTGGGGGGGGGGGGGGGGGGGGGGGAGCTTGACCCACTCACCACATGGTATGAACACAGTACAAGCACATACAGTAGGGCTACCTACAAGCTCAATGAGTCATAGTGGGACATGTACAGATAGGAAGTGAATGCAGACACTGGGTTCGAAGTTTACATACACCTTAGCCATATACATTAACACAGTAAAAATACAGTAAAAAATCCCTGTCTTAGGTCAGTTAGGATCACCACTTTATTTTAAGAATGTGAAATGTCAGAATAATAGTAGAGAGAGTGATTTATTTCAGCTTTTATTTCTTTCATCACATTCCCAGTGGGTCAGAAGTTTACATACACTCAATGAGTATTTGGAAGCTTCCCACAATAAGTTGGTTGAATTTTGGCCCATTCCTCCTGACAGAGCTGGTGTAACTGAGTCAGGTTTGTAGGCCTCCTTGCTCGCACACGCTTTTTCAGTTCTGCCCACAAATGTTCGATAGGCTTGAGGTCAGGGCTTTGTGATGGCCACTCCAATACCTTGACTTTGTTGTCCTTAAGCCATTTTGCCACAACTTTGGAAGTATGCTTGGGGTCATTGTCCATTTGGAAGACCCATTTGTGACCAAGCTTTAACTTCCTGAGTGATGTCTTGAGATGTTTCTTCAATATATCCACATAATTTTCCTGCCTCATGACGCCATCTATTTTGTGAAGTGCACCAGTCCCTCCTGCAGCAAAGCACCCCCACAACATGATGTTGCCACCCCCGTGCTTCACGGTTGGGATGGTGTTCTTCGACTTGCAAGCCTCCCCCTTTTTCCTCCAAACATAGCGATGGTCATTATGGCCCAACAGTTGAATCAATTTTTGTTTCATCAGACCAGAGGACATTTCTCCAAAAGTACGATATTTGTCCCCATGTGCAGTTGCAAACCACAGTCTGGCTTTTTTATGGCGGTTTTGGAGCAGTGGCTTCTTCGTTGCTGAGCGGCCTTTCAGGTTATGTCGATATAGGACTCATTTTACTGTGGATATAGATACTTTTGTACCTGTTTCCTCCAGCATCTTTACAAGGTCCTTTGCTGTTGTTCTGGGATTGATTTGCACTTTTCGCACCAAAGTATGTTCATTTATAGGAGACAGAATGCGTCTCCTTCCTGAGCAGTATGACGGCTGCGTGTTCCCATGGTGTTTATACTTGCGTACTATTGTTTGTACAGATGAACGTGGTAACTTCAGGCATTTGGAAATGGCTCCCAAGGATGAACCAGACTTGTGGAGGTCTACAATTTATTTTCTGAGGTCTTGGCTGATTTCTTTTGATTTTCCCATGACGTCAAGCAAAGAGGCACTGCGTTTGAAGGTAGATCTTGAAATACATCCACAGGTACACCTCCAATTGACTCAAATGATGTCAATTAGCCTATCAAAAGCTTCTAAAGACATGACATAATTTTCTGGAATTTTCCAAGCTGTTTAAAGGCACAGTCAACTTAGTGTATGTAAACTTCTGACCCACTGGAATTGTGATTCAGTGAATAATAAGCGAAATAACAATTGCTGGAAATATTACTTGTGTCATGCACAAAGTAGATGTCGTAACCGACTTGACAAATCTACAGTTTTGTTAACAAGACATTTGTGGAGTGGTTGAAAAACAAGTTTTAATGACTCCAACCTACGTGTATGTAAACTTCCGACTTTAACTGTATATACATATACAGTACATTCTGCCCACACTAGGCAGTCAGCAATAAGGACAGCAGGAGGACACTTTTATGTTCTGTATTTAACAAATCTCTTTTTTTATATCTTTATCTTTGTCTAAATCTGTATCATATTTTTTTCTTATACAGTACACCATATAATCCAATTTACTGATGGAAACTTAAAACCTATTATTTTTGCAGTGATTGGGAATATATTTTTGTTTGCCCATAAATCTAAGGTATTGTAATTGTTATTATAGAAGCGACTTTGAGGGAAATTCTCCATGATTTTATTACATTCCAGGAGTAGGCATAAGGGCTTGATAGACAATCTACAATTAATCATTGCATGTTTCATCAAATTGTGTTTGTTTAGAATTCATGCTATGGTTGGATTCTTATTTTTTGAAAGCATGAAGTCCAATTGAAGTCATAGGCCTATTTTTCAAAGGAGACCTGGCCAACACAGACCATCATACACTCAAGAGAACACCTACCATTTGATTAAATCAATATAGACAGCTTTAAAGCTCGAAAACCCTGTCACTTATGAAAAATCTCAATAATGTTGTCTCAGAATCAGTGATTTCAGCCTTATTTAGTATTTTACACAGCACCAAGTTTCGAGTTTTAATGTCACATGCACAAGTACAGTGAAATGCCTTTCTTGCAAACTCAAAACCCAACAATGTAATGATCAATAACAATGTGATACGTGGTGTTTCTGTATTATCCTGCACCTATTCAAGCAGATACATGCCAAATAAATGCCACATTAGACCAGTCACAGAGATATTTAAGTGACATTCACATGCCTTACAGGCCCCTAATAAAATAGCCCTGCATCACTACCACTTTGGAATGTCACCAGTGTCATCTAATGGAGACTAAACACCATGCACCTCTATGGGCCATGGTGGCCAGGCATGCCGACCAGGAGGACTGTGGCAGGAATATTTATTTGGATGTTGAAATATGTCATCACCTCACAATCAGAAGGATCCTATATCGCTTAACAGACCAAGAGAAGCATGTTTCATTTAGTGCTAGCCTTTTTGTTGCATTCATGTCAATGTAAACCATGACTTACATGCTCAGTCATTACAGAGATATGTGTATGTATTATTCCTCATGTCATGTTGTTGCAAGCCATTGTTTTATTTGCCAAACAGTGTGTATGCTTGTTAGGGGAAATGCTCTGTGAAATTAAGTTTAGGGAGTCTGAGCTGGGGAGAAAAGGTTACGTGCACAGCCAACCAGCAAGCTGCTTGGTTCTTCTTCTTCTTCACCTTCTTCTATCTTCAAACACAACCAAAAGGGAAATTACCTCAATCTCCACCACTGAACAGAACAACGAACATCTCTGCTGAAAGGACATAAACCAACAGGATGCACCTGACTGATATCACATCCATCCCTGGAACTGGAAGATACATGATTCATCTGAAGGCCTCTGCTGCATCGCTCTTCTACATTCAAGTCCTGAGATAGAGGAGGGTATCATTCACAGCACAACAGCTCCCTCGTGTGGTAAGGGGGGCATATGATCAACTGCCAGAGTCAATATTACTAAAGTCAAATACTGAGAGAATTACAGTACTTCAAATTAAATTAGAGTTGCTGCCATGCACTGTACAGGTTGATATTTATATGATTATCATAAACTAAAACCTCTTGACTATAAGATAGAAATGCTTAATTTATTGAGGGATAGTTCACCCAAATTACAAAATGACATATTGGCTTCTTTACCCTATAAGCAGTCTAT
Source organism: Oncorhynchus mykiss (assembly GCF_013265735.2). Lineage (NCBI taxonomy): Eukaryota > Metazoa > Chordata > Actinopteri > Salmoniformes > Salmonidae > Oncorhynchus > Oncorhynchus mykiss. The sequence goes on along the minus strand of NC_048583.1, from coordinate 43,736,831 downwards.
AGTTGAGTTTCCCTGGCAGTTTCCTGATGCTAACATTTTAGGCGTTGTAGTACAAATCCCACATGTTGACATTTATTGTCACGAATCTTGCCCTGGAAGCAGAATGGAACACTTTCTGTTAGCTAGGCCAGCATTTGAAAACAGTGCTAACACTGCCAGGGAAACTAAACCAAAGCATGGATTTCTGTCATACCTTGTCCATGGACTGCTTACAGGGCAAGGAAACCAAAGTCTAATTTTGTAATTTGTGTCAAATATCCCTTTAAAGAATATTGTCTGCACAAACACAATAGCACTGTGTGTGTGTACAGAGTGCATTGTATATAAATTGGCTATATAGATTTCCATTATCTAAAGGCACATGTTATGGTATGGGCACATTACTATGCATGTAACATAACCAGGACATTTGTGCTTCTAGTTTCTCAAATCAGCAAAATGACTATTAGCACTCTAAAAGACCCATGCACCTAATATCTTGTGGGGACTAAAAAATAAAACCGTGGGACCTCCATCTACATGGTGTCCGCCTCTCATTTACAGTAGCACATGTGGCACCCAGTTAGTAGCATTTTGGTACCCAGTTAGTAGCATATTGGTAACCAGTTACTTGCATATTGGTAACCAGTTAGTAGCATATTGGTAACCAGTTTGTAGCATATTGGTAACCCGTTAGTAGCATATTGGTACCCAGTTAGTAGCATATTGGTACCCAGTTAGTAGCATATTGGTACCCAGTTAGTAGCATATTGGTACCCAGTTAGTAGCATATTGGTAACCAGTTAGTAGCATATTGGTAACCAGTTAGTAACATATTGGTAACCAGTCTGTAGCATATTGGTACCCAGTTAGTAGCATATTGGTAACCAGTTGGTAGCATATTGGTAACCAGTTGGTAGCATATTGGTAACCAGTTAGTAACATATTGGTAACCAGTTAGTAACATATTGGTAACCAGTCTGTAGCATATTGGTACCCAGTTAGTAGCATATTGGTAACCAGTTGGTAGCATATTGGTAACCAGTTAGTACCATATTGGTAACCAGTTAGTAACATATTGGTAACCAGTTAGTAGCATATTGGTAGCCAGTTAGTAACATATTGGTAACCAGTTAGTAACATATTGGTAACCAGTTAGTAACATATTGGTAACCAATTAGTAGCATATTGGTACCCAGTTGGTAGCATATTGGTAACCAGTTCGTAGCATTTTGGTAACCAGTTAGTAGCATATTGGTAACCAGTTTGTAGCATATTGGTAACCAGTTCGTAACATATTGGTAACAAGTTAGTAGAATATTGGTAACCAGTTAGTAGCATATTGGTACCCAGTTACTCTTATAACTGGGTAGTAATGTAAATACTACAATAGCAACAATGGTGTTAAATAGGTCCACAGCAAAACATCCCCAAACATCCGGAGTGGGCGGAGTCTCATTCTTTATTTTCTTTCATTACAATAAAAATAGTTTAACAAACAAAGACTTCATTCTCTCGATTTTAGTTATTTACAGTTGAAGATAAAATGACCGGTCAAGTCCATTTCATCTGTTCTTGGCTCCATTCCAACCCCTGCACTCCCCGCTAACTCAGGAAGGCTTGCTGAGAGCTCTTGGGTTATTGCCGTCTTTGACGAGGTATACAGGCTATGCAAGATTATATGATTGGTGGTGATGACACTTGTTTCTATACAGACATCACTGACTTTAATGAGTGTTGTTTGGAAGTGCACCATGCTAGACCCGTTTGTTAGAGGAAGTCACCAGTGAAAGAAAACGTTAACCATAAACCACACACTCTCCGCTGACTCCAGGCGGGTTAATACAGATGTAAGACTTTAATTTGATCACTCTTTTGCTGCTGAGAATTTGCAGATTAATTCATTGAAAACCTGCACTAACACAGTTATATTAACAATATAACACTTTTCATGTAGCCTCATTTTGACTAGCTAATAGCCTGACCACCGATCAGGCAAAATTATGGACTAAACATTAAAATTCTGTTGCTGTAGAATTATTTTGCTGCGACAATAAAGGTCAAATTAAGATCCTACATCAGTACCGGGTTGTCATTCCAAAACGACTGGTGACCATGTAATTGATAGGGAGGTTGTTGCTGATTACCAAAATAATTATCCATAAAAAAAGACCTAGAAACTGTGGATGAAGGTGTCCCTGAGGGAATTCAGTGTTAAGAATGTGTATTGTAAGTGAGTGTCTAATGTGCCAACATTTAAGACATCCCTTTCTATTTAAATGCTATCTTGCATTTTCAGGTTATTTTAGCTAATGGAACAACTAACAACTTGCTCATATGACCACATGGAAGGACACATGACTTTGTGTGACAGATATACAATACATCAACATGTTTTTGGCTCAATATCCCAAGCACCCTTTACACTTCATAAAGTATCTATGCCTAATATAGCACTCAAATCAAAATGTCACGTAACATTGTTTTACAGCTCTTCTGCAATTGTACATAACTCTCCTCGCATTATGTACACATGGCATGTATAGGTAACTGGCAAAATAAAGTAAACACCAACATAAAGTGTCTTAATAGGGCGTTGGACACCACTAACAGCCAGAACAGATCAAATAGATTATAGATTCTACAAGTGTCTGGAACTATATTGGGGGGATGCAAGACCATTCTTCCATGAGAAATTTCATAATTTGGTATTTTGTTGATGGTGGTGGAAAACGCTGTCTCAGGCGCCACTCCAGAATCTCCAATAAGTGTTCAATTGCTTATCCCCATCCATTAAAAAGTGCAAGCATGCACACATGGACACACACCCAAACACTTTTAACCCCCTAGCTATGCTCTTTTGAGACCCCTCTTTCAAAATCACTTCTTCTAGCCATGGTAGCAAAACAAATCTGGGCAACTGGGCATTTTTATACATCACTCTATGCATGATGGGATGTTTTAATTGCTTAATTAACTCAGGAACCACACCTGTGTGGAAGCACCTGCTTTCAATATACTTTGTATCCCTCATTTATGTGAAGCATTTTCTTTATTTTGGCAGTTACCAATAAGTGATTCTGGACAAAAGTGTTTGAGGAATCAGAGAAATTTGAGTAATGTGCCCAAGAACTCAGAATGGCAGAGTTCAGAATGTTTTGTTATTGCAATGGTTTGTTAAAGCTGGGCTAAATAGATATGTGTTAGTGTGATGACTAAACTCTGTGGCATTCATTTTATTTTATTGCCCTTTCTGATTCCTTGTCAATACCCTCATCAGTTATTTATATCCTTTTGACCAATAGAATATATCATGAGGCAGGCAGGGGAGAATGGCCTGATACTGACTGCATCATTATGCAGACACAAGAACAATCAACAGCAGTACACATCATATGCCTGAGTAGTAGTACTGTAGTAGTAGTAATAGTAGGTATTGTAGAAAGACATATCAACAAAGCCAGAACAAACAGAAGACATCAGAATAATCAGCAGATACACTTAAATGACACTAAGAACCCAATCTGTCAATATTCTGTTCAAAACGAAGGAATATAGCACAGTTCTGAAACATGAGGATGGATGGGATTAAAGCAAACTCTACATTAGTTTGACATTAAAGAGAGCAAGAGAAGAGAGAGGAGAAAAGAGCATGTCTAAGTAGTCCAGAGGTTTTGTTGTATTAGTGACGGAGGGAGTTCAGCACCGTCGCTATGGCAGGGGTCAGAAGTTAGAGGTCAGAGTGGTTCAATCAGGTCACTGGGTCACTATGGCCGTCAGAGCTGGTTCCCAACTGGGTCGCAGGCTGGCACAGTGATGAAGTTAATGACGTCTCAGTGTCATATTGGATCCCATGGGCATGGTGGACACAGCCGTAGAGTAGCAACACACAGGGTTCAAACACACTCTGTGGGCAGAGAACCCACAGCCCTGACCTTTCCTTATTACAGGATAGGTACCGTACAGCACAGTGCATTGCAGTGCAGGAGAGACTCACTGTATGTGGAGCCACTCGTTTTCTACGTTCCGTCTGGGATAATCAATACATATTCTCAGGGGGGAAATTCAAAGAGAAAATGTCAGAGAGTATGGGGTTGTGTGGTAGCTGGCAGGCTGGCTGGATGGCTATATGTTGTCTGACTGTCAGCCAGATAGATTTTTTGAGTCCAGTGGAGGGGTATGTAGAGGCCCAGTGTTGAGGGTCCTGAACCTCACCCCTCACTGGCTTCACAGCCCTCTGGATCTTCATTCCATGGTACGCCTACAACAGAGAGAAATAGGTCAGACTCACCCCTCTCCAAGATAACTGGCATACAACCAGCAGCAGTTGTTTTTTAAAATCTTTCTTTGTTGATGGTGATCGAGATTAACATGAGCACTTTTACATTCAATGTTCTTCAAAGTGCAAAGCCCTCTAGCATGATCTGATGGAATAAGGATATACCTTGCATTTAAATGAGAAAGCGCTGTACTACTATAATGTGTGAATAGGACCTAGGTGCTTACCTTTCAGCTAGCCATGCCCTGCTTCTGTTATGCCTTCCTAGCCCTCTGCTTCATCCACACACGTCAATCCTCCACTCCTTCATTGCCACATTATTATAATCCAGAGAAGGAAGCAGTGGAGGTGTCATCTAAAAGCTCCTCTTTCCAAACTGCCTGGTGATTCCAGTGACATCAACAAGCCGAGGGATGGGTTGGTGTTGACATTCATTCCCCATCCAAACTCAAGTTTATCATTTAAGTTGTTTAATTTCATGATAAATTATTGAATTTAATTTTCACTGGCAAATCATCCCAAAAAGAGCAATACAATGATATCCACGTTCCAGTGTTTGTTTATAACATAATTGCCTTTTCTGTTCCAGGGGGAAAAAAATCCAAGAAGTGATTCTTCCTTCAGTTTCACATGAAGAGCAAGTCACTTGTCAAGAAACACTGTTTCTTGTTGCTTTCAAAGTTAATATAAAAAACATGTTCATAAATTATTAAACAAGGTTCAGTAGATAATAAAATAACACTTCTTGCATTTCTCTCCTGAAATAATCACTTGTGCTTTCCACAACAACAACAAAAACATTTAAAAAGAAGCAGCAGACTTTTGCTAGAGGTTATCCATATTAAAAATAGTCTTTAAACCTAGTAAGTTCTTCTCTATCTGTATCGGTTGGATGTCCCCTTGCCGTTTGACGAGGGCTCTTCAAGCTCATCGTCCTCAAAGCCGTGAAACGTGGACGTGTCGCTCTCTGAGGTGGTGCCAAACAGTTCTTCTGCCCTGGCAAACGGCCTGCTGTCCTCCTTCTCTTCTGGGCATCCAGCTGGCAACAAGATGACAGGATGAGGACGGCATAACAGCTACAATACAGCAATCAGTACAGCTTAGTCATAATCATGGTGTGGATGCTGTGTAGCAGAGCAGGGTACTCACTGGAGCATCGGCAGACTGAGCAGGGTACCCTCTCCCCAGATTTACCCCTGTTGGAGCCTGGTGTGCACCGGCACAAGTTACAGTAGTTATTGGTACTGGCAGACCCACCTGGGCCCTTCTGACCTGCAGAAGAAGGCTAGATCAAACACTGAGCCCTGAAGCAAGCATTCAGACATTTTAACAATTTATGAAGAAAAAAATTGTTTTCAAGCGACCTCATCAGACAGGGCTGACCCGAAAACGATTAGTGTACATCGTTAGTTAAAACGGAGCTAGTGAATTTGCACTGAAGACAGAAATCACATGTTGAGAGCCCAGTGGAGGTAGTCAGCCATGAGGTGCAGGTGGAACTGTAAGCTCAGTTTTCCTTTCTTTAGCTAATTGACTTTCCTACCTATCCCTACTTTAGCTAATTGACTGCAACAAAGCTTGAAAAAACATGCAAACCATGTACTAGGAAAAGCAATGACGGTTAAAAACACCCCCACAGATGCTCTCTGTACATTTCTGTTGCTGATGGTGACACCAGAAGAGAGACATTTTAGAGGCCTTGAATACGAGTGTCTTACGTTTGTGTCTGTCGGAGCGTTGTGTGGAGGGTGACTGGGAGGACTCGGACCCCCTCTCCTCTGCCAGGTGGGAATGGGTGTAGTGGTAACTCAGCCCCGTACGGTTTTTGTAGCGCTTCCCACAGACTGAGAGCACAAAACAGAGACAAAACATTCACTTCTTTCCTGAGAATGTGTCTGAGACAAATTGCATTTACAGTTGAAGTCGGAAGTTTACATACACCTTAGCCAAAAACATCTAAACTCAGTCTTCACAATTCCTGACATTTAATCAGAGTAAAAATTCCCTGTCTTAGGTCAGTTAGGATCACAACTTTATTTTAAGTATGTGAAATGTCAGAATAATAGCAGAGAGAATTATTTATTTCAGCTTGTATTTCTTTCATCACATTCCCAGTGGGTCAGAAGTTTACATACACTCAATTAGTATTTAGTAGCATTGCCTGTAAACTGTTTAACTTGGGTCAAATGTTTCAGGTAGCCTTCCACAAACTTCCCACAATAAGTTTAGTGAATTTTGGCCCATTCCTCCTGACAGAGCTGGTGTAACGGAGTCAGGTTTTGTAGGCCTCCTTGGTCGCACACGCCGTTTCAGTTCTGCTCACACATTTTCTATAGGATTGAGGTCAGGGCTTTGTGATGGCCACTCCAATACCTTGACTTTGTTGTCCTTAAGCCATTTTGCCACAACTTTGGAAGTATGCTTGGGGTCATTGTCCATTTGGAAGACCCATTTGCGACCAAGCGTTAACTTCCTGAGTGATGTCTTGAGATGTTTCTTCAATATATCCACATAATTTTCCTGCCTCATGATGCCATCTATTTTGTGAAGTGCACCAGTCCCTCCTGCAGCAAAGCACCCCCCACAACATGATGCTGCCATCCCCGTGCTTCACGGTTGGGATGGTGTTCTTCGACTTGCAAGCCTCCCCCTTTTTCCTCCAAACATAACGATGGTCATTATGGCCAAACAGTTGTATTTTTGTTTCATCAGACCAGAGGACATTTCTCCAAAAGTACGATCTTTGTCCCTATGTGCAAACCGCAGTCTGGCTTTTTTATGGCGGTTTTGGAGCAGTGGCTTCTTCCTTGCTGAGCGGCCTTTCAGGTTATGTCAATATAGGGCTGTGGATTTGGATACTTTTGTACCTGTTTCCTCCAGCATCTTCAAAAGGTCCTTTGCTGTTTTTCTGGGATTGATTTGCACTTTTTGTACCAAAGTACGTTCATCTCTAGGAGACAGAACGCGTCTCCTTCCTGAGCGGTATGACGGCTGCGTGGTCCCATGGTGTTTATACTTGCATACTATTGTTTGTACAGATGAATGTGGTACCTTCAGGTGTGGATGAACCAGTCTTGTGGAGGTCTACAATTTTTTTCTTGGCTAATTTCTTTTGATTTTCCCATGATGTCAAGCAAAGAGGCACTGAGTTTGAATGTAGGCCTTGAAATATATCCACAGGTACACCTCCAATTGATGTCAATTAGCCTATCAGAAGTTTCTCAAGTTATGACATCATTTTCTCTAATTTTCCAAGCTATTTAAAGGCACAGACAACTTAGTGTATGTAAACTTCTGACCCATTGGAATTGTGACACAGTGAATTATAAGTGAAATAATCTGTCTGTAAAAATTAATTGTGTCATGCACAAAGTAGATGTCCTAACCGACTTGCCAAACTATAGTGTGTTAACAAGAAATTTGCGGAGTGGTTGAAAAACGACTTTTAAATGACTCCAACCTAAGTGTATGTAAACTTCCGACTTCAACTGTATGTGTCACCCATCTTCAGTTCTAGACACATTGGGGATTTTGTGAAAATTCTAAGATATTAAGTCACAATGTTTTTGTCAATGCACTGAAAACATTAGGATCCATTTCAACAGTAGGTCAAATACCCACTGTCATTATTGTTGCAACATGGCTTTATTTCATCTTCAAGTGTGCCCAATAAGGTTGCCAAATAAGGTCATATCTGTAGACTAAGAAAACATGCCATGAGAAATTCATCAAGTTGAGTTCTGTAAATAGACTGATAGGATCCAAATGTTGGAGCTTAGCTTATCTGTTGGAGAAAGGAATGAACATACAGGGAAATGGTTCACTACTCATTTATACGGAACACTCTCAGGACAAAGCATAACCCTGATGCGGGAACATAAGGACAGTGAGGGAGAAATGTGTGGCAAGAGTCACACATACAACATGGACTCATTGTTAAGAGAACGGACACCAATAAGATCACTAGGAATACTAATCAACTATGGTCTTTAACTACATCAAACCACTTCAAAATGTCCTAGATACAAGTAAAAAGGCAACAAGTCCAGATACTGGAGGCGGCAGTTTTTGACTTTTGCTTTTGTTTGCATCTGTCTGAAACAGAGAAAACACAAAGCAAAGCAGAAAAAAAGGAAATAAAATGGTATGTGGTATGGTATGTCACCACAACTAAAGGAAATAAAATGGTATGTGGTATGGTATGTCACCACAACTAAAGGAAATAAAATGGTATGTGGTATGGTATGTCACCACAACTAAAGGAAATAAAATGGTATGTGGTATGGTATGTCACCACAACTAAAGGAAATACAATACCCCTGCTTAGGTTTTCCACATGCAAATTGTGTGCCTACTGGACAACTTGAGACGGTACATTGACAACACTGGTCTCCTCTGTGTGCTTCTCATTCATGTGGAAATGATCCAGAAGAAGATTGGGAGAATTTCATCTGACCATATGACACCAAAATAGAACCTTTTGGTAAAAACTCAACTCGTCGTGTTTGGAGGACATAGAATGCTGATTTGCATCCAAAGAACACCATACCTACTGTGAAGCATGAGGGTGGAAACATCATGCTCTGGGGCTGTTTTTCTGCAAATGGACCAGGACGACTGATCCGTGTAAAGGAAAGAATGAATGGGGCCATGTATCGTGAGATTTTTTTTTTTTATTATGTTTTTTTTTTTTACCCCTTTTTCTCCCCAATTTCGTGGTATCCAATTGTTGTAGTAGCTACTATCTTGTCTCATCGCTACAACTCCCGTACGGGCTCGGGAGAGACGAAGGTTGAAAGTCGTGCGTCCTCCGATACACAACCCAACCAAGCCGCACTGCTTCTTAACACGGCGCACATCCAACCCGGAAGCCATCCGCACCAATGCGCCGGAGGAAACACCGTGCACCTGGCCACCTTGGTTAGCGCACACTGCGCCCAGCCCGCCACAGGAGTCGCTGGTGCGCGATGAGACAAGGACACCCCTACCGACCAAGCCCTCCCTAACCCGGGCGACGCTAGGCCAATTGTGCGTCGCCCCACGGACCTCCCGGTCGCGGCTGGTTACGACAGAGCCTGGGCGCGAACCCAGACTCTGATGGCACAGCTGGCGCTGCAGTACAGCGCCCTTAACCACTGCGCCACCCGGGAGGACGTATCGTGAGATTTTGAGTGAAAACCTCCTTCCATCAGCAAGGGCATTGAAGATGAAACGTGGCTGGGTCTTTCAGCATGACAATGATCCCAAACACACCGCCCGGGCAACGAAGGAGTGGCTTCGTAAGAAGCATTTCAAGGTCCTGGAGTGGTCAACCCCATAGAAAATCTTTGGAGGGAGTTGAAAGTCCGTGTTTCCCAGCAACAGCCCCAAAACATCACTGCTCTAGAGGAGATCTGCATGGAGGACTGGGCCAAAATACCAGCAACAGTGTGTGAAAACCTTTGAGACTTAAAGAAAACGTTTGACCTCTTGTCATTGCCAACAAAGGGTATATAACAAAGTATGGAGATAAACTTCTGTTATTGACCAAATACTTATTTTCCACCATAAATTGCAAATAAAATAAACAATGTGATTTTCTGGATTTTTTTTCTTCTAATTTTGTCTGTCATAATTTAAGTGTACCTAAGATGAAAATTACAGGCCTCTCATCTTTTTAAGTGGGAGATCTTGCACAATTGGTGGCTGACTAAATACTGTATATGTATATACATTGGGTGTACAAAACATTAAGGACACCAGCTCTTTCCATGATAGACTGACCAGGTGAATCCAGGTGAAAGCTAGGATCCCTTATTGACGTCACCTGTTAAATCTGTGTCAATGAAGGGGAGGAGACAGGTTCAATAAGGATTTTTAAGCCTTGAGACATAGATTGTATGTGTGCCATTCAGAGGTTGAATGGGAGAGACAAAAATATTTAAGTGCCTTTGAATGGGGTATGGTAGTAGGTGCCAGGTGCACTGGTTTGTATCAAGAACTGCAATGTTGCTGTGTTTTCACGCCCAACAGTTTCCCGTGTGTATCAAGAATGGTCCACCCCCCCAAAGGACATCCAGCCAACGTTGACAACTCTGGGAAGCATTGGAGTCAAAATGCACCAGCATCCTTGTGTTTGTTGACTAATGTTTTTAATACCACTACTCACCACCCTCGCAACGATGCACATCTCTTGATGCTGTGATGTAGGCATAACTGCCGAAAAGCGTTGAAAGGAGGTGTTTGAGTTTTTTTTTTTTTTTTTACATTTTGGAGTGCTGCCATTTCCCAATGTTATTGAACATGGGAATTCAATTGACAGCACCTAATCCCTTTGTAGAACGACTTCCAGAACAGACCAGAGAAATCAATACAACTTTTGAATAACTAGCTTATTGAGGCATGGTAGTACATAATCTCTCTTTAGGAGATTGTCCTTAAGAAAAACAAACCACTTGAAGTGGAGATCAAATGTCTCATAACTGGATGATATAATAATTGATCCGATATGTGAGGAAGGTCGATAATTTCTTGACTTTTCTACTTACTGTCACAGCCGTATGGCTTGTCCTGGTCTTCCATCTCTGTCCTCCTGCGGCCTGAACCCCGACCCTGTGGAGACAAAACAACCATCACCATGGTGACCAATCACACGACAACGCTAGTCCTACAGAGGCCCCAGTGATCCAAAGTAAGTTGCAATGAAACAGAAACCTACAGTACAAGCCCATATCATACTAAACTAAAAGTCCAACTGAAAAAGACCAGCTTATTAAAGGTAAATATAGCACACTCAATAGAGTGCATTAGTGTAGCAAAAATCTTTCCTGCCAGCCAACAACTATGTGGTAGAATATATTTCTAATGCATTAGATGAAACGGTGATTCATTAAAATAGCATTTTGTTGGAAAGATACAGAGTAGAAAGGGAACGTGAGCTGGGATTAGACCGTCGTGAGACAGGTTAGTTTTACCCTACTGATGATGTGTTGTTGCAATAGTAATCCTCCTCTGTGTTTTGTATAAGAATTTACATTTTTACAAATAAATCCGATAAAAAAATGTAATTCACTGGCAAAGAAAGCAGCCAACAAAAGATAAGCTAATTTCTACAGGTGCATTCAACTGGCTGGCAGGAAAATATCTTAGGTGGGATGGTAGTTAGTAGCTAGCTATAGGTCGTCTGTTTCCTTTGTCATCAATGTCATAGTAACATCTGTATGGAGGAAATGTTTCTCAGGACAAGTCATTTCTGAAGCTTATGACTGGGTTGTGTTGAAAAACATACTAATCTACAATGAGTATACAAATCATTAAGAACACCCTCTCTTTCCATGACAGACTGACCAGGTACATCCAGGTGAAAGCTATGATCCCTTATTGATGTCACTTGTTAAATCCACTTCAAAATCAGTGTAGATGAAGGGGAGGAGACCGGCTAAGGAAGGATTTAAGCCTTGAGACAAATGAGACATGGATTGTGTATGTGTGTCATTCAGAGGGTGAATGGGCAAGACAAAAGATTTAAATGCATATGAACGGGGTATGGTAGTAGGTGCCAGGCGCACCGGTATGTGTCAAGAACTGCAACGCTGCTGGGTTTTTCATGCTCAACAGTTTCCCGTGTGTATCAAGAATGGTCCACCACCCAAAGGACATCCAGCCAACTTGACATAACTTTGGCAAGCATCGGGGTCAACATGTGACATCATCCCTGTAGAACACTTGACACCTTGTAGTCCATGCCCCAACAAATTGAGACTGTTCTGAGGGCAAAAGGGGTATTCCTAATGTTTAGGATACTCAGTGTATAATGTAATTCTGTCAGTATAAGTATATAAGAGCACTTAATATTTATTAATATTGGTACTGTAGTTTATAATGAATTGATTCAGATCAGTCTCTAGCACCTAGTGTTATTCAGACAACAGGAAGTGCTTGCAGCACATATAATGATGCAAATATAGTACCACAGAGTTTCTAAACCCAGAGGCCCAACATCACGAGACTTCCGAGAACGCTTGCGAAGCAGACTTGGCAGACCAGACCGGGGTTTGAGAAGACAATGAGTGAAAATTCATCCTTAGTTCATATTTTTCTCTACTTCTAAAAGGCACAAAACTTAGTTTCAAGCCAATGTCTTAAGTAGCTGAACATGTTATTACTCAAAAACGTTATATCGAAAGAGTGCCTTTGATTTGATGGCATGCACACGCACATTTGGGGCAAAACCACCGTTAGTTAGATGGTTATATGCATGATCTTAGCTAGCTAATGTAGCAAATTTGATTTCTACAAATTTCTACTGAATGAGTTATGAACTAGAGCAGTCATGTACATTAGCATCAGTTTACTACAGTACAGTATGTCTTCTGTGGATCACTTACTCTGCCTTTTCCTCTGTGTCTTTTTTTGGGGGGGTCCACTTCATAGTCATCGTCATTGTATGCACCTTCAGCTGCGTCAGCCTCCAACACCCTCTGTGGTGGGAAAAAAGGGAATAGAGGGACCAATCTCTTGTCTGGAGGTCAAAGACACTGCCTGACTCTCAGTCTGAGGAACAACAAAATAAAACACGTTCAAAAAAGATGGTTGTAATAAATTATAAGGCCATAAACCTCTGATACTAGCTATTTGCATATTTAAAGTGCATTATGACAGTGTGCCCTTTTATACCTTTCCAGGCAGTTTTGGTATTAGGCTCAGACTGGTTATAGTCATGGCAGAGGTTAGATAAGCTGATCCTAGATCAGAGTAATCCCTTTCCCTTTAAGCCATTGGGATAAAACTTAATTAGGACCCACCTGGATTTCTAGGAGACTCTCCTCATCCTTAGAGTTGGTCCTCTGGTCTAGGCCCTCCCCTCTAAGAAGAGCCTCCAGTGTGGTGTCCTGTGTGGGAAGCGTATCCTTGCCTGGGAGTCCTCCATCTGGATACAGAGCAACAAACACACACAAATAAATCAAACAAACCCGGGAGCCGCCCCTCACATCAGTTAAAGTAGACATGTATACCAGTAACTCTAAAGACACTGACAGGCATCACCCCATCTAGTCAGTCTTTGCCAGGAAGATACAAATGGCTTGCTTTAACAAAGCATCACTATAAATGCCAAATCCCTTCATTAGGGAGGTGTGATACTTTCTGTATAACTTATGTTTCTATTCAGCAATGTGTAATGCCTTGTTACAAAGATAGTCTAATCTGGGATTGGTATTTAAAGCACGCTACCAGGGACGACCTGCCATTGTTTAAAAATAAATAATGCAAAGCTATAACTAAACAAACCTTAACCCTGGGTCGCTGATTCTCCTAGTCAAACTAGGAAATGTCCATAAACGTAGGTACATTTGTGATTTGGGTGAACTGTCCCTTTAATGTGAAATATTCCAAAGCTTTTCTGTTGTGATAGAGGTCAAAACAAAGAGTGTGGATGAGATAAAAGACTAACATTGGTCTATCATGGACATCATATTCAAGACTTTCTCTTCACTGATGGGCATTTCATTCAGCCTTATGCTTTTAGAAAAAAGGACAGGCTTCAAAGCCTCAAGCTATCATACCTTCACAGACACTCATCTCCCCAAGTAAAATCACCTAGCAGTCTCAATCCCTAAGCTGAATGCTAACATGCAGCAGTTGATAAGAGGTGAGGATCTGAGTAGATAGAGGTGGAGATAATGTTGCACGGAAATACTTTGATACTAGAACATGAAAAATGGTTCGGTACTATCATTTTTGTTACTTCTGTACTTCTGTCAAATGTGTCTCACATCATATACGGAGGATAAGAGGATCGAGTGTCTAGTAATTTGTCTGAGTCTTCTCAAGGGGGCAGTAGCTAGCCAGGATACTTGCGCTTGTGTATGCAGTCGACACAGCTTGAGCCACTTTGAGAAGCAAGCCAGAGGAGAGAGACAGCATGGCTTCTTCTTGCAAAAACATACTACCTCCATCGCTCACAACTTGTTGACAAACAGCTTGTTGACAAAACTGTCTGCAGGAGTGAACTATGGGATTATTTTGATTACAGAGCAGATGAGGTCCATCCCACAAAAAAAAAATTCAGAATGGCACAAATTCCCCGATATCAGGGTACTCATGTCAACATGTTTGCTTTCAGAGCATATTTGATCCCAAATTATAAGGGGGAGCAGAAGGGGCTGACCAACTGGCGAATGTCTTCACTGACATATTTAACCTCTCCCTGTCTGAGTCTGTAATACCAGCATGTTTCAAGCAGACCACCATAGTCCCTGCGCCCAAGAACACTAAGGTAACCTGCCTAAATGACTACCGACGCATAGCACTCACGTCTGTAGCCATGAAATGCTTTGAAAGGCTGGTCATGGCTCAAATCAACACTGTTATCCCAGAAACCATAGACACACTCCAGTTTGCATACCACACAAACAGATCCACAGATGATGCAATCTCTATTGCACAGCACACTGTGCCTTTCACACCAGGACAAAAGGAACACCTATGTGAGAATGCTATTCATTGACTACAGCTCAGCATTCAACACCATAGTGCCCCCAAAGCACATCACTAAGCTAAGGACCCTGGGACTAAACACCTCCCTCTGCAATTGGATCGTGGACTTCCTGACAGGCCGTCCCCAGGTGGTAAGGGTAGGTAACAACATCCGCCACGCTGATCAACGCGAGGGCCCCTCAGGGGTGCGTGCTCAGTCCCCTCCTGTACTCCCTGTTCATTCATGACTGCACGGCCAGGCACGACTCCAACACCATCATTAAGTTTGCTGATGACACAACAGTGCCTGATAACAGTGCCTGATCACCGACAAGATGAGACAGCCTATAGGGAGGAGGTCAGAGACCTGACCGTGTGGTGCAAGGACAACAACCTCTCCCTCAATGTGATCAAGACAAAGGAGATTACTGTGGACTACAGGAAAAGGAGGACCGACCACTCCCCCATTCTCATCGATGGGGCAGTAGTGGAGCAGGTTGAGAGCTTCAAGTTCCTTGGCGTCCACATCACCAAAAAACTAACATGGTCCAAGCACACCAAGGCAGTCGTGAAGAGGGCACGACAAAACCTTTTCCCCTTTAGGAGACTTGGTATGGGTTCTCAGATCCTCAAAAGGTTTTACAGCTGCACCATCGAGAGCATCCTTATTATTCAGTTGTACATGTACATGTCTACCTCGGTAACCTCATTGTTGCTATCCCTGCATTTCAGTTGCATGCCTCCTTGCACTTTCAATTTGCCTTCATTGCATATTTATACATCCCACTTAATAACATACATTGTACTTAATTGTTTTACTTATTTGCACTTCTGGTCTGATGCTAACTGTATTTCGTTGTACTGTACTTGTTCAATGACAATAACGTTGAATCTAATCTAATCCTGACGGGTTGCATCACTGCCTGATATGGCAACTGCTCGGCCTCCGACCGCAAGGCACTACAGAGGGTAGTGCGTACGGCCCAGTACATCACCGGGGCCAAACTTCCTGCCATCCTGGACCTCTATACCAGGCGGTGTCAGAGGAAGGCCCTAAAAATTGTCAAAGACTCCAGCCACGCTAGCCATAAACTGTTCTATCTACTACCGAAAGCGGTACCGGAGCGCCAAGTCTAGTTCCAAGAGGCTCTTAAATAGCTTCTACCCTCAAGGCATAAGACTCCTGAACAGCTAATCACCCAGACTATTTGCATTGACTCCCCCCCACTCTGGAACGCTGATGCTACTCTCTGTTATTATCTATGCATAGTCACTTTAATAACTACCTACATATACATATTACCTCGACACCGGTGCCCCCACACATTGACTCTGTACCGGTACCCCCTGCTATTGTTATTTAATGCTGCTCTTTAATCATTTGTTATTCTTCTCTTACTTTTTTAAAGGTATTTTCTTAAAACTGCATTGTTGGTTAAGGGATTGTAAGTAAACATTTCACTGTAAGGTCTACTACACCTGTTGTATTCGGCGCATGTGACAAATACAATTTGATTTGATTTGAACCCAGACACGTCACAAGGGCTATCAAGCTGAAACATTGGTTTAGAATGTTTTCTGATGAGGTCCAGTTGCGGGTGTAGTAGGAGAGGGTGGAACTAGGTTAACCTGGGCCGACATTCCGCAAATTTTCTCATTCATGAAACATCTGATCTTAATAAATGCTTCTGTTCCCAAAACTAGAATATGTTAGGAACACTAAAACTTTAGAGACTTTATGCTTTGCAAAAGTTTTAAAACATTTTGTTGTGTAGAAGGAGTGCAAGGTTGAATTGAGTTTGTCCACAAGTGCACTTCACAGAGGCGGTGTTTCCTAACGGAAATATGCAAATACATAGGATCTCACTAGCTCGTGCTTGGCTTTGCCCACCTCCTTGCTTATTCTGCCCACTATGCTTCATTTGCTCCAACTGTAAACGATACAGATTAACTACCTTGGGTTAGTTATAAATATCTTTGAGCAAAAGGAGTTACAAAGCAGTGCAGTGCAGTGCAGTGCAAGGGAGGTTTAGTTCAAAAACAACATAAAACTATTTTAACCATGCCATTTGCATTGTAACATTGTCGTTATTCTACTAGCAACTAAATTATAATTATTTTTGAGTGAAAATGACAAACATGTATTCAGCATCTCATTCATGGGAGAGTTATAATATGATTACAACCCAAAAGTAATGTGAAATGCACTCATAACGTGACAGTAAAATATTTGAGACTACTTTACATATGTCTGGGCTTGCTAGCAGTAGCCAGCCAGCAGCCCTGGGCAGATAATCGCACCCTGGGAAGTGAATACTCCTTGGGAATCATATACTGTGTAAAATCCATTGTATTTCTATGGTGTGTAGACGATTGCAATATAGAAGCTTCAGAAATGAGCTTCAAAGTGTTTATGTAGTTTTGGAACTAAACATTTAATAAATTACAATATTTAGCTATAATGAATAATGTCTATGGAAAGTTATTTGACCCAATATTATGGCCACAGATTAGCAAATTAACCCTGATATGTATCAAATTACATTTAAAACAGTTTAGACTGTCATTGTACAATTATTTTGTTTGCTCTAAGTAGTGCTGAGCGATAAATCGAAACATCAGATATTTTTCCTTTATTAAACAACTAACATTTAATTGTTCCATTTTTCTTAGTAATTAAAACTCGTTTTTCAACCACTCCACACATTTCTTGTTAACAAACTACAGTTTTGGCAAGTCGGTTTGGACACTTTGTGCATGACAAAAGTAATTTTTCCAACAATTGTTTACAGACAGATTATTTCACTTATAATTCACTCTATCACAATTCCAGTGAGTCAGAAGTTTACATACACTATGTTTAAAGAGCTTGGGAAATTCTAGAAAATGATGTCATGGCTTTATAAGCTTCTGATAGGCTAATTGACATCATTTCAGTCAATTGGAGGTGTACCTATGGATGTATTTCAAGGCCTACCTTCAAACTCAGTGCCTCTTTGCTTGACATCATGGGAAAATCTAAAAAAAAATCAGCCAAGACCTCAGAAAATACATTGTAGACCTCCACAAGTCTGGCTCATCCTTGGGAGCAATTACCAAACGCCTGAAGGTACCATGTTCATCTGTACAAACAATAGTATGCAAGTATAAACACCATGGGACCACGCAGCCGTCATTCCGCTCAGGAAGGAGAAGCGTTCTGTCTCCTAGAGATGAATGTATTTTGGTGCGAAAAGTGAAAATCAATCCCAGAACAACAGCAAAGGACCTTGTACCTGTTTCCTCCAGCGTCTTCACAAAAGTATCTATATCCACAGTTAAACGAGTCCTATATCGACATAACCTGAAAGGCCGCTCAGCAAGGAAGAAGCCACTGCTCCAAAACCGCCATCAAAAAGCCAGACTACGGTTTGCAACTGCACATGGGGACAAAGATCGTACTTTTGGAGAAATGTCCTCTGGTCTGATGAAACAAAAATACAACTGTTTGGCCATAATGACCATTGTTATGTTTGGAGGAAGAAGGGGGAGGCTTGCAAGCCGAAGAACACCATCCCAACTGTGAAGCAGAGGACCGCAAAGTCCACTATTGTGGCTAATCCTAATTGTGGCTACCTTCACATAGATGGGTACGACCAGCATTAATCAAATAAGAACTGAGCTTCATTACACATAACCTGGTCCGGTCGAGCCTCACTAGCCAGATGAAGCTAGCTGGCTGCTTATAACGTTAGCTTTGGGAAACAGGGTTGTTTAGCTGGCTACCTATTTATTTTCATGAACTGGAGGTAATTTTCAATAGGCAAACAACAAGTGGCAACCTTGCTAATACTTACAAGGATTCCTAAATCATTGATAAGAATAATGAAAATGACTGCAGTTTCTACTGGTCATTGTTTTCAGGCTGGTTGTATTGTTGCTAGCTAGGTACCAAGCTAAAGCTCATGAACCCAGAAGTTGAGGTCAAACAAATTATGCTTTATTACCAACGCGTTATTGTAAACACATCGTTCGTGGCCGGTGTTCACTTGTTTGCAGACATTTTTGTACAGCTTTGACAGTGCTACTGTATATTTTTTGACACGCAAAGACCCAAACAGTGTTCCATAGTATGTATGTTGTGAAGCTAATAGCAGTGACACTATTACTGTGTAACTCCGGTAGGGCAACATCTGAAAAATAGCACACTTGGTAGTGTGTACCGGTGCTTGACCAGTCGGCGAAAGCCAACATCACCCACGACTGAGAACGGTTGCTTGTCAAGGGCAATGAATTCCATTATCTTGGCTTTAATGGATTTGGCCTTTGAGTTGTCTCGCTGAAATTTACTTACTCTTTCAAATGACTGCTCGACTTGCTGACTGCTCGATCCACACAGCACATTGTGGGCTAGGTTAGGAATGCTGTGTTACACGTGTAGCGCAAAATGGAGTCATTACGTCCTGTACCTACGTTATGCCTTTTGCACATAATGTATATAGACTCTTTTTTTCTACTGTGTTATTGACTTGTTAATTGTTTACTCCATGTGTAACTCTGTGTTGTCTGTTCACACTGCTATGCTTTATCTATATATTTATAGTTTTATCGGCCAGGTCGCAGTTGCAAATGAGAACTTGTTCTCAACTAGCCTACCTGGTTAAATAAAGGTGAAATTAAAAAAAATCAATAAAAATATAGGTATGCACGGTAGCTTTGACATCGGATTTTAATATTGGTGTTAAACTAGACATCGGCCAACACCAATGTTTGCAATTTTAGCTAATATCGTCCGATTCCGATATGTTCACTGATATATTGTGCATCCCTACTAAAAATAAATGGAAGCGGGTGATAGAGTGAGTGAGTAAATGGTCAGGATTGTAAGTGAGGAGCAGTGACAAACTCCATTTCATAACATTTATTAAATGTCGTCTTGTGATTCCTGTCCATCTCCTCCCAGCAGGCAACCATTTGTTACATGTTCTTGTTCTCACAAAAAAAGTTTACTCGGTTACTGAACAGAGCACTTTTCATTTGATAAAAAGTGACTAGCAGTCTGTTTGATTTCCACACTGAAATTAAATTATGTGCTTTCAGTTAGATGATCCCAGATCATAAGTAATAAGACAAAAGAGTGGGTGATGAGACGTGGCAGAGAGAGACACTGGACTTTTGGGGGGTGGGGTGGGAGTAAACTGGTATTTCTATTACCTAGCTGTAGGCCACAGAGGCGTAGACGAGGGTCCATGGAGGCGTGCAGCCGTCTCTTCTTCCTCCAGCAGCGGGCAGGGTATGTATACATCTGACCTGCAGCCACCCCTATAATAATAATACATTCAACTATTAAGAACTTTTCATTACAACCTCAAAGTGCTAAAGACAGACAGAGACAGGAACTAAAGAAAACACCTCTCACGTCTCAATGCCCCCCACCCAGATACATAATGTGTTGCTTACTGACCCTAAAAATATCCTTACACAGGTGTATACAGTGTACTCGTAAAGTATTCAGACCCCTTCCATTTGACATTTTGTTACATTACAGCCTTATTCTAAAATGGATTAAAGAAAATAATTTCCACATCAATCTACATACATACATAATGACATAAGTGAAAACAGGTTTTAGACATTTTTGCAAATGTATAATAAAATTTACATCGGAAATACCTCATTTTACTAACCATAATTTTCACCATTGGTGAACGGATGATCTCCGCGTGTGTGGTTCCCACCGTAAAGCATGGAGGAGGTGGTGTGGTGGTGCTTTGCTGGTGACACTGTCAGTGATTTTATTTAGAATTCAAGGCACACTTAACCAGTACGGTTACCACAGCATTCTGCAGAGATATCCCATCTGGTTTGCACTTATTGGGACTATCATTTGATGACCCAAAACACACCTCCAGGCTGTGTAAGTGCTATTTGACCGAGAATGAGAGTGATGGAGTGCTGCATCAGATGACCTGGCCTCTTCAAACACCCAACCTCAATGAGTTGGACTGCAGAGTGAAGGAAAAGCAGCCAACAAGTGCTCAGCATATGTTGGAACTCCTTCAAGACCGTTGGAAAAGCATTCCTCATGAAGCTGGTTGAGAGAATGCCAAGAGTGTGCAAAGCTGTCATCAAGGCAAAGTGTGGCTACACTTTGGTTACTACTTTTTTGGTTACTACATGATTTCATATGTGCTTGGTCATTGTTTTGATGTATTCACTCTTATTCTACAATGTAGAACATTTTAAAAAGAAAAACCCTTGAATGAGTAGGTGTGTCCAAACTTTTGGCTGGTACTGTATAGTGTAGACTACTGAATAGCCTATTCACGCCAAAGTTAGAGCGGCTCAATTCTCTTTTGCATTTTCAAAAAAATGATGGTTCTCAAAAAGAGTTCTGGAATAGCTATCATAATCCTGTTGTGATGAATAATAATACTTAATTTTGTATTGTTCTTCTCGTGGATTTGCTCAAACTGTCTTCCAAGTTATTTGCAAGGGACTTGTTGGAAGAGTGATGTGTTATGTATGGTTTGGGAGAGAGCGAGAGAGAGGGAATGAAACCCAGCCATTGTTTCACTCACACTTCCTATTGTATTGTTTTCACTGATGCTCACTCTGCTCTGCCTGTCACTAACACTGTGCAACATACCAGTGAATGTGATCGTGCCCAGTAGAGGAGCACTAGCTGGTTCTGCCTGGTGTCTACAGACTCTCCACTGAGAGAGGGCCTTCTCCTGTAGCTGGGCAGAGGTAGCTAGCATTGCAGCAAGCCAGAGTAAGTTGCTGGCTGTCTGACTGGCGGTGGTAGAGGGAGACTCGGGCTGCATGCAGAATCAGCTCCTTGCTGCAGGCTGCCTGCTCTATTTTTAGCCTGCAGCTCCAAGGGGGAGAGGCTGTCTAGTTGTGGAGAGTTGAAAGTCAACATGTGCAGACACATTGGTGATGGGCTTCGGTGTGAATGAGCCCTCAGAGTAGCTAGCATATGGTAGTTAGTGAATACCCCTGGCTCTCTCTCTTCTAACTAGGGTTGTCACGATACCACATTTTTTTACTTCGATATGATTCCAGGTTTAATATCATGAGTTGATACTCAATACCAAAACAATACCCGATACCGAAACGATACCACAGCAAAACAATATACACCCAAAAAAAGCTAGTCATAAAATAACCACTGGGCTTTATTTTTTAAAACGTGAAAAATATCTTGATAACTGGTAGAACAAATAAAACACATTCTATATTCAAATACCATATTAAAACAAAAAATACTTTACATTTTCCAAAACCATGTCTGAGACTCGATGCTTTTTGGGGTCGTTTCGGTTCGATTATAAAAAAAAGAAATCACAGATTTCGGTTTCAATGTAATATTTTTAAACATGAAATGCTTTGTGCATTATGTGGGATGAATGCTGTAACACAGAATAAAACAAAGTCCCCATTACTGCTTCACATTACCTTCCTTTAATAAAATATTCCAATTGTGAATAAGGCATACTTTTATGACTGCTGAACTATCAATCACTTAGATGAGGTATTCCCAAACTGGGGTACGCGCAATGCCGTCAGGGGTACGCCAAATAAAAATGTGATTCACATTAAAAAAAAAATAATAATCTTCACATTTTCAAACAGTCCATTTATATTTTCCAATAGGGCTATACATTTGGGTGAGTTTCTCTCTCGCCTGAGTAGCCTCGTTTCACTGCCAAAAATAAAATTAAACCATTTAATGTTCAGCGAAATAACAACACAATGTCAAATAAAGTTAGCCTAGTCAAATAATGAACATTCACTCACACTAACCGTTACTCTCTTGCGGGAATTCCACTAAAGGTCCGTATGTAACCAAACATAGCTGTTGCTCATACCGTTTGCTTGAAAATTGATAAATGGTTAAAAAAAAGAGTAAAGGCCTGGGTCAATAGACACACATACCAGCTCTACTAGTAGTACTGCTACTACCAGCAGTACCACACCTGTCGACGACACAAGTTGTTCTGCTTCCACGAGCACATCCAATGCCAGCATCAGTAATTCTACATGTTGTTGTTAACCCAGCTAGCATGGACACTGACAGTTGTGAATCGGATGCAGCCGAAGAGCTACTGCCCCCTTACCTGGGAAAGCACTGAACAACAGACAGGGACGTTGGACCATCGAAGGGGTTCACTTATATTGGGAGTAGTGCCTTTCCTCGGCCAGTGTGTTATATGTGCAAAATAACTATCTCACAACTCAATAAAACCTTCACTCTTGCACAGACATTTAGAAACAAAACATGCCAATTTGAAAAATAAGCCACAGGAGCTTTTTTAGAATTAAGATGACTTTCGAGTATTAAGACATGTATAAAAGCAACAGATACCATTAATACGAAGGGGCTAGAAGTGCCTTATATGGTGAGCTACCGAGTGGCTAGGACAGGCAAGTCCCATACTATTGTGGAGGACTTAATTCTTCCTTATGGCTGGGACAATGCTTAGGTAAAAGGCCCCAAAAAAAACTATACAGACAATGCATTCATCAAACAACACTGTTTCACAACGCATCAGTGACATGGCAGAAGATGTTTTGAAACAATTACTGCTTTGCATACATGCGGGTGAATTCTATGCATTACAGCTGGATGAGTCAACAGAAGTGGCGGGCCTGGCACAGCTCCTGGTATATGTCCGTTATGTTTATGGGGGGTCAATTAAGGAAGACATCCTCTTCTGCAAACCACTGGAAATCAGGACAACAGGAGAGGATATTTTTAAAGTACTGGACAGCTTTGTGATATCAAATGGACTTTGGTGGTCAAGATGTGTTGGTATCTGTAATGATGGCGCAAAAGCCATGACAGGTAGACATAGTGGAGTGGTAACGTGCGCGCAAGTTGCTCCCGACGCCACTTGGGTCACTGCAGCATCCACGAGAGCCTCTTGTTGCCAAGGGAATGCCTGACAGCTTGAAAGACATTTTGGACATTACAATGAAAATGGTTATCTTTGTTAAAGCAAGTCCCCTGAACTCTCGACCATGTAACGCTTTTACAACACACAGAAGTGCACTGGTTACCAAGGGGCAAAGTACTGACACGTTTTTTTTAATTCAGAGAGGTGCTTAAAGTTTTCTTTACTGACCATAATTGTCACTTTATTTAACTAGGTAAGTCAGTTAAGAACAAATTCTTATTTACAATGACGGTCCAGACAACGCTGGGCCAATTGTGCTCCGCCAGATGGGACTCCCAGTCACGTCCGGATGTGATAGAGCCTGGATTCGAACCAGGGACTGTTACGCTTCTTGCACTGAGATGCAGTGCCTTGGACCGCTGCGTCCATGTGTGTGTGTTAACTATTTAACTGTATTAGAATGCTTAAAAGGCCGCAATTTATTTTTATATCGGTTAACGGTGTTGTTTTTTTTGGCAAGTAAAATATCGGATATCGTCTATGGTGTCTGTCTGATTCCATTCGTACCATGGTTTGCTGCAGGTGAGAACGCAGTCCAGACCAAACACAGGAAAAGAATCAGAGGTGTGCAGTATTATTTGTTGTTTGACTGCAAGTGTTTTGATGAAATGCACACAGTAGCCTCCCAAACATTTGAGCGCATCCAATGCAGATTAGAGGAGATGAGGCTATGCAACTGATATACACTACATGATCAAAAGTATATGGACATAGAACTTCTCGTATAACATCTCATTCCAAAATCATGGGTATTAATATGGAGTTGGTTCCTCCCTTTGCTGCTATAACAGCCTCTGCTCTTCTGGGAAGGCTTTCCACTAGATGTTGGAACATTGCTGCGGGGACTTGCTTCCATTCAGCCACACGCATTAGTGAGGTCGGGCACTGATGTTGGGCGATTAGGCCTGGCTCGCAGTCACTGTTCCAAATCATCCCAAAGGTGTTTGATGGGGTTGAGGTCATGGCTCTGTGCAGGGCAGTCAAGTTCTTCCACACCAATCTCGACAAACCATGTCAGTATGGACCTCGCTTTGTGCATGGGGCATTGTCCTGCTGAAACAGGAAATGGCCTTCCCCAAACTGTTGCCATAAAGTATGCTGTATGCTGTAGTGTTAACATTTCCCTTCACTGGAACTAAGGGACCTGGCCCTAACCATGAAAAACAGCCCCAGACCATTATTCCTCCTCCACCAAACTTTACAGTTGGCACTATGCATTGGTGCAGGTAAGGTTCTCCTGGCAACCACCAAACTCAGATTTGTCCATCGGACTGCCAGATGGTGAAGTGTGATTCATCACTCCAGAGAACGCGTTTCCACTGCTCCAGAGTCCAATGGTGCTGAGGTTTACACCACTCCAGCATTGCGCATGGTGTGTTAGGCATGTGTGCGGCTGCTCGGCCATGGAAACCCATTTCATGAAGCTCCCGACTAACTGTTATTTTGCTGACGTTGCTTCTAGAAGCAGTTTGGAACTCGGTAGTGAGTGTTGCAAACAAGGACTGACGATTTGTACGCGCTTTAACAGTCGGAGGACCCGTTCTGTGAGCTTGTGAGGCCTACCACTTCGTAGCTGAGCTGTTGTTGCTGCTAGACGTTTTCCACTTTACAATAACAGCACTTACAGTTGACCGGGGCAGCTCTAGCAGGGCAGAAATTTGACAAACTGACTTCTTGGAAAGGTGGCATCCTATGACGGTGCAACGTTGAAAGTAACTGAGCTCTTCAGTAAGGTCACTCTATTGCCAGTATTTGTCTATAGAGATTTTGACTGGTACTGTAGGTATTCAGACCCTTTGCTATGAGACACGAAATTGATCGTCCTTGAGATGTTTCTACAACTTGATTGGAGTCCACCTGTCGTAAATTAAATTGATTGGATATGATTTGGAAAGGCACCTGTCTATATAAGGTCTAACAGTTGACAGTGCATGTCAGAGCAAAAATCAAGACATGAGGTCTAAGGAATTGTCTTTAGAACTCCCGAGACAGGATTGTGTCGAGGCACAGATCTGGGGAAGGCTACCAAAACATATCTGCAGCATTGAAGGTCCCCAATAACACAGTGGCCTCCATCATTCTTCAATGGAAGAAGTTTGGAACCACTAATACCCTTCCAAGAGCTGGCCGGCCGCCCAGCCAAACTGAGCAATCAGGGGAGAAGGGCCTTGGTCAGAGAGGTGACCAATAACCTGATGGTCACACTGACAGAGCCCCAGACTTCCTCTGGGGTAGATGGGAGAACCTTCCAGAAGGACAACCATCTCTGCAGCACTCCACCAATCAGGCGTTTATGGTAGAGAGGCTAGACGGAAGACACTCCTCAGTAAAAGGCACATGACAGCCATCTTGCAGTTTGCCAAAAGGCACCGAAAGGACTCTCAGATCATGATCATTGGCCTGAATGCCAAGAGCCACGTCTGGAGGAAACCTGGCACAATCCCTACAGTGAAGCATGGTGGTGGCAGCATTATGCCTTGGGGGGACACGTTTTTAAGCGGCAGGGACTGGGAGACTAGTCAGGATCAATGGAAAGATGAACAGAGCATAGTATAGAGAGATCCTTGATGAAAAGCTTCTCCAGAGTGCTCAGGACCTCAGACTGGGGCGGAGGTTCACCTTCCAACAGGACAACGACCATAAGCACACAGCCTAGACAATGCAGGATTGGCTTCGGGACAAGTCTCTGAATGTCCTTGAGTGGCCCAGCCAGAGCCCGGATTTGAACCCAATCCAACATATCTGGAGAGACCTGAAAACAGTTGAGCAGCAACGCTCACCATCAAATCTGACAGAGCTTGAGAGAATATGCGGAGAAGAATGGGAGAAACTCCCTAAATACAGGTGTGCCAAGCTTGTAGCGTCATACCCAAGAAGACTTGAGGCTGTAATCGCTACCAAAGGTGCTTCAACCTAGTAAAGGGTCTGAATACTTATGTAAAAGTGATATTTCAGTTTTGAATTTTTATACATTTGAAAACATTTCTACAAACCTGTTTTTGCTTTGTCATTATGGGTTATTGTGTGTAGATTGATGAACGAAAAAAATGATAGTTTTAAGGCAATTCCATGCTAAAAGAGTGATGCCGAGACTCTGATTTTTCCCTTTAAAAAATATATGTCAAACAAAAACCAATGATTGCAAAGTTAAACAAACCATACAACTGTAGTATGCAAAATGACTACTTTGAACAATTTCAACTGAACATTTAACAAAAACACATTGCAGATGCAAAGTTTGGTAAGAGAATGACAGCATAAACCGCAATCATTGTTTTTATTTGACATACATTTCAAAGTGAAAAATCTGAGTCTCAGCAACACTGTTGGCGCGTGGAATTGCCCTTTAGTAAACCACAGAGCCAGCCATCATAACTCCCAACCAACAGAGTAGTGCTTCTCTACCCACCAGGGCTGCGGTGGTGGCGCTCCATCCAGATGTAGCAGTTGTTCTGTGCCACACCAGTCTGCGAGTCCAGGAAGGGCAGGCGCACGCTGCGCTCGGCACACAGGCGGGCATTGTAGCTGCGGCACTGCTCAATGGCCTCTTTGTAGAACTGGTCACCCAACCTGCAGCAGGGAGACAATTCAGACAGAGGTCAACACCACATGTGGTTGGCACAGACATGCATTTGGTTATGTGGCTGTTATAGACACTGAAATAGGCCAAAATACCAGATTAGTGGCTAACCAGACAATTCATTTCAGCCATGACTCACTGACCACCATGGACCACTAGAAATATCCCTACAGACCGCATGTTCTTCAGGGGAAGAGAAGTTTCCATTTGACTGTCATATACTGTACATTAAGCCATGTAGACCTAAACCCAGCCCCAAACAAAACTATAAGATGAGTTTGTATAGGCCGTCATTGTAAATAAGAATTTGTTCTTAACTGACTTGCCTAGTTAAATAAAAGTTTCAATAAAATAAATGAATAAAGGTTTTCCTGATCTGACAGATTATACACCATGTAAAACATTATAGGGTTGGTATTGGCTACATTCTGGAAGCATATTTTCACCTCTTCATCCTCTGTACTGCTCTGTCGGCATACAATCAGGGATGGCGGGTCATGGGCCGTTCCCTAGCGACCAGCAGAAATGCAATGATGATTACAGTCAGCTTTTAAATCATGTTAATCACCAGGGTCAATCAAATAATCAAACAAACACTATTCCCAGGATCTTCAACCGCTGATTGGAGTGGCTCTACCATGGACAAACAAAGTGACTAAGATGAATGTTGTCTGTGTGATGCTTACATTGCTCTTTGCGGAGACTGGCGTGACTTTCATATAGCCTAGCCCAGGGTTCCCCAACTGGTGGCCCGTAGCCCAAATTGGCCCATCAAGTTCTGATATATATATATTTTTTGCACTTTCATTCATTTCAAGACTGTAAAACACCAGAAAATCAGCTCCAAGTGAGGTTTGAAATTATTATGTTTTAGATAAATATTATATCTGTTTGGGCTTCTTGCGGTCAATTCGCAGTCTACAAATGATTTGTAATTACGTTCCGACCCCCTGACCATCCGCTCAATAGAAAAAATAATAATAATTGGCCTGCCGCTGAATCTAGTTGATGATCCCTGGCCTTTCCTTTCATCATCTGGAAGAAAAATATGGCCTTAACAGCCATATACTCTTATAATCTCCACCCGGCACAGCCAGAAGAGGACTGGCCACCCCTCAAAGCCTGCTTCCTCTCTAGGTTTCTTCCTAGGCTCCTGCCTTTGTAGGGAGTTTTTCCCTAGCCACTGTGCTTCAACATCTGTATTGCTTGCTGTTTGGGGGTTTAGGCTGAGTTTCTGTATAAGCACTTAGACATGTGTGGATGTAAAATGGGCTTTATAAATACAGTTGATTTGATCATGACCTCTGGGTCGCTGGGACATGACTGATTCTACACAGTAGTGAGCCTTGGTTTCTATTTAGGGTGATGAATTAATGAGGAAGATGATGTGCTGGGCGAGGGTATCACAATATAGAATGTGTTCAAAGATTCTCATGTCTAACATATAAAGATTTACAGACACTACTACTGCTAACATTATCTCAATGATCTTATAGTTTGTGGAGATTTTTTCCAATGCCGGTGATAGTTTGGCAGCCCCTTAGGGTATCAATGTTAATATTTGCTGTGAAAGGAGGATATTTCACATTCAAACCTTCAGTCCCTGCCACACAGCTCATATGGTAATTAGTCTGCTTAATTAATCTCAGCAGAGCCGCTAGCACACAGACAGGTTTTAATTTGACTACATCAAAGATGAGGATAAATGCTGAATCTTACACAAAAGGCAGCAACATATGCCTGTGTAAAGTTCTACCTAGTTGGGCCCGCCACTGGTATAGCCTACCCATAATACATTTTCACCACATGTTCTCGATTACAATACGCACAAGCAGCCATTTTGAAAAGACACACTTAATGAGGCGCTATAATCGTAGCTCTCCCAGCCTCAATTAGAGATACGGAGGTCTGTGAGAAGAGGAGGCATTGGCACGCTTGGGCCGGGCAAAGAAGGCCAAATCCGCTTTCTCTCTCTCCTCCTTGTCCTACAAATCTATCCTTTCTTTCTCCCTAACGCTCTGATTAGACAACTTCCAACAGATAAACAGACATGCTTGGAATGTTTTCCCTCACATAGAGGAAGGCACTGCGGTAAGACAAAGCCACAGTGTTTGAGGATTCTTGGAATGAGGCTGCATGTCAGTGTGGTTGTGAAGAGTAAACAGTTCCAGGTACACAAGGCAATAAGGAGGGAAAAGGGAGAGAAAGGGAGAGAAAGAAGGGGAGAGCACAAGAGAGACAGAGAGCATGAAGCTCAGAGAGAGAGGTTAAAGACAAACCATCAGAAAGGATAGCACGGTAACTAGCAGGCTGCATTGTTTTCCTTCCTCGTGTTATAAACCAACAAAGACAGTGAATAGTAGGCTAGATAATACTGCCAATGTTATTCTTTGCCTCGTGGAAATTTCATAGAGCAATGACATTTCTAAAGGTTCTAAAACTAGCCTCTGAGCAACACAGGAATTCTTACAGGAACAAATCACAAACTGGGGTTTATGCACATGCAGAGTGGCCAACTGGTAAGCGCTCGCTTGAGGGTTTAATATAAAATAATCCATCTGAAAAGGTGATTGAGCAGTGAGTGACAGAGTTTATTACATTTTAAATAAACCTCAAGACTAGACTACTGATAATAATGATGACTATTATGCCTGCCCAAACTAAAGCACCACGTTCCTGGGACCAGAAATGACTAATATGTCATAGCACTTCAGGATTGTATGCCATAAACAGCTACAACACATGTAACTGTTGAACAATACAGTCATTAGGCTACTAACCTACTTAAAGAACATTTAGGCCTTAAACTACCATCATGTCATGTGAATCTAAATGCTGAACCTAGATCACTTCAGTCGAGCTTCAGCATCTGACCAAAAACATCCAGATGGATAGAAAACAAACAAGCCGCGAAAGTCATGTTAAAAGCTCCCTCTGTTATGAGGTGTCAACTGTCTGTCTCAAAGGCTGCTGCATGTCTTTCATCCTACTAGTGCACTGGCCCTGAGCAGCAGATGCAGCAGCCTAGGTGAGAGACATCTCCAACACTCATCATGAGTGACGAGCCTCAGCGTCTGAGAGCACAAGAGGTGAGAGAGGCGCCGCTCATACTCACATACGTTTTTTCCCCCACTGTCCGTTATTTAGCACCTTTGTGTGACATTGAAGTGGTTGGAAGGTTGTTCCAACGGTAAAAATACATAGCAGAGCTAACCAGACACAGACACTGTTGTGACTTAGCTACAGTAAGGGAAAGCCTAGTTCAAAAACACACATCATCTTACAGATGTGAGTGAGGGGGAAACAACAACAAAAAAATGTGGCTGCTGGGGCCTCCTCTATCAGTGTGCTCCTGTCAACAGTCTGGGCGTCGCATGTCTGTGCCCAGTCCTTAGTTTGAGCATTAGATGAACACACATTTTGCATAATAGAGAATGATAACTCAGTTTCCATGAGGCCAGGCAAGCCAAGTGATCTGCAGAAGCCTAATTCAGAACATTAATTCCATTTATTTTTACACTACATTTGAGGAACCCCTAGAGTTTTATACTGAGCAAAAATATAAAAACACAACATGTAAACATGTGTTAGTCCCATGGAATATGGGGGAAAAAATGCACCAAATTATTTTCAGTCTTCAACATAGAAATGCTACCAAAAAAATGTATTGAAACTTGTTACAAATGATGGAGTCACACAAGATTCACAGAATTATATTTTGAAAGAGGAAGTAAAGTACTTTAAGAATATGTTTTTGTTTCAGGCTCCTCCATCTCCACTAACCGAAGC
This sequence comes from Oncorhynchus mykiss, assembly GCF_013265735.2. NCBI lineage: Eukaryota > Metazoa > Chordata > Actinopteri > Salmoniformes > Salmonidae > Oncorhynchus > Oncorhynchus mykiss. Next base: position 43,705,807 of record NC_048583.1, on the reverse strand, counting down.
TAATTGTATGGATTTCTTTCCTATTAATAATGTAAAATTAACATCTGTACAGAAAGACTCTGTGAAGGCCAAATTACAGAGGAGGAATGTTTTGATGCAATTAAAGCCTTTAAGTGTGGGAAAACTCCAGGGCTGGATGGCATACCAGTGGAAATATACCAAACTGCTTTTTGATATACTCAGAGGACCATTATTAGCATGTTTTAACCACTCCTATATAAAATGCAACAAGAAGGTCTGATATCATTATTACTGAAACAGAATCCAAGTGTATATTTAAAGATCCAGTCCATTTAAACAATTGGAGGCCTCATACAGGTCAAATCAAATCCAATTTTATTTGTCACATACACATGGTTAGCAGATGTTAATGCGAGTGTAGCGAAATGCTTGTGCTTCTAGTTCCGACAATGCAGTAATAACCAACAAGTAATCTAACTAACAATTCCAAAACTACTGTCTTATACACAGTGTAAGGGGATAAAGAATATGTACATAAGGATATATGAATGAGTGATGGTACAGGGCAGCATAGGCAAGATACAGTAGATGGTATCGAGTACAGTATATACATATGAGATGAGTATGTAAACAAAGTGGCATAGTTAAAGTGGCAAGTGATACATGTATTACATAAGGATGCAGTCGATGATATAGAGTACAGTATACACGTATGCATATGAGATGAATAATGTAGGGTAAGTAACATTATATAAGGTAGCATTGTTTAAAGTGGCTAGTGATATAGGTCAGTGTTATGATGCAAAAATTCTAGCTAAATGCTTGGCGCATAGAATTAACAAGGTATTGTCAGATATTATCCATCCTAATCAGACCACTTTTTACATGGATAATACATTGGAGATCATATAAGACAAGTACTGGAAACAATAGAATACTATGACGTATCGGGGAAACCAGGCCTGGTTTTCATAGCTGATTTTGAAAAGGTTTTTGATAAAGTACAACTGGAGTTTATATATAAAATGCCTAGAATATTTCGATTTTGGGTTATGTATGATAACCCTAGGTGTAAAATTGTAAATAATGGCTACATCTCAGAAGGTTTCAGACTGTCAAGAGGAGTAAAACAAGGTTGTCCACTATCGGCATATCTATTTATTATTGCCATCGAAATGTTAGCTGTTAAAATTAGATCCAACAATAATACTAAGGGATTAGAAATCCGTGGCTTAAAAACAATGGTGTCATTGTACACTGATGATTCATGTTTTCTTTTAAAACCACAATTAGCATCCCTCCACAACCTCATAAAGTATCTACATACTTTTGCTAACCTCTCTGGATTAAAACCAAATTATGATAAGTATAATGATAAGTACTATATTACGCATTGGATCACTGAAAAATGCTACTTTTACATTACCGTGTAGTTTACCAATAAATTGGTCTGACGGGGATGTGAACATACTCGGTATACATATCCCGAAAAAAAGAAATGTTCTCACTCCAATACATTTTTATAGAAAGTTAGCAAAAATAGATTAGATCTTGCTACCATGGAAAGGAAAATACCTGTCTATTCGTGGAAAAATCCCCCTGATCTTTAGTCATATCACAGTTTACCTATTTGCTTATGGTTTTGCCTACACCTAGTGACACACGTTTTAAATTATATGAACAAAAAATATTCAATTTTATTTGGAATGGCAAGCCAGACAAAACTAAAAAGGCCTACTTATATAACGAGTATGAATTCAGAGGGCAGAAATTCTTAAATTACTCACTAAAGGCTTCAATCATACAAAAGTTATACTTCTCTTGTAAATTAGTAAGAATGTATCACCCCATGTTCAAGAATGGCCTTTTTTTCCCTATATTCAGATTACAACTGCTCACTTTCGGTTTTCTGAAAACTAAATCATTTCCAAAATATTGTTATTTTTTAAACAAGCCTTAGAAAGTTGGTTGCAATTTCAGTTTAATCCACCTCAAAAGACAGAACAAATAATACAGCAAATATTGTGGTTAAACTCAAATATATTAATTGATTTTTTTTTAAATAAGTATTATTCAACAAAAAAAACATTTAAAAAAGGTAGCATTTTTGTAAATTATATCATAAACAGGACTGGTGGAGTTGTCACACGTGCAGCTAACACAGACATATGGAAATGTCTGCTCTACCCAAAATGATCACCAATTAATTGCAGCATTACCACAAAAATGGAAGAGGCAAGTGGAAGGGGGAAAAAGTAAAGAACTTGTCTGTCGGCCCTGCATTAAAGACCAAAAGTTGTTAAAGAAAATTGTGATAAATAAAAATATATACAAATTTCATTTAAGGACCAAAACATTGCAAAATAGTTGGGAAGAGATTTGCGATGTACCGATTCCATGGCACATGGTTTATGAACTGACAAGCAAAACGAAGCAGGATTCAAAACTTCATTTTTTTAAATGTAAATTATTATACAAAATTATTGCAACCAATAGAATGTTATATACAGTATATGGGGGATACAATCTTCCCAGCTCTGCAGATTTTGCTGCGAGGAGGCAGAGTCATTTGATCATTCATTTTGGTACTGTCCATACGTAGCTCATTTTTGGTCACAGGTCCAGGAATGGCTGAAGAATTGCAACATTTACATAGAACTAATACTGCAGATAGCAATACTGGGTGATTTGAAAAGTCATACTCAAATTGATCAATAATATAATCATTATTTTAGCAAAAATGTTTATCTTTAATTTACAATCTGTAGAAGCTATGAGAATAGAAAGGTTAAGGGCTTTTTGTGAAGCATCAAATCACAGCACAAAAAAATATACGGCAAATAGAAATCCAAAATGGATGCTGTTAAGAGATAGATGGGCGGGGTTGAATGGAGCTGAAGGGTGGGAACTAATAACAACAAGATAACCAATGTAAAACATACGGGGTCTGTAAAATGTATATAGGTTCAGAAATGTTGCAAAATAGCACAGTTACAAATAGAAATAAAACTGGATGGACATCAGAAATCGAGGAAGGACTAAAAACAAACAAAATATCACTATTGTAAAATGGATTGTGTCCGTAAAGTATGTATAAACTGAAGGTAGAAGCCTAAGTGTTATTGTTTATTAGTTTACTCCAATTGGGGAAGGGGTGGTAGGGTCTGTGATGAATAATAAAGGTATATTTGATTTGATCGAGTATATATATATATATGTTTTTAAAGTGTGTATATGTATGTATGTATGTATGTATGTACAGTGGGGCAAAAAAGTATTTGGTCAGCCACCAATTGTGCATGTTCTCCCACTTAAAAAGATGAGAGGCCTGTAATTTTCATCATAAGTACACTTCAACTATGACAGACAAAATGAGGGAAAAAAATCCAGAAAATCACATTGTAGGATTTTTAATTTATTTATTTGCAATTTTATGGTGGAAAATAAGTATTTGGTCAATAACAAAAGTTTATCTCAATACTTTGTTATATACCCTTTGTTGGTAATGACAGAGGTCTAACAAGGTCTTCACAAGGTTTCCACACACTGTTGCTGGTATTTTGGCCCATTCCTCCATGCAGATCTCCTCTAGAGCAGTGATGTTTTGGGGCTGTTGCTGGGCAACACGGATTTTCAACTCCCTCCAAAGATTTGCTAGGCCACTCCAGGACCTTGAAATGCTTCTTACGAAGCCACTCCTTCGTTGCCCGGGCAGTGTGTTTGGGATCATTGTCATGCTGACAGACCCAGCCACGTTTCATCTTCAATGCCCTTGCAGATGGAAGGAGGTTTTCACTCAAAATCTCACGATACATGGCCCCATTCATTCTTTCCTTTACATGGATCAGTCGTCCTGGTCCCTTTGCAGAAAAACAGCCCCAAAGCATGATGTTTCCACCCCCATGCTTCACAGTAGGTATGGTGTTCTTTGGATGCACCTCAGCATTCTTTGTCCTCCAAACACAACGAGTTGAGTTTTTACCAAAAAGTTATATTTTGGTTTCATCTGACCATAAGACATTCTCCCAATCTTCTTCTGGACACGTCTGGCACTGCAGGATTTGAGTCCCTGGCGGCGTAGTGTGTTACAGCTCTTTGGTCTTGGCCATAGTGGAGTTTGGAGTGTGACTGTTTGAGGTTGTGGACAGGTGTCCTTTATACTGATAACAAGTTCAAACAGGTGCCATTAATACAGGTAACGAGTGGAGGACAGAGGAGCCTCTTAAAGAAGAAGTTACAGGTCTGTGAGAGCCAGAAATCTTGCTTGTTTGTAGGTGACCAAATACTTATTTAACACCATCATTTGCAAATAAATTCATTAAAAATCCTACAAATGTGATTTTCTGGATTTTTTTTCTCATTTTGTCTGTCATAGTTGAAATGTACCTATGATGAAAATTACAGGCCTCTCTCATCTTTTTAAGTGGGAGAACTTGCACAATTGGTGGCTGACTAAATACTTTTTTGCCCCACTGTGTGTGTGTGTGTATATATATATATATATATATATATATATATATATATATATATATATATATATATATATATATATATATATATAGAAACATGTCATCTCAAAAAAATGTAAACGCGAAAAAAGAAATGTTCTCTCACTGTCAACTGCATTTAATTTTAGCAAACTTAACATGTGTAAATATTTGTATGAACATAAGATTCAAAAACTGAGACATAAACTGAACAAGTTCCACAGACGTGCGACTAACAGAAATTGAATAATGTGTCCCTGAACAAAGGGGGGTCAAAAGTAACAGTCATTAAGTACTACAGTGCATCTCCTCCTCATAAACTGCACAGATTTGCCAGTTCTTGCTGTGAGATGTTACCCCACTCTTTCACCAAGGCACCGGCAAGTTCCCGGACATTTTTGGGGGGTAATGGCCCTAGCACTCACCCTCCGATCCAACAGGTCCCAGACGTGCTCAATAGGATTAAGATCCGGGCTCTTCGCTGGCCATGGCAGAACACTGACAATGCTGTCTTGCAGGGAATCACACACAGAATGAGTGGTATGGCTGGTGGCATTGTCAAGCTGGAGGTTCATGTCAGGATGAGCCTGCAGGAAGGGTACCACATGAGGGAGGAGGATGTCTTCAGACCATGTGGGACCCTCCACCTCCAAATCGATCCCGCTCCAGAGTACAGGCATCGGTGTAACGTTCATTCCTTCGATGATAAACGCGAATCAGACCATCATTCCCGGTGAGACAAAACCTCGACTCGTCAGTGAAGAGCACTTTTTGCCAGTCCTGTCTGGTCCAGCGACGGTGGGTTTGTGCCCATAGGCGATGTTGTTGCCGGTGATGTCTGGCGAGGACCTGCCTTACAACCAGGCCTACAAGCCCTCAGTCCAGCCTCTCTCAGCCTATTGCGAACAGTCTGAGCACTGATGGAGCAATTGTGCGTTCCTGGTGTAAGTCGGGCAGTTGTTGTTGCCATCCTGCACCTGTCCCACAAGTGTGATGTTCGGATGTACCAATCATGTGCAGGTGTTGTTACACTTGGTCTGCCACTTTGAGGATGATCAGCTGTCCGTCCGTTCTCCCTGTAGAGCTTTCTTATGCGTCTCACAGTACGGACTTGGCAATTTATTGCCCTGGCCACATCTGCAGTCCTCATGCCTCGTTGCAGCATGCCTAAGGCACGTTCACGCAGATGAACAGGGACACTGGGCATCTTTCTTTTGGTGTTTTTCCAGAGTCAGTAGAAAGGCCTCTTTAGTGTCCTAGATTTTCATAACTGTGACCTTAATTGCCTACCGTCTGTAAACAGTTAGTGTCTTAACGATCGTTCCACAGGTGCATGTTCATTAATTGTTTATGGTTCATTGAACAAGCATGGAAAACAGTGTTTAAATCCTTGAATGAAGATCTGTGAAGTTATTTGGATTTTTTACGAATTATCTTTGAAAGACAGGGTCCTGAAAAAGGGACGTTTCTGACAATTACATTGATGGCAGCAACAATCTATCCACAATATTAAAGCTGATCCTCCCCCTAGAAAAAAAATACATACATATATACACATACACATACATATATATATATATATAAAAAGTGTTGGTCCCAAGTTTCATGAGCTGAAATAAAAGTTTGCAGAAATTTTCCATATGCACAAAAAGCTTTTTCTCTCAAATTTTGTGCACGCATTTGTTTACATCCCTGTTAGTGTGCATTTCTCCTTTGCCAAGATAATCCATCCACCTGACAAGTGTGGCATATCGAGAAGCTGATTAAACAGCATGATAATTACACAGATGCACCTTGTGCTGGGGACAATAAAAGGCCATTCTAAAATATGCAGTTTTGCCACACAACACAATGCCACAGATGTCTCAAGTTGAGGGAGTGTGGAATTGGCATGCTGACTGCAGTAATGTCCACCAGAGCTGTTGCCAGAGAATGTAATGTTAATTTCTCTACCATAAGCCGCCTCCGTCCTTTTAGAGAATTTGGCAGTAAGTCCAACCGGCCTTACAACCACAGACCACGTGTAACCACGCCAGCCCAGGACCTCCACATCTGTCTTCTTCACCTGCGGGATCGTCTGAGACCAACCACCCGGACAGCTCAGTAATAAAGCCCTTTTGTGGGGAAAAACCCATTCTGATTGGCCGGGCCTGGTTCCACAGTGGGAGGGCCTATGCCCACCTATGGCTGTGCCCCTGCCCAGTCATGTGAAATCCATAGAATAGGGATTGATTAATCAATCAATCAATCAATCAATCAAATGTATTTATAAAGCCCTTCTTACATCAGCTGATGTTACAAAGTGCTGTACAGAAACCCAGCCTAAAACCCCAAACAGAAAGCAAAGCAGGTGTAGAACCACTGTGGCTAGGAAAAACTCCCTAGAAAGGCCGGAACCTAGGAAGAAACTTAGAGAGGAACCAGGCTATGAGGGGTGGCCAGTCCTCTTCTGGCTGTGCCGGGTGGAGACTATAACAAAACATGGCCAAGATGTTCAAATGTTCATAGATGACCAGCAGGGTCAAATAATAATAATCAGATCAGCACCTTAGGAGTAAATGTCAGTTGGCTTTTCATAGCCAATCATTCAGAGTATCTCTACCGCTCCTGCTGTCTAGAGAGTTGAAAACAGCAGGTCTGGGACAAGGTAGCACGTCCAGTGAACAGGTCAGTGTTCCATAGCAGCAGGCAGAACAGTTTAAACTGGAGCAGCAGCACAACCAGGTGGACTGGGGACAGCAAGGAGTCATCAGGCCAGGTAGTCCTGAGGCATGGTCCTAAGGCTCTCTAATGAATTTATTCCAATTTACTAATTTCCTTTTATGAACTATAACTCAGTAAAATCGTTGAAATTGTTGCATTTATATTTTTGTTCAGTATAGTTTAGGGCTTATGAGGGCTGGAGTTACAGTGTTGGAGTTACAATGTTGTTGTCTAGACCTTGATACTCTTATAGCCATACATTTTCCAACAGGCTGAAAAAGGGCAATACAATACATATTTTTCAGAATAACCATTTCCTCCACCAACTTCTGCCTTTTGAGATCTGTTGAGGCAAATGTCTTGGGTTTTGTAGGTACATGTCAGCTTTACAGGAAACCAGAGCTGCAGCATAGAAAGAGGGGAGGGTCTAGAGAGAGACTGCATCCTGACAACAGGCCCTTGATTACAACCATCAGCACAACAGAGCCAGGATGAGGGCTAGAGGAAAACCAGACGATAGGCCTACACCTCACTGCAGTACCAATACACATACAGCATGACTCACTCAAAGCCAACCGCAGAGTAATGGCATAGTGTCATACAAGACTTCCTATCGAACACGTTGACCCTATAGCTAAGATAGCCAGTTCACTGAGTCATCCTTTAAGATAACACACTGTGCACACACAGGCTCAATATTTATATTCAATATTTATGCTCCATTTTATCAGTAGCTTGTAGAGGCCCTTCTCATCTCTTCTTCTCACCCTATATCTCCCTCTCATGCATACAGGAATTAACACACACACAGTGTGGGAGGAGCAACACTTAAGGTACACCCACCACATCCTTCTCTATAACAAAGCCAACAAGACTCCCTAATTAAATTTGCCTAATCTCAAATGAGAATACTCTTGATACAAAATTGTCAAACTGGTCCACATGAGCAACATCCAATTAGTGTCAAGTGTGACTAATTATAATCTGAAAAATGACATGTGGCTAATTATAGCAGATTGAAACACTTCATTAAGCATAGCTTATAGCGAGGAGACATTCCACATTTGAATGTTAAAACCTCTCTATGAGATGAAGAAGCAGCAGCTTCAGGCACAATAGAATGTGTAGGTTGATCTTGTTGGATGCAAGGATAAAGTGGTTTAGAGGAAATTAGTCCAGCAAAATGTATTTTAAAAAATGGCACATGCTCAAACTAGGCTACATTGTGCCAACTGGGAACCACAGCCATGAAATTATGAAACAAGACTATCCCTTTATGCTTGTCAGTGGTAGAGCTATTCCCTCTCATTTATGCAGTCATGAATGTATAATAACAATGGCAATCATACGTAAATGGAGGGTATAGGCGAGGAGCACACTCCCTTGATCCTGTAGGGCCCATGGGGGTGCCAGGGTACTTCTACTGAGGGGCAGATGGGTCTTCTGTCCAGCAGCGTAGGCACAGGTGGGCCTGGGCCCACCCAATCAGATTGAGCAGATATGCTCTCTCTACTTGTTCCAAATGGGACATTAGTCTTTTTACCTAAAAATGCAAACAACCTCAGAATTCAGAGCAGTGCACTGGAATGACATTCAGATTAACTGGAATGGCATTCACTCTCATAGGATGGTTGGCCAAAATTAACTGAAAGCCACACCCCCCAATAAGCCACAAATATGACCGCATTGAGGTATATGTCACTGTGTTTCTATGGCTATATGCACCATGCCACTGCCTACATTATTTGTTAATTTAGCAAACAAGACAGCTTATAATCCAGTGCCTTTATGACAGTCAACACACCTACAGTTTAGCTTTAAAAAAATGCTCAGCCTCATGGCAAAATGTGTAGAATTGCAGGAAATCAGCTTTAAAAACAGCCAAATTGTATCTTTGCCCCATAGCAAATTTTTCGAGGCCCATCCAACCAACATCTTTTCTCTACACTACTGACATCTGCCATAGCATCCTGATAAATTGGCACAGGATCCTGGACCAGGTTAATCTGCACCACTCCTCCATTTAAAAAAGGCACTGTCAAGTTATAGCCCTCATTCTTCACCTCCAGACAGTCTCACCATCTGTACTGCACATTTCAAAAGGTCTGGTTATACCTAAACTGTCCTGCTGCACTACAGCAGTCTGTCAGTGTCCAAACATGGATAGCAACAAAGAAATGGCCTACTGGTAGGTCTTGTACATTTTCTCAAAGACATGGACATACAGGCGTTGCCAATACCACTCAATACATACAAACTTGCTTTGAAACTATTAAATTGACAATAGTTTTTTCTCAACTTCAATGGGATGAATATATATTTTATGACAAAAGAATGTTAGATACAATGTTAAAGGGCTCCCGAGTGGTGCAGCGGTCTAATGCACTGCATCTCAGTGCTAGAGGCGTCACTACAGACCCTGGTTCGATTCCAGGCTGTATCACAACCAGTCGTGATTGGCCCAGCGTCGTCCGGGTTAGACCGTCATTGTAAATAAGAATTTGTTCTCAACTGACTTGCCTAGTTAAATAAAAATACAACAAAACATATATGGAGTCATGGACAAACACTGTAGAGACTCATAAAGTGGTGCCTGCACACAGAGCGTAGCATAAAACTGAAATTATGGCACTGGCGTTACAAAATACATAGGCCTACTATCTCCAACTGAAATTCCGGGGCTCACGTTGCTGTCACTTCGCTTTCGGAAGGAAAGGCATGCAAATGTAAAATTCCTCCTCCCTTGCTCTACCGGGTCCTGGACCTGACAACATCTGCGCTCAGCGCCAAAGTTGATATGTCGACAATTCACACCAACTATAAACGACTCTCTGAATCGGAATGTCAATGTTATTACGTAAATATCCAACATTAATGTAATATTGTATTTTATTCGTTCTCGTCACAGCGCAATGCATGTTGAAACACTTTTGTGCTTAATTTTGAAGTAGGATTAAAAGTATCGGTCAAAGCGTCTCTGGATGGGGAGTCAATAAATTAGCAGGTTTAGGCTATAGGCCTAATGTGTAATTCATATATCATTCGCATATCATAACCAATATTATAGCTAGAATACTGTAAATCATAAGCCGAAATGTCTAATAAAAAACTAAGTAGGTGCTACTTTGGTGAAAGCAGTGGCACATTATGCAAGTAGACATACACAAAATGCTAAGACAGCATTATTTCTAATTTGCACGCATCTTGTACTTGCTTGAAAAGACGGATCATTTTAATTTAAGTATTGGCAACAAAGTAACAAAATAGAATTTTATCAATTTGTCAAAATTACTTACGCTTTTAGTGGGTTCTGAATGACAGCCGCCATTTTGCTACACTGTAATGCAATATCAGCGTCTTGCAGTTCTGAGGGAAACCTACGCAAAAGCAACCAATCAGGGCTCGGGGTAAAATCGTTGGCCAATGCATCCACAGTATACGTAAATAAGGCGTGGCCTGTGTGGTAAAATCAATGAGTAAACTGTCAAAACGATTTTAAAGGGTTCTGCCTGTATTTATATTGTAGAAAACGGAATACCGACCATATGTCTATGATACTGACTTCTTGAAGAGATAGCTAAAGTTGTCAGAAACTTTCTTCCTACCAATGCAACAAAACTAAGGTTGCCAGGGTTCGAAGAAGAGCACATCTTATTAGAAATTTGAAATAGAACCTGACTAAATATCCATAGCCCCCTCCCAAACCAAATAATTATAAACATCCATGAGCTGATAAGACTTTAATAATATAGTTATTCCACCACTTATGGGCATTGTCAATATGCAGACATCCACACTTTTTCATGATCTTATGTTCAATAACAGCATAACATAGTGTTTCATACCACTTTCTTCTCTGTGCATTAGGAGTGTCGATTCGAGAATTCAATCCATTATCATTTCTGTCACAAAGGTCTCTCTCAAGCAATAGGTTTGGAAAACAAAGGACTAGATGGGGACATAGCTGACATTCCTGGCTATTATTCTGTGCAATATTAGCAACACAGACATGACTTAGTTTCATACAATGACATCATTCAATCAGATAAACATTTTGACAGCAGACAAGGCAGATTCCATCGTAATTTCTATACCTCACTATCTAGGGTTACAGCTTAGACAAAAGGGCAAAAATAAAATACAAATCTAACAAAATGACAATTATCTCTTAAATGCTTACAGGACAACCTTTTTTTCTTCATTTTCTTTTTTTCCAAACACAAAGGAAATAAACATGTGCTTGGTTGGCATGTATCCAGGTAATATTGTTCCCTGGGTTCTGACATTTCAGCCTCTTATTCATCTAACCATCAAAGAAGTGAAATGGTTAAGGTATAAATGCTAGCTGACTGTGCATATCCAAGTGTTGTATGAATGAAGGACAACAGATTCCAGTCAAGAAAGCAATTGAACTCAAATATACCAATAACACTATTCAGAAATAAAACCACATTAAACTAACTTAAGATGACTTACTGTCTACATATAGCATATCTCTCAATTATTAAAAAGCACAAAATATGAAAGAATGAGCATGCAATCTATTTCACACTGCAATCTTTAACATGGATGACAAATAATGCCACAGAAGCAGAGGGCTGAAAACAAATGCTGAGTTCATTGTCCCACCAGCCTATGCTTATGGTGATCAAACAAGATTCAAACAAACGGTAGTAACTGCCACACCATTCAAATTCTAGGTGCATAATGCACATCATGTGTATACACTTAAGTAACAGAAATTGTCAGATACATTACAAAAATACCACCCAGTATAAGTTATATTTTAACAATGAGGTTAGGTATTGATTTATTCAGAGATCACCAGACCCTCTGAACATCTCAAAGGCTATGCATCTTTCAGACTCAAGCTGAACAATTGTTTTCTACAAAACAAAGTTTCTAAAATCCTGAATTCACCTTCTAGCATAATTCCATGTCTTCATAGAACCATAACCTCTGAAGTAAATATGAAGTTAGTGTCAACAGAAGCAGTAACCCAAAAGGCTATTTGCAGACCAAATATCCTAAATCTAAAGTTGACTAACTCTTGACAGACTGGTTGAAAAATGGGATATGGGTGTTCATGCATGCTCAAATCTAAGTCAAATCTTTGTTTTTTTGTATTTTTCTGGCTATGATAAGCAGCAGCTTTGTAAAGCTGCAACAGACTTAGAGCAAACTTAAAATAGTGTAGTAGAGCATGCAATTAACCTGCAGCAGGGACTTCACTGACACCATTATCCCCTCAACATTAGTAGTAACATCAGTAAAACAAGGCCTTATGGAAAGTATTGATTAAAACTAACCCCCTCCCCAGGGTTCTCAAGAAAATAACATTGCTAACATGCTACAAATGTACTTTTTTTCCATGGTAGAAAAATATTTTTAAACCATTTAAAAAAAGCTGTGATTTGGGTAAATGAAGAGCTCAAAATATCTTCCTGGCTCACTCTTTTGATAAGGACAAATTACATAGATGTTCCTGTTGTTCTACAAGGCATCAGAAACCCTAAAACTAGATTTACTAAAAACACACTTGCCACAGACACGGGACAGAACCATTAAATGGAGGTCTATAAGGGGTGGGTGGAGGGTCTAGAGGTGGTTCAGTCCAGTGTTGTAAGGGAAGAGGGCCAGCCCCGTTAAAGGTCTCCAGGTTTCTGGTTGCAGTTAGCACAAACACGGACGGGGTGGTCCCAGCCCCGCGACGGGACCGGCCGGCGCTCCAGCGAGCACTCATCACACACGCCTTGCCCGCAGGCGCGACAGTGGTGCTTGGACAACTTGGCAGTGAAGCTGCACTGGCAGTTGTGGCAAGAGAGGATATCCTGGTCAGGCACCCAGTAGGTGGGACGCGCAGCATCCTTGACCAGACCTGAAGAGAGAGCGGACACACAGTAAAAAACGACTGTTACAATAGAATGGTTTAGTATTGCACTTCCAATAACATGTCGAACGATAAAAGTATCCTAATACTACAGGATCTAAAAATACTTTTATTTGTGATAAGGAGCAGCAGAGACATTTTTCATATGCCACCAGATGGCAGCCTGCTCATGGGTTTAAATTCCTGCAGTCATTGCCCATTACACAATTCTTTCTGGCTCTTGTGTTACATAACTCACCCAGTGGGATGTCAATAGCAGTAGCCACGGCGCCCAGTGTGTTTGACACTGCTTCTCCAACCTTCCTGGCTAGGTTTCCACCTTCCTCATCTTCAACCTCTGCATGCAACAACTCTGTACAAAGCATACAACTATGTTACCACTGTACAGTATGGCTAAAATAAACACGTATGCAGACTAAGTAAGGCTAAAAACAGATTTAAAGGCTAAGTATACTAAGTTACCACTGTACAGCATGGCTAATAATAAATACATACAGGCTAACTTTGGCTTTGAGGTGTTGGTACCTGTATGTGTGGCCCTCTGCTCAAAACAGGTGTCACAGACTCTCACGGGGACCAGACCCCAGCCTTTCTCTGGGACAGGCGTGACTTTGGACGAGCATGTGTCACAGAACCCTTCCCCACAGGCACGGCAGTGATGCTTGGTATCGTTGTCTTGGAAGACCTCTTGGCACTTAAGGCATGTCTGGACATTACAGGGGAAAAACAAATACAAGAGGCAGTTATTGACTGGGGAATCTAGGACGAGGGGTCGATCTGAGCCTTATCTTGTGACCCGCAAACATGGGTTGTGTAACATTGGCCCCCTGCTGAAAAGCAGCGAAGGGCAAATAAACAGGTTCCTGGACAAGAAAGTGTTGACTCAAATGTTCCACGTATGATGTGTGTGGTTGGTCCTCTGTCACTCACCAGGATGAGGGAGTTGGGTTTCCAGTAGGTCGGGGCGATCTGATCCGTTAGCCAGGAGGTGACGGCCTTGGCAGGCTTCACACTGAGCTCTGACACAGACTGGGCCATGAAGTTAACTCCATCCAGCAGACGCTGTGCTGCATTGCTATTGTCCTTCAGGAATCCATCTGCCTGTGGAAAGTGAACATTGAGTTATTTTGTTTACATATAAGACTATGTTGAGAATGTGGAAATAATACCAAGGGGCATTTAGAAGTATTTTAGTAGGTATGTGGTGTGGTAGTTCTCTTACCCCAGGCCATATATGCTGGATTTCAGTGCGGACCACCGTATCCACTGGGTCCTGGTTCCCATACCAGTACTGCCGGCTCCGATAGATCACCCCACAGTTTGGACATTCAATCACGTACCTGCAGAGACACACAAAAAAGTTACATTTTACAGAGCAGTTCTAACCATATACAGTGCAGTCGGAAAGTATTCAGACCCCTCGACTTTTCCCACATTTTGTTACAGCCTTATTTTCAAATGGATTAAATTGTTATTTTTTCCCCTTCAATCTACACACAATACCCCATGACAAAGCTAAAACAGATTTTTAGAAATGTTTGCAAATGTATACATTTAAAAAAAGTATTCAGACCCTTTACTCAGTACTTTGTTGAAGCACCTTGGCAGCGATTACAGCCTTGAGTCTTCTTGGGTATGACGCTACAAGCTTGACACACCTTTATTTGGGGAGTTTGTTCAATTCTTCCCTGCAGATCCTCTTAAGCTCTGTCAGGTTGGATGGGGAGCGTCACTGCACAGCTATTTTCAGGTCTCTCCAGAGATGTTCGAACAGGTTCAAGTCCGGGCTGTGGCTGGGCCTCAAGGGCATTCAGAGACTTGTCCCAAAGCCACTCCTACGTTGTCTTGGCTGTGTGCTTTGGGTTGTTGTCCTGTTGGAAGGTGAACCTTTGCCCCAGTCTGAGGTCCTGAGCAGGTTTTCATCAAGGATCTCTTTGTACTTTGCTCCGTTCATCTTTCCATCGATCCTGACTTGTCTCCCAGTCCCTGCCGCTGAAAAATGTCCCCACAGCATGATGCTGCCACCACCATTCTTCAACTTAGGGATAGTGCCAGGTTTCCTCCAGATGTGACGCTTTGCATTCAGGCCAAAGAGTTAAATCTTGGCTTCATCAGACCAGAGAATCTTGTTTCTCATGGTCTGCCATTTGGCAGACTCCAAGCGGGCTGTCATGTGCCTTTTACTGAGAAGTAGCATCCATCTGGCCACTCTACCATAAAGGCCTGATTGGTGGAGTGCTGCAGAGATGGTTGTCCTTCTGGAAGGTTCTCCCATCTCCATAGAGGAGCTCTGTCAGAGTGACCAGCGGGATCTTGGTCACCTCCCTGACCAAGGCCCTTCTGCCCTGATGGCTTAGTTTGGCTGGGCGGCCAGCTCTAGAAAGTGACTTCGTGGTTTCAAGCTTCTTCCATTCAAGAATGATCGGGGACCTTCATTGCTGCAGATATTTTTTGGTACCCTTCCCCAGATCTGTGCCTCGACACAATCCTGTCTTGGAGCTCTACGGACAATTCCTTCGACCTCATGGCTTGTTTTTTTCTCTGACATGCACTGTCAACTGTGGGACCTTATATAGACAGGTGTGTGCCTTTCAAAATCATGTCCAATCAATTGAATTTACCACAGATGGAATCCAAACAAGTTGTAGAAACATCTCAAGGAAGATCAATGGAAACAGGGTGCACGTGAGCTTAATTTCAAGTCTCATAGCAAAGGGTCTGAATACTTATGTAAATTGTAAATGGTATTTCAGTTTTTTTTTTTAAATGTGTAAACATTTTCAAAAACTGTTCTAGCTTTGTCATTGTGGGGTATTGTGTAGATTGAGGAAAATGTTTAATTTAATCAATTTTAGAATAAGGCTGTAACTAACAAATTGTGGAAAAAGGGGTCTGAATACTTCCCAAATGCACTGTACCTCAAGACAAACAACTACATATCTGGAGTGCACCAAATAAGTTAGTAAACAGCTAAGGGTTAGCAATGAATGGATTGGTGATTCTAGATCAAAAAGCACCATGACTTAAAATTAGAGACACCGGTAGAAATCCAACTCCAACCGATGACCTCAAGTGTCACTCACCCTGACCAAGCAAATCTAGCAAGACCCAGCCACGGAGAGTCTGAGGACGCAGAGGTCTTGGGAACCACCACCACTTCCTTTCCCCCTTCGTAACAGGCCTAGTGGGACAACAGAGGCATTGCGGTCAGCCTGATACAGAGTCAGATCTTCAGAATGTCATATGGCAACATTGGGTTCAGGTAGTACAAGATTTAGGTGGATATCCACAGAACTAACCTTACAGGTGTAGATGCGATTGTCGTATTGGGGTGAGTAACGGCAGCGGTGTTTGGCCTCATGACACACCCCCTCCCCAAGGTGGTTCATGCTGTTCTTGCAGCCAGAGCTAAAATAGCAACAACAATGTGACTGGGTAAAACCCTTGCTGTAGTCAGTGGCATGAGATGGAGAAAATGAAATAAATGAGAGGACTTACCCGCAACTGAGGCAGAGGCAGGAGCAGGTGAAATATTCATCGGGGAAGAAGCAATTGTGGGCTATGAGCTCATCAGAGATCTCCCCATTGAAGCGCTCACTCAGGGCCTAGACAGAGAGAAACAATACATCAGAAATGTCATACACATAGCCTGACTAGATTATTCAAACAGTGTGAAAGTAAACAGATCTGTAACTGAAAATGAATAGCAACTTTTCTAACTTGCTAAAACATCCTGTTCTTGTTTTAGTGTTTGCCTCATGTAAATGTGAGCCTGTTTGAAACTGTTTTGGAGCCAGTTGACTACTGACTGAGTTATAAGCATGTCTACTACCTGCAAGGCTTTGAAGATGACGACTGGGGAGCGAGGGGAGCGGGTGGCGTTGTTGTCCAGCAGCTGCTCTAGGGTGTGCTGCAGGCCACCAAAGTCGGTTGGGGGGCTGCAGGTACGCGTGCCTCGGTACTGGATGGAGCTAAATGCCTCTGGGAAACGGCCTAGCTTCCTGAACCGCTCAAGTAGCAACCGATCTACAGACTCTGATGAGTTGTCTGTTATAAATGAGGGAGAACGAAGAACAGGATGAGAAGACAGACTTAACTTTTATATATCCCTTCATAAAAAGGACATTTCACTTATTACGTTGATCAATCAAAACTGAGATGGAAGGTGCCTCACACAACAAAAAAGTCAAACTTTAAAGACAAGAAACATTCACTGAACAAAAATATAAACAACATGTAAAGTGCTGGTCCATGTTTCATGAGCTTAAATAAAAGTTTCCAGAAATGTTCCATATGCACAAAAAAGCTTATTTCTTTTAAATGTTGTGCACACGTTTTACATCCCTGTTAGTGAGCATTTTTCCTTTGCCAAGGTAGTCCATCCACCTGACAGTTGTGGCATATAAATAAGCTGATTAAACAGCATTATTGCACAGGTGCACCTTGTCCTGGGGACAATAAAAGGCCACTCTAAAATGTGCAGTTTTGTAACCAATGCCAAAGATGTCTCAAGTTGAGGGAGTGTGAAATTGGTATGCTGACTACAGAGCTATTGCCAGAAAATGTAAAGTTAATTTCTCTACCATAAGCCACCTCCGTCATTTTTGAGAATTTGGCAGTACGTCTAACCGGCCTTACAACTGTAGACAATGTGCATGTTTTTCTCAATCATGGACACGGTTACTAACAGTTGTGGTTGCTTTGAGTGACGCATTGTTGTCTCTACCTTCTTGCCCTTTGTGCTGTTGTCTGTGCCCAATAATGTTTGTACCCTGTTTTGTGCTGCTACCATGTTGTGTTGTCATGTGTTGCTGCCATGCTGTTGTCTTTAGGTCTCTCTTTATGTAGTGTTGTCTCTTGTCGTGATGTGTGTTTTGTCCTATATTTTTATTTTATTTATTTTTAATCCCAGCACCCCTCCCCGCAGGAGGCCTTTTGGTAGGCCAACATTGTAAATAATAATTAATTCTTATCTGACTTGCCTAGTTAAATAAAGGTTAGATAAAATAAAAATACAAGTACGGCGTCATGTGGGCGAGTGGTTTGCTGAAGTCACCGTTGTGAACAGAGTGCCCCATGGTGGCGGTGGAGTTATGGTATGCGCTGACATAAGCTACAGACGACGAACACAATTGCATTTTAACGATGGCCATTTGAATGCACAGAGATACCATGATGAGATCCTGAGGCCCATTGTCGTGCCATTCCACCGCCATCACCTCATGTTGCACGATAACATACAGCCCGATGCCGCAAGAATCTATAGACAATTCCTGGAAGCTGAAAATGTCCCAATTCTTCCATGGTCTGCATACTCACCAGACATATCACCCATTGAGAATGTTTGGGATGCTCTGGATCGACATGCATGACAGCGTGTTCCTGTCAATATGTAGCAAATTCACACATCCATTGAAGAGGAGTTGGACAACATTCCACAAGCCAAAATCAACACCCTGATCAACTCTATGCAAAGGTGATGTGTCGCGCAGCACAAGGCAAATGGTGGTCACACCAGATACTGATTGGTTCTGATCCACACCCCTACCTTTCTTTTAAAGGTACTGTATCTGTGACCAACAGATACATATCTGTATTCCCAGTCATGTGAAATCCATAGATTAGGGCCCAATTCATTTATTTCAATTGACTGATTTCCTTATATGAACTGTATCTCAGTAAAATATTTTAAATTGTTGCATGTTGCGTTTATATTTTTGTTCAGCATATTTTAAGGGATTTAAAATAATTTACAGTTCAACAGCCACATACTTTAAAATGAAAAGGTCTCTAGATTATTCAAACTGCTTGACTGGTCAGTTACCTGTTAACACTGTATCAAAACAGCTCTGTTGGAATAACAATTACTAGTCTTAGCGTGTCAAAGGGAGATAGGGACGAGTAGGATTGTGCACCAGTAATGACCAAATCACATGTTTTATGATCTTCTATAGCAGCATTCTTGACAATATGCATGAATCTACTGTATTCCTGCTTCCACTCTGTCAAGGAAGGTGAAATAACAATGAGACTGATTAGTGCAGCAAGTAACAATCTTCGATTTGTGTACAGCATACTATGGTAAGTGATGACTACAGTATTTCTCAGCACTGACCTGAGCCCAGCAGCTTGGTGTGGACGGTCTCATGGAAGATGATGACGGCCGGACCCAGGGTGGACAGAGGCACGTCAAGGCCACAGCGGGCCGTAGTGGCCTTCAGCTCCTTGGTAAAATGCTTCAGGTAGGCGTCCGACGCATCGCACAAAAACTTGAAGAGGTCGTCATGGAGGCGGTCGGCATGGGTACGGTAGATTATGAGGTCGGAGATAGCTAGCACCTTGAGAAGGAGTCGTGTTCTTTGGCCCTGGTTGGAGCTGTTACCCAGCAGGCCCTCTGTGTCAATGACCACCACCTTGTGGATGGGGTCGAATGCTGCCCACACCCCCACTGTGCAGGACTCCTGTGTGGGGGAGGTCTTGAACACCTCCCTGCCTATGAAGAAAGTGTGGTTCAGAGTGTGGGATTTGCCCTCTCCTGTGTTGCCAAAGATGGACACCACCTTGATCAGCTTGTCAGGTTTGCAGTTCAATTTCTTCACAAATGCGCCATCGTCATTTACCTGGAGAGAAAAAAAGAGTGGAGTTAGCAGATGAGGTAATTCCATTTCACAAAACACAATTTAGTTTAGAAACAAAACTGACAGAATGCAAAAACTCAAAAGGACTTTTTTTTTTATTCCCTTCACTACCTACCTGCATCTCCTCATTCGCATCAACCAGAAGAAAACTGCAGACTTTCTCCAGAAGTTTTGCCTTCTGGACTTCTGCCTCGTCTACCAATAAGCTTAAATTGATCTCTGCAGGTTTGGGTGGAGGGGTTAATTTGACTTCAACAGGTTTTGCTGAAGGGGTTGAGTTGATCTCTGCAGGTTTGGGTGAAGGGGTTGAGTTAAGCTCTGCAGGTTTGGGTGGAGGAGGATAGGCAGTGAGTGGGTGCTTCTTCTTGTTACCTCCATTGTGGGTGCTTTTCCGACACGGTTGGCACAGGTTGACTTTGCAGTTCTGGCAGCGGACGACAGACCTGTGGCGGTAGCCATTCACTGGCCTTTCCTTCCCTCCTCTGCAGTTGTCACAGTAGGGTACATGCCATGGGCCTATTGCTACCCGTTTATGGTTCTGCAGGCCCTCTTGACTATGGAGTTCCTGCTCACAGCGAACACACTGCAAGCTTCTACATTCATCACATTCAAAAGCAGCCTCTTCTGAGCCCCCACAAGCATAGCTCTCTTGACAAATTAGACTGGTGTTAATTTCCTTTTCTGATGAACCATGACCACTCATTTTTCCTTCACAAGCCAAATCTGAACAGTTTTATGCTAGCTGGAGTAATTTGACTATAACGCCAAATAGACCCAAAAGAAGAGTAAATAAATATAAATTAAGTAGTTTCAGTGATAACACATGACCGTAGTATTAAATATTGTGTGTTTTATAGGCTACACCTACACAACACCTAGAACATAGACAACTTGATGTAAGTAGACTTATTAACAGGGTTGCATGGTGACAGTGCTCCAATTGACCTGTAAAGGTTCAAGATCCACTAGAACTTCTTACAGCTTATTAGCCAACAATTACTGCAGCATTCCATACATTTAATACAAAAATGTCAATATGTGACACATTGCAAATATAGTACTGTGAGGCAATATGGTTGAATGTTTGTTCCGGCTATTTTAAGTCAACCTGCTCTTGACAATAACATACATTACGGTTATAACTGGCTTCGTGAACATTAGAACACTGCCAGAATAAATACGTTACAGCAAAGTAAAGCTGGAAACTCAATGTATGCAATAAAACAAATGTTTGGCAAGACAATTTCCCTGAAACATATAGGTAACCACACTAACATGAATATGTGCAAACTGGCACCAACTTGAAACCACAGCTGGGAAAACTGGCCAGCTGTTTAGAATCAAACATAAATCACTTCCCTTGTTAGCTAGCTTCCTAATTGCTACCTAGCACGAAAATAAAATAACCTAGCTGACAGCTGCCTAAAAAAAAGCTAGCTAGTAAGTTAGCTGCCTGTAGCTTGACATTTAAACAATAGTTAGCCAACTAACGTAGTTAGCTAGTTTAAAATAACGTTATTCCAATGTCAATGTGACAAACTACGAGTTCTGATCAACAAAACACCGACAACAAATCACAATCGCCCCTGTCTGAAACAGCTAACATTAACTGGCTGGCTAGCTAGCTGTGTTATCCAAGCTAGACAGTTTTGGTAAACTCGGTTGTCAATAATATTATAGACGAATGCTACGATAACAACTGGTCGGTCAACAAAAGCATACAAAGAAAAATAGCCCAAGTCGTTTCGGGAGACTTTAAAATATATTATTGCATTGAAATCCTTCCTAGCTTTGTCATTGTTTTGATCATCAACCCCTTCCCTAGCGAATTTCTGTGCGCTAGGATTGTTGTTGTTGCCAGCCAGGTCAGATCAGCTGATCAGATTATAAAGGCAAATTGAGGTGTATGCTGGGAAATTAAGTTGTTTTGAATGAAACAAGCAGGCGTTGTAGTCAAAAAATCAATCAAATAGTATTTGATAATATGTGTACTTCTACATAAAGACACACACAGACATGGATGATGGATTGTCTAGTAAAATATGACATTTTATCAGAAAGATATTGGATTGTACAACCTGATTTAGTTGTGTGTTGAATCTGTGAAAGGGAACTCCTTCTGACACTACCACCAATATTGCAAGACTTTGAATTTGATCATTATAAATAATACATTTTCCTGACAGAATTAACAAATATAGATTTTCTATGCAATTTGTAATATGCTTTAAACAAGTAAAAGCTCAGTAGCTTCTGTAATATTCTGTACACCCGTACAACAGTAGAGGGCAGTAGATCATTTATAGTTTGAATCCTTTGGTAAACGACTACCTGATAACAAAATCATATTTCTCTATGGTTTGATCATGACAGTGGGATGATGTGAGACCTGCCCAGAATGAAAATGTCCTTAAGTGGACACAACGTAATTGTGTCGGTATGAATGTGACAAATTATTATCAATCGCAACGGACTTAACCTTAGTACCCGTGTTTACCCTACACCAGGGTTCCACAACTGGCGGTCTGCAGGTGATTGATTTTATTTGATGTCTTCATCCTTTGCTTGCCCCACAAGATCAGAGCAAATATACTGTATATATACAGTAAGAGTCAAAAGTTTGGACACACCTTCTCATTCAAGGGTTTTTCTTTATTTTTACTATGTTATACATTGTAAACTATGAAATAACACATATGGAATCATGTAGTAAAAAAAAGTGTTAATCAAATCCAAATATAATTTATATTTGAGATTTTTCAAAACAGCCACCCTTTGCATTGATAACAGCTTTGCATACGCTTGTCATTCTCTCAACTAGCTTCATGAGGAGGTCACCTGGAATGCATTTCAATTAACAGGTGTGCCTTGTTAGAAGTTAATTTGTGGAATTTATTTCCTTCTCAATGCGTTTGAGTCATTGTGATAAGGTCGGGGTGGTATACAGAAGATAGCCCTATTTGGTAAAAGACCAAGTCCATATTATGGCAAGAAAAGCTCAAATAAAAAAACGATAAACAACAGTCCATCATTACTTTAAGACATGAAGGTCAGTCAATCCGGAAAACTTTGAAACGACTACTAAAGACATCAATAATAAGAAGAGACTTGCTTGGTCCAAGAAACATGAGCAATGGACATTAGACCGGTGGAAATCTGTCTTTGGGCTGTTGAGTCCAAATTTGCGATTTTTGGTTACAACCGCCGTGTCTTTGTGAGATGCAACGTAGGTGAACTGATGCGGATCTCCGCATGTGTGGTTCCCACCGTAAAGCAGGTGTGATGGTGTGGGGGTGCTTTGCTGATGACACTGTCTGTGATTTATTTAGAATTCAAGGGACAGTTAACCAGCATGGATACCACAGCATTCTGCAGCGATACACCATCCCATCTGATTTGGGCTTAATGGGACTATCATTTGTTTTCAACAGGACAATGTGTAAGCGCTATTTGACCAAGAAGGAGAGTGATGGAGTGCTGCATCAGATGACCTGGCCTCCACAATCACCCGATCTCAACCCAATTGAGATGGTTTGGGATGAGTTGGACCACAGAGTGAAGGAAAAGCAGCCAACAAGGGCTCAGCATATGTGGGACTCCTTCAAAACTGTGTGGGACTCCTTCAAAAAAGCATTCCAGGTGAAGCTGGTTGAGAGAATGCCAAGATTGTGCAAAGCTGTCATCAAGGTAAAGGGTGGCTACTTTGAAGAATCTAAAATCTAAAATAGTTTTTTAAAAATTGGTTACTACGTGATTCTATATGTGTTACTTCATAGTTGTGATGTCTTTGCTATTATTCTACAATGTGGAAAATAGTTTTAAAAAATAGTAGGTGTGGTTGTGTCCAAACTTTTGACTGGTACTGCATATTTTAATGTTTAAATTGTTGGACATAAGACTGTAAAGACACCAGCAAGATCATTACATAGGTGCACCTTATGCTCTGTACAATTAAAGGTCACTTTAAAATGCATTGTATTGTCACACAACACAATGCCACAGATATTTAAGGTTTTGAGGGAGGTATGCTGACTGCAGGAATGTCCACCAGAGCTCTTGACAGATAATATAATGTTAATTGCTCTGCCATAAGTTGCCTCCAACGTCGTTTTAGGGAATTTGGCAGTATGTCCAACCGGGGGGGGGGAGGGGGGGGGGGGGGGGATTTCCTTATATGAACTGTAACTCAGTAAATTCTTTGAAATTGTTGCATGTTGAGTTTATATTTGAGGTAGTGTTTCCATTTGGTCAGATGAAGCAGAAGAACTTCTTCCACCCGCCACTAGAGAAAGTCTGCACGATCCAAGAGATTGAGCTTCTTTGTTTCTGACAGGCCTTGTGTTTGATGGCAACAAAGATAGCAGAGTAAACTGCTTCTTTGAGGTTCTTCTGGGTCACTGTGGAAAACTCCACATAGTCGTGGGCTCTGATCTTCTCTGCCAGCCCCCTGACCTGGGGGCTTGTCCCTCAGCCGGTCCAGATGGATAAGGATGTTAAAATCATGCCGGAGGTCCAACTGTGTCCCCACTAGAATTATGGGTGAAGCAGGATGGAAGGTGCGGATCTAGGGGATCCATGTTGAAGTGATATTCTGGAAAGACACAGGGTTGACAACACTGAAGCAAAGGATGAAGACATCTATTAGATTTTAACACATGGAGTGAAAATGATCCAACTCCTGCAAAAAAACAAGGAAATGACAGATGAATTCACTGTACTTATGTGGAATCTTAATTTGAGCAAAATATTCTGTGGACAGATTAAACTAAAGTTGTGGTGTTTGGAAGGAACACACAACAGCATGTGTGGAGAAAAAAAGGCCCAGCACACCAACATCAAAACCTCATCCCAGCAGTAAAGTATGGTGGAGGGAGCTAATTGGTTTGGGGTTGCTTTGCTACCTCAGGGCCTGGACAGCTTGCTATCATCAACAGAAAAATTAATTCCCAAGACATTTTGCAGGCATTTTAAGGCTAGTTGAAGCTCAACAGAAGTTCGGTGATGAAACAGGACAGAGTCCCAAAACACAGAAGTAAATCAACAACACAATTGCTTCAACAGAAGAAAATACACCTTCTGAAGTGGCCCAGTCAGAGACCTGATGTCAGGTGCGTGAATGAGGACCCAAAAGCGAATTAACAAAACAGAGTTTCTTTAATGACGAAACACATGTAGGCTCAGATGGACAGGCAGATTCCGACAGGACAGGACAAGGTCAGATGAACTGGCAGATTCCGACAGGACAGGACAAGGTTGCAGCAAACACGACGATAGTCTGGTTCAGGCATGAGAAACACAAACGAGAATCCGACAAAGACAGAAACAGGAACAGAGAGAGATATAGAGACCTAATCAGAGGGAAAAAGGGAACAGGTGGGAAAAGGGGTGAACGAGGTAGTTAGAGGAGACAAGGAACAGCTGGGGGAAGGAGGGTAAGAAAAGGTAACCTAATACGACCAGCAGAGGGAGACAGGGTGAAGAGAAAGAACAGGAACAAGACACAACATGACAATACATGACTGTACCCCCCCACTCACCGAGCGCCTCCTGGCGCACTCGAGGAGGAAACCTGGCGGCAACGGAGGAAATCATCGATCAGCGAACGGTCCAGCACGTCCCGAGAGGGAACCCAACTCCTTTCCTCAGGACCGTACCCCTCCCAATCCACTAGGTACTGATGACCACGGCCCCGAGGACGCATGTCCAAAATCTTACGGACCCTGTAGATAGGTGCGCCCTCGACAAGGATGGGGGGGGGGGGGGGGGGGAGACGAGCGGGGGCGCGAAGAACGGGCTTAACACAGGAGACATGGAAGACCGGGTGGACGCGACGAAGATATCGCGGAAGAAGAAGTCGCACTGCGACAGGATTAATGATCTGAGAAATACGGAACGGACCAATGAACCGCGGGGTCAACTTGCGAGAAGCTGTCTTAAGGGGAAGGTTCTGAGTGGAGAGCCAAACTCTCTGACCGCGACAATATCTAGGACTCTTAGTTCTACGCTTATTAGCGGCTCACAGTCTGCCCCCTATAACGGCAAAGTGCAGACCTGACCCTCTTCCAGGTGCGCTCGCAACGTTGGACAAAAGCCTGAGCGGAGGGGACGCTGGACTCGGCGAACTGAGACGAGAACAGCGGAGGCTGGTACCCGGGGCTACTCTGAAAAGGAGATAGCCCGGTCGCAGACGAAGGAAGCGAGTTGTGGGCGTATTCTGCCCAGGGGAGCTGTTCTGACCAAGACGCAGGGTTGCGAAAAGAAAGACTGCGTAAGATGCGACCAATAGTCTGATTGGCCCGTTCTGCTTGACCGTTAGACTGGGGGTGAAAGCCGGAAGAGAGACTGACGGAAGCCCCAATCAAACGGCAAAACTCCCTCCAAAATTGAGACGTGAATTGCGGACCCCTGTCCGAAACGACGTCTGACGGAAGGCCATGAATTCTGAAAACATTCTCGATGATGATTTGTGCCGTTTCTTTAGCAGAAGGGAGCTTAGCAAGGGGAATAAAATGAGCCGCCTTAGAGAACCTATCGACAACCGTAAGAATAACAGTCTTCCCCGCTGACGAAGGCAGTCCGGTGATAAAATCTAAGGCGATGTGAGACCACGGTCGAGAGGGAATGGGAAGCGGCCTGAGACGGCCGGCAGGAGGGGAGTTACCGGACTTAGTCTGCGCGCAGACCGAACAAGCAGCCACGAAACGACGCGTGTCATGCTCCCGGGTGGGCCACCAAAAACGCTGGCGAATGGAAGCAAGCGTACCCCGAACGCCAGGGTGGCCGGCTAACTTGGCAGAGTGAGCCCACTGAAGAACGGCCAGACGAGTAGGAACGGGAACGAAAAGAAGGTTCCTAGGACAAGCGCGAGGCGACGGAGTGTGAGTGAGTGCTTGCTTTACCTGCCTCTCAATTCCCCAGACAGTCAACCCGACAACACGCCCCTCAGGGAGAATCCCCTCCGGGTCAGTGGAGGCTACTGAAGAACTGAAGAGACGAGATAAAGCATCAGGCTTGGTGTTCTTAGAGCCCGGACGATAAGAAATCACGAACTCGAAACGAGCGAAAAACAGCGCCCAACGAGCCTGACGCGCATTAAGTCGTTTGGCAGAACGGATGTACTCAAGGTTCCTATGGTCAGTCCAAACGACAAAAGGAGCGGTCGCCCCCTCCAACCACTGTCGCCATTCGCCTAGGGCTAAGCGGATGGCGAGCAGTTCGCGGTTTCCCACATCATAGTTACGTTCCGACGGCGACAGGCGATGAGAAAAATACGCGCAAGGGTGGACCTTGTCGTCAGAGGGGGAGCGCTGAGAAAGAATGGCTCCCACGCCCACCTCTGACGCGTCAACCTCGACAACGAACTGTCTAGAGACGTCAGGTGTAACAAGGATAGGTGCGGATGTAAAACGATTCTTGAGGAGATCAAAAGCTCCCTGGGCGGAAACGGACCACTTAAAGCACGTCTTGACAGAAGTAAGGGCTGTGAGAGGAGCTGCCACCTGACCGAAATTACGGATGAAACGACGATAGAAGTTCGCGAAGCCGAGAAAGCGCTGCAGCTCGACGCGTGACTTAGGGACGGGCCAATCAATGACAGCTTGGACCTTAGCGGGATCCATCTTAATGCCTTCAGCGGAAATAACAGAACCGAGAAATGTGACGGAGGAGGCATGAAAAGTGCACTTCTCAGCCTTCACAAAAAGACAATTCTCTAAAAGGCGCTGGAGGACACGTCGAACGTGCTGAACATGAATCTGGAGTGACGGTGAAAAAATCAGGATATCGTCAAGGTAAACGAAAACAAAGATGTTCAGCATGTCTCTCAGGACGTCATTGACTAATGCCTGAAAGACAACTGGAGCGTTAGCGAGGCCGAAAGGAAGAACCCGGTATTCAAAGTGCCCTAACGGAGTGTTAAACGCCGTCTTCCACTCGTCCCCTTCCCTGATGCGCACGAGATGGTAAGCGTTACGAAGGTCCAACTTATTGAAAAACCTGGCTCCCTGCAGGATCTCGAAGGCTGAAGACATAAGAGGAAGCGGATAACGATTCTTCACTGTTATGTCATTCAGCCCTCGATAATCTATGCAGGGGCGCAGAGACCCGTCTTTCTTTTTGACAAAAAAAAACCCCGCTCCGGCGGGAGAGGAGGAGGGGACTATGGTACCGGCGTCAAGAGCTACAGACAAATAATCTTCGAGAGCCTTACGTTCGGGAGCCGACAGAGAGTATAGTCTACCCCGGGGGGGAGTGGTTCCCGGAAGGAGATCAATACTACAATCATACGACCGGTGTGGAGGAAGAGAGGTGGCCCTGGACCGACTGAACACCGTGCGCAGATCGTGATATTCCTCCGGCACCCCTGTCAAATCACCAGGCTCCTCCTGTGAAGAAGAGACAGAGGAAACAGGAGGGATAGCAGACATTAAACATTTCACATGACAAGAGACGTTCCAGGAGAGGATAGAATTACTAGACCAATTAATAGAAGGATTATGACAAACTAGCCAGGGATGGCCCAAAACAACAGGTGTAAAAGGTGAACGAAAAATTAAAAAAGAAATGGTTTCGCTATGATTACCAGAGACAGTGAGGGTTAAAGGTAGCGTCTCACGCTGAATCCTGGGGAGAGGACTACCATCCAAGGCGAACAAGGCCGTGGGCTCCCTTAACTGTCTGAGAGGAATGTCATGTTCCCGAGCCCAGGTCTCGTCCATAAAGCAGCCCTCCGCCCCAGAGTCTATCAAGGCACTGCAGGAAGCTGACGAACCGGTCCAGCGTAGATGGACCGACAAGGTAGTGCAGGATCTTGAAGGAGAGACAGGAGTAGTAGCGCTCACCAGTAGCCCTCCGCTTACTGATGAGCTCTGGCTTTTACTGGACATGAAGTGACAAAATGACCAGCAGAACCGCAATAGAGACAGAGGCGGTTGGTGATTCTCCGTTCCCTCTCCTTAGTCGAGATGCGGATACCTCCCAGCTGCATAGGCACAGCACCCGAGCCGGCAGAGGAAGATGGAAGTGATGCGGAGAGGGGGGCAGCGGAGAACGCGAGCTCCTTTCCACGAGCTCGGTGACGAAGATCAACCCGTCGCTCTATGCAAATAGCGAGTTCAATCAAGGAATCCACGCTGGAAGGAACCTCCCGGGAGAGAATCTCATCCTTTACCTCCGCGCGGAGACCCTCCAGAAAACGAGCGAGCAAAGCCGGCTCGTTCCAGTCACTGGAGGCAGCAAGAGTGCGAAACTCAATAGAGTAGTCTGTAATGGATCGATTACCTTGTCATAGGGAAGACAGGACCCTGGAAGCTTCCTCCCCAAAAACAGAACGATCAAAAACCCGTATCATCTCCTCCTTAAAGTCCTGATACTGGTTAGTACACTCAGCCCTTGCCTCCCAGATTGCCGTGCCCCACTCACGAGCCCGTCCAGTAAGGAGAGATATGACGTAGGCGATACGAGCAGTGCTCCTGGAGTAAGTGTTGGGCTGGAGAGAAAACACAATATCACACTGGGTGAGGAACGAGCGGCATTCAGTGGGCTCCCCAGAGTAACACGGCGGGTTATTGATTCTGGGCTCCGGAGATTCGAAAGCCCTGGAAGTGGCCTGTGGATCGAGGCGGAGATGGTGAACCTGTTCTGTGAGGTTGGAGACTTGGGCGGCCAGGGTCTCAACAGCATGTCGAGCAGCAGACAATTCCTGCTCGTGTCTGCCTAGCATCGCTCCCTGGATCTCGACGGCTGAGTGGAGAGGATCCGAAGTCGCTGGGTCCATTCTAGGTCGGATTCTTCTGTCAGGTGCGTGAATGAGGACCCAAAAGCGAATTAACAAAACAGAGTTTCTTTAATGACGAAACACATGTAGGCTCAGATGGACAGGCAGATTCCGACAGAACAGGACAAGGTCAGATGAACTGGCAGATTCCGACAGGACAGGACAAGGTTGCAGCAAACACGACGATAGTCTGGTTCAGGCATGAGAAACACAAACGAGAATCCGACAAAGACAGAAACAGGAACAGAGAGAGATATAGAGACCTAATCAGAGGGAAAAAGGGAACAGGTGGGAAAAGGGGTGAACGAGGTAGTTAGAGGAGACAAGGAACAGCTGGGGGAAGGAGGGTAAGAAAAGGTAACCTAATACGACCAGCAGAGGGAGACAGGGTGAAGAGAAAGAACAGGAACAAGACACAACATGACAATACATGACACCTGATCTCAACCCAATTGAGATGCTGTGGTATGACCTCGAGAGCGGTTCACACCAGACATCCTAAGAATATTGCTGAACTGAAACAGTTTTGGAAAGATGAATGGTCCAAAATTCCTCCTGACCGTTGTGCAGGTCTGATCCGCAACTACAGAAAATGTTTGGTTGAGTTTATTGCTGCCAAAGGATGGTCAACCAGTTATTAAATCCAATGGTTCACATATTTTTCCCACCCTACACTGTGAATGTTAACGCTGTGTTCAATAAAGACATGAAAACATATAATTGTTTGTGTGTTATTAGTTTAAGCAGATTGTGTTTGTGTATTGTTGTGACTTAGATGAAGATCAGATCACATTTTATGACCAATTTATACAGAAATCAAGGTAATTCCCCAAAAATATTTATTTCACCTTTATTTAACCAGACAGGCCAGTTGAGAACTAGTTCTCATATTCAACTGCGACCTGGCCAAGATAAATTAAAGCAGTGCGACAAAAACAACACAGTTACACATCAACAAACGTACAGTCAATAACACACTAGAAAATAAATCTAGGTACAGTGTGTGCAAATGTAGAAGAGTAGGGAGGTAAGACAATAAATAGGCCATAGAAGCTAAATAATTACAATTTAGCATTAACACTGGAGTGATAGATGTGCAGATGATGATGTGCAAGTAGAGATACTGGGATGAAGAAGAACAAGAGGGTAAGTAATAATATGGGGATGAAGTAGTTGGGTGTACTGTTTGGCTGTGTACAGGTACAGTGAATCGGTAAGCTGCTCTGACAGCTGATGCTTAAAGTTAGAGAGGGAGATATAAGACTCCACCCCAAAGGGTTCACATACTTTTTCTTGCCACTGTAGATGTGATGGCAGCTGCAGAGATGTACTTGGCTGTACAAGGTTTTACTGCAGAAGAGTTACAAGGTGTGTTGAATGACCATCGGCCTGGAGATACAAGGTGTGTTGAATGACCGTCGGCCTGGAGATACAAGGTGTGTTGAATGACCGTCGGCCTGGAGATACAAGGTGTGTTGAATGACCGTCGGCCTGGAGATACAAGGTGTGTTGAATGACCGTCGGCCTGGAGATACAAGGTGTGTTGAATGACCGTCGGCCTGGAGATACAAGGTGTGTTGAATGACCATCGGCCTGGAGATACAAGGTGTGTTGAATGACCGTCGGCCTGGAGATACAAGGTGTGTTGAATGACCATCGGCCTGGAGATACAAGGTGTGTTGAATGACCGTCGGCCTGGAGATACAAGGTGTGTTGAATGACCATCGGCCTGGTGTAGGATCATTTAGGGTCAAAGTAGTGGAATGGGGTGGTGTTTTTTTAATAAACCAGTGGTATATAGGTGGATGGTAAGTTAGTTGTTGGGTTAGTTGAGGGTGCAAATTTTTTTTTCCCACTTCTTTTAAAAATGTTATATGACAAAATGTAAGGTGATTGACTGCACAGTAGGTGGTGGAATGCACAAACAAAATGTGCGAATGCCATGATACCAAAGAAGTATATTACATTTAATACATTAAGGAATGCTAATAGTGTGTTGATTTTACTTTTAAGAATAAAGAAGAGTTGCTGAATTCCCACCTCACTACCGTATGAAATTCCACAGAGGTAATGAAAAAACGATAAAAACAACAATATCAGATTCACCACATAGGCCTACAGCTTTACTGCAACGCAAGCCTAAGCATATTCAACTTTTTAAGTGACCAGTAAATGCAATTTAAAAGTTTACTGGAAATGCGCTCACATCGCTCAACTGCACCATTCAAGATTGTGATCAGAATGTCAGCAACTTTTGAAATGATTGAACCATTCAGGATACTTTTATCTTGGAAAGTAGAATATTATGCCTATAGGCCTATTGTAACAACACTGATGTTCATTGATACTGGGCATTATTCCTGGATTACCTTATACATTTAAGAGTTTTTTTAACAGTTTAAGTACAGATACTTATAGGCCTACCACAGTAATTGTACTCTAGCTGCTGTTTATTAGTTACTAATAACTAATAAACAATACTATTTACTTCATGTAGGTCTATAATGTGAGACTGTCACCGCTCTCTATAGGAGGCAGTGTTGTTCCACTGTCAGCTACAATATCTGCCTCTCCAGCCCTGTGTGTGTTGCCAGCTCCCTCTGTGATTCCAGACCTGCTTGTGGCTTCCTCTCCTCTCCCAGATCTGATTGTCCTCTGAAATAGCTCAGTTGAGTGGGCATTGTGGCTCTGTCAACAGCTTGACAGTTGCTCTTTGGTCAGCTCAGCTGTCAGATGCAGGAGCAGGATCCTCTGCTACAGCAGCATGTCCCAAGTTCCATTTCAGTGGTGGGATTTTCTCTGGAGTGATTTCCCACTAGTCAGGAAGATACACAGAGGATCACCTGCGTTAGCCTCTACGAATCTGAGTGTGAAATGGACATGCCTCTACACTCGTCTCTAACATAGATTACATCATTCCGAACAGTCCCTTTACAAGTCAGAATTTTGAATAAACTTCATTTTAATTTACTCTGCTGGTTGTCCACTGAGTTCGTCCTTATGCCGGAGAAATAATTGACCAAATATCCACAGAAAATCCAATTCAAAACACAGATGTCTGTGTGTGGCTTTCATGGTTTGTCTGTTCATCACCTGAGAAATAAGCTTTTTGTGCATATGGAACATCTTTAATTTCAGCTCATGAAATGGGACCAGCACTTTACATGTTGCATTCATATTTTTCTTGAGTCTACATGCAAAACGTGATGCATGCTTACTAACCAAGCTCTTGCAGGTGTTTACATGGTCTTGAACATGTGCAAGGTGATGGAAATCTCAGTACTAGCATTTTAAAAAGTCGGTTTCATAAAACTTTCCGTTGGATATTTTGTCTCAAACTTCCAGCTGCATAAGGACCAACCGCCCAGACAACCGGTAGTTCAAATGTCATTTTATTGAACATTCTGGCTTGCAGAGGTCGTGGGAGGAACATTTCCAAACAATTGTATTGCTTTGTTTCAGACTGTAATACCTAGCTATCACTGTCTGATGTATTAGGTTACACCTATGTGTGCCCAGTATTTTAGAGCCTTCAAGGTTGTGCATGCAATCATTCTCTCGATGAAAGACTACAATAGTATTTGGATTTACCTGATTCACAGAAATTCTATATGATATATTAATAAGGAAGAGTTGGAATGTGCATTGTTCAAATTAATACTTTTATTTTATTTTATTTAACCTTTAATTAGCTAGGCAAGTCAGTTAAGAACAAATTCTTATTTACAATGACGGTCTACAAATTTATATGAAGATTTTTCAGTCTGAGGGACACAATTATGTATTTGTGAAGTTATTTCACCACAATGCCCTAGTATAGGCCTACTGCGCAGAAAACACAAGATGGGACTTGGGACAGTGGGAATATATTTAGGGGGAAAATATAAAATTAGATTGACTTCCTTATCTGTTGAAGCATGCAGGAAATTCTAGGAGCATTGTGTTGTAAATTCCCTACTTCCTGTTTGCCGTTGTTACTCTCTCTCTCATTCTCTCTCCCACCTGCAGTGTGAGTGATAGGGAATGTATTCCCCCTCGGTAGAAGGGCAACATCTGGACCCTGTCTTCATGGTATCACCAGTCCCCATACTGCATTTTGGCACAGTGATTCACAGGACTCATTCCCACATCCAAGGTAACACTGCCATACACAGGAAACAGACCGTTATAGTTGGATTTCCAATTTCCCTTTTCTTCAATAGCTGCTCTTAACATGTTTGACCCGGGCACAAGTTTGTGTGATTATATAACTTGCATGAAATTAGTGTGAAAGAACAGTTATTAAATTAATGGAGTCTCCCTATTTATTGCTATTTGCTGCATGTCCTGACCTGTGCTGTAGGTGTCAGCAGCACTCTGTTTTCAGGATCATCTGACTGTTAGGCTTCATTGAACTGCACAGCTACTTAGTTTACCTTGCCTAGTCTTTATAGTTCTCACGCCTCAGTTACTGTAAACATGTTTTTGATACACTGTACTGACCTTTACTGTATTCCTTCTGCGTGGTTCATAAAAAGAGCAATCCATTCGTATTCCACATCTCTGTATCAGCATCACCAGACATGAGAACTATATCCTGACACAGATTTGGAGGAGTAATCTGCTTAGTAATGGTCTCTGAATGGATATCTGCAGGTCACCACAACAAGAGCCTACAATGCACTAGCGTAACGGGCGCCATTCACAGGTTATCAAAGATGTGGCCTTTGGTCTGTGAAGCAGCTTTACAGAAGATATAAAACAGTCCGTCAACCCAAATACATCTGAACCAGTTCTTTAAAATATGTTAAAGAGTAAACACAGTAACTGAAGTTCACGTTTTAGACCGAATTGGAGCACAACAGAAAATCTGTCAGAGAGGTGTTAAAGGATTATATATCGTAAACTGGAGATCAACGTGCCACTGGCATAGATAGGGTCAAATGGGGTAGAAAATAAGCTCTTTGCATATGTGGGGTATGTTTTCCTGAATAATCTACCAGTGAAAGCAACAGCATCCTTCAAGCCTGCGCTATCAGTTGAGTATTTGCAGAGCACGCCTTCATCAAATGAGATAGGTTACAGATTTCTCTGGGACCCCGTGATTATGTTTTTACGGATCCTCTTTCCTCTTGGGTCCAGTGGCATCCGTCTTAAAGCTCAGACACACTGGTAGATTTGTCAAACGTTTGCCTGCCGACTGTACTTAGCACCTCTGAACAGTGTTGTTCACACAGCAAAGACCTTGGAAGTCATCAGCCTTGTTAAAATGCTCCAAACCAGGTGGCAGTAGCATTGTTTAGCAATGCATACCCATGAGTATTGCTTAAGGTCTAGAATAGATTCCAAGCTATCTACACTAATGTTGCTATTTTGTAGAAAGCCCTTGTTGATACTAGCCAGATAACCACAGCTAGATAACTACCTAGCAAGATGACGAAGAAACAATTGAATTCCCTCTCCATAATCCCATACTGCCAGTGCCAGCACATAGCCAAATGCTTAGCTAGCTAGCAAACGTTAGCATATTCGCAAGCTAGCACAACATAGCTAGTTGCTAGCTAGCTAGCTAAGGACACTGCACTAATTGGCAGCTAACACAGTCAGCTAATTAATGGAAACTAGCTAATCCATTGTGATTTAATTATAATGGTTACAATTGTTAGTTTGCTTGGAGGAGGTATTTAGTGTTGTGTGCATTGCGTCCTAGCTAGCTACATAGCCTACATAGCCTATGAAGTGTGACTGGCTCATCTGCAGATGTATGGGAAAAAATGTTATTTTTTCTTATTTTTTTCCCCTTTTTTTTCTCTCCCACAAGTTATGCTCTCTGATCGGCTCAAAGTCATGTTGTTGTCCACTGATGAGCATTGCAATTCTACAAGTACAATCGTTAGGTTCGTCACTACCGGGCCAGCACTTGCTCTAGCAAGAGAAGGAATGACCTCCCACTGTGATAAGTACCTATCGACAGTCTATTGACAGTGAGATTCTCTGTGTGTTTTATGAGTGTCTCTCTAACAAAGGGGGTGAGCCGAGAGGTATTGTAGTCTATAGTGCTCCTCCAAGGGTGTTTGTTCCTGGATGGACTTTTCATTCCCAAACCCAAGGTACAATTTAATAGTAAAATATTAGTTCTGAATATTTAGAGGCAGACTATATAAATAGTCAGTCAGGGTAGCCTAGTGGTTAGAGCGTTGAACTAGTAACCGGAAGGTTGAAAGTTCAAACCCCCGAGCTGACAAGGTACAAATCTGTCGTTCTGCCCCTGAACAGGCAGTTAACCCACTGTTCCTAGGCCGTCATTGAAAATAAGAATTTGTTCTTAACCCACTGTTCCTAGGCCGTCATTGAAAATAAGAATTTGTTCTTAACTGACTTGCCTGGTAAAATAAAATAAAATAAAAAATATCTGTAAGTTACTTAGGCCCATTACATGTATAGTTAGGCAGAGAGGATCCAGATGTTGACAGGGCCAGACTGGTTTAGTCTGTATTTCTGCACCTCCCCTGGAGACAGGATACTTTCCCAGGTCACCTCCCTGGCCTATAGCTCCTTCATTAACAGGGTAGATTCATAGGAATTCAGAGCTCTGTGAATCTCCCCTGTTGCTCATATTTTTGACTTGTTGCCAGTTATGGCAGAGGTGGCAGAAACTACTCACAGTAAATCCCACACACCAGAGTACAACTCCTATTCCTCCCTGCGCTTTGTCTGTAAGTAGAGCCCAAGTGCTGATTTGGGGGTCACCTGACCCTGTGTGTATCCTCAGATCATCCATTTACTTATCTACAGTATCTATCCATCCATCCTCCAATTCATTAATTCCTGCTCCATTAAGCCTTGGTAGTGGTCCAAGAGGAGGGGGAGCCCTAATCCCACTTTGTCCTCAAGAGAAAGCCACAGGAGGTCTGTCCCTGACGACAAGTACCACTGCTCCAAAACAAACGGTCAAAAACTGATAGTAAAATTCATGTTCATCACTGCCTGTTGGATGGCCATAGAATATTTAGTCCAGGTCAGTGAATTAACTACTAATTTGCATACATGTTTGGTCCATATCAAAGCTAGCCTCATCAGTAATAAATTAAGGTGGTGGAGTTAGGTTTCAAACATTGTATCACTTGCTTAATATGCTTCCAGTGAGGGATCATGAAAAACGACTCATCGCCCTTCAGACATACTTTACTGTTAGTCAGCAGAAACTGTATCTGTACAAATAAAACAAAACCACATTAGGCATAGTATCTCTGGACCACAACATTGTCAGTCCTCTGTCAGCACATTGGGAGTGGGGAGCTATGAGTTTTTTGGGGGGCTGAGGGGGTGTAACTCTAGTCTTTTCTTCAGTGGGTCCTGGGGCTTGATCTCCCTTCTGTTGGTGCGTCTCCCAGCTCAAGCCTACCATGTCTTGGAACACAACACCTTCAAAGCGTCTCTCCAATCGGACCCTGGGTCCACGGGTCAGCTGGGTCAGCTGGAGCGCTCCTTCAAGTTGAATCTCTTCCCTCTGTCTGTTAGCGCCTATCACAAGTCTAACTAGGATGGTGTGAGCTCTGTCTGCTGTGCTAGTCACATTAAAGGTTGTATTGTGCTACTCAGCTGAGCTTGTGTGGTAAAGCCCATTATGAAACACAGTTGTATTTCTTGGAACCACACTAAGTTTCACACATGAAAGCGCCTATAGTCCTTGCCTGTAACCACCACAGCATTTGTCCCCATAATGCATACCTGACCATGTAATTCCAGTTGACTTTTCCTATGATGGAAATATGGACTGTGTGGCTTTATCCCTGTCTCCTTGTGGGTCAGTCTGTCCAGCTCTTTTTGGGATCCCCCAGGAACCCCTATCCCACCCCTGTCTGTCTGCCTGTCAGCTCTGGAGAGGAGAGGCCCCTGGTGCCAGAGGATTTTTTTCAGTCTTCCACTTCCCTTATGCGATTAATATTTCCCTCCACCATACCCCATCATATCAGATTGACATTTTTATATATCAGCATTTGGAGGGAGAGTGACCTTGGTTTCAAAAAGGGGCGTGGTGTAAAGTACTTAAGTAAAAATACTTTAAAGTACTACTTAAGTAGTTTTTTTGGGTGTCTGTACTTTACTTTACTATTTATATTTTTGACAACTTTCACTTTTACTTCACTACATTCCTAAAGAAAACGTTTTACTTTTGCTCCATACATTTTCCCTGACACCCAAAAGTACTTGTTACATGTTGACAGGAAATTGGTCCAATTCACACACTTATCAAGAGAACATCCTTGGTCATCTCTACTGTCTCTGATCTGGCGGACTCACTAAACACAAATGCTTTGTTTTTTAAATTATGTCTGAGTGTTGAAGTGTGCCCCTGGCTATCTATCAAAAAAAGAAAAGTGCCATCTGGTTTGCTTAAATAAGGAATTTGAAATGTTTTATACTTTTACTATTACTTTTGATACTTATATTTATATACTTAAAAGTATATTTAAAGCCAAATACTTTTAGACTTTTACTCAAGTAGAATTTTACTGGGTGACTTTCACTTTTACTTGAGTCATTTTCTATTACTTTTACTTAATTATGACAATTGAGTACTTTTTCCACCACTGAAAAGGGGTTTAATAAAGTAATGTTGTGACATTAGCCTCAATATATTGACATATCCACATGGGACCATAGTCTTTCATGGAATTAGTGCCTCAACATCAGATGTTGAGGAACATTTTGGCCTTTGAAACATCTGTTTGTCCCTATCAGATCAGTCCAAGCTCAAACATCTGGTCTTTTGAAGCATGATAGGATCAATAAAAAAGCTGAAAAAATCTGGCAAGATTTGCTGATTACCTTTAAACTGTAAAACATATCCTTTTCAAAGGAGTAAAGAACTCCGAACAAACACATACTATGGATAATTGATTCCTACCATGCAGTGACGACTGATTTCCTTAATCACTTCAGGAAATAGCTCCCTATAATTCAACAAGTACAAGTCAGGAATATTTGTCTTGGCCTAGGCCCTAGAGAGAGAAATGATGGTGAGACCTTCGGCTCTGGGGTTGTGATGGTGATATATTATATACACTACATGAAAAAAAATATGTGGACACCTGCTGGTCAAACATACAGTATAATTCCAAAATTATGGGTATTAATATGGAATTGGTCCATCCTTTGCTGATATAAAAGCCTCCACTCTTCTGGGATGTTGGAACATTGCCATGGGGATTTGCTTCCATTCAGCCAGTCAAGTTCTTCCACACCAATCTTGACAAAACCATTTCTGTATGGACCTCGCTTTGTGCATTGGGGCATTGTCATGCTGAAACAGGAAAGGGCCTTCCCCAAACTGTTGGCACAAATTTGGAAGCACAGAATCATCTAGAACGTCATTGTATGCTGTAGCGTTAAGATTTCCCTTCACTGGAACTAAGGGGCCTAGCTCGAACCATGAAAAACAGCCCCAGACCATTATTCCTCCTCCACCAAATGTTACTGTTGGCACTATGGATTCAGGCAGGTAGCGTTCTCCTGGCATCTGCCAAACCCAGATTCGTCCGTCGGACTGCCAGATGTTGAAGCGTGATTCATCACTCCAGAGAACGTGTTTCCACTGCTCTAGAGTCCAAAGGCGGTGAGCTTTACAGCACTCCAGCCGATGCTTGGCATTCTGCATGCTGATCTTAGGCTTGTGTGCGGCTGCCCGGCCATGGAAACCCATTTCATGAGCTCCCGACTAACAGTTATTGTGCTGACATTGCTTCCAGAGGCAGTTTGGAACGTGCTAGTGAGTGTTGCAACCGAGGACTTACGATTTTTACCCGTTATGCGCTTCAGCACTCGCCAGTCCCATTCTTTGAGCTTGTGTGGCCTACCACTTCGCAGCTGAGCCTTTGTTGCTCCTAGGCGCTTACACTTCACAATAACAACACTTACAGTAGACCGGGACAACTCTAGCAGGGCAGAAATTTGACAAACTGACCTATGACGGTGCCATGTTAAAAGTCACTGAGCTTTTCAATACGGGCCATTCTACTGCCAATGTTTGTCTTTGGAGATTTCATGGCTGTGTGCTCGATTTTGTACACCTGTCAGCAATTGGTGAGGCTGAAATAGCCAAATATACTAATTAGAAGAGGTGTCCACATACTTTTGTATATATAGTGTACTTTAGACCAGTCTTGTCCATCTGTAACAAGCACATTTTAGCTCACAGCACTGATAACATTGGACACAGACATGTCTCTCTGTTTTTTCAGATAGCTAAAAGTGAAGAATGAAAGTCATGGCAATCATCAGGAACCTGAATCAGAAGGTTCCAGTGACTGAGAATGGGCAGTAGATTAAGGAACCCAAGCACAAATGCAGAACATCAAAGGGAAATCTATATAGAGAACCCGGATGATTTTAGCTAATACAAGATTGTATCAAGTTGTCCCAAAGGGGGCAGTTATTTCAAAGCGTAAGTGAAGTGAGGTTTCCTGAGTCCACATAGCCCCCTTTGGGATGTTTCTAAGCTGGATTTGTCCTCATAGCATTATCTAGGATCACTGTTCGACCTGTGATGAAAAGATGGTGTTGGACCAAAACAGTCCTGACAAATATTGACAAATGATGCTTCACTCATGGCTCACCACACAACCCATGGTGTTAAGCCAAACCATTACCCTCAAAGTGAAAGCCACATTTGACTTTTTTTGTACATGTTTCAACAAGCTGTAGTTGTCAGGTTGGCTGAAATATTATTTGAAAAACACTCCAGGACTGGCCTGGTTCCTATAACTTTTGGGTCAAAAGGGAACCCCATTATCTTTGAAAACAGCATGATGGATCACTAGTCAATGACACCTGACTGATGACCCAGAACAATGCCCCTGGCAGGCAGCAGATACTTCCCACCTCAGGTAAATTACCTATGGAAAGACTGCCAACCATACACAAACAAACTGTCAGAAATGTGAAGCTGACAATAAGCTAGCTAGGGAGCCCCCCAACTCCCAAGCATTTCCTTTTTTGCATTAGAGGAATGCTGGCCAATATCAATTCCATTGTCTAACCAATCAATGTGCTGTTGGTGAACTGAAACGATGATATGAATGAAACAATGTGCAGACAGAGTTACAGTTAGAAGGGCATTTGTGTTCCTTACTGTAATTAGGAGGCCAAGTAGCCCCGACACAGAGGCCCTCTCACAATAAGTTAGCGTCTCCTTTATTGTCCTCTGTAAATACAACATAGAACCACTGTGGAACGGCATTGAGATCCAACCTCTGTGGGTCTGTGGGAAAATGAGGCTCTGCTTCCTGTTCTTTGAGAGAAAACACTCTCCAGAAAAATGGCAGGAAACATCCAGGGCCTTTTGATATTTGCTAAGTGAATTTGGTACATAAGTGTTTACAGAGTGCATATGTCAGGGCCATCTCTATCTATACCAAGGATCTTTGCCCTTTGGTGGAAATAATTAAAGGAAAGTCTAATACACAGCGACATCAGTTATTACACGTTATTTATTGCTCGTAAATAATACACAGGAGCATGAACAGCCTCAATTCTTCGGGCATAGACTCTACAAGGTGTCAAAAGAGTTCCGCAGGGATGCTGGCCCATGTTGACTCCAAATGCTTCCCACAGTTGTGTCAAGTTGGCTGGACGTCCTTTGGGTGGTGGCCTATTCTTGATACACACAGGAAACTGTTGAGCGTGAAAAAACGCAGCCGGTGCACCTGGCACCTTCTACTATACCCCATTCAAAGACACTTAAATATTTTGTCTTGCCCATTCACCCTCTGAATGGCACACAAACACAGTCCATGTCTAAATTGTTTCAAGATAAAATAAAAATCCTTATTTGACCGGTCTCCTCCACTTCATCTACACTGATTGAAGTGGATTTAACAAGTCACATAAATAAGGGATCATAGCTTTCACCTGGATTCACTTGGTCAGTCTGTCATGGAAAGAGCGGGTGTTCTTAATGTTTTGTACAATTATTGTATATTGCATAGATAGAATGTTCTTGACCTTCAGAAAGGTCACTCATAATCTGTCCTCTCTGCAATGTCTTCTACCAACTTACTATGTCAACCTCTCTTCTTGTCCCATCCTCTTTTCTCTTATTCATGTCTCTTTGCTACTGTATCTCACACAGACACAGCCAACAGGGGGAGCTGTTTGCTCATCCCTCCCCAATCAATTACATTGTCCTATGTCTGCTGTTACAACTCAAACCAGACCTGGTCTGGAAAAACGTTTTCTTTGTCAGTATGGTTTGCTTTGTGTTGACAACCAACATTGTGCAATCTTGATGATAGGGCGAGATAGCGTCACTCAGCGAGAGTACCATATGGTCCCGGTGTCTTTGTTGTGTTGCCAAGCAGGTGACTGTGGGCTGAAATGCAAACAGACAGCCAGTGTTTACCAACACACAATCAGCCCTCTCTCCAGACTGTTTTATAACTACACATCAATTTGATCCCCCTCCCCACCCGTCTATCAGTGAAAGCCAGAAGTCTTCCAAGAGATGATCTCACAATGCTATTTACCAGAAGGCCCCAAAAACACCCCACAACCAGAAGAGGGTTGGCCATGGTGTGCTCAAGTGGAAATTAGATTAGGGAAATTAAATTAAGAGTAGTAAAAGTGCCATTCCACAGAGGAGGGTTGGGCTAATGAAGCAGAGGGCAGCTCTCTGGCTGAGAGGCTAATCAGGTCAGTCCTGGTTCAGGCCCCAGCCTCCAGATCCCTGGTGCCCACAGATTGGATTATAATATCCAGAGGTTGTTAGTTGTGCTCTGTATGGAGGTGGGACACACATCAGTCACATCAGTCTGTAGGGAATGATAGATGCGATGGATTGAAGTTTGTGTCTTACCATCATATGATGATGGATGATTGTTATTATTTTGTTGTCCCTGTTTGCAGAATCAGGTAGTTGACCATTAACAGCAACACGTAGATACATAAGTCAGAACACATCAGACAGACCCTGTTGCAAAGCAGAGCTGCTCACAGACCTTTTGGTGTTCTCTGGCATGTGTGAACTTTGAGCTAACAGGTTGATATGGCATTTCAGTTTGAATGAACAACTTACAGTTGAAGTCGGAAGTTTACATACACTTAGGTTGGAGTCATTAAAACTTGTTTTCTTGTTAATTTCTTGTTAACACTACTTCGTGCATGACACAAGTAAGTAATTGTTTACAGACAGATTGCTTCACTTATAATTCACTGTATCACAATTCCAGTGGGTCAGAAGTTTACATACACTAAGTTGACTGTGCCTTTAAATAGCTTGGAAAATTCCAGAAAATTATGTCATGGCTTCTGATTGGCTAATTGACATCATTTGAGTCAATTGGAGGTGTACCTGTGGATGTATTTCAAGGCCTGCCTTCAAACTCAGTGCCTCTATGCTTGACATCATGGGAAAATCAAAAGAAATCAGCCGAGACCTCAGAAAATAAATTGTAGACCTCCACAAGTCTGGTTCGCCCTTGAGAGCAATTTCCAAATGCCTGAAGGTACCACGTCCATCTGTACAAACAATAGTACTCAAGTATAAACACCACGGGACCCCGGAGCCGTCATTCAGGAAGTAGAAGCGTTCTGTCTCCTAGAGATGAATGTACTTTGGTGCGAAAAGTGCAAATCAATCCCAGAACAGCAGCAAAGGACCTTGTGAAGATGCTGGAGGAAACAGGTACAAAAGTATCTATATCCACAGTAAAACGAGTCCTATATCGACATAACCTGAGGCCGCTCAGCAAGGAAGAAGCCACTGCTACAAAACAGCCATAAAAAAGCCAGACTGCGGTTTGCAACTGCACATGGGGACAAAGATCGTACTTTTTGGAGAAATATCCTCTGGTCTGATGAAACAAATATAGAACTCTTTGGCCATAATGACCATCGATATGTTTAGAGGAAAAAGGGGGATGCTTGCAAGCCGAAGAACACCATTCCAACCGTGAGGCACGGGGGTGGCAGCATCATGTTGTGGGGGTGCTTTGCTGCACCCCACTGGTGCACTTCACAAAATAGATGGCATCATGAGGCAGGACAATTATGTGGATATATTGAAGCAACGTCTCAAGACATCAGTCAGGAAGTTAAAGTTTGGTCGCAAATGGGTCTTCCAAATGGACAATGACCCCAAGCATACTTCCAAAGTTGTGGCAAAATGGCAACAAAATTCAAGGTATTGGAGTGGCCATCACAAAGCCCTGACCTCAATCCTATAGAAAATTTGTGGGCAGAACTGAAAAAGGGTATGCAAGCAAGGAGGCCTACAAACCTGACTCAGTTACTTCAGCTCTGTCAGGAGGAATGGGCCAAAATTCACCAAACTTATTGTTAGAAGCTTGTGGAAGGCTACCCGAAACATTTGACACAAGTTAAACAATTTAAAGGCAATGCTACCAAATACTAAGTGCGTGTATGTAAACTTCTGACCCACTGGGAATGTGATGAAATAAATAAAAGCTGAAATAAATCACTCTCTACTATTATTCTGACTTTTCACATTCTTAAAATGAAGTACTGATCCTAACTGACCTGAGACATGGCATTTTTACTAGGATTAAATGTCAGGAATTGTGAGAAACTGAGTTTAAATGTATTTGGCTAAGGTGTATGTAAACTTCCGACTTCAACTGTAGCTTTGATATGCGGTTTCAGATTTACTGCCAACCCGTTACCCATTGTTAGTGTTAGATTAGTGTGAAGTATTTGTTCTCTGTTGTGTGGAGCCTTTTATGTCTGTAATGGTTTCATGTCCAGTGGAACCAGTCTGTGATGGGGTCCGTTGATTTTCAGTGGACACTAGGCCTGACCTTGGGGTTTGGGATTACTTCCATTATGGAGGACCAGTAACTCTAAAGTGCCCAGACTCCATTAGTGCCCTAATCACTTTTTTAACGCACTCTCAGGATGACCTTCAACCTCCTTCTGACCACACAAGGTCAAGGGTCTGGGTTCAGCCAGAGTACACATTAGCATGCAGGTGGAGGCTAAGGGG
This sequence comes from Oncorhynchus mykiss, assembly GCF_013265735.2. Lineage (NCBI taxonomy): Eukaryota > Metazoa > Chordata > Actinopteri > Salmoniformes > Salmonidae > Oncorhynchus > Oncorhynchus mykiss. The sequence continues at coordinate 43,661,373 of NC_048583.1, read as the reverse complement.
ATGATTAGCCAGGAACAATGTTTCTGGAGCGTGCCTCCTGTTCCCAACAGACTGCTATTACCATGAGGATGTGTGACGTCGCTCTGTTCCTCCTCAGTATTGTTTACGCATGCTCCTTGAAATCAATGCACATGCAGGTCAGAGCATAATAACATCTTTTCTATGTCAGATGACCACAAAAAGGAGAACATTAGTCATTGGGGCTGAGAAGAGTGAGAGGGGAAACAATTGAAAAACAAAATAGACAAAAGTTTCAGAGCTAGAAATGTTTAGCCTTCGTAAATACCTTGCAGATATCAGTGCACCAACGTTCATGTAAGCTTGCAGGATCAGGCAGCTTTGCAAGGTTAAGAAATGTCTGCCCCTCATTAACCAATTACATTTTTCATTTTATTTGATTAGGTTTTTACTTTGTCTTAAATGACCACTTACAGTGAGCTCGGGCCATGTGGTTATGTAATGGAGATGGTCAGGGATGATGACATGGCCTGTGCCTGATCCCTATGCTCTAATTGAGTGACCCCGGGTCATGTTTTCACTCCTATATGCCTCCAAGGAACCCTCATGGAGGCTTTGTGAGAGCTCTATTGATTGGTAAGCCCTTATTATCAGCTCATCTAAGAGGTGTTAGCTTGACAGTTCATTATATTCAGGATAACCAACTGGTCATCGCGTAATGATTAATCACTGATCTAACAGAGCGGTTGCTCTCTGTTTACTGTCCATGAGAATGTACATGTACACATTCATGGTGTACTGTATTCCTGTTGTACTAGCCATATTGCTGTCCTGTTTTGACTTTAAAGGTACTGTATGCTAGAAGCAACCACTCAGACTTTAGTGTAGTGGGTTTACATTGCCTTTTAGTAGCTTATTAAGTACACATTAGTAGAACACACATGTGTATCAGTACATTAGTAGGTTATTGAGTACACATTAGTAGAACACACATGTGTATCAGTACATTAGTAGGTTATTGAGTACACATTAGTAGAACACACATGTGTATCAGTACATTAGTAGGTTATTGAGTACACATTAGTAGAACACACATGTGTATCAGTACATTAGCAGGTTATTGAGTACACATTAGTAGAACACACATGTGTATCAGTACATTAGCAGGTTATTGAGTACACACGTATGACTTATTGAGGACACATATTTTACAATAATAACCTGGAAGTATCACATACTGTACATCCAGGTCTTCAAACTGGTTTTAACCCCCACCATATCATGATGTTAATTTATTCCCAAAGCCAATTGAAGTGTTTTGACTACAGAGGATATTTTCAAAACAGCCTATAAAAATGGTGTGGATTTATGAGTCAAGTCAACTGCATTTTGCACTTAGTTGAAATAGAGCCCAAATGGTTTTCAGGTCATGCTTTGTTGTTTCCTGAGTCATCAGATAGCGATGCATTATGATTGATAATAGTGCAGAGGATTTCATACTCTGTTACGAATATGCTGTTGGCTTCCAATTGAAGTGTGTAGTCCTATTGGCACACAGAGGGGTCCAGTCACATAAGGTCTCATCAGACGCTTCTGTTGACTGAGTTTCCATTCGTCCAATTCATCATACAGGCCTATACTTCCATTTATACTGTTTAAACAGCCTTTGCCTTTCCTAGCAGAGAGCATTTTTTTTTACGGCTTTAACCTTTCACCTATTTAGAGACAGCTGTCTTGGAATCTGGACCAGTGTGCCTCTGAAGGAGCAGAGCCCAAAAAGCATGCACTGCTGAGAACTATTTTTGCTGGGTGTGCACATGTTCTCACAATGTAATCAAACTCCACATGCAGGGAATGGGAACCCCCTCTGCCCCCTGTGTCTCACTCTAAACACACACAAAGCACTTCTCATGTGAGTCAGTGAAGAGGCTCTCCCAGGAACATAATGTACTAGCACACTGCATGCCCTCCAGGACATCTACAGCACCCGGTGTCACAGGAAGGCCGAGAAGATCATCAACGACCTCAGCCTCCCTATAGAACTACTGCTGTACACACCTTTCCTATTCATATACTGTCCATACTGTCTGTACAAGAGGTTGGTAGCACCTTAATTGGGGTGAACGGGCTCGTTGTAATGGCTGGAGCGGAATCAGTTCCAGCCATAATTATGAGCCGTCATTATGAGCCCCTCAGCAGCTTCCACTGGTTTATACACACCATTATAAACTGAGTGGGTCGAGCCCTGAATGCTGATTGGCTGACAACAGTGGTATATCAGACCGTATACCACAGGTATGACAAAACATGTATTTTTACTGCTCTAATTACGTTGGTAACAGCAATAAGGCACCTCAAGGGTTTGTGATATATATACAGTGCCTTGCGAAAGTATTCGGCCCCCTTGAACTTTGCGACCTTTTGCCACATTTCAGGCTTCAAACATAAAGATATAAAACTGTATTTTTTTGTGAAGAATCAACAACAAGTGGGACACAATCATGAAGTGGAACGACATTTATTGGACATTTCAAACTTTTTTAACAAATCAAAAACTGAAAAATTGGGCGTGCAAAATTATTCAGCCCCTTTACTTTCAGTGCAGCAAACTCTCTCCAGAAGTTCAGTGAGGATCTCTGAATGATCCAATGTTGACCTAAATGACTAATGATGATAAATACAATCCACCTGTGTGTAATCAAGTCTCCGTATAAATGCACCTGCACTGTGATAGTCTCAGAGGTCCGTTAAAAGCGCAGAGAGCATCATGAAGAACAAGGAACACACCAGGCAGGTCCGAGATACTGTTGTGAAGAAGTTTAAAGCCGGATTCGGATACAAAAATATTTCCCAAGCTTTAAACATCCCAAGGAGCACTGTGCAAGCGATAATATTGAAATGGAAGGAGTATCAGACCACTGCAAATCTACCAAGACTTGGCCGTCCCTCTAAACTTTCAGCTCATACAAGGAGAAGACTGATCAGAGATGCAGCCAAGAGGCCCATGATCACTGGATGAACTGCAGAGATCTACAGCTGAGGTGGGAGACTCTGTCCATAGGACAACAATCAGTCGTATATTGCACAAATCTGGCCTTTATGGAAGAGTGGCAAGAAGAAAGCCATTTCTTAAAGATATCCATAAAAAGTGTTGTTTAAAGTTTGCCACAAGCCACCTGGGAGACACACCAAACATGTGGAAGAAGGTGCTCTGGTCAGATGAAACCAAAATTGAACTTTTTGGCAACAATGCAAAACGTTATGTTTGGCGTAAAAGCAACACAGCTGAACACACCATCCCCACTGTCAAACATGGGGGTGGCAGCATCATGGTTTGGGCCTGCTTTTCTTCAGCAGGGACAGGGAAGATGGTTAAAATTGATGGGAAGATGGATGGAGCCAAATACAGGACCATTCTGGAAGAAAACCTGATGGAGTCTGCAAAAGACCTGAGACTGGGACGGAGATTTGTCTTCCAACAAGACAATGATCCAAAACATAAAGCAAAATTTACAATGGAATGGTTCAAAAATAAACATATCCAGGTGTTAGAATGGCCAAGTCAAAGTCCAGACCTGAATCCAATCGAGAATCTGTGGAAAGAACTGAAAACTGCTGTTCACAAATGCTCTCCATCCAACCTCACTGAGCTCGAGCTGTCTTGCAAGGAGGAATGGGAAAAAAATTCAGTCTCTCGATGTGCAAAACTGATAGAGACATACCCCAAGCGACTTACAGCTGTAATCGCAGCAAAAGGTGGCGCTACAAAGTATTAACTTAAGGGGGCTGAATAATTTTGCACGCCCAATTTTTCAGTTTTTGATTTGTTAAAAAAGTTTGAAATATCCAATAAATGTCGTTCAACTTCATGATTGTGTCCCACTTGTTGTTGATTCTTCACAAAAAAATACAGTTTTATATCTTTATGTTTGAAGCCTGAAATGTGGCAAAAGGTCGCAAAGTTCAAGGGGGCCGAATACTTTCGCAAGGCACTGTATATATAAATCCAGCAGCAATGCAGTTCTTGACACAAACCGTCTCGCCTGGCACCTACTACTACCACACTGCGTTCAAAGGCACTTCAATCTTTTGTCTTGCCATTCACCCTCTGAATGGCACACATACACAATACATATCTCAATTGTCTCAAGACTTAAAAATCCTTCTCCTCCCCTTCAAAAAAATAAAATCTAATTTTACTTGTCACATGTGCCAAATACAACAGGTGTAGACCTAACAGTGAAATGCTTACATACAAGCCGTTAACCAACAATGCAGTTTTAAGAAAATACCTAAAAAACAAGTAAGAGATAAGAAATAACAAATAATTAAAGAGCAGTAATAAAAGGGGGTACCGGAGTCAATGTGTGGGGGCACCGGTATTGAGGTAATATGTACATGTAGGTAGAGTTATTAAAGTTACCAATTCATAGATAATAACAATGCAAATAGTCTGGGTAGCCATTTGATTAGATGTTCAGGAGTCTACACTGATTGAAGTGGATTTAACAAGTGACATCAATAAGGGATCATAGCTTTCACCTGGATTCACCTGGTCAGTCTATGACATGGAAGAGAAGATGTTCATAATGTTTTGTACACGCAGTTCTGGCATTGCTCGTTCTGATATTTCTTAGGGTGTTCTCACACTTGGTCCCTTTCAGACATTTTTTGTCCAGTGTGAAAACTACAAAAGGAACTCAGACCCTCGAGGTGGTCTGAGTTCAGTTTGCTTGAAATCCTCAGTCCGTTTCCCTTTTTAAGGGCAATGTGAACAAAAAGCTCCCCAGGTTCACTTGTCATTATTCCCGCACCACACACTAAACTATGCAACACAGTTTTCCCTGCCATAACCCCTCACTGTCACGCCCTGATCGGTTTCACCTGTACCTGTGATTGTTTCCACCCCCTCCAGGTGTCACTTATTTTTCCCAGTGTATTTATCCCTGTGTTTCCTGTCTCTCTGTGCCGGTTCATCTTGTATGTTAGTCAAGTCAACCAGTGTGTTTTCCCATACTCCTTTTTGTTATTCTCCTTTTTCTAGTCCTCCCGGTTTTGACCCTTGCCTGTTTCTGGACTCTGTACCCGTCTGCCTGACCATTCTGCCTGCTTTGACCATGAGCCTGTCTGCCACTCTGTACCCCCTTGACTCTGATCTGGTTTTGACCTTTTTGCCTGTCCACAACCATTCTCTTGCCTACCCCTTTGGATTATTAAACATTGTAAGACTCCAACCATCTGCCTCCTGTGTCTGCATCTGGGTCTTACCTTGTGCCTTGAAACACATTGGAAAGAGAAGATGATGATGTTCAGGTTCATAGAAAAAAAGGTGTGCTGTTTTGGGATATTGATTAGCGATTGTCAAGGATGCACAGAAATTCTAAAATATGTGTGGTTTTTAGTTCAGATTATTTGTTTGCAATATAAAGAGAGCTTCTTAACCTGTTTATTGACTTGTGGGGTTAAACTAGTGTGAGAAGACAACAGTATATTTGGTGAGAATCACAACATAAGGTACAAAATCAATCCTAGCTCTTAAAGGGTGGGTGGGTGTACTATTTTCAATTAAAGCATTATTTAATCTGCAGTTATTATTTTGCTATTTATTCTGTTACTATTAACATGTAAATATTATAGGTATCTTCTGATTACAATTATTATGTCTCATATTTTAACTAAATGTAATCTATTAGCTTCCAAAATGTAAGTAGGTATATCTAGCTATCCGATAACACATTCTGATGGAATGGCTTGTCCTACACTTTGTAAAAACCCGTTGAGTTAATGTTGGAAAAGATCTTGGTTCCTTCCATAGCAATGTGAATAAAAAGAGATAGGTGAAGTGAACTGGCAAAATAGTTGTCCTCATTCAAAGGCAAGAGCAGTGTGAATACAAAGATATCTTTAATAATATGTCAATCTCTCTCAAGCAGAGCAGAGACTGTCTACTCTTTAGTTGATTGATGTCGCTGGCAAGGTAACTGCTGTTTAACAGAAAAAAAACTAAACTAGTGTTTACTCGCAGTGCTGAGCTAGCATTGTAACTGTTATGCAGTAGTGTAAAGTACTAAAGTAAAAATACTTTTATGTACTACTTAAGTAGTTTTTTGAGGTATCTGTACTTTACTTTACTTTACTTTACTGTATATATTTTTGACAACTTTTACTTTTACTCCACTAGATTCCTAAAGAGAATAATGTACTTTTTACTCCTTACATTTTCCCTGACACACAAAAGTACTCGTTACATTTAGAATGCTCAAGCAGGACAGAATTATTGCCCCTATCAATATAACACGTTGTCATCTCTACTGCCTCTGATCTGGTGGACTCACAAAACACAACTACTGTGTTTGGAAATTATGTCTTGAATTATGTCTTGAGTGTTGAAGTGTGCCCCTTTCTGTCCGTAATTAAAAACAACATGAAAATAGTGCTGTCTAGTTTGCTTTGATGTATAGCATTTACTTTTACTTTGTACTTTTACTCAAGTAGGAAAATATAATATTTTTCCTACCACTGTACTTACAGTAAGTACATTTAAAACCAGATACTTTTAGACTTTCACTCAAGTAGTATTTACTGGGTAACTTGCACTTTTACTGTTTAATTTTTTAAATGTAACCTTTATTTAACTAGGCAAGTCAGTTAACAACAAATTATTATTTACAATGACGGCCTAGGAACAGTGGGTTAACTGCCATTGTTCAGGGGTAGAACGACAGATTTTTACCATGTCAGCTCGGGGATTTCATCTAGCAACCTTTCGGTTACTGGCCCAATGCTCTAACCTCTAGGCTACCTACTTGAGTCATTTTCTGTTAATGTATCTTTACTTTTACTCAAGTGTGACAATTGAGTACTTTTTCCACCACTGCTGATATGTAACATTAGCTAATGTTTCATCCCCTCTCGACTGAGGTGAATGAATAAGCTACGCTAGCTATATCAGAACTCAGGATAAGACCCAGATGCAGACAGCTAGAGTCACAGATATGTATTGACCCAAACAGGGGGCAGGCAAAAGAGGCAGGCAGAGGTCCGTAATCCAGGGCAGAGACAAAGGTACCGAATAGCAGGCAGGCTCGTGGTCAGGACAGGCAGAGGTTCGTAAACGGGTCAGAGTCAGGCAGGTACAGAGCGGCAGGCAGGCAGAATAGTCAGAACCGGGGAAACGAGGGAACAGAATGAGAAAGGAACGAGATGGGAAAACACTCTGGTAAGACCTGACAAGACAAGACAAACTGGCAACAGACAAACAGAGAACACAGGTACAAATACACTGGGGATAATGAGGAAGGTGGTTGACACCTGGATGGGGTGGAGACAAGCACAAAGACAGATGAAACAGTAGCTACCACAAGCAGGTCAGCTCTAACCTCTAGTTATCTGTCAGATAGCTATTATTACTATCTAACAGCTGTTGTTTGTTTGGAAATGTTTTGTGGCCTTTGTTTTGTCCCATTTCAGAAGTAAATGAACTTGGCTAGCTTTCACCAGATTATGTACCGTTCGAGAGAGAGTTGGACAAAAGTTGGCTAACGTTAGCTGTATTTTTTTTGGAACACTGGACAAGCCAGATGCTATTTTAAGGCACTCTGGCAAACCTCCAAAGTTGATTTACAAACTGTATTAAGGGTTGATGACACAAAACATGTAAAACAAAAATGTGAGGAAGACTTGGAAGAAGCTATTAATGATGATGAATGGCTACAGATATGTTTGAGTAATGTTCACATCATCTCAGACATAAATGACTGCAGTTTAAGGCCATCCATAGAACATACAATATGTCAGTGAAACTGAATTACATGCACTCAGACATGTAATTCCCCTGCTGGAGGTGTAAAACAAAAAAGAGGACATATTTGCATATGTTATGGTCTTGTAAAGGCTGGCTGAATATTAGCAAAGACTGTGTTCTTTTGTCTCAGCATGTCTACAGATTCACCCTTCTACCTGTTTTTGTTTGCTTGGAAATGTTGATACTGGAAACTGTTATCTGAAGAAACTGTCTAACCAAGCATTTATAGCGGCTAAGAAATGCATTCCCATTAAATGGAAGGTTGGTTATCCTCCCACAATGTCAAGTCATGTATCACTAGATTTAATTTATTACAAGATTAAGGGTATACTGGGCAACTTTCCTAAAGTCTGGATGCCTTATATGGAATACAATAACAACAAAAGGCATCTTATTGAAAACATGCCCATGTCAGGGGATATACCTATTTAGGCAATCCCTAACTGCTGGGCTACTCAGTCCTGGCCCTGGTGGTCTGTCGTCCTGTGGGTTGTCACTCTGGCCTTGGCGTAAAACACTCGAACCAATAATGAATGTTTCACTAAGATCCTAAAGCTGAGTGAGGTGTGTTGGGACGCCTCAGGGTGGTGGACCCGTAGGGACAGGACTGGGCGACCCAGCTATGTTGTGTGCAAGTAAAAAGAGCTTTACAGTTCTATTAGTCCTATGAGATTAATTGTATGGAGGATTCGAAGACCTGAGACTGGGACGGAGATTTGTCTTCCAACAAGACAATGATCCAAAACATAAAGCAAAATCTACAATGGAATGGTTCAAAAATAAACATATCCAGGTGTTAGAATGACCAAGTCAAAGTCCAGACCTGAATCCAATTGAGAATCTGTGGAAAGAACTGAAAACTGCTGTTCACAAATGCTCTCCATCCAACCTCACTGAGCTTGAGCTGTTTTGCAAGGAGGAATGGGAAAAAATGTCAGTCTCTCGATGTGCAAAACTGATAGAGACATACCCCAAGCGACTTACAGCTGTAATCGCAGCAAAAGGTGGCGCTACAAAGTATTAAGTTAAGGGGCCTGAATAATTTTGCACGCCCAATTTTTCAGTTTTTGATTTGTTAAAAAAGTTTGAAATATCCAATAAATGTCGTTCCACTTCATGATTGTGTCCCACTTGTTGTTGATTCTTCACAAAAAAATACAGTTTTATATCTTTATGTTTGAAGCCTGAAATGTGGCAAAGGGTCGCAAAGTTCAAAGGGGCCGAATACTTTCGCAAGGCACTGTAACATCATTTTCTGGACATTTCCAACTGTTTAAAGGCACAGTCAACTTAGTGTATGTAAACTTCTTACCCACTGGAATTGTGATACAGTGAATTATAAGTGAAATAATCTGTCTGTAAACAATTGTTGGAAAAATGACTTGTGTCATACACGTAGTAGATGTCCTAACCGACTTGCCAAAACTATAGTTTGTTAACAAGACATTTGTGGAGTGGTTAAAAAACTAGTTTTAATGACTCTAACCTAAGTGTATGTACATTTCTGACTTCAACTGTATATATATATATATATTTATAAACTCAGCCAAAAAATAAACGTCCTCTCACTGTCAACTGCGTTTATTTACAGCCAACTGAAAATGTGTAAATAATTGTATGAACATAACAAGATTCAACAACTGAGATATAAACTGAACACGTTTTACAGACATGTGACTAACATAAATGGAATAATGTGTCCCTGAACAAAGGGGGGGGGGGGGGGGGGGGGTGGGGGGGGTCAAAATCAAAAGTAACAGTCAATATCTGGTGTGGCCACCATCTGCATTAAGTACTGCAGTTAATCTCCTTCTCATGGACTGCACCATATTTGCCAGTTCTTGCAGTGAGATGTTACCCCACTCTTCCACCTGCAAGTTCCCGGACATTTCTGGGGGGAATGGCCCTCCTATCCAACAGGTCCCAGACGTGCTCAATGGGATTGAGATCCGGGCTCTTCGCTGGCCATGGCAGATCACTGACATTCCTGTCTTTTTTGGCCATCAAGGAACAAACCCAACACCTCTCATCACCCAGAGAACTACATCCCCACAGTGAGGCATGGTGGTGGTAGCATCATGCTGTGGGTATGTTTTTCATCGGCAGGGACTGGGAAACTGGTCAGAACTGAAGGAATGATGGATTGCGCTAAATACAGGGAAATTCTTGAGGGAAACCTGTTTCAGTCTTCAAGAGATTTGAGACTGGGATGGAGGTTCACCTTCCAGCAGGACAATGACCCTAAGCATACTGGTAAAGCAACACTCGAGTGGTTTAAGGGGAAACATTTAAATGTCTTGGAATGGCCTAGTCTTAGCCTAGACCTCAATCCAATTGAGAATCTGCGGTATGACTTAAAGATTGCTGTACACCAGCGGAACCCATCCAACTTGAAGGAGCTGGAGCAGTTTTGCCTTGCTAGATGTGCCAAGCTCATAGAGACATACCCCAAGATACTTGCAGCTGTAATTGCTACAAAGGTGGCTCTACAAAGTATTGACTTTGGGGGGGCGGGGTGAATAGTTATGCACGCCCAAGTTTTCTGTTTTTTGTCTTATTTGTTGTTTGTTACACAATAAAAAATATTTAGCATCTTCAAAGTGGTAGGCATGTTGTGTAAATCAAGTGATACAAACACCCCCAAAAATCTATTTTAATTCCAGGTTGTAAGGCAACAAAATAAGAAAAATGCAAGGGGGTGAACACTTTCACAAGCCACTGTATATATGGGCAGTTTATTATGTACACCCATCTAGCACCGGGTCAGATCCCCCTTTGCCTCCAAAACAGCCTGAAGTCTTCGGGTCATGGAAACCTTTCTCAATTCGTATCAAGGGGCCTAACATGTCCCAGGAAAACATTCCCCAGACCATTACACTACCGCCACCATCATGTACCATTGACACCAGGCAAGATGGGGCCATGGACTCATGCTGCTTATGCCAAATCCTGACTCTGCCATGAGTATGACGCAACAGGAACCGGGATTCGTTGGACCAGGCAACGTTTTTCCACTCCTCAATTGTCCAGTTCTGGTGATCGCGTGCCCACTGGAGACACTTATTTTTGTTTTAGCTGATAGGAGTGGAGCCTGGTGTGGTTGTCTTCTGCTGCAATATTCCATCCGTGACAAGGACCGACAAGTTGTGCATTCCGAGATGCCATTCTGCACACCACTTTTGTATTGCTCCGTTATTTGCCTGTTTGTGGCCCTCCTCTTAGTTTGCACGATTCTTGCTATTCTCCTTCGACCTCTCATCAATGAGATTTTTTCACTCACAGGACTGCCACTGACTAGATATTTATTGTTTGTTGCACCATTCCCTATAAACCCTAGCCCAGGAGGTGGGCCGTTTCTGAGATACTAGAACCAACGCGCCTGGCACCGATGATCACGCTCAAAGTTGCTTAGGTCACACATTTTGCCCATTCTAATGTTCAATCGAACAGTAACAGAATGCCTCAATGCCTCTCTGCCTGTTTTATATAGCAAGCCAAGGCCACGTGACTCACTGTCTGTAGGAGAATGAGATGATGTACCTAATAAACTGGCCACTGAGTGTATATATTTATTTTTGGAGGGGGGGCCCCCTAGAGGTCCCCTCCCCCTCCAGATAGCATATGAACACGTCATAAGGCATGGCAAAAATGTTTAGAATGACAGGAAATTAGCTGTAAACCTGCTACTTTTTCTCTGTCCCATGGCAATATGTGCAGAATTGCTAGAAATTAGCTTTAAAAATGCTAAATTCTCTCAGCCTCATTGCAAAATGTGTAGAATATCATGAGATTAGCTATAATACTGTTACTTTTTCTCTTTGCCCCATGGAAAAATGTGTATTATTGTAGGAAGTTACAGTGCATTTGGAAAGTATTCAAACCCCTTGACTTTTTCCACAATTTGTTACGTTACAGTCTTATTCTAAAATGGATTAAGTACATTTTTTCCCTTATCAATCTACACACGATACGCCATAATGACAAAGTGACAACCGGTTTTAAGACATTTTGCAAATGTATTAAAAGTAAAAAATAAAAATAAACATATTTACTTAAGTATTCAGAACCTTTGCTATGAGACTCAAAATTGAGCCATTTATCATCTACAACTTGATTGGAGTCAACCTGTGGTAAATTTAATTGATTGGCATGATTTGGAAAGACACAGTGCATGTCAGAGCAAAACCCAAGCCATGAGGTTGAAGGAATTGTCCACAGAGATCTGGGGAAGAGTACCAAAAAATGTCTGCAGCATTGAAGGTCCCCAAGAACACAGTGGCCTCCGTCATTCTTAAATGGAAGATGTTTGGAACCATCAAGCCTCTTCCTAGAGCTGGCCGCCGGCCAAGTTGAGCAATCGGTAGAGAAGGGCCTTGGTCAGGGAGGTGACCAAGAACCCGATGGTCACTCTGACAGAGCTCTAGTGTTCCTCTGTGGAGATGGGGAACCTTCCAGAAGGACAACCATATCTGAAGCTCTCCACCAATCAGGCCTTTATGTTCCCAGGATCCAAGATGGCGTAGCAGTAGGACGTGTTGTCGTGTCCCTTGTATATATCGTTTGTTTTCGTTTCGTTTTCGTTTTTTTTCTTCACATATCTTTAAAACTTTTTGCTGAACCTCAACTTCTTCTAAATACTCTCCTGCAACCCGCCTCACCCAACGTAGCTTTTTTTCCTAAAGTATTTATATTTACTTCGGATCTGGAACCCCTCAACTGAAGCTAGCCAACTAGCCAACTAACTACCAGCTTCAGCAAAACATTGCTAGCGGTCTTCAGCTAACCGGTCAGCTAACCGGTCATCAGCTAACCTTTAGCTCGGAAAGCTCTCGCCAGTTCGAACAACGCGACTCTAACCAGAGCATAACGGACCTATCTATTATTTTATTTTTATTTTTCACCCCCGGATTCCCATCGCAAACGGAACATTTTGAGCTCCTGGGCTACAATATCCAGACCCACGACCGGTCCATTGATGTCACCGCATGAAGAGGAATAAACAGACTCCCCCCATCGCGACGTCCCCAAAGGCTAACTCTCTAGCCCTTGCTATCTCCTTGCTTGCAAATTCGGCCTGCTAACTGCTAGCTTGTTTAGCCCGGTCCGCTAACTGCTACCGTGTTTAGCACCGTCTACTAACTGTTAGCTTGTTAGCACAGGCCTGCTAACCATCTGAATCGCCGCGTCCCAAACACTCACTGAACCCATATTTACTTTCTATCCCTTTTCGATTTTTAATTTGTTTATACCTTCCGGTAACCTGCCTCACCCAATGTGATACGGAACCGCTATTATCTTTACATTTTTAGAACACACTCAAGAACCTTCAGAAGCTAACCAGCTAACTGGCTACAAGCTATTTAGTCATTGTTAGTTTTCTAACCTGGATAACACTCGCCAGTCCAGCTTCCCTGCCCCATCCACCGCTGCCCCTTGGACACTGATCACTTGGCTACATAGCTGATGCATGCTGGACTGTCCATTAATTCACGGTAATCCATTCTGCTTGTTTATGTTTTATCTGTCGGCCCCAGCCGCACTTAGGCTCTGTGTGTAGTTAATCCGACCCTCTCTGCCTAATCAATCGCCATTCTACCTGCTGTTGTTGTGCTAGCTGATTAGCTGTTGTTGTCTCACCTACTGTTTTAGCTAGCTCTCCCAATTCAACACCTGTGATTACTGTATGCCTTGCTGTATGTCTCTCTCAAATGTCAATATGCCTTGTATACTGTTGTGCAGGTTAGTTATCATTGTTTTAGTTTACAATGGAGCCCCTAGTTCCACTCTTTATACCCCTGATACCTCCTTTGTCCCACCCCCCACACATGCGGTGACCTCACCCATTACAACCAGCATGTCCAGAGATACAACCTCTCTCATCATCACCCAGTGCCTGGGCTTACCTCCGCTGTACCCGCACCCCACCATACCCCTGTTTGCGCATTATGCCCTGAATATATTCTACCATGCCCAGAAACCTGCTCCTCTTATTCTCTGTCCCCAACGCCCTAGGCGACCAGTTTTGATAGCCTTCAGCCGCACCCTCATACTACTCCTTCTCTGTTCCGCGGGTGATGTGGAGGTAAACCCAGGCCCTGCATGTCCCCAGGCACCCTCATTTGTTGACTTCTGTGATCGAAAAAGCCTGGTTTCATGCATGTCAACATCAGAAGCCTCCTCCCTAAGTGTGTCTTACTCACTGCTCTAGCACACTCTGCTAACCCTGATGTCCTTGCCGTGTCTGAATCCTGGCTCAGGAAGGCCACCAAAAATTCTGAGATTTCCATACCCAACTATAACATCTTCCGTCAAGATAGAACTGCCAAAGGGGGAGGAGTTGCAGTCTACTGCAGAGATAGCCTGCAAAGTAATGTCATACTCTCCAGGTCCATACCCAAACAGTTCGAACTACTAATTTTGAAAATTACTCTCTCCAGAAATAAGTCTCTCACTGTTGCCGCCTGCTACCGACCCCCCTCAGCTCCCAGCTGTGCCCTGGACACCATTTGTGAATTGATCGCCCCCCATCTAGCTTCAGAGTTTGTTCTGTTAGGTGACCTAAACTGGGATATGCTTAACACCCCGGCAGTCCTACAATCTAAGCTAGATGCCCTCAATCTCACTCAAATCATCAAGGAACCCACCAGGTACAACCCTAACTCTGTAAACAAGGGCACCCTCATTGACGTCATCCTGACCAACTGGCCCTCCAAATACACCTCCGCTGTCTACAACCAGGATCTCAGCGATCACTGCCTCATTGCCTGTATCCGCTACGGAGCCGCAGTCAAACGACCACCCCTCATCACTGTCAAACGCTCCCTAAAACACTTCTGTGAGCAGGCCTTTCTAATCGACCTGGCCCGGGTATCCTGGAAGGACATTGACCTCATCCCGTCAGTTGAGGATGCCTGGTCTTTCTTTAAAAGTAACTTCCTCACCATTTTAGATAAGCATGCTCCGTTCAAAAAATGCAGAACTAAGAACAGATATAGCCCCTGGTTCACTCCAGACCTGACTGCCCTCGACCAGCACAAAAACATCCTGTGGCGGACTGCGCTAACATCGAATAGTCCCCGCGATATGCAACTGTTCAGGGAAGTCAGGAACCAATACACACAGTCAGTCAGGAAAGCTAAAGCCAACTTCTTCAGGCAGAAGTTTGCATCCTGTAGCTCCAACTCCAAAAAGTTCTGGGACACTGTGAAGTCCATGGAGAACAAGAGCACCTCCTCCCAGCTGCCCACTGCACTGAGACTAGGTAACATGGTCACCACCGATAAATCCATGATTATCGAAAACTTCAACAAGCATTTCTCAACGGCTGGCCATGCCTTCCGCCTGGCTACTCCAACCTCGGACAACAGCTCCCCCCCCCCCGCAGCTACTCGCCCAAGCCTCTCCAGGTTCTCCTTTACCCAAATCCAGATAGCAGATGTCCTGAAAGAGCTGCAAAACCTGGACCCGTACAAATCAGCTGGGCTGGACAATCTGGACCCTCTATTCCTGAAACTATCCGCCGCCATTGTCGCAACCCCTATTACCAGCCTGTTCAACCTCTCTTTCATATCGTCTGAGATCCCCAAGGATTGGAAAGCTGCCGCAGTCATCCCCCTCTTCAAAGGGGGCGACACCCTGGACCCAAACTGTTACAGACCTATATCCATCCTGCCCTGCCTATCTAAGGTCTTCGAAAGCCAAGTCAACAAACAGGTCACTGACCATCTTGAATCCCACCGTACCTTCTCCGCTGTGCAATCTGGTTTCCGAGCCGGTCACGGGTGTACCTCAGCCACGCTCAAGGTACTAAACGATATCATAACCGCCATCGATAAAAGACAGTACTGTGCAGCCGTCTTCATAGACCTTGCCAAGGCTTTCGACTCTGTCAATCACCGTATTCTTATCGGCAGACTCAGTAGCCTCGGTTTTTCGGATGACTGCCTTGCCTGGTTCACCAATTACTTTGCAGACAGAGTTCAGTGTGTCAAATCGGAGGGCATGCTGTCCGGTCCTCTGGCAGTCTCTATGGGGGTGCCACAGGGTTCAATTCTCGGGCCGACTCTTTTCTCTGTATATATCAATGATGTTTCTCATGCTGCGGGCGATTCCCTGATCCACCTCTACGCAGACGACACCATTCTATATACTTCCGGCCCGTCCTTGGACACTGTGCTATCTAACCTCCAAACGAGCTTCAATGCCATACAGCACTCCTTCCGTGGCCTCCAACTGCTCTTAAACGCTAGTAAAACCAAATGCATGCTTTTCAACCGTTCGCTGCCTGCACCCGCACGCCTGACCAGCATCACCACCCTGGATGGTTCCGACCTTGAATATGTGGACATCTATAAGTACCTAGGTGTCTGGCTAGACTCTAAACTCTCCTTCCAGACCCATATCAAACATCTCCAATCGAAAATCAAATCAAGAGTCGGCTTTCTATTCCGCAACAAAGCCTCCTTCACTCACGCCGCCAAACTTACCCTAGTAAAACTGACTATCCTACTGATCCTCGACTTCGGCGACGTCATCTACAAAATTGCTTCCAACACTCTACTCAGCAAACTGGATGCAGTTTATCACAGTGCCATCCGTTTTGTCACTAAAGCACCTTATACCACCCACCACTGCGACTTGTATGCTCTAGTCGGCTGGCCCTCGCTACATATTCGTCGCCAGACCCACTGGCTCCAGGTCATCTACAAGTCCATGCTAGGTAAAGCTCTGCCTTATCTCAGTTCACTGGTTACGATGGCAACACCCATCCGTAGCACGCGCTCCAGCAGGTGTATCTCACTGATCATCCCTAAAGCCAACACCTCATTTGGCCGCCTTTCGTTCCAGTTCTCTGCTGCCTGTGACTGGAACGAATTGCAAAAATCGCTGAAGTTGGAGACTTTTATCTCCCTCACCAACTTCAAACATCTGCTATCTGAGCAGCTAACCGATCGCTGCAGCTGTACATAGTCTATTGGTAAATAGCCCACCCATTTTCACCTACCTCATCCCCATACTGTTTTTATTTATTTATTTTTATTTTTCTGCTCTTTTGCACACCAATATCTCTACCTGTACATAACCATCTGATCATTTATCACTCCAGTGTTAATCTGCATAATTGTAATTATTTGCCTACCTTCTCATGCCTTTTGCACACAATGTATATATAGACTCCCCTTTTTTCTACTGTGTTATTGACTTGTTAATTGTTTACTCCATGTGTAACTCTGTGTTGTCTGTTCACACTGCTATGCCTTATCTTGGCCAGGTCGCAGTTGCAAATGAGAACTTGTTCTCAACTAGCCTACCTGGTTAAATAAAGGTGAAATAAAAAAAATAAAAAAAATGTTAGATTGGCCAGATGGAAGCCACTCCTCAGTTAAAGGCACAAGACAGCCCGCTTAGAGTTTACCAAAACAAGATTCTCTGGTCTGATGAAACCAAGATTGAACTTTGGCTTGAATGCCAAGCTTCACGTCTGGAGGAAACCTGACACAGTCCCTATGGTGAAGCATGGTGGTGGCAGCATCATGCTGTAGAGATGTTTTTCAGCAGCAGGAGACGAGTCAGGATTGAGGAAAAGATGAACGGCGCAAAGTACAGAGAGATCCTTGATAAAAAACCTGTTCCAGAGCGCTCAGGACCTCAGACTGGGGCGAAGGTTCACCTTTTATTTTTTTATTTTTTTTTATTTTACCTTTATTTAACCAGGCAAGTCAGTTAAGAACAAATTCTTATTTTCAATGACGGCCTGGGAACAGTGGGTTAACTGCCTGTTCAGGGGCAGAACGACAGATTTGTACCTTGTCAGCTCGGGGGTTTGAACTCGCAACCTTCCGGTTACTAGTCCAACGCTCTAACCACTAGGCTACCCTGCCGCCTTCAACAGGACAACAACCCTAAGCACACAGCCAAGACAACACAGGAATGGCTTCGTGACAAGTCTCTAAATGTCCTTTAGTGGCCCAGCCAGAGCCCAGACTTGAACCCAATCGAAAATAGCTGTGGAGCAACGCTCCCCATACAACCTGACAGAGCTTGAGAGGATCTGCAGAGAAGATTGGGAGAAACTCCCCAAATACAAGTGGGCCAAGCTTGTAGCATCATACCCAAGAAGATTCTAAGCTGTTATCGCTGCCAAAGGTGCTTCAACAAAGTACTGAGTAAAGGGTCTGAATACTTATGTAAATTAAATATTTCCATTTTTTATGTTTAATAAATTTGCAACCATTTCTAGAAACCATTTTTTGCTTAGTCGTTATGGGGGTATTGTGTGTAGGTTGATGAGGGGAAAAAACTATTTAATCAACTCTAGAATAACGCTGTACCAGAACAAAATGTGGAAAAAGTCAAGGGGTCTGAATACTTTCCGAAGGCACTGTGTAGAATTAGACTGAGTGGCCTAATGGATAAGATGTCGGACTTTGAATCAGAAGATTGAGGTTTCGAGTTCCTTCATGGTCGTTCAATTTCACTAGCTTTACTTATTTAGACAGGTTCCCGATTTCCCTAAATATTTCCCTCTTGTTGCCTGGAAAAGTTAGGACATTGTTATGTAGATTTAATAATCATAGACTGCGTGGCCTAATGGATATGGAGTCTGATTCTGCATCAGACAATTGAAAGAGTCTCTTCATAGTTGTTCAAATCACTAGCTTACTTCATTTAGATAGGCTCCCAATTTCTCTACATAAGACATCTCTTGTTGCTGGGAAAAGGTAGGATGTTGTTGTATAGCTTTAATCTGACTGCATGGTGTAATGTTAAGGTGAAACTGTGGTATGCCACTGAGGTAAAGGTTACATTATCTGTTTTATATGAATAGATTCTTCAGTCAGCCATCCTCTATGTCTTCATAGTAAAATACCCTAGGAGTCTTGTACGCAATGCAAGACTACTGTATGATAAAGTTATTCTTTGATATGTAATCAAAGTATACAATAAATGCTGTTCATGGCTATACTAGAAAGCAGATGTGTACAAACAGTCCTTATTAACCAAGTTACTGGTAAAGGTTAAGGTGAATTATGTCACCATTTTTGCACAAGATTGCAGGAAATATAAAAATGTCAGATTTCCCTTTACACACCTTGTAGAGAAACATACAGCACCGTACCCATTAACTTAACACATTTCAATGTCATGGGCGTTCACAGACAATGGACAACAAAAACAGTGATCATGACATGTTGACCCTTTTTATGAGTTATAGTGACTCGCACTCTCTTCATATTGTCATTGTCTTCACATTGATGATATTAACAAGTAGGGTTGCGCGTGTCGTAGCATTGAGTGGTCGTATCGTTGGTCTGATGTGAGTATCCCTGGCCCTGGTAGTTCAGATGAGCAGAGCCAGGGTGGCTGCCTCTATGGAGAAGAGATGGTCATCCTCTACCTCAGGACAGTACAGCCTCATGAATTCAGCCAGGCGAAGGAGGTACTCTATGTTGTGGCCCGTGTTGCCTCTGCAGATGGCAATCTGAGCAGCTATCTCTGTGGGAGTGGCAGGCCCAAGATATATGGGGTTGTCAGAGGTGGCGATGTAGACCAGGGCAAGCAGAGACCCTTGGCACTTCTCTGGGAGTGAACTCCACCATCTTGGTGGCGTAGCCCCCCAGCACAGCCTCTCTCACATTCAAATAATGCAGAGACTCCATTTGGGAGTCGGTGACCTCGTAGGCTACCCCCCAGGTGCAAGCCTGCCGTAAGAAGAGATGGATGTTAGACTGGGGCAGGAGAAGTAGGTAATCAGATTGAATATATATAATATATTGATAATTTTGACTAAGAAGCGCACCTACAGCAAGACATCAATATCACCTGAGAAAGTATACGAGCCAGCAACCCTCTGACTTAGCACGTGTAGCCCGTGTATCTGATGCTGTATGGCCAAAAAGAGTATGAAGTGTTATTATTTTTGGCCAAATAGCATCAGATACATGGGCTACAGATACTAAGAAAGAGGGGTGCTGTTTGCCTCACTCAGAAGCTTTCTCTGGTGAAATAGTTTCAGCCTCTCGCGAAATGAAGGACAATTATTAAACATGGATAGACACAATGAGAAATCATACATTTTTGGGGAAGCCTGGCTTCCCTTGGAATCAATGAATACACGCCACTTTGTAGGCTGAATGTCATTCCACTTACGGTGTTTGTAATAGATGTCCGTCTATTCAAATTGCAGGTGCACAGTGCACTGTTCAGATGCTGGACTTATTTTGGAGTAGATGAACATGCGCAAGTAACCTACTTAAAGGAGTAGTTCACTATTTTACAACTTGATGTTAGATGGTTCCTCACTCTGTGTTACGGTTTTCTTCTGGTGAAGGAGAGGCGGACCAAAATGCAGCGTGGTTATGGTTGAACATCTTTAATAAAGATGATAACGTGAACAATATACAATACAAAAAAAACGTGGAAAAACGAAACAGTCCTAACTGGTGCAAACCACAGAGACAGGAAACAATCACCCACAAAATACCCAAAGAATATGGCTGCCTAAATATGGTTCCCAATCAGAGACAACGATAAACACCTGCCTCTGATTGAGAACCACCCTAGGCAACCATAGACTTTCCTAGACTACTTAACTAAACACAATCCCATAAACTACAAAACCCCTAGACAAAACAAACCACATAAATCACCCATGTCACACCCTGGCCTAACCAAAATAATAAAGAGAAAACAGAATACTAAGACCAGGGCGTGACACTCTGAAAATAGTCTATGGGCCAAGAGAAACTGTAATCCATTGATCCGTTTTCTTTAAACATCCACTACAAACTTCAACTAACTTTAGCCAACACAAGCTAACAATCAATGGAAGTGCTGGAGGCATGTTTAAAAAAATGTATGTCCAAATCACCTGAAATCAATTCAAATCAACTCCCTATTTGGTTTGATGGTACTTAAGGTGGTTGGCCATTAAAAAAAAAACATGGTCACATGCCCCCATCACTTCCATTGATTGTTAGCGTGTGGTGGCTAAAGTTAGCTGAAGTTTGTAATGGCTGTTAATAAAAGAAAACTGAACCATGGACTACAGTTTCTCCTTGGCCCATAGACTACTTTCAGGGTGAGGGACCATCTAACATCAAGTTGTAAAATAGTGAGCTTCTCCTTTAATCTACTTTTTGAAGTGATTTGTTTGACAATCAGATAAAAACATAATGGCTGGTTGTGTTCATGACACATTAAAAGGTCAAAGTTCAATTACATGTCTTTACTATAAAGCCCATAAAAAATAGAGACCCCTCCAATGTCACAGTATAATTTGCACTCTGGATGCCACTTTCAAGTGAATTTACAGATGTATGATAAAATCCTTATATCAAATCCTGGCCTTGAATCCAAAAACTGTAACAGGTGTTTTGAAATTGATGTATGATTTATTTGATCAGAGAAATGTACAAAACCTAAGCTCAAACATTTAAAGTGTTGAACCAAAAAATACACCTTGTGTCACGAATATCACCGAAGGTGGCTCCCCTTCCCGTTCGGGTGGCGCTCGGCGTCGCCGGTCTACTAGCTGCCACCGATCCCTTTTTCGTTTGGTTTTGTCTAATTGGTTTCACCTGTTCCTTGTTGGGGTTTTTGGGTTGGGGTTATTTAAGTTTGGTTAGCTCGCCTGTGTTAGTGGGGGCTTGTCACTGTTATGTCAAGAGGTGTTCCTGATTATTGTTGGGTTTTTTCGCTGTCCGGTGGGGTACCAGTTTTTTTTTTCTTCTTCAAATTTACCTTTATTTAACTGAACTGCCTGTTCAGGGGCAGAACGACAGATTTGTACCTTGTCAGGGTTTGAACTTGCAACCTTCCGGTTACTAGTCCAACGCTCTAACCACTAGGCTACCCTGCCGCCGGTAGAGTGTATTACGCCTGTGTTCGGTGTCACCCGTTGTACGTTTTTCTGTTGGACATTAAAGTGTTTTTTCCCAAATTCTCTGCTCTCTGCGCCTGACTCCACACCCATCACTCTTCGAGCGTTACACCTTGCATCGATTAAGGTTCAATATGTTATGACCCTCCTCCCCGCCAGTGTCAATGTATTTTACAACACAAAGTACAGTACTTATTCATGGTAGACAGGATCAAAACAAATGTGAGCTGTAGGTGTGTTCTGGGTTATTTTGAAACAAAGCCACTTACATCATGATCTTCCACTAAAGTCACCACTCTACCTGGCTGTGGAGGATAAGGACCATAGATATAAGGACAGAGATTAATAGAGCACATGAGGATCAATGCACAGTCAGCATTGTTTTACCAATTCATTTCTACTTAGGCTAGACTAGCCTACTACATGTGAGCCTATCAGGTTAGGTATTTTTGGCCATGCCAGACCTTTATGTACGTTGACATTTCCATAACCAATATGTTTGCAACACAAATCAGACATTTTTTATTAGACTTTTCATTTGACTTCCCACCTTCTGAAGCTCAACAGTTTGATCTGAGATAATATTATGTCTGTCTACAGCAGCAGCAAATACACTGATTGCATTTCTGAAGGTAAAGACTTACCAAGTCTTTGTCTCCTCGATGAAAATTGTCCCCATGCCAGAAGCGTCTACTAAATCCTTTGATATAGCCGACGTAGTTTATCTTGTATTTGAAGTCTGGTTTCCAGACTAATGAGCCATATCCGAATATCCACAGGCTGGGTTTTTCTGATACAGTAATGTCCAGTAGCTTCATTATGGTTAGTTGGTCGTGTTCAGTCAGGTAAAATGTAAGAGAATATGTAAAGTATTGCCTATTTTCTTCTGTCAAGAAATAGCCCGCTGGGCACACACTGGTTGAATCAAAGTTGTTTCCACGTTGAACCAAGTGGAATAGACGTTTAATTGAGGTCTGTGGCCAGTGGGAGCTGTTATACGATGTTACGGGTGGAGCTCACTCTCCTTTGTAGATGCATTCCGAAGCATGAGACCGCTGAACTACTCGCTATAAATGCATTTCGCCGAGCATGGTTTTTCCTAGGCGTTTCGAATAGTCTTGCTAATGTGTAATAACCCTATCATAGCCTACCCAAAGATGTTGATAAATGTAAAAGAGCTGATGCATAGACCTAGTATCTCTCACCGCAACTTCTATCCGTACAATCAGTTTTTTGTGTCTATCAACCAATGTGCAGTACTACTACAACAGTATATTGGTTTACAGACAGACACGTGTATGTGTTGTGGCGGGATGTCAGACCAAGACGTTGCTGACCAATGATATCATAGAAGAGGTCGTACTAAAAGTACAAGCCGACCAATTAGAAACCTTATCGAGCACAAAACATTCTCTGAAATCCTGTTTTCGAACGTTACAATGTTGCTATAACAACATATTTGACGAACAGACACTGACAGTGATCTGTAGGGGAGAGTGGGGAAAATTGAGCCGAATGCGTAAATTGAGCCACCACTGTTTCTAAGAAACCATAAACAAAGAAGAAACCACATGGCATGGAAAAAGAGGTAAGCAAATTGGGTCCCCAAAAATATTTGCACGAAGTCAAATTATTGTATTGTGTTAGAGGTTTCATGATGCTTGTTTCTAAAATGTTTAGAATTTTTTTATTTTATTTAACCTTTATTTAACTAGGCAAGGCAGTTAAGATCAAATTCTTATTTACATTGACGGCCTACCAGGGAACAGTGGGTTAACTGCCTTGTTCAGGGGCAGAACGGCAGATTTTTACCTTGTCAGCTCGGGGATTCGATCCAGCAACCTTTCGGTTAAAATTATTAAAAGACTAAAAAAGTGGTCTCTTGGCACAACTTACCCCAGGTATTACCCCAGGTCTTACCCCAGGTATGGGGTAAGTTGTGCAAACTGAGGTATTTTGTGCCGAGAGACCACTTTTTTTGGACAAGCTATGTTTTCAAAACTGAAATGTTTAAATTAATTCTGATTATTACCAGGGAAATATATGTGGATGGCTTTGTCAGACAATAATACTATTTCTATTGACGGAGTAATGCTGAATGGGAAGAAAATGGCTCAACTTACCCAACTCTCCTCTACTATCTGAATTGATTTTGAGCATCACAACTGTTTTGATAAGAGAGGGGATTTATTAAATGTGTAGTTTAATCTTTACTTGTGGTGTCACTGGAAGTAATGTACAATGTATCCTACTGTATTTGCAATCTTGTAGTCGTTTGATTTACTGAAAATGGTATCTAATAATCATGAGTCACATAAAAGACACAGACATATAAAGTAATTCAACAATTCATTAATTCATGAATTACTTCATTCATTCATTATTCCATCCTTTCATTGTATTTCAGAGGATAGTTTACATAACACAGAAACGGCAAGCTATTTTTTCCCCATTCACAGGATGTTGAAAGCTCTTACATTATGTTTCCTGGTTATACATAGATTGACAGTGACACTGGCTGTCCAATGTCCAAACTTGTGAGTTGATTTGAGTATATCCTGTAAAAATGCTTTGCTTGAGATCTTGCAATTCCACCATGGATGTTGGTGTGATAGTAGTGTTTGAAAAATACATGTTTACTCTCTTTGAAGTACTTTGAAGTACTGTATGTATGTGTATCACTGTTTGCTTCATTGCTCTCCATTGTCAGGAAAGTAAGGCAAGCAGCAAGCCTGCAGTCTCTTTTTAACCATGTGTGAAAACGGAGCTCCCATTATATCCTTGAGTGTCACATAGTGTGATACCACAGAAGCAGCTAATGAGATTAGCTAAAAATAGAAGCATTAGCTTGCAGAATAAGATCCAAGTATTGTAAAGCCCTTTTAACATCTGTTCTCTTCTTAGGTGTCTCTCTAGCACCCTATATAAGCTTGTATCATACCTGATCAATGAATGACGCTTAAGTAGACGATTTACCTTCAGCCCTCTTTGACCTCAGGCTAGGACAATGATGTTTTGGTCCTACCGTGGCATGAACAACACAGTCTGATAATGGTGTTCCATATACAATAGCTTATTTGATATCATCACAAAATCTTAAAATATAGAATACTCCCCGTGCCTCTAGTTATCCAATTCTCATTTTAAGTATTGAAGGAAATGTTGCAAGTAACTTCCATGTATGGTTTACTGCCCCCATGTGTTAATTAAGAACATTACAAAAAGAAAGGAAACTGTCTGAAGTTACTGTATTTCCTGAGATCAGATGCCCTTTCCTCAATGTTAACATGCAAATTATTGTCAATACACTCTATTTTGAAAACTGTTTTAGGTTTAATTTAGATTTAATTCTCATTGTTTGAGTGTTGTAAAGCAGTCATTTACTATTTTCTTTATATCCCTGGAAAGTCACTAGTTGGGGTCTCCTCAGTCGAGCACTTGATTCTCTTTTGTTCAAGCTGGCCTGAAGCACGTTTAGGTACTCTCTTTCTATCAGTCATTTACTATGTTTGTTTTTTATAGGACTTTGAGGATTTTTGTGATGAATAAATGCCTTTATAATCAAACATCTTATCCTTGTGAAGAACATAGAGCAATTGATAATGATGTTTGCAACCGTGGGAAATAGGAATGGGAGAATACATTTTTATCAACATGCAGTCTTTTTGTAACAGATGTGAGAGAAGTTGTTGGCCAGTGTCCTGTGCATTTTAATCTGACGGGATGCAGGAAATGTTGTCAATTGGCCAAAAACAGGATGCTTTGATTATAACACAATGAAAATATGTGGCTTTATGGTAGATGTCTGAAAGGGATATAAAATAGGAAAGAAAATATAATATGTGAAAAAGACAAAAGTGTGGGTGTTAGGGTTGTTAAGAGAAAATAATTATTCAAACTAATCAATATAATAGCAGAGATGGATGATCAGGCGTTAAGCATGTGATCGTTGTCTTTGTTGGGAGATCTGGACTGGCTGGGGTGTTGTGTTGGCTTTAGCACCCCTTCAAGGCTGCCGGTAACTTGGCACTGGACTCTTGGGGCCCTATTTGCTGCATTCACGCTCAGTTAGAGAGGAGGCACTGATTTTCCCAGTGGTGTAGGGTCACACCCCAAAGCATCTGCCTGGTTTTGTTAAGTAGCCTCTTTTCCAGATTGTGTTCCCTCCTCGTCTCAATATTTTAACTTATGGGGTGGACATCCAAGGAAACAGCTTGACATTTTAACACCAGAAAAGCTCAATATGAATTTAAAATTCTATTACCTCTACAATTGTTTAAGTAATGTCCCCTCCATCCTGGACTTTTCCTAAATAAGTCTATTTAACACATGTATGTTGTAAGAATTTCGATATCACAAACAGTTTTGTCATTTTTTTCCCCGAAAATGTACTTTTTCAAATCCTCCTACAGAGTCACATGCAGCAACGGATAGCCTACAGTAACATAAGCAAATGAACATGCCATAGAGTTAATAAAAAATAAAAAAAGACCTTCATAAACACAACCCACATATTTTTTTCTTCGATACCGTATATTAAATGTATTTATTAGACTGTTAAGGCAAATTAGTCAAAATGACTGCTCATTGACTCAAATGGAGTTAAGCCAGTTTAAAGCAACTTGAATGCTTGACAACAAGGGGCATAAGGATGAGATTGATGTTCTTTTTGAAAAACAAACACAAATATTGACCATTCTGTGTACTGTACTTCAACATTTTTATTCAATTTTTTTTATATATACCTTTTGTCCATATTTCTCACACGGCTGTCAAATACAATACTGTCCACTAAATGATTGCGTGCACATTGATTTCACATCACATTGACTCACCAGTCACCACCGTATGCATGTGATTACTAGAACTGCTACAAGGTCATACATCATCTAGACAATGAATCCATTTCCACAACAGGGGATGGACTTCAACGGAAGGTTCTTAATCATTCCAATATCTAGGCAAATTGACAGTTCTATAGTTGACCACTTCTACTCAACATGAAACCAACAAACAGTGTACCAGATATGTTTTCATTGTTTAAAAAACAACAATCACAACAACATTAAACATTAAAATAAATTCAACTTTTTGGGCATCAAATTGAAAACCGTTGTACACCGACTTCTAAATTTATAAATATACATTATATACAAAATAATCGTATAAAACATAATAGAAAGACCAGTGCTTCATAATATTTAAATAACTAGTGAAATACTAATCTTTAAAAAAACATTATTGGTTCAGTAATGTCAATTTTAATTATAGGCGTCCTTGGTATGATAGTCACTTTTGTTTTTCTTTGTTTTCATTTCTGGGCAATGTTGCATAATAAGAAGTAAAAATGCTTCTTCTTGAATCCCCCTGGCACTACGTCATTTATTGCATCAGTTGTTTTCTCTTAAAAGTATTTTCCCTTCAGTTTTAGTTGTGCAATGGATCCAAGAAGAAGCAGGGTATCAAGCTCTATAACCCATACTTAAGGCTCTGTGATTCGGGATGCATACATTCTTTATTAACATTTTTTATGTAAATAATAATAATAATAATAATAATTTACAAAATTGACATAGGCCTGGGTCTCAAATATTCTCAAAAAATGAACCGTTTCTAGTATTTTTTTAATCTCCTTGAAAGTTTATTAAACAAAGTCTCCTTTTTTGCATACTGTAGCACATCACCAGGGTAAATGGAAGTAGCTGGCTTCTTCCACAGTCTTGTTGGCAGTAAGTTGATTGGTTGGTTGCTGATTGCTGATTATCAAAATAAGGTGGAGTATCTCCAGACAGAGCCCTCTCGTCCTGCTGATGGGCAAGGTGGCATAAACACATAGGCCTGTTTTCCATGGATATGGTCAGACAAGTCCTGTCAAGGGGCTGAATCTGTCAGTACACCC
This sequence comes from Oncorhynchus mykiss, assembly GCF_013265735.2. Lineage (NCBI taxonomy): Eukaryota > Metazoa > Chordata > Actinopteri > Salmoniformes > Salmonidae > Oncorhynchus > Oncorhynchus mykiss. Next base: position 43,633,830 of record NC_048583.1, on the reverse strand, counting down.
TGACGGTGAAACATCCAAAAGTCCAAGTTGTGTATTATTTCTCACAGTCTGTTCAGTCCTTACATTCTAACAAAGTTCTGTAGTTTGAGTCCTATTGCATTCATAGAGCACACCGGCTCGGTCCAGTTATCAAGTTTTCAAGAGCAGCAATTCACAGTTAAATAAATCCCTGTCTGTTTCTACACTGTAAACAGTCCAGAAGATATCCATTCTTCAGAATGTCTGATACCCTCCATGTATTATACCTGGTAGTAGAAGACAAAAAGTTAAGAGCAATACAATGGAAACCGTAATATATTTTTGCATTGCTGATTGATAACAGTTAATGACATGCTGTCAAGAGTTGCAGGAACATGTTCAGAGGAAATGTGAAAAAATAATCTTTACCTCAGTTGCTATGACGCATTCATTTTTCTCCTCTGCTATCACAAACACAGACTGGTATATGGAATCTCTTGGAGAACATATCGTTGCTATCCTACACTCTGGCCTTTCGCTGTAAATGAAAAGAAAACATGTCAACACTTTTAAACACCAAACCACTGTCATTTATCAAACCCTGGAAAATAGGAAGTAGGTCAAATCTATCCAGGTTGTCATCTGCAGGCAGCATTTGAACTTACCTGTACTTTCTACTCAACGGCATTTTCTCCTCTATCGTCTTTTTACAGTTCTCGTCTTTATCCTCTTGCGACGGCTCATCCTTGTACTCCTTGAAGGTTTTGTTGTCCAAGTGGTAGTTGATGTGTTTGTGGTTTTGGGACTTCTCCCTGAGACAATCCACCTCCAGGTCCAGGACCACCTTTTTGTTGGTGTTCTTCAGCTGCAGGTCAGAAATGAGGTTTTCCTTCTGGAAATGTGAAAGGTTGTTCATGGTCTCTGAGTCCTGCTCCCTCTTCCTCTGCTGCTGGATGTGGCGCAGGACCATGGCCACCATGCAGATCAGCACCAGGAGCACCACCAGGCCCACACCCAGACAGATGGCTGCCCAGTTGAGCCTGTCTTGGGTCTCTCTGACAGGGCTGGGGCTGGGGCTGGGGGGGATGAGTAAAGGCACATCGTAGTATTGGCACTGGGTGCCGCTGAAGTGGGCTGAGCAGGTGCAGTCAGCAGGCTGGCCTTTGGCCCCGTTGGTGCAGGTCCCACCGTTCAGGCAGGGTTTGGAGGCACAGCTGTCAGTGGGCTTGTCACAGTTGCGGCCGGTGTAGCCCAGGGGGCAGATGCAGGTGTAGTCGTTGATGCGGTCCATGCAGCTGGCTCCGTTGGCGCAGGGGTTCATGGAACACTCGTTGATGTTGATCTCGCAGCGTGGGCCGGTGAAGCCTGAGCGGCAGCTGCACCAACGTGTGGTGCCGTGGATAACACAACGTCCACCTGAACAGAACAGCCCAGCATTATCAAACAGTGCACATCATATTCAATTGAGGTTAGCTCTAATGCAGATGTCTCTAGAGAGAACATTCCAAATTGATTTGTTTGAGTAAGTGCTCTGTACTGACAGTGTTGAAAAGAACTGAAAGTCAATTAACAAATTCCTTCTAATTGTTGTTGTTGAGATGTGGAGAGAGTGGAAACTATCACATACCATTTGTACAGGGCAAGGAGGTGCATTTGTCCACTTTCTTTTCACAGTTGAGTCCAGTGAAGCCCCCTGGGCACTCGCACATGTAGCTCCGCCCGTTGTCCCTTTCTCTGCACTTCCCGTGGAAGCAGGGTGAATCGGCACAAGTCAGCATTCTGTGCTCGCAGTGCGTCCCCTCGAACCCCTGTGGACATGCACACCTATAGCCGTTCTCAAGGTCCTGTTGGCCACAGATAGACAGAGGTTATCACAGCCCACTGTCACAGGAAACAATCCCAGCAAAATTCGGTGTAGGTTTCTTGCTGTGCCTCTCATTTCGATGCCCTTGCGACTCCACATTATTATCTCATAATTCTCATGCCCCCTGTGCCCCAGTTTGAATTACATTCATTTACAGAAGAGAGTATGTGAACTGGCTAAAGGTCTGTCTGTTGCATTCTTCTATACCGGCCTAGAGATGTGGATAGATATAGGAAAAACAAAAACAGGAAAGCCTGTGTGTGCTGTGTGTTGTGGGAAACGGATAGGCTTTCCGGGCTTACCAAGCACTGGCCTCCGTTCCGACAGGGCTGGCTGTCGCACTCCCTGACCTCGCTGTCACACTTATCCCCTGTGAAGCCCGGCTGGCAGGTACAGGTGTAGCTCCCCTGGCCTGTGTTCATACAAGTGGCCCCATTACGACACGGCTTGTGATGGGTGCAATAGTTCAGATCTGTGGATAAATGTGTTTGAAAAACAGTTACTCCCCGGCCCTAGTCTCCTATCATAATCAGGATGCCTGATGACTCTTGCAATATTGTAGGAACATGTCATATTTATACTGTCATATAGCACGTCTTGTGGTTTCCCCCTATGGGCTATTGAACAGCAGTACTTCTGTATTGTTTCACAGCAGGACCCAGAGGAGCCGGAGACACTGACCTTGGTCACAGAGGAGGCCTCCCCAGCCCTCTTTGCAGGTGCACTGCCAGGGCTGCTGACAAGTGCCATGTTTGCAGGATGGATGCCTTTTACACTCATTACAGAAGGTGCCCTGCCAGCCCTCTCTGCATCTGTCACAAACAAAACATCACACCTTTAGCACTGTGTACGTACACACATGCAGGCAGGCAGGCAAGCATGTATGTAAACACACATATACACACACACACACACTAGATGGACTATTGTATACTTACACACACTGTCCTGGCCTTGAGCAATTTCCATTTAATTTGCTGCACCCTTCAAGGCAAATTGCTGCATATAAACGTGAGACAAAAGAGGAACTTTATTTTTTTGTAAACTCATTCAACAATACATCATAAAGATTAGGAATCCCCTTCCCACTGTTGTAGTATCAAAACGGTTACCTGTCTATTTCTAATGAAACCTTAATTTGCTGTTTCTGTGTTGTGACATTGAATTTGCATGGTTACAAGACTAGTGTTTAACGGCTGGTTAGGCCTGAGCAGATGCTTGGTCTCAAAAGCGGACAGCTGCCCCATTGTTGTTGGTAGGCTGTTGAACCCTGTTTGCAGCTGCTGCCCTACCGCTCAACAATAGAGCCCGCAATTTAGTGGCGCGTGGCTGATAATAATGCCGCGATTAACCCGGCGCGTGCTGCTTTACCAGAACGCTACCCGGGATTATTCTACCCACATGTTCCCAAAATTGTGAGAAATCTAGGGGTGAAGGGGCTGGGTTGGGAGGGAGCGCGCCGCACTATTTTCGCTCATCCTTGTCACTCCAAACTGCAAATCTAAGCCTTTCTAGAGAAGCGGCATCTCGACACTATGGGCCCTATTATGCAAATACTTTGAGAAATAACATCCTACTACATTTTGTGAAAGGTCTTCTTAAGAAACCCAGAATATTTTATTCTGATTGCTTACGTTCTTCGCAGTATTGTCCCTTCCAGCCCGGTAGACATGATATTTGCCCGTCAGGGTTGCAGGTGTAGTGGCCAAAACGGTCGTCTCTTGGAGCGCATATTTTTGAACAACTGTCCCCGTAGTAATTTGCATGGCAGATGAACCGGTATGAGTACCTTAACTCCGTCTGCCTCACACTTTGCACATCCTGGGACCACTCATCTCCTACTTCCAACTTTCTTTGAATGGCAAAATAACTAATCAATAAAGCAGGGTTGTTTGTATCTGCTGGGATAGAGAACAAAAAACATGCGTCAAGATAGTGTGGCCTATCAAGTAGGCTACTACTGTATGATTGCATGCTTTTTAAAAAGGCCAAACAAACAGTGCACATTGCCTTGAATTATTTCTCTCAATATGATATATAGAAAGTAAATGTGTAATGCAAGTTTTCAGTTTATGATAGGCATGTATCAAGGCCTGTGCCCTATTTTTCAATTGGGTCGTTGGACTGCGATTGAAATGTCATCTTCCTTTATGTCAGCAAAACATTTTCAACCCATTATTCCCCTTCCAAAGGGCGGAACAGCAAAAGGTGTAAAATACAGGAAAAGCAGTCAGAGGCTTTTGGCAAGGTTTAGATATTCTCACTAAAGACTTGAACACTTTCCCACGCTTAAAATAAACCAGAGGAAGTGCGATTGTGTTGGACACAGAGCATGAAAGAAGTGCTCTGTTGCACGTAATTCATCATGACACATGGGCATCAACACATTCATATTTCCAAGTTTCATTATAACTGCAACATTTCTGTTTACATTGCATTTATTAATACTGCATAAATTGCATTTATTTATGCTGCATAAATTGCATTTAATTATACTGCGTAATGATTTAAATCTAGAGCATAGGGAGTATTTGTCATGCATCTGTAACAGTGCCATGTATCCCTCTAGCGGTGGTCAAGTATGTAGCGTGCCACTCACCTTCAGGTAGATCCGCTGAAGGAGAAAACCATGCTTCAATGATTAGAGAAAACGAGCCCTAGGAGTGGAGAAAAAACATTAGCCTACCATGAGTTTCATTTTTTCAGTTGCACATCTTTTTTCACTATTTTTTTCTTCTTTAGATAACATCTATTGAATGATATGTGGACTAGGCTAATGACATACTAACATGTTATCATAAATCCTCATGCACGTCTATATAGGTTAGTGCAGTTGTTTGATTTATGCTTAGCTTTTCACCACCCATCTTATTTCAAACACCGTTATTCCATGTATCAATAGGCATATATATTCTCAACCACTTCAATGTGATATTTTAGGCAATGCATAGTATAGTGTCTTACCGGCCATGCGAAGTGGGTGAGTGGCAGGCGAATAGGTTTAGTGAACGTGCCGTCCTCCATGACGCTGAATGAGTTGGTGCCTAGTACAGGTGTAACGACACTGCCGAAGTAGCAGTCACCTGGTGACACTACGGTCTGGTAGTTCTTCAAGCAAACTCGGAAAAAAGTCCTACACACCGGACTACAAGCTACGCCGTTCGCCAGCAAACCTCTATTATTCTGAAACTGATGAAGATCAAGCTCGAATACACCAGATCCCAGAACCTAAAGGAAGATAATCAATTAATAAATATAGAACAATATTCCATTGCAATAATTTACATTGCGCATTATTATAGGCGTATTATATGCTATTACATTGTGCATTATTACACTGTTGCTGTGTCAACATCTAGGCATGAACGATTCCAATAATAGTTTAACTATAAAATTACCTGCTTAAAAATCGTTATAATAATTGCGATGATAAAGGTAAACCAAGTTGCCATTCTTTTCCACAGATCGGTTCGTATCCTTTGAAAAATAACCTGTTCTCCACAGAGGGCTCTTATTCCAAGCAGTGATGATGAAATATGAAGTTTGGAAATTAGAAATAAATAAATCCTTCTTCAAAACCTTTTTGGGCGAGACCGAGCTCCGCAATCCAAAACGCGCAGAAGTTGAGAAACCTTGTTATCCAGACAGTGAGATGCAGGTCAAACGCATAACAGTAACGTCAATATCCACAGTTTATTCATCCTTCTGTCTTTACGTTGACCTTCCATCTTGATCCTGCTGAAAATGTGTTTTCTCTTGGCGTTGTGTCGATGCAACTCTTGCGCTTTGCTTATACAGAAAGCTTTTGGTGGCGCCAATATTGTTATGAAAATATGGCAGGACATCAGTCACAGAGCACTCTGTTTCTTAATGAAGGGTGTTTCACGTCTCGGTTCACGTTATATACTTGTGTGTCATTATGAATACTGTCAATCAATAAACACCGCCCCTTTCCATCCACGCCTGTTGCAACCAACCCTCATGTCCAATTTTAATAATCCTGCCGTTGTCTCTCGCAGGAGACAGACTTCTGACTATCAACAATTCGGCATCTGTTGATATGTTTTTGGTTCACTGAAAGGGGTTTTCAGCACGTGTAGCCTTACAGCAATTGTGAATTTGGTAGCCTTACAGCAATTGTGAATTTGTTTAACAAAGGATAATTTATATATGTTGTTACGCACTTTTTTTCAAAATATATTTTGAATAATTATTATTTTATTTATTATTAGAAATTAAATGTCTTCCTCTTTATTTGATGTTATTATCAGTAATTACGAAATTAATATCATAGCATTTGTACGAAAATCCTGTCTATTTTACCCTGTCTATAATTAATTGTGACTCCTTATCTCTCCCAGATTGTACCTTTAACATTGGATAACTATTAGTTAACATTTGATATGGTTTGTGTGGTTTATATTGCACTAGTAGACATTCCTGATAATCGTAAAACGGATTACCCTTTCCTTTTTTTTAACCTGTGCATCCATTTTGCACTCTACAATTGGCTGTGCGTCATTGGGTGCGCCCTCATCCACAAAGATGCCGCGTGCCTCTTTGGTCGCGTGCCTACCATTATCACTGACCACACATCTTTGTTAATGCCACACATTATATAGAATAGTGAAGAAGAAGCGGGAGATAACCATACAGCTGTATGATAATGAGCTGAACTCTATCCAATCCACTGCGCCTCAAAAATCACAAGTCTTTGAATGCACCCACTCATCAGAAATGTGAAGAACTGCTCAAATCCAAACTTCCAGTCTCATTCTCTGACATAATTATTGTAACAGAGGTTATCAAGATATGCACTTATGTTAATGCATTAAATCAGTATTGTTTTTCAACATTATACATGTTTTTGTTTACAAGTTTGATTATTGTTATGTGTTTCAGGTAAACATATTCGATTATTGTTGTATATTTCGTGTAAACTAAGTGTTAATTATCCTGCTCACATTGTGTTGATTTCTATTAAATAAATGCCCAGTATAATACCATGCCACCTGCTCAACCAACCTCCATTATATGACCTTCACTGGCAGACAGCCAATTGTGGAAATTGAAGTGGGGGCAGACTGTAGTCCTACTCATTATATGTTAGTTTAACATTTAAACAACTATGTTTATTGAACATGTAATATCCAGCCAAGCTGTTAAATAACTTTCCCTCTTTCCTTTTTAAGATCAAATGATTGTTGAGAGAAGGAAACCAAAATGAATCCAATTAAGTACATGTAGGACTTAAACAAATCATTTAAACCCTCCATACAGTTTTATCACACATAGACCCATGCTGGGTAACAGCATTGTTGGCTTTATCACTTATTGAGCAGACCGCCTTGTCCAGCAGGATTTACAGTGGAGGAGTGAGGGAACAGGATTTACGAACTGTTCCCTGGCCAGATGAAGGTGTCTCATGGCAGAACACTCCTGCAGAGATGACCTCATCTACACCCCCCACGTTTGACTTATTGGTTGAAGGCGATTCTGTTGAGCACAGGGACAATGGACTATTGAGTCTCAAATCTCCAATGCACTGGAGCCCTTTTTCCCACCATTCACCGTGGCACACTGGGCTGGTCCTGTGGAGAATCGCTGGAGTCTTCAGACTGGTCTGTATAGACGAGAGGTTTACTCAACCCGTACAGTAGCAGTGATGCTCAGAATGTCAGGAGATCAGAGTCATAGCACCTGAGCTCAGCCAGACTTTTGTAGGGTTATTTTCCTGTTTTCCTAAGTGATAGCATGGATGCAATCTGAAAAAAGCCAGTTTATTCTGACAGAATGAAGGAAACTGGTGAGCTTCAGTACCGTGCTAATGAGTCATACCCAAGGCCCCTCATACACACTTCAAAACTTCTACACATATGAATAATTTAGGAGGTGGTAAATTAATAAATTAATGCATACCACTGCTGGCTTGCTTCTGAAGCTAAGCAGGGTTGGTCCTGGTTAGTTCCTGGATGGGAGACCAGATGCTGCTGGAAGTGGTGTTGGAGTGCCAGTAGGAGGCACTCTTTCCTCTGGTCTAAAAATAATATCCCAATGCCCCAGGGCAGTGATTGGGGACACTGCCCTGTGTAGGGTGCCGTCTTTTGGATGGGACGTTAAACGGGTGTCCTGACTCTCTGAGGTCATTAAAGATCCCATGGCACTTATCGTAAGAGTAGGGGTGTTAACTCCGGTGTCCTGGTTAAATTCCCAATCTGACCCTCAAACCATCGCGGTCACCTAATAATCCCCAGTTTACAATTGGCTCATTCATCCCCCTCCTCTCCCCTGTAAGTATTCCCCAGGTCATTGCTGCAAATGAGAACATATTCTCAGTCAACCTACCTGGTAAAATAACAGATAAATAAAAATAACTGTACAAGTTAAGTTGCCTGGATCTGTAACATACGTCCTTTAAATATGATAAACAAAAACAGACAGCATCAGATAGGCATATGGAGCTGTATCTCCAGTATTCTACACTTGGTGTCATCAAACTTTCTCAATATTTACCCATTACCCCATACCTACCCCAATCCCATTTCATCACTATTTACCCATCACCCCATACCTCCCCAATCCCATTTCATCACTATTTCCCCATCACCCCATACCTACCCCAATCCCATTTCATCACTATTTACCCATCACCCCGTACCTACCCCAATCCCATTTGATCAATATTTACCCATCACCCCATACCTCCTCAATCCCATTTCATCACTATTTACCCATCACCCCATACCTCCCCAATCCCATTTTATCACTATTTACCCATCACCCCATACCTCCCCAATCCCATTTTATCACTATTTACCCATCACCCCATACCTCCCCAATCCCACTTTATCACTATTTGCCCATCACCCCATACCTCCCCAATCCCATTTTATCACTATTTGCCCATCACCCCATACCTCTCCAATCCCATTTCATCACTATTTACCCATCACCTTGTACCTCCCCAATCCCATTTCATCACGATTTACCCATCACCCCGTACCTCCCCAATCCTATTTCATCACTATTTACCCATCACCCTGTACCTCCCCAATTCCATTTTATCACTATTTACCCATCACCCTGTACCTCCCCAATCCCATTTCATCACTATTTACCCATCACCCCGTACCTCCCCAATCCCATTTCATCACTATTTACCCATCACCCTGTACCTCCCCAATCCCATTTCATCACTATTTACCCATCACCCTGTACCTCCCCAATCCCATTTTATCACTATTTACCCATCCCCCCCCCATACCTCCCCAATCCCATTTTATCACTATTTACCCATCACCCTGTACTTACCCCAATCCGATTTTATCACTATTTACCCATTACCCTGTACTTACCCCAATCCCATTTTATCACTATTTACCCATTACCCTGTACTTACCCCAATCCCATGTTATCACTATTTACCCATTACCCTGTACCTACAGTACCCTAATCCCATGTTATCACTATTTACCCATCACCCCGTACCAACCCCAATCCCATGTTATCACTATTTACCCATCACCCCATACCTACCCCAATCCCATTTTATCACTATTTACCCATTACCCTGTATTTACCCCAATCCCATGTTATCACTATTTACCCATTACCCTGTACCTACAGTACCCTAATCCCATTTTATCACTATTTACCCATCGCCCGTACCAACCCCATCCCTACAGCAAATCACCCCGTACCTACCCCAATCCCATTTTATCACTATTTACCCATCACCCGTACCAACCCCATCCCTACAGCAAATCACCCCGTACCTACCCCAATCCCATTTTATCACTAATCCCTACAGCAAATCACCCCGTACCTACCCCAATCCCATTTTATCACTATTTACCCATCACTCCATACCTACTCCAATCCCACCCTGTACCTACCCTAATTTTATCACTATGTTTGTGCCCTTATTCATTTGAGCATTTTAATATTGTGGCCTGAAATAATATGACATTTCAGCCTCTACCCTTTTAGGGTTATTTACACTCCGCCAATGCAAACTATAACCTAACTGTCTCTATTCTCTCCTATCATTGCTAGCCTTGTGTAAACACATATTTGGAAACGAGACATAGGCCGTCCGTAATTCCATCTGCAGCAGCCCATTTCGCTCGTCATTTTTCTTTGTGTCAGTGTTTTGTAAAGCTGTCCTCTCTCTGATTGTTCTCCTGCCTTTTAGCTTGGATCTGAAACCCTTAGAAACAAATTGTTCATTGGGAAACAAGAAGGTATGAAGGTGCATTTGGATTTAGCTTTAACCCCTGCTGCTACTAATAGTTTCTACAACAAAACACTGACATTACACGTCTCTATGAGCCTCTATTGATGCTAATATATTTCCAAAACATATTGAAATATGAGGATACCCCTTCATCGCCGGTCAAGTCAAGCGTGATCAAAACATTTTCGTAACTAAATTTCTTTCAGCTGTGTGTCCACATTTCTTACTGTAAATCTGTATTGTCTCATTGCCAGTGTAAGTACTGTGTCATCTCCGATATGTGCCTATTTTGTTCACTGTTCCAACAGTATCAACACACTGGGCATGTGCAATGGGAAATTAGCTACAGTGTTAACAGATGGCCCCTTTTAGGCCAAAAACCTGCCCCTGTTTAAGGCACAGCGGTTTAACACTTCTTAACAGCACATTTGATCTCTATGCTCCAATCTGTCCAGTGAATCAATGGAGCTTTTGATGTGCTCTGCCAATGGATCTGAGGCTGGATCTAACTATGTCGCCCTATACGAAGAAAAATCACCTGCTGTCATGACTAGAGAACCCAATGCTGTTTGTCCTCACCACTGCACTCTGCTGCCTGGTTTCATCTGAAACTGGAGCTACACATGCAGTTATTCAATGCTGCATATGTAAATCCTTTGCAAAGTAGAGTATTTGTAGAGTTTGTAGAAAATATCTGAATTCAGCGGTTAACCTCAATTAGTTGGAATTTTCAAAGCAGTAATGGCAGTCATTTTTGAATAACAGCATATTTGCCAGTGAATATGAATGCAGTGCAGTCTCCCTTGTTTGACAGGCTTCCAGCACCAAGCAGTTTCCTGATCAACCCTTTCTGGTCAGGCAGCAGGATTTATACCTACAGCATATTAGGGAGTGGTGGGTGAGAGGAACTAATGTCTGACACATGGATGTGTTACAGTGTAATGGAACCAGATGATGGATTTTTCTCCATTTGCTTCCAAGGGAACACGTGGAGATCCGCTATAGCTGCAGTCATAGATTCCCGTTTTGTTTGTCACTCTCCCGTCATGAGAGTTGCAGTCTTGATCTTCATCATCTTCATAGTAACCAGTAACTTAGACAATGCTGTAGGTGAGTTGACAGCACCTGTACTGCAGATGGCTGCTGGCTCTGGCGTCAGACGTATTAGAAATGAGAGCCGCAGGCTGTTTTGGAACTTTCCAACCACCCTCTTGGTGTGGTGTTGACTAAACAGTGTCCTTTCAGCACTCTGCTACCCCTAGGACACCAATGACAACACTCTTCTATAACTGGGGCTGTTTCGTGCTGCCTGAGATTTAGGTGACACTAGGACAAAGAGGACATGGCCTATTAAGTAACTAACTGCTCTCTGGACACACACTAAGAAGTCAGTTGGTTAGCATGTTGTGTCAAGTGTACAATGTGGTACATGAGGACTCAGCCATTTGGATCTGTTAGTAATAATAATAACACAACATGTGTACAGTGATGTATGATAGGTTGATGCATAAACAAGTAGCTACTTACAGTAGCATGTGTACTGGGGTTAAAACAAGAACGCTTCCTTTTTTTAAAGCAATGTTTTTAAGGTTGGAGAGTATACAAAATCAATTTGTGGTGTCAGGGACCAGTGTATGTGTGACAGCCTACCGAGCCCCACGGGGCCAGGGCCAGCCTGGGAAGAGGGATCCATCCACAATGACAACAAATCAAATGTATTTATATAGCCCTTCGTACATCAGCTGATATCTCAAAGTGCTGTATAGAAAACGAGCCTAAAACCCTAAACAGCAAGCAATGCAGGAGTAGAAGCACGGTGGCTAGGAAAAACTCCCTAGAAAGGCCAAAATCTAGGAAGAAACCTAGAGAGGTTTCTGTACCTCCCACCCAGGGACCATTACCCCAGCCAGGAGGGGCAGGGCAGGGCCCTTCAATGAACACCATTGATCACTGTAGCTCTGCTCTGTTCAGCTCCGTTCCAGGTCTTACACAAGGTGGGGCAGCAGGGACATAAAGCCGGCCATCAGGGCATCTGTCACTGTAGGACCATAACTCCCGCCTCTGACTCACTTAGAGGAAGTGTATGTCTGTGCCAAGTAGAAAGAAAGTCAAATATAGAATGTGTATTGTATTAGTGACACTTGAAGGACAAGTACAATAAAGTTGCATGGGTTATTTTTTTGTCACAATAATATCATTTTGTGTGTGATGTCTGATTGCAGAGCTAATTGTGTGTGTGGAAGTTGTGGACCTTGAGGAAATCCTTCCCCATAGAGGTCAAGGCATTGCCTAACAGAAGACAAAACCCTCCGACAGGAAAAGGAAAGAGAAAAATGGAGGAGTGGGATTAAGTCTGACGGTGTGAAGAGGGCCATTAAGATCCCACTAGTCCAGGCAGCTTCTCAGATTTACACCCTGACAGAAGACAGGCCCCTCAGGTTTAATGGACTGCATGTTACACTCAAACTGATCACTCTATGTGACTCTGAAACAGGGGCATTCCCTTCTTCATATGATGTACAGTAGAGGTCTATGTTTACTAAGTCACCATATTCCATTATCAGTAAGACAGGGAAGATATACAGTCATACAGTCCCATACTCACTTAATTGTAATTTCCTTATGTTAAAGCCACAGACAGTACTGTAGTGAGTACCAACAGGGGTTTTAATAATATGTAGTAATGCATATTCAACTGTATATTACAATTTAAACTGTAATGTGTCAGTGTTAAAGTAGATGTAGTTGCACTGTTCTGTTCTCCCCAAGAACATCATGAGACTGATTGGGATCAAATAATTTCACCTTGTCATGGAGTTCCCGTAGCTGGCGTGATTATATGCGATAACGGCCTGTGATTTTGGCTTAATTATGGAGTGGCCTAATGATCCCTAATCAGCTGTTCTTCCTGCACTTCCTGGCCAAGGGCACATGACCTCTAAGACTCGGTAGTCATATTATTGTTTATTTACAGGACTGGGGGTATTTTTGGATGGCTGTTGTTTTTTCCTTTTTGATTAGAAATTCCTGGTTTGTCCCTTCCCCATTTGGTGGATGCCGAGGCCATTTCCTACCCTGCTTCCGATTCACATAGTATGACTCCTGGGAATTAGGTGTGTTTATGGGTTCTTGTCTGTGAGAGAGTATATGTCCTTTTGGGTCAGAAGTGAGGTCTACAAGGCAGATCTCAGGTTTTCATTAGTGCACCGTTGTATGTGGTATCTCTGTATGGAATGTTCTATTGACACTATACACTGTTTACAAAACAATTAAAACACCTGCTCTTTCCATGATATAAACTGAACAGGTGAATCCAGGTGAAAGCTATGATCCCTTATTGATGTCACCTGTTAAATCTTCTTCACTCAGTGTCAATGAAGGGGAGGAGACAGGTTCAATAAGGATTTTTAAGCCTTAAGAAAATTGTGACATGGATTGTGTATGTGTGCCATTCAGAGGGTGAATGGGCAAGACAAAAGATTTAAGTGCCTTTGAACGGGGTATGGTAGTAGGTGCCAGGCACACAGGTTTGGATGCTTCAAGAACTGCAACGCTGCTGGGTTTTTGACGCTCAAAAGTTTCCTGTGTATATCAAGAATGGTCCCCCACCCAAAGGATAGCCAGCCAACTTGACACAACTGTGGGAAGCATTGTAGTCAACATAGGCCAGCATCCCTGTGGAACACTTTCGACACCTTGTAGAGACCATGCCCTGACGAATTGAGGCTGTTCTGAGGGGAAAAGGGGTGCAACTCAATATTAGGAAGGTGTTCCAAAGGTTTTGTACACTCAGTGTATGATGGGACTATTTGAAATAGTGTTTAAGGTGTAAATGTTTTAATTTGATGGACTGTGTTAAGCTGTCTGGTTCCATATTAATTTACAGTATATAGGCTATTGTACACTGTGTGTATAAGGTAAGGTAAGTCAAAGATAAATGTCAATTTTGCCGTAAATTTACAACAACAAAAAAATAATATGTTTGTACTTAATTCACCCTATAATAAGCTACGCGCTGATGTACTGTAACTTGTGCTTAATAATGGAATATATTTAATTTGAGGTATGAACTTAAGAAATATAATTTGGAAGAGAAAATGTATTTAAATGACTGTGTTTATAATTCTAATGTATTAACACCAGGAAGTGATTCAGATCTCTGGGCACTTTAGCTAAAGAACGTTTCTTTTGTGTTTTTATAGTCTGTTTGGTTGACGTCCTGACAGTCCCTAAAGGTCCAAATAATACTATTTGATTCATACATTCCCCACTTACTGAACATATTGTAAAAGCTTGTTAGAGCTCTATAGGAAAGCGGACTGAAATCACACTCTGACTGCATATGAAAGGAGAAGTGTTTGGTCCACAGCTGTTTAGGTAGATCTGTGTTTGCAGTCATCGAGCACTAATGCCTGCTATGCATCATCATTAATATTCATTTAGTTGTTTGTTCTCAATCAATTGCTCTCTGCACTAGGATTGATCTCATAAGAGCTAGTTGGTGTACATACACATGTATCCAGTGCAGGATCCAATAGGTTGATCCAACATGCTTTAACTCAAAATCCATATCTCATGCATTAAGTCGAGCAAATACTATATACTGCAAATGTAACACGGCAGACTTTCACAGTCAATTAGAGTCCATGGCCAATAGGCAGTCTTCATACTGAGTCCCTGGCCAATAGGCAGGCTTCATGCTGAGTTTGCTATCATTCAGGCAGTAAATTGGTGCTTACTCAGCTGCACCAATAAGACAACATGAGCTGTCTGACTCGCACCTGATAAATGCTCTCTATGGGACGTCTCTGTGGGACGTCAGAGGACAGGCAGAGGTGGGTTAGCTGCAACCCAGGGTGTTTGTGTAACGAGGTCTGTATGGGTCTGAGCGGTCTCTGATGAGGGGTGGGTGGTGGGGGGCTAGGATTCATGGTGATAAATGACTCTTCACATGGGCCTCTGTGACGGGAAGACTTATGTATTTGCCCCACTTTGGAGATCCCTGCCCAGAGTTCCCTCGTTGGCAGGCTTGAAGGCCTGTGTGTTGTTCTTAGATTATCCCCCTTTCCCTCTGGGGTCTAACTGACTCTTTATCATGTCTCTACCCACCAAGCTACACCTCTGAGAACCACACATCCAAAATGAACTGTGAGGGTAGAGTGCCTAGACTCCTACTATGCTCCACTTCAATCCAAACGTGTGCATTGTTGATGTTTTCACACTAAATGGCACTATTCTAATGGCTGGAGTTGCAAAGTAAACCACACAGTGCTAATTCATTTTCCTGCAGGCACAACTTTCTCATACAACCTGTGTGATTTATTATCCCTAGTGATGAATGACATAGAGACTGTAAGTGTAGAGCTAGCACATTGAACCCCTATCCCCTTCACCAGTCAGCCATGTAGTTCTCTTACCCAGGAGAAGTGGCTCTATTTAGTTTAACCTACCCTATCCTGACCTCTCTCTGTTAGGTATGGCTGGCCTGGGAGGGTTTTACTCAGAGAGGAAGCCATCTCTGCACTGATAGACCCTGGGTTTTGCAACTGCAGGGGCTACAAAGTGGGTGTTCTGGAAGTCTCCTGGGAAGTCATAGAATTGCCTGTCCAAATAGTAAATTGCTTTTCCCTTACAATAGGTAAGTCTATATTAAAGGGCTCTTTATAGAGTCCTAACCAGGGGCCTTTAATTTACTGTTTATCTTTTCATCTGCAGGTCACTGACACCAGGACTTCACTTTGCCCTCAACATACACCCACCCAATTCCCCATCAACATAATGCATGGCAGCATGATGCCGTCTTCCACCTTTGTGGTGGAAGACGGCATTTTGCTAGGTCCAAATGGAGCCGTGTAATTTGGTTCAGCTCCAAACTTTGTATGATATGTTGATGCTGATAAGGCTGAGAGAACAGCAGTGCCTACCCTCTCACGGTAATTACAAACACAGAGCAATGAGCCGCTTATGTTGTCCCAGAGGACCGCTGGCCTGCCTGTCTTACACACACTTTCATCTGGTCAGTCTGGCTGGCCAGACCACGGCTAGTCCACCCTGCTGGATGCAGAACTATAACTGACATACCATGTAACTAGTGTTCTGTAGTCACTATGTCACCATCACTATGTCATGGTGAGTTGCTTCTATGACTTCCCAATATATACAGTAGTGAGAGCATGAAGGCCCCAATGGATGAAGTGTTTGAGCTACTCAACATTAAACTCTCATTTAAAACGTATGAGGAACTATAAAGGCTTTATTAGGGCTTCATAACTTTAATCTGCCCAGTGCATTAAACTAAAAGTTATGAATTTAGGCATTTATGCCCTCTAAAAATATAATTTGGAGTAAATGTGTTTCCATAGACACAGCACAGTGCTTACGGTAACAAGTGTCCATTGGTCAGCTTCTGTCACTCTCTACCCTCACAACCGTTACCCCCCGCCCCTCCTCAGCCTGAGCCTGGGAGCGGAATTCTGGGAACATTTTTCCATGTGAAATGCTGAGGTCCAGTCGAGGGGTGTGACGCCACTGCATTGTTCCAGCAGCAAAAAAAGGAACTGCTTGTGATGAGGCCAATTCCTGTTGGTCCCAAAAAAACAGGCACTTTCTCACACCGGCTTCCTTCCTCATTGGACAGCACAAAACAATCCCAGACTGGCCAGCCGAGCAGAGAGAGAGAGAGAGAGAGAGAGAGAGAGAGGGGTGGAGGGACACAGAGGTGGCGATAGAGAGGTTTGCTATCAGTCTGGGCAGACAGTTTATCAGTAGCTGAAAACACACCAAGCGCCTCTGCAATCTCCTGCATCCACCTGACACTGTCACCACAAATGTATTATCCCTTTATCAGTCAGCACAGACACCAACAAACACTGTGTTTGCCATTTTAGTGGTGCAAGCAACCCTAGTAGGACCAGCAGGTAGCGAGCGGCAAGCTGTTCTTATCTCTAGTGGTGGTAGGAAACCACACTACATGATATCAATGTATAGCTATCACAATTTGCCTTCCAGAAATCTCACCCCTTCACTTCCAACCATATGGCCAATGCACTTTGCTTTTGATAGTGTTTTCAACATCATCCTGCTTTTTAGAAAGGTTTACATCAATGATAGATAAGGCGGAGAGGGAGAGAGAGAGGTTGAACTGATTGAGAGTGCAGGACTCAGGAAGCATCTGTCTGTGTGGCGGCCTGTGCGTTTATCTGACCCCGCTCACATCAGGTGGTTTCCTTGTTTACGTTAACCCCACTGCTCCCAGTGGCCTGGCCCTCATTGGCCGCCCCGGGCCACTCCTTTTTCCACCACATTCATTGATCTTGAGAGAGTTCTGCACTTCCCTGCTTCTCCTTTCCCACCGTACTGGCTGTAGGGAGAGAGGTTTGGAGAAAGAGGAGGGGTATTAGTTGAACCCCCTGCCCCTACACCTCCTCTCCACATCCCTTGGCTCTCTTTCCACTTGCTAATGGATATCTGCTCTTCTCCTAAAGCCCCGTGCGACCTCTCGCCTCTGTCCTCAGAAGGTAAACACAAGGGCCTTGAAGACGACTTCCCTTTACCGCTTCTTCCCTATACTTGGGCTCAGTGAAAACAAGCAAACTCATTAATCAGGCTGAATGATAGCCCTGAGCTCTGTGTGCCCCCACTTGACAGCTGTATTGCTCAACCCTTACCCAGTTGCAGTGATTTTAACAGCGATGTGGCTTTGTGTCCCAAAATGTGAATGGTTTCGTGGCAGTCTATAGCAATACAGTACCATTGATAAGAATCTGATGTCTATTTTCTCTCAATGAAAGTAGTACCATTTATGGGAAAGGTAATTGCATAGTATTTATAGAGCTGTTAGTCAGTGTTGTAAACCGTTTGGTGTAATTGATGATGGTAAATTGTTGATTGTTGTCGCTCATAAAGATTACAGGTATACAGTACCTTTCCGATTGGTCTACAGTCACTCATTTTGCCCCTCTGTAGCCAGTACAGGACACAGCTGAGCACACTGTCACAAACAGACACCACCTTCCTGGTCCACTCAGCATGCACACTTCCCTTCCCCCTGGCCGACCCCTCTCTCCCACTCGCCCACCCCTCTCTCCCCCTGGCTGACCCCTCTCTCCTGCTGGTCCACCCTTCTCTCCCTTTGGCCCACCCCTCTTGCCCTCTTCCTCTATGTGGAGCGCTCCGTGGCCTTTCAGCGGCCCTGCTTTCCTTACTATCTTGTTATCTCAGCAAGTGTTTCCTGAGAGCACCTCTCTCCTCTGTGGGACATGGTGTGGCGGTTGCGCTATGTTACGTCCGAGGGGTATTGTTCTCCCACACTCTGAGCATCGTAAATGAGCTGGAAACGATTTGTCAGACATGAGAAGGGGGTAGAGGAGAGAAAGAGAGAGAAAATAACATACGAACAGAACCCTGATGTACCCCTGCCGTTTAATCGTACCTCTCAGATATGGTAATGGGCACTCTGATTGCCCCATTTCAAGCCATTAAGGAAAACATTATCCAGAGCCCTGAAATATAGGCTAATTTAATGGAATTTTCTAATTTTATACCTTCATGAGAATGTTTGACACCGTTACTTGTAGTGAATGGCATATGTTTGGTATTTTCTAAATGTATCGTCCCCTGAGACACTGGCAAAAATTCTGTCATGTATCAATGCTGTTCAGTCCCCTAGCCCAGTCCAGGCAGCTGATATACTGCATGGTAAACACATTTTTACAATGGCACCATTAATTAATGCATAGTACTACTGAATGATGTGATTGAATATTATTTGCCTTATACATCTCACAGAACCAAAGAACATTCCTTTAATGTATTTTGAATTTACGCTTTTGATTGGTGACTGCCCAGAAAACTGGGAACATTCCTGGGACACAACATCTGTAACAACCACCACAGAACATTCCTGGGACACAACATCTGTAACAACCACCACAGAGCATTCCTATGACACAACATCTGTAACAACCACCACAGAGCATTCCTGGGACGCAACATCTGTAACAACCACCACAGAACATTCCTGGGACACAACATCTGTAACAACCACCACAGAACATTCCTGGGACACAACATCTGTAACAACCATCACAGAGCATTCCTGGGACGCAACATCTGTAACAACCACCACAGAACATTCCTGGGACACAACATCTGTAACAACCACCACAAAACATTCCTGGGACACAACATCTGTAACAACCACCACAGAACATTCCTATGACACAACATCTGTAACAACCACCACAGAGCATTCCTGGGACGCAACATCTGTAACAACCACCACAGAACATTCCTGGGACACAACATCTGTAACAACCACCACAAAACATTCCTGGGACACAACATCTGTAACAACCACCACAGAACATTCCTATGACACAACATCTGTAACAACCACCACAGAACATTCCTGGGACACAACATCTGTAACAACCACCACAGAACATTCCTGGGACACAACATCTGTAACAACCACCACAGAGCATTCCTGGGACACAACATCTGTAACAACCACCACAGAGCATTCCTGGGACACAACATCTGTAACAACCACCACAGAACATTCCTGGGACACAACATCTGTAACAACCACCACAGAACATTCCTGGGACACAACATCTGTAACAACCACCACAGAACATTCCTGGGAAACATCTGTAACACCACCACAGAACATTCCTGGGACACAACATCTGTAACAACCACCACAGAACATTCCTGGGACACAACATCTGTAACAACCACCACAGAACATCCCTGGGACACAACATCTGTAACAACCACCACAGAGCATTCCTATGACACAACATCTGTAACAACCACCACAGAACATTTCTGGGACACAACATCTGTAACAACCACCACAGAACATTCCTGGGACACAACATCTGTAACAACCACCACATAACATTCCTGGGACACAACATCTGTAACAACCACCACAGAACATTCCTGGGACACAACATCTGTAACAACCACCACAGAACATTCCTGGGACACAACATCTGTAACAACCACCACAGAGCATTCCTATGACACAACATCTGTAACAACCACCACAGAACATTCCTGGGACACAACATCTGTAACAACCACCACAGAACATTCCTGGGACACAACATCTGTAACAACCACCACAGAACATTCCTGGGACACAACATCTGTAACAACCACCACAGAACATTCCTATGACACAACATCTGTAACAACCACCACAGAACATTCCTGGGACACAACATCTGTAACAACCACCACAGAGCATTCCTGGGACACAACATCTGTAACAACCACCACAGAGCATTCCTGGGACACAACATCTGTAACAACCACCACAGAGCATTCCTGGGACACAACATCTGTAACAACCACCACAGAACATTCCTGGGACACAACATCTGTAACAACCACCACAGAACATTCCTATGACACAACATCTGTAACAACCACCACAGAACATTCCTGGGACACAACATCTGTAACAACCACCACAGAGCATTCCTGGGACACAACATCTGTAACAACCACCACAGAGCATTCCTGGGACACAACATCTGTAACAACCACCACAGAGCATTCCTGGGACACAACATCTGTAACAACCACCACAGAACATTCCTGGGACACAACATCTGTAACAACCACCACAGAACATTCCTGGGACACAACATCTGTAACAACCACCACAGAACATTCCTGGGAAACATCTGTAACACCACCACAGAACATTCCTGGGACACAACATCTGTAACAACCACCACAGAACATTCCTGGGACACAACATCTGTAACAACCACCACAGAACATCCCTGGGACACAACATCTGTAACAACCACCACAGAGCATTCCTATGACACAACATCTGTAACAACCACCACAGAACATTTCTGGGACACAACATCTGTAACAACCACCACAGAACATT
The DNA here is from genome assembly GCF_013265735.2 of Oncorhynchus mykiss. NCBI lineage: Eukaryota > Metazoa > Chordata > Actinopteri > Salmoniformes > Salmonidae > Oncorhynchus > Oncorhynchus mykiss. The sequence goes on along the minus strand of NC_048583.1, from coordinate 43,612,851 downwards.
CCTGGGACACAACATCTGTAACAACCACCACATAACATTCCTGGGACACAACATCTGTAACAACCACCACAGAACATTCCTGGGACACAACATCTGTAACAACCACCACAGAACATTCCTGGGACACAACATCTGTAACAACCACCACAGAGCATTCCTATGACACAACATCTGTAACAACCACCACAGAACATTCCTGGGACACAACATCTGTAACAACCACCACAGAACATTCCTGGGACACAACATCTGTAACAACCACCACAGAACATTCCTGGGACACAACATCTGTAACAACCACCACAGAACATTCCCGGGACACAACATCTGTAACAACCACCACAGAACATTCCTGGGACACAACATCTGTAACAACCACCACAGAACATTCCTGGGACACAACATCTGTAACAACCACCACAGAACATTCCTGGGACACAACATCTGTAACAACCACCACAGAGCATTCCTGGGACACAACATCTGTAACAACCACCACAGAACATTCCTGGGACACAACATCTGTAACAACCACCACAGAACATTCCTGGGACACAACATCTGTAACAACCACCACAGAGCATTCCTGGGACACAACATCTGTAACAACCACCACAGAACATTCCTGGGACACAACATCTGTAACAACCACCACAGAACATTCCTGGGACACAACATCTGTAACAACCACCACAGAACATTCCTGGGACACAACATCTGTAACAACCACCACAGAGCATTCCTGGGACACAACATCTGTAACAACCACCACAGAACATTCCTGGGACACAACATCTGTAGCAACCACCACAGAACATTCCTGGGACACAACATCTGTAACAACCACCACAGAACATTCCCCTAAGGTTATTATTAGGTTTCCTGGAAATGTAATAAGAAAATGTGTTCTGGGAATGTTCTTGCAACACCAGGCAAATGTTTTATACAAATATTGCATAATCGTCAGTGCACCTCAACAGTTTTTATGTTACGAGGGAGCAACCTAACGAATGTTCTGGGAACGTACATGTTGCATGATGAATGAGTCCCATGTTTATTTGGCTCCAGTGGAGTTCTCCTCTGTTTATTCTGTCACTGATTCCTATGTGACCATCGGCATGAACTTCTTTAATGAGAAAATTCCTGAAACATCAGAGGATGTCCACGCATATCCTGGCCCTTAATCAGTGCACACAGGGAGTCTCACCTCCGCTATGAAGGTCACGCAGGGGTCACACCATTCGGAGAGGGGTTGCACATCCTTCTGAGTCACTACTCCCTATTCCTCCTAAACAAACACCCACACATGGCCTTGCCATATAGGGTCCCAGGTTAAGTGTCCATGCCCCACGTCTTCTTTGGCCTCCTCCCCTCTCTCCAGTTTGGCTGCTGCAGAACATTCTTCATGTTAAAAGTAGCCTGTGCCTTCCTCAGCTTTTCTGTCAGCCTCATCTTCCCTGTGTTGCGTACGTCCACTGTGTTCCCAATGTGACCATAGCCAATGTTCCCATGGATGGGGCTGACCCCTGGGAGTCAGGATGTGACACAGAGCAGAGCATGACGAGAAAATAAAGGTCTAAAAACATCCACGAGACCAGACAGAGAAGCAAAAAGGACAACATGCTATAAAGCAAACCCACAACATTAGCATGGTTCTGACATGGGAACCCCACCCCGCCTCCCTCTACGCCCAACTGGCCCTGTACCCCCTGGACAGAGCTGACAGGTCACACATGGGCCCCAGCCCAGCCCCACTATAGCTGAGCCAGCTGGGTCCCTCTCTGCTGCTAGCTACCTCATGCCATGTAAAACAGAGCTGGGACAAAGTTGAGCCTAAACCTTGAGATTAGCCCTGATTTTACATATTTACAGTTGAAGTCGGAAGTTTACATGCACTTAGGTTGGAGTCATTAAAACTCGTTTTTTCAACCACTTCACAAATTTCTTGTTAACAAACTATAGTTTTGGCAAGTTGTACTTTGTGCATGACACAAGTCATTTTTCCAGCAATTGTTTACACACAGATTATTTCACTTATAATTAACTGTATCACAATTCCAGTGGGTCAGAAGTTTACATACACTAAGTTGACTGTGCCTTTAAACAGCTTGGAAAATTCCAGAAAATGATGTCATGGCTTTAGAAGCTTCTGTTAGGCTAATTGACATAATTTGAGTCAACTGGAGGTGTACATGTGGATGTATTTCAAGGCCTACCCTCAGTGCCTCTTAGCTTGACATCATGGGAAAATCAAAAGAAATCGACCCAGACCTCAGAAAAAAATTGTAGACCTCCACAAGTCTGGTTCATTCTTGGGATTCATTTCCAAATGCCTGAAGGTACCACGTTCATCTGTACAAACAATAGTATGCAAGTATAAACACAATGGGACCACCCATTCATCATACCGCTCAGGAAGGAGACACTTTCTGTCTCCTAGAGATGAACGTACTTTGGTGCGAAAAGTGCAAATCAATCCCAGAACAACAGCAAAGGACCATGTGAAGATGCTGGAGGAAACAGGTACAAAAGTATCTATATCCACAGTAAAACGAGTCCTATATCGACATAATCTAAAAGGCCGCTCAGCAAGGAAGAAGCCACTGCTCCAAAACAGCCATAAAAAAGGCAGACTACGGTTTGCAACTGCACATGGGGACAAATATTGTACTTTTTGGAGAAATGTCCTCTGGTCTGATGAAACAAAGATAGAACTGTTTGGCCATAATGACCATTGTTATCTTTAGAGGAAAAAGGGGGAGGCTTGCAAGCCGAAAAACACCATCCCAACCGTTTGGCTAAGGTGTATGTAAACTTCTGACTTCTACTGCATGAGAGAGAGATACTGTATATATGGATGGGGACTGACCAGGGCAGGCAAGTATTGTTCCCAACCTTCTGCCTAGGGTTAGTACTATCCGGGATCCTTTGGACATCCCTAGCCTATACCAAAGACAGTACAGTATGAAGATAGGCTAAAACTTATTCTCCAATAGAAATCCCAGATCACACTTGTAGTTGATGTCAAATGCACCTTTGATATGAAGTTGTTTTTGCCGAAAATGAAAACATGTCAGTTTGTCACTTTCACGAGGTTGGAGTAATAATAACAACTATTTAAGACATTGGAGCGAATCTAAGTTGTGCCTTTAGATTTCAAGAAAATTAGCAACTAAAAGTCTCATTGACTTTTTAAACCCCAAACTCAAGCCTACTGTAGTCTGTTTCGCAAGTTTTCCCGGAAGTCTCGTGATGTTGCGCTTCTGGGTTTAGAAACTCTGTGCCCTAACCCTAGGAACATAAAGTTCCTAATCCTAAGGGCTTGAACACAGCAATAGCATTTGCCTACCGAGAGTACTTGCGAACCGAGTGCAATCCAATTTTACATGTAGAATCGAGTGAAAATGTCTGCAGTTAAACATCAACAGCACGCTGAACAGTTGGTAGACAAACGGGAGATCCACATTTGGTGAGATGTGTGCAAACCTTAGCCTAACCCTAACCCTAACTTTAACCATTTCAAATTCAACTTCAATGGAATGATGTCATAGTTGGGACGTCCCAAAGATTCCATTTAGACCAGTGGAACCATGAGTGCACCATTACCATGGCACCGTGTATTTTGGGAGAGGGGAATGATGGCAGGAGGACAATATTAAAGGGTTGTTGTTTTGTGTGTGATGTTGGAAGCTGTAGATGTTTGCTGGCTCCTCTCCTTGTTCTGCAGGTGTGTCTAGGGGAAAACAAACAGATTCAAATGAAACAGAAGCGTGAGCTTGGCTTGGTGCATGCCGGACAGCCTGAGCGTGCGATGTGGATTGTTGTCTGTATGCCTCAGATCTGGGCAAATAACAGAAACACTGCACATGCAACAAAAGACAAGGCAATTAAGGGCAAGAAAAGAATCACATCAACAAAAGCTTTTGATTGGTTTTCTGTTGGTTCTTGTTCAAAATCACACTTTACAATCCAGGTTTTATTGTTTAGATTGAGAGCATCAGCCCATTGTTCATTATTTTCATGTGAATATATTGGCAGTTTTAACAAAGTCTTTCATTTGACCAGCGTCAAAAATAGACATATTGCCAGATTATTCTTTTGTGTGCAATTCCTCTGGTGTTATTTAGCTTCTTAAATGCAGCCATCTATCGTTCTTAGGCAATGATTTTAATTTGCTCTAAAATGGAGCTTGACTGTAATCTCATCAGCTCTATCTTCTTTTTCCTATCTCTGCCTATACATCTAAATGATTTGCTGTGGAACTGCATTATGCCTGCTCTCATTTCATTCCCCACCACAGCTCTGTCTCTCCCTCCCTCCGCGGGGTTGCTTGTGAAAGGGAGATAAGCATCACCTCCATGTTCTGGCCAGTTCCTGTTTGTCCTTTGAGAAAGGAGAGGGGGCTCTGTGCTGCTGTTAAACCTATTAAGGTACACACTGTATACTACAGTAGAATGGGACCGTCACTAGACAACATGGCTCCTCATCAGACAATAAGGCTGTCGTCTGACAGTGCATTGTGCCTTCTCAAACAATGTGGGTCTGCAACTAGAAGGAGCGTGCAGTGTGGGAGCCTATAGCCTATGGACTGATGGTGAGTAAAGCAGCTTACTGTAAATGCAAAAGTTCAGTTCACACAGTCTGCTTGGTTGACTGTCTGAAGCTATTTGGTATTTCAAATGTCAGCATTAATTGAATGACCAATGTTTTCACATCATTGTTTCCCCTATGGTGGTTATGATGTGTAACAACTCTGTCAGAGGACAAATCCCCTACACTCTTAGAAAAGAAGGTGCTACCTAGAACCTAAAAGTATTCTTTGGCTGTCCCCATAGGATAACCCTTTGAAGAACCCGTTTTGGCTCCAGGTAAAACCCTTTCCACATATGGTTCTACATGGAATCCAAAAGTGTTCTACCATTTACCGAAACGTGTTCTACCTGGAATCAAAAAGGGTTCTCCTATGGGGACAGCTGAAGAACCCTTTTGGAACCCTTTTTTCTAAGAGTGTACCTTGACCAACAGGACCACATGACATAAAACACACTGACCAATCTCTGAGCGCCTGTGCTCCTGTATTCACCCATGACACAATCAATTAATCTGGAAAGCCGTGTCACTTCCCCCCCCTGACCTACACCCACTCCCCCATCATCTCCCGGTCCGACTCATTCATAGAATCACAGGACTTTGTCATTCTCATGGAGTACAATGTCCATTGTTCTCATTGGTGCCCCTGGCTGACAACCAGAGAAAAATGGACTACAATTGAAGATTACTATAGAGTTTTAATGGGAACAAAAATAAATTCTCCATCTTATGGCAATTACAACAATGTTTTGGCATTGTCAATAGTTACGCATAGACTTACTTCAACCTGTGCTTGTGTGTCTGTGTGTCTGTGTGTGTGTGTGTGTGCGTGTGTGTGCGTGCGTGCGTATGTCTCTTCGTGTGTGTTCGAGCAGGAAAAGACAAGGAAGAGCTCATTCTGTGTGATGTTATTATGTCACGGCCCACCCCTTCTGGGTCCCCGTTCCCTCTCCCCCCATGTTCCAACCATGTTCCCCCCATGTTCCAACCGTGTTCCCCCCATGTTCCAACTGTGTTCCCCTCGTGTTCCCCCAGTGTTTCCCCCTATGTTCCCACTGTGTTCCTCCCGTGTTCCTCCCCTGTTCCCCCCATGTTCCCCTGTGTTCCCACAGTCTCCACTTCAGATTGGCCTGCCTCTCACTGTTCCCCCAGCCTGACTAAAGTAATACCTGGAAACCGTGTGCCTTCCTATTTCCCTCTCTCCTCCTCATAATAATGGGAAAGTGGTCTGGTCCTGCTGCAACAGGGAATAGAGGCAGAGAGCTTATGGGAAACAGTGTGTCACAGATAAGAAATGTCTCCTTTTAGGGCTCTATGTACGTGAACACAGTACACCCACACTCTCAAATGCAAGTTGCAACAAGTTAAAATGAGGGAATATGATGTGGGTGTTATCTGTATTTATGTACTTTGAGAGAATGAGAATGAGCTTGCGAAGTCAACTCTTACAGATTGTCAGTGTCCTTCTACATCCTCTAGACTTTTTTTTTTTTTTTTTACATGTTTAGAAAATGAATATAAACACACTGGTGACAGGTGCATGAGAGTAAGAGTGCTAATTCAAACCTGTTTTCACACTGGGAAGGCTGGCACGTTAATGCTCACATTAGCACATTTGGGTATAGGGGCTTCAATCAGCAGACAGGTGCACCTCTGCGCCTGAGGGCACTAGGGGTGAGAAGTCGATACAAAACTCTACGGGGGTTGACAGGGAATTACAACTTCAGTTTAAAGATGGGATCCAAGATGTATTATGACAGTATTATAAAAGTCATTGACTGCTAAACTAATAGCTGCACTAAACTGTATTTTCACTATGTACTGTACACCCCGGCACATCAATTGTATACAGTATGTCATTGCAGCATCCCTCCTGCATATACAGTAGAGATGTATATCCCCATTGTAAATTGTATATCCTCAATGTAAATCAGCCCATACCCTAGAGTTGTATGTTTCATGTTTACTCTATTTACATTGTATGTTGACTTTGTGTAAATTCCTCTGTCTTTATTCTGTCTGTATACTGTCTGTACATTTGTCTATTGCTGGCAGCATCGATTGGGTGTGTGTAAATGTACTGGGCGAATAAAAGTGTTTCTGATTCTGTCTTCTTGTGGTTATCTGTAAGAGAAGCACCCATAGTTCAATGTGGATCTGCCGATTACAGCTCCATGGATTTCCTCCATAATCAACTAGCAGAGATCATGTTCTGTTGTTAGGGGAATGGAACCCTGTTAAAATCCAGCTCATTAATGGACAATAATATACTCATTACAGTGGAGCCAGATTTAATCCATCACAGATTTGAAAAAATATATATATATTTTGGGCTTGTTACAACTCATTCAGCTCAGTTAGTCTGATACAGTGCCTTGCGAAAGTATTCGGCCCCCTTGAACTTTGCGACCTTTTGCCACATTTCAGGCTTCAAACATAAAGATATAAAACTGTATTTTTTTGTGAAGAATCAACAACAAGTGGGACACAATCATGAAGTGGAACGACATTTATTGGATATTTCAAACTTTTTTAACAAATCAAAAACTGAAAAATTGGGCGTGCAAAATTATTACAGATACTGACTGTCTCTGAAACTGTGCTATAAAAAAAAGATACACGATATAAAGGAGCTTTGGAGCACCTTAAATGACATTTTCAACAAAAAAAGTGATTCATCATTCATTGAATCAGATTGCTCATTCATCACAAAACCAATTGATATTGCTATCTACATTAATTATTTTTTTCATTGGCCAAATTAGTTCATTTAGGCATGACATATCAACAACACATTCTGAACCTACACACCCATGAAATACAAGCATTGTAATTTTGAATTCCGTAAAGTGAGTGTGGAAGAGGTGAACAAATTATTGTTATCTATCAACAATGACAAGAAACCTGGATCTGACGATCTGGATGGAAAATGACTGAGGATTATAACGGTGTACGTTTCTACTCCTATTTGCCATCCATTCAATCTAAGCCTACAGGAAAGTGTGTGCCCTCAGGCCTGGATGGAAGCAAAATTCAATTAACAACATACTTTCAGCAAGCTTATAGGGAAGGGCACTAAACATGATAATAGGAAGATTGTGGGAGCTGTTTTGTCAGTGCAGCATTTAACATTATCGATCAGAATCTGCTGCTGGAAAAACACATGTGTTATGGCTCCTGCTATATAATGGATGGAGAGTTACCTGTATAACAGAACACAGAGGATGTCCTTTAATGGAAGTCTATCCAACATAATTCAGGTAGTCAGCATTCCCCAGGGCAGCTGTCTAGGCCTCTTACTTAAAAAAAAAAAAAATTCTAATGTCCTGCCACTGGCACTGAGAAAAGCTGATGACTCATCACTATACACGTCAGCTACCACAGCAAGTGAAATCACTGCAACACTTAACAAAAAGTTGCAGTCAGCTTGAGAATGAGTGACAAGAAATAAGATAGTCCTAATTATTTCAAAAACTAAAAGCATTGTATTTGGGACAATTCATTCACCAAACCCTAAACCTCAACTAAATCTTGTAATGAACAATGTGGAAATTAAGCAAGTTGAGGAGATAAACAGCTTGGTGCAACATTGGATTGTAAACTGTCATGGTCAAAACATATTGATGCAACGGTAGCTAAAATGGGGAGAGGTCTGTCCATAATAAAGTGTTGCTCTGCTTTCTTTACATTGCTATCAACAAAACAAGTCCAACAGGCCCTAGTTTTGTCGCACTTGGACAATTGCCCAGTCATATGGTCAAGTGCCACGAAGAGGGACATAAGCAAATTACAGTTGGCCCAGTATACCAGTGTATACAAAGTTTACCAATTTACTTTAAGGAACCAAAAAATGGACAGCTTGCAATTTAGATTTCAAAAGAGTTGGGAACTATATATTCATGTACATACTACCTCAATTGGGCCGACCAACCAGTGCTCCAGCACATTGGCTAACCGGGCTATCTGCATTGTGTCCCGCCACCCGCCACCCACCACCCGCCAACCCCTCTTTTACGATACTGCTACTCTCTGTTCATCATATATGAATGGTCACTTCAAACATATCTACATGTACATACTACCTCAATCAGCCTGACTAACCGGTGTCTGTATGTAGCCTCGCTACTTTTATGGCACACGTGACAAATAAACTTTGATTTGATTTGATTTATAATTGAGAATTTCAATATGCATTTTTCTACATCTGGCCATGCTTTCCACCTGGCTACCCTTACCCCGGTCAACAGCCCTGCACCCCCCACAGCAACTTGCCCAAGCCTCCCCCATTTCTCCTTCACCCAAATCCAGAGAGCTGATGTTCTGAAAGAGCTGCAAAATCTGGACCCCTACAAATCAGCCTACAAATCAGGACCCCTACAAATCGGGAGACACTCTAGACAAAAACGGCTATCTATCCTACCCTGCCTTTCTAAGGTCTTCGAAAGCCAAGTTAACAAACAGATTACAGACCATTTCAAATCCCACCGTACCTTCTCCACTATGCAATCTAGTTTCCGAGCTGGTCATGGGTGAACCTCAGCCACGCTCAAGGCCCTAAACGATATCATAATCGCCATCGATTAGAGACAATACTGTGCAGCCGTATTCATCGACCTGGCCAAGGCTTTCGACTCTGTCAATCACCACATTATAATCGGCAGACTCAACAGCCTTGGTTTCTCAAATGATTGCCTTGTTTGGTTCACCAACTACTTCTCTGATAGAGTTCTGTGTGTCAAATCGGAGGGCCTGTTGTCCGGACCTCTGGCAGTCTCTTTGGGGGTGGCACAGGGTTCAATTCTCAAGCTGACTCTCTTCGCTGTAAACATCAATGATGTCGCTCTTGCTGCTGGTGATTTTCTGATCCACAGCTTCCTATTTCGCAACAAAGCATCCTTCACTCATGCTGCCAAACATACCCTCGTAAAACTGACCATCCTACCGATCCGCGACTTCGGCAATGTCATTTACAAAACAGCCTCCAACACTCGACTCAACAAATTGGATGCAGTCTATGACAATGCCATCCGTTTTGTCACCAAAGCCCCATATTCTACCCACCACTGCAACCTGTATGCTCTCGTTGGCTGGCCCTCGCTTCATACTCGTCGCCAAACCCACTGGCTCCTTATCTCAGCTCACTGGTCACCATAGCAGCACCCACCCGTAGCACGCGCTCCCAGCAGGTATATCTCACTGGTCACCCCAAAGCCAATTCCTCTTTTGGCCGTCCTTTCCTTCCAGTTCTCTGCTGCCAATGACTGGAACGAACTGCAAAAATCACTAAAGCTGGAGACCCATATTTCCCTCACTAGCTTTAAGCACCAGCTGTCAGAGCAGCTCATAGATCACTGCACCTGTACATAGCCCATCTGTAAATTGCCCATCCAACTACCTCATCCCCATACTGTATTTATTTATGTATCTTGCTCCTTTGCACCCCAGTATCTATACTTGCACATTCATCTTCTACACATCTACCATTCCAGTGTTTAATTGCTAAATTATAATTACTTCGCCATTATGGCCTATTTATTGCCTTACCTCCCTCATCTTACCTCATTTGCACACACTGTATATAGACTTTTTTCTACTGTATTATTGACTCTATGTTTGTTTATTCCATGTGTAACTCTGTGTTGTTGTATGTGTCGAACTGCTTTGCTTTATCTTGGCCAGGTCGCAGTTGTAAATGAGAACTTGTTCTCAACTAGCCTACCTGGTTAAATAAAGGTGAAATAAAAAATATATATATTTCTTATTGTTTATTTTTATTTTTGCAAAAACATATATGGTGGATTGGAAGTGATGCAGACAATTACAGTGATGGAAGCTATATGCAATATTAAAGCTGATCTAACCCCCCCAAATCATATTATTTGTATTTATATTTCATTTGGCCCAGAACAGAGCAGCACGGCTGGCCCTTAAATGAACACAGAGAGCTAACATCAATAACATGCATGTCAATCTCTCCTTAAAGTGGAGGAGAGATTGACTGCATCACTACTTGTCTTTGTGAGAGGTATTGACAAGTTGAAAGCACCAAGTTATCTGTATAAACGACTAGCACACAGCTCAGACACCCACGCATACCCCACAAGACATGCCACCAGAGGTCTCTTCACAGTCCTCAAGTCCAGAACAGACTATGGAAAATGCACAGTACTACATTATATAGAGCCATGACTACATGGAACTCTATTCCACATCAAGTAAATCATACAAGCAGTAAAATATAATAAAGAAAACAGATAAACTACACCTTATGGAATAGTGTGGACTGTGAAGAGACACACACAGGCACACACACGCATGCGCACACATATGCTAACACACGCACTCTACACATACGTACATTGTAATATTGTTGCATTGCTATATTATGGATTTTGTATTGTAGATATGTTGTGGTAAAGTAGTGTGTAATAATGTGTTGTGCAATGTACTGTTTTGTTTTGTATGTAAGTGCCATAATCTTGTTTGGACCCCATGAAGCAGCTTGGCAGCAGCTAATGGAGATCCGTAATAAATACAAATACAAAGAAAAGAGAGGGGAGGTAAAACAGTTTACCCACAAATCTGTCTTGGTGTGCTCACTAGTTCATTCAACTTGTTCAGGCAGGAAAGTAAAGACCATCTGCTCTTTTCAGACAGCAACCCCACCTCAAAATCCTCCCTTTGCCCAAGTCACATTTACCGCTTTCATTACCATTGGCCAGTAGATTGCTTGACCAAATACCCCCTCTCTCACAGGAACCATTTATCCTAATGGGAGCCAAGGTTGGTCAAGCGACTGTTATTGGGGATTTCTCTCTCTGTGTGTGTGTGTGTGTGTGTGTGTGTGTGTGTGTGTGTGTGTGTGTGTGTGTGTGTGTGTGTGTGTGTGTGTGTGTGTGTGTGTGAGAGAGAGAGAGAGAGCCAGGGAGTCTCTGATGCCTCATCTCCTACTGGCGCAGAATGAAAGGCATCAGCAGAGAGAGTTGGACAGCGCACGGTCACAGCCATCAGTGTCACTGGACCAGCCATGACAGGCAGCTGCTCTTCTCTTCCCATCGCCAGGCCTGGAATGGGCAGTAACATTTACACAGCTAATGGGCAGGCTGGGCTTGGGATGTATTGTTCAGCTTTAGAACTGGCCTTCAATGGAATACAAACTTTTAGTTGATGAGCTGGGCTCATATGGGGAACTGTCCGTAGCTTTCAGATGGTGAACTACCACTCTAACTGTGCCAGTGCCTGGTATAGACAGTTAGACACTGCCACTTTGTTCAAGGCTTCATTCTGGTTCTTCCTGCAACACAGTATCTGTCCCTCCATCTCAGAAGTGTTATGGGTTGATCTGACGACATCTATGCTTGCGGTGCCCATGCAGTGTGTGGTGTACTATGCCTGTCTATTCTGGAACTGGGCAGCCGCACACAGTGTCCACCGGCCTGTTTGAAGGCACACCAGGTGGGGCCAAACAAACACACATTAATCTGTGCTTTTTATGAATATTCAGACACAGCTGTCTGTGACGGGTAGATAGCAGCTGGTGCGTTTGGGCCTTGCTGATATCCCAGTGCCATCCCTGGACAGGAGCCCCTGCATCTGGGCCAATGGTACGGCCAGCCAGCCTGCCTGGCCCAGGCTCCCCAAACCCCATAGCTGACAACTTTTACACGCAGCAGGTCAAAGACTCAATCAGACACCTCTAGGGGCCAGTCAGCTGACACAGGAAGTCACTTGTGACACTACTGTACACAGAAACGTTGTGTGTTTGTTTCACTAGCTGGTAGCAAACTTGAATCCTGCCATAAAGTGAAAGAACAATTTTCCATTCTCTCATTTCTTTTCAATGAAACAGTAGGTACAGATGGGTGGTAATTAATACAACTGTGTTATAAACAGCTTTTAAAACAGATGGCATTCCTTTCTGTATCACATTTGAGTTCCCATTTAGAGCTTTTGTTAAGCATTCCTGACAAAGGAAAGCATCTAACATTGAATTAAACGTACATTTTTATTGAATCATAAGGACATGTTCATTACGATCACGTTCAGCTGTACGTGGTGTGAAGGACAGAGCATAACTAATTGGTATATCTTGGCACCAATCTGTCTTGGAACAAATTAATGTGGTGTGAAGAATACTGTATGGTGAAATTGTTCATTACTGCTGAATGGCAGATAGGCTTAAAGTGGCACTGACAATGTCCCACATGAGATCAATCAAATTTGCTATTTTTAATTGCCAAACATGATCCACCACTAATCCAATAATATTGCCACAAGTAAAATATAATGGTGAGTAGGTTTGGAGTAAAAGCTTGGCGGAGGGACTGAAGGAGTTTGTGTTTGGTGTGCCTAGTGTTGGTGCCTACCAGGCAGACTGCTGGTTGGCCCTGGCAACATGGCATCATCCTGCCAGGCAGGTTGTCAGTGTGCCAGGACCAGAGCCCAGCTGCCAGGCCAAACCAGCAGGCACTAATTCAGCAAGCCACAGGGAGCCCTTCTCCCACCCCTAAGCCCTTCCCTGTGGCTATAACCAACCCTCCCACACAAAAACACACACACACCTAACTGACTCACATCCCCCAACATCAGCCTTAATTATGCCAAACTTGCCAGAACCTAATCTCCCATCTTTTTAATCAAATACAGTTGTAACAGATGATGGTGCCAATATCCAGATGTCTTATTACCAGAGAATCAGGAGAATAAACATATTTTCTTCTGTTGACCAGCACTACTCTCTTCTCGATATCGCAAAGCCTATGAGGCTCTCAAAGACAGCAAGGGACAAAACCTCACTAAGAAATGTGCCTTTGCATCTTCATTGATGCAGAGATGAATTTGTGTGCTGTCTCTGGTTGCTGTACTGAAGATGTGTGGAACAGCAAGTGGAGTTTCCATTCATTTTCATGGATCTCTTTGACACATGTCCATGTTCATCTTTGTGAATAATGAATGTCCTGCTCGTTTTGTCATTATCCCCCATGTGGTTAAGAACACGACTCTGAACCCAAGGGACTGCAATGAGGCCAGTTAGTCAGCGGTTGATAAACTCATGTTCAAAATGCTCTGAAGCGTTAATCTGGCATTCTGATTGTTCTAGATCTTCTCTGTTGACGTCCCACTGTGTCCCTGGCCTCTACCCTGGGCACAGGATGAGCTGGGAAGGCTTCCACTAGTCCTCCAGTGCTGGAGTGTCTTTGTGCTATGCCATGGGGTTCATCATCAAGGCTCAGTAAAACCCCACGCTCCAACCCTTCAGAGCAGGCAGGGTGACAGACATGGGTGGTTCCTCTCTTGTCCTCTCACTAAGGCTAGAGCCACCTCTCCTCATTCTCTCACCATGTACATACATACATGAAGCCAAGTCACAAAGTCTCTTAAGTTATATTTATCACTCAATAAATGGATGTAATGCATTCTGTAAATGCAGCCAGGGAGAGCTGGAGCGTTGCACAGAACCGAAGCCAGGACAACATACTGCTGGAGCTTAAAGGCCTGGGTGTGAATGTGCCCTCAAACAGTCCATTTGATGCCAGTTGTACAGATTGGCACAGGGGCATTTGTGTGGTATTCCGCGGGCCTGCCCTCTGCCCGGTTACACACGCCTCATCTGTTTACTCACCTGTCACTCAATCTGTTCCTACTGTTGCTGATTCAGTCTGCTCTGGCTGAAGGTCACAATATGGCGGTGGGCTTCTGGTGGACAGTGAACCCTCCAAAGGCCCCAGCCAGCGTAGCCTAGTCTCCAGCCTGCTGCCTCCCTGTGTACAAAGGAGAGGAGAGGGAGAGAGCCCTACAGAGAAACATGTGCAGATATTAACATTCAAGGTCCCAGACATGATATAGAATCAGCATTTAGGTTAGGGCTGAAGCAGTCAAAGCCGAATTTACAAGATTAAGCTGCTTTTGCCTCTAAGGCCCTTATGTCTGAGAGCTGGTCATTAGGTTTGGTCACAGCTCTCATCTTGTCCTTGTGGAGCCTGACTAGTGATCACAGGGAAACACAGCATTCCTTCAGGAGAACATACTGAAATATTAATGCGGTGTTTTGTAAAAAGAAATTGCCAACCTGAGTGGCCATCTGGGCAGCTTGGCTGTTCTCACGTTAACTATTCATTCCCCTGTTGAATACGACCAGTGCTGCATAGTGGGAGCTAATTGTGTTACTCTAGAGAGAGAGAATGAGGGAGAGAAAGAGAGGGACTATATGTAGGATGAATGACATGGGTCTTATGATAACAGATGAGTGTATTTGTTTTGTACAAACAGATGGAAGGCAAATACTGTAGAATGTAGAAGCTGATGATTGATGATGTGTATGTCCCTGTGGACAGGGATAATGCATTTCAGACTATTAGTTCACTCTTGTTTTCACATTTGAGAAGCACAGACCAGAAGTGCCAGCTAATGCTCATCTCCGCCTATTTGCCTCAGTGCTCAGGTAAGATTGACAAATCAAAACTCCCCAACACTACGGCAATTAAATCACCCACCTCTGACTGACTCTGCCACTCAGGCAAAAGCACAGACACCCATGGGAGAGATGATGGCTACCAACAGCGAAGCTCTCGCTGACACCTTATGCCAGTCATCACACCTGACAGCAGAGAAGTGCTTTCTTGGGGAGCCACAATCACTCAGGCCTGATGATCAAGACCTGACACACACAGGGAGAGAGATGATCCAGGGAATGACCCAAACACCGCTCTCAGCTCCTCTCTCCTTGCTGCTGAATCTACATAATGACAGGCGAGCTGTGGACAAGATAAGAGCTTGCCCAGGAGAGCTTAAGTCAAGTGTGAATATTAATGATGGTTTTGGCCAAGATGTGCAGATTGTAGCCAATCAACAAATGGAATGACAGTTCTAAGGAGAGGAAAATAAAAGGAGAGGGTGGGATAATTTATCCCCCCTCTATGGTTAATAATTCATGAAAACCTATTAAATATGAACCAATCTGTAACCAAACACTAGTCATGAGGGATGCTAGTTGCCTAGGAACATTGACCCATTTTAAATACTACACCTTATTGTTGCTGTTAATGAGACCCTCCCCAGGATAGTGGTAATACAGCAGAAAGTAAATAAAGCAGGCCACGACAATAACAGTTGTATTGGCTCCTGTCACAAACTGGATACAAGCCTCGGTGATCAATAATGCAGTTGTGTCTGTTGTGTCAGGATACCTCTGGGATCTGAGGCATTCCTCCACTGAACCTGCCTGAGCATGTGTATAGAGATAGACCCGAGTTAAGCTCGTGTAAACGGAACATTATTCCCTTTTTGTGCACTTGTCTCTCTATGCGTATTCTGACCTTGAACTTAAGCATGTGAATAGTGTGCTATTCACCCACTATTCGTTCAGGGTGGAGATCTAAGAAATGAAGGTGTGGCAGAGGTGTGTCTACAGATAAGCCGTATTCTGACCTTGTCTAAACACCCTGATAATACCAACACCTTTACGCGCGAGGAAACCATGAATAAGGTCATGCAAACCTGCCGGTTCAAAGTGGGAAAAGTATCAACTTTATTTTTTCCAATAGAAATAACAGAATTCTCCATGCACTGTAATTTCTAAATCGATAAGAGCTGATAAGAACTAGGTAAATGAGAAAGTCGTTTGGAGAAGGGGATTGTAAATACACATAACAATTGCTTTAGATTATATTTCCTTATGATCCTGGAGATGAATGTGAAAACAGCCATATGGAAACAAACTGAAACTCATATAAACATGACATGTTGTCACGGCTAGGTGTGTAGAGAGGAATCAGGCGCAGAGAGCAGAGAGGTCCAGGGGAAAGATGCACTTTAATGCGGCACCAAAAGTAAATGCCCAAGCACGCAGGGCGCAAAACACTAACCAACCCAAAATAACGGTCCAGAGCACAAACAACACCAACGACACAACGTGAACATCAAAATAATCCTGCACGACAAAGGGGCGGGTTCCACACGCTAACTAGGGAAGCAAATCAAGCACACACAAAATGGGAACAAGTGCAACAAATGAGACAAAACTAACTGAAAAGAAAAAGGGATCGTGGCGGCTAGTAGGCCGGTGATGACGACCGCTGAGCACCGCCCGAACAGGGGAGCCAACTTCGGCGGGAGCCGTGACAGTACCCCCCCCTGACGCGTGGCACCCGCAGCGCGCCGCCACAGGCCTCGAGGGCGGCCCGGAGGGCGAGGCGCCGGGCGATCTGGGTGGAGGCGGTGGAAGTCTTTCAGGAGTGAAGGGTCCAAAATATCCCCCACCGGTACCCAGCACCTCTCCTCCGGACCGTACCCCTCTCAGTCCACGAGGTACTGTAGGCCCCTTACCCGGCGTCTCGAGTCCAGAATGGTGCGTACTGTGTACGCCGGGGACCCCCGATGTCCAGAGGGGGCGGAGGGACCTCAGGCACCTCACCTTCTTGTAGGGGACCAGCCACCACCAGCCTGAGGAGAGACAAATAAAACGAGTGGTTAATACGATAATAAGTAGGAAGTTATAACCTAAAACACACCTCGTTTATCCTCCTCAGGACTTTAAATGGCCCCACACACTGCGGCCCCAGCTTCCGGCAGGGCAGGCGGAGGGACAGGTTTCGGGTCGAGAGCCAGACCCGGTCCCCCAGTGCGAACACGGGGGCCTCACTGCGGGGCTGGTCAGCACTCTTCTTCTGTCATTCCAAAGCCAGTCTCAACGATTCCTGGACGGCTTTCCAGGTGTCCTTTGAGCGCTACACCCATTCCTCCACCGCAGGAGCTTGGGTCTGGCTCTGATGCCATGGGGCCAGGACCGGCTGGTAGCCCAACACACACTGAAAGGGAGACATGTTAGTCGAGGAGTGGCGGAGGGAGTTCTGAGCGAGCTCTGTCCAAAGAGCATACCTCGCCCACTCCCCTGGCCGGTCCCGGCAATACGACCGCAGAAACCTGCCCATCCCGATTTACTCGCTCCACCTGCCCATTACTCTCGGGGTGAAAACCCAAGGTCAAGCTGACCGAGACCCCCAGCCTCTCCATAAACGCCCTCCAAACTCTGGATGTGAACTGGGGACCCCGATCAGAGACAATGTCCTCAGGCACCCCTTAGTGCCGGAAGACATGGGTAAACAGAGCCTCCACGGTCTGCAGGGCCGTAGGGAGACTGAGCAACGGGATGAGACGGCAGGACTTAGAAAACCGATCCACAACGACCAGGATCGCAGTACTTCCCTGGGACAGGGGAAAGTCGGTGAGGAAGTCCACTGACAAGTGTGACCACGGCCGTTGTGGAACGGGGAGGGGCTGTAACTTTCCTCTAGGCAGGTGTCGAGGAGATGCCAGGATGACCCGAGGAGGGTAGAGTATGAGCCCAACGAATCAGCCTGTCACAGACACCCCGCGGCAGGTACTGAGCCCCCGCTGGACACTGAGGGGGGGAAGGCTCCAACCGTGATGCCCTCTCTATCTCCGGTGGAATGATGGGGGTCGGCTCGATGGACCGCTCCTCGGTATCATATAGGCGGGATAGTGCGTCGGCTTTAGTGTTCTGGGAGCCTGGCCGGTAGGAGATGGTGAAGCGTAACCGGGCAAAGTACATGGCCCATCTAGCCTGACGCGGATTCATTCTCCTCGCTTCCCGGTTATACTCAAGATTACAATGGTCAGTCCAGATGAGAAAAGGGTGCTTAGCCCCCTCAAGCCAATGTCTCCACACCTTCAGAGCCTTGACTATAGCTAACAACTCCCTGTCCCCCACATCATAGTTTTGCTCCGCCGGACCGAGCTTCTTCGAAAAAAAGCACAAGGGCGGAGCTTTGGTGTCGCGCCCGAGCACTGGTACAGCACGGCTCCTACCCCAGCCTCGGACACATCCACCTCCACTATGAACGCTAAAGAGGGGTCCGGTCCACTCATCTCCTCCCCGAATACGCACCAGGTTATACGCACTCCTCAGGTCCAGTTTTGTGAAGAAACGCGCCCCGTGAAATGATTCCACCGCTGTAGCGATGAGAGGTAGTGGGTAACTAAACCCCACTGTGATTGAATTTAGACCTCTCTAATCAATGCACGGACGCAGACCTCCCTCCTTCTTCTTCACAAAAAAGAAGCTCGAGGAGACGGGTGACGTGGAGGGCCGAATGTACCCCTGCCCCAGAGATTCAGTGACATATGTCTCCATAGCCACTGACTCCTCCTGGGACAATGGGTACACATGACTCCTCGGAAGTGCAGCGTTCTCCAGGAGGTTTATCGCGCAGTCCCCTCCACGATGGGGTGGTAATTAGGTTGCCTTCTTCTTACAGAAGGCGATAGCCAAATCGGCATATTCAGAGGGAATGCGCACGGTGGAAACCTGGTCTGGACTCTCCACCGTAGTCGCACCTACGGAAACTCCTATACACCTGCCTGAACACTCCTCTGACCACCCTCGAAGAGCCCCCTGTTTCCATGAAATCACCGGGTTGTGATGAGCTAGCCATGGAATTCCCAGCACCACTGGAAACGCAGGTGAATCAATAAGGAATAGACCAATCCGTTCCTTATGACCCCCTGCGTTACCATGTCCAGTGGCACCGTGGCCTCCCTGACCAGCCAGGAGCCTAATGGTCGGCTATCTAAGTAGTGCACGGGGAAAAGTTGGTCTAACAACACCAGGGGAATCCCTACCCTTAGTGAGAGCCCATGATCCATAAAGTTCCCAGCTGCGCCTGAATCGACTAGCGCCTTTTGCTGTAGAGAGGGAGAAAACCCAGGGAAAGAGGTTAGCACAAACATATGGCCGACAGGAAGCTCTGGGTGAGTCCCGACTCCCAGACGAGCTCCCCCAGCACCGGTCGGCCGTGTGTCCTCGCCGACCACAACTGGTGCAGGAGGAAACTCCTCCTTCGGTCCCCCTCGATGCAGCCCCCCCTAACTCCATGGGGATGGGAGCAGGAGGGCCTGCGGGTGGAATCAACAGGGCCCGTTCTGGACGCCCGGGGGCAGCCAGGAGGTTGTCCAGACGAATGGACATGTCTATCAGTTCATACATTGAGATAGTAGTGTCCCGACAAGCTAGCTCCCTGCGGACATCCTCCCTGAGGCTACAACGTAAGTGGTCCATCAAAGCCCTGTCATTCCACCCCGCTCCTGCGGCCAAGGTCTGGAACTCCAGGGCAAAGTCCTGCGCCCTCCTCGTCTCCTGTCGCAGGTGGAACAGCCATTGTGGAACTCAGGGTAGCGATCCCTCGCCGAGTCTGGGCCATTCCACACTGAATTGGCCCACTCCAGGGCTCCCCCCGTCAGACAGGAGACGAGGACGCTCACGCTCTCCTCCCCTGAGGGAGTCGGACGGACGGTAGCTAGGTACAACTCAAGTTGGAGGAGGAACCCCTGACACCCAGCCGCTGTCCCATCATACTCCCTGGGACGCAGGGCCCCAGAGCCAGATGCTGAAGCAGGGGTAGGTGGTGCTAGTGGAGGGGGCGCTGGAGATGAGGTGAGAAGGCCACTCCTCTCCCATCGGTCCATCCTCTCCATCATCTGATCCATGGTGGACTCAATCCAGTGAAGAACGGTGGTGTGATGGAGGACCCTCTCCTCCATCGATGGGAGAGGAGGTGTGGCTGCTCCTGCTGATTCCATTGTACAGGTGCGGGATTCTGTCATGGCTGGCTAGGTGTGTAGAGAGGAATCAGGCGCAGAGAGCAGAGAGGTCCAGGGGAAAGATGCACTTTAATGCGGCACCAAATGTAAATGCCCAAACACGTAGGCCGCAAAACACTGACCAACCCAAAACAACGGGTAACACGGTCCAGAGCACTAACAACACCAACGGCACAACGTGAACATCAAAATAATCCCGCACAACAAAGGGACGGGTTCCACACGCTAAATAGGGAAGCAAATCTGGCACACACAAAATGGGAACAGGTGTAACAAATGAGACAAAAGTAACCGAAAAGAAAAAGGGATTGGTTGCGGCTAGTAGGCCGCCAAGCACCACAGGCGGGGGAGCAGGCGGGGGAGCCAACTTCGGTGGGAGTCGTGACACATGTATTGCAGCCCCTTTTCCACAGGTGCCATTATTCTGAAATTGAATAGTGTTCCCTCATATTTTGCGTGGATTAAATTTGGACACCCAAACTATAGGCTTCTGTGGGGCTGTACCTGCAGAGTTAATCTATGCACTTTAGAATGTTTTAATTATAGCCTATGCCCGGACTTTTCTCAGTTTTATTTTACAATTTGTATCATGTTAAATACACTGCTCAAAAAAATAAAGGAAACACTTACACAACACAATGTAACTCCAAGTCAATCAGACAGCAGGTTCACATTGAGCATGTGACAGACGTGACAGAGTCTGGAGACGCTGTGGAGAACGTTCTGCTGCCTGCAACATCCTCCAGCATGACCGGTTTGGCGGTGGGTCAGGAATGGTGTGGGGTGGTATTTCCTCCATGTGCTCGCCAGAGGTAGCCTGACTGCCATTAAGTACCGAGATGAGATCCTCAGACCCCTTGTGAGACCATATGTTGGTGTGGTTGGCCCTAGGTTCCTCCTAATGCAAGACAATGCTAGACCTCATGTGGCTGGAGTGTGTCAGCAGTTCCTGCAAGAGGAAGGCATTGATGCTATGGACTGGCCCGCCCGTTCCCCAGACCTGAATCCAATTGAGCACATCTGGGACATCATGTCTCGCTCCATCCACCAACGCCATGTTGCACCACAGACTGTCCAGGAGTTGGCAGATGCTTTAGTCCAGGTCTGGGAGGAGATCCCTCAGGAGACCATCCGCCACCTCATCAGGAGCATGCCCAGGCGTTGTAGGGAGGTCATACAGGCACGTGGAGGCCACACACACTACTGAGCCTCATTTTGACTTGTGTTAAGGACATTACATCAAAATTGGATCAGCCTGTAGTGTGGTTTTCCACTTTAATTTTGAGTGTGACTCCAAATCCAGACCTCCATGGGTTTATAAATTTGATTTCCATTGATAATTTGTGTGATTTTGTTGTCAGCACATTCAACTATGTAAAGAAAAAAGTATTCAATAAGAATCTTTCATTCATTCAGGACTAGGATGTGTTATTTTAGTGTTCCCTTTATTATTTTGAGCAGTGTATTAGTCACTATCTGGAGCCACCATCAGTAATACCCACATACATTTATAATTGTCTCTTTAGTGTTTGTTTTCTTCAATTTGTAGCCTCCATTTTGCATCATTCCATTCCATTTAGCTTTCTTTCCTCTGTCAGGTCCTTGTAGTTGTTCCAGAGGGTCGCTTGCTTTACTGGATCATATTAGGCTAAGGTTGTGCAATAATTTGGGACATGTGGTCTATTTGAGTCATTATGGAAGTCAGACCACACACACAGGTTAAAACTGGATCCTGCTATATGGTTCAAGATGACTGGACCATTATCATACAGTTCCATGATTAGTGAGAATTAGGGTAGATTTATAGGACTATTGTTCCACCCCTATTGTACACTTTTTTCCACCAACTTGAACATGACAATTTTGAAGGTACCACGTCCATCTGTACAAACAATAGTACGCAAGTTTAAACACCACGGGACCACCCAGCCGCCATACCGCTCAGGAAGGAGACACGTTCTGTCTCCTAGAGATGAACGTGCTTTGGTACGAAAAGTGCAAATCAATCCCAGAACAACAGCAAAGGACCTTGTGAAGATGCTGGAGGAAACAGGTACAAATGTATCTATATCCACAGTAAAACAAGTCCTATATCGACATAACCTGAAAGGCCGCTCAGCAAGGAAGAAGCCACTGCTCCAAAACCACCATAACAAAGCCAGACTACGGTTTGCAACTGCACATGGGGACATAGATATTTTCTGGAGAAACGTCCTCTGGTCTGATGAAACAAAAATGGAACAGTTTGGCCATAATGACCATCGTTATGTTTGGAGGAAAATGGGGAGGCTTGCAAGCCGAAGAACACCATCCCAACCGTGAAGCACGGGGGTGGCAGCATCATGTTATGGGGGTGCTTTGCTGCAAGATGGACTGGTGAATTTCACAAAATAGATGGCATTGGAGTGGCCATCACAAAGCCCTGACCTCAATCCTGTAGAAAATTTGTGGGCAGAACTGAAAAAGCGTGTGTGAGCAAGGAGGCCTACAAACCTGACTCAGTTACACCAACTCTGTCAGGAGGAATGGACCAAAATTCACCCAACTTATTGTGGGAAACTTGTGGAAGGCTACCCAAAACATTTGATCCAAGTTAAACAATTTAAAGGATAGCTACCAAATACTAATTGAGTGTATGTAAACTTCTGACCCACTGGGAATGTGATGAAAAAAATAAATTCTGAAATAAATCATTCTCTCTATTATTATTCTGACATTTCACATTCTTAAAATAAATTGGTGATCCTAACTGACCTAAGACAGGGAATTTTAACTAGGATTAAATGTCGGGAATTGTGAAAAACTGAGTTTAAATGTATTTGGCTAAGATGTATGTAAACTTCCGACTTCAACTGTATGTAATCAATTCACATTATATTATGATTAGTTGTTTTGAAGGTTGTATATGAAGTTTATAGTTGGATAAAGCATACAGTAACTGTATGAAGGAGTTCATTGTGTGGTTGTTGTTTATTTAACTGTGGAAGGAATTGTTTGTTCTGACCCACATTTAGACACGATGAGCAAACAGTAGACCACTCCACGTTCCTCCGGAGAAGAGGCACAACATTGAAACAACAATTTCTTGTAACCAATAAACACAGCGGGTATTTCTAAAGTTTATGTTTATGTCTGTGTCCTACCTTCTCGACCTAACACTAAAAGTAACCATACACATCCTGCTGCGATGTTCAAGGTGTAGTCATCTCCCCTCAAAAGCAAAGAGACTGTCTGAAGTTAGGGGCCAGGGGGGAGGAGGTAGGAAGCCATGACTACCGTGTGACAAGCACCCTGTTCCTTCCTCCCTGGCCTGAGAAACAGGAAGCGGAGCTCATAATGCATTATTGTGACGGACAGGAAATGCAGTGTCTTCTAAAATAAGGTCCTTCTCTACCTGTCAATGACAGGTCCCTGCCCTCTATATCCCTGTGGCAGACCTCTCTCCTACCGCACCTCTTTCTTTCTTCACGTCAGCAAGAAGCAGAGACTGGGGTGAGCATGTCCATTACTGTAACAATATAGCCTACAGAACAACTAGAACCAGAGTGTTTAGTCATAACCTGCAAATCTACATCCCCATCATCATGTATTATAGAAAATGGTGGATAAACAATGGGAATGTTGAGTGTTTTATGACCAAAGGCAATGACAGACTGGCAATTTCAGGAACAGGACGAGTATGGCACACAATGGACTGGGCCATGTGATTTCTGCCAACCAAATACAGTACACTTCATATATACTGACTGACTGACACAACCCAACAGGGAAGAGAGCCTCGAGAAACCCTTAGAGCACGCTCCTGCATTTACAGCCCCTGTCAGTGTTTCAATGCTAAATTGATTGGATTTGTATTTTCATTTGCATCACTTGAAACAAGACTGTTGTGATAGTGTATATTCTGTATGATGTCTAAGAAGACTAAGTATTCTGTGTATTGTTTATTGCTTGCTGGCAGCTCTTTCTCACTAAGGAAAATTGTAGTTGGTGAATAAAGATTATTCTGATATCTAAAATAAGATCTAAAGGCCTAGGAGGTGAAGCATATGAGAAGGATCCAGGATCTCTCCATCCAGTCCCTAGCAGGAGCTGAGGTTGCTAAGAGAGATGGGTCTTTGTGCTCTGCTCCCTCCTAGTTAATTAAAAGCCTACTTTATCTGTTTCATGCTTTCAATAAGGGGTCCTGGCACAGGCCCAAGCTGCTATATCTAGATAGCCATGGCAATAAGATGTGATTAATGAGGGCCCCATTTGTACCGCGCACCCTGCTGCTGTTTGAACACATTGTTTCGTCTTAATATCCTGTTTTGTTCCCAAACCGTACCTCCGAAAATTCATTCAAAGAGGCTGTTTGTGGAACATCTGTGTAATATCCGCATTGCAGGATCCTTATTCAGGAAACCGATAGTAGATTGATAAGACAAGGCTTTGTTTGCTGTGTAAAACATGGCAGGTGTTGGGTACTTGTGATCATCACCATCTGAACTTCTTGAGTGATTAGTGCTGCAGACAGGCAATATCAATTTAATAATGTCAACGTCCTGCATTCATTCCGTGCCAACTCTAATGGTTTTCCAGTCATCTGTAATCAAAGGAACCTTCCATAAACAATGTTTTCCCTCAATTAACAGCAAATCCATCAATGCTTTCCTTAGCTTTCAGCCTCAATTAATAGCAGCCAAGAAGCCAAGTTTCTAGGTAATTAATCATCACAAGCTAAATGCATTTAGCTTTTGGGTGTTTTGTTCTAACATGTCCCAACACAACTTCCCATTGGACTTTTCAGGAGAACAAAAATGTGTGATTAACACCATAAAAATAAGTTTTATTTCCACAATTAACTGATAATGAGGTTTCCTTTGAAGAAACATTTAGAATAATTCTGCCAGTGCTGCATACATGGTCTTCCTCGACGGCTGGAATGCATTGATGGGTGAAGTACCACTGCATGTAGTCATATCAAAGGAATTAGTTGGACATTATTGGGCTGTAACCCAGCAGAATATCACTGTACTCCGAGGACCCTATTACCAAGTGAAATGACTGCAATTAACATATTCAGAATGTACCATTACTCACGCAAATCAGGCCAGAAAGAGAGAAACACAGAATCACAATAAGCAGAGTATTGAACTGGTGTTTAATTGACATTTGTAACAAGTGTGAACAGCAATTTGAATAACAAAAAAATTTACTCAAATTAAGCCATGTACACAAGGTAAACTAGTCGACATGATACAGAATTTTCAAAATATCTCTCATCCGATTTTAATTTGATGTGAATCTACTGTTGTTTTTCCATTTGAAATAGAAAACCATTTAACTGAACCATGACTGTTTCCCCCCAAACATTGATGCAATTTACATTTGCAAACAAAATGGACAATTTACTGCCATCTAGTGGTCTTTGTAGAATAAACAATTACACAAGTAATTTTCAACCAACCCTTCACAACCATAGGTGGTCCTCTTAAGTATTTCTAAAGGAAATGAAGGAGATACTGAGAGGAGAGGTGAGACCTTGGGGTTTCTGGATGAAGAGGCCTCTCTCTGCCCCAGGGATGTTTTCAGGCATGGCAGTAGAAAGGGCAGCCTGCTGGGGCACAGCTCACTGTCCTGGGCTGAGTCTTGGGCCTGGGTGGACAGGCACCTCTACCCTCCCCACTGGGGCCTGGGTCTTTAGAACCCTGGGGCTCTCCTTAGGGATCTGGGCCGCTGGTATCGGGAAAACCAGGCCTCTTCCCAGGAAGAGGAAGGCAGGGAGGGAAGGCAGGGAGGGTTGGTGGTGCTGCATCTTTCATCAGAGACCTCCCGCTGCCTGACATTGTGACCATCACTATCTCCATGAGTCCTGGTTCTCCTGATCCTGATGGAGCCACTGGGCTGACGACTCCAGATGGCTGTTTCCTGGAGCTCTGCTTGACCTCTGGGGTCAGGGCACTGGGCATAGCATGGAGATCAGATGCCCACGGGGTATTACTGGGACAGGGGGTCTCTGCTCTGCTGGGGCCTGCAGCCCTGGTACTGGTCCTGGGGCTACAGGCTCCTCTGCTGTGGGGACAGGGGGGTCAGGTTGTCTTTGGGTGGCTATGTTCTGGCCCTGCCCATCCTGTGATGGGGGTAGGGGTCTGGGGTTGGAGCGCTCCAGCAGGCCCTGCTCAGAGACAGGGTAACGGTCGATGGCCCACTCCTGCCGCAGCTCCCTAGGCAGCTCCAGAACACTGCTCTGTAGACAGATACACAAAGCAGCACATAAGCATCTATATCATCTCAACACACTGGGACATGTATATCTCAGATAATAACTGTCATTGAGATCTATTCTTTTTATGTCACTAACTCTATTACAATGTTTTCCGTCAACATTGCCATTTGACATGTGTACAGTAATGAGTAAGTGAGTCTGGATGTAAGTCCTTTATTTATCTGTCCGGTTGTGTGTTGGGTCATGTGTGTGTAGCTCATTGACTTGGTGTGGATAGGTTCCTCATGACTGCTGCTAAGGTAGGAGTCCACCAGGCCTGTGTAGTCAGCCAGCCTCAGAGGCTGCAGATGGATCACCGACAGGGCCATGACCTTCAGCAGGGACACAGGGCAGGGACGCATGTACCATACCTCTTTGTCCTCCTACAGGTATAGTCCAGACTAGAGGTCGACCGACTATGATTTTTCAACGCCGGTACCGATTATTGGAGGACCAAAAAAAGCCGATACCGATTAATCAGCCAATTTCTTTTATATATTTGTAATAATGACAATTACAACAATAATGAATGAACACTTGCTTGAACTTAATACAAGACATCAATAAAATCAATTTAGTCTCAAGTAAATAATGAAACATGTTCAGTTTGGTTTAAATACTGCAAAAACAAAGTGTTGGAGAAGAAAAAGTGCAATATGTGCCATGTAAAAAAGCTAACGTTTAAGTTGCTTGCTCAGAACATGAGAACATATGAAAACTGGTGGTTCCTTTTTTAACATGAGTCTTCAATATTCCCAGGTAAGAAGTTTTAGGTTGTAGTTATTATAGGACTATTTCTCTCTATACCATTTGTATTTCATATACCTTTGCCTATTGGATGTTCTAATACGTACTTTAGTATTGCCAGCCTAATCTCGGGAGTTGAAAGGCTTGAAGTCATAAACAGCGCAATGTTTGAAGCACAGCGAAGAGCTGCTGGCAAATGCAGGAAAGTGCTGTTTGAATGAATGCTTATGAGCCTGCTGCTGCCTACCACCCCTCAGTCAGACTGCTCTAGCAAATCATAGACTTAATTATAATATAATAACACAACACACAAAAAGGTCATTAAAATGGTCCAATCCGGAAACTATCATTTCGAAAACTAAACGTTTATTCTTTCAGTGAAATACGGAACCGTTCCGTATTTTATCGAACGGGTGGCGTCCCTAAGTCTAAATATTGCCTTCAATGTTTTGTCATAATTATGTACAAATCTGGCAAATGAATTACGGTCTTTGTTAGGAAGAAATGGTCTTCACACAGTTCGCAACAAGTCAGGCGGCCCAAACTGCTGCATATACCCTGACTCTGCTTGTACAGAACACAAGAGAAGTGACAACATTTCCCTAGTTAAAAGAAATTCATGTTAGCGGGCAATATTAACTAACTATGCAGGTTTAAAAATATATACTTGTGTATTGATTTTAAGAAAGGCATTGATGTTTATGGTTAGGTACACATTGATGCAACAACAGTGCTTTTTTCACGAATGCGATTGTTAAATCACCCGTTTTGCGAAGTAGGCTGTGATTCAATGATAAATGAACAGGCACCGCATCGATTATATTCAACGCAGGACAAGCTAGATAAACTAGTAATATCATCAACCATGTGTAGTTAACTAGTGATTATGTTAAGATTTATTGTTTTTTATAAGATAAGTTTAATGCTAGCTAGCACCTTACCTTGGCTCCTTGCTGCACTCGCATAACAGGTAGTCAGCCTGCCACGCAGTCTCCTCGTGGAGTACAATGTAATCGGCCATAATCGGTGTCCAAAAATGCCGATTACAGATTGTTATGAAAACTTGAAATTGGCCCTATTAATCGGCCATTACGATTAATCGGTCAACCTCTAGTACAGACACACAAAATCAAGTCTTACAATGCAGATACACACACACACAGACCACATCCATACTTTTGTGCTATGTTCCCTGCTTTATGTACCTTGGTGAGCAGAGACTTGATCTTGAGAGAGGAGAGTCGTGATGAGGGCATCTTCAGATGTAGGCTCACCACCTGCTAGCAGGAAGCCACCTGTCTCTGTATAGAAGCACAGGATATCTGCCACCTATGGAGAAATAACCCAAACACATCACAGTGATAAGGCTGGGAGGGTAACACTCGGTCTATGCCTACAGGGCAGTAAGAATACATTCATAGAACAACAACAAAGCTTCGGCTGCACACTCTAGGATCATACATTTTCTACAATACAGTACCTGCGTGTCAAAGACATTGGTGAGATTCACTCCAAACTGAGCCCTCAGACATTCGGCAATCCTCTGGCAGCTATAGGTGACCTGAATAAGATAAATACACAGACAGAGGTGAAATTACATAAGGTAGAAGTCAAATGGATTAATATAATAATATCCTGTCTATATTACTCACCTTCAAAATGTGGTTATTTTCCAGGATCATGGACAGGCTGTTCTTGAAGGCCCGGGCTTCAAGCATCAGGATGTCAAAGAGGTACACCTTGTTCTTAGTGGCAATCTACAAAGAAGATTGGATATAGTTCAGCAGTTCAAATTTCCATTCAAGACAAGTAATAGATAACGTGAAATAGAAAATGATGAACATATTCATATCCAAAAGCCTAGGTAGGATTACTTAAGAGCTCTGTCTCTCTTTCCTCACCTGCAGCCAACAGACTCTCTCGTGCTGGAACGTTCCAACCCCGTCTGCTCCTATCTCGATCACCTGCTGCTTCCGGATGTGCATCATCTAGGTGGAGAGAGCATGATCAAGCAATGTACTAGACATCACTCCTGACACCCACAGGACAAAGGGCACACACCTCCTTAGACTCATTACAGCTTCATTTTCTTCAGGGATGTTATCCATGTCTGTATGCTAATAGGCTATGTAAAGTGAAGCGTACACACAGGGGGCGAAGTGAAATGAAACAGTGATTGTGTGGGTTAGGTACTCATAGCAGGACCAAGCTTCTCATGGAGCTCATCAATGACCACAATGTTG
This sequence comes from Oncorhynchus mykiss, assembly GCF_013265735.2. Lineage (NCBI taxonomy): Eukaryota > Metazoa > Chordata > Actinopteri > Salmoniformes > Salmonidae > Oncorhynchus > Oncorhynchus mykiss. Next base: position 43,583,409 of record NC_048583.1, on the reverse strand, counting down.
ACATGGCTCTCATCAATTTCATTATCATCTGAGGAAGGGAGACATCTATTTGTTGAGCTACATCGATCATATAGCTAGCTACCTAATGAAAAAAGCTAATGATGCAAACCTTTGGCTTCAGTTAGCTAAATGTGTACAATAGAGTATAAAACATGAGGTTACTAACTCAGTAGGAGATTCTTCCTGTATGGCTGAAACTCTGCCACTGTCAGGTGACAGTCAGGTCTGTGGTCACTAGAGTTATCTGTGCCACAAATTGAATACAGGGTCAGTTTCTTGCATTATTACATGCAATACTAATAAGACATTCATTTCAATGTGAGCAAAGTAAACAAAAACAGGTAAAGATATCTTAATAGAAAATTACTCAAGTAAAATTGAAAATCAACCAGTAAAACACTACTTGAGTAAGTAAGTAAGTCTAAAAGTATTTGGCTTTAAATATAATTAAGTATCGAAAGTAAGAGTAATTGCTAAAATATATTTAAGTATTAAAAGTAAAAGTATAAATAATTTCAAATGTCTTTTATTAAGCAAACCAGATGGCACCAGTTTCTTGGTTTTTAAATTTACGGATAGCCAGGGGCACACGCCAACACTCAGACATAATTTACAAACTAAGCATGTCTATTAGGGATGTTCTCTTGATAAGTGAGTGAATTGGACCATTTTCCTGTCCTGCTAAGCATTCAAAATGTAACAAGTACTTTTAGGTGTCAATGTATGGGGTAAAAAGTGCATTACTTTCTTTAGGAATGTAGTGAAGTAAAAGTAAAAGTTGTAAAAATATGAATAGTAAAGTACAGATACCCAAAACAACTACTAAATTAGTACTTTAAAGTATTTTTACTTAAGTACTTTACACCACTGTCCATAGTTAACATTAGTTGATCTTTCACCCATAATGATATGTCAATATCGCTGCCGTGACCAAAGCACTAAAAGAAGGTGGGTGAAATTAAGGACTTCATAATGATTGATGGAAAGGGGTGGAGCGTGGGAGGTTGGAGGGGACAGACGTCATCATCATAACCTTGCATGATGTTTGAGAATAATCTTTATTGTCACTGCATGGTGTGCGCATAAAGAAGACTGTACATTTAGAATAAAGATTGCACTGTATGCAAAATTGCTGCAGGCAGACAGAAAGTTCCTCAACTGGAGAGTTATCTGGTAAGCAGCCTTAAAATATAATATAATGAGTGCCATACTCTTTCCAATTTTTCCAAATAGAATGAGTCTATTATGGTTGGGTCATATAATAATTTTTTTTCTGAGTAATGGTTTTGTGAAGTTTATAAAGTAGACAGCTGAAACAAAGTGCACTGGGCCATTGTGGCTTGCACAGAGTTGCTTTGGGTTATTTTTATAATGGTTTTATGTTTCCTAATGCCTTGTCCACAGCAGGAAGTTACTGTCTTGCAACAGTAGTACATATTTCCATACAATATATCACACATTAAACCACAGTACAATCGAATCTACTTCAAACATCACAAAGGCATTGTGGGGTGTGGGGTTACAGAATGCACAGAGGGAATTATTATAGCTGCAAGTTATTCACTTTCATAGCCTAACCAGTCTGTGTGAAGATTTTAACGTTTGGAAAGTTCATCAAATAGAACAGTTGAATTAGAAGGTAGGAAGGTATCACATTTGTATGACTGTTTTATGTGTTTTTTGAATGTTGATTATCTGTAGAATGTGGAGAACATTCCTTTAGGTTTGAGCTATCTGCTGACATGTCACGTATTTATTTTATAGATGGAACATGCTCAGTAGTGTTTAGAATGTCTGACAAAGATTCTGGTAAATACTTGAATGTGTGCTGACTACAACCACATGGCGGCAGATTTGAGACATTTTGGGCCTTTTATTATATTACAGAATGTAGCCCTGTGAGAAAAGTGAACAGTGAATCTAACCCATTGTCAAAAGTCAGAGAGCAAATGGTTGAATGATGTTCTCAGTCATAAAAAATAACTGATTTCAAGGAAGTGCAAGCCCTACAGTGTTAGCAATTATACTAGATAACAATCCTTAGTCCATCTTGCCTAATGCAGAAAGACAAGGGAGTATAGTATTTCCATCCATATCAGCCTGGTAGAATCCATATCACACAGTTAAGGGTGGATGGGGGAAAGAAGTCTCTGAGTAATGGGAGTAGGCCAGGGGAATGCACACAGATAACATGAGTTTCTGAGTTTCAGGAGTTTCGTTTTTGTTTTTTGTATCACAGTCTATGACCACACGATGCTATGACTAGTGCTTGTGTCAACATGATGACTGGGTTGTGTCATGTTTGACTGCTTCTCCAGAACCTACTCAACCAATGTCTCCATGAAGATAAAAACAAATTAAAAAATATTGGATAACAAATAACACATGCATAGTTAGTTCTATATTAGATGCAGACCAAATACATGTGTATTTTATTATTTTGTTATTTAAATACATACTTTCTGTGTATTTCCATTTTTTCAAATAATATGTACAGAATCAACTACTTCTGTTGTAAGTATTTGAAAGTATTTTCAAATAATGTCCTATAAAAAGCCTACTGTTTAAAAAATATTCCAAATACAACATTTTAAATACAAAACAGACATGGGTTCAAATGCATGGGAGTGTTGGGTATTTTCATATACAGTGCATGCCAATACTTTCCAAGTGTATTTCCAAATACATTCCAACATTAAACTACTTGTGTTTAAAAAAAATATATATATATATATATATATATATATATATATATATATATATATGCAAATACTTAGGCTACTTCCCAATGTCTTTGAAAGCAATTACTGAAATCGAAAATGTGTTTATTTCTCTCCCTCGTGAGGTGGGAGGATAATACAGGTTCACAAAAGTAACAAATAAAGGTAGACTTACCAATTAGTTATAGTGTTTTTACTGATTTTACTAATTGGTTAATGAAATATGAAGTGATTAAAACTCAAATTCTCTTACCAAATCTGTAAATTAAAATCAGTAATGGAATTATGCAAAGGAAGATATTGCGTATTTCATTAATTATAATCCACATAATAATTCACATTTCCTGTTGCTGCAGGATTATTGAACTGCTGTGGCAAACTGGCTCAAATGAAGATCCTGTTTTCTTCATGTTACTGTCCTCTGGTGGTCAAAGCAAGTGTGAAAACAGTCTAGACAACCCCTCCCTCTCTCTCTCCTTACCCACTGAGCACTGACCGACACCGGATATCCATGGAAGTCGAAAAGTAGTTGAAATTTGGTCAGTCCGCCCTGGCCTTGATTTCAACGTCCAGTCCAGTCTGGAACGGACCAAATCTGGACCAATCATGTTTCACAAGTTTGGACAGCACAGTAGAGCACAGTAAAGTAAAGTTTCTACCATTTTCCATCCTAAAAAAAAGAATAAGCAAAGGCTTTGATTTCTGTTCAAACAGATGGAAAAGACGCCTTAGAAAAACATCTAGCATAAAAAGTCTTAAAAGGTATTAGAAATACAAACAGAATAATGTTGAAATAAAGACCCCTGACAACTAATATCAACATGTATATTTTGATTAACAGTTTACTTATCCCCCTGTCTGGACATGTGTGATTAGTCCTAACATACACTACATGATCAAAAGTATGTGGACTCTCATTCCAAAATCTTGGGCATTAATATGAAGTGGGTCCATCCTTTGGTGCTATAACAGCCTCCACTCTTTTGGGAAGGCTTTCCACTAGGTGTTGGAACATTGCTGCAGGGACTTGCTTCCATTCAGCCACACAAGCATTAGTGAGGTCAGGCACTGATTTTGGGCGATTAGGCCTGGCTCGCAGTGGGAGTTCCAATTCATCCCAAAGGTGTTCGACAGAGTTGAGGTCATGGCTCTGTGTAGGCCAGTCAAGTTCTTCCACACCGATCTTTGACAATTTCTGTATGTACCTCGCTTTGTGCACAGGGAAATTGTCATGCTGAAACCGGAAAGGGCCTTCCCCAAATTGTTGTTGGAAGTTGGAAGCACAGAATCGTCTAGAATGTCATTGTATGCTGTAGTGTTAAGATTTTCCCTTCACTGGAACTAAGAGGACTAACCTATGAAAACAGCCCCAGACCATTATTCCTCCTCAACCAAACTTTACTGTTGGCACTATGAATTTATGCAGGTAGTGTTCTCCTGGCATTCAACAAACCCAGATTTGTCCATTGGACTGCCAGATGGTGAAGCGTGATTCATCACTCTAGAGAACGCATTTCCACTGCTCCAGAGTCCAATGGTGGCGAGATTTACACTACACCAGCCGACGCTTGACATTGCGCATTGCAATCTTAGTCTTGTGTGTGGCTACTCGGCTATGGAAATCCATTTCATTGAGCTCCCGACGAACAGTTGTTGTGCTGACATTGCTTCCTTTGCCCCCGTAGTGAGTGCTGCAACCGAGGACAGACGTTTTTTATGCATTACGCGCTTCAGCACTCAGCGGTCCTGTTCTGTTAGCTTGTGTGGCCTACCACTTCGCGGCTGAGCCGTTGTTGCTCCTAGATGTTTCCACTTCACAATAACAACACTTATAGTTGACCGGTTGAATCCACTAATTTGAAGGTGTGTCCACAGACTTTTGTATATATAGTGTAGCTCTTAGGGGAATTCAACAGGCTCACATAAACATCTTTATAGGGGTCTAAAGTCTACTGTATAGTAGAGAGCTCTGACGGAGAGGAAGGCCCCACCTTTCATTTTCTGCAGGCACAGCAATACAGCAACACATGGAGCTGTGGTCATGGTGGCAGTGTAATTCCAGGGAACCTGAAGACACTCGTCATGGTTTGATTGGCATACAGCGTAGGGGCACTGTGAATTAACCTGCCACAAACCTATTGCTGCAATCCATTTAGTTATTGCACACTTAAATGTGATAAAATTGATTTAAAACTCTATCCATTTGTAGTCCTAATAATCTATGAAACAACACATTTTCTGATAGTTAATTGATAATATCAAAAAATGGCAATTTAATCGTGACTCATGCTTTAATGTCAAATCACTATACAATGGCAATAGACTAATAAAAAAACAGGTCAGGCGGCCTACTCATTCTACTAATTTGAGCTCGTATGTGCCCCTATGCATAAATTACTGAGCAGTGACATTGGGCGCATCACCAAAATAACTTTTGTTCAAGTGCGTTAACGCCCACACAGCCACAGCACGATGCATAATTTGTGCCGTTCTCTTTGACAAGTCAGGACGATGGTGAGCTCCCCGCCGGCGCACGGCCGCACACTGAACCAAGCATACAATGTTGCTCTCATCGAAACGGACACAGATGGATAGTCTCGTTCAACCACTTGTTGCCCAGTATCTCGCTATGGGCTGCCAATCCAAAGAAAATGGACAAAATGAAAATGTGGGCTCGAATGGAAAGGAAAAAGAACATTCGTAAGTTTTTATTTTATAACGAACTCCTTCCTGTGTTTGTAAAATAAACTAAATAGGTTTATGGAGTGCGTTACGTGCACAGTTTAAATACAGCGAATATGGTTTTGTCAATTTGCAACATACGCAGTTATAAAACCTTTATTGACACCGAATATATATTTGAATCTTGTACACTTTTCCAATGTAGTCCTAATTTAAATCAGACACGTTTGGTGGTTCTTGGTCGTAAAGTAACTTGAGTGCAACAATTCAGTGGGATTTATAAAAGCATCGGCCAGAGCGCACATAATGTGCACTCTCAAAACAGCTTCCCTTTAGCCTATGTGTTCTCTCCTTCGAATTGTATGGCATAGTTGAGTGTTTTTAATTACAAATGTAGCCTATAGTGTGGAAAGTGTATCGAACAAGTGCATGGCATCCTCTCTGTTTATCAGCCATCTAACTGTTCATCTAGTGCAGTTTCCCAACCCTGGTCCTCGTGTACCCCCAACAGTACACATTTTTATTGTAACCCCCTGGCAAACACACCTGACTCAACTTGTCAACTAATCATCAAGCCCTCAATGAGCTGAATGAGGTGTGTTTGTCCAGGGCTATAACAACAATGTGTACGGTTGGGGGACTGGAGGACCAGGGTTGGACAAACACTGATATAGTGGTTCCCATAATGGAAGTCGGTAATCAATGATTTCCCCAAAGGGAATTGAATGAGAACAATAAAAAATAGCACAGCTACTGTAACTGTAGGATACATGGTATTAAACACGTTTATTATTGTGTAATGAACATGACAAGTGTTGTGTTAGTTGCAATATTTTTGGTACACTTTAACCTACATTATATTTGAGTGTGTGACTTCATTGTTTTGTATACTTCAATATTTTAATGTTCACTGCATGCTGTGAAGGTTCTGTATACTTCAATGGTTTAATGTTCACTGCATGCTGTGAAAGTCCCCTAGAAACACACACACACACACGCACGCACGCACACACACACACACACACACACACACACACACACACACACACACACACACACACATACACTCATACACATAAACATACAAAGCTGTGCTTTCTACACCTCCCTCTATCTCACTCCCTCTCTCCACCACTGCCCCTCCAGACGTCTCTCTCCGGGACCGGGTAGTGGCTCCAGATCTAAGGTCTGTCCACCGGTGCCTGCCCGGCCTCAGCGGTTCAACAGGCCCAACCAGGCCCAGATGACCCAGGGCAAGGTCACAATGTCTCTGCCAGGACACTTCACAAAGGGGGCCAGCTGGGAGGAGGTGATCCAGGCCTGTATCCAGTCCTTTGGTGAGTCTATGTGCTCTGGGTTGCTTTTGAGTTTCTGCCAGCAATGCTATTGGTAGCTAATGTGCTGCATATTTCTCTCTGTTATTTGAAAATGATTTCTGGCTCAGTCGGTAGAGCACGGCACCAGGATTGCATTTCTGCTGGGACCACGTTACATAAAATTGATGCATGCATGACTGTAAGTCACTTTGGATAAAAGCATCTGTTAAATCACAATAAAATATGTTTTTGTTTTTTGTTGCATGTAAAATTAGAAACACGTTTAATATTTTAGTTTGTTGAGCTGTACAAAATGGTTGTGCAGGTCAGGATCCTTGTCATTAGTTCTGCTTGTTAGGTTAAAGCATGCGCTTCATTTGATCATTTTTAAATGTCGCTGAACCTCAATTTATTTTAAATCAGTACGGTGAGTGTTTCCTGGAAGCACCTGTTTTTCTCTGCGTCTAGCTGTTTGATGTTAAGAGACCCTGTCTCCGTTAAACTGTCACCATTTACAAGGTATCTCTAATTCGCATATAGTGCTCGGTTGACACAAACAGACCATATTTGAAGACTTAAATGAACTAGCCTCTATTTGTTGTCTAACAACATGGTCTTCAATCTTTTCTTTTGAGATAAGTCAGGGATTGACATTAAGGTCTGAAAGGCACATCAGGAATATTTTTGGTTGCCCGAAGATTATGATCACTTGCCCAAACATTTAAAGTAGCTATTTTCACCTACAGATGGGAGGAACCAGAAATACCAGACTACTGCAATTTTGGTTGTAGGTTCAACGTTTGCGACTGCTCAGGTCACTTGCCCCGGGCAATAGTGCAAACCTTTATACCAATCGCTGTAAGGCTGTATAATTGTATGTGTATCCAACTATGCCTGCTCTGAATATGAGATAACACAATCATGCAACAACTGAAGTACTGATTCAGTAGATGTGGAATTTGATTTAGGCATATCACATAAGTAATACATTAACGTAACATGAAAATCTGTTGGCTGCACTATCAATGCTGTCAAAAACCCTGTCAAATTAGAATCATGTTTTCTACGAAGTTGTCTGGAGTGCTCTCAAAGTTATGGTGATTATGTCTATGAAGAGGCAAGCATTCAGATTACCGTTGCTTGGAGACACAAATGGAGTGACGTGAGAGTGATGAGGTGGTACAATGGACTGAATACAGAAAGTGACATCCCCTACTTACAGTTTCACTATCTGTCAGGGGGAACAATAGCAGAATAATGGCTGGCGGTTCATTTAGGATTCAGATTTTTAAAAATATCAGCCAAGTTAATCAATTGAGAGCAAGAAATTCAAATCCTCTCATCGGAATCTGGTCTGGCAATAAACAGGCAGGGTTTTTAAATCCAGGTTATTATAAGGGACAGAATGGAGGAACCTAGTACAGAGGGGTTTAAGAGGGCTGAACGTTTCCCAGCAGCTGCTGTCTCACATCAGAGGCTGACCCCGCAGGTCCTGGGGCTCAGGCACCTTTTTCAAATGTGAGAGCATACGCACGAGCTATTTGAAGGATTAGCTGGCGGCTGCTAGCCCAAAGGTCAGCTCTCCAAACGGACCTCCTCAGATGCTGACCACTCTTTGAAATGCAGAGGACCAAGGGGCGTGGATCAATAATGTTTGACATCATCATTCACCCTCAAGTTCACGCTCCACAGTTCCACTCACCCACATTGCCCGAAGTCTCTACGCAATCATAATGTTGATGGACAGCAATAGGCAGTGTATATATTTGAATGCCTCAATCGTAGAAGACATTTTTAATTAAATGCATATTCCATGTAAATCATGTATGATGCAGGCACAGAACCTGTGAATGTCACAAAGAGATAAACCACGAGTCAGAGATAAACCACTGCAGACTCGGATGTACTGTAGACACTAATGTGAAAAACCTTTATGTGCCTATTGCAATCAATATATGTACACTTACGGAGCATCATGGCCGTCTGGGGGTTTTGAAGTAAGTTCCTGTACTGAGGAATGTATTGTTTGACATGTAAACCTACAGCTTGCTGGTACATTCAGTAGAAAGAGAACTATTGAAAGTGTGCAACTAATAATGAAATTGAAATCTCTGGGGTCTCTTAGATCGTTCCTTACCGGTTCTTTCATGTGTACCGTAGAGATAAGCATAAGGCTGACGGAGGCAAAACAAAAGGATCATCCAGCCCAGTTTCTGTACCTCTCTGTCAAAACAAGGAAAGACTCCTTGCACCGGGGCTTTGCTGATGATGCCTATGATAATAAAAACACTCAAAGTAGGGCAACACTCCCAGCTCTTTGCTGTGTTTGTCATCATATCCCTCCTCCTATCCCAGTGCCGCCTGCTGCTGCTTTCCTAACTTTCCACAGTGAGTAAGACAGAGGGGATTTCCTTAGCAATTAGTCAAGTCTGGGTTGGCAGGGAGGTGTTGTCAATTGATGAAGCAATTGTTTACCTGGTAGTGAATCAAAACCGCTTCCTTGTTATTTTAGGTCATTTTAGAGCACCTGGTTGTCTAGGTCTTAATTGAAAGGGAGAAAATAAAAGACACTGCCCTCCTTGGAATGAGTTCGACACACCTGTTTTAGAGCATGACTTGCTTGCAATTGTTACAGCCATAAAAACAGCACTGTTCAGTTTATTATAGTAGAGGAAGGATAGTTTGCTTGTTTTGCATCACAGTCCTTTTACATACTGTACAGTGACAGTATAAAGCTTAAAACCTATTGATCTTCTAGATGTTTCTTTTTTACTCTTGCCAGTTTTTTATCCAGTAACATTGTCTGTGTGTCATATTGTAGCTGGGAAGGTAACTTTTCATTGACCATTGGGGTGTTGTAGCCATTGTTTGAATGAGTAAACAGAACACTCCCGTACCAGCAGTGCAGGATATATGAGGACAGGATTAGCTGCCTGCTGAAGTGGCCCAGTGAGATAGATAACAAAGATTAGAAATTAACATGTTGCCATGGTGTCTGTGGTATTTCAAGGAGATATGGGATAAGTGGGGACCCATGGAAACTGGAGTCCTTGTGTGGAATCAAGACAATGCCAGCTGTTTAGGTTCAAAGTTAAACACCATTTTAATGGTTTCGTCAAGGTTCTCTCTTAGCCACGATTCAATTTCCAGAAAGTTACTGGCAAATTGTTTAATAGTACCTGGAATGGAAAAGATCGGAAGTCTACACTCTTAGAAAAAGGGTTCAGAAAAATATTATTTGGTTGACCACATAGGATAACCCTTTTTGGTTCCAGGTAGAACCCTTTTTGGTTCCAGGTAGAACCCTCTGTGGAAAGGGTTCTTCAAAGGGTTCTCCTATGGGGGCAGCCAAAGAACTCTTTTAGGTTCTAGATAGCACCTTTTTTTCCTAAGAGTGAAGCAAAGATGTTTCCTATTTCTATCCAATAGACAACCATGATAGTGAATCACCTACTTATAATCAAATCAAATGTTATTGGTTATATACACGTGGTTAGCAGATGTTATTGGAAGTGTAGCGAAATGCTTGTGCTTCTAGTTCTGACAGTGCAGCAATATCTAACATGTAATCTAACAACTACCTAATACACACAAATCTAAGTAAAGGAATGGAATAAGGATATATAGAGTTGAAGTCGGAAGTTTACATACATTTAGCCAAATACATTTAAACTCAGTTTTTCACAATTCCTGACATTTAATCCTAGTAAAAATGTCCCTGTCTTAGGTCAGTTAGGATCACCACTTTATTTAAAAAATGTGAAATGTCACAATAATAGTAGAGAGAATGATTTATTTCAGCTTTTATTTCTTTCATCACATTCCCAGTGGGTGAGAATTTTACAAACACTCAATTAGTACTTGGTAGTATTGCCTTTAAATTGTTTAACTTGGGTCAAACGTTTCGGGTAGCCTTCCACAAGCTTCCAACAATAAGTTGGGTGAATTTTGGCCCATTCCTCCTGACAGAGCTGGTGTAACTGAGTCAGGTATGGAGGCCTCCTTGCTCGCACACATTCTTTCAGTTCTGCCCACAAATTTTCTATAGGACTGAGGTCAGGGCTTTGTAATGGCCACTCCAATACCTTGACTTTGTTGTCCTTAAGCCATTTTGCCACAACTTTGGAAGTATGCTTGCGGTCATTGTCCATTTGGAAGACCCATTTGCAACCACACTTTAACTTCCTGACTGATGTCTTGAGATGTTGCTTCAATATATCCACATAATTTTCCTGTCTCATGATGCCATCTATTTTGTAAAGTGCACCAGTCCTTCCTGCAGCAAAGCACCCCCACAACATTATGTTGCCACCCCCGTGCTTCAAGGTTGGGATGATGTTCTTCGGCTTGCAAGCCTCCCTCTTTTTCCTCCAAACGGTCATTGTGGTCATTATGGTCATTGTGTAACTCTGTGTTGTTGTATGTGTCGAACTGCTTTACTTTATCTTGGCCAGGTCGCAACTGTACATGAGATCTTGTTCTCAACTTGCCTACCTGGTTAAATAAAGGTTTATGGCGGTTTTGGAGCTGTGGCTTCTGCCTTGCTGAGTGGCCTTTCATGTTATGTCGATATAGGACTCATTTTACTGTGGATATAGATACTTTTGAACCTTTTTCCTCCAGCATCTTCACAAGGTCCTTTGCTGTTGTTCTGGGATTGATTTGCACTTTTCACACCAAAGTACATTCATCTCTAGGAAACAGAACACGTCTCCTTCCTGAGTGATATAACGGCTGCGTGTTCCCATGGTGTTTACACTTGTATACTATTGTTTGTACAGAAGAACGTGGTACATTCAGGCGTTTGGAAACTGCTCCCAAGGATGAACCAGACTTGTGGAGGTCTACAATTTTTTTTCTGAGGTCTTGGCTGATTTCTTTTGATTTTCCCATGATGTCAAGCATAGAGGCACTGAGTTTGACGGTAGGCCTTGAAATACATCCACAGGTACACCTCCAATTGACTCAAATTATGTCAATTAGCCTATCAGAAGCTTCTAAAGCCATGACATCATTTTGGGAAATGTTCCCAGCTGTTTGAAGGCACAGCCAACTTAGTACAGTATATGCAAACCTCTGACCCACTGGAATTGTGATACAGTGAATTTTAAGTGAAATAATCTGTCTGTAAACAATTGTTGGAAAAATTACTTCTGTCATGCACAAAGAAGATGTCCTAACTGACTTGCCAAAACTATAGTTTGTTAACAAGACATTTGTGGAGTGTTTGAAAACGAGCTTTAATGACTCCAACCTAAGTGTATGTAAACTTCCGACTTCAACTGTACATATGGATAAGCAATGACAGAGCGGCATAGGCAAGATGCAATAGGTAATATAAAATACAGTATATACATATGAGATGAGTAATGCAAGATATGTAAACATTATTAAAGTGACTAGTGTTCCATTTATTAATGTGGCCAATGATTTCAAGTCTGTATGTAGCAGCAGCCACTCAATGTTAGTGGTGGCTGTTTAACAGTCTGATGGCCTTGAGATAGAAGCTGTTTTTCAGTCTCTCGGTCTCAACTTTGATGCACAACGTGTTACAGCGGACCAACAAAAGCTTTTCTCAGGTCAGATCGTTTGTAAAAGAAAGGCTAATGTCGTTAGGAATGGAGTCTGCAATTGCTACTTTGCAGTGGTGTAAAGTACTTAATTACAAATACTTTAAAGTACTACTTAAGTAGTTTTTGGGGTATCTGTTCTTTACTTTACTATTTATATTTTTGACTTATACTTTTAATTCACTACATTCCTAAAGAAAATAATGTACTTTTGACTCAATACATTTTCCCTGACAACCAAAAGTTGTTAGCAGGACCGAAAATTGTCCAATTCACGCACTTATCAAGAGAACATCCCTGGTCATCCCTACTGCCTATGATCCGTCAAACTCACTAAACACACATGATTTGTTTGTAAATTATGTCTCGGTGTTGGAGTGTGCCCCTGGCTATCCGTAAGTAAGTAAAAACAAGAAAGTTGTGCTGTCTGGTTTGCTTAATATAAAGAATTTGAAATTATTCATACTTTTACATTTGATACTTAAGTATATTTTAGCAATTACATTTACTTTGAAACTTAAGTATATTTTAACAATTACATTTACTTTTGATGCCCAAGTAGTATTTCACTGGGTGACTTTCACTTTTACTTGACTCATTTTCTATTAAGGTATCTTTACTTTTACTCAAGTATGACAATTTTGTACTTGTACTGATTTAGGTTAAAAAAAAGACTAAATTCCATTACGTTGATGATTTGTTTTCAAAATCCAATCAGTTTTCTACGTTCATTTAACATCATCAAATAGATTTTTTGTTGTTAAAATGACGTGGAAACAACATTGATTCAATCAGTTTTTGCCCAGTGGGTTTCCACATTGTCATATCCTTTTTAAAACATGTTTTATCTCCAGTGCCTCTAGGGACAAAGCTGTTAGAGTAGATGACAGTGTTAGTGGCTGCAGTTCTCTGTGATGTCTGTAGCGTTAGCAGAGGTAAGGGGAGGTGGTCACAAAGACAGGAAGTGAGACACGACAGAGAAAAGTAGACCACAGGAAAGGCAGAGACGTCCAGGTATGGTGTATACCAGCATATCAAGCATGACCTCAGATAGTAGGGGAATTGGTAATGTTAGTTGTACTTAGATGACAATGCTATCATACATGCCATTTATTTTTATACATGTCCGTTACCCAGTGACTAGATACACTTAGAGATTTGTATTTGACACATAACTGGCACATTATTGTGTTTATGGTTGATTACTATCATTCTTTTTCTGTTATTGCATGCCTTTGCAGACTTGTGGCTGAAAGAATCTACGTAGTTTTAATAGCTACATCCCCTTGTTTTGTTGACATTGATTCTTTGCATGACATGACTGCTAGATTTTGTTATCCAAGAGCTACATTAGCATTGGACATTGATATTCAGAAATCATTTTCTTGTCCATATGAACTCTCAACCATCTGCAGTACAGTATTGGCATTGTGATGTGCAACAGAATGTCTGCTGACTTGCTCCATGTGTTGTGTGCTCTCTTTCAGACGTGGAGGGCTCTGTATGTGGGAGCAGCCACCTGATGAACATCACCCTGACCATGCACCGACTCCTCATGTCCTCCAGTGACCTCCTGGAGAAACTCACCTCCCTATATCCTTTATCAAGCAGACCCAATGCTCTGCGGCTGCTCCACTACAGCCAGAACTATTATTGAGTTGGCACAAGGACCTGACCAATCTGTTGTGCCAAACATAACACCGGATCTTTACCGGCTGTGCAGCACTGCTTTGTGATTTGGTTGTCGGTAGCAACGGCCAATTAAGATCCAACTTGGCTGACAAGGTGCCATGTCATCGACGCCTCACTCCTCCAATCAATGTGACTATCAGTGCCAATATGTGTGCACCCCAATTTCCTATTACTGTAGATTCTTTACATGTCTTTGTTAGCTCCAGTACACATCACCGTGTTCTGTTTCAAATTCCATGTCTTCCGGGTACCTTACACTTTTTTTTCTATGACCATCTTAGCTACACAGGACCATTCAAAAAACATGATTCTAAATGTCACTCTAGAAGCCTATTTTCTGTTTAAAATGAGCTGTATACAACAAGAAGGCCCGCACACTGTTAAAGCTCCCAATTCACAGATTTATTGACAACGTTTCGATCCGAAACGGATCTTCATCAGGTCACACACAAAACATACACAGTTCACCTCACATGACCATTGCGGACATGACTCATGGTGGGTGCAAAAACATTTGTATATCTCTAATAATTAAATACTAATGAGATGGGTGCATGTAATGGTTTCAGAACATAATATATATTTACAAAATGACCAAATGAGCGGTATGTAATCTAAGCCTCCATTCAACAAAGAGCTCTGACATCACAAAGTCTAGAGGAGCAGCAGTACTGGCCCAGTGAGGAGGGCAATAAGGCTATGGGCTTCAGGTGTTAATGACATCTTCCCAGACTGAAGTCCTCTTCAGATATAAGCACTGCCTCTCAACTGACCAAGGAGGCTTGCTCACCAAAACCTACGTCACACCTCAAGATGCACAATGTGTCCTGCCCTCTATTTTGAACCCCTGGGCTCGTTCTGAGCCAAGGTCTCCGAAGCAGGCATCAAATATTGTTAAGAGCAGGTTAGGAACAAGGGAAAGCCCTGTAGCCATTAATGCCATTTATTGTAAACACATTCTGGCTTTGGGATGGTGTAGGCGGCTCTCGAGCTCCCATGATGGAATTAGCCTTTTTATGTGCATCACTTCAAGCTGATTTCTGCCAATAGAGTGCTGTGGCGAGGCTTACAGTGCTGGCTATTTTTAGCCCTGTTTTATATACTAAGAAGAATGGAAATGTTTTTTATTTTGATTAATACAATCCCCTAGGGATTCTGGTCACTCTGTACCTACCGAGCATATGGCACAGCAGCTTAGGTAATAAACTGTTCTCACACTCAAAGCCATTGAGGGGTAAAAGTAACATTATGTAAGCTGTGTTTTTAGCTAGTTAAGAGAACATGTTTTTACTAACTAAAAGGGTACTCTGCCAGCAAATGTAATACACAGTCTGTTTTGAAAGGAATAGTGAATGTGTGTTGGGCACGTTTAAGACACTTTTATCCAAAGCAACCAAGCAATCCAACCCATTGCACTATAAAAACCATGTTTCAACCAAATGGGCTATCGGAACCACACACCACCAGAATGATTCATTTGCTGATGCTCCTAACCAGTTTTAACCATTTGTGATCACCTCCTCCCAAACCACCAAATATCACACCTGTTTCCTCCACTAAATATAATAAACACATATTTGGAATTGTTTACTTAGATCAGGGGTGTCAGACTCATTCCATGGAGGGCCTAGTGTCTGCTGATGTTTGCTTTATCCTTTCAATTAAGGCCTAGACAACCAGGTGAGGTGAGTTCCTTACTAATCAGTGACCTTAATTCATCGATCAAGTACAAAGGTGGACACTCGGCCCTCCGTGGAATGAGTTTGACACATGTGACTTAGATGAACAGAAATGAATAGACACTTTGTCCTGCATAGTGATCCAGGTCGTTTATTCACTAATAAATCCCACATACAGTGCCTGGTCTCTTCCCTGACTCTAAACAATGTGCACACATTTTACTATACCAGTGAATCATAATGTATCCTTAACTGGAGTTGTTACATTTAAAAGCGCCGTGGAGAATGAGCAGTCCACAGAATGTGAGAGGATCTGCTACTTCATCAGGTAACTGTGTGTACCCCGTGCAGGTGTCCTGATCCTGTCACTACCACAGGGCCTGCTGGAGTCCACTAAAGCTTTCACACAATACCTCACTGTCCAATCATTCTTATGAAAGAGCTTATGAAATCCACTTGTCACCTAATTATACAATATTCTGAAATTAGGTTAATGGTTTAGGTGAGTGTTTCCCAAACCTGGTCCTCGAGTATCCCAACAGTACACATTTTTATTGTAACCCTGGACAAGTACACCTGATTCAACTTGTAATCTAATTATCAAGCCTCAAAGAGCTGAATGAGGTGTGTTTGTCCAGGGCTACAATGAAAATGTGTTCTGTTAGAGTTACTCGAGGACCAGGGTTGGGCAACACTGGTTTAGGTCATGCTATTATTACATTTGCATTAAACTACAGTGTTGATTTCTTATTAGATAACTAAACAACTGAGGTTTAGAGTCAGAAGTATAGTATTTAATTGCAGTGAACAATCTATTTTCTATCTATTTCAGGTATTGGATCCAGGAGTTCTGGACAATGTTCCGGTTGCACAGCAGCCTGTCTGACTCCATGGAACAGTTCCAGGATCTGATCAGAGATCAGGGCCAGGAGAGGCTGTGCCCTCTGTTGCAGACTCAATGGATGTAAGTATCCCCAGTATATTACTGAACAGAACGAATATCTCTCTGGCTTAACATTCATGCTGATGTAATGGTTTCATGCCTGTGTATTACACTATATATACAAAAGTATAAGGATTCAAGTTAGTGGGTTTGGCTATTTCAGCCAAACCCTTTGCTGCCAGGGGTATAAAATCAAGCGCACAGACATGCAATCTCCATAGACAAACATTGGCAGTAGAATGGCCTTATTGAAGAGCTCAATGACTTTCAACATGGCACTGTCATAGGATGCCACCTATCCGACAAGTTAGTTCATCAAATGTCTACCCTGTAAATGCTTTTATTTCTGAAGTGGAAACGTCTAGAAGCAACAATGGCTCAGTCGCGAAGTGGTAGGTAATACAAGCTCGCAGAACGGGAACGTAGAGTGCTGAAGCGCATAGTGCGTAAAAATCACCTGTTCTTGTTTGCAACACTCACTACCGAGTCCAAACTGCCTCTGGAAGCAACGTCAGCACAATAACTGTTTATCAGGAACATAATGAAATGGGTTTCCTTGGCCGAGCAGCCTCACACAAGCTTAAGATCACCATGCGCAATGCCAAGCGTCGGCTGGAGTGGTGTAAAGCTCACCACCATTGGGTTCTGGAGCAGTGGAAACGCATTCTTTGGATTGATGAATCACCATCTGTCAGTCTGACTGACTAATCTCGGTTTGGCAGATGCTAGGAGAACGCTACCTGCCCAAATGCATAGTGCCAACTGTAAAGTTTGGTGGAGGAAGAATAATGGTCTGGGGCTGTGTTTCATGATACGGGCTAGGCCCCTTATATCAAGTGAAGGGAAATCTTAAGGCTACATCATACAATGACATTATAGATGATTCTGTTGTTCCAACTTTGTGGCAACAGTTTGGGGAAGGCCCTTTCCTGTTTCAGCATGACAATGTCCCTGTGCACAAAGCGTGGTTGATACAAAAATGGTTTGTCGAGATTGGTGTGGAAGAACTTGACAGGCCTGCACAGAGCCCTTACCTTAACCCGATCAAACACCATTTGGGTGAATTGGAACACCGATTGCGAGTCAAGCCTAATCGGCCAATATCAGTGCATTTTCACTACATTTTGTTAATGTAGTGTAGTTGTATATTTCCTGTCTATGTTGTTCACCATGTTGTGTCACAGAAATGACAGGCACTGGTCTCAGAAGCCCAGTCAGAAAATCAAGGCTAACAGTAGTAAGAAGAGGAAAGTGTCTCTGCTGTTTGATCACCTGGAGCCCATTGAGCTGGCTGAGCACCTCACCTACCTGGAGTTCAAGTCCTTCTGTAGAATATCAGTGAGTAGAGTCCCAATTCGCCTGAATGTGATCGTTATTAACACTATGACATTGGGAAGAATCTCATAGCACATGCGCTCTACTTTAGGTATCGCAATGCATTCCAAATGTGTTCCCCAACCTCTGTCCTTTTAGCAAAATGAGTCAGCATATGCTTTATTATTTCTGACAGTTTGCAGACTACCAGAACTACATCCGCAGTTGCTGCATGAAGGACAACCCCATGATGGAACGTTCCATTACATTGTGTAATGGTATCTCACAGTGGGTGCAGCTCATGGTTCTGAGTCGGCCTACAGCTCAGCTGAGAGCAGAGGTTTTCACCAAGTTCATCCATGTGGCTCAGGTATGGCCCTAACTATTCCTGCTCCTTCAGATCTATCATAGACTAACAATCTCTCTACAGTTTATGTGTAAAAAATAACAAAATGTCCACATACAAGGTATTTAGGTTCCATGTTTTGTACCCTCTCAAAGAGTGTTTGTTCATAGTGTATATCCAGTGCCTTTTCCTCGGCTTAAGCGAATACATGTCTACCATCTCATACAGCACAGTGAGACCTACCTACTGCTGAGCTGCAGAAGCACCATCATTTGTAGTTACATAATGCATATTAAAAGAGGGCTGCTAATGACTCTCAAGAGTTCCATGATGGGCTTTTAGTGCGTCAAAGAAGCTTGCTAACAGAGAATGTGTGCTCTGAATATTAACAAAGCACAGGCCATCCGCACTAATAGATTTATCAGGTGAAACACTGACACTCAAGTGCTAGCAAGTGTACCATGGAAAATATAACTAGTGGCTCTAGTTGATGAAATCTGGTTTATTATGGCTCTTCACCACTTTATTCACATGCAAAGCTGTGTCCTGAAAAGTGATGACGAGCTGAGAGAGTTGGATGGAGAGGCCGAGTTGGATGGAGAATCTCTCTAGGTTACTTTAAAGGGATACTTCAGGATTTTGGCAATGAGAGTCAAATGAACTTGTGGATATAATTTTTAGTTTTCTGTGTCCAGTATGAAAGAAGTTACAGGTAGTTTCGTAAGCCAATGCTACATAGCGTTAGCGGAATGACATGAAGTCTATGCTATCTGATAGTATGCTAGAAGATACAATAGACTTCCAGTCATTGTGCTAACGCAAGGTAGCATTTGTGCTAGCGCTAGTTAGCAACTTCCTTCAAACTGCACGCAGAGACATAAAAATGGTATCCACGAGTTCATCTGACTCTGGGGAAGTAGATAGAGGTCCTCATTGCCAAAATCCTGAAGTATCCCTTTAATGCACTAGTCAGATGCTGCTCCTCTACCTTCTCTTAATGTATTCCACATCAATGGGTTCCAGTGTCCCACAGCAGGGATATAGCATCAATTAGGAACTGAGAAAAGTGTGCCAGTATTATGAGTGCATTATGCAATCAATATTGGAGTGCTACTTGTGGGGTGTACTATTGGTTAACTCCGGGGTTCATTTAATTGTTTGTGTATGTGTTAAACAGAGCCTTCATCTTATGCACAACTTCAATACACTAATGGCTGTGGTGGGGGGCCTATGCCACAGCTCCATCTCCAGACTTAAAGAGACCAGTTCACATGTATCCCACGAGGTCACCAAGGTACATTATTTATAACATTATCATAACTTGATCTATTGATCAGTATGTTGACAAATGTCTCCAATATATGCATACTGTACAAGGTGATCATCTACAATATCTTCTCTGCTGTCTCTTCTCTCCGCAGGTGCTGAATGAGATGACAGACCTCCTGTCCTCCTGTAGGAACTATGACAACTACCGTCAGGCGTACAGCAGGTGTGCAGGCTTTAAGATCCCCATCCTGGGGGTTCACCTCAAGGACCTGATCTCAGTCAACGAGGCCATGTCAGACTACGTAGAGGACAACAAGGTGAATGTTCAGAAGCTCCAGGCTTTGTACAACCACATCAACGAGCTGATCCAGCTACAGCAGATCACCCCACAGCTCGATGCCAACAAAGACCTGGTCCACCTTCTCACGGTTAGTACACACTTAAAATGCCACTGACACGTTTATGCCTACAATGCAAAAATGACACAAACATGTAATCGTAATATCAGTGCAAAATATAAAATTCATAGGCTAGTACACACTACTGTGTTCGTTGGAATATATCAGCTGTTTGACCCTGGTGTCCTCTACTGCTCAGCTGTCCCTGGACCTCTACTACACAGAGGATGAGATTTATGAGCTGTCTTACACCAGGGAGCCCAAGAACAGCAAAGCACCCGTGAGTAAAAAAGGGACATGAAAAACTGAAAATAACCCTAGCCATATCACGTTCACTGTGTTATGGCTACAGGTATTTTCAATTTAAAACATATAATAACACTCATTAAGACCCAGTTAGCTTTACTGAATCATTTCTGAATGTCTGGAAATTGGATGTTGTATATCTCATGAACAAACCTATTGAAAGAGAATAAGCACTGACACTTTTTTTTAATTGGCCCATTTAACATCAGTATGGTCTATTCTACATCTTCTGACAGTGTTCTGATCATCTGTTTTGTTTTACATCAGCCCGCCACCCCCTCTAGACCTCCAGTGGTTGTGAACTGGGCTTCAGGAGTGCCCCCAAAACCTGACCCAAAAACCATCAGCAAACATGTGCAAAGAATGGTGGATGTGAGTTATCCATGACCTATCACACTGTATTCTCACGCACATTGTATTCTGTTTCATAAAAAAAGTAATTGTGTTATGATTATTGTTATGTCATGGCTGTTATGTAATGACTATTATTGTTTACTATATACATTATTTCTCTAGAAGTTGTGGTTTTACGCCACCTCTCCTAGTTGATCTATTGTGCTTCATGTATCCCACTACAATTTCTTGTCCCTCAACAGTCCGTGTTTAAAAACTATGACCATGATGAGAATGGCTTCATCTCTCAAGGGGACTTTGAGAAAATTGCTGCTAGCTTTCCATTCTCTTTCTGTGTCATGGACAAAGAGAAGTAAGTGGAGTGTATGGTTTCTTTGTGGGTGAATGGGCTCTCCTTTGGCACATTTGACAGTTCATTGTAACTGCATGGGTTCATTTGTGACTGCAGAGAAAGGAAACTAAAGTGGAATCTGTTAGCAGGGTCTGTAGCAACAGGAAACAGAAATAGCATCAGAACTATGAGCTAGCCATTCTCACTGTGGTCAACTGACAGGTGAAACCACAAACCTTTTAACCAGTTAGCTACTGCAGTGAAACTGTTGAAGTGAAAAAAACTGCTAGTTTTGGTTGCTCCTATTTCAATGAAGACCTATGAAATGGTTCCCAATGCCTACACAGCACATTGCAAACATTTCTTATCAGACAGTTTGTTTACATGAGATTTGCTTTGTGTTGTCCTGCCCCAGGGAAGGCCTCATCAGCAGAGAGGAGATCACAGCCTATTTCATGCGTGCTAGTGTCATCTGTTCCAAACTGGGTCTTGGCTTTGTCCACAACTTTCAGGAGACCACCTACATGAAGCCCACATTCTGTGACAACTGCTCCGGATTTGTAATTCACTACTCTATACTGGCCTGTCTTCAGCTAGACTGTAGTTCTCATTAATAGGGCCAGGAGGTTTTCCAGACCATGTAACTGGAACAGGAAAAAAGTTGGCCCTTAGTTATAGACTACTCATCAACAATAGCAATGCAGTTACGACTATAAATGACAATATTTAAACATGCTAATTTTTAAATATGCATCAGCTGTATTATCTATTAATAATCTTAGCAACTTCCTCTTCTCCATTACAGTTGTGGGGCGTCATAAAACAAGGCTACAGATGCAGAGGTGATTCTTCTTTTTTTTTACTGTCACTGAGTTTAGACTGGAATATTCCATAGTGTTTCTATATATGTCATACTGCATGTAGCTTAGAGTTCAGTACGTTGTACTCAGTACTTTGTATTGTTGATAGAATACAATGTTAGCAGATGTTGTTGATAATGGGGAGGCCGATGTTCTTGATAATGGGGAGGCTGTGAGGAGCAAGTGAAGTGTAGCTATCTTAAGAAGAAGCTGCGTTGTGTGGTTTCTGTCATGCAGACTGCTTGCTGAACCTTGCAACAGATAAAAGACTTGAGTCTGCAGTCACAACCACAGCATTGCTTTTTACCCTCTTCCCCTTGAAACAGTCAGAAACACACTGTTTTCATGGCAACATGTACGTAAAGGTCTGAGAACTGTTCTGTTCCACAGGCTGAGCAGCAGCATTAGGCTACTGAGGGGGAATGGATGCTGCATTAGCTAGTCGGGTGCTGAAGTGTTCCGTTAGTAAATCACAACAAAACATAAATATGCATTCTCTGTGCAACCCAGCAAGACCATACAAGTATACATGTTTAACTACCTCCTTTCCACCTCTGCTTGCTCTAACACATTGTCTGTATTCTCTTGGCCTGGTCACAGACTGTGGTATGAACTGCCATAGGCTGTGTAAGGATCAGGTGGCGTTTGAGTGTAAGAAGAATGCCAAAGGCAGTAGCACCTCTGAAGGTCCACTAACGCCAGACTCCACACCCAGCACCACATGTGGCCCGGAAGGTGAGGAGGGACACACACAAACACACAAACACACATACAGTGCATTCGGAAAGTATTCAGACCACTTAACTTTTTCCACATTTTGTTACGTTACAGCCCTATTCTAAAATGGATTAAATTGTTTTTTCCCTCATCAATCTACGCACAACTCCCCATGATGACAAAGCAAAAACAGTTTTTTTGAAATTTGGTGAATGTTTTTTTATTTTTTTATACAGAAATATTACATTTACATAAGTATTCAGACCGTTTACTCTGTACTTTGTTGAAGCACTTTTAGCAGTGATTACAGCCTCGAGTCTTCTTGGGTATGACGCTACAAGCTTGGCACACCTGTATTTGGGGAGTTTCTCCCATTCTTCTCTGCAGATCCTCTCAAGCTCTGTCAGGTTGGATGGGGAGCGTCGCTGCACAGCTATTTTCAGGTCTCTCTAGAGATGTTCGATCGGGTTCAAGTCCGGGCTCTGGCTGGGCCACTCAAGGACATTCCGAGCCTTCCCAAAGCCGCTCCTGCGTTGTCTTGGTTGTGTGCATTGTCCTGTTGGAAGGTGAACCTTCGCCCCAGTCTGAGGTCCTGACTGCTCTGGAGCAGATTTTCATAAAGGATCTCTCTGTACCTTGCTCCGTTCATCTTTCCCTCGATCCTGACTAGTCTCTCAGTCCCTGCCGCTGAAAAACATCACTACAGCATGATGCTGCCACCACCAACCTTCACCGTAGGGATGGTGCCATGTTTCTTCCAGACATGATGCTTATTCAGACCAAAGAGTTAAATCTTGGTTTCATCAAACCAGAGAATCTTGAAGAGCCTTGGTGGTTCCAAACTTCTTCCATTTTAGAATGATAGAGGCCACTGTGTTGTTAGGGACCTTCAATGTTGGACTAGTAACCGAAAGGTTGCAAGATTGAATCCCCGAGCTGACAAGGTAAAAATCTGTTGTTCTGCCCCTGAACAAGGCAGTTAACCCACTCTTCCTAGGCCGTCATTGAAAATAAGAATTTGTTCTTAACTGACTTGCCTAGTTAAATAAAGGTAAATAAAAAAATGCTGCAGACATGTTTTGGTACCCTTCCCCAGATCTGTGCCTCGACACAATCCTGTCTCAAAGCTCTATGGACAATTCCTTCAACCTCATGGTTTGATTTTTGCTCTGACATTTGCTGTCAACTCTGAGACCTTATATAGCCAAGTGTGTGCCTTTCCAAATTTACCACAAGTGGACTCCAGTCAAGTTGTTGAAACATCTCAAGGTCGATCAATGGAAACAGGATGCACCTGAGCTCAATTTTGAGTCTCATAGCAAACGTTATGAATATTTATGTAAATGTGTTTATATATATATATATATATCTCTTCTTTTTTTAAAATACATTTACAAAAAGTTCTAAAAACCTGTTTTCTCTTTGCTGTTATAGGTTATTGTGTGTAGATTGATTAGGATTTTTATTTATTTATTCAGTTTTAGAATAAGGCTGTAAGGTAACAAAATGTGGAAAAGTGAAGGGGTCTGAATACTTTATGACTGCACTGTACACGCATGCTAAATAGGTTCTTTATCTAAAATAGTGGTAACCACATGTAGTGTAGTAACCAGCCAGAGCAGCTTTGTGTTAGAAATCTAAGGCCACAGAAGGTCGCCATCTGTTGGCCTATAAGTAATATAACATCCTCATTGTGCTTACTACAGTTATATAAACTAAAACCTATTTTGTTTCAGATAGGCCTAAACTGTACCATTCAATGTTGCAACCATTGTTGACACTGGTCATATAGAGTGCAAATACACAGGAACGTTAAAATGCCAAATCATTACTTGAAAGATACAGTTTGTTTTTGCAGATGATAGTGCAGGTTTAAGCTACTTTATGGAAAAGTAGCACAGCATCCTGGGTAGTTTCCCTGTGTAGGTGGATTCAAACTGTCATACTGCTCGCTAAAGTCAAGGACCTGCCTCACTTACCGTAACACTGGATTTGCTTTCAGGAACTACTAAAAATAACATTCTGTGGTCAGACAATCACTCAGTTGACTTTTTCTTAACCTTATGGGATGCAGACTGTATGCAAACACATCACTTCAAAACCCCAAAACGGATTGAAATGGGTTGAACAGATCAGATTTGACTGACTATCTTCATGATGTTGTTTGTGTTAGGCTCAGAAGAGGGGCCTTTCCCGTACCCCTCAGAGGAATGTAGGGACTGGAGCCTTGACTCACCGGCCCTCTCCCATCTGAGGCTCCCCCCTGAGCTGGCCATTCCTGTGGGGGTCCACCGCAGCACCCAGACAGAGGGCCCCCACGCCCCTGCCCCCCCTCAAGAGCCTAGTCGGCTGCAGCCAGTACAATCCTCTCTTCTGGCCCCTGTACCCTCCTCTCTCTTGGCCCCCATACCCCCCTCCCTCACCCCATGCCCCAGCCCGGTGCCCCAACGCAAACGACGGGCCTACGCCAAGTGGGAGAACAGAGCCTCTACAGTGCTACAGCCCAAGGAGCTGGACGAAGACAACAAACCCACCTATGATACTCTAGAAACGGTGAGATTCAGACACCACTGGGTTACTGATACGTGTTCAATTGTGTACATTGAATGTACTACATTCTCATTTCTAGAGTTTTGAACATAAGGTTGACAATTCAAACAAATAAACAATGATAGTGAATGATGTTGTTCTCAGGAGAACCAGAAGCTTCAGAAGAACAACGAGACGCTGCGTAAGAAGCTGAGGGAGACGCAGCGCGAGGTAGAGATCCTGCAGACACTCCTAAAGAGGCACGCCCTTCACTCCGTGGTGGAGGACTCCTCCTCCTCCTCCTAGCCAGGAACGCCCCTCAGCCGGTCAGACACACCCACTCTATGACATCACAGGTGATGCTCAGCCATCTGTCTCCAGAGCCACTGACAGTACTGTATGTCTTGGAGGACCCTAGTGCCACACAGTCGAGAAGATACACAGAGGGACCAAAAACTCCCTGTGAGGCGACGCCGTTACTCACAGTATGGTATATACAGCCAGTCTTAACACCAGTTGCAGCCAATCACAGCCAAAACGGGGTTATGAGGCAAAACCAATGAAAGTACCGTCCTGAATAGGACACAGACAATCAAAGTACAGTACCAGCCATCATGGAACATAGCCAAAACATATCCAATCAGTGTGCCATCGGCTTTGGGACTCTGACAATCAGAAAACCACACAGTATGGCAGAAAGGCCAGGAAACTGGAGAAGTTCATTCAGGTGGACTGTGTAGTTATTGTCCTGCCTTAGGTAATAACAAGAATGCATATTGTATACAACATGTAAATCCACGTGATTTCAATGTTACTGTCCATATTTATTGTTAAAACACTACAAACTCTAGAAAAAGATAAGCTGTTCCATTTTTTTATACATGTAGATATAGACAAATAATAGTTTTGTATGTATGTGTAAGACGTTTTATCGAAAGAATAGATTCAACCACAGTTTTCTCATGTATATTTCATCAGCTCAGGGTTGTCCATAGTAGCAATTAACATAATATTAGATGTTTCACCAATGACATACCGTGTAAATACCCTAAGCGCATGATATATTGTGGTGCCATCGTACCAGTATTTCTCTCAAGATGTCCTCTCTCAGTATTGCTGTCATAATGAATGTTATAATAAAGACATATTCTCTATTAGTCATGTTGGGTGAGTTTTCTGATTCAATGGGTTCTAATTTGTCTTTGTTGCTATGGAACTGACAGTAGCTGTGCGATAAGTTCCACTAGGTGTCACTGAATCCCTCTAGAATGTTGGCATAGCCAACCACCAATACATAACTGTTTTATATCTATGCCTACCACTCTGCCTGCTTTCATAATTGCTTGACGGTTTTCATTTTGTTTTGTCCAACTTTGCTAAAATAATTGAAAATACAGCTCACAGTGACTACTATTTGCTGGATAAATGTATTCCACTTTCTCTATTCAACCTCATCACAAAAGCTGTGAACCAGTGGAAACAGTGCCATTACCTCTCAGTTGGAGATGAATGGGGAGTCTAATAGGAAAATAAGAAAATCCTTCCATAATGTCAGGGAACGTGAGCAGGGTAGTTGATTGTAGAAATCAGCCTGGACCGGTTGGTTCTGCTCTTAAAGGGATAGACACCCTCGCCATCAGAGGTTAAGAACAATAAGGCTCCACCTCCACAGTAAACAGGTGAGGTTGTGACTACCTATATGGCATGAATCTCTTATTTTAACCAGACTTAACAGACTGAAAAGCCAGTTAGAAACAAAGTATTGATGGAAATTGATATTCTATTTAGAGCTATTGTCAATCTCTGCTATGTAGCTTTTATAAAACCTCCAACATCAAGCTAAAACAGGAAACACACCACAAAGCAAACACTGATGGTGGTGGCTCAATCAGTGAAAGAAATTGCATTTGCAAGGGAACAATAGAGCAGTGTGAATGTGGTTCCTATCTTTTGTGTCCCTTGTATGTCAATACCCTCAAACCATCACGGTCACCTAATAATCCCCAGTTTACAATTGGCTCATTCATCCCCCTCCTCTCCCCTGTAACTATTCCCCAGGTCGTTGCTGCAAATGAGAACGTGTTCTCAGTCAACTTACCTGGTAAAATAACGGATAAATAAATTAAAAAATTAAAAAATAGCCTGCTTCTCATAATACCTGTTGTATTCCCATTAATATTGACCTGAGATCTCTGTAGATAATTAGAGGTGCAGACTTCTGTGGTGAAGAGCAGAGACACACACAATTGAAGTCGGAAGTTTACATACACCTTAGCCAAATACATTTAAACTTAGTTTTTCACAATTCCTGACATTTAATCCTAGTAAAATTCCCTCTTAGGTCAGTTAGGATCACCACTTTATTTTAAGAATGTGAAATGTCAGAATAATTTTTGAGAATAATAATTTATTTCAGCTTTTATTTCGTTCATCACATTCCCAGTGGGTCAGACGTTTACATACACTCAAATAGTATTTGGTAGCATTGCCTTTAAATTGTTTAGGTAGCCTTCCACAAGCTTCCCACAATAAGTTGGGAGAATTTTGGTCCATTCCTAATGACAGAGCTGGTGTAACTGAGTCAGGTATTCTTGGCCTCCTTGCGCGCACACGCTTTTTCAGTTCTGACCATTTTCTATGGGATTGAGGTCAGGGCTTTGGGATGACCACTCCAATACCTTGACTTTGTTGTCCTTAAGCCATTTTGCCACAACTTTGGAAGTATGCTTGGAGTCATTGTCCATTTGGAAGACCCATTTGCAACCAAGATTTAACTTCCTGACTGATGTCTTGAGATGTTGCTTCAATATATCCACATCATTTTCCTGTCTCATGATGCCATCTATTTTGTGAAGTGCACCAGTCCCTCCTGCAGCAAATCACCCTCACAACATTATGCTTCCACCCCCGTGCTTCACGGTTGGGATGGTGTTTTTCGGCTTGCCCGCCTCCCCCTTTTTCCTCCAAACATAACGATGGTCATTATGGCCAAACAGTTCTATTTTTGTTTCATCAGACCAGAGGACATTTCTCCAAAAAGTACAATCTTTGTCCCCATGTGCAGTTGCAAACCGTAGTCTGGCTTTTTTATTGCGGTTTTGGAGCCATGGGATTGATTTGCACTTTTCACACCAAAGTAAGTTCATCTCTAGGAGACGGAACGCGTCTTCTTCCTGAGCAGTATGACGGCTGCGTGGTCCCATGGTGATTATACTTGCATACTATTGTTTGTACAGATGAACGTTGTACCTTCAGGCATTTGGAAATTGCTCCCAAGGCTGAACCAGACTTGTGGAGGTCTACAATTTATTTTCTGAGGTCTTGGCTGATTTCTTTAGATTTTCCCATGACGTCAAGCATAGAGGCACTGAGTTTGAAGGTCGGCCTTGAAATATATCCACAGGTACACCTCCAATTGACTCAAATGGTGTCAATTAGCCTATCAGAAGCTTCTAAAGCCATGACTTAATTTTCTGGAATTTTCCAAGCTGTTTAAATGCACAGTCAACTTCGTGTATGTAAACTTCTGACCCACTGGAATTGTGATACAGTGAATAATAAGTGAAATAATCTGTCTGTAAACAATTGTTGTAAAAATTACTTTTGGCATGCATAATGTAGATGTCCTAAACGACTTGCCAAAACTTTAGTTTGTTAACAAGAAATTTGTGGAGTGGTTAAAAAACTAGTTTTAATGGCTCTAACCTAAGTGTATGTAAACTTCCGACTTCGACTGTATATCTCAGACCAAATCATCTGGCTTCACCTTTACTGAGGACAGACAGTACAACACAGACTATTATGTCTCTTAAAAATAAGAAAATATCTTTCATCTGTTCATAGCAAATAGGATACATTCATTTCTCTCAAATGCCTTTGGAGTTCATAGAAAAAGGTATGTATCCCCAGTCTCAGTGTCACTGTGCCCCAGTGGAAGCCTAAGCTAGCTGTGGCGTCAGCTTCCGGGTTTGTTCTTAACTCCTTTGCACAAACACATGCAGAGGAGTTCCAATCCTGACTACAGCTGCTTTGTGTGGAGAAAGCAGTCTGAGACGGTGCAGCCTGCAGGCTTAGCATTGCTGACAGTTAATTTTCTTATATTTGACACCCAGCTCACGGAAAGTCACAGTCATTCTCCCACCCAGGTTCCTCACACGATCATTTCCAATAACATGGCTGAGTAAGGAAAAAGAGGGACAGTTAACAGACAGTTCATTAAACTCAGAGGACAGCGTGTCTGGAAATGGGATGTTTTTAATGTATTTAAGTCACTGATGACAAATCAAATAAAACATGTAGCCTACACTCTTAGAAAAAAGGGTTTCAAAAGGGTTCTGCGGCTGTGCCC
Source organism: Oncorhynchus mykiss (assembly GCF_013265735.2). Taxonomy (NCBI): domain Eukaryota; kingdom Metazoa; phylum Chordata; class Actinopteri; order Salmoniformes; family Salmonidae; genus Oncorhynchus; species Oncorhynchus mykiss. The sequence goes on along the minus strand of NC_048583.1, from coordinate 43,554,035 downwards.
ATAGGAGAACCATTTTTGGTTTCAGGTAGAACTCTTTTGGGTTCCATGTGGAAAGGGTTCTACATGGAACCCAAAAGGGTTCGACCTGGAACCAAAGGGATTCTTTAAAGGGTTCTCCTATGGGGACAGCCGAAGAACACTTTTTGATTCTAGATAAAAGAGTGTTAAAGGCATTTTTAACTACATTGAAATGTTGAAGCCCAAAAACAGCCATAACAACAGAATCTACAAAAAAATCCACCTAATTCAGACTGAATATGAACTATAACACATATTCATACACAGTAAGATCCTTCCATCCATGAGATGGTATAGTCAAAAAGCAAAGAAGAATGAGAGTTGAACTACGGAGGAGGTAGGATTTATTATATGTTGAGGCATGGCAGGCGGGGAGCCACTGATGATTTACGGCACTGGTATCATTGGACTACAGGGAATTGATCCATGCGAGATGGATCTAACGAACAGGAGCTGAAACTAATTAGGACAAGATGTGAGAATATCCCATTATAGTCCCTATAGAAGAGTGGGAAACTGGGAACCAAATCAAAGCATAAAAATTAACACACCCAATCAAGGTACATTTTAAACGATGGATGCCACAATATTCTTAGGATATAGAGTATCGTATTAAGTTCTAATGATGGTCAAAGGAGCCCTGTGTAGGAGCAGAGCGTTGAATGCATGTGGAAATTCATCTCTATGGAGGCGTCTGAGAAGAAATGTGAAGCCCCGTAGGTCTTTCTAATTGAAGATTGGGATTTGTGGATGTTAGTGAGCAGAAACCTCGTCACTCCCATGAACTTTCTGGCCTTTCCCTCTCATTTCCTAATGTCTGCGCGAAAGCCCTCTTATACAGTCTTAGAGGACTCTTATTTTCCTCAGTTCTTGCAGTTAAACAGGCCAGAACAGGGTTGTCAAATGTCCATAATATCCATGATGTCCAGATCAAAAGTCCAGCTGTAAGTATGTTGAGAACATAAAAGAAGGACCTAAAGACCAACTGATTAACTAGATGTGGCTCTGTGCTTCTCAGCAGTTTTTACCCCCAAGCCATAAGACTCCTGAACACCCCTCTTTTACGCTGCTAGTACTCTGTTTATCATATATGCATAGTCACTTTAACTATACATTCATGTACATACTACCTCAATTTGCCCGACCAACCAGTGCTCCTGCATATTGGCTAACCGGGCTATCTGCATTGTGTCTCGCTACCCCCTCTTTTACGCTACTGCTACTCTGTTCATCAAATATGCATAGTCACTTTAATCATATCTACATGTACATACTACCTCAATCAGCCTGACGAACCGGTGTCTGCATGTAGCCTCGCTACTTTTATAGCCTCGCTACTGTATATAGCCTCGCTACTGTATAAAGCCTCGCTACTGTGTATAGCCTTGAGGTCCGAACAACATTTATGTTCTGGAGAAGGTATAAAAGATCGGTGAAGAATCCAGTTACGAACCGGTCCGTTTGTTACATTTTGGTGAGGCTCATGGGAGACGGTGTGGCCACATTACCATAACGCTGTTTATATAATAGCCTCAGATATGAGGTTTACATCTAATTGTTGTATAAGATGAATGAGTGAGGATGATACTGTTCGTAAAATTGTATAATGTGATTTTGGACAGTTTACTGAAGGAAACTCCAATTCCCTTTTGAGTTGAACTAAATCAGAGGACCGCCCATGAGCCCAGTTAGGGTCGGGCATCCTGGGACAGGCCCTTTTCTGCAATTCCGAATAAAACCCCAACTTTGAGAAGATCTCAACAGACCATGTTTTTCTCCTTTACCAGAGGACAAAGGTTGCAGACCATTGCTGAATCTTTTAACCATACCACGTGGTTAAACTCTTACACTATCAATACCGACAGAATAAGAACAAGTCTTTGATATTAATTACTAGTCTGCAGCTAGGAATTCGGGACCTTTGAACGCGAAGAACAACAACCGCCGAAACATTCATTCTACAATGAATTGAATGAATGTCACTCTGAACAATCCATCCTAACCACGACAGAGAAAGAGAGAGAGAGAACTCTCCAACAGAAACAAACTTTTCAACAGCGATCAAGACGACTCACTGAGAGTAAATATATATATTGATTGCAATTGTTCCCGAATGAGTGAGCGTTCATGTGCAAAGGATTAGCATTTCAATTGTTATAGTTATCAACTGTCTGTTGTCTTCTCAGTCGACCCCCACTTCCCTTTTGTACAACAAGCCGCCATTCCGGTTTAGCCCACTAGGGCACATTCCCCTATCATTTCTTGTAAACATTTTTACTTTGTTTGTTTGTTTATGCATTTCTGTGAATTACTTAGTTAGTAAATAAATGATTTAAGACAATTGATGTATGGATGACTCATAGTGAAGACTGGGTTTGTGCAGATAACCAACAATTTACAACGTTTGGAATGAGACTAACGTGAGGTAAAGTAAATAATTCATGAATTCGAAGACTAATTGATCAGATATAACATATCTGAAAAGTTATATTAGGAAATTATAACGTTGTAATCTGAATATTTTCCTTGGTGCCCCAACTTCCTAGTTAATTACAGTTACATGATTAATCAGTTTAATCGCGTAATGCTAATTACAGAGAATCTGTCAGGTGCGTGAATGAGGACCCAAAAGCGAATTAACAAAACAGAGTTTCTTTAATGACGAAACACACGTAGGCTCAGATGGACAGGCAGATTCCGACAGGACAGGACAAGGTTAGATGAACAGGCAGATTCCGACAGGACAGGACAAGGTTGCAGCAAACACGACGATAGTCTGGTTCAGGCATGAGTAACACAAACGAGAATCCGACAAAGACAGAAGCAGAAACAGAGAGAGATATAGAGACCTAATCAGAGGGAAAAAGGGAACAGGTGGGAAAAGGGGTGAACGAGGTAGTTAGAGAAGACAAGGAACAGCTGGGGGAAAGAGGGGAAGAAAAGGTAACCTAATACGACCAGCAGAGGGAGACAGGGTGAAGAGAAAGAACAGGAACAGGACACAACATGACAATACATGACAGTACCCCCCCACTCACCGAGCGCCTCCTGGCGCACTCGAGGAGGAAACCTGGCGGCAACGGAGGAAATCATCGATCAGCGAACGGTCCAGCACGTCCCGAGAGGGAACCCAACTCCTTTCCTCAGGACCGTACCCCTCCCAATCCACTAGGTACTGGTGACCACGGCCCCGAGGACGCATGTCCAAAATCTTACGGACCCTGTAGATAGGTGCGCCCTCGACAAGGATGGGGGGGGGGGGGGAAGACGAGCGGGGGCGCGAAGAACGGGCTTAACACAGGAGACATGGAAGACCGGGTGGACGCGACGAAGATATCGCGGAAGAAGAAGTCGCACTGCGACAGGATTAATGATCTGAGAAATACGGAACGGACCAATGAACCGCGGGGTCAACTTGCGAGAAGCTGTCTTAAGGGGAAGGTTCTGAGTGGAGAGCCAAACTCTCTGACCGCGACAATATCTAGGACTCTTAGTTCTACGCTTATTAGCAGCTCTCACAGTCTGCGCCCTATAACGGCAAAGTGCAGACCTGACCCTCTTTCAGGTGCGCTCGCAACGTTGGACAAAAGCCTGAGCGGAGGGGACGCTGGACTCGGCGAACTGAGATGAGAACAGCGGAGGCTGGTACCCGAGGCTACTCTGAAAAGGAGATAGCCCGGTCGCAGACGAAGGAAGCGAGTTGTGGGCGTATTCTGCCCAGGGGAGCTGTTCTGACCAAGACGCAGGGTTACGAAAAGAAAGACTGCGTAAGATGCGACCAATAGTCTGATTGGCCCGTTCTGCTTGACCGTTAGACTGGGGGTGAAAGCCGGAAGAGAGACTGACGGAAGCCCCAATCAAACGGCAAAACTCCCTCCAAAATTGAGACGTGAATTGCGGACCTCTGTCCGAAACGACGTCTGACGGAAGGCCATGAATTCTGAAAACATTCTCGATGATGATTTGTGCCGTCTCTTTAGCAGAAGGAAGCTTAGCAAGGGGAATAAAATGAGCCGCCTTAGAGAACCTATCGACAACCGTAAGAATAACAGTCTTCCCCGCTGACGAAGGCAGTCCGGTGACAAAATCTAAGGCGATGTGAGACCACGGTCGAGAGGGAATGGGAAGCGGCCTGAGACGGCCGGCAGGAGGGGAGTTACCGGACTTAGTCTGCGCGCAGACCGAACAAGCAGCCACGAAACGACGCGTGTCATGCTCCCGGGTGGGCCACCAAAAACGCTGGCGAATGGAAGCAAGCGTACCCCGAACGCCAGGGTGGCCGGCTAACTTGGCAGAGTGAGCCCACTGAAGAACGGCCAGACGAGTAGGAACGGGAACGAAAAGAAGGTTCCTAGGACAAGCGCGCGGCGACGGAGTGTGAGTGAGTGCTTGCTTTACCTGCCTCTCAATTCCCCAGACAGTCAACCCGACAACACGCCCCTCAGGGAGAATCCCCTCGGGGTCAGTGGAGGCTACTGAAGAACTGAAGAGACGAGATAAAGCATCAGGCTTGGTGTTCTTAGAGCCCGGACGATAAGAAATCACGAACTCGAAACGAGCGAAAAACAGCGCCCAACGAGCCTGACGCGCATTAAGTCGTTTGGCAGAACGGATGTACTCAAGGTTCCTATGGTCAGTCAAAACGACAAAAGGAACGGTCGCCCCCTCCAACCACTGTCGCCATTCGCCTAGGGCTAAGCGGATGGCGAGCAGTTCGCGGTTTCCCACATCATAGTTACGTTCCGACGGCGACAGGCGATGAGAAAAATACGCGCAAGGGTGGACCTTGTCGTCAGAGAGGGAGCGCTGAGAAAGAATGGCTCCCACGCCCACCTCTGACGCGTCAACCTCGACAACGAACTGTCTAGAGACGTCAGGTGTAACAAGGATAGGTGCGGATGTAAAACGATTCTTGAGGAGATCAAAAGCTCCCTGGGCGGAAACGGACCACTTAAAGCACGTCTTGACAGAAGTAAGGGCTGTGAGAGGAGCTGCCACCTGACCGAAATTACGGATGAAACGACGATAGAAGTTCGCGAAGCCGAGAAAGCGCTGCAGCTCGACGCGTGACTTAGGGACGGGCCAATCAATGACAGCTTGGACCTTAGCGGGATCCATCTTAATGCCTTCAGCGGAAATAACAGAACCGAGAAATGTGACGGAGGAGGCATGAAACGTGCACTTCTCAGCCTTCACAAAAAGACAATTCTCTAAAAGGCGCTGGAGGACACGTCGAACGTGCTGAACATGAATCTGGAGTGACGGTGAAAAAATCAGGATATCGTCAAGGTAAACGAAAACAAAGATGTTCAGCATGTCTCTCAGGACATCATTGACTAATGCCTGAAAGACAGCTGGAGCGTTAGCGAGGCCGAAAGGAAGAACCCGGTATTCAAAGTGCCCTAACGGAGTGTTAAATGCCGTCTTCCACTCGTCCCCCTCCCTGATGCGCACGAGATGGTAAGCGGTACGAAGGTCCAACTTAGTGAAAAACCTGGCTCCCTGCAGGATCTCGAAGGCTGAAGACATAAGAGGAAGCGGATAACGATTCTTCACTGTTATGTCATTCAGCCCTTGATAATCTATGCAGGGGCGCAGAGACCCGTCCTTCTTCTTGACAAAAAAAAACCCCGCTCCGGCGGGAGAGGAGGAGGGGACTATGGTACCGGCGTCAAGAGCTACAGACAAATAATCTTCGAGAGCCTTACGTTCGGGAGCCGACAGAGAGTATAGTCTACCCCGGGGGGGAGTGGTTCCCGGAAGGAGATCAACACTACAATCATACGACCGGTGTGGAGGAAGAGAGGTGGCCCTGGACCGACTGAACACCGTGCGCAGATCGTGATATTCCTCCGGCACCCCTGTCAAATCACCAGGCTCCTCCTGTGAAGAAGAGACAGAGGAAACAGGAGGGATAGCAGACATTAAACATTTGACATGACAAGAGACGTTCCAGGAGAGGATAGAATTACTAGACCAATTAATAGAAGGATTATGACAAACTAGCCAGGGATGGCCCAAAACAACAGGTGTAAAAGGTGAACGAAAAATTAAAAAAGAAATGGTTTCGCTATGATTACCAGAGACAGTGAGGGTTAAAGGTAGCGTCTCACGCTGAATCCTGGGGAGAGGACTACCATCCAAGGCGAACAAGGCCGTGGGCTCCCTTAACTGTCTGAGAGGAATGTCATGTTCCCGAGCCCAGGTCTCGTCCATAAAACAGCCCTCCGCCCCAGAGTCTATCAAGGCACTGCAGGAAGCTGACGAACCGGTCCAGCGTAGATGGACCGACAAGGTAGTGCAGGATCTTGAAGGAGAGACAGGAGTAGTAGCGCTCACCAGTAGCCCTCCGCTTACTGATGAGCTCTGGCTTTTACTGGACATGAAGTGACAAAATGACCAGCGGAACCGCAATAGAGACAGAGGCGGTTGGTGATTCTCCGTTCCCTCTCTTTAGTCGAGATGCGGATACCTCCCAGCTGCATAGGCTCAGCACCCGAGCCGGCAGAGGAAGATGGTAGTGATGCGGAGAGGGGGGCAACGGAGAACGCGAGCTCCTTTCCACGAGCTCGGTGACGAAGATCAACCCGTCGCTCTATGCGAATAGCGAGTTCAATCAAGGAATCCACGCTGGAAGGAACCTCCCGGGAGAGAATCTCATCCTTTACCTCTGCGCGGAGACCCTCCAGAAAACGAGCGAGCAAAGCCGGCTCGTTCCAGTCACTGGAGGCAGCAAGAGTGCGAAACTCAATAGAGTAGTCTGTTATGGATCGATTACCTTGACATAGGGAAGACAGGACCCTGGAAGCCTCCTCCCCAAAAACAGATCGATCAAAAACCCGTATCATTTCCTCCTTAAAGTCCTGATACTGGTTAGTACACTCAGCCCTTGCCTCCCAGATTGCCGTGCCCCACTCACGAGCCCGTCCAGTAAGGAGAGATATGACGTAGGCGATACGAGCAGTGCTCCTGGAGTAAGTGTTGGGCTGGAGAGAAAACACAATATCACACTGGGTGAGGAACGAGCGGCATTCAGTGGGCTCCCCAGAGTAACACGGCGGGTTATTGATTCTGGGCTCCGGAGATTCGAAAGCCCTGGAAGTGGCCGGTGGATCGAGGCGGAGATGGTGAACCTGTTCTGTGAGGTTGGAGACTTGGGTGGCCAGGGTCTCAACGGCATGTCGAGCAGCAGACAATTCCTGCTCGTGTCTGCCTAGCATCGCTCCCTGGATCTCGACGGCTGAGTGGAGAGGATCCGAAGTCGCTGGGTCCATTCTTGGTCGGATTCTTCTGTCAGGTGCGTGAATGAGGACCCAAAAGCGAATTAACAAAACAGAGTTTCTTTAATGACGAAACACACGTAGGCTCAGATGGACAGGCAGATTCCGACAGGACAGGACAAGGTTAGATGAACAGGCAGATTCCGACAGGACAGGACAAGGTTGCAGCAAACACGACGATAGTCTGGTTCAGGCATGAGTAACACAAACGAGAATCCGACAAAGACAGAAGCAGAAACAGAGAGAGATATAGAGACCTAATCAGAGGGAAAAAGGGAACAGGTGGGAAAAGGGGTGAACGAGGTAGTTAGAGAAGACAAGGAACAGCTGGGGGAAAGAGGGGAAGAAAAGGTAACCTAATACGACCAGCAGAGGGAGACAGGGTGAAGAGAAAGAACAGGAACAGGACACAACATGACAATACATGACAGAATCTTTGATAAAAACTAAAAGTCTTCAATTGAATGATAGTAAAGACACGACACCTGCATGAAGCTATGGAGATTGGATATATCCCCTCAGACCATGCTATAAACAGCCGTTTGACATTCTCCTCACAGTTACACCCATTCTTTGTGTCATTGTTCTATTTCACACTCTCATTCCTCCACTATACACTAGAATGCTCCCAAATGGAATGGGAGGTAAATTGTGTTTATGTTCGTGCTGCTATGAGATAGAATATCAACATTTCTGTGTCACTACGTTAACAACCAGAAACATTATATTGGAAATAGTGGAAATATGCGTTGTGTTTGAATTTATTTCTGAACCAAAGATCAGACGTCCTAGTAGGGTGTCAGAGCTGGATATCTCTCCCTGTCTTTCACACATTTCCTCTCATATGACAGTCCCTCAGAGTGACTTCATACACAGGCTTTAGTCGTAGCTGGCGTTCTGACAGCAGAGCAACTCTACAAATAAGCTCAGCTCACATAAGAGATGTGGCTAATGGGAATAGGTGTTAATCTGATCCTGAAGCCATCCCTTTTACAAATGGCTTGATTCCAGGTGTGATTAAAGTGTGTCCCTGGCTGAGGCATAAAAAATTAAAATATAAGAGACTAAAATTGATTGAAGGGGATTGAGTATCAATAAACTGATGTGAAATCACTGGATTGATGCACTGTGAGCTCTGGGCCCAGAGTGTCAGAGGTCGTAAAGCCACACAATCAGTGGAGCTGTCAGAAGTAAGTGGCTGAATATACTATCTTCCCAGCAATCGATGGACTGGTTCAGCCAGCAATCACCTCCCAGGACCATTGTTATTGGTCCTTGTTAGGCTTGGCCCTGCGGCTTGAGTGTCATATCTTATCATTTGACATTTATGTGGATCAGTTTATCAAAACAGAGGTATGCCATAGTCCCCTTTGGTAAACCAGATGTCCTCAAATAATTTTGTAACATTCCATACTTACTGGGCTTGCTGTTGTGTACTGTGCACTACAAGTATCCGACCTCCGGTTCTCTTATAAAAACCAAGATGAGGGCTTCAAATGGTTATTCTCCACGGATATTTAACATCAGCACATTTACATGGTATGTTCAGCTGATCAAGACAAATTGTGTTTGAGTAGCTGTACATACCTAGCATACATTTCAAATATTAATATTTAATTTGACCAAATCTGCATGTTTCCAACAGCAAGAGAGCCGCCTCACACTGTAATTGCCTCTGGGTCCCTTAGAACTATAGAAAAAGGAGAACTCAAGACTCCTTAACTACCTGACTATGTGTTTATATGGATACATTATGCATAATGTGCTCCCACACAAAATGAATCATCTGTAATAACTGTAGCATGTGCACCAAAATGGATTCTGGAGTTAATATAATACTTGAGTCTGAATTTAGTACAGTAGGTGAAATGTTGCACAGCAGCAAGTTGCATATTATCTTGAATTATATCTCCCTTGGAACTTTAGTTCCTACATAATAACCCTTTAGATGTTTAGATACATGTAGCTTAATACAATTCATGGTTTAAAATGTTCCAGGCCAACCTATTGACAGCAATAATGGATTTCCAAAGTCAAATAAGTAAAACAAATTAAACAAAGTGTGATTGATAATAATCTATTCATCAACCCCTTATCATTAGTTACAAAACAACAACTTTGATTAACACTGCAATGCTAACCAAGCCACTCCAATCTATGATATACATGTAAATTGCTACTAAAATACCTACTGGACAATGCAGGTCAGAACATGACCGAGCTGGGCAGCAGCTGATGACGTCCCCATGCCCTCTTTATACCCACGGGCAGTGCTGGCCCCAGTGCCACCTTGGGCCAGTAGATAAGGCTCCACCTCCATGGTGTCTCAGTGGCATGGTAGTTCTCCAGGGGATGGTGAGAGAAGGCCATTCACTTCCCAGCACAGCACCTCTCCACAGAGGCTGATTACAATAGCCACAGGCCTTTAATGAAATACAGCAAGCAATTACTCTTCTTTACTGACACAAACTAGGACACGGCCTGTTTGTATGAGATGTAGTGTATGTAGTAGTCTATGTGGTATTTTGACTGTAGGGTTGTAGAATCCATAACAGGATCTCTAGTCCTAGAAGGTCAGATGTCCTTCACTGAAAGGGGTTAAAAAGGAAACAGCAGCAACTGAATGTGATCGGCATCATATCACATTAAACTACTGAAGAGTGAATGATGGGGAGAGTGACAGAAAGGTGATGATTACAGACAAGGATTAAATGAGCTTGCGTGTTGTACTGTACTTTGTACATTCACTTCCATCCCCTCAGCATGTGTAATCCAGTGCTCTGTGGAGGCTCATCATGCCCACAGTATCTCCCCTAACAAGCTGTATTTGAGTATTTTAATGTGGCCTTCTAGTCCCAGACAAACCCCAGCCAAATAAAGACCTCATTTTCGACTTCATTCCAACACAATAACTCATGGGTTTTTCAAAGGGCTGGATTTATAGGGAAGGTGATGCACATTGACAGCAGTAATAGAGCAGCCCACAGTGGAACATAACCAAGGCGTTACCTTGGGTTACTGTCACTAGGACTGTGCCATCACTGCTCAGGAGAGGACATTACCACACATTCACACCTGAACGGGAAAGAGATACATAGGCCATTGAGGACTATGGGATCTAAATTGCATGAGTGGGTGGACTCATCATGGCATATCTGTCTGTGATGGACATGTACCTATGTCGTTAAAAAAATCACTATCTTGAGAGAAAAAGGGAAAGAAAACACGACCAGACATGTTGACATAAAAAGATGCTTCCCACCTCTCTGTTATTTTCCTTCATCTTTGAGGAACGTCAAAAACATCCCTGGAGTCACCATCGTGATGGACCAAAGTTAATTTGAGGCAAGTAGTAAGGAGTTAAAACACCACCACACAACTCCCTGCCATCTGTGAGCCTCCAAGCCACAGGGAGATGCCAACTGTTCTCCTTAATTTGGCATGATGGCTCCCTCTGCATAGATCTCAAGGAAAATTATACCAGCAGTAACATCATAGAGACATGGGAAAAAATACTGCATTTTCATGATAATAAACCGTTCCCATCATAGCCTTGATAGACAATTGTCACGCTTTTAAAACAGTTGCAGTGGATACATAGAACATTCTATCATCATTATTGGATGAGTCTGAGTCGCAGTCCTAAATGTTGTTGATCAAGGTTGTCTGTAAAATGAATGCCTGAGCCAATCATGACCTTCACCCCCTGCCATCAGAAGTGCTAAGACCATTTGAGGAGAAAGAAATCTACAGGTAATGTGAGTTGACAGCTCTGGCTACAGCAGCCCCAGCTCTTTATTTATAGATAACACTGCCTGGAAACCTCTCACCTAGCATGTCACAAACTCTTAAACTCTCCAACGCTCCAAATACCCAGCATAAGGTGAGAATGACAATACACACAGAATGTTGCTCATCGGATATTTCGGAAATAGAAAATCGGAGGACATATTTGGCTTAGTTAGTTTACTTGGTTTGCTGATGAAGCTTGTGTGATTTTACAGCATGTATTAGTCACATCGGACACAGACATGGCCAACACAGCCAGTATAATTCTGTCTCCTATAATTGTGGATATACCGTAGTAATTCAGATGGCCAACTTCTACTGGCGAGGTTGGTCTACTGAATGCTTTGGTTGCCTCTCCCACAGACTGGGTAACCATGGAAACCACATCTCCCACTTTGTCATACTATTTTAAGAAAACTATTTCATCCCATAGATTAGTGCACAGTGCACCACACAACTTCATCTGCAGGAGGATGTGTGTGGGTGCTGCTCTGTTACAGCCGTTATGTAACTAATATTAACACCAGGAAAGGGTGTTGCAAATAATTGTTCTGACCAATTTGTACGGTGGGTCTATAATCAAAATTCGGATTGACATTACTTTAACATTGTGAATAAACTATTTTAACATAGAAACCTGAGTTACAAGAGTATGTCTCCTCTACTATAGTTAGATGAACAGAGTGTGTATGAGGTTAAAAACTGGTGAGAGATCTTGCCATAAATAATACATAAATGTCCTTGGGTGTTACAGCAGTGGATTCAGAACTTGTATAAAACATCTGTTCCCCCTTTATCGCCAGTGATAGGGTGAAAACTGTGGGGTCAATAGGGACATTATGTACATTTTCCTTACTTTTCTATAACGGCATACTAGGATTTCAGAAGTCAATGTCAAGAAGGAAATATGGCATTATGCCGTGAGTGAGAGATGTTTTAAAAAGAGCTGATTAAATCTCTAGCCGAGCCATCACTCAATTTGCTGACCACTAAAATGAACACTTCAATAAAATATGTATACTTTCACCAGGCCCTGTGCTACTGGACTGGACTTGACTGCAATGTCTTGTATCTTTATGGATTAGCTGGGAAGTTATTACAATTTTTAAACCCTGATCAGCCTGCGTAGACTCTGGTTACAGGTATTCATCTCACTTCTCACTACTGAAATGAAAAGCCAGTCCATTTGTGATTGGACAGTGATGTATTGGCTCTACCATACCATTGGCTGCAGAGGACTTCACCAGGTGTTGAGTGTAACAGGGTCACATTATTTTCACAACAACACAAATCTGTCCCAAGTGGCTTCCTATATCAAGGCACAAGGCGAGACCCAAATGCAGACACAGGAGGCAGATGCTTGGAGTCTTACAATATTTGTTAATCCAAGGGGGTAGGCAAGAGAATGGTCGTGGACAGGCAAAAAGGTCAAAACCAGATCAGAGTCCAGGAGGTACAGAGTGGCAGACAGGCTCGTGGTCAAGGCAGGCAGAATGGTCAGGCAGACGGGTACAGAGTCCAGAACAGGAAAGGGTCAAAACCAGGAGGACTAGGAAAAGGAGAATGCAAAAAGCAGGCAAACGGTATAACCGCTGGTTGACTTGGAAACATACAAGATGAACTGACACAGAGAGACAGGAAACACAGGGTTGAATACACTGGAGAAAGCAAGCGACACCTGGAGAGGGTAGAGGCAATAACAAGGACAGGTGAAACTGATCAGGGTGTGACACCCTATACCTTTTGTAGTGCACTACTTCTGACCATGCTCTTGTCAAAAGTAGTACACTCCATAGGGAATAGGGTGTCATTTGGGATGCACTCAGTGAAATGAAGTGGTGAGCTTATTAAACACTCACAGAGGCAGACAATAGACAGTAGCTCTGCTCATGTTGAAGATAAACAATCAATAGTGATGCTTCGCCAACTCAACCGCTCAACTCCAGAAAACAGAATGACAAATGACTGAGCTATTTATACAGTATATATAGACATTCATTTATTTGCAAACCTTCCTTTGCTAATGAATTATGCATAGAATACATGTATTATTCAGTTTAACAAGAGGAAGATGTGTCAAAGCACAGCAATAACATGTTGTCAAGCATCATCTCTGCTCAGACCATGTAGACACTTCCAGTAATCAGTCTCTTGAGAACTGATACGTGCACCGATACCTTTCGTTTTGCCAAATTACATGAATATTTTTCCCTATTATGTTGGTCTTAAAGAGTCTGTGAACCCCTCAGCTCCATTACAAATTATCCATCCAATACTGTGGCTATAAGTATTTTGCCATAAGACTACAGTAGCCCTATATTTTATCACCCGTAGTGTGGCTGTCATCCTATTCTGAGATATAAAGTATACAATGGTATTGTACTTCTCACTGTGTCAGTAAACTGCAGTGTTTGCTGTCTGGAGACAGATGAACATGTGAACATGAAAGGGCAGAGTTATAATTTACAGAGTTTTGACCAGCCTGTTGAAATGGATGAGCAGTTAAGAATTATGTTCCTCTGCCTCCAGCTTCTTTGACCAGGGACCCCAGTGCTTACATCTCTTTCTGGGGGGTCAATTTGTGGGCATGTGAGTTTATAGATTTTTTTTTAAAGCCTGAGCAAATAAACAGAGATCATGTTGAGTGGCTGCGTGGGAGACTGAGCTAGTATTGACACAGTTAAAGGTCATGTGACAGAGAGCATGGATTTTTAGATGTGAACATTATGGAAAGAATGGAGCATCACCGTGGAAACTGGGCAAATCTTCTGTTGCCCATTATATGTTTCTGGGAATAATGGATTGTAGCATGGGGCATGGAGAATGCGCAATATTTATAAATAGAGTAACAAGTAGCTGCTCTGTACTAACACCATGGTGAACCTTGAATGGAGAGAGACGCTTCCCCTATTTGTTAGTCACAGCACAACCTACAGTGGCAGTCTGGATCGAAAACAGCTGGTCAAGTAATGGCACTCTCTACATCTCCTCCATTGAGTTTGCGTAAGCTTCATAAATGGAAAATCCTTCAGGTCTCTGAAACTGCTTTCAAATCAAAGCTGCTGATAAGAGTAAAGGGACTCAGGGATAGGCATAGTGCCCAGAGCCTGCATTAAATATATTGGTGATTCAAAAATGCAGTGGTTTGATTCATCCTTACAGTTGCCATATTCAACTGTTTAATCCATAAAATATTGGAAGGTAGAAAAAAAGTGTACAATAGGGGTTGAACAACAGTCCTATAAATCTACCCTAATTCTCACTAATCATGGAACTCTGATGATAGCGGTGTGCCCGGCTCCAGGTTTAAACTGCTACGTGTGGTCTGCGTTCCATCATGATTCAAATAGGCTACATGTCCCTAATTATTGCATAACTTGTAATACGTTAGCCTAATATGATACAATAATGCTAGCGATCCTCAGGAACAACCAAACAAACGTGTGGTAAACTAACGATGCATCTGAATGATGCAAAATGTAAGGAAACTAACACAAGTCAGTGACAATTATTAATGTATGTGATTATAACTGACGGTGGCTACCGATAGTGTCTAATACTTAACACGATACAAATTGTTTTAAAAAAAATACAGAAAATGTATGATTCTAGAAATCATAAATCAACTTGGTAGGTTTGGCGCTATATTGTCATTTCCGTATGACTCCAAATTTCCTCACAAATTATTAGGCCACCATTTCATAAACTTCACTGTGGAAAAGGTGATATTTTGATATGCTTCAGTTTGCTGCAATATGACTGGTTTCACGTTTGTCTCCAGCGATTAAAACTTAAAATAGACATAAAGCAATCCACTTATCCAAATGGCTTACTCCTTGACCTAACTCTTATCAATTGGTAAATTACAGTGCATGGAGAAAGGTGTTCTTCCACTAGGAACCGACAGGTTGCTTGACCGTATAGATCGTTTCACGCGTAAAGTTGACAGACATTATGTGTCTTGGACTCAGTTCCCAGGAGAGGACTGAGTGGGTGGGTGAGAGGGTGTCTGAAAAATATTCTCTAGACCCAACACTCAGGTGGACAGGGGAAGATGCAGACCCCCACAGTCAGAGAGAGAGAGGTGGTGAGCATCCAAGGGAACACAAAGACCCAGGCAGCTGACATGATTCAAATAGACAGGGTGATGAGTCACCCCTGCAGGGAGTGTCCCAGTGTGCCTGACCCAGAGCAGCCCCCCAAACGCTCACTTATTTATGACCCATCCCAGCTATTCCACCGCCTCTAGTAATAGTTTCCCATGACATGCCATCCTTCTCAATGTACCTGGGCTCTTGTGCTCCAATCTCCTTTAAGGATAGCCAAAACACATAGGACCTCTGTAAATAACTCTACACTAAATTCAGATTTCCCTAATCTTAAACAAATCTTATACAAGCTGACTGTGACCCTCTTTCAAACGTAATCTTTTCATGCCAAAATATGTTCCACTGTAATATGTTTAGTCCATTGTCCAGTGTGTGGAAAATATATACTGAACAAAAATATAATCACAACATGTAAAGTGTTGGTCCCATGTTTCATGAGTTCAAATAAAAGATCCCAGAAATGTTCCATATGCACAAAACAATTATTTCTCCCAAATTTTGAGCACTAATTTGTTTACATCCCTGTTAGTGAGTATTTCTCCTTTGCCAAGATAATCCATCCATCTGACAGGTGTGGCATGTCAAGAAGAGGATAAAACAGCATGATCATTGCACAGGTGCACCAAGTGCTGTGGCCAATAAAAGGCATTTTAAAATGTGCAGTTTTGTCACACAACACAATGCCACAGTTGTATCAAGTTTTGAATGAGCATGCAACTGGCATGCTGACTGCAGGAATGTCCACCAGAGAATTGAACATCGTTTTAGAGAACTTGGCAGTACGTCCAACCGGCCTCACAACCCCAGACCACGTGTATGGCGTCATGTGGGTGAGCGATTTGCTGATGTCAACATTGTGAACAGAGTGCCCCATGGTGGCGGTGGGGTTATGGTATCGGCAGGAATAAACTACGGAAAACAAACACAATTGCATTTTATCGATGGCAATTTGAATGCACTGAGATTATGTGATGGCCTTTTATCGTGCCATTCATCCACCACCATCACCTCATGTTTCATCAACGATCTGTACACAATTCCTGGAAGCTGAAAATGTCCCAGTTTTTTCATGACCTGCATACTCACCAGACATGTCATCCATTGAGCATGTTTGGGATGCTCTGGATCGACTGTACGACAGCGTGTTCCAGTTCCCGCCAACATCAAGCAACTTCGCACAGTCATTGAAGAGGAGTGAGGGAATAGTCCACAGGCCACAATCAACATCCTGATCAATTCTATTCGAAGGAGACGTGTCCCACTGCGTGAGGCAAATGGTAGTCACACCAGATACTGACTGGTTTTCTGATCCACGCCCCTACCTTTTCTTTAAGGTGTCTGTGACCAACAGATGCATATCTTTATTCCCAGTCATAGATTAGAGCCTAATTAATGAATTACAATTGACTGATTTCCTTATGTGGAACGTAACTCACTGAAATCTTTGAAATTGTTGCATTTAGCGTTTATAATTTTGTTCAGAGTATTCTGAGAGCTATCTTACACAGTATTACACATGACAATACGTTCTATTAATGTCTACAATCTTTTATATATGCAGCCTGCCCCCATGACACATCAGGAAGAGCAGCTCTGACAAGGCTGAGCACCTTTATTTCCGTTTTTATTGAGGCTGATTAGTTCGGGCTGTGAATAAAACCAAGGCCCAGGTGGAAGCGGGGGGACAGGGGTGGCCCCGTCTGTCGGTCTGACGCACTAGACCTAGTCAGGAGAATACACACTGTGGAGACACTGCATCAGGATTTGGCCTGGGTCACCCACATGTTACATCTGGACTGAAAGAGGGCACAGCCCTGTCAAACACCTGGCTTCAATTGCTTTCATTAAAATATTCACACATCACCCATAACATTCTACTTTTGGCTGTAGGCCTAGGTATTTTATCAGATGTGATAAAATGTTATAGTGTTTCGAGTGCGTCGCTGACACGACATTAGCTACTGTATTTAGAGGAATTTATCATACTGATGATCCAGGGGGCACCACATTATTCATGCCGAAAAGCTCTGCTGTCCAAATAAATTCTCACTGGCGCACCTTTAATGAAACGATCAACTCTCACTACAGAGAATATAATGAATCTGTGGTCATCCCATTCTCCAGGGCAGGACTCCTACTGCACCACAGCCAGAGATTTGATTACATTCACTGGACTAATAACTCTACAAACTGCAAATGAACCTATATTAAGATCAAGCAATCATTGAAATTTATTTTATAAAGCCCTTTTTACATCAGCAGTTATATCAAAGTCCTTATTCAGATACCCAGCCTAAAACCCCAAAGAGCAAATGTTCATAGATGACCAGCAGGGTCAAATAATAATCACAGTGGTTGTCAGTTGGCTTTTCATAGCCGAGCATTCAGAGGTCGAGAGAGAGAGTTGAAACAGCAGGTCCGGGACAAGGTAGCACATCCGGTGAACAGGTCAGGGTTCCATAGTGGCAGGCAGAACACCAGAAACTGGATCAGCAGCACGACCAGGTGGACTGGGGATCGGGACAGCCACGAGTTGTCAGGCCAGGTAGTCCTGAGGCATGTTCCTTGGGCTCAGGTCCTCTGGGAGGGGAGATAGAGAGAGAGAGGAGAGAGATGTGAGAATTATAGGAAGCATACCTAAAATCACACAGGACACCAGATAAGACAGGAGAATTACACCAGATAGGACAGACTGACCATAGACCCCCAGCACATAGATTCTTGCAGAATAGATACTGGGGACTAAGGCTATAACCCCACCCACTTTGCTAAAGCATAGCCCCCACACCACTAAAGGGATATTTTTAAAAAATATATAATAATAATTTCACCTTTATTTAACCAGGTAGGCTAGTTGAGAACAAGTTCTCATTTACAACTGCGACCTGGCCAAGTTAAAGCATAGCAGTGCGACACAAACAACAACACAGAGTTACACATGGAATAAACAAACATACAGTCAATAACACAATAGAGAAAAAGTATATATACCAGTGTGTGCAAATGAGGTAAGATAAGGGAGGTAGGCAATAAATAGGCCATATTGGTGAAATAATTATAATTTAGCAATTAATCACCGGAGTGATAGATGTGCAGAAGATGAATGTGTAAATAGAGATACTGGGGTGCAAAGGAGCAAAAATAAATAAATAACCGTATGGGGATGAGGTAGTTGGATGTGCTATTTACAGGTGGGCTATGTACAGGTGCAGTGATCTGTGAGCTGCTCTGACAGCTGGTGCTTAAAGTTAGTGAAGGAGTTATTGGTCGCCAGCTTCAGGGATTTTTGCAATTCGTTCCAGTCATTGGCAGCAGAGAACTGGAAGGAAAGACGGCCAAAGGAGGAATTGGCTTTGGGGGTGACCAGTGAGATACACCTGCTGGAGCGCGTGCTACGGCTGGGTGCTGCTATGGTGACTAGTGAGCTGAGATAAGGCGGAGCTTTACCTAGCAAAGACTTATAGATGACCTGGAGCCAGTGGGTTTGGCGACGAATATGAAGCATACAGGTCGCAGTGGTGGGTAGTATACTGTATGGGGCTTTGGTGACAAAACGGATGGCACTGTGGTAGACTGTATCCAATTTGCTGAGTAGAGTGTTGGAGGCTATTTGTAAATGACATTGCCGAAGTCAAGGATCGGTAGGATAGTCAGTTTTACGAGGGTATCTTTGGCAGCATGAGTGAAGGATGCTTTATTGCGAAATAGGAAGCCGATTCTAGATTTAATTTTGGATTGGAGATGCTTAATGTGAGTCTGGAAGGAGAGTTTACAGTCTAACCAGACACCTAGGTATTTGTAGTTGTCCACATATTCTAAGTCAGAACCGTCCAGAGTAGTGATGCTGGACAGGCGGGCAGGTGTGGGCAGCGATCGATTGAAGAGCATGCATTTTGTTTTACTTGCATTTAAGAGCATTTAAGACCAACCACTAACTTACCACAGAGACAAGGCCAAGTATACCCCACAAAGATCTCCCCACCGCACGAGATCCAGGGGACTCAAATACATACAGGAAGATCATATCAGTGACTCAACCCAATATTGTCCTTGATGGACTGATTCGTTTCAGGCAGGGGGTTATCTCTTAGTCTGGACTCATCTCTCCATATGGATGTGCCTCAGGTACTGTATGAGAGGAGCTAGTGAGCAGTCCTCCTCTCTGAAATCCAGGATAACAAACCTCAACCTTTCCCCTCGATTCTGAGTGCTTTCTCCTTGCAGGACCACTTAATACATTTGTGCGAGAGATAATTATATTGCCGAAGGCCTCTGCCGCTCCTTCTCTGCTCCCCACACATTTTCTAAATCACATAGTTCTCAAGTGCCTGCATGGGCCCCCATCCAGCGCAACCATAAATGCTTTGATTTAATTTTCGGAGAAGACCTTGAAGAGTCAGTACAACTTTTAGATGCTAAATGAAATTGCTTCTCATAAACTTGGGCATTCTCTGACTGGACACAGAGAGACACACTCATTTCCCTGCCATGTTTACAAGGC
Organism: Oncorhynchus mykiss; assembly: GCF_013265735.2. Lineage (NCBI taxonomy): Eukaryota > Metazoa > Chordata > Actinopteri > Salmoniformes > Salmonidae > Oncorhynchus > Oncorhynchus mykiss. The sequence goes on along the minus strand of NC_048583.1, from coordinate 43,534,338 downwards.
CCATAAATCCATCCATCTAAATGCTCCATATAGCAGCTTCATTCATTACAGGCAGGTTGGCTTTACTATCACAACCATAAGTTACTAAATGTTTATCCTTCATTCAGAAATCCTTCCAAATGGTTTGGGTTTTTTGTTTGTTTGTCAGCTCCAATGCCCAAACAAGATTTCTTGCTTAGTTAAGAGAAAAGTGCCACTTTGGCCATAAAACAGCTGGATATGTTATTTATTGGACAACCCATGATCCTTATTGACTTATCACCTCCTCCAATCACCAGTAATCTTGCAGCAGTGGCCGGCTGAGGCCTGAGTCTGATCACAACCTTCTCTCAGGGCTGACACCTCTTTACTTCAATGGATCAGATTGTCAGACAGTGTCTAATGTTCACAGTGATCACCAGGAGAGAAATAGATCAGAGATACTTGTACCAAGGAACAAAGTTGATATAGTGAAGATAAATTGAGGGTGTTTCTAGAATAGAAGATGCAGTAACAGATTTATTATACCACTAATACGCTATTAGACTTCTGCTAATATTACCCAACCTTGATTCTGGCCATTTAAACAGGTCCTGACAGAAGCTTTTCAATACTGTAGATTGTTTTATCCATTCCTGAGGTGGGTTCAGTGGTCAGAGGTGGTATTGGTGTGCTTTGTCAAAGTGCTCAATCAGAGGAAATAATACCCAGAATGATCCTTGAGGAAAGCGGCTTAAATCCCTCCTTTCTTGACAAAAGCTGGCGAGAACAGATCAAATTAAGTGGTTTAATACTTCCTCTGCAAAGAGGATTAAGCCGATTAATTCCCAACAGTGTTTAAATGATTAAAGCCTGTTAATGGGTGTTAGGGAGGACTTCCAGCCCAGGGTCTCAGTGTTGGCTGGGAAATCAAAGAGAGGTGGGCAAATGCCTCACTATCAAACAAACACTGTATATGGTAGGTCCTAAGCCTCACAGCTTCAATTAAATATTCTTGAATTTTCTTGTTTATTTCTAGGAAAACTGTTTATAAAGCATGTTCCAATCAAACTCCATTTTCCTACTTTGAAGACTATGAAATAAGGTAAGACCATAAACATTGGTTTGACTGATTGCATTCGGTGACACAGGACATAAATGTAGACCAGAAAATGGAACAGAGAAGGGGGCCAAGGTTGAACACCATACATTTTCACAAACAAGTGTCCAGCTATACCCAGATGGCAAAGATTGAACTACTACTATACATTATGGATAAATTGACAAATATTGCCATGTAGTTTTCAAAGTGTTACTGCAATGGGTCTTTTATTGTCAACTTTTGAAATCTACAATTTAGCTGAGGATTGTCAAAAAACGTATTATTTTTGCCAAACCAGTGTTTTTGCCTGGTTTACATTCACCCTTTTGCAGGTTTTACTATATAATTTATTCCATCCTAGCCACATTTCCTCATCTGCTTGCATGTGCCTTCCCTAGATCAAGGTGTTTGGTACTTCCCTTATGCACTATACATTCTGCTGGCTAACTATTACTATACAACAAGTCAATATAGTCTACCAGTCTACCTGCCTATCCTGCCCTCTATCCACCATTCATAGGCTGCAGTGAAAATGTAATTTGAAGAGCCCTGTGATTTGAATGTTTCATTCCATTTGGATCAGATGTGGGTCTACTCTCGACAGTTTCTAAGGTCTATAAAGGCTCAATAGCAGGCGAGTCTGGCTGTATTTCTACTTCTGATACGGAGATGCGCTGTCTGTTGCAGATCATCATTCTCCCAGGTCGTCATACAAGCCACAAATGCTCCCGGCAGGTCCAATTATTCAAGAAAGCTTACCGCGCTGCCTCCTCTACAATCGTAGCGGCTATTCCTCGCGGCTCGCACACCTAGAACGCTTCAATATCGCCCAAATATTTGTCATTTAACTTTTTAAATGCACTACCTTTTATATGTGGCATAAACACAACCAGTCAAAGTGTTTTCATCTGATTAGGCTACTTCAAAAGTATCCGGTAGACTACCTGCGCACGTTCGTCCAAAATATAATTCCAGCATCTGAACTGTCTGAATATCTGAACATTTGATGAAAGGAAAGAGACATCTGTTGCAAACAGTTTAATGACATTCGGAGATTGTCAAGACAAGCCTTTGAAACTGGGTAACCCTACAGGGAGGGATGTATTTTCTGTTTGTCGAGATTGACATAGTCTATTTGATTGTAGTGTTGAAAACGCAAACCATGATATTAAAGCGCAAGGAAACTCGGTATGTCTTGCCTATTGGTTGTGTGCACCACACAGAAACCTGTTGGTGGAAAATACGTTGGATATGTTTAATATAATTATAAATATAAACACATATTTAAAATCTGATTTACATCTGATTTACACATAGCTGATCATTGTGTGCAGCCGCCTCTGATCATAATGTAGTAAATAAAACAGGCAGGGAGAGGGAACTGTCCATGGTAGTCTGCGAACCCAACCTTCTGGCCAGTAGCGCTACGTGACATCGACAGTGCCATAAAAAGCATGCTGAAGTGACAAAGTCGATGTCCACATTTATGAACGATTACGGTTATTGTTATTTGTGGTCCTAAACATAATTTTCTGTTAACTCTATTATGGGGCAGAGTATGCATTTTTCTACAGTGCAAAGGGACGGTAATTTGAAAATATTTTTTACATAGGGGGGGTTGATACCTCAAGTTGGCCTCAAGTTGGACCAGCCCCCCCATCATAGAGACTTGTTTGGTCTTGCCCAATCGCCTCGTCCATCTAAACACAAGGTGACTCTGTGACAGACACAGCTCATCAGAGACCACAGGCTTGTAAATGCAGCCTCATGTTTCCCTCATAAAGTCCCCATCAGAATGTTATTGCTTCACCCAGCGCATCTGACAGAGGAGAGGCAGACATAGAGACACACATTGTAAAGAATGTGGTTGTTTTTCTATGGAAAATAGGCTACTAAAGAGAGACTATAGTCATGAGCTGGAAACAACCCCTAGCTTCTATCATGCAAGGCACTGCATGAAGGTCTGAAAGAAAACAAGCAATGTGTTGATAGCTTGGCTTCTGAATTAGGAAAATGATTACATTTTTGTGTCTAGTAACTCGTGTATTTAGTTTGATGACGTTCAGAAATATGCACCATATATACAAAAGTATGTGTACACCCCTTCAAATGAGTGGATTCAGCTATTTCAGCCATTGCTGAATGGTGTATAAAATTGAGCACGCACCCATGCATGCAATCTCCATAAACAAACACTGGCAGTAGAATGGCCTTACAGAAGAGCTCAATGACTTTCAACGTGGCACCGTCATAGGATGCCACATTTCCAACAAATCAGTTCATTATATTTGCTCTGCTAGAGCTGCCCCGGTCAACTGTAAGTGCTGTTATTGTGAAGTGGAAACGTCTACGAGCAACAACAGCTCAGCCGCGAAGTGGTAGGCCACACAAGCTCACAGAGCGGGACCGTTGAGCGCTGAAGCACGTAAAAATGGTCTGTCCTCAGTTGCAACCCTCACTACAGAGTTCCAAACAGCCTCTGGAAGCAACGTTAGCAGAAGAACTGTTCATCTGGAGCTTCATGAAATGGGTTTCCATAGCCAAACAGCCACACACAAGCTTAATATCACCATGTGCAATGCCAAGCGTCAGCTGGAGTGGTGTAAAGCTCACCGCCATTGGACTGATGAATCACGCTTCACCATCTGGCAGTTCGATGGACGAATATGGGTTTGGCTGATGCCAGGAGAACGCTACCTGCCCCAATGCATAGTGCCAACTGTAAAGTTTGGTGGAGATAAATAATAGTCTGGGGCTGTTTTTCATGGTTTGGGCTAGGCCCCTTAGCTCCAGTGAAGGGAAATCTTAACACAAAAGCATACAATTACATTCTAGACGATTCTGTGCTACCAACAATGTGGGGAAGGCCCGTTCCTGTTTCAGCATGACAATGCTCTCGTGCACAAAGCGAGGTCCATACAGAAACGCTTTGTCAAGATTGGTGTGGAAGAACTTGACTGGCCTGCACAGAGCCCTGACCTCAACCCCATCGACACCTTTGGGATGAATTGGAACGCCGACTGTGAGCCAGGCCTAATTACCCAACATCAGTGCCCAAACTCACTGATGCTCTTGTGGCTGAATGGAAGCAAGTCCCTGCAGAAATGTTCCAACATCTATTGGACAGCCTTCCACGTGTCCACATACTTTTGGTCATGTAGTGTATTTACTGGCACTAAACAACTTCTGATTCGGATGTGGTTGGATTTAGCTATTTGCATCCTGTAAATGGTTAAGTCATTGCCTAATATATTCTCCTGGTGACATGTCAAAAGTATTAAAGCTTAATTCCAGTGTGCAGAATGTATCACGTCACTGTTTTGCTATACTTGCATTCAAATCCCATCTATATTAATGTTATGTAAATACTATTTACAATGATAAATTATAGGCATGAAATCTTAAGACGCTTATGAGGGCATAAAGGACAACCAAATTGGCAGGCTTATGATAAATGCATGAGTTTTATCTAAAAAATGTATCAAATGTAAATGCAGTGATTTTAAAAGTATTATTGTGTTTCTCATACACAGCACCTGAATGTTAGGGTTTGATTTATTTTAAGTTTGACCATGTCCTTGAGCTCAGACTCAGACATAGACCATTTGCATGGTAGATTATGTAAGGCTCTGTTACAGAAACAGAGGAAATTAAAAATACACTTTCACTGGGTATGGGGGTCATGCCCCCCCCCCCCCCCAGACACATTCTTAAATTTAATTTTTCTCCCCCCCAGTTTTATTATTTTAATTTGATACAAAAAGCAGAAACAGTGTGTGTAGGACCATGCAGACGCCTCTGAGCAGTCGGGTAGGCTGTTTGGAGTGTTCTGCTAGCTGGATTTAGGACCGGGCTGACATGCTATGTGAAGGCAAAGCTTCTGGAACGCTGGCTGGATGGGAGACATGAGCATACAGTAGTTCAGTGTGTATGTGTTGCGCTCTTTCACCAAGTTGTTAAGGCAAGCAGAGCAGAAACTGGCTACTCTTTAGCTGACTGATGTACCTGACAAGGTAACTACTGTTTAACTTAACAGAACAAACTAAACTAGTGTTTATTTGCAGTGCTGAGCTAGTATTGTAACTGACATGTAATGTTAGCTAATGTTTCATCCCCTCTAGACTGAACACATACAAGTAGTGATGAAGTCAATCTCTCCTCCACTTGAGCCAGGAGAAATTGACATGCATATTATCAATGTTAGCTCTCTTTGTACATCCAAGGGCCAGCTGTGCTGCCCTGTTCCGAGCCAATTGCAATTTTCATAAGTCTCTATTTGTGGGACCTGACCACACGACTGAACAGTAGTTCATGTGCAACAAAACTAGGGCCTGTAGGACCTGCCTTGTTGATAGTGCTGTTAAGAATGCAGAGCAACACTTTATTATAGACTTCTCCTCATCCTAGCCAGTGTTGTATCAATATGTTAGCAGGTATGGCTACTGAACTTGAAGCAGTAAGAATGATGACAGCGACACTTGCTATATTTTGCATAGGCCTATAGAATATAGCATACCTTGTTTTAGGTATAGACAAAAAAAAAAAAAACTTTTTGAAAATGAAAGGACGCAACGCTCGCTCACCATAGTAGCCTAACCTATGTGCCCGTTGTGCCTTTTCCTTTTCATTGCTGATTAAACATTTTGATTACACTATGAATCATGATTGAGCACCCTCCACTTTTTTCCATTATCAATAGCCTATTTATTTACAGACAATGGAGTAAACTACAGTCAAATCATATTTAAGTTAATTTCCTATTTAAGTTAACTGCTCGTGATTCTCCGCCCAGGTTTGCAGCCTCCTCTATTTCAATGAGACCACCCATAGTGTACTTGAACTCTAACTCCCAACTAGGAGAGGTAGGCTACTATTGAAGTAGTGAATAATGCCAAAAATGTGTTTTTAATAAAATCGGTAGGCTAACGCATACAAAGCAGAAAGAGGACCATTTCCAAATAATCTGTGGGACAACAAAAATATTTCCATCCCGAAGTCGTATGTCTGACTGCCAGCAGCATACAAAATGACGACCACGTCGAAATGATCTCTGTAGGGTGCACAGTCAGCCCTCTAGTGCACAGTCAGCCCTCTAGTGCACAGTCAGCACTCTAGTGCACAGTCAGCCCTCTAGTGCACAGTCAGCCCTCTAGTGCAGAGTCAGCTCTCTAGTGCACAGTCAGCCCTCTAGTGTACAGTCAGCCCTCTAGTGCACAGTCAGCCCTCTAGTGCACAGTCAGCCCTCTAGTGTACAGTCAGCCCTCTAGTGTACAGTCAGCCCTCTAGTGCACAGTCAGCCCTCTAGTGCACAGTCAGCCCTCTGGTGTACAGTCAGCCCTCTAGTGCACAGTCAGTCCTCTAGTGCACAGTCAGCCCTCTAGTGCACAGTCAGCCCTCTAGTGCACAGTCAGCCCTCTAGTGCACAGTCAGTACACAACACTGCCCATCATTTCTTAGCAGAATCAGATGGTGGCACGGGTCCCAGCAGGGTCAGACGGTCAGGGACGACCAGTCTATCAATAAAGCTCAGGTGAATTTTGCAGTATATTAACAATATCAGTGAATGATACAATGTTCCATCTTGAATTGATGGGTAAACCTACTGTAGTTACAGGACAGCAGTTTAAAGCTACAGTCTGGGTTCTGGGAATAATGGTCATTTAAATGATTGAACTATTGATTCTATTCTTGAATAATATAATGTATAAATGTACACAAAGGTCATTCTTTGTCATGCCTCGTTTTAGGAGGATCAGATGGTGACAGGGGTCTCAGCAGGGTCAGGCAGTCAGGGAAGACCAGTCTGTGGAACAGAAAAACTACCGCTCGGATACAACACTTTATTCTCTCTGTGCAGCAAACACTGGACAAGCCATGTGCTATTTTAAGGCAGTCTGACAAATCTCCAAAGTTGATTTCAAAACTGTATCAAGGGTTGAGAGAAACACAAAGAAACATCCCTTCTTCAGGACCCTGTCTTTCAAAGATAATTAGTGAAAATCTAAATAACTTCACAGATCTTCATTGTAAAGGTTTTAAACACTGTTTCCCATGCTTCTTCAATGAAACATTAACAATTATGAACATGCACCTGCTGAACGGTTGTTAAGACACTAACAACGATCTGTGAAGTTATTTAGATTTTTACTAATTATCTTTGAAAGACAGGGTCCTGAAAAAGGGGCATTTCTTTTATTTGAGGTGTTTGTGTTTTTTTTGTTTACAAACCGTTCTCTTGGGAATACATGTTGTTTAAGCTGTGAACTAGGAAGGAAATTGTGTTGGTAGAGAGTTGAGTTATTGACTAGACTGGTGGGGCTCGGTGTGCAGGCGGCTCGGGATGCTGGTCGGTCTGGCTGAAATTTGAGGTTTTAATACAGACAATCAAAGGTCTTTGTATTTTTTAAAGAGTTGTCCATTTGTTAGGCTCTTGGTTAAAGGTACAACACAAAATGTATTATTGAATTACATTTGATCTAGTCCAGTCTTATTAATCACTTAAACATAAGTAATAATGATCTCTTACCTAGCTTGATTACTGTGGGCATTATTGCTTACTTTTTGTTCTAAATAGAGACGGCATATTGGATTGTGTAAAAATGCAGGATGCCCTAAAAAAAAGTATGGGGGAGGTTATGCCTAAAAAAGAAGAGTACAGAGAAGTTAGAAGTAAAATGAGTAGCCTACTGATACAACAGTCATACTCAGTCACCCGCCGAGAGAAAAGGAACATAGAAGTCTGTGTCAGTCGATACTAGTGTAGGACATCAAGAGTGTCTGTCCATACGATGATGCTTGCGGCTGGAGGCATCATCACCGGCACCGCGCACTGAAACACATGAGCAGGGGTGATTTTACGACAAAGCAAACTCAGTAGACTAGGCTACAACCGACTTTGTAGCCTATCGCAGTGGATGGAAAACATATATTCAACGTACTTTATATGAGCTATAGCTATTATTGATAGTTATTTAGAGAGTTATTGCGGAAGTGAAACTATGTGGTGAGTGTGCGTAATCAACACCTCTCCAATACGCAGCGGTCTGTCTTGTCAGCTCAGAGAGCGCGGTTCGTCACTGCATGCTCCAGTAGAGACTGAAAGTTACCTGCACATTGGTCCTCGTTGTCTTTTATCAATGTCTCCAATGTTATGTGGACTACAGAGTTGCCGGGGTATGATTTGGAACCCCATTCCCTTTCCATCAGCTCCTGGACAACAGTAAAAGCGGAATGCTATTGAGGCAGTCCGTGGCAGGATCTTGTAGAATAGGTAAGATCGATGGACTAATTGATTACCTTGACTTGCCTAGAATTAATTGCATTACATACTGTCATGCATTTTCAATTCCATTAGATATGAATATTTAATGTAATAACGTATTTATAGAGACAGACTGCGATTGATGAACGTGTGGAATAGCAATGAATGTGTGACATTTCAGAATTGGACATTCAATTAGCCATAGTTGTATTCCAAATTGGACTAAGCACCGTAAAAGACTGCTAGAAATGATTTGTCATTTCAGATCATTGTTGTCACCTCTCAAAAATGTATTCTACTCACATTAATCAACAAGAGAGAGAGCAGCTCATGAGCCCTCTTCACGCTTACTAAACTGAGCTCTCCAACCAGAGACTCATATAAACATAAGTGCATGTCACTGTCTGTCTGATGAATTATTAGTGGACATAAAATATGCTCTTTGTTGTGTAATGTACTGTGAAGGGAACATTCCTCTTTTCTGAAAAGCAACAGAGATGCATCCTCAAAGGCATATGAGAATCACTTTGTAATTCTAAAGCGAAGGTAGCACACTGAAAAAACACAAACCATAATTGATGCTTTGCCTTGACATGCAGAGAAGGCACTTGCGTGCTGTGGGAATCTTCCCAAATGGACATGATTTTTCATAGAGTCAAAGGTCCAGGCTGAAATGACATTATTTCTCCAGCCCTTAGATAAGCTCCTTAATGTACATGTTCTGTGATATTGCTCCTGGGTGAATGAATCTCCCAAAACATTTCCTAGAATGAAGGATAAATTCATATTCAGAATTCCGTCACGCCAAGCCTTCTTCTTCCACACAGAAACAGCTACACGATGACTAATCTGACATAGCCATCTTAATGCCATCCTTCCATATAAGACATATAAGATGCAGTGATTATGCTATAGGATACAGGATATATGCTCACTGGGTTTTTTCATTGCCTGAGATGTGTGAGAGAAAATTAAGCTTATATGCTCTCCTCTCATCAGAGCCTCAGTGAGTAAGCTTGGGTGGAAAGATTAATTAGCTGTACAAGAAGGTCATCTCATTGACCTCCTCTGGGACTGAGCTGATACGCTTTCGTTGGCTACTAGTTCTATTTATGCTAATTTCCCTGTCTGCTAGTGAGAGAGGGAATAGTGGTGAGTTTTCCCAGCATTTCAGAGCGCATGAATCATACTGCTTAAAACAACAAACTAGCTCACAGGAGGACATGTTATCCTGGCGACACGCTCCCCTGGTGCTGTTACTGACATTATTGAAATAGCATCTTGAGAATACACTTACCGCGAAAATACCTTTGCTATTTCCTTTCGTGCTTTGTTTAGCTTTTTAAAAGTCAAGTGTCTCAACAGTCAACATAACTGCAGCTTACTCATGACCTATGAGAGGCTTCCCCCCACTTCTAGAACTGGGTACTCCAACGATGCAGAGATGACTAGTTCATAGAGGATATCTTAGCACTATGATCAGTATGCATTAAAAAATCCTCCAACATCTGTCTTCATCTCACTTGTTGGAATGGAGGGAGCTTGGAAAATGATGGGGGACTTTTTACCACCATTTGTATATGAATTCAGGGGCATGAAATGTGCAACAGGGACAGATGGTAATATGGTGATTAATACCATGTGAGGTGTAATACTATGTGAAGAATATTCCCAGCCCATAAACCATGTCTCCAATCTACGTGTGCTGCATCAGCTTCTTCTGATCAACACCCTATATAGATGCATTTAGCTGATTCTATTGTAAATGCATCAGTGAGAGTTTCATACAATTGAATGTCATCACGTATCATACCTCATCCCACTTTCCATAACTATACCTGTCTTGTCCTTTCTAGCTCCCAGCCTGTTATCAACGTTTGCAGTCTATCCACTCTGATCTCCCTGAAGTCCCTCTCTGTCCCCCACCATGGAGAGTCTGAGTGAACTGCAGAACCCGCTCCTAGATAAGACCAGCAGCAGACACATGGTCCACAACGACTACCAGGCTTACCAGGGCGACTACCCGAACCGTCAGTGCCAGGAGAACATCATTGGCTACTTCGTCACAGGGAGCAACGGCAAGACCAAGGCCCAGCAGTTTCTGGATGCCACCTCTCTGCACCTGGCAGTGGAGGCCTTCTATAGGCCCAACTTAATCCTGTACAAGGACGATGTCAGCCTCCAGAGCAAGGACTCTAAGAGCGAGAGCTCTGAGACCACCTTCACAGAGAACAAGGACAGTGTAGTGGGAGTGGAGGGAGCCCCCATAGAGGACCCTCAGGACAAACTACTGGGAGAGAAGGATGTGAAGATCCAAACAGTCTCCTATGAGGTGGAGGAGGAGGGACATGAGTATGAGGTGAGAGTTCACACAGAGGGCAACCAACTATAAGTGACCAGCTAGAACTTTGGAATTGGGATGTGATGATGCTCATACAAGCAAAACATTGAGCGTTGTTAAAATCAAAAGGCTTTTTTTCATTAGTGGAGAGCCGTTGGACATAGAAAACGAATAGGACAAATAAAATAACAAGGTTACCTCAAATTGTGTGCATTTTATTAGTTGTAGGGGATGTATATTAACAGAATAATCGGTCAGGGCACTCAATACTGTTCATGTTAATTAACAAAGCTCCCTACTAATAGGCTGTTAAAGCTGGCAGCATGATTCATGCCTATTTGTTCCATCTAACCGTCTGTTCACTAAATGGAAAATTTGATGTATTTTATAGCACTTACAAATCCAATAGAGCGTTAGTTTTTCTGTTCCATAATTGTTGGCAAATCTCCCTATTCATCTTTGATCATATCAATCCAGGCCTTTTGTTATGTTAGGACAAAACTGTGAATAACCACTGCAAATAAAAATGGTGACAGTGGGAGAGCAAATTTTTTAGAAAAGTGGCTACATCTAATTTCATGCAGTAGGGTTGTGAAATACCCAGTGCTGTGAGTTGGCAGCAGGGGAGTGATCCCTAACTGGTCTTACCATCGGTCCAGCTCCTGTCACTAGCAGATGGATAGATGCACAGCAGATACATTCATTAATGCCAGAATGCAGTGCTTTGAAAGTATTATTAAGTGGAGACTGGGCTGAAACATGGCCCCGACACAGGTAACCCAGCAGATCAGTTATTCCAGGTCGATTCACAGAACAAATTCATCTGATTCAAAAAAGAAAATCAAGCATTTTGCCAAATGTTTCAGATGTAAGTGGTATGATTGCGCATTCATTGGGGTTTCACACATCTTTCACCCATGAGTCCTTTATGCAAAATCAATGTTTTCCGTGAAATAACAGGAGCGCATTTTGTTTAGTCACCAATACATCAGCTAATGATAGGCTCACCATTTAATCATTTTAACTTGTGGTTGATATAGAAAATAAGGATCTGTTGGAGTCCAAATCAAACCAAGATTCTTTATTTCTGAGCTCAGAGAGTAACAGATTTACATAGCGCACTGTAGACAGTCTGAATTCCGAAGCATTGGATGATAAGCGTATATCTATATAGTTTCCTGTTACTTTATCTATACAAGGATGCAGGATGATACTCACAAGAACAGGAGATTATAGTCAGACAGATTCACATAGTTTCACAAGGTTAGTCACATACTCAGTTATGTGGACACATAAAATAAACATTTCCCATTTCAAACTTTAAGACTTTTCTTTCCCTCTGTTCGAAGCAGTTTGTGTGTGTGTGTGTGTGTGTGTGTGTGTGTGTGTGTGTGTGTGTGTGTGTGTGTGTGTGTGTGTGTGTGCGTGCGTGCGTGCGTGTGTGTGCGTGTGCGTGTGTGTGTGTGTATGTGTGCATGTGTGTGGTACACTGTGTGTTGGTAGATGTAGTTCCAGGAATTGGAGATGGAGTGAGTGTGGCAGCCAGGTGGAGATCAGAGCTCTGCAGAAGTCTTTTAAAGTGAACATGCTCTCAGCACACTAAGACAAGAGGGAAAGAGCCAGATGATAGATCTTACATGTCAAAGCCAATATCTGCGATTAGTTATTCTACACGTGTTTGTGTTCATCATAAATTATTCCAGAAACCCTGCATTTGTATACAGACAAGACATGGTTCTCAGTAGGAATACAGGGATATGATGGATTTAACTATTCCACACAATAACACATGACTGGACCATGGCCTCAATGGCACCCATCTCAATTATTTTGTTTTGGTAAACTCTCTGGCAATGTTTTATATTTGTATTTGTCTTTATTATGGATCCCCATTAGCTGCTGCCAATCACAGCAGCTACTCTTCCTGGGGTCCAGCAAAATTAAGGCAGTTATACAAATTTAAAAAGATTACAATACATTCACAGATTTCACTATACACTGTGTGTCCTCAGGTCCCTACTCCACCACTACCACATATCTACAATACAAAATCCATGTGTACATGTGTGTATAGTGCGTATGTTATCGTGTGTGTGCGTGTGTGTGGCATGCATATTATTAATGTTAGCTCTCTGTGTACATCCAAGGGCCAGCCGTGCTGCCCTGTTCTGAGCCAACTGGTCGACTGGTCCAGGTGCGACAAAACTAGGGCATGTAGGACCTGCCTTGTTGATAGTGCTGTTAAGAAGGTAGATCAACCCTTTATTATGGACAGACTTCTCCCCATCTTAGCTACTGTTGTATCAACATATTTTAACCATGACAGTTTACAATCCAGGGTTACTCCAAGCAATTTAGTCACCGAAAACCACGTTATCTATTACAATATTTCGTTGAGGTTTAGGCTTTAGTGAATAATTTGTCCCAAATACAATGCTTTTAGTTTTAGAAATATTTAGAACTAACTTATTCCTTGCCACCCACTCTGAAACTAACTGCAGCTCTTTGTTAAGTGTTGCAGTCATTTCAGTCGCTGTAGTAGCTGACGTGTATGTGTTGTCATTAGCATACATTACTCAAAGCCAGTGACGTGTCATTAGTAAAGACTGAAAAAAGTAAGGGGTCTAGAGAGCTGCCCTGGGGAATTCCTGGTTGTACCTGGATTATGTTGGAGAGGCTTCCATGAAAGAACACCCTCTGTGTTCTGCTTGACAGGTAACTCTGTAAAGCCATAACACATACGTTTTTCCAGCAACAGACTATGATCGATAATGTCAAAAGCCACACTGAAGTCTAACAAAACAGCCCCCACAATTGCAGAAAGCAACGTTTTCCAAAATGCCAACACTTTAGTTTGATGGGGAATCAGGACATTGCTGGTGTGTAGGGGGGTAAAATGAGATTTAGGCCTAGGTGTGGGTGGATGATGCCAGTGCCTAGTGACATGGGCCATGGCCGTCTCTGTGTGCCATGAAGGTGTGCCCAGTGTCCCCTGCCGTCATTAACAAGCCTTCTGGTAGAGCAGCCCGAGGATAATTAACAGACCAGGGCAGTGGAGGAGTCTCATCAATTACACTGGCCTCAAAACGCACTGGTAGCTCAGCTTGCCATTACTGGCTGACTGGCTCACTGGCTGACTGACTGACTCTCAGATTGGGTGTTAGTGTAATGCACCAGTGTCTGTCAGTTTGCCCACACCTAGGGGCTAGATTGTATCAGATCCGCGTAAGCCGACACCTGCAAAGAAGTTGTTTTGGCGGTGTTGGAGGTGGAACTGAGTTAGAGCTGTCAAATCCACAAGAGGCTCCCAAATAAAATAAAATAAAATGTTATTGGTCACATACACATGGTTAGCAGATGTTAATGCGAGTGTAGTGAAATGCTTGTACTTCTAGTTCCGACAGCAGTAATATCTAACAAGTAATCTAGCAATTTCCCAACAACTACTTAATACACATAAATCTAAAGGGGTGAATGAGAATATGTACATATAAATATATGGATGAGTGATGGCCGAGCAGCATAGGAAAGGTGCAATAGATGGTATAAAATACAGTATATACATATGATATGAGTAATGTAAGATATGTAAACATTATTGAAATGGAATTATTTAAAGTGGCATTATGATCCATTTAAGTGATCCATTTATTAACGTGGCCAGTGATTGTGTCTCAATGTAGGCAGCAGCCTCTCTGAGTTAGTGACTGCTGTTTAGCAGTCTGATGGCCTTGAGATAGAAGCTGTTTTTCAGTCTCTCGGTCCCTGCTTCTCATTGTTGTTAGTAATCAAGCCCACTACTGTTGTGTCGTCTGCAAACTTGATGATTAAGTTGGAGGCGTGCATGGCCACGCAATCATGGGTGAACAGGGAGTACATGAGGGGCTGTCCATGCACCCTTGTGGGCCCCAGTGCTGTGGGTCAGCGAAGTGGAGATGTATGTGGTTTCCTACCTTCACCACCTGGGCGGCCCGTCAGGTCCAGGACCCAATTGCACAGGGCGGAGTTGAGACCCAGGGCCTCCAGCTTGGTGATGAGCTTGGAGGGTACTATGGTGTTGAATGCTGAGCTGTAGTCAATGAACAGTATTCTTACATAGGTATTCCTCTTGTCCAGATGGGATAGGGCAGTGTGCAGTGTGATGGTGATTGCAATGTCTGTGGACCTGTTGGGGCGGTGGGTCTAGGGTGGCCGGTAAGGTGGAGGGGATATGACACTTGACTAGTCTCTCAAAGCACTTAAAGATGACAGAAGTGAGTGCTACGGGGCGGTAGTCATTTAGTTTAGTTATTTTTGCCTTCTTGGGTACAGGAAAAATGGTGGCCATCTTGAAGTATGTGGGGACAGCAGACTGGAATAGGGAGCGATTGAATATGTCCGTAAACACACGAGCCAGCTGATCTGTGCATGCTCTGAGGACGCAGCTTGGGAGGCTGTCTGGGCCAGCAGCCTTGCGAGGGTTAACACGTTTAAATGATTTACTCACGTCGGCAATGGAGAAGGAGAGGAGGGGGGGGCGCAGTCCTTGTTAGCGGACTGCGACGGTTGCATTGTATTATCTTCAAAGCGGGCAAAGAAAGTGTTTAGTTTGTCTGGAAACGTGACGTCGGTGTCTGTGATGTGGCTGGTTTTCTTTTTGTAGTCTGGGATTTCCTGTAGACCCTGCCACATACGTCTCGTGTCTGAGCCATTGAATTGTGACTCCACTTTGTCCCTGTACAGGCATTTCACTTGTTTGATTGCCTTGCGGAGGGAACAACTACACTGTTTATATTCAGCCTTATTCCCAGACATCTTTCCATGGTTAAATGCAGTGGTTTGCGCTTTCAGTTTTGCGTGAATGTCGCCATCCATCCATGATTTCTGGTTAGGGTAGGTTTTAATAGTAACAGTGGGTACACCTCCAATGTACTTCTTTATAAACTCACTCACCGAGTCAGCATATAGATAGATGTTGTTATCTGAGGCTGACTGGAACATATCCCACTCTGCGTGATCAGAACAATCTTGTAGAGTGGATTCCGATTGGTCAGACCCACGTTGAATGGTTCTAGTCACTGGTATATCCTGTTTGAGTTTCTGCCTATAAGACGGTAGGAGCAAGATGACGACATGGTTGGATTTGCCGAAGGGAGGGCTTTGTATGCATCGCGGAAGTTAGAGTAGCTGTGATCGAGTGTATTACCCCCGTGAGAAGTGCAATCAAAATGCTGATAGAATTTAGGTTGCCTTGTTCTCAAATTTGATTTGTTAAAATCCCCAACTACAATAAATGCAGCCTCGGGATACATGGTTTCCAGTTTACATTGAGTCCAGTGAAATTGCTTGAGGGCCGTCTTGGTGTCTGCTTGAGGGGGAATGTACACAGCTGTGACGATAACTGATGAAAATTCTCTTGGGAGGTAATATGGCAGGCGTTTGAATGTAAGGAATTCTAGGTCTGGTGAGCAGAAGGACTTGAGTTCCTGTATGTTGTTATGATTACACCATGAGTCGTTAAACGTGAAGCATACACCCCCGCCCTTCCTCTTCCCAGAGAGGTGTTTATCTCTGTTGGTGCGATGTTATGGAGAAGCCCGGTGGCTGTACCAATTCCGACAACATATCTCTCTCTCTCTCTCTCTCTCTCTCTCTCCGCCCTTCCTCTTCCCAGAGAGAGAGAGAGAGAGAGAGAGAGAGAGAGAGAGAGAGAGAGAGAGAGAGAGAGAGAGAGAGAGAGAGAGTTGACGTCACTCTTATATCCAATAGTTCTTCCCGGCCATATGTAATAAGACTTATGATTTCCTGGGGTAACAATGTAAGAAATAATACATAAAAAACTAAATACTGCATAGTTTCCTAAGGACTCGAAGTGAGGCGACCAGCTCTGTCGGTGCTATTGGCTGCACAGAGTTTCATTAATAGAAATCTCTTGCAGCCTTGTTTACAAGTTTGAACACTGGAATGAGAGATGTAATCTACACCTCGATTAGGCTGATAGAAATCCTCCTTATCATTATCCATCATTATTTAGTTTAAAGGGGCAGTGCTGTAAAAAATGTGATTTTCCAAATTGTTATGATAATGGCCTTTTTGTGTAAGAATGGTTTGAAAAGAAATCCTGGAATTTCAGCCTGATGGATTTTTTGGCCCAGACCATGACATCACGATCGGATCTGATTATTCTGACCAATGACCAATTCATCTTTTATTTCCATATGTATCCTGATACATTGAAGGGGTAGGCGGGTTAGGTTCTAGAGTTTAGACCAGTCCTGGGCAATTATTTTCCATGGAGGGCCACATTAGAATATATTTCTGCCATCGTGGGCCAGAATCATATTACAGGATTATACACCATGTGTTTGACTGTGTTGACAGATATATCTACTGTAAATCATGTCCAGATATGCTAGTTATTTTACTTTTTAACATGCACAGAAATAAACCACATCCATGTTCTCCTTTTGGTAGGTATTTTCATTATTAAACATGCAATGAACTACACAGAGAGAAAGATACATTGTGCATTCAGCACCACGGACAGAACTCTTGTTAACGGGTATGTACAAAAACACAAGAAAGAGAGGGAGCTCAACATTACATGTCTGTTCACATACATAGGTTGACCCAAACAGTACAAACATCTCTGAGCCTGACTCCTAATCTTTGGAAAGTTTAATTCATCGAGAGATGCATAGAACCTCACTAGTTCTCCAATCACTGCATCAGACTGAAGATCGATAAGCTCAAGTTGCAGGCCAGTAGGAGCATTTTCCACATTGAAGGTGAAAGGAGAGGAAACCAAGAGCATGTCATTTTCCAACACTTTGAAATCCTCAAAACAACGAGAACACTCACTGTTCAAAGCACGCAGCAGCAATGTATACTTCTCCCGCTGGTCATCTGATAGGGAACAGACTAGTAGCGTCAGAAGGTGGGTGAGATTGTTGGCTTCTACTTGATTGGTGAGGAGGAGTAATTTTCCCTTGAAGGCTTTGACAAGGTTGTACATCAGATGTGCAAAAAGGCCCTTCCCTTGTAGTTTGGAATTCAGTTAATTCATGAAGGCCATGATGTTCATGGTGAAGGCAAAATCAGCCAACCATTCTTTATCTTGCATTTGAGAGAAATCCACATATTTTCCTTTCATTTGCAGAAACTCAGCAATATCCGACTTCAGGTCCCACACCCTTTTAAGCACCTTCCCCAAAATCAGCCCCAAAATCAGCTATCTCACGTTTGTGTGGTAGGGTAGATCTGCATGACCAGACTGTCTCTTCCAAAAGTGAGACAAACTGCCTGTGGTTTAAAGATTTTGCTCTTATGAAGTTTACCACTTGAGTGACTGTATCCACAACATGGCTCATTTTCAGAACACATTTACAGAGCACCTCCTGATGAATAATGCAATACAGAAAAAATATTTTCTGTTCTGGGTTCAGCTCAGCTACTTGATCTTGTATCATTTTCAAAAGGCCAGCGTTTTTTCCTGTCAAGTTTGGGCACCCATCTGTGGTCACACTGGATAACTTTCAAAACTCAGTCCCAGCTTTGCCACACACTTATTAACCTCCTCCAATAAATATTTCCCTGTGGTTGTGCTCTTCATTGACTGCACTGAAGCTCCTCTGTAATTTCAAAGTCTGGGGTTATGCCTCATAAGAATATCAACAACTGTGCCGTGTCATGTGCATCACAGCTCTCATCCATGGCCAAGGAGAAATAGGTGAAATCCTTTACCTTGTCTTTCAACTGTTGTTCCATATTCTCTGTGACGTCCTCAACACGCCGTGTCACTGTTCGACTTGCCTGGGAAACATTTTCAAACAGCTCTTTCTTGTCGGGACAAAGTATTGCTGCAGACAATACATTTTTTTCATGAATTTGCCCTCAGCGAATGACTTGTTATGTTTAGCAATTTTGTGGGACAGTGCATAGCTAGCTCTCGCCATTCCGTCTTTGGTGAATGCAATTTTGTGAAAAGTCCTTGCTGCTTTTGCAACTGAGAAAGCAACTCTTTCGATGCACTTGCCTTCTGCTCAGAAGACACTGATATATTTCTCTGCGTGCTTCGTCTGGAAGTGTTGGGACAAGTTGTAGTCTTTCAAGACAGTGATGCTCTCTTTGCACACTAAGCACGCAGCTTTCCCTGATACCTCAATAAAGAAATATGTTGATGTCTACACATTGTCTACTTTCCTTTTCTTTGAAATCTTTGAAAAACTAGTTTTTGCGCAATTTCTAGCTAGCTACTATTTGTAACTGTGACGTGTGTGTCAGCCTGTCAGTCTGTCCTCGTGCAGTTGTTATTTATATGCCTTCAAAACAATTGGCCCACATGCGGTGGGAGTTAAATCATTACACAAAGGCGAGTATTCATTGGGCTTTTAATTTTAATTACAAATATGTTTTTCAAAACTTTATTATCGCAAATTCTTTATGTGATCTGAGCATGATTCCACGGGCTGTGTTGAATCAGAACACGGGCCGCATACGGCCCCCAGGCCAGCCTTTTCCCAGTACACAGTTGAATCTAGGCCTAAGTCTACAAATGTATCCACTGGAGCATGGGAATCCATTATAAATGTGCTTGGATGTGGAGAATCTCACCTGGTGCTTCAGGTGTACACCAGGAATGAAATAGATCATTTCAAATGCCAATTGTGTGAAAAAGTCTCGTGAACATTGGTTATGCATGTGGGTCTCTGTGTGTAACTTCAAACATAATTGCCATAGCTTCTGTAGCTATATATGGTAAGTATTATGTAATACATTTTAGGCCCTCTGTCACTTTCTCTCTACAAGCATAGTACTCGTAGCATTTCATGCACAATGCAAGAACACTTCAAAATGCTTATCCCTCTCTCTATCATGTTTGCCAATGGGTGAGAGGGTGAGATGAGGATTTTGCTGCTATGTCCACTTTGTCTACACACTCTCTATGCCTCTTCCTCTCTCCTCTCGTCCTTTTTAAATTGGCTCATTTATTTTCAGCCCTGAACATCCATTTCCATTTTCTATCCTCCCTCAGTCCCACAGGTTTGTTTGATCCCTGTTAGTAACAAAACTAACAAATGAATCCTATCCTGATGGAGGGACATTCATTTAAACAAACAGCATGTCCCGCTCTGGGAGAACTGCAAAGGTGAGGCCATCTCTTGTTAAAGGTCATCCCAGTGATGTGGCTCCTCGTGTTTTGCTATTCACTTTTGTCCCCGTGCCAGAGTGCCCACAGCAGGGTCTGACTGTCCTATTCATTAGCCCCTCAGCTACCCAGGGGCCTCTGAGGAAAATCAAGGTACAGTATGGGAAGAGACCACACTGGCCCTCAGAACATTCACAGCCTTTCAAGCAAGACGGGCAAAATGACAAGGGGTGGTGGGGTGCGTGTGGAGAAAGGGAGGCAATTTAGCACATAAAAGGCAATGTGTTCTTCCTGTTTCTCCTGTCATCTGGTGGGGATGAAACAATCTGTTAATCCAGTGTTATCTGTCATGCCGCTCATGGGTGTTGATAGAAATACAAATCTTCTCTGCCTGGCTGAGCCCATCATGTCCTACATGTAAGCAGAACAAGGGCAGATATGCCTGGTGGTTTTTGTCATCTGATGTCAAACTGTTAGGTGTTACAGCAACGGTAACAGCAAGGTGTGGGCTCACACATTATTGACAGTATCTCTATAGTCAGAGTCGGATTCAGGTCCATGGAACAATGTTGTCTAATCTGATCCTACAACCTTGCTGATTATTGTTTTATAAATAAAAGTGATGTGCCCCTATTGGTGGGACACGCTTACTCACAGCACAAACTATACTGAGAACGCATCCAATTGTGGCAGTAGAATATGACACGAGTAGCTCACATACCAGGCCTGTCGGGTCCCCCCTCTCTCCTTTTCTCCTTCCCAGAGCGACAGCTCCAGTGACACTGAGAGTGAGGACAACTTCATCATGCTGCCCCCTCGGGACCACCTGGGCCTGGCCATCTTCTCCATGCTCTGCTGCTTCTGGCCCCTAGGGATCGCTGCCTTCTACTTCTCCCAGAGGGTGAGTCCAGGACCCAGGCCCCACTTCACCCCTTTATAGCTACTACCCTGTTATTAATGCTAATTACCCCCAGGACTCTCTGCAAGGTCAGTAGGCACAAGTGCTCTCTCTCTCTCAAGTGCTAACACAGCCCATTTTCTACACCCGCCACCCTCTACCAATTATTGCAGACCATTGACTGCGTAAACCGCATAGGTTCTGTCCCCTTTTACTCTTGTGAACACAAGCAGCAATACCACTGAGAGAGAAATGTAAACTGTGTACAGTTCAAACTTAAGGTTGACTGTGCCACATATGCAGTATGTTTTATTTTATTGTCATTTAGTCAATCAAAAGCCTCATAATACATGTTATTTTATGTTAGCAATACATTGCCCACATGACCATCTAGCAGATACTATCTAGCTACATGTATTTTTCAGTAAATAATGAATAGACATGATCTGCTTCCCCTGGGACTCTCTCGCCATTGTGACATTGTGATTATATTGAACCCCAGGTCTATCTATAAATAGCAGCACTTTAGTGAGCAGGTCCTGAATGCAGCAGGTCCCCTCCCTGCCCCTTAATCCAACTACAATATATCTCAGTGTATCGCAACATCTCTCAAACTAATTGCAAAGACAATTAAAATGCAAAATGACCCTAATAAAGGATTCAAATGGACAGATGGGTTATGGGCCAGTCTTTTTCAGAGGGATCCAAAAACATCTAAACAACACATTAGTTACTGTCAAAATGGTAGTGACATAATTGCCTTAGCAACTAATGGCTCCCCGGGAACAATTCATTGTTTTCTCTCCCTACAGTGAATTTACACCTACTCAAATGTTTCTCAGTCACATGAAATCATGACTAATTTCTCTCTCCTTTGTCTCAGACTAGCAAGGCCATGGCTAAGGGAGACTTCTCTAGGGCAGGCCGTAGCTCCAGAAGAGCCCTGTTTCTCGCTGCTCTCTCCATCACCATTGGGGCAGGGATGTACGTGGGGGTGGTGGTGGCCCTTGTAGCCTACCTGTCCAAGTCTAGGGGACACATATAGGAGCAGGACCAGGGCCACAGGGGAGAGTGCTTGGGAAATCTTCCCTGCTATGGCAACCCTGAAGCACCAGTCTACATGTGGCTCTGTAGGAATGTTTTGGTTTTGGAGCAGCTGAGAGGAGGAGGAGAAGGACCAGGGAGAGAGACAGCCACTTTTGTCTAGGTCTATCTACCTGGTAAGGATTTTTGAGGATCACAAAATAATGAGGGAAAACCCCTAAAGGAAAGAAGAACTATTGTCCCACAATGACTGTTCTGCTCCTCTACATGAATGAGATGAAAGATAGTGAAGTAGATGTGATGATACAGTACTACCTAAATTTGAGAGCTAACCACCTTCACTGATCTTCATTATGATCATTGGAGGCCCCGTCCATATTTGTAGCTGTTCTCTGTAAATACTTCTTGTGCAGATGGTGTTTTTGGTCGTATTGATTTTCATGCCACAGTGAGTTATAATGAACCTGCCATTGTGTCTAAAATGCAAAACCAAGAAGGCATACTTTCATGATTATTCATCAAACTGTTCGTCAGTCCAGTCCAGGAGAATCAACTGCCATCCCTTAATAGACTCTAGACAAAGAAAACTGTGTTTATTGTGCACTGTATATCCTGTCAGAATAAATACATTGAATAATGAGTTTTCTGTTTCCTGTCTTTCTCTGTGGAGAGAGGCATCACTGACGGTGTAATAGAGGGGCATCAGAATGCACTGTTGAACAATGTGAGTTACAGAAACAGTCAAAAGTTTGGACACACCTACTCATTCAACAGTTTTTCTTTATTGTACAATTTTCCACATTGTAGAATAATAGTGATGACATCAAAACTATGAAATAACACTTATGAAATAATTTAGTAACCAAAAAAGTTTTAAACAAATCTAAATATATTTTTGATTTTAGATTCTTCAAAGTAGCCACCCTTTGCCTTGATAACAACTTTGCATACTCTTGGCATTCTCTCAACAAGCTTCATGAGGAATGCTTTTCCAACTATCTTGAAGGAGTTCCCACATATGCTGAGCCTTGTTGGCTGCTTTTCCTTCACTCTGCGGTCCAACTCATCCCAAACCATCTTAATTGGGTTGTTGTGGAGGCCAGGTCATCTGATGCAGCACCATCACTCTCCTTCCTGGTCAAATAGCCTTTACACAGCCTGGAGGTGGGTTTTTGGGTCATTGTCCTATTGAAATAAAATGATAATCCCACTAAGCACAAACCAGATGGGATGGCGTATTGCTGCAGAATGCTCTGGTAGACATGCTGGTTAAGTGTGCCTTGAATTCTAAATAAATCACTGATAGTGTCACCAGCAAAGCACCCCCACACCATCACACCTCCTCCTCCATGCTTCACAGTGGGAGCCACACATGGAGAGATTCGTTCACCTATTCTGCGTCTCACAAAGACAGGGCGGTTGGAACCAAAAATCTCAAATTTGGACTCATCAGACCAAATGACAGATTTCCACCATTCTAATGTCCATTGCCCATGTTTCTTGGCTCAAGCAAGTCTATTCTTCTTTTTGGTGTCCTTTAGTAGTGGTTTCGTTGCAGCAATTCAACCATGAAGTCCTGATTCACGCAGTCTCCTCTGAACAGTTGATGTTGAGATCTGTCTGTTACTTGAACTCTGTGAAGCATTTATTTGGCCTGCAATCTGAGGTGAAGTTAACTCTAATTAACTTGTTCTCTGCAGCAGAGGTAACTCTGGGTCTTTCTTTCCTGTGGCAGTCCTCATGAGAGCCAGTTTCATCATAGCCCTTGATGCTTTCTGCGACTGCTCTTGAATTGTTTTTTAAAGTTCTTGAAATTTTCCGGATTGACTGATCGTCATGTCTTAAAGTAAGGATGGACTGTTGTTTCTCTTTGCTTATTTGGGCTGTTCTTGCCATAATATAGACTTGGTATTTTACCAAATAGGGCCATCTTCTATATACCACCTCTACCTTGTCACAACACAACTGATTGGCTCAAACACATTAAGAAGGAATGAAATTCCACAAATTAACTTTTAACAATGCACACCAGTATTAAATACTGGTAATTTACTACATGATTCCACGTGCTATTTCATAGAAAATCCTTGAGTGGGTGTTTCCAAACTTTTGACTGGTACTGTATTTTGTCAATTTGCTCACCTCCCAGCTTCTCCCCACACTGGCATGGCTTATTCTGTTATCTGCGTTTGGCATCTCTCATGAGGTGACTCTAGCTGCCAAGAAGCTGAAAGCTCAGGCACAAAGAATACATTCTGGAGTCAGGATGTCAGAACGAAACGAGTGCAGTATTTTATTCACCTGGAGACTGGAGAGCCATCAAGCCCATCTCTCTCTCTCTCTCTCTCTCTCTCTATCTCTCTCTCTCTCTCTCCTCCCCCCCTTCTCTATGTTATCTATGTATCTCTCTCCTGCTCTCTCTCACACTCTCTTTCAACGCCAGCATAATGACCCAAATACACGGGAGACATTCTTAACTCTTAACATGTCCTTGAGTTCCCTCATTGTGAGATTGAATAAGAACATGAACCACCGGATATGATATAATCTTTGAACTCAGTGATGCACAGTGATGAATAGAAATGACGTATACAGATAACTACCTACCTGTCAAGGGCACCTCCAGCTGAATTATTGTTGAAGCAGTCACAGCAAACAGCTAATGTTAACAGAGAACAGAATGTTTACCGTCCTACTCTGAGATGAAGGAGACCATTGACCACCATTATGGGAAAGTGGCATTAGTGCTCTTTCATTCAAGGTGGGGAATAGATATAGACCTAGTAGATGGCTAGGGGGAAGGAAGTGTGCAGGTTTTAATGTGACCTCATCTGTTCCCTTTTCAGCTCCACTCCCTTTTCAGTAGCTCAGGACTCTAATGGAGAGAATGGTCCAGCGGGGAGGATGGGGTCAAAAGAGCTCCTCTCATCAATGAATTCTGGATGGGGTGTTGAAGGTCGGTGAGAGTGGGTGAGTGAGTGAGTGAGTGAGTGAGTGAGTGAGTGAGTGAGTGAGTGAGTGAAGAGTGCAGTTATCTGTTCAATAGAGAGGAAAGCTCAGACCACCAGAAGCAAACTGATTCATACTGTTTACTGTAAGTCATCCACCCCACTTGGAATACAACTTTGTAAATAACTGCAGGATGTGTTTGAACTGTGGTAACTAATTATTGAATTTGGTTCATTCCCTTCTTTTGAGCAGAATAAACATGCAGAACAGGGCAGATATATTATTTGAGAATCATACATTTGTCTGTATTTTTATGCACTTTGTATTGCTTATTTGGTCTAAAACACCTTTCCAGTCTAGACATTGTAACGTTTTCTGATTCAGACAGAATCCTATCACTGCTGCTTGACTGTGTCTACATGAAAATGAGTGTCAAATCCAAAGACCTTTCATTTCCCTCTAAAAAAATGACAGGGAGGAAATTGAATTGGGCATATCCACATTGAACTGAGGGAGGAGATGGAATGGGGCATATCCGCATTGAACTGAGGGAGGAAATGGAATGGGGCATATCCACATTGAACTGAGGGAGGAAATGGAATGGGGCATATCCACATTGAACTGAGGGAGGAAATGGAATGGGGCATATCCACATTGAACTGAGGGAGGAAATGGAATGGGGCATATCCCCATTGAACTGAGGGAGGAAATGGAATGGGGCATATCCACATTGAACTGAGGGAGGAAATGGAAGAGAACAACATGGATAAGGAACTGTCAAGGAGTGGAATGACAAAAAAATATTAGAGAGCCACTATGTATATTAAGATTTGAACGTTCATACATCCATGACCCATTATCACTATGCTATCCCTACAGTACCTGTCACAATTGCCTGCAAATGATATCCTCTATCACTAGCATGTTCCTGATATCAAGATGAGACAATGTATCTTACTCTGACATTAGTTAGCTGTGTTCATGCATTTCCCTATGTATTTACATGATTGCCAATGTCTTATTCTTCACAGTGCATTAAATGCATTTCAAGATTACCTGCAGTGAAGATGTTTGTTTTTTAGTTAAAGAACAACAGTCTGAAGAAAATGCTCATCTAAATGATCTAATTGCCATGTATAACTCTAAATTCTGCTGTCTTGAGTGAATACTTGCAGTGTTGGGTGAGAGGGTCAATGTTCTCCGGTCTGTTTTATTAGCTATTATAGGAGTATAGCTCATTCTGCAAAATGAATTCTTCAGGCACTATGTTATATTATTACCAGAGGCATATTACCTGCCCTAGGCCTTTTTAGTGTAGAGGACGGGTTTCTGCAACATTCGTTAACAAATTGTAGCTGCTAACTCTTCATCTCTGTGGCAACAGCATAAGGACATATCCCTTGTGAAAACATCCTCCTACAGAATAGACTATGTAAGAAAAAAGGGTGAATTGTGAAATACTGTGTCTTATTAGTGACGAAACTGCACAACCCTTATTAAGCTGCACCACACGCTATATTGTGAATTGTCCCAAATTGGAGCTTCAAAGTCAATTGTGTAGATGACAGATGCTCTAGTGCAGTTTGATGTTCATCCAGAGATGATTATTTTATATTAGTTTAATTATGACATTAATGTTACACAGTAGGACATTCAAGGTCAAGTGTAAGGACAGATCTTGCACTGATGTCGTTTGAATATGTCGTAGGTGTCATCTGCAGTTATATGATGTTTCTTTACACATTCAATATCACTATTGTAACGTTTTATAATATTCCTTCCACAGATAATCTGGGATGAGCAGACCAAAGACAATGTTAAAGTTATTGTAATAATTAACATCCATTTTCATGATTTGGATAGCTGTCGTTTATACTAATATACTTACGTTATCGTTGAGGATACAATAAAGATATAATATGACTTAAATTCACCAAAATGTTTTATTGGAATATGACCACTTTAGCACCCCAATGCTTTGAGTTGTCAATTAACTATTTTATACCAGCTAAACTCAAATCAACCTCTTACAGTGCCTTGTGAAAGTATTCGGCCCCCTTGAACTTTGCGACCTTTTGCCACATTTCAGGCTTCAAACATAAAGATATAAAACTGTATTTTTTTGTGAAGAATCAACAACAAGTGGGACACAATCATGAAGTGGAACAACATTTATTGGATATTTCAAACTTTTTTAACAAATCAAAAACTGAAAAATTGGGCGTGCAAAATTATTCAGCCCCTTTACTTTCAGTGCAGCAAACTCTCTCCAGAAGTTCAGTGAGGATCTCTGAATGATCCAATGTTGACCTAAATGACTAATGATGATAAATACAATCCACCTGTGTGTAATCAAGTCTCCATATAAATGCACCTGCACTGTGATAGTCTCAGAGGTCCGTTAAAAGCGCAGAGAGCATCATGAAGAACAAGGAACACACCAGGCAGGTCCGAGATACTGTTGTGAAGAAGTTTAAAGCCGGATTTGGATACAAAAAGATTTCCCAAGCTTTAAACATCCCAAGAAGCACTGTGAAAGCGATAATATTGAAATGGAAGGAGTATCAGACCACTGCAAATCTACCAAGACCTGGCCGTCCCTCTAAACTTTCAGCTCATACAAGGAGAAGACTGATCAGAGATGCAGCCAAGAGGCCCATGATCACTCTGGATGAACTGCAGAGATCTACAGCTGAGGTGGGAGACTCTGTCCATAGGACAACAATCAGTCGTATATTGCACAAATCTGGCCTTTATGGAAGAGTGGCAAGAAGAAAGCCATTTCTTAAAGATATCCATAAAAAGTGTTGTTTAAAGTTTGCCACAAGCCAACTGGGAGACACACCAAACATGTGGAAGAAGGTGCTCTGGTCAGATGAAACCAAAATTGAACTTTTTGGCAACAATGCAAAACGTTATGTTTGGCGTAAAAGCAACACAGCTCATCACCCTGAACACACCATGCCCACTGTCAAACATGGTGGTGGCAGCATCATGGTTTGGGCCTGCTTTTCTTCAGCAGGGACAGGGAAGATGGTTAAAATTGATGGGAAGATGGATGGAGCCAAATACAGGACCATTCTGGAAGAAAACCTGATGTAGTCTGCAAAAGACCTGAGACTGGGACGGAGATTTGTCTTCCAACAAGACAATGATCCAAAACATAAAGCAAAATCTACAATGGAATGGTTCAAAAATAAACATATCCAGGTGTTAGAATGGCCAAGTCAAAGTCCAGACCTGAATCCAATCGAGAATCTGTGGAAAGAACTGAAAACTGCTGTTCTCAAATGCTCTCCATCCAACCTCACTGAGCTCGAGCTGTTTTGCAAGGAGGAATGGGAAAAAATGTCAGTCTCTCGATGTGCAAAACTGATAGAGACATACCCCAAGCGACTTACAGCTGTAATCACAGCAAAAGGTGGCGCTACAAAGTATTAACTTAAGGGGGCTGAATAATTTTGCACGCCCAATTTTTCAGTTTTTGATTTGTTAAAAAAGTTTGAAATATCCAATATGTCGTTCCACTTCATGATTGTGTCCCACTTATTGTTGATTCTTCACAAAAAAATACAGTTTTATATCTTTATGTTTGAAGCCTGAAATGTGGCAAAAGGTCGCAAAGTTCAAGGGGGCCGAATACTTTCGCAAGGCACTGTATGTTTTGATATAAACTTAATAAAATGTCTTCGGTCGTGGAAAGTCCTTGGCACCTCATATTGCTGGCCTCTTAATGACAGAAATCTAAATAAAAGGGAAACTCATATGGCGCTTTACTGTGGCCCCAGTATTTGTTTTACAACTCAAGGATTCTCTTTGGTTTTGAAGCCAATCTGTGCTCCCCAAAACACACTATCTTCTTTAGAAAAAAAGAAATGAAGACATACAGATTCAGCAGCCTAGCCATCAGCATCAATCTCTAATAAAGCCCAGCTTCTTTCAAGAGCCACAGCTTCACTTCAGAGTCCAGTGCGTCTTTGAACCTGTTCACAAGCATGCTTATCTGCCCTCACACCTTAGCTGCACAGCAACATGTTCCTCTCCACGGCAACAGCATTTGCCAGAACAGTCTCTGGGAAGATAACATGCAGCACATTTTGGGCTTGACTTATCTCTCCCAGGCAACAAGGAAACTCTATCTCTTTTCGCTTATTTTCCTTTCCATGATAAACAGTGACTGGACACTTTTGTGCTATGAACGTCCCTCAAAACTGCTGTCTTGTGCCAGCTGTGGAGTGATTTGAGTCTAATGCAGCTGAGAGATAAGAGGGACAGACAAATGGGAACGTTTCTAATTAGCTACTACTATTACTACATTTGAGTTAGCAGCACACATCAGGTCAAAATTAAGCTGGCTTGGTGGATCATGTGATGGGTGATTTTTTAAAAGGTATTATTGAAGTGAACTGGAAATAACGTTATTTTAGCCTGGCAGATGAGAACTGGCACCCAAAACTGTCCACAGATGGCCTGCTGAAAATACACAGCTCAGGGGGTGGGCTGCTGGTGTCTTGCCACACATCATAAATCTTTCTAGACCATGCTGTCAATGCTAACTGTACAAGATATTTTCAGTATTAAAGTGTTGGCCAGGCCAGGCAACAATTATTAAGTATCTGGCGTCCAGCAGAGCTGTGTGGTGGTAGTGAAGGTTACCAGGCACAGAATCACTACTCTCAACTCAAAGATTACCCCATGACTAGATTAGAGTGATTTTATCCATTTAACTTCCATAGTATGGCAATAACGCAACATCAAGAACCACTGGCTGAGAAGTTCATGGCTCCATAAGTAGACTAAAGCATACTTTATCATGTTTTAATGTATTGATGGAAATTAAAACAGTTATCCACCTGATCTCCATCTCACTACCTCTATTGAAAACTATGACATGAAGAACCCTAGCCCTAACCCTAACCTTAACCCTAACCCAAACAGTTCCTCTATTGAATATTATGACATGAAGAACCCTAGCCCTAACCCTAACCCTAGCCCTAGCCCTAGCCCTAGCCCTAACCCTAACCCTTATCCTAGCTCTAGCCCTAGTCCTAACCCTATCCCTAACCCTAACCCTAGCCCTACCCTAACCCTAGCCCTACCCTAACAATAGCCCTACCCTAACCCTAGCCCTAACACTAGCCCTATCCTAACCCTAACCCTACTAGCTTCATTTACACACCCTAGATCAACCCTAACCCTAATCTTGAATCCCACCGTACCTTCTCCGATGTGCAATCTGGTTTCCGAGCCGGTCACGGGTGCACCTCAGCCACACTCAAGGTACTAAACGATATCATAACCGCCATCGATAAAAGACAGTACTGTGCAGCCGTCTTCATCGACCTTGCCAAGGCTTTCGACTCTGTCAATCACCATATTCTTATCGGCAGACTCAATAGCCTCGGTTTTTCGGATGACTGCCTCGCCTGGTTCACCAATTACTTTGCAGACAGAGTTCAGTGTGTCAAATCGGAGGGCATGCTGTCCGGTCCTCTGGCAGTCTCTATGGGGGTGCCGCAGGGTTCAATTCTCGGGCCGACTCTTTTCTCTGTATATATCAATGATGTTGCTCTTGCTGCGGGCGATTCCCTGATCCACCTCTACGCAGACGACACCATTCTATATACCTTCGGCCCGTCATTGGACACTGTGCTATCTAACCTCCAAACGAGCTTCAATGCCATACAACACTCCTTCCGCGGCCTCCAACTGCTCTTAAACGCTAGTAAAACCAAATGCATGCTTTTCATCCGATCGCTGCCTGCACCCGCATGCCCAACTAGCATCACCACCCTGGATGGTTCCGACCTTGAATATGTGGACATCTATAAGTACCTAGGTGTCTGGCTAGACTGCAAACTCTCCTTCCAGACTCATATCAAACATCTCCAATCGAAAATCAAATCAAGAGTCGGCTTTCTATTCCGCAACAAAGCCTCCTTCACTCACGCCGCCAAGCTTACCCTAGTAAAACTGACTATCCTACCGATCCTCGACTTCGGCGATGTCATCTACAAAATGGCTTCCAACACTCTACTCAGCAAACTGGATGCAGTCTATCACAGTGCCATCCGTTTTGTCACTAAAGCACCTTATACCACCCACCACTGCGACTTGTATGCTCTAGTCGGCTGGCCCTCGCTACATATTCGTCGCCAGACGCACACCTACCTGTACATGACCATCTGATCATTTATCACTCCAGTGTTAATCTGCTAAATTGTAATTATTCGCCTACCTCCTCATGCCTTTTGCACACATTGTATATAGAATCCCCCTTTTTTTCTACTGTGTTATTGACTTGTTAATTGTTTACTCCATGTGTAACTCTGTGTTGTCTGTTCACACTGCTATGCTTTATCTTGGCCAGGTCGCAGTTGCAAATGAGAACTTGTTCTCAACTAGCCTACCTGGTTAAATAAAGGTGAAATAAAAAATAAAATAAAATAACCCTACTAGCTTCATGTTCACACCCTAGATCAACCCTAACCCTAACACTAGCTTCACATCTACACCCTAGATCAACCCTAGCCCTAACACTAGCTTCACATCTACACCCTAGATCAACCCTAGCCCTAACACTAGCTTCACGTCTACACCCCAGCTCAACCCTAACCCTAGGCCTAACCGTAGCTTCATGTCCAAACCCCAGCTCAACCCTAACCCTAGGCCTACCCGTAGCTTCATGTCCACACCCCAGCTCAACCCTAACCCTAGGCCTAACCGTAGCTTCATGTCCACACCCCATCTCAACCCTAACTCTAGGCCTAACCGTAGCTTCATGTCCAAACCCCAGCTCAACCTTAAACTTAGCCATAACCCAAACCCTAGATTCATTTCCACACCCCGGTTCAACCCCAACCATAAACATAACCCTAGCTTCATGGAGTATCACGTTCATCCATTCATTAGTATATTAGTTTCATTTATACATCCCGGCCTTACCCTACAGTGTAACAATGAGTAAATGCAAAATAGTAATTACAATAATACCATTTACAGGCATAAACAGTTTCCAAAGACAGGTTCTCAAATGTTGTGTTTACTGTATTATGTAATAAATTATATTTTCCTTTTGAATTTCATGTAAAGCTCAAGATTACCATCTTGTGGTGAATGCCACATATTCGAGAGGACCATCCTGTGGTGAATGCCATATATTCAAGATGAACATCCTGTGGTGAATGCCACTTACTCAAGATGAACATCCTGTGGTAAATGCCACTTACTCAAGATGAAAATCCTGTGGTAAATGCCACTTACTCAAGATGAACATCCTGTGGTAAATGCCACTTACTCAAGATGAACATCCTGTGGTAAATGCCACTTACTCAAGATGAACATCCTGTGGTAAATGCCACTTACTCAAGATGAACATCCTGTGGTAAATGCCACTTACTCAAGATGAACATCCTGTGGTAAATGCCACTTACTCAAGATGAACATCCTGTGGTAAATGCCACTTATTCAAGATGACCATCTAGTGGTGAATGCCACTTACTCAAGATAACAGGTCTTGTGGTGAATACAATATATTCAAGATGAACATCTAGTGGTGAATGCCACATATTCAAGCCCTCCTTTCCTTTCTATGGTCCATTTTCTCCTGCTACAGTATATTCCCCCTGATGGACAGCATGACAAGGTATGAGGAGAACAATAATAGAAGAAGTCAGCACCACATTTCTCCATATTATTTTTGTGGTTAATCTCAACCATGTTGAAAACAACAAGCAAACAAAGAACAGCAAGCTAGTAGGTAAAATTCATACCTAACTCAAAGTATGCATGAGGTTGAATGTCTAGCTTGACTTTATTCTTCTGCTCCCTCTGGAGCATATTGACCATAGACAGACATACATATACAGGCAACTGCCAAAATAAAGGAAACACCAACATAAAGTGACTTAATAGGGTGTTGGGACACCACGGGCCAGAACAGCTTCAACGCACCTTGGCATAGATTCTACAAGTGTCTGGAACTCAATTAGAGGGATGCAACACCATTCTTTTATGAGAAATTCCATATTTTGGTGTTTTGTTGATGGTGGTGGAAAACGCTGTCACCAGACCTCATCCCAGTGTTCAATTGGGATGAGATCTGGTGACTGAGACACACACAAGCACACACACACTCACACACACACCCTTTAAACCCCCTATGCTCCTTTGAGACCCCTCTATCAAAGTCACTGAGATTTCTTCTAGCCATGGTAGACAAAATAATGGTCAACTGGGCATTTTTATAAATGACCCTACATTAAAAATATATATATTTAACCTTTATTTAACTAGGCAAGTCAGTTAATAACAAATTCTTATTTACAATGGCAGCCTACACCGGCCAAACCTGGACGATGCTGGGACAATTGTGTGCAGCCCTATGGGACAATTGTGTGAAGCCCTATGGGACTGCACTGAGATGCAGTGCCTTAGACCGCTGCGCTACTCGGGAGCCCAAAAGCATGATGGGAGGTTAATTGCTAAATTAACTAATGAACCCCACCTGTATGGAAGGACCTGCTTTCAATATACTTTGTATCCCTCATTTACTCAAGTGTTTCCTTGATTTTGGGAGTTAACTGTAGTAACTACAAGAGTATAAAAACTCTAGTCCTCAAAACCCATCATCTCACCATCAGTGAAACACTGCTTTAGATGCATTCCCTGGAGTGGCCAACAGATGGCAGAACAACATTACATTTGTACGGCTGCTGTCAAGTTATGTCAATTTACAAGCAACTGCATCTATTGAAAAATGTAACGCACATATATAGCAATGTTTCTATAAAGTTTACGTTAGTTTATTAATTAAATTCACTATGACTACCATAAAAGGACTTTCTAAAGTACCCCTAAATGGAGGTCGCAGTAATGTAACCACTATTAACAGATCAATTGCTGATTTGGCATCAGCTGCTGACTATAAAGGAAGTGATATACAGATAGTAAGGTCTGAATTGCTCTTGTGATGAACCAGGATCCATAGTTTTTAGTCCTCTACTTGCAGTGCAGTTTACCTCTGAAATTAACAGACTGGTGGAATGAGAAGGTGGAATGGAAATGGGTTATTGACATGTATAATGATCTTGCGATGGTCACTTTAATT
Organism: Oncorhynchus mykiss; assembly: GCF_013265735.2. Taxonomy (NCBI): domain Eukaryota; kingdom Metazoa; phylum Chordata; class Actinopteri; order Salmoniformes; family Salmonidae; genus Oncorhynchus; species Oncorhynchus mykiss. The sequence continues at coordinate 43,500,549 of NC_048583.1, read as the reverse complement.
TGCCACTGTTGAGCTGTTGCCATAGGAAATTATGTTGGTGTTACATCTTCAATTGACCCTAATCTGCTGTTAGTAACATGGCTTATGAGCTTCAGCTGCCTCATCTCATAGATTTACTCAAGTTTTTTCTTATACTTTATACATTATTTGACCAAGACAATCACTCTAAATGTTGTATTAAGAAGACTATTTTACATAAACCTCTTATCTTACAGTTTAAAGAGTTTGATCTGTCCATCAGAAGAAAAATGTTGAATTACCTCCTCATAACTAATATAAACAGCTTGCTCATCAACAAATCTGATCCCTCGTAGGCATCCATTCCATGTTCAGAGGATTAAATAGTTTTGCACTTAGATGAATAATCTTCACTCTGCATATGATTTGGCCCAAGTAATTGAATTTGTGAGTTTATGTATTGTGGCTAAGGGTCCAGTTCACTATTTGCTATACTGTCAGGATTCCGAGGATCCACAACGTGGCATTACACATTTTGTCCCTCTAAACTGTAAGGATAACTCAACAACAAAGCTGTATAATGTTTCTGACAGACAAATATCCTCTCAAACAGCTAATGGTTAGTCTCATTTCTACAGCAGATGTTCAAATGAAATTATGAAACTTTTACCCATTAACTTCTTTGCCTAGTTTTAAAATTCAGGACGCCAACTTCATTTTGTTTATCCCTGTGAGATTATTGTTATTATTTTTGATCCAGCAAACATAAACCAGAGTGGATATTAAGATTCAAAGTATTACAAAGGTTTAGATGTGTATACAGTGCTTTCGAAAGTATTCATACCCCTTGACTTTTTCCAAATTGTGTTACATTAAAGCCTTATTCTAAAATGTGTTACATTTTTAAAAAAATCCCCATCAATCTACACAATAGCCCAAAATGAAAAAGTAAAAACTGGGTTTTTAGAATTTTTTGCAAATGTATCAAAAATGAAAAAACAGAAATATTTTTTTTATTTTTTTTATTGAATATTCTAAACATACAATATACTTGCAGTGAAGCTGCTCAACAACTACATCATACCAGTCATCCAACAGATTCCCATTCACACACAGAAGCATCCAGGGTCAATGCCCTGCTCAAGGGCATGTTGACCGATCTACTTACCAGGCCAAAAAACATGAACCTGAACCCTCCAAGATCCCCCCTACAGTTCCCCAATAGCTGTCCTTCAACCATTCGAGACCCCTCCCACAGTCCCCCCCAGGAATGTTCTTGTATGTGTTTATTTGAATGAGAGTGTGTGTATATGCATGCGTACAAACACCTGAACGGCATCAGCCTCAGGCAAACCGGCATTAGTTGTAAAAACACTGCCACTTAGTGTCATTCAAATGTACTTTTATTATGTTTTATTTAGACTTTATTATTTAAATTTTTTAAACTTTTATCTTTGACCATCATTCTATCTCCCACACAGCAACTACCACTTGTCTCCAATTCCACATACCAGCGTCCCTCAGCCCATCCCATCTATCTCTGCTGGCCACCCACTTCGGGTTTCTACGCAACACATATCTTTCAACTATGCTGTGATGTTTAACGTACAATTTCAATCTGTCTAATCGAATAGAATCCACAGATTGCGAGTTGAAAATAAATACTTTTACTAAAAGTAGTATGTTAGTAGTTGCCTGACCCGGTCTCTCCAGATATCCTAACAGTACTATTTCTAGGGTCAATTTTAGATCAACGCTATGCATTTTCAGCCATTCCTGAACCTGAGACCAGAAACAGGCTACCTGAGGGCAATACCAAAATAAATAGTATATTGATTCTGTATCCTCACAACAGAATCTGCAGAGCTTCAATGATTTTATGCACAAAATATTCAACATTTTGTTGGTGGCAAGAATTGTATATAATAATTTTAGCTGAAAAGCACGAAGTCTTGAATCTTGCGTTGTTTTACATATCAACTCATACACCCTGTACCATGGAATTGGTACATCAAAGATCTCTTCCCAACTATTTTGCAATCTGTATGGCACAGTTGTCAACATCCTGGTCCTCAAATTAAACTGGTATACTTTCCTATTTATGCTATTTTTATTCCTCCGCCAGCTTTGATCCTTCATATTGGGCAGACCGACCAGTTCCCTGCCTCCTCCCGCTGCCACCTGCCTCCTCCATTTTTGGGGTAATGCTGTAATCATTTGGTTGTACTCTTGGATTGAGCAGACCATTCCGTACAATTCGGATAACTCCATGAAGGACATAACTCTACCATTCCAATTTACAATATCACTTAAGAACAAAATGCCCTTTTCAAACATTCCCATAAATACAGGTATTTTATCAACCAGCACATTTGAGTTCAGCCATCATTTTTGTTGTAATATTTGTTCTATCTTTTCAGGGGGATGAAACGGAAATTGTAGCCAGCTCTGCAATGCTTGTTTGAAAAAGAGAGATACTTTGAAAAAAGTTATCATTTTTAATTAATCGAAAATGAGACATGGCAATCTGCACAAAGACAAAAAGGCAATTTTTTAAACAATGAGTTTTTCTTAGTAATCTACTTGAGAACCATTTAGGGTTCAAATAAAACTTTTGAATGAGTGAAGTTTTTAGAGAGAGGTTTAGGGCTTTTATATTTAATAATCTCAACCCACCCAATTCATCTTCATTATAGAGATAGGCACGTTTTATTTTGTTTGATTTAGCGTCCCAGATAAAGCAAAATATTTTTTGCTCATAAGATTTGAGAAACAAATCATCAGGAGTAGGCAGCGCCATAAGTAAGTAAACTGAGATATGACTAAGGAGTTAATCGGGGCAATATTTCCATAAAAATACAAGTATTTACCTCTCCATGGTTGCAAGATCTTGTTTATTTTTACAAGATTTCTATTGAAATGCATTGTGGAGAGCTTATTTATATATTTTGTGATATGAATACCGAGTATGTCTACTTCACCATCAGCCCATTTTATAGGTAAGCTGCAGGGTAATGTAAAAGTTGTATTTTTTAAGGATCCAATATGTAATATTGTACACTTATCATAATTAGGTTTTAATCCAGAGAGTACAGAAAAACTATCTAGATCTTCAATGAGACATTGCAGGGATCTAGTTTACGGACTGAATATAAAACTTGAGTCATCGGCATACATGGACACCTTTGTTTTTAAGCCTTGGATTTCTAATCCTCTGTTGTTATTGGATCTGATTTTAATAGCTAGCATTTCAATGGCCATAACGAATAGATATGGTGACAGCGGACACCCTAGTTTAACTCAACTTGACAATTCAAAACTCTCTGAGCCGTTATTTAGCCGTTATTTACTATTTTACACCTGGAGTTGCTATTCAATATTTTTACCCATTTTATAAGATAATTACAGAAATTTTAAAAATACAGGCATTTATAAATAAAATCCAGTCTTACTTTATCAAATGCCTTTTCAAAATCTGCTATACATACCATTACTGGCTTCTTATACGTTATTATTTCTAGTAGTTGTTGAATATTATCTCCAATGTATTGTCCATGTAAAAAACCTGTCTGATCAGGATGAACAATACCTGGTAAAACCCCTTTTAATTCTGAGTGATATGCATTCTGCTAGTATTTTTGCATCACAACATTGAAGTCTAAGGGGCCTCCAGTTTATTTAGATTGACAGATTCTCGATTGGATTCAGGTCTGGACTTTGACTTGGCCATTCTAACAGCTGGATATGTTTATTTTTGAACCATTCCATTGTAGATTTTGCTTTATGTTTTGGATCATTGTCTTGTTGGAAGACAAATCTCCGTCCCAGTCTCAGGTCTTTTGCAGACTCCATCAGGTTTTCTTCCAGAATGGTCCTGTATTTGGCTCCATCCATCTTCCCATCAATTTTAACCATCTTCCCTGTCCCTGCTGAAGAAAAGCAGGCCCAAACCATGATGCTGCCACCACCATGTTTGACAGTGGGTATGGTGTGTTCAGGGTGATGAGCTGTGTTGCTTTTACGCCAAACATAACGTTTTGCATTGTTGCCAAAAAGTTCAATTTTGGTTTCATCTGACCAGAGCACCTTCTTCCACATGTTTGGTGTGTCTCCCAGGTGGCTTGTGGCAAACTTTAAACAACACTTTTTATGGATATCTTTAAGAAATGGCTTTCTTCTTGCCACTCTTCCATAAAGGCCAGATTTGTGCAATATATGACTGATTGTTGTCCTATGGACAGAGTCTCCCACCTCAGCTGTAGATCTCTGCAGTTCATCCAGAGTGATCATGGGCCTCTTGGCTGCATCTCTGATCAGTCTTCTCCTTGTATGAGCTGAAAGTTTAGAGGGACGGCCAGGTCTTGGTAGATTTGCAGTGGTCTGATACTCCTTCCAATTCAATATTATCGCTTGCACAGTGCTCCTTGGGATGTTTAAAGCTTGGGAAATCTTTTTGTATCCAAATCCGGCTTTAAACTTCTTCACAACAGTATCTCGGACCTGCCTGGTGTGTTCCTTGTTCTTCATGATGCTCTCTGCGCTTTTAACGGACCTCTGAGACTATCACAGTGCAGGTGCATTTATACGGAGACTTGATTACACACAGGTGGATTGTATTTATCATCATTAGTTATTTAGGTCAACATTGGATCATTCAGAGATCCTCACTGAACTTCTGGAGAGAGTTTGCTGCACTGAAAGTAAAGGGGCTGAATAATTTTGCACGGCCAATTTTTCAGTTTTTGATTTGTTAAAAAAGTTTGAAATATCCAATAAATGTCATTCCACTTCATGATTGTGTCCCACTTGTTTTTGATTCTTCACAAAAAAATACAGTTTTATATCTTTATGTTTGAAGCCTGAAATGTGGCAAAAGGTCGCAAAGTTCAAGGGGGCCGAATACTTTCGCAAGGCACTGTATAAGTCTGTATGTGTAAGCAAGCAACTAATTGAGTATGTGTGTGTTCATATCCACTTCATAATGTTCAGATATTTGTACAGTTCCCATACCTTATTTTTTCGTAACCTGAAGTCCCTGTTGAATTTAGTACAGCCATGGTGTTATGGAGCTGTCTCAGAATAGCTGTCCATCTGTAAAGAGTTTGTCCACAATGATAAAGACACGCTAGCCATTCTCCCTTTGTTGTCTTTGTACCGGATACAGTCTCTTACGACATTTGTTTATCTCCCTTGGAAATTGGTCATTGAGACCGAATTTGGTCCCTTTAACCTTTCTAGGGCAGGCGTTCCGCTAGCAGGACCCCTCGACAACATTCCGCTGAAAAGGCAGTGTGCGAAATTCAAAAATATTTTTTTTGGAAATATGTAACTTTCACACATTAAGTCCAAGACAGCAAATGAAAGATAAACTTCTTGTTAATCTACCCATTGTGTTCGATTTCAAAAAGGCTTTACAGCGAAAGACCCACATATGATTATGTTAGGTCAGAGTCAAGTCAAAAAAACACGCAGCCATTTTTCCAGCCAAAGATAGGAGTCACTAAAAGCAGAAATATAGATCAAATTAATCACTAACCTTTGATGATCTTCATCAGATGACAATCATAGGACATCATGTTACACAATACATGTATGTTTTGTTCGATAATATGCATATTTATATCCAAAAATCTCAGTTTACATTGGCGCGTTACGTGCAGTAATGTTTTGATTCCAAAACATCTGGTGATTTTGCAGAAATACTCATAATAAACATTGATAAAAGATACAAGTGGTATTCACATAATTAAAGATAGACTTCTCCTTAATGCAACCGCTGTGTCACATTTCAAAAAAACTTTACGGAAAAAGCATACGGCGCTCAGAGCCCATTCCAGCCAAAGAAATATCTGCCATGTAGGAGTCAACAGAAGTTAGAAATAACATTATAAATATTCACTTACCTTTGATGATCTTCATCAGAATGCACTCCCAGGAATCCCAGTTCGACAATAAATAACTGATTTGTTCCATAAAGTCCATCATTTAAGTCCAAATAGCCACTTGTTGTTAGAGTGTTCAGCCCAGTAATCCATCTTCATGAGGCACGAGCACTGCGTCCATACAAAAACTCGAAAAGTTCCATTACAGGTCGTAGAAACAAGTCAAACGATGTATGGAATCAATCTTTAGGATGTTTTTAACATAAATTATCAATAAGGTTCCAACCGGAGAATTCCATTGTCTGTAGAAAAGCACTGGAACGAGAGCTAACTCTGATTTCCCACTTCCTGGTTGGATTTTTCTCAGGTTTTCGCCTGCCATATGAGTTCTGTTATTCTCACAGACATCCTTCAAACAGTTTTGGAAACTTCCGAGTGTTTTCTATCCAATACTACTAATAATATGCATATATTAGCATCTGGGACTGAGTAGGAGGCAGTTCACTCTGGGCACGCTATTCATCCAAAAGTTAAAATGCTGCCCCCTATCCCAAACAGGTTTAAGCTCCCTTCCCCTGCTTTTGATCAGCTCCAAGGGGACCCTTGGTCTTGTCTCTCTGAGCTCCAAGTCTGTGTACTCGGTGGAAAGCCACCTTGTTTACAGTCTCTATAAGAAGTTTCAAGGCGGATTGCATGAATTCTTTATTTTCGCCCTCTGGATTATTGGATGCGTCCTCGGGAATCCCAGAAAAAATAATATTTTCACGCATGCTACGACTTTGTATGTCTAGTAGCGACTCCTTCCTCACCCTGTTTTCCCTGAGTAGACAATCCATGTTGGGATCGTGGATTTTTACCTTGGCTGTGAGTGTATTGTTTTCTCTTTGGAGCGGGAGAATTTCACTCTGGCTGAACTCCAAACTCCCCCCCAGCCCTGCTCACACTCCTCGCAAATGTTTCCAGTGTTGCATGGATTCCAGCCAGAGCACTAGCCTCTACCTCAATGGTAAGTAAATTGTCCATGTATGCAGATTAATCTGTTTTTCTTTTTTTTGTCAGGTGAAAGTTATTTTGTGAGGTGGTCGGATGTTTCCATGATGGAGTATGTTGTTCCTCCATAGCGTAAAGCTGTTGGTACTCATCAAATTCCCTCAGGATCTCCTTTAGTATCCAGAGTGTCTGTAGTACAGCCAGCTCGAACTCGCGGAATCCTCGTAAAAAAAAAGGAAAACAAACTTGCAGTCCCAGCCGTCAAGGCTAACATTTTAGACATAAATCCTTAGGAACAAAACTTTAGTTCGACTTTAGTCGATTTAATGAAAATGTTTTAACATAAACAACAAACCGAGTGTAGACAGTACAATGTTCTGTTGCGCTCTCTGATGATGTATCTGATGACGTATATCCGGTCAATACCTGCAAATGTACAAAAAATGAAAAAACAGAAATAACTTATTTCTAAGTATTTAGACCCTTTGCTATGAGACTCGAAATTGAGCTCAAGTGCATCCTGTTTCCATTGATCATCCTTGAGATGTTTCCACAACTTGATTGGAGTCAACCTGTCGTAAATTCAAATTGATTGGACATAATTTGGAAAGGCACACACCAGTCTATAGAAGGTCCCACAGTTGACAGTGAATGTCAGAGCAAAAACCAAGCCATGAGGTCGAAGGAATTGTCCGTAGAGCTTCGAGACAGGATTGTGTCGAGGCACAGATCTGGGGAAGGGTACCAAAACATTTTTGCAGCATCAAAGGTCCCCAAGAACACAGTTGCCTCCATCATTCTTAAATGGAAGAAGCTTGGAACCACTAAGACTCTTCTAAACTGAGCAATCAGGGGAGAAGGGCCTTGCTCAGGGAGGTGACCAAGAACCTGATGGTCACTCAGACAGAGCTCCAGAGTTCCTCTGTGGAAATGGAAGATCCTTCCAGAAGGACAACCATCTCTGCAGCACTCCACCAATCAGGCCTTTATGGTAGAGTGGCAAGACAGAAGCCACTCTTCAGTAAAATGCACATGACAGCACACTTGGAGTTTGCCAAAAGGCACTTAAAGACTCTCAGACCATGAGAAACAAGATTATCTGGTCAGATGAAAGGTTCACCTTCCAACAGGACAATGACCCAAAGCACACAACCAAGACAACGCAGGAGTCGCTCCGGGTCACCTCCCTGAATGTCCTTGAGTGACCCAGCCAGAGCCTGGACTTGAACCCGATCTCACATCTCTGGAGAGACCTGAAACTAGCTGAGCAGCAACGCTCCCCATTAAACCTGATAGAGCTTGAGAGGATCTGCAGAAAAGAATGTGAGGAACTCCCCAAACCTAGGTGTGCCAAGCTTGTAGCTTAATGCCCAAGAAGACTTGAGGGTGTAATCGCTGCAAAAGGTGCTTGAACAAAGTACTAAGTAAATGGTCTGAATACTTATGTAAATGTGTTATTTCTGTTTTTATTTTTTTAGACATTTGCAAAAATTGCCCAAAACTTGTTTTTGCTTTCTCATTATGAGGTCTTTTGTGTAGATTGAGGATAAAACATTTTTTAAATCCATTTTAGAATAAGGCTGTAACATAACAAAATGTAGAAAAAGTCAAGGGGTCTGAATACTTTCCGAGTACACTGTAAATGGCATGTGATCTGAAATGTCCGGCATTTCTAATAAACTGGACCATTGAATCAATAGTGGCAAATATCCCTCAATGAATGAAATCGATGTTCCTAAAACATATATTTTTTAGACAAATCAGTCATTATCACACCAGATGTCATTGAATTGATTACACTTTATTAAATTAGGGTCAAATGAACAGTGTAAATCTGATGACAGTGGCACTAGCCATACAGGGTCAATGATGATGAGGAGCAGCTGGAATCAAAGATCCAGTAGTGATGATTCAGGATGGACAGAGTGCTGCAGATACACTATAGGAGATTAGTGTTGAGCAGGCTGCATCCCCACATCTGGCTATTAGTACTACAGTAGGCCTAATACCATTTATAAAGTGGTCAAGTTCCTTAACATTCCAAATGAAATACAACACTTATTTGGAATGTTTTAATATTCCTATTATGCTGCCTCTAGTAATGCTATTTCCTTATCATTATTATTTATGTATGCTTGTTTCTGTCAGTTAGAAATTGCCAGTATTTCCCCTAACATGTGACACAGGCAGCCCAATACCGATCTGTTTCCACTAATTGGTATTTTGCCAATAATTGGACAAAAGATCAGAATTGGGCTGCCTGTGTAAACGTAGCCAAAGATTATTATAATATTCTGGCGTGCAAACATGTTGATGCCTACTGACACTCATCTGCCACTGAGGAGTGAATCTGATTCAACATGCAATCTGATGGATCCCATCTTGCATCCACTCTTAATAAATCAAATCTAAATCTAAAATCCCTTGCGTCACGTTGACTTGTGAACCAATGCATATACGTTAGCTCAACTTTGCAGCTAGCAGTATGTGCATACATAAAAAAGCTGGGATGGATAAGTGATCTAAACATCTGAAATGAAGGGATAAAAAAGCATTACTAGAGCCTGATAAGGTTCTTGGTAAGTATCAGAGCAGGCGCCTTTAATACAGGCTGAGAGCTTCTCATCTGGGCTGTTTCACTGGTTCTTCCATATAGTCCTCATGCATCGGCCCCATAGTTTAATTTGAGAGATTGAAGTCTCTCAACTGCAACAGATTGCAGACAGACCACAGTGCTACACTTGGCTGCCCTGGGAACAGGCAGAGCGTTCAGTTATAGGACCAGCTAGCCACCTTCTAATGAGCATGACCAACGGAGCATCATGCACAGGGAACGACAACAAGGACAACTCTGGTGGATTTTAGAGCATCCTTTGTCTGGTACAGCAGTCCAGGACTTACTTCTTGCTGCTTGCGGAAGATGTAAATATCATAAGTAAGCCCAGGTAGTGATGAATATCAATAATTATAGACCTACAGCTTCTCTCATGCAGGTTCATCTGGCCACTTGGCTTTGTGATGAGGTAATACACAAAATAATGTAACAGCAGAACTCATAAAAAATGGTTTAATACTTTGTATTGCATACTATACAGACTGTGAAACAAAAACACAAACATTTAAAGACTACATGAAAGTATATTTTAACAGTGCCTTTGTGAGCCGTCTTTTTCTCCATTATATACAGCATAAGAACAATGTAAGACGTTTTAATTATGGTGTGTTCCAAATGAGTGGAATAATGGTTTCCCTTTCGTACATCATCATCCCACAGATGTCTAGTCGCTTCAGTGGAGCGACTAGACAAGAAACACAGTCAGCATCAACACTATGGATGCTGTGAATTCAATATAGAGTACAGTATAGTTTCAGAGATTGGCTACTTATATATCAACAAACTTATATATCAACAAATGTCCTAATTGGTTCATTATAACAAACACAAGTATGCACTTTGCACACTGAATTAGTAGTTTAAGAATATTCAATGATAGAAATGTGTAAAGTGGGTATCTTCTAGTTATAGGGGTTATCAGCAATATACATCTGTATGGACTGCTAACCCCATATTAAACCATTTTCAACCATATGTAAGCATCAATATTTGTATGAATGTCAGTGAGTAAGAAAGACAGAAAGTGCATTGGGGTTTTTCTTAGTCAATAAAATACAAATGTAGATATTTAATCTTTCCAATAGGAAGACCAGTATAAAGCAGGTCATTTTAAAACAGTATAATAGAGATCTAGGATGTTCAACATGTAAAAACCTCTCAGAGAACACTGTAATACTGATCAATCTAGTTGAGTCCATACAGATGTTTAGAGCACAGTCAAGGGCACTGCAAAGTCTGTACAAAGTGAGGGTCTATGGACTCTTGGGCTCTTCCACTGGACTCAAAGGGCCACTAGATTTTTCCTCTGTCGCCTGTCTCTCCACTTTGCTCTCTGATCTCTCGCATGTAACAGTCCCGAGCACCTTGGCACTGTGCTCCTGTGCTTTTGCCCTGAGTGCTGCGATGCTGTTCTCCCGCAGTTCCTCTTTGGAGATGGGTGACTTGCCCTCCGCCCTCTTCTCCTCCACGTCGCACTCTTCAGCCCTCTGAATGGCTGGCTGCTGGGGAACATCGGACTTCCCTTTTGGCTGGACGACCGTGGTCTCCATGGACTTTTTGTGCATCCCTGTAAAGAATTGTGGGTATTCGGATTTAGAAAAGCGTCTGCTGATTGGAAAGCCATCTTGAACTGAAAATAGTAAGCAAAGAAATAGTTCTGATTTAGCTATAGGAATATGATCTTCAAATTGAGGATTCATAATAAGTGTAAAATGATAATAAATATTTGCTGAATAGTTTTTTTCTCCCACTAAGCGATATGTAAATTATGATATCTTGATCATTTCATTTGATGAAAAGATGAAATCAAGTATGAAATGGTGTGTTTGGCCTCTTCCCTGAATGACGAGGAACACAACCCACAATCACAAGTAGGAAAGTAAAATGTGGAAAATATCTGAGAGTAAGCATGGAGGGTGAAACCTGCTGTAGATAAAACATTAGTCTCATACCAAGCAGCCATGGGGCACAGGAGTCCATGATGCCATCCTTGGCAGACTTGAGGATGGAATCCGGTAGGGGGATGGAGTGGCGGACCATGGCTCCATACAGCCCATACTCTGCCATCACACTGCTGCGACCCCAGCACTTCTCCCTCTTCCTCCATTTGGCCCTGCGGTTCTGGAACCAGACCTGTAAACCCAGGAGGAATTATTCAGTACCCCTGACCAACACTGAAACTAGCAATATTCAGACACACTGACACAAGCAGCATCAATGAGTCTACTAACTGACAGACACCACCACCTTAACTGGCTCTAGCACTGGCATCACATTGTGACACAGTTGTCCACCCTGTGAAAAATCCAGCCCAATCTTTGGCAGACCTAATGGCCCTTTATGCCAATGATTTTACTTTATTTGTGAAAACTACATAACTTAATCTGGTCTTGTTTCTCTCACTATTATTCCAGTTAACATTCACTTCAGTGTTGTGTTGTTTTGAGATATCTGTAAGATCTCTTAGGTAATGTGTGGTGACATAAGATAAAACTCATTTGATTTGATTCAGCACATTGATTTCCCATACAGGCTGCTGGTGGTCTCTGAATGATCTCTGCCTTCTGTCAGTCCCTATCTCCCTCCAGCCTGAGGTAGTGTAGATGGATAGTGACTAAAACATTAAGATACTTCACTTGCCCAACCATGACTAGTGGTTGGGGCCCCCAGGCTATCTGTCAGCTCAGTGAGAGGCCAAATTGATTTCATAGCACAACACAGAGCTGTTAAACAGCCTTGGCCACTTCTGATGGCTGTATGTGCAGTGCAAAAAAAAATAAGAGGAGCAAGCACAGAGATGTCTCGACTGTGGAGGGGGACCAGACATTAAATTGAAAATGATCAAAACCATTTAGAACCTTTTTCTGGTAATTCTGATGATAGTCCTCATTTCATACAAGATGCTTTTTTATGAGAAATTGTTTCTCTGGCCCTCAAAGGAAGCCGAGGGGGAAGCTGCGAGCAGAAGCGACCCCTAGGGCACGCCGAGGCTGATTGAAAAATAAGTTAATTTCAAGCCCAATCGATGGTGGACAGGCGGGCAAATATCACGGGAAATTAAACGAGCGGGACTCGGGGGAACGGCGCTATTGACCCGTACTAATAAATTCAATGTAGTTATTTCGTCTGAACTCCCAGTGTCTCGAGCGAGCCTCCCCCTGGAACAAGGCAAGCTCGTCTGATTTAACTAATTACAATCTATGAGAAAATTGGGTGTTAATTTTATTTAGGATAGGAATAGCCTACGTTTATTTATTTATTTCCTTATTATTTATTCGCGGCGAAGAGCCTTAATGAGAACGAAATTAAAAGGCGCTCGGGCAGATGGATGGTCCAGGTCACACCGCAATCTTCTTCCGCCTTGATAGCATGATTAGGTCGTTAGTGCTCCTCTCCGAGAACAAATTGTTTCACATCCAACTGCGCCTGATGAGAGATGATCTGCTCTGGCGAGGATGCTGCTAGAGGTGTATTTGACATCTCTGATCGATTTATGTGGGCTTACTTGCATCCTCCGTAAAACATTATGTGGTTAACTAGTTCGTCAAGTGCAGAGTAGGCTAGCCCTAGATCCCTCCACTTTTCATTTTTTAATCAATTCATTGTTTTTCTAATATCTGCTTTAGTCTGAATCAAGGCTATTTAAATCACACGGCTAAAGCCCAAAATGTTGAGACGAGTCTATTTCAACGTAAAGGTCCAGTGCAGTCAACATCTTCATTTTCCTATGTTTTATATACAGGTAATTGAAAAAATAAAGGAAATACCAATATAAAGTATCTTAATAGGGCGTTGGGCTGACACATCCGCCAGAGGCGTCAGGGCAGCTTTGATGCGTCTTGGCATATATTCTACAAGTGTCTGGCACTCTATTGGAAGGATGCAAGGATGGAAGGATGGTGTTTTGTTGATAGTGGTGGAAAAAGCAGTCTCATTCCCTGCTCCAGAATCTCCTATAAGTGTTCAATTGGGTTGAGATCTGGTGACTGAGACACACACACACACACACACACACACATACACTTTAAACCCCTTATGCTCCTTTGAAACCCCTCTTTGAAAGTCACTGAGATCTCTTCTTCTAGCCATGTTAGCCAAAATAATGTGCAACTGTGCATTTTTATTCATGACCCTAAGCATGATGGGATGTTTTAATTGCTTAATTAACTCAGGAACCACACCCGTGTGGAAGCCCCTGCTACACTTTGAATCAAACATTTACTCAAGTGTGTCTTTTATTTTGGCAATTATATGTATATTATGAGGTTGGAATAATGCTGTGAAATTGATGGTAATGCCCTTTTAGTGTAAGAGCTGTTGGAAAAGACTTCCTGAAATTTTAGCCTGTTTGGTGTGATGACATCACCAGCAGCACAGGAGGTTGGCGGTACCTTGATTGGTGAGAACGGGGTCGTGGTAATGACTGGGGTGGAATCAATGGAATGGTATCAAATACATCAAACACATGGTTTCCAGGTGTTTGATGCCATTTAATTTCCTCCATTCCGGCCATTAGTGTCCTGTACTCTGTCCATAAAGGAATGATATGATATTCCACAGGAGTTTTGGCTTTCCATGGTGACATCACCATGTGGTAAATTGGTTAATAGACCAATAACAAAGACAGTTCCAAACCTCTCTGCTAATGAAAGCTAGTTTTCCCCTCCTCCCTCAGACCACTCCCAGACAGTCCTAGCCAAATGTTTGCTTGACAAATAGTTTTTTGATAAATAGCTACTTTTGCCCATTTTAATGGTAATCTATTTAAGTAAGGTACTTCATTGTTAGCCAGAAATGATTTGATATTGATATAAAAACGGCTGCATTGGGCCCTTAAGGCCCAAATGATCATTAATTTGTTAGCAAAACTACAACCATTATCATGTACATTGAATTATGATTATTGGAGAAAGATTTTTTACAATTAGCACAAGTTCTCCTGTATTAAATATTTTGCAGAGTAACAATATTCCAGTTAGATTTTCTTTGCAAGGACACTGAGTAAGATGTAAAAAATAAAAAATAAACTATATCTGACATAATATTCCAGTCATTTTATCCAGTAGATAAATAAAAAATAATAGGCTATAAACATGAATAATGCTGTTCTGAGACATTTAAATGCTATTTTAGTTTATGCTAATAAATTGAATGCATTTATGTTGGGGAGGAAGAACTCAAGACAAAAAAATGTTTTTCCTCTGACATGATATACAATAAGAAACTGCCAACATCAACAGCCTGCTGTCATACCTGTATTCTGTCCTCAGGAAGCTCTGTTTTCATAGCCAGCATCTCTCTTGCATACACATCTGGGTAGTGAGCTTCATTAAAGGCCTTCTCCAACTCCTCGAGCTGGTAAGATGTGAATATGGTTCTGAAGAAATATGAAATATGTAAATTGGCCACATTGAAAAAATGGTCGCAATGCAAATAAATAGGCAAGCTCGGATTGGCTATTATTTATTTTAAACAGATCAGCTGTACAAATGCACACCTTAATTTGCACGGTGGCCCAGTACATCTTATATATACAAAGGTTTTGGTGGTATGCATTTAATCTTAGGTACATGCAAAACAATGGTGCATTTAAAAAAATAGAGTAGGCCTAACTCAATGCAGCGACCATCTCCTCCACATGCCATCCAAAAGCAGCTGCCCATCATAGAATTTCATTACAATAACAAGTATTCAGTAGCCAATGCATGTAAGCCAGAAAGCAACGTGTAGGGAGGGATATTGCATCATTTTCATGCACTCGGTAAGTGAGTATAAATAAATGGAAATAAATGTAAAAAAGATTAGCAAAACATTTAGCAGGCTCTAATCCCCTTTCTTTCTTTATGCTGGAGGAAAAGGAAATGATCTATTTCCATTTCAATGTCTCATCCCCCTCATAAAGGAATTATAAAGTCTACACAGACTAAGCCTATATCTTTATGAAACGTTTTAATAAGTAAAAGGTAGGTATATCCATATGGTGTACTATTAGGTCTATACACTCGATTGTAAAAAGTCTATATTCAAAATAGGCCCATGCATCATGAATTGACCGGGGCTGATTCGCAACAAAACGCTGATGCTTTCACAGCCCAAAACAAATGTACATCAAAATGAATTAACAAAAATGTATGAAATAATACGGAATTGTTAGAGTAGACTAGCCTGTAAATTCACACTTGTAGGCCTAAATCATTAATTTGCTATATGGAAAAATGGAATCCAAAGACCATTAAACAAGGAAATTAGTTGTAAGCCTAACTGCATAAAAATAATTTGTATTAACTTTATAACATCTAGGCCTAGACCCCATTAAATGTAATTCCATATTTGTTACAAGGTTATTGATATTGGAAAAGGACAAGCTGTTTGTCAGCTCAGTAATTAGCATGGGCTACTTTTTCAATTCTTCAATACATTTTCTATTTTTTCAATCCTGTTACAATAGCCTTCTCAAAATCCAAAATAGTTGTTCTTGAATTAAGACAGTTCAAAAGCCCTAAACAAAAAACAAGTATCGTTAGGCCAAACAAAAAAATGTTGAAACGTGCGCTTCAGAATTTGAAGCTATTAGGCTATAGCGTTCTGATAAACAACAATAGGCTTATCATGTGTTGGAATGCAACACCTACCGGTGCCGTCTTTTCTTCCGTTTCTTGCTCTGGCTTAATGAGTTCTTTGAGAGTTTTCGTTCGCTTGATGACACATCTTCTGAGTCTGTGAATATTAGAAAACGTTGGAATAACATGAATGACTCGTTTGAGGAATTAGACATATTCAATATGTTATCACAATTGTAGTGTTAAAATTGAGTAGGCTAAGAAACAACGTATAACAAAGATGTTATTATATTCTGTTCTTGTCATAATACTGACATAAGTAGCCTATTTGTATTATTGTTAGTATAATTTAATATTTTAAGTTGCCTATGGTTATCCATTGTGCTTTTAAAGTTCAGCCTAATAATAATATGAATACTAATACTAGCTTACTACTACTACTACTACTACTACTACTACTACTACCACTAATAAGAATAATAGGCTAACTACTAATAATAGTACTACTATTACTACTAATAATAATACAACTGTATATGTTAAGTCTTTAATGTAATGACGACTGCAATTCCTACCTGAACTGGGGGACTGACTGTGGTCCAGATGTCCCACAGTTCTATTGTGGGTTTGCAAGTGAACGTTCTGCGCATCCTGCAGGACCTCCAAAAACGCTGGTTGCCTGTAGAATGACGGAATCCCTCCAGGCCCGATTAATCCCATCCCAACTCCTACACCAGCGGGGCCAAGCATTGACCTGGCGGCAAGCAGGTGCGCCCCAGCTGGCAGCGACTGCAAGGCGCTCCTCGGGGCCGCCGAAGGCTCTTTATTCAGCCCTAAAATCTCCTGTATCCCGAATCCCGTGCATCTGGGAGGGTGCGTGGCGCTGTTCTTTGATTGTTGGTGCAGGCTGTTATTCCCTCCGTTAGCACCGATAGAGGACGTTTTGGATATATTCAACGTTTCCGATAGCACCGCAGCTCCTTGTTTACCTGTCATGGTGTCTTCGATAGTTGGCCTATTCCCTATTTGTATCGGCTCACAGGTCGGTCCCCAGTGCACTAGCCACGATGTATCACTCGAGACTCTCTAAAATGGTCCTTTTATCCAACAGGTCCATCCCAACAAGAGTCAGAGTCCAGCAGCCAATCAGATACGAGGGATTTTTCCGGATTCCTGCGCATCAGGCATTATTACGCGCCTTTGGAAACGGCTTATTCCGAAATAACTGATATATTATAAGGCTGTAGGTAGGCTACACAAACCAGAGTGTCAGGTTAACCCAAAACGCCTGCGGATAAAGAAGATGAAACAGGTGGACTGATTTGAAGAATGTAGGCTAATACGAAGCTATGCTATCTATCCAATGTACTGAGAAACATAAATAGCCACACGCCGTTTGCTATGTTTTTCATTGATATGTGTGACCGTTTATACTGTATATAGAATATGACAATTATTCTGGTATTTAAACGTGATCTCGATATTACACGTTTCATGCAGGATTACAATTATTTGAGAGGGATTGAATCGACCTGGGATCTGGATTAAGTTACCGATTTCATAAAATAGCCTCTTCATTGAATATATTTCAGACCAGCTTCTAGTGCTATTTCTATCTTCTATGATCTCCATGTCCATCCGTTGCCTCACATGAACGGATAATTGATCTCCAGATGCTACAGAGGAAACCACACAGAAATCAAAGCCTCTCCAAAACGACAGCTGGACGCGAACACACATCTCTGCCTCGCCACAGACTGCTATTTCACAACAGCGGCAGTACATTACAGATTATGGAGATATTTATTTCACATGAGAAATGGAAAATTAGGAAACAATCTGGGCTACCAACGCTTAGGCCTATTAGAAGCTATTTATTAAACAACGTGGTGTCTAATTAATTATACAAACAAAAGCAACATTAGCCTACTGTTTCACTTTCAATAGTTTAGAAAAGGATAGGCCGAGTTGTTTTAAACCTCTTAAACCCCAAAAGTTACTGATGCATGGGGAGCATGCTAAGCATGCGTGCACGATGTTCAAATGAATAAAGATGATTACCATTATCAAAAATGTCACCATTTTATCGGATGTTTAAT
This sequence comes from Oncorhynchus mykiss, assembly GCF_013265735.2. Taxonomy (NCBI): domain Eukaryota; kingdom Metazoa; phylum Chordata; class Actinopteri; order Salmoniformes; family Salmonidae; genus Oncorhynchus; species Oncorhynchus mykiss. Next base: position 43,482,446 of record NC_048583.1, on the reverse strand, counting down.
GTGTTACATACATTTCTTTATTTGTCTTTTTAATTGCTTTTCTTTTCAATTCACATTTTAATCCCCGGCGCAATCCAACGCAATTTATATGCACAATTAACATTGTTTGAATAAAGGCAGTTTATGTTAAATATTTGGAGAGAACATGCAGGCAGGCCTATTTTAACGTCAAAATCTATTTCGACTATTTTGTTCTAAATTGTATCGAATTAGTCTATTTGAAAAACATAGATTTTATATAAATTAAATTGGCATTATTCGTATAATTGTTCCAACAATAAATTAGATAGCCACCAGGTATTTTCCACAGAATAAGTCGTTTCATTTGAGAGGAATAGTATACTTCATTTGGTTCAATTCACAGAGTGACCTACTTAGTTAGTTTCGAATGTAATGACATTTTATTGGTTACATACACATATTTAGCAGATGTTATTGCGGGTGTAGCGAAATGCTCTTGGTGTAGCTAAATGCTTGTATATGGCAGCATTCTTTTGTCAAGCTGTTGTGAGCAGGTTTACGATTAGGCCTACTAATGGGTCAAATAAGTCATACAATCATTGTTTTCCGCATAGGGTTTGGATGCGTTTGGACATGTGTGTGGGACAATTTGGACATCTGGACAGATAATTACACCCAGATAATTTATGGAAATGAGTTGAAACTATCTGAGGGGGACAAAGCTAACTCCGATCTTATCTAGGTGCCACGTGGTAATAGATTAATAAATGTCCTGGTTTAAAGTAGACAAGAAGCGCGTTAGGTATTATGCCTACTTAGTTATTCCACAAGAAATGACACATACTGATTCGATGGGAACTTGATGTTATTGTGAATGTGAACATTTACGGATGATGTCCAGCCATGGCTACTGATAGAGACATAATCCCGTTGGAGCCAGGTGTGGGTTATCATGTATAAACAAGACACCTCATACCATTAGCCCACAGGCTCTCTGATTTACGTCAGGCTAAAACCGACCTATCCATGGCTACAGAGCGGTTCATTCAATATACAATTTACACTTTGAAGATAACCCCATTTCGATGTAGATACAGTGCCTTAGGAAAGTATTCATACCCTTTGATTTATGCCACAGTTTGTTGTGTTACAGACGGAATTAAACATGTATGAAATATATATTATTTCACCCGTCTACAAACAATACCCCATAATGACAAAGTGAAAACATATTTTTAGACAGTTTAGTAAATGTATAGAAAACGAAATATAGAAATATCACGTTGGGCCAGTACCCGACAGGTTGCTAGATCGAATCCCCGAGCTGACAAGGTAAACATCTGTCGTTCTGCCCCTGAATAAGGTAGTTAACCCACTGTTCCTAGGCCGTCATTGTAAATAAGAATGTGTTATTAACTGACTTGCCTAGTTAAATAATCATTTTTAAAAAATTGCTAGGCAACCATTTTCAGATTTTGCCATAGATTTCCAAGTAGATTTAAATTAAAACTGTTCTTGGTAAGCAATGCCATTGTAGATTTGGCCTTGTGTTTTAGGTTATTGTCCTGCTGAAAGGTGAATTAATCTCCCAGTGTCTGGTGGAAAGCAGACTGAACCAGGTTTTCCTATAGGATTTTGCCTGTGCTTAGCTCCATTCTGTTTCTTTTGTATCCCGAATACAAGCATACCCATAACATGATGCAGCCACCGCTATGCTTGAAAATATGGAGAATGGTACTCAGTAATGTGTTGCATTGGATTTGCTGTATTACTTTAGTACCTTGTTGCAAACAGGATACATGTATTGGAAAAGTTGTATTCTGTACAGGCTTCCTTCTTTTCCCTTTGTCAGTTAGGTTAGTATTTTGGAGTAACTACAATGTTTTGGATCCATCCTCAGTTTTGTCCTATCACAGCCATTAAACTCTGTAACTGTTTTAAATTCACCATTGCCCTCATGGTGAAATCCATTAGGAAGGACGCCTGTATCTTTGTGGTGACTGGGTGTATTGATACACCATCCAAAGTGTCATTACTAACTTCCCTATGCTTAAATTCACTGCTCGACTGAGGGACCTTACAGATAATTGTGTGTGTGGTGGAGATGAGGTAGTCATTCAAAAATCATGTTAAACACTATTACTGCACACAGAGTGAGTCCATGCAACTTTTATGTGACTTGTTAAGCACATTTTTACTCCTCAATTTATTTAGGCTTGCCATTAACAAAGGGGTTGAATACTTATTCACTCAAGACATTTTTACACATTTCTAAAAACATAATTCCACTTTGACATTATGGGGTATTGTATGTTGGCTAATGATAAAAAAAAATCTCTATTTAATACATTTTAAATTCAGGCCGTAACACAACAAAATGTGGAAAAAGTCAAGGGGTGTGAATACTTTTTGAAGGCACTGTAAATAGCCATTAGGGCATGGCAATTTGTGTCAAAAAGGAAACGTTTGGTAAAATGGTTATTCTGGCAGGCTAAATTGCATTTTGTTCTTGAAATGTGTGATTATGTCCATATCTGATCTAGTCAATGGGGTGAATGAGTCATGGATGCTAAAACAAAATAAATATTGTAAACTACATCAAACTGTTAAAATTGAGCCACTGATTAAGAGGGAGAAAAACATTACCGCAACAATTACTCGATCACCAGTTGAAACTAATTAGGAGGCTATTAAGTGGAAATTTCATTACGGGTAATGAAGAAATCAATGTTATCAGGATATGCTAATGACGCATCAGCCAGTCGAGATAAACCCATCTATTCACATGGAACCGTGAGTCAGGATGACCTGTCAATTACACCGTGTGTTCCTGCCCTCACTCCACTTCTGTTGCAATCTATCGCGGCTTTGTTGTTTATTGTTGCAAGAGACCCTCTTTCTCAGTATGGCTTTTAATAATCCATCTCCATATGAAAATGACTCCACCCTGATTTACATGCAGAGGAGAGGAGAGTCTAATAGGGCTCTAGATTAAGGGAAGATTTAGTTCAGTCATTCGTGTATTTGGTTGCTCATCAAAGACCACAAGATCTGAAGGCTGCAGATTAAAAGGCAAACAGCTGTTGCAAAAATGGGTTTATCTGTTCTGTTCCCCCTTTCCCTCTGTTTCCATCTTACTGTGGGAGAGTTGTCATGTTGTGTAAACCAGATTGCCCTCAAATGAGAAACAAATATAGGTTAAGATTTCAACTCGACGAAAGGAGGCAGAAATGGAGAAGAAATAAACAAATGTGTGCTTCAACTTTAAACCACATTATTACATAGCCATTCCAAATATGACTATCTAGTGTGTTAGACAAACTGAGGTCATCTGAAGTAAACTTCTTGACCTTCATAGACGAGAGATCAAACCAGAGGATGTTTAACTGTCACTTTCCATTTCACCAGATATCTTAATGTCGCAAAAAAAAAAACTCCCCCTTTGAATATGAATGGAGTCTTCAGTCTGCTGTCATTTTGATGGGAAAAGCTTGATGTCTATTTATAATGAATAGGTAAAGAACTTTCAGTATACAGGAAGGTCACTAGATGATGGGCTGTATAAGTAATATAACTATGCATTTGCACAGCCCCTGCAGATTGCTTGAACTTGATATCTCATACTATGCAATCTAAATGAAGGATCACTGATGCTCACACAGCCATACATCTGCATTCACCCTATACTGTGCAGATATAACAAACGAGACGCAGCATTTTTCAACTCTAATCAGACTGTGCCAGCAGGTAAATCCAACACATTTTGTGATTCAGCTGTTATAGTTCTGAATCAAGCCCGGCTCCTAACTCTATAGCTCTGTGTTGAAACAGGGAGCCTGTCCTGATGACAGAACACATCTTGTGCCGAGTCAAGGGAAAACTAAAATACTGCAAGAGGTTCTGTTTTTTTTCTTTCCCCAAAGCGCTGCCAAGGGCGTGATGACCCCCTGATGCAAAGTGAGTTTGCAAGCTCCAGTTCTCATGGCTCCTCTACAATGGCGTGTTTGGGAGCTGCCTGCCGGCATTGCTTAACTAGGCGAGGAGTTGATTAATTTGCACTAATTGACAGCTAATTAAAGGCCTGAGGGCACATCGGATTGACGTTTGTCGGGGCAGCGAGGCTCGGGGAGGTCAGGTCTATGTATTGTTGATGGATGGAGGAGTTTTTTTCTCTCTGTATAGACGACCCCTCCATGGGGAATGACCTGTTTCTTGAGGAGCATGTCTGGCTGGACTGGAGGCTTCGCATGACAGGCAGCCACCAGCGATTGCAGCATATTGTGAACGTCAGGTCACTTACTGTGTCAACGCTCAGTAGACTGATCAATGTACATCAGCCAGTAACAACAAGTGTTAGCCAGCCAACTCAGCAATATGCCATGTAAACCAGTGTCAACCAGTCAGCTCTACACTACCTGAGCTAAACAGTCCCTTTTCACACTTCTAATGATGTAAAACTTCTGTTAAAAGCTTCCATAGTGGTTATTTGACAAAAAACAAACACACTGTACACTAGACTAGAGCAGACCAATTAAACAGACTACAAGGGACCATAATAAACCTTGGATGCATTGGGGGTAAAATAAGTAGATTGCCCTCCTCCCACATTTTAAATTCCTGCCCATCAGTCGATGCTGCACATCCACTCCCCTAACCCCATCCACACAGGAAAACACACACGCTGTCTGGGAATGGGGAAATTATATATATATATATATATATATATATATATATACACACACACACAATACAGTACCAGTCAAAAGTTTGGACGCACCTACTCACTCAAGTGTGACAAGACATCAAGACATCAAAACTATGAAATAACACATATGGAATAATGTAGTAACCAAAAAAGTGTTAAATAAATCAAAATATATGTTATATTCTTCAAAGTAGCCACCCTTTGCCTTGATGACAGCTTTGCACACTCTTGGCATTCTCTCAACCAGCTTCATGAGTTAGTCACAGCTCCATGAGGCATTTCAATTAACAGGTGTGCCTTGTTTTAAAGTTAATTTGTGGTATTTCTTTCCTTCTTAATGCATTTGAGCCAATCAGTTGTGTTATGAGGTAGGTAGGGTTGGTATACTGAAGATAGCCCTATTTGGTAAAGGACCAAGTCCATATTATGGCAAGAACAGCTCAAATAAGCAAAGAAAAAAAACGACAGTCCATCATTACTTTGAGACATGACGATCAGTCAATGTGGAACATTTCAAGAACTTTGACATTTTCTTCAAGTGCAGTCGCAAAAACCATGATGATGGTTTATGATGAAACTGGCTCTCATGAGGACCACCAAAGGAAAGGAAGACCCAGAGTTACCTCTGCTGCAGAAGATAAGTTCATTAGAGTTACCAGCCTCAGAAATTGCAGCCTAAATAAATGCTTCACAGAGTTCAAATAACAGACACATCTCAACATCAACTGTTCAGAGGAGACTGTGTGAATCAGGCCTTCATGGTCGAATTGCTGCAAAGAAACCACTACTAAAGGACACCAGTAATAAGAAGAGACTTGCTTGGGCCAAGAAACATGAGCAATGGACATTAGACCGGTGGAAATCTGTCCTTTGGTCTGATGAGTCCAAATTTGCGATTTTTGTCTTTGTGAAATGCAGAGTAGGTGAACGGATGATCTCTGCATGTGTGGTTCCCACCATTAAGCACGGAAGAGGGGTGTGATGGTGCTTTGCTGGTGACACTGTCTGTGATTTATTTAGATTTCAAGGCACACTTACACAGCATGGCTACCACAGCATTCTGCAGCGATATGCCATCCCATTCGGTTTGAGCTTAGAGTGACTATCATTTGCTTTGCAACAGGACAACAACCCAACACACCTCCAGGCTGTGTAAGAGCTATTTGACCAAGAGTGATGGTGCTGCATCAGATGACCTGGCATCCACAATCACCCGACCTCAGTTGGACTGCAGAGTGAAGGAAAAGCATCCAACAAGTGCTCAGCATATGTGGGAACTCCTTTAAGACTGTTTGAGAGAATATTAAGAGTGTGCAAAGCTGTCAACAAGGAAAAGGGTGGCTACTTTGAAGAATCTCAAATAATTTGTCTAACACTTTTTTGGTTACTCCAAAAACACATTATTCCATGTGTTTTTCATAGTTGTGATGTCTTCACTATTATTCTACTATGTAGAAAATAGTAAAAATAAAGAAAAACCCTTGAATGAATAGGTGTCCAAACTTTTGACTAGTACTGTATATAATCGTTATTTTGTAAGAGTTGAAGCTGGGTCCGTGCGAGAGGCAGGGGGTGCAGCCACTTGGGTAGCCTCTGTCTGTGTGAATCGGAAAGACAATTAGGGGCTTATTAGCAACCTGTGGAGATGTGTAACTTGTGGAGAGTGAGAGCTCCCCAGTGTGGCCAGAGCCCCTGCGACATCTCCAGCCGGGAACAGTCCGAGACATTGTCTCACCTAATTATGCTGGACGGACTTCTTTTTGTTTACCATTCAGCATGCCTGTCTGATTCCCTTTCTGCCTGGCCGCTAGCTCCGACGTCGCTGGAAGTGTGCTAATTAGAAAATAAATGGTCCTAGTAATTATGTAAACTCTCATTAAAAGGGACGAGAATGAGCAATATTATTTTTACGCATTGTTTTGTGTAGGGCCTCTACTTCCAATCCTCATTAAATGGAAAAATGCCCTTGTAGCAGGGAAGCACTCTCATGTCACAGCTCCTTACATGTCCAAAGCCAGAGAGGTGCTCTAACAGAGTGTCTATGGAGTGGCACATGCATGAAGTTATTGCCCTAATTAAAAGTTTGAGTCCCCCAAAAAACTGTCGCATCTTGAAACCAGTTTCTGAAGTGAATTCCATTGTATCCTACCCTATTGAAAGATGCAATTGTATTCACAGACGCACACTGAGGTTGATTTCCAATTCGGTTGATTAATAAATATGTTACTACACTAAAAGATGTAGGGCTGGACAATATACTGTTTTTTATGATATACCGGTACTGATGCACGGACCGGTTTTGGTTTTTACTTTACCTCCTATAACGGTATTTGAATGTTTGGTTTGCTAAATGTGATAAGCTGTGTGTATGCTGTGTCAATTTTTATATACTGAACAAAAATATAGACGCAACATGTAAATTGTTGGTCCCATGTAATATGAGCTGAAATAATAGATCCCATACATTTTCCATTCACACAAAAAGCTTATTTCTCTTAACCATGCCAGCCCAGGACCTCCCAATCTGGATTCTTCACCTGCTGACTGGACAGCTGATTAAATTGAGGAGTATTTATGTCTCTAGTAAAGCCTTTTTGTATGGAAAAACGAATTCTGATTGGCTGGACCTGACACCCCAGTAGGTGCGTCTATGCCTCCCATGGCTGGGCCCTGCCCAATCATGTGAAATCCAGAGATTATGGCCTAATGAATGTATTTCAATTGACTGATTTCCTTATATGAACAGTAACTCGGTAGAATCTTTGAAATTGTTGCAAGTTGCATTTATATTTTTTGTTCAGTATCGTTTACTTTGCTACACGAGTCATCTCTCTCTGCCGCTTTCCACACAGACCTAACCCCGTCCCGTCACTCATTTTTGGTTGAAGACCAATTTAACATTATAAAACAATCAGAATGGATAAAGACCCATTAAAATAACTTAGAATGTGTGTGTTGCAACCCTAGGGTCAAGCACTACGCATGAAGCAAATGTAAAACCTTTCTTATTAAAAAACAAACTACAATCATACCGTCAAATGTTATTTTATTTTATACTTCAATATGATATTTTGGCCATATCGCCCAGCTCTAAAATGATGGAGGAAAAATATTTAAAATTTTAAGACTTTATTACATAATTTTCTTCTACAAATTACCAAAATGTAAATAATGCTCCAAATACAAATAAAAAATATGAATAAATACAGTAAATACATTTACAAAACAGTCCTACGAGCTAGCTAAAAAGGAAATTGAAAGTGACTCACCATTTCAAATCATTATAAAAGTAAATGGAACCTTCTTTAAGGACCACAGGAGGTGAAAAGTGTTGCAGTCATTGGACTCTTAAGGACGTTACACACTTTACACAAACGAGGCAGGGGGTGCAGCCCCTTGGACAGTGGATGGCTCTGTCCGTGTCAATTGGAAAGACAATTAGGGGCTTATTAGTGGCCAGTGGAGATTTGTAACTTGTGAGAGTGACTGCTCCCCAGCGCGGCCAGAGCCCCTGCGACATCTCCAGCTAGGAACAGTCTGAGGCATCGTCTCACCTAATTATGCAACAGGGGGTGAAAATAATGCTCCAAATACATAATGCTCTACGTACTTTGTGCGGATCAAATACGACACTCCCCATTTGCATAGAGTGTGTAGGGTCTGTTAGAGGAGAACTCTGCAGTGAGTGAATTTAGCCCAACTGTCTCTATTTAAATGAAAAGTCCAGGAACTTGATGATGGTTGTAGTATGAGTGTATACATGAAGGCATAAGTCTGATTCTTAAATCAGTCATCTGGGTGTTGTATTACTCTCTTTGCAGACATACTGTGTAAAGAGCAGTCCTGGGGTCTTCACTTCTTGGGTCTCTCCAGGATGTTCAGGAACTTCCCCCTGGTCATCTCCCTGGCTGGAGAATTAACAAATGATACAATGTAAATATCAACAACTGAACATTTCAGAAATCGAACGTTTTGGAGCACCTCTTATTCAACTTGAGGTAACCTACCTAAAAACAATTTGTTAATTAAAACTATTTCCACTCATTCTCTATATGCTTCTGGGAACTAGTGATGCACGGGTCTGCTGTTTGTTCACCTGCCCACAATTGCTAATAACCCATCCGCAACCGCCCAAATATGTGTGATAGATCAAATCCACACCCAACCCTAACCAGCTGATATAGAAAATTGTTGCCACAAAGTTGGAAGCAGAGAAACGTCTAGAATTTCTAGGGTTGCAAAATTCCATGAACTTTCAATAAATTCCCAGTTGCAGATTTCCCAGAATAAGCAGGAAATCCAGAATTCTCCAACCAGACTTTCTGGAAAACCAGGGAATTAAAAAGTTCCCAGAATTTTGCAACCCTAGTCGTACAGTAGTGTTAAGATTTCCCTTCACTGGAACTAAGGGGCCTAGCCCGAACCATGAAAAACAGTCCCAGAACATTATTCCTACTCCACCAAACTTTACAGTTGGCACTATGCATTGGGACTGGTAGCATTCTCCTGGCATCAGCCAAACCCAGATGAATTTGTTGAACTGCCAGATGGTAAAGCGGGATTCATCACGCCAGAGAAAGTGTTTCCAATGCTCCAGAGTCCAATAGCGGCGAGCTTTACACCACTCCAGCCAAAGTGCATCGCCCATGGTGATCTTAGGCTTGTGTGTGGCTGCTCGGCCATGGAAACCCATTTCATGAAGCTGCCGACGAACAGTTATTGTGCTGACTTTGCTTTCAGAGGCAGTTTGGAACTCATTAGTGAGTGTTGCAACCAAGGACAGACGATTTATACGCACTACGCACTTCAGCAGTCGGGTTCTGTGAGCTTGTGTGGCCTACCACTTTGTGGCTGAGCTGTTGTTGCTCCTAGACATTTCCATTTCACAATAACAGCACTTACAGTTGACCGGGGCAGCTCTAGCAGGTCAGAAATTTGATGAACTGGCTTGTTGGAAAGGTGACATCCTATTACAGTGCCACTTTGAAAGTCACTGAGCACTTCAGTAAGGCCATTCTATTGGCAATGTTTGTCTATGGAGATTGCATGGCGGTGTGCTCGATTTTATACACCTGTCTGCTACGGGTGTGGCTGAAATAGCCAAATCTACTAATTTGAAGGGGTGTCCACACACCTTTGTATATATAGTGTATGATTCTGCGTATAATTGCCGTCATTTGGGTAGGCTATTTGTTAGTCTATAATTAAATACATGCACCTTCTCTATTGTCATTGCCCTAGAACACTAAATAAACCCTTGCTCAACAGAATAATGTAATAGATTGATAGAACGAATGCTTCAATTTAGTTGACATTGGTAAAGTTCTCTCTGTCATCCTATTTCACGGACCAATGCAATAACACACATACATACACACACACACAAAAAGGACACGTTTTTCTTTACAAAACATCCAAATGACAGCTGTCTGACTGGTTGTAACGGAAATAGAAAGCTGTGAAAACGACACAATGTGTTTCTGATAAGATTTGAGTTCAGCTTCGATGCATATTTCATGTGGTTGAAATACTATCAGATTTTATGATGCTGATAAAGACAGCATCTCTACAGATGGTATCTGAGCATTCACATTCTCTCAAGTGTCTCAAGGGTTTCCTGGTGTCAGGAAAATAACCTCACACTCAACGTCAACAAAACAAAGGAGATGATTGTGGACTTCAGGAAACAGCAGAGGGAGCACCCCCCTATCCACATCAATGGGACAGTAGTGGAGAAGGTGGAAAGTTTTAAAGTTCCTCAGCGTACATATCACGGACAGACTGAAATGGTCCACCCACACAGACAGCGTGGTGAAGAAGGCACAACAGCGCCTCTTCAACCTCAGAAGGCTGAAGAAATTTGGCTTGTCACCAAAAACACTCACAAACTTTTACAGATGCACAATCGAGAGCATCCTGTCGTGCTGTATCACCGCCTGGTACGGCAACTGCTCTGCCCACAACCGTAAGGCTCTCCAGAGGGTAGTGAGGTCTGCACAACGCATCACCGGGGGCAAACTACCTGCCCTTCAGGACACCTACACCACCCGATGTCACAGGAAGGCCAAAAAGATCGTCAAAGACAACAACCACCCGGGCCACTGCCTGTTCACCCCGCTATCATCCAGAAGGCGAGGTCAGTACAGGTGCATCAAAGCTGGGACCGAGAAACTGAAAAACAGCTTCTATCTCAAGGCCATCAGACTGTTAAACAGCCACCACTAACATTGAGTGGCTGCTGCCAACATACAGACTTAATCTCTAAGCACTTTAATAATTAATAATGGGATGTAATAAATGTATCACTAGTCACTTAAACAATGCCACTTCATATAATGTTTACATATCCTACATTACACATCTCATATGTATATACTGTATTCTATACCATCTACTGCATCTTGCCTATGCCGTTCGGCCATCGCTCATCCATATATTTATATGTACATATTCTTAATCATTCCTTTACACTTGTGTGCATAAGGTAGTTGTTGTGAAATTGTTAGATTACTCGTTGGTTATTACTGCATGGTCGGAACTAGAAGCACAAGCATTTCGCTACACTCGCATTAACATCTGCTAACCATGAGTATGTGACCAATAAAATTTGATTTGAAGATGCTGAAATAAATAAATTATTTTTCTCCAATCCTTTTCCCAAGTCCACATTTTGCCTACATTTGATGTCTTTTTTTACTGCAGGGATTTTTTTATTCTGCAGGATTTAATATTAAGACTATGTGAGAGGTTATAGACCTACAAAAAGTATCCAGATTTCAGTTTCCATTTAATCCATCTTAACAGTAGGCTACAGTTCCCTTGACATGCCATAGGCCTATGTGAAGTCCCATTTTGTGACTGTTGAATTTGGATAGCACCACACCATCATCACACACAGCTGTCATCCTCTTTTACCACTTCACCAAATCTTTCCCAAACATGACTTTTTCTGGCCCTCCTTTCTGTTCATTTTCAACTCTCCTTTCATAGCTTTTGTCTTAATGAATTAAACTTCGACAATGTCCGTTTTGCCTCCTTGGATTGACATGAACTTCCCAAAAGCATTAGTTGATTGGCGTGTAGGCTATTTGGCGCACGTACAGTTAAGCTTAGGCTTATGCACTAATACCAGACAGCCTAAATTAATGAAAGAAAAACCTTAATGTAGCCTATACATATAAATTGCACAAGAACTATACATTTATAGATTTAAGGTATTGTTTTCTCTTTATTCAACCCGCCCACCACCCACATGCCTTGCAGCCACACAATATTTAATGATCCTAAACCCGTCAGATATAACCGCGGGGACAACGGGTTATGAGTCAACCCGCGCGTCACTACTGGGAACACTACAAACCGTATGCTGTCAAAACACGCTTTGACCAGGGTTTTAGACTAAAACAAGCTACAGCACTACATCTCTCAGCCCCCCACTTCAGAGCAGAATCACTTATCAATGCAAAGCATGCATTTCATTTGTGAGATGTCTAACAGGGAGGTAATTTACACCAACATCTGTTCCATTCTGGGCATGGAAAACAACCTAAGATGCAGACTAGCTACCAAAGACAATAAGCTACAATTGTGATTGCCGTCTCAAGGCAGCCAGATACAGGTATTCAAGCATCTCAGTATGCACACTACCATTCAAAAGTTTGGGGTCACTTCGAAATTTCCTTGTTTTTGAAAGAAGAGCTATTTTTTTTGTCCATTAAAATAACATAACATTTATCAGAAATACAGCGTAGACATGGTTAATGTTGTAAATGACTATTGTAGCTGGAAATGGCAATTTTTTATGGAATAGGCCCATTATCAGCAACCATCACTCCTGTGTTCCAATGGCACATTGTGTTAGCTTATCCAAGTATCATTTTAAAAGGCTAATTGGTCATTAGAAAACCCTTTTGCAATTATGTTACCACAGCTGAAAACTGTTGTTTTGATTAAAGAAGCAATAAAACTGTCCTTCTTTAGACTAGTTGAGTATCTGGAGCATCAGCATTTGTGGTTTCGATTACAGGCTCAAAATGGCCAGAAACAAATAACTTTCTTCTGAAACTCGTCAGTCTATTCTTGATCTGAGAAATTAAGGCTATTCCATGCGAGAAATTGCCAAGAAACTGAAGATCTCGTACAACGCTGTGTACTACTCCCTTCACAGAACAGCGCAAATGGTCTTTAACCAGAATAAGTGTGCCTTATGTGTAAGAGACTATGGCGATATCCACATTTTTCCTCACTGACTGCCATTACTATACACTTACCACTGAAATACCGTAGTAAGAACCAAAGACACTGATCAGATACACAGACCATAAAGGTTAGCTAGAAAAGCCTATGAACTGGGAGAAGTACTTTGTAGAGACATAATGAAAAGCACTTGGTGGGGGTCTACAAAACAAGCTCTGTGCAATAGTTCTGGATCTGTGCCAACCCCATACTGTAGCGCGACAACAGATTGGCCCCAACTGAAGGCCTTTTGTCACTTTGCTTCTATCTGGCAAGGAGAGTATTTCAGGAGGTTTTCAGTCAACAATAGCCAGATTATGTCACAATGGAAGCTACAGGGATGTTCCTCCAGCATCAGTGTGACCCTGGAGAGGCCTCATCCAGGCCCAGTAATTACTCTTTGTTCTTGGTAATAAGAGAAGAAGGCTCTTAGCACCAGCAGAGAATCAAAGCTCAGGCAGGGCCAAGAGGGGAGCAGGGATCACCTCTTCGAACCTGCACAAAAACCACCTCCTTCATACAGTTACCTAAGCATACCCACCAGGACATGAAGAGCAATACAGGCAACACATTTCAAGTGGCCCTTCCATCTGGTATCTTTTTGGAAAAACATGCATTCAAATACCACAGTCCCAAGCTTTCCCACCAACACAGAAGGTCCACAGTTGTAGAAGTGTCTGTCTCTGCTCGTTGAACCTGACACCAGTGCTGATGAGCAGCCTGGGTGTCTGGGTGTTTGTTGGGTTGTGCAGAGCGGTGTGGTATATGGTGAAGGGGTTAGCGGCTAATGAAAAACCAGGGTGGATTGTAATTTAGATGAGCCGCCCAGCCTGGAATGATAATGCCCCGGCTGAGCAAGGGCCGCTTCACCTTGAGGTGTCCATCATCAGGTTAACATGACGCTAATTGGATTGGGATTGATACATTTTGTGCGGCGCTGCTGTCTCTTCGAATAACACTAAACAAAATAATCAGAGCCCCTGGACAGACAGGCAGACAGGGTCTTAGATCGAATGAAACAATCAGTATCAGGTGGGATGTAATGAATTAGGATGACCCAAAACGACTGGTGCACAGATATCATTTCCCTATTTGGAAGAGTTGGGCTTGGTGAGCCAAAGGCTACCACAACAGTGTTAAATATCACTAATTAGGCCTACACATCGCACAGAGGAATAGAGATCTACACGTTAAATAGAGAAGATAGATCCAACAGCATGATTAGTAGTCTGCTATGACCATGTATTTGATGACACTAAATAAAAAGACAAGAGTGTAGATAAAACTATAACCTAAAATTATAGATTTATCGCTGTATTGCGTTCATATACAAATGACATACTTCATGTGCATGGAGACAGGACCTCTAGAGCCTTCAAACTCAATTCTGGACCTCAAAGCCAGTTCCACTGCATTTTCTCATTGTTGCCCTCTAGACCTGGAACACCTGTGTGCAATTAATTATCAAGCAGAACAGAAAACCAGCACGCTCCGGACATCGTAGGGTGTTTTCACACTTGGTCCCTTTCAGACATTTTTTTGTGGAGTGTGAAGACTCCAAAAGGAACTCAGACACATCAAAAGAGACCCCAAAGTGAACCAAAACTGAGACCATCTCGATATGTGGTCTGAGTTCGGTTTGTTTGAATTCTGCGGTCTGGTTCCCTTATTTTTAAATTGTATTTTACTTTTACCCCTTTTTCTCCCCAGTTTTGTGATATCCAATTTGTAGTTACAGTCTTGTCCCATCACTGCAACTCCTGTACGGACTCGTGAGAGGCGAAGGTCGAGAGCCACACGTTCTCCAAAAAAACACCCCACCAAGCCGTACTTAATTATTTTATTATTTTTCACCTTTATTTAACCAGGTAGGCTAGTTGAGAACACCTTTATTTAACCAGGTAGGCTAGTTGAGAACAAGTTCTCATTTGCAACTGCGACCTGGCCAAGACAAAGCAAAGCAGTGTGACACAAACAACAACACAGAGTTACACATGGAGTAAACAATAAACAAGCCAATAACACAAACAAGTCAATGACACAGTAGAGAAAAGAAAGTCTATATACAGTGTGTGCAAAAGGCATGAGGAGGTAGGCAATAAATAGGCCATAGGAGCGAATAGTTACAATTTAGCAGATTAAAACTGGAGTGATAAATGAGCAGATGATGATGTGCAAGTAGAGATACTGGTGTGCAAAAGAGCAGAAAAGTAAATAAAATAAAAACAGTATGGGGATGAGGTAGGTAGATTGGGTGGGCTATTTACAGATGGACTACAGCTGCAGTGATCGGTTAGCTGCTCAGATAGTTGATGTTTAAAGTTGGTGAGGGAAATAAAATTCTCCAAGTTCAGCGATTTTTGCAAATCGTTCCAGTCACTGGCAGCAGAGAACTGGAAGGAAAGGCGGCCAAATGAGGTGTTGGCTTTGGGGATGATCAGTGAGATATACCGGCTGGAACGTGTGCTACAGGTGGGTGTTGTTATCGTGACCAGTGAACTGAGATAAGGCGGAGCTTTACCGAGCATAGACTTATAGATGACCTGGAGCCAGTGGGTCTGGCGATGAATATGTAGCGAGGGCCAGCCGACTAGAGCACACAGGTCGCAGGGGTGGGTGGTATAAGGTGATTTGGTAACAAAACGGATGGCACTGTGATAGACTGCATCCAGTTTGCTGAGTAGAGTGTTGGAAGTTATTTTGTAGATGACATCGCCGAAGTCGAGGATCGGTATAGTCAGTTTTACTAGGGTAAGTTTGGCGGCGTGAGTGAAGGAGGCTTTGTTGCAAAATAGAAAGCAGATTCTAGATTTGATTCTGGATTGGAGATGTTTAATATGAGTCTGGAAGGAGAGTTTACAGTCTAGCCAGACAATTAGGTATTTATAGTTGTCCACATATTCTAGGTCGGAACCATCCAGGGTGGTGATGCTAGTCGGGCGGGTTGAAAAGCATGCATTTGGTTTTACTAGCGTTTAAGAGCAGTTGGAGGGCACGGAAGGAGTGTTGTATGGCATTGAAGCTCATTTGGAGGTTAGTTAGTACAGTGTCCAAGGAAGGGCCAGAAGTATACAGAATGGTGTCGTCTGCGTAGAGGTGGATCAGGGAATCGCCCGCAGCAAGAGCGACATCATTGATATATACAGAGAAAAGAGTCGGCCCGAGAATTGAACCCTGTGGTACCCCCATAGAGACTGCCAGAGGTCCAGACAACATGCCCTCAGATTTGACACACTGAACTATTTCTGTAAAGTAGTTGGTGAACCAGGCGAGGCAGTCGTCAGAAAACCCAAGGCTATTGAGTCTACCGATAAGAATACGGTGATTGACAGAGTCGAAAGCCTTGGCCAGGTCGATGAAGACGGCTCCACAGTACTGTCTTTTATCGATGGCGGTTATGATATCGTTTAGTATCTTGAGCGTGGCTGAGGTGCACCCGTGACCGGCTCGGAAGCCGGATTGCACAGAGGTGAAGGTACGGTGGGATTCGAAATGGTCAGTGATCTGTTTATTAACTTGGCTTTCGAAGACTTTAGATAGGCAGGGCAGGATGGATATATGTCTGTAACAGTTTGGGTCTAGGGTGTCACCCCCTTTGAAGAGGGGGATGACCGCGGCAGCGGTCCGAGGGATCTTAGACGATACAAAAGAGAGATTGAACAGGCTGCTAATAGGAGTTGCAGCAATGGTGGCGGATAGTTTTAGAAAGAGAGGTTCCAGATTGTCTAGCCCAGCTGATTTGTACTGGTCCAGGTTTTGCAGCTCTTTCAGAACATCTGCTGTCTGGATATGGGTGAAGGAGAAGCTGGGGAGGCTTGGGCGAGTAGCTGCGGGGGGATGGCGGAGCTGTTGGCCGGGGTTGGAGTAGCCAGAAGGAAGGCATGGCCAGCCGTTGATAAATGCTTATTGAAATGTTCGATTATCATGGATTTATCAGTGGTGACCGTGTTACCTAGACTCAGTGCAGTGGGAAGCTGGGAGGAGGTGCTCTTGTTCTCCATGGACTTTACAGTGTCCCAACACTTTTTGGAGTTAGAGCTACAGGATGTGAATTTCTGCGTGTATTGGTTCCTGACTTCCCTGAACAGTTTCATATTGTGGGTACTATTCGATGCTATGGCAGCACTGCTTCTTGACACACTGCTCGCTTAACCCGGAAGCCAGCCGCACCAATGTGTCGGAGGAAACACCATGGCGACCGAATTCAGCGCGCATGCGCCCGGCCCGCCACAAGGAGTCGCTAGAGTGCGATTGGACAAGGACATCCCGGCCGGCCAAACCCTCCCCTAACCTGGATGATGCTGGGCCAACTGTGTGCTGCCTCATGGGTCTCCCGGTCGCGACTGTCTGCGACACAGCCTGGGATCGAACCCGGGTCTGTAGTGACGCCGCGTCTAGCACTGCGCTGCAGTGCCTTAGAACACTGCACCACTCGGCAGGCCCAGTTCCCTTTTTTAGTGCAATGTGAACACAAAGCCTCCCAGGTTCCCGTGCCACACACTAGACTACTGCAACACTTTTTCTCCTGCCATAACCCCTCACACTAGACTACTGCAACACTGTTTTCCCTGCCATAACCCCTCACACTAGACTACTGCAATACTGTTTCCCCTTTATTAACCCCTCACACTAGACTACTGCAACACTGTTTCCCCTGCCATAACCCCTCACACTAGACTACTGCATGACTGTTTCCCCTGCCATAACCCCTCACACTAGACTACTGCAACACTGTTTCTCCTGCCATAACCCCTCACACTAGACTACTGCAACACTGTTTCCCCTGCATTAACCCCTCACACTAGACTACTGCAACACTGTTTCCCCTGCCATAACCCCTCACACTAGACTACTGCAATACTGTTTCCCCTGCCATAACCCCACACTAGACTACTGCAACACTGTTTCCCCTGCCATAACCCCTCACACTAGACTACTGCAACACTGTTTCCCCTGCCATAACCCCACACTAGACTACTGCAACACTGTTTCCCCTGCCATAACCCCTCACACTAGACTACTGCAACACTGTTTCCCCTGCCATAACCCCACACTAGACTACTGCAATACTGTTTCCCCTGCATTAACCCCTCACATTGGAGAGAGAAGATGATGTGCAGGTTCGTAGAAAAAACTGCTTTTGGATATTGACTACTTCCAAAATATACGTGGAGTTTTGTACTGACACGAATGTTGAGATTATTTGTTTGCAATATATTGATCTATAGGCTGAGAGATTCATAAACTGATTATTCAATTGTGGGGTTTGAATGGTGTGAGAAGACAACAACATAGTTGCTGATAATCAAAACATAAGGTACAAAATTCATTCCATCTCTTAAAGGGGCAGTAGCCTACATTGGGTGCACAATTTTCAGGTAGGCCTACAGCATTATTTAATCTCCAGTAAATTCTTCTGCTATTTAATCTGTTATCAATGATATTTACATGTTAATATTATCATCTGATTACAATAATGTTTTTTTTAACTAAATCAATTAGTTTACAAAATGTTGGTATATCTAGCTGTCCGATAACACGTTCTGATAGAATGGCTTGTCCTGTACTTTTACCCAGAGTGCATTGAGTGAATGTTGGAAAAATATCTTGGTTCCTTGCAGGACATACCAATTTGAATGCAAAGAGGACAAAGACCTCAAAAAAGGTGAAGTGAACTGGCAAAAGAGTTGAGTCCTCATGCAAATGCAAGGGCAGTGTGAATACAAAGAGAACAGAGTTATTTTGCTTTGTTTTTTTTACCGAGTTCACATTAAAAGAGGACTGAGGACTATATGTGAAAACACCCTAACAGTTAAATACCCCTGCTTTAGAGAATACTATTGAGTCATTGGTCTCCTAATCCCAGTTTATCTTTCTGATCTCTCTGCTAAGAGCGTGTTAAATGGACCACAGGTTTCTGGAGAGGCCTGCTAATGGGAGAGACTGGTGGCCCTCTCCCTCCGTATCTCTCTCGATCCCCCCAACAATAAATGATGGCAGCCTGGTCTGTGGCTGTAGACCCCCCCCCCCCACCCCCCCTTGATGAAGACTAACCCCTCTGAGCCACTCATTAATTACGAGTTCAGTTTAGCATCCGCCTCTGTCACATAGAGACTCATATGATTTGCATTGTAAGATAAATATTAAAAGCGGGAAGAGAAATGATCAGCCGGTCAGCCACCCTCAGGCAACTGGACTCTCGCACACGGAGTGGAAGACACCAACATAGACCGCAGACACCCCCCCGCCCCACACACAGATGCATGTGCACATGCCCACACATAGACGCTGTTACACAGCAGGGGCAATCAATACTGATTACAGGGAGTTAGAGATGTGTTTAGTTGATTACAAAGGTCAATCACTAATTCTGTACTTATTTATCAGTGACTTGTTACAGCTGCCAGCCATACTAAATAACACCTTATGGATTGTGAGGGCCATGTCTTCACCCTGTTGATTAGTTGAGCTCTAATTATCATTTAGCCCTGGCTGGGCTGGCCTGGGGATGCCATCACAACGTGGGACTGATGGGAAATAAAATGACAAAATGTCCCCCTCAACCAAATGAATATCCAATACTGAATACAATATTCGTCCTCAAGCACTTCTCAAAATAGCATTCTCCCAATGTAAATGTATAGCCTAAATGTGTGACATCACCTTCCTACCACTTGGAGTGGGTGATCCGGGTGTCATTGTCACATCAACTCGCCCCCCCGTGTGTAGAATGGTAGTAATCATGGTCAGGCCGCTTCATCTCTCCAGGCACACGCCAGAGGAGCCAGCCAGACCCCTGTTAGTCCTAGAGACAGATGACCACCTGGGTTAACTGGCGTCCCAGCCTCCAGCCCCGACTTCCACAATTCACTATCATTAAGACTCAAGCAGACTAATCTGACCCCTGCTGCCCATCTTTAAGTGCCACTCAGCTATTACTGGTTGTAAGCTTTACTTAATGGATTTAACATCCATTCTCACTGTCCACTTCCCCTGGGACCCGGGGATGACACCCCCCACAAACCCCTCCTTCCCCCATTAACACATTCACTCACCCCCCCCCTTCCCATATACACACCCGCCTCGCAAAACATAGCCTACACCTGACGCTCATGTTTGTGTTCACAATTCAATTACCTACTTATTGATACTTCACAGGGATATTTAAGATGCAGACACAGCCAGTGATTTCCCAGGGGAGCCACTGGTTCCTCTTTATGTCCCAACCGAGCGCTCCTCTCCCCCCTCTTCTCTCCCTCCAATATATTCCTGCCTGTGTGCACTGAGACACACACACACGCTCGCACAAACAAACACATCTACACCTCCCCACCCATGCCATAGCCTATCCCTGTTCAAGAAGTGTCCTTATTAATAGGCAATCAGTCAAAATTCATTCATTAAAATGCCTAAAAGGTTTTACACCGCCACTATGATTAGCTGGGAAAGAAAATCCAATGAATTCCTAATGCGTTTATGGAAATGAGGTGTCATTTCCGATCTGCTCAGGGAAGCGGCAGGCAGGCAGGGCTGAAGAACAGGCGGTATGTGCAGCTCTCTTTCCCTCTACCATGATACACACCTCCAACACTGATACAGAGGCCACCTCACCATAGCTTCTAGGCTGTTTAGACAATCTTAGTGTAATAGTTGAACATTCAAAATTGCTAAAAGTGAGTTTAAGAGTTTGATGAACCACAATTCTGATTGTACGATTGCGATTCAGCACTGACTGTCGCTACATGCTTCAACAGCAGCACTAAACAAACAGTCAGGAAACTAAACTGCGTTAACCATGCAACACTGGTTTGAGGCTTCTGGATTAACTTGGTACATATTTTGCTAAACAGAAATGTTTTTTTTTAGGGACTATTTTCTCATACCAGCAATTTCATCTCCTCAAGCCAAACAACATTTCCCCCAAAGTATGCATCTCAAATAGCAAAAAAATATACAGAAAACTTATCAACACACATCATCGTTTGACTCGTTTCAGTTTCCCATCACGCCATTCCTAATGGCGTCTTCACCACGGACAATTCTCCAGCGGGTGGGCCTTGCTATTCATCTCCACTATGAGCTCATAAAGCAGGCCGGTGCGGAGAGGAGGACAGAGGAGGAGAGGAGGGGGTGGGTCCCCTGTTCCTCATTCAGAGGTTGTCAGGGAGCAGAACTTCATAACGGCCCGCCCAGCGGTCGCTCAGGCCGCCCTGATGGATTGATGAAGGCACATTAGCACCATGGGCCAGTGTGAATGCAATCATATTCAGCAGCCCTGGCCTCTTAATAGGAAGGAGATTGATGCTGGGCCATTAGGAGCTGTCAGCATTGACCTTCAGCCTCAACTCCACATAGGCAGGGATGTAGGGGTCATCCTGGCTGTACTGTGGTGGCGGCACAGTGGTGTTTAGACCAGGACAGCTCTTCGCCACCGCCAGCCAATACTAAGCAGGACTGGTCTTGACTGGCGTTCCCTTGTACCAAACCAAACCTGGAGGATTACCTGGATGATTATGACAGCCTCATTGAGGAAGATTGGCAGGTCTTGCTGTAAAATAATGTGGCAGCAGCAAGACCTGTCATCTGTCCATCTGTGCAGAGCTCTGCAGAAGGCGACTAAAATCACATCAGACTCTTTCCATCCACTCCACACCAAATTCCAACCCCTCCCCTCTGTCCACAGCTACAGGCAGCCAAAAGGAAAAACCAACAGAGACAGAAAGTATTTTATTCAAGTGCAATACTTCAAAATTAACAAGATCTTAGACTAATATGCACTTTAAGCACTTTGACATGCAAATGGATCTTTATATAAACTAGTGCACCAGTGAGGATTTCCTACACTAGACAACTTGTTACAGCTGTTGATAAGTCATTGATAATAATCTGCCATTTTTTTCATCTCATTACATGAAGATATACGGGGAGAACATAGCTATATTCAATAAAATTCACGAGTTGATTTAAAACCTGTTTAACCCTTTATCATGGTTGGTGTCTTGACGGATTTGTCAAAAAATTGTGTGACATAAAACGTTACTTTTCTGTCCTTGCTTTTATGGCAGTGCAAGTTGTCATTATGTAATATATTAAGTATGAATCCTGGATCTAGCTGTCAGACAGTTTTTTGTATAGAGATCGGAGAAATGCAGTGTAACTAACTAGGTAACATTGTGTCTCCTTATGTTACGGGGTGAAAACAGTTTTCATGGGCACACAAATCAAAAATGATGTATGAGATTGCAAAATCGCATGCTTCTAACTGAAAGTGTCACCTTACCTTGATACTTAAAACCTAAATCAATACTGTCATTAACGTGGTTCTTCAATAATTATGTATAACACTTATTCGATGGGCATTTGGTGTCCAGCTGATTAGTTACACCATGATATTTTCACACATCATCATCTGATCCATGAGGGAAGGACAGTCAAGTGACAAACAGCTGTTGTGATAGCGCATACCATGCAACAACAGCTCAAGTGCTGGAAAAAAAGGAGTTTGCGAGGAATATTTGTGTGTCACTTGTTGCTGGTGAAGACAGTTGTGCTTGGATTCACGTTAGAGCTAAAATCCCTAGCGAAATGATGTTGATAATCTGTTGTCTGCTTCATTTAGAGCAGGGGTCTTGTTAGATTTAACAGAGAAAGTATTAAGATAATGAGTTCATGTTTTCATATATTTTTGTGCCTCGGATTGGACACCGAGTCTACTGCGCTCAATTGTGTAAGATAGGCTTTTGCGCAACACCCAACGCTATTCCTATTAATTATTCTGGATATAATGACAAATTACATACCCCAGTGGGCTTACTCACAATATAACTTGGTAATGAAATAACATGAAAAATACATTTTGTTTTCCATGTTGCACCTGCAATTTTAAACAGTACAAGGGGCTTGAAGTAGCCTACTTGAACTTTAATTTGGAGGTCAGAAATTAAAGTATTTGAATAGGCCTACCTTGAGAATCAGACATTTGGTGCTTGAAAAGTCCTTGTAAATATTTAGCCAATTTATAAGTTCTCCTGCTCCCTTATAATTTTCCATGAGCTCAATTTTATCCGTTTTTGTGAGATGTGGCCACTTTCGTTTGTTTTCTGCCACTTCAATTGATTGACAAATTGACAAATTCTTCCAATAAAAAAGGAACCTGTTTTTTGCTCACTTTCTCACTATGAAAACAGAGATGGTGAGATGAATGCTATCGCTATTCATGGCTTTATTATGTGTGCCTGCGTCGGCCACATAGGCTACAGAAAAATGGCCATCCAATCTATTTAGTCAGGTAATGTCCACATTATTCTCACATATTTTAGAATGTAATAATAATTTGAAAATCAATGCATTGGCAAGACCCCCCCCCCCCCCCCCCCCCAAAAAAAATAATTTTTCTTAAATGCTTTTTTAGGGGGAGGGGGGGTCTATATTATTAAATTCTGTCTTTACAATTCTATAACAGAGGTCCTTCAATGAACTGCTTAAAAAAGTTCCTGAAAGTCCTTGAATTTGACTTACCAATGTTTTATGAACCCTTCTTAAAGGGATGTATAGTCCTAGGCATATGATATTGTATAGGTGAAGTTAATAGCCAATTTGCAAATATTCACTTTTATTCCTGCATGAAAATCTTTTTTAATTCTGTTTCAAACCATTTAGAAATTTTAACACGCACAAAAAAATTATGTGGTAAATTTGACTTAAATCTGAATCTATTTCCAACAATAAATCCATTGCAGTGAAAAATCAGGAGGCTGGTTCTGTACAGTACTTGTCCTCATCATCTGACTCTAAAGAATTATATAGAAAAAATGATATCAGTCTACACTAAACGGTCTCTGCATAGGGAAGCTGCTTGGCTCCATATTTGGCCACATCATAGATAAAGATATCAATGCATTAGCAAGGAGCCAAGTCTCAGTCAGTCCAGTCAGCCGGTGGTGGTGGTGGGGATCAGTGAAACCTACAAGTGTGTTAGAGCAGCAGCCTGAGGCTTGTCCCTCAGGACCAATCCCCTTTCAATTACCTCCAATAACAGCACTTATCACAGTAGTCAGCACTCTCCTGGGACCCAGGGCCTGATGCCGAGCTCAGCGGCCCACGACAGGGGCATTCATCACAGGTCGAGGCAGCAGCTGGGGTCTGGGGAGGAGGCATGCGCCAGGTCCCCCCTGGGGAACACTGTGGCAGCATCACACAGCCATGGGGGGGGGATTAAACACCCATACAAACACATATGTGCATGCATAATGTACAGTGGGGCAAAAAAGTATTTAGTCAGCCACCAATTGTGCAAGTTCTCCCACTTAAAAAGATGTGAGAGGCCTGTAATTTTAAACATAGGTACACTTCAACTATGACAGACAAAATGAGAAAAAAAAATGAATATATTTGCAAATTATGGTGGAAAATGAGTATTTGGTCAATAACAAAAGTTTATCTCAATACTTTGTTATATACCCTTTGCTGGCAATGACAGAGGTCAAACGTTTTCTGTAAGTCTTCACAAGGTTTTCACACACTGTTGCTGGTATTTTGGCCCATTCCTCCAAGCAGATCTCCTCTAGAGCAGTGATGTTTTGGGGCTGTTGCTGGGCAACACGGACTTTCAACTCCCTCCAAAGATTTTCTATGGGGTTGAGATCTGGAGACTGGCTAGGCCACTCCAGGACCTGGAAATGCTTCTTACGAAGCCACTCTTTCGTTGCCCGAGCGGTGTGTTTGGGATCATTGTCATGCTGAAAGAACCAGCCACGTTTCATCTTCAATGCCCTTGCTGATGGAAGGAGGTTTTCAATCAAAATCTTACGATACATGGCCCCATTCATTCTTTCCTTAACACGGATCAGTTGTCCTGGTCCCTTTGCAGAAAAACAGCCCCAAAGCATGATGTTTCCACCCCCATGCTTCACAGTAGGTATGGTGTTCTTGGGATGCAACTCAGCATTCCTTGTCCTCCAAACACGACGAGTTGAGTTTTTACCAAAAAGTTATATTTTGGTCTCATCTGATCATATGACATTCTTCCAATCTTCTTCTGGATCATCCAAATGCTCTCTAGCAAACTTCAGATGGGCCTGGACATGTACTGGCTTAAGCAGGGGGACACGTCTGGCACTGCAGGATTTGAGTCCCTGGCGGCGTAGTGTGTTACTGATGGTAGGCTTTGTTACTTTGGTCCCAGCTCTCTGCAGGTCATTCACTAGGTCCCCCCGTGTGGTTCTGGGATTTTTGCTCACCGTTCTTGTGATCATTTTGACCCCACGGGGTGAGATCTTGCGTGGAGCCCCAGATCGAGGGAGATTATCAGTGGTCTTGTATGTCTTCCATTTCCTAATAATTGCACCCACAGTTGATTTCTTCAAACCAAGCTGCTTACCTATTGCAGATTCAGTCTTCCCAGCCTGGTGCAGGTCTACAATTTTGCTTCTGGTGTCCTTTGACAGCTCTTTGGTCTTGGCCATAGTGGAGTTTGGAGTGTGACTGTTTGAGGTTGTGGACAGGTGTCTTTTATACTGATAACAAGTTCAAACAGGTGCCATTAATACAGGTAACGAGTGGAGGACAGAGTAGCCTCTTAAAGAAGAAGTTACAGGTCTGTGAGAGCCAGAAATGTTGCTTGTTTGTAGGTGACCAAATACTTAAATGTTCCACCATAATTTGCAAATCAATTCATTAAAAATCCTACAATGTGATTTTTTTGATTTTTTTCCTCATTTTGTCTGTCATAGTTGAAGTGTACCTATGATGAAAATTACAGGCCTCTCTCATCTTTTTAAGTGGGAGAACTTACACAATTGGTGGCTGACTAAATACTTTTTTGCCCCACTGTACATGCAGTGCTGCCCCACTTGCCTTCCACACTTGGGGCCTCTGTTCTACAGGTATTCTGCCTTTGGATCTCCAAAGATTAGGCTACATTTAGCCATTTTACATGACATTAGGCTGGTGTTCCAAGTCCTTCTGAAGGTTCAGGTGAAATCAGTGTCCTCTAGGTCAGAGGTGTCTACGTCTGGCCCTTCCCCTTCCTCCACAGGCATCAAGGCGGGTGTTTTCACTGGCTGATTGTGCTCTGTCCATTAACCAGCTCAGTTTAATGGGCCACATGTTTAAAGGGGGGTAGTAAATCGTGTCCCCTGCCCTGGTTTGTGTTTCTCTCTCTCTCTCTCTCTGAGGAAACAAACATGATGAAAAAGTAGCTGAGATTTACAAGGCCTCCTCTGACAGCCGGGAAAACAAGAAAATTAAACCAGAGCACATTAAAAAGGCATCAATACAAGCTGCTCTGAGACCGATAATAACCATCATTGTGTTACTTCATCCCGAGGTACATGACATGGTTGCAAAGACAACATCCCTTCCTTTATGGCTGCTAACATCTTCATAACTAACAAATATGTCGTATGGTAGACAACATGAAGCATTTAATCAAATGAAAGAACATGAACAGATCACTGCATGCTCAGGGCACGAGACAAGCTGATCTGAAAAATGTGAGGAACATCAGATAGCGTCATTTTCCCATAAATACCTGTAAATTAAGCTTATCACGTTTGGGTGAGACTGGTCCCACAGACCCTGGATCAGACTGTATGATCAGCTTGTTTCATTTGTATTTAGTTACAATATTTAGCTATAATATGTGTGGTAGACAGAGCGGATCCTGACCTGTAAATATGAGCCTGGAATAAGCAGATAAAATGTGTTATCTACAGCTATGCTGAAATCGATGACACTAATCTGAGCTTTCATAATGCCTGCTGCATAATAATGAGACATTCGAGCAGTGTCATTGCTTTTGCCATCCCCACCAAGTCTACGTGCACTTTGAGGCAATTCATTGTCACTCAAGCGGTCAAGTCATGCGCTATATCTCGAGGTAGCTGGCTTGCTTGATCAACATAAACGTTGCCGTTAAACAAAAATATCTCTCTCATTTCTATGAGCGAGCAGGGCAAAGCCCAGACAAATCATGTTTGCAATAATCCTTTCCAGAATGAGTCTACTTTAATCATTCTGTCTTTATGGAATTTGACAAATCAGCGGTGAGCTCGCTGTGGAGCGGGACCTATCAGCCCTGCACCCCCTCTGCATAACCAGCATGCTCTACATCTCTCCGAATCACAAAGGGGGGCAGAGGGTTCCTCATCCTCACTCTACAAGATTACAGTTTCTGTTTAAGCATTGAATGGAGGCTAAATCCAGTCCAGATTTAAGGTAGAACTCCACCCAGAGAGCATAGACTTAAGGGAGTGCTCTATTCTACAACAAGAGTGTGTGCAAAACGAGTGCAGCCAATGTTAAATTCATAGTTAGAATTCAACAATACTTTAATTTTGGCAGCAAAAAAATACTTTGAGAGGAAATGATTTAAGTCTGTATCAAATCTCTGTCACGGCGTTTTGTTTCTGGGTTTGTGCATGGTGTGCTTGTCCATAGCGAGCTAAGTACCCATATTCCTTTTAGGAAAAAAAGGAGCACTTAGCTAGGCTACATCTCTCTAATCCACACTTTATGGATTAGGACAATGGATGCAGAAAATCTGTCAATCCACATTTTGCATCCATCACATGCTTCAATACTTGTTGTGTTATGTGAGACCTGCCACTACATTACCAGACTTCTAAACGTTTGACAGTACCAGTCAAACGTTTGGACACACCTACTCATTTTCTACATCATAGAATAATTAGTGAAGACATAAAAACTATGAAACAACACATATGGAATCATGTAGTAAGCAAAAAAAGTGTTCAGCAAATCAAAACATATTTTATATTTGATATTCTTCAAAGTAGCCACCCTTTGTCTTGATGACAGCTTTGCACACGTCTTTGGTGTACAACATGATAGTTGCATGTAGCTTAACACCCCTACTGAAAAAAGAACATGAAATCGCGCTTGAGGCATGGAATGGATAGTTCGAACATTTCGACCATATCTTTAGTGCACAACATGACGTTTCCCCCTCCATGGAAGTGGCAGCGGAACAGTGGGAACACAGAGCAGAAGTTACATTGGCAGCAGTGTGCAGCAGCTAAGTAAAACAAATTCCTGCACCTGCGTAGAAATATTCGTATCAATAGCTACGGCATGTCGGAACCGCAGTCACTCCAGTACTTTAATGTAGCTGTAAATTGGTGTTGATAGCAAGTGGCTGACTCATGAAGTGCTTAGCAGGCTGGTAGGGTTAACTTTAGCATGCAAGTAGGGCTAGTTGGCTAGCAACCTAGGAAGCTGATTTGTAACAATAAATCCAAGTATTTACTTGTAAATTGGCTGAAAATTAAATTGAAACCCTTAGTCATGAGTGCAAACGATTTGGTTTAATTTTAAGTTATACATTTGAAGTAATTTCTGCTGGAGTTTACATTACAGGGAATAGGCTGGCTTGCCGGGTCCTCCATATACCTCCACATCCCGCAAAAATGTTTCCGTCATGATTTTGGCATTCTCATCCATTTTATTTAATAACAAAACAAGTTTTGAAAAGTGAGGTGTAACTTTGCATTGGAAATTTTGATGCGTATACTAATGTAAATCCATTTGTTTATGCTAACTACCCTTTAATGTGAAAATGCATTCAAAATGGTTGCCCTCTGCTGACGCGCAATGATACAAGTAAAAGGAGAGCTGTGATTGCCTACTACTGCCAATTTCTCTGTATAAAATAGCCATAACTTTAAACTAGCCAAAATTACAGTACCTTCAGAAAGTATTTACACCCCTTGAGTTTTTCCAAATTTTGTTGTGTTACAGCCTGAATTTAAAATGGATTAAATCCCATAATGTCAAATAGGAATTATGTTTTTAGACATTTTTACAAATTAATGAATAATGAAAAGCTGAAATGTCTTGAGTCAAAATTTAAAAAGTAGACATTGAATATTCCTTTGAGCATGTTGTTATTAATGACATGGTGGTGTATCAACACAACCAGCCACAACAAAGATACAAGCGTCCTGCCTAACTCAAGTGCAGGAGAGGAAGAAAACCACTCAGGGATTTCACCACGAGGGCAACATTGTAGTTACTAAACAATATTAACCTAAATGACAAAGAGAAACAAAGGACATTTGTCCTTGTGGCAAAATGTGGCAAAGAAATACACTTTTATACCCTGATTACAAAGTGTTGTATTGAAATACTCTTCATATTTTCAAGCATGGTGAAGGCTGCATCATGTTAAGGGTATACTTGTCATCGGCAAGGGAGTTTTTTTTGTTGTTGATAAAAATAAACGGAATAGAGCTAAGCACAGGCAAAATCCTAGAAGACCTGGTTCAGTCTGCTTTCCAACAGACACTGGGAGACAAATTCACCTTTCAGCAGGACAATAACCTAAAACACAAGGTCAAATATTCACTGGAGTTTCTTACCAAGACGACTTTGAATGTTCCAGAGTGTCCTAGTTACCGTTTTTAGTTAAATAGGCTTGAACATCTATGGCAAGATTGGTTGTCTAGCAATGGTCAAAAACCAACTTCACAGAGCATGAAGAATAAAAAAATTAATAATGTGCAAATATTGTACAATACAGTTGTACAAAGTTCTTAGAGACTGCCAAAGGTGATTCTAACACTCAGGGGTGAATACATATTTAAATGAGATATTTCTGTATTTAATTTCCAAAACATGCTAAAAAAAAAATCTAAAAACATGTTTTCACTTTGTCTTTATGAGGTATTGTGAGTACTGTAGATGGCTGACTTAAAAAAAAAAGAAAATTAAACTCAGGCTGTAACAACAAAATGTAAAATAACTCAAGGGGTATGAATACTTTCTGAAGGCATTATATTTTAATATTTTCCAAATATTTTTTAAAATATATTTTCATGTTTAGAAGTTTCAATATTCATAATATATATATATATATTTAAATCAAAATATTACAGAGCAAGCGATAAAGCTTAAAATGACACTATTTATTTTGCTTTGTAGCATCTGATGAAAGATGAAAAATGATGGAGTCTTTGGTTAAGGCTAAAACGTCATAAATATGCCAACTTTAATTATTTCTCAATTATGCTTTTAGATACAAATGTCAAATATATCTCAACAATCCATCCTCCAATGGACTATTCTATGGATCACATTTTGTGAAAATTACAAAAATCACGTTATTTTTTTGTCTGGATTTCATGAGGAATCACTCCAATACTCTCCATTTACAATCTATTTCTGTCTAAGTCATAACAATATTCAGAAAGAGTAGAAATACATTGAATCTTAATAAGCGGTGTCTACTTCGTGAAATGTAAAATGAGTTGAATGACTGTAGCAAATACTTGAGATGTTCCTTGACTGTTCAGACATAAATTAGCCATAAGGCTAGCAGCACCATCTAGAGGTAGCCTATGGAATGACAACTAGAGCTCTGCTACACGACCCGAGACCGATGGGCCTTGGTTAGGGCTGTTTTATCATCAATAACTAGGGTACGGGCAGGGCATCACTAAATTGATCATCAACATTTTGAAGCAGAGTCATTTCCTTGTGCTCTGCTGCGCAGTACAGTCAACAGTATCTGACTAAGATCACAACATGGTGTCAGAAGCGCTTCAACCTCGTCAAATATAAGACGAGAGAGATTATTTCACAGAAAATAATCAAGTTCATTGAGTTTTGTAAGAGTTTAGAGTGATGAAAAGTAGCTAACTGCTCTCTATATATGTCTCGTCAATGAGCAGAGCAGCTCAAGCGGAGCCGTTGCTATGGATACTCACAGATCCAGAGCCGCCATGAGCAGAGCGCATGCAGATTGAGCAGCGCACAGTAAGAAAGTTATGGATTTACTAACGGAGGAAACTATTTCTAATTTCGGGCAGGGCCTTAAATTTGGCAGAAGCAATCGGGCCCGGGTAGGGTAGGGCCTGAGTATCACGGGCATGGGTAGGCCTTAAAATATATGCCCGTGCAGGGCTCTTGTCCCCAACTGGTTGTGAGTGTGTATGTGTATAATGTGTGTATACTTACACTCCTCAAGGCCCAGCTGGTAGGCCAGGTTCTGTAGCCCTTTGACCTTCTCCATCAGGTTTGCTGTGGTCAGACTCCCCAGCTCTGTGGGAGGAATAGAGTTGGAGTGCAGTCAGTGAATCCTTATTAGTCTATTTTCACAAGTAGGCAATGCTCAACAGTAAGTGTACCATATGACACTACTGTACTTTACCTTTTAACATTTCAATGTCCTCACTCTCCAGTTCAGCCATCCATTTGGGTGGAGAATTGGTAATTGGCTGCAAGACAAAAAATAAGAAGAATGTGCATTCTCTCAGCCATGTAGGTCTATTCATTTATCAACGCTAGCTATAGATCTTGGAAAAACACTCACATTTTTGCAAGATGCAGCAAATTCTGCAACTCCTGGCACTGTGAGAATCAGAATCAGGAATGAGTAAATTGAAATGATAGGCTTTATGAAGCGAACACAGAGGAGAAGACAAACTTACGTTGCTCTGGCCATAGGTCAGGAGATGCTCTATCCAGCTTCTCAAAACTCAGCAGAGAGGACTCAAAATCATCACCTTACAAAGGGGGAAAATGTATTTTAGTCGTCATCAACCGATTCAACACTAATAAATGTGAAAGAGCAGCCTTTAGCTAAGTGCTGTTCACGCTGAGTCATTGTGCTTGCTTGCTTGCTACATTAACAGGGCTCATTTAGTATAAGTAATTAGGGATTGGGTTTGAATTTAACATAATGTTATGAAAGGAGCCATAATCCTTTCTTCTCCATGTACAGTGAGTTTGAGTGCAGGCTTTGTTAAGGCTCTACCAGGGGTTGGAACCGGAATTATTTTCCAATAGTTTAGTTCTGAACAGAACCATTATTGTTTTCATTCCGTTCCACTGGTCCGACCAGCAAAATAAAGTTCTGACCAGTTTCGAACCCCAAAGAAGTAACGGTTTATATTGTTCCTTTCTGTTCCTTTTTAGTCCTCTGAAAACAACATTAAATTAGTTCACCAATGGATAGAGCTGCTTGCTATGGAGCGGGAAAGCTATGTACATGCATTGGACAGACAAGTGTAGTGTAGGGTGCGACATGCGACTGAAATTTTGCAGGTGAGCACTGGGCATCTTGTTTTTATGAAATGCATTGTCTGAATTAGGCCCACAGAATTATATCTACGGAGGAGCAGCTTCTATGAAGGAACTTTGAATGTCTTTGAACTTCAGAGAGTTGGCTTAACTAACTTTGGACCAGAGCTAGCTCTTGATCATGACTCTCAGTTCCATTACATTCATTACATTACACATAATGCTGCCTAGAGTTTGAGCGCTAGACCAGACAAACTTGTGTGAGCAGAGTGGCACCAGAATTAAAATAAGACATCTTACATTTTTGTAGTTAATAAATCCAATGTGAAACGTGATAACTATAGTATCCTTAACTAACATTGAAAATGTTAATTCATTGTTCTCTAATCAAAAAATCTCTCCCTAATTTCTAAATCATGCCTGTAATGTCAGTAGCTACATTAGACTATGCATGCTTCGGAGGGAGGGGAAGGTAGCCTACACAAAAACTGGCAAAGATGTTCAGCTGGCAGGCAGACACTGGAACACATTTCTGAATAACAGTGAGGACTATGTATTGGCGCCTTGTTGCGTTTTTTTGTGGGACTGGAAAATGTAAAATAACGGTAATAACTGGTTCGTTCCGGAACAGTATAGATCACTTTCGTTCTCAGTTCTGTTCCTCAAAATTGTTTTATTTTCCAATTTTCGGTTCTGTTCCCTGAACCAGTTCCAACTACTGGTGTCTACATTCTATAGCTAGACAGACCTTTTTGTTCAACTAACCAGTTCTTGCCTTAATTTTTTTCACTGAATCAAGAACTTACTAGTATCTTAGAAATGTCAATTTCCAGTTGCAGGTGTGTGGAAAAGACACAAATGTACCTCCATACAGGTGGTTCTACAAAATCCGGCAAAAACTCAGATATTAAATCCATGTTTATCATCGAGTGAGATACATGCATGTGTGAAGACCTTGTGTTTTGGTCACACTGTGTGACGCACTGTCATCACATAGATTTCCTGCAAAGATGTTGGGAAATGCTAGATGTGCAGCAGCTAAAACGGAGAGGAACTCCCACGCAAGGTACAAAACATGGATGATCTTTGAGTTTTCGATGTTTTTTGTAGAACCACCTGCAACTGGAAACGGACATTGCTAAGATAGGTACTTTTTCCACAGAATCAATAACTTAGAAAGCATTGCCAAGAACAGGTTAGTTGACAAATCTATTGGTGGTGGTTTGTATGGGGCTTTCTTGTAACGCCCAGTATTGGACACCCAATCTTTAGTAGCTAGCTACTAGCATGCACATGAATTAGTCATTACAGCTACTGTTCCTTTGCTGACCACCTAGCTATGGCCGTGTCCATTAAAATTGCCGTTACTGTTAAATTGGATAGGCCGAGATGGCTAATAAGACAAACTGCATAGTTATCAAGTAGGAAGAAGGGCATTGCTAGCTGGCTTGTTTTGATTTGTCTGACATAACCTGTTGTGTGAGCATAGCCTGGTGAAAAACGTGAGACATTATTTGTACAACATATGAACTCAGAATGTTTCACCAAATAGAAATACGAAGCATACTGGTTTCATTAGCATCTCGGTATCAAGATATCAATTTATACACTCAACAACGAAATTAGAATTTACCTCCATTTGGAGACGCCATTTTCAGATCCACACACGTGATAGAATGCAGCCAATGGGTTGATGTTGCTTCAGATTGACGTGTCTGCACCAGGCTGCACTACAAACGTCTGTCAGTAGGTGGCATATGTATCACAGTGCCACACAACTGCATCAAAGATTCTTCTACTGAACAAAAACAAACGCAAAATGTATTGTTGGTACCATGTTTCATGAGCTGAAATAAAAGATCGCAGAATTTTCCAATATACACAATATTTACCTCAACATTTTTGCACAAATGTATTTACATCCCTGTTAGTGAACATTTCTCATTTGACACCTGACAGGTGTGGCATATCAAGAAGATGATTAAACAGCATGATCGTTACGGGTTCCCCTTGTGCTGGGGACAATAAAGGGCTACTAAAATGTGCAGTTTTGTCACACAATACCACATGTCTAAGTTTTGGGGGAGTGTGCAATTGGCATGCTGACTGCAGGAATATCCACAACAGCTGTTGCCAGATACCATAAACCCTCTCCAACATCATTTTAAAGAATTTGGCAGTATGTCCAACCGGCATAACATGTAACCACACCAGCCCAGGACCTCCACATCCGGCTTCGTCACCTGTGGGATCATCAGAGTCCTGGACAGTTGAAGAAACAGGAGTATTTCTGTCTGTAATAAAGCCCTTTTGTGGGGTCCTAGCTTCCAAGTGGGTGGGCCTATGCCCACCTATGGGCCATAATTCATGTGAAATCCATAGATTAGGGCCTAATGAATTGATTTCAATTGACTGATTTCCTTATATGAACTGTAACTCAGTAAAATTGTTGCATTTATAATGTTCAATATAAATCATTTAATATTTAAGAAAAAAACATTCATATGTTACTATGCTCAAATTATTAAAACATCTAGATGAACCTCTAGGTGATTACATGGCAGCAGCCTACAATATATACTAGGTATAATATGGATTCCAAAAATATCCATTGCTTGTAACTATAGAGAAAAATGATGCATGACATTCAGTGCTCCTTTTCTGCATTCGAGAAGTAAGACAATGATGTCTGTTAACTTGTCACAAACACATGATCAAATGTATAAGAGTATTTATTCATAACCACACAACATAAGATCAATTTATTTTACTTTATTTAACTAGGCAAGTCAGTTAAGAACAAATTCTTATTTACAATGACGGTCTAACCCAGACAATGCTGAGCCAATTGTGCGCCACCCGATGCGACTCCCAATCACGGCCGGTTGTGATACAGCCTTGAATCAAACCAGGGTCTGTAGTGACGCCTCTAGCACTGAGATAGTGCCTTAGACCGCTGCGCCACTCTGGAGCCCCAAACACTGCAACAAACAAAATGGGACACACCAAGAGCAATGAAAAAGGCCATTAATATTTACTATTAAAATGAACAAAAAGATATACAAACTAACAGGTAAAGAACGGCTGTTTTGAAAAGTATCAGATTCCTTTCATTGAGAAAGCACAATGCAGAACGGAAAATCATTGAAAGCACTATCTTGCCAAAGATTCATACAATACGGTGAACACTAAGATGTGTTTTTTCTTTGAGCAAAAATTGCAAGATAAAACAGTCAATATTTGACATTATAAAAAGAGAAACAGGTTCATTCATTCATATCATAAAACATTTAAATAGAATATTTGCATTCTCAAATGTATTTAGGCACTTAGCTCATTATTGCAACTCAGTCAAGAAAAAAACTAAACATGTTAAGGCAGTTTAGTAGACATTAGCAGTCAATAAAATACCACTGATAAAAACAAAAAAAAATAACAATATCACTATGTCAGTCAGAACTCTCCCTGACTGTTCACCTGACAAACTTCCAGGAGTCTATTCACTTCAGGCCAGCCATGGTACTGGCAGGGTCATGGGCTAGCGGCCCTCATACCATAAGACAAGAGGTTTAAACAGGTCAAATCTGCATGGGTTAGAAAAGCTGAGAGGGAAACTGAAATGTAAGCTGAAGAGAACATAAACCAATTTCAAAATATTGTTTTTTTTGTGTGTAGATTTACTGTTGCCCCAATGTCATACTGTAGGCAATAACACTAACATGAACATAACTTACAGTTAACATTTTATTAAGCTCCAAGGCATATCAACAGTATGAATAACAAGGAGGCCGTATTATTAGCTCACCTGTAGAGGATGGTGAAGAATAGCATTGCCTGTCCTCCTCTGAGCAGCCAGTGGGAATAGTGTAGGCAGAGCCACAGGTCAGCACTCTAGCAGGGTGGCCTGCTATTGCCACATTTTGGAAGTATGCTTGAGGTCATTGCCTATTTGGAAGACCCATTTGCGACCAAGCTTTAGTTTCCTGACTGAGGTCTTGAGATGTTGCTTCAATATACCCACAATTTTCCTCCTCGTAATGCCATCTATTTTGTGAAGTGCACTAGTCCCTCCTGCAGCAAAGCACCCCCACAACATGCTGCCACCCGTGCTTCACGGTTGGGATGGTGTTATTCAGCTTGCAATCTTCCCCCTTTTCCCTCCAAACATGGTCATTATGGCCAAACACCTGTTTCCTTCAGCATCTTCACAAGGTCCTTTACTGTTGTTCTGGGATTGATTTGCACTTTTCGCACCAAAGTCCGTTCATCTCTAGGAGACAGAACGTGTCTCCTTCCTGAGTGGTATGACAGCTGCGTGGTTCCATGATGTTTATACTTGCGTACTATTGTTTGTACAGATGAACGTGGTACCGTTAGGTGTTTGGAAATTGCTCCCAAGGATGAACCAGACTTGTGGAGGTCTACAATTTTTTTTGTTGAGGTGTTGGCTGATTTCTTTTGATTTTCCCATGATGTCAAGCAAAGAGGCACTGAGTTTGACAGTGGCCCTTGAAATACATCCACATGTACACCTCCAATTGACTCAAATGATGTCAATTAGCCTATCAGAAGCTTCTAAAGCCATGACATCATTTTCTGGAATTTTCCAAGCTGTTTAAAGGCACACTCAACTTAGTGTATGTAAACTTCTGACCTACTGGAATTGTGATAGTGAATTATAAGTGAAATCATCTGCCTGTAAACAATTGTTGGAACAATTCTTGTCTCATGCACAAAGTAGATGTCCTAACCGACTTGCCAAAACTATAGTTTGTTAACAAGAAATTTGTGGAGTGGTTGAAAAATTAGTTTTAATGACTCCAACCTAAGTGTATGTAAACTTCCGACTTCAACTGTAAGTAGCCTTGTGCAAGCCGGAACAGCTCATTGGAGCAGGAGCCTACCTCCTGTTTCTGCAGCATGAGGCAGCTTGATGGCCTTACCCCCAATCGATCTCCTTGATGCTGTGGTGGCTCCAGGCAGAGACGCATCGGATCATATTTTTTGTCTTTTGGTATGAATCGAACTCCCAACCTTCCACTCCAAGGACCTATACTAACCGGGGGAATTATGGGGAGCATGTGTTTTTGTGGTAGGCCCACTGTATCTGTTAGCATGCTGCTGAAGAGCATGGCAGGGAAGTAGTGGTGGTAGTAAAGGATGTGGCCTGTGGTGTAGAAGGGTACGTAGTGCAGCAGCCAGCTCAGGAACAGCAGTCCTCCACCTTCCATCAGCACGCAACAATGCTCTGCACATACACATCAGCGTTAGAATGAGGTACTCAAAATAAGTTACTCATGACAGTGACAGGGAAGTTCTAAATCCTCCTACCTACTTTTCTCTTGTCCAGCTGGACTCCTCTGCGGCGGGCCAGAGAGGCTGCTGCCACCATAACCACATACAGGCCCAGACTGACCAGGTTCAGCCACCAGATCACCTGCAGAGGAGTTCCAGATTTAGCTATATTATAGCAGGGTTAGCATACTCTGAGTGGAGAGAGGTACTTACAGGGTTCCCTAACTGGTAGACACGGTATTCTGTCTCATTCACTCCTGAGAACCTCTATCCCTTTACAGAAACAGAACAAAGGCACAGTGATAAGTTAATATTTTTATGGGACTGTCAAACCACACTGAAGTATTCAACATGCTAACCTGGTAGTTGATTGGCCAGGGTTTAGGGTTAATTTCATTGTCTTTGGGCTTCAACCCACTGTTACCCTGTAACAATAGACATTTCGTTGTAATTAATCCAATAAGTATGTGGGAAAATGTGAAGTACAGTGAGATGCGTGTTCTTTTGTTCTCTCACCCTGATCATGATGATGTTGAACTCTAGGAAGTGGGGCTTTAGCAATGAAAGGCTAATGTTGGGCACTATCAATACGCACACAAAAACAAAAAAAACACAAATTTCAATTAATATTAGGCATTAAGCACACACACAGCATCGCATATCAATCAGTGGGAACACCATAAAAAAATCTGAAAGGAAAGTAGGCTAAATTTGGTTTTGATGTGATCCTCAATATTCCATTGAGAGTTTGGGGTCTCCTTCAGAATTGTTAATTACAACTGGAATAAGGTCCGTCAATTGGTTTTCTTTGAACCCTCCTAACTGTTCAAAGATAACTTAGGAAATAATAATTCTTATCAGTGGAACGCTTGTGACAGCCTGCTGCAACATAGCCAACAAACGCAGCCCGACAAGTCCCCTATTACATTGTACAGGGAATAGCTAACTAGTAAGAACTTGGCATAAATGGCAATAAATGTATCACTTGTAATGTTATCCTTACACACTAGTTAGCATTGTAACAAGCTAGCTTGCAGAAACAGCTATCAAACAGCTTTGTACCTATTTTTTTATACCTTTATTTAACTAGGCAAGCCATTTAAGAACAACCTGTGCGCCACCCTATGGGACTCCCAATCACAGCCGGTTGTGATACAACCTGGAATCGAACTAGCGTGTCTGTAGTGACGCCTCAAGCACTGAGATGCAGTGCCTTAGACCGCGCCACTCGGGAGCCCAAAGGGAATGTAAATCTAATCAGTTCTTCTCATTCTTGTTTTTACGTGATATTCAGTGTATGCAATGCATTAAAAGCAGGACTTCACAGCCTATGTGATTGTTGGCAAAAAAAATCGGCTTTGGAAACAAGCATTTCTCAAAATAAAACTCATATCCTTGCATGCACTCCTCTCTGCGTTTGCGTTACACGGTGCACAGATGTCAAAATTACCCGATGTGTTTCAGAAAATATCTGCAAAAAGTGCGCACAATGTAGTCACTTCTCAACGCTCCAAATTTAGCGGCACAGCGCGTTGTTTCTGGGATATGTATGCTTTTCCATCCTTCACGAAAGAAATAGGATCCACCGATATCGAC
This sequence comes from Oncorhynchus mykiss, assembly GCF_013265735.2. Classification (NCBI taxonomy): domain Eukaryota; kingdom Metazoa; phylum Chordata; class Actinopteri; order Salmoniformes; family Salmonidae; genus Oncorhynchus; species Oncorhynchus mykiss. The sequence continues at coordinate 43,443,613 of NC_048583.1, read as the reverse complement.
ACAATTTCCCTGTATCCAACTGAAATTCAGTACTAGCCTCATAACCGTGGGAAAATCCTTCCATACGCTGTGGTTGAGCGGTCCGTGCTATCCGGAGTCCTTGGGACGTCCATATCCCATTGAAGTTGACATTTAAATTGGTTAGGGGTAGGTAATGGTTATGGTTCTAGTTAAGGTTAGGGTTTAGGGTAAGGACATCCCAAGGATCTGTTTTGCACTGTCCGTGTTTGAGCTGTACTAGAAGGCCACTGGGTGGCGTCAGAGCACAATAAATCACAGGCTCACACTGTCAACGGATGCTCACAACACATAACATTCTCCATTTGAGCTGAAAGTACAGTATATTTGCATTATAAACATACGGTGTAGAAATATTATTGTAATGAAGTATATTATTGTGTAATGTGTGTAGCATATTCCACAGATAAGGGAGAGAAATGTAGATATTTTCAAATTTTATTTTGATGACTGATAGTAACTATAGTTTAGAGGTAAACAAAAGGAATGAACATGATATTTTCTTAAGTAATATCGAATACATGTTCACAATTTGTATAACATCAATGTAAGACGTGTGGAGGCATGAATCATACAGTATAGATAAGAGTACAGACCGTAATCTCTTTGAATACAGGCCAAGGACATCAGCCATTGAAAGAAGGCATCCTCCAAAATATGTATAAGATAGGTTCTGGAAAGATCTCTCTGAATGGAAAGTTTGAGAACATCAGCAATCATGTGTTTCTAGTGACTTGAATGCGAAGGACAATGTTTATTTTTAATTGGAAATGCTGAATGTGATCACTAAATTGATTGAAAAACGTCACTAGAATGACATGCTGATCCCAGTAAGATTATTTGAAAGGCAAAAAAGGTTTAGTTTTAATGGCACAACAGATAATGGTTGCATTTTAAAAAGGCATGTCTTTGTTTTGTACTTGTAGGATCAATGGCACCACATTGTGTTGAAAACAGTGCTGCCATTCCCCTAAAATTACATTTCAATGTCTGCTCCACAGGGCAGGATACATACACTTTATCTGGTACAGTGTAAAACACTTTTCTCATACATAAAGATATGTTTAAAAACATTTTAACAGAAATATATATAAATCTACATATTGCTAAACTGTAATGCTGGATTTTTTTTGTCAAACAAAAATATTGGTTGCACTATATGCATTATTTGAATGTAACAAAAAATTAATACATAGTACTAGATCTGTACAAAATATCCCAAACCTTTTCAACAAAGCCTTTACTCACATTCAGAGATGCATCAATGGGAATGTTCTTACATGGGATCTGAAGTCAATTGTGAATGTGTGGTTGAATGTAAGGAAAATTTGCCTCGGGATATTGTACGTGTCTTTTACTCTGACTAGTGGGAAAGTGCTAGTGGACCCTATACAAACATATTACATATCTATCATAGACCATCATATACATTTACAGCCTTTCCAAGCCCATACTCAATGCCCTTTTCTTCTTCAGTATACTTTTGTGCTGGTGACAGATTGAAGCAACATTGTAACAGCCTGTGAAGATGAGCTGGACCTTGTTTGATCCCAGTTCTTGCTCTTGAGACTGACTACCTTGCCACCTTTGGAACCTTTTAGCTTGGATGATGAGGACCAAGGACTGTTATGCAAGTCCAAGTGGTTTTTCAAGACCCAGAGAAACGCAGAAGACCAGTGGAAGGAGTGGTTGGTTCTTTTTCTAGGCCTCGCTGACCACCAAAGCATCCCAAATACAAGTAAAAAGTGGTTTCAAAGTGACTCCCTGTATAGCAATGTGATTATTATGTTACAATATGAATAACATGTGGCATGCAATCAGCTTCCTCCAGGTTTAGTTATCCAACTTCAAAAACGATTCACACTGTTTCCTCTCATCATTAGTAAAGTCTATTGGTCTGACAAATAAGACAATATAAATCATATGTGCCCTCTGAAATGGTTTTCATTGTAACTTTGCAGAGCCTTGTCATGTACATGAAATAAATAATTAACCCAAAAGATAAATGGAGGAGAAAAACAATGCATAAAATATGTACAGTGCCTTGCGAAAGTATTCGGCCCCCTTGAACTTTGCGACCTTTTGCCATATTTCAGGCTTCAAACATAAAGATGTAAAACTGTATTTTTTTGTGAAGAATCAACAACAAGTGGGACACAATCATGAAGTGGAACGACATTTATTGGATATTTCACTTTTTTTAACTTTTTTAACAAATCAAAAACAGAAAAATTGGGCGTGCAAAATTATTCGGCCGCTTTACTTTCAGTGCAGCAAACTCTCCAGAAGTTCAGTGAGGATCTCTGAATGATCCAATGTTGACCTAAATGACTAATGATGATAAATACAATCCACCTGTGTGTAATCAAGTCTCCGTATAAATGCACCTGCACTGTGATAGTCTCAGAGGTCCATTAAAAGCGCAGAGAGCATCATGAAGAACAAGGAACACACCAGGCAGATCCGAGATACTGTTGTGAAGAAGTTTAAAGCCGGATTTGGATACAAAAAGATTTCCCAAGCTTTAAACATCCCAAGGAGCACTGTGCAAGCGATAATATTGAAATGGAAGGAGTATCAGACCACTGCAAATCTACCAAGACCTGGCCGTCCCTCTAAACTTTCAGCTCATACAAGGAGAAGACTGATCAGAGATGCAGCCAAGAGGCCCATGATCACTCTGGATGAACTGCAGAGATCTACAGCTGAGGTGGGAGACTCTGTCCATAGGACAACAATCAGTCGTATATTGCACAAATCTGGCCTTTATGGAAGAGTGGCAAGAAGAAAGCCATTTCTTAAAGATATCCATAAAAAGTGTTGTTTATAGTTTGCCACAAGCCACCTGGGAGACACACCAAACATATGGAAGAAGGTGCTCTGGTCAGATGAAACCAAAATGGAACTTTTTGGCAACAATGCAAAACGTTATGTTTGGCGTAAAAGCAACACAGCTCATCACCCTGAACACACCATACCCACTGTCAAACATGGTGGTGGCAGCATCATGGTTTGGGCCTGCTTTTCTTCAGCAGGGACAGGGAAGATGGTTAAAATTGATGGGAAGATGGATGGAGCCAAATACAGGACCATTCTGGAAGAAAACCTGATGGAGTCTGCAAAAGACCTGAGACTGGGACGGAGATTTGTCTTCCAACAAGACAATGATCCAAAACATAAAGCAAAATCTACAATGGAATGGTTCAAAAATAAACATATCCAGGTGTTAGAATGGCCAAGTCAAAGTCCAGACCTGAATCCAATCGAGAATCTGTGGAAAGAACTGAAAACTGCTGTTCACAAATGCTCTCCATCCAATCTCACTGAGCTCGAGCTGTTTTGCAAGGAGGAATGGGAAAACATTTCAGTCTCTCGATGTGCAAAACTGATAGAGACTTACCCCAAGCGACTTACAGCTGTAATCGCAGCAAAAGGTGGCGCTACAAAGTATTAACTTAAGGGGGCTGAATAATTTTGCACGCCCAATTTTTCAGTTTTTGATTTGTTAAAAAAGTTTGAAATATCCAATAAATGTCGTTCCACTTCATGATTGTGTCCCACTTGTTGTTGATTCTTCACAAAAAAAGACATTTTTATATCTTTATGTTTGAAGCCTGAAATATGGCAAAAGGTCGCAAAGTTCAAGGGGGCCGAATACTTTCGCAAGGCACTGTATGTATGCATAGCAAACTGTCTGGGGTCACTGAATAAAATCCCTTTAAGGCAAAATGCAAATGTTAAGAAATAGGATATCCCATGGAATACACTCACTGCATAGCTTCTGGTCCCCTGTGGAAATGTGAATGAGTATGTTTGTGTGGTAGAAAGAAAATATGAAAAAGCCAATAAGAGAATTGTATGTGTGTCGGTGTGTGTGTTTAGGGGATAAGCGTGGACGTTTCAGAGTTCTTGGAGGTTTAGTGCCAGGCCCTGTGAGAGGGCGGTGATGAGGGGTGGTGGAGGGAGGAGAGTAGAACCTCCCAACAGCTACACTCTCAGTTTCCAGCCACTCTCTCTGAGGCCAGACAATGGGACCTCTGGGATACATTCATGGGGCTTGGCGGAGGCCTGGAAGCCGGGCAGGCAGGTGCACTTGTACGACCCCTCAGTGTTGGTACAGGCCCCGTTCTTACACAGCGCCACGTTGTCACTGATGTCCTCACACTCGTTTATGTCTGCAGGAAAAGGAGACAGGCAGTGTTAAGAGAGTAGACCAATTTCACTGCATCTGTTCCCTCCACATGTCCTGTGTCAACAGTCCAGCGGAGTGGCCTGGTCAGTGTGGGTGGTAGGATGGGACCATAGTCACGTACAGCAGTTCTCTGGCGACAGAGGGGCCTAGAGGGAAGCCCGACTCTCAGTACTTATGAAAAATACATTCACACGTATCACTTAAGCACTTTTGTTCTCTCTTCCCACATGTTCACTCATTTCACCTCTCTGTCACACACCCATCTCTTTCTGCCCCCCTTCTCTGTATACGTGTTATGCAATTTTATCTGAAAGGCAGCAGCACAGTAATCATTTACACAGATCAAGCATGGCGTCGTATTGCGTGTTTGGGTTTGATGAAGACATGAACTCTTCTCTGGCCATACATACAGTACATCTGACAAGTCAGATGTTTTTGCTTACACTAAAATGCTATTACATTGTTGGCCTTCAAGTGGTTTCTATTTCCTAATCTGGCATGGGAGGTTTGGTGTCATTTCTCTGCAGTCAAACTCAAACCTCCTCTCTCTGTTGACCTAATTTCTGTGTGGGAAATGTTGGTGGTATCTATAATATGACACTTGGAAAGGAGAGCTTCGCTCCCACAAGTGTTTTCACAAATTAGAAGCACAGAGTGGGAATCCACTCCATTCGCCCTGTGTTGGCCTCGGGGCTGATGATTCTCTATGGGAATAGAGTCCTGGTCCATTCAGTAATCTCAGCACATCATTATGAGAGGGGTTTCACTTTCAAATTAAACAAACACAACACATTTCAAATGTGTAATATCCATGTATTACACGATGTGGCTGCGATTCAAGGCCTCTCGGCCTGTTGGCAGGGTGTGTCTATATATTCAGTCAGGAGAGTAAAGAACAATCCACTCGGAGTACTTTGATCAGTTTCCCATTAAAAATAACCAAAGCAAGATTGTAAATGTGAGTCTTTCATTGGGCTGAGCGATATTGCATGGTGAGTTACCTCATCAAGAGAGACTCGTCTCCAAAAGGCATAAACCCCGGGGGGAGGCTTCTTCATTCTAAAGCAGGGTTTGATCTTAGCCCCACAACATACATCATTTTCAAAAGTGGGAAAATGGAACAGATCATTGAATAATTTGTTTCTAGGAATTCCAAAAAGCAATGATATATTTACTTGAAACACAGAGGAGAATCTGAGACTGAATGTGGTTGGTTCATTATGAGACACTGGGAGAAGAACCTACCGATGCAGGCCATTTTGGTGAGGTCAAGCTCGTATCCATCAAAGCAGTCACAGGTGTAACCTTCCCTCACGCGCACACACCGGCCATTCTCACAGCCGTTCAGGATACCACACTCTTCTGCTCGCAGGCCTTCAAAGCCATCATAGTGGTCTGATTGCAAACAGAATATGAAATAATTAGGAGTCCCTACAGAGGTAGCATTTCACCATGCTTTAGCAATAATATGAATAAATGTGTCTTTAAAGAATATATATATTTTTAATAAGGTTACCATTGTTAGAGTCTACAGGGTGAGGCTGGAACTCTCTTGGCCGGTGGATGGGGACGCGTAGCGACGGTTCTCTGTCTCTCACTCGTGAGCCATAGTCATTGGTATTGCCCTGGGTGTCCTCTGGGTTGTAGTAGGTACCCCCAGGCCCAGAGATGGGCACTCCTCCATAGTTGTCCCAGTAGGGGGGGACATAGGGCCCTTCAGGACCCTCGACACCAGGGCCGTACTCATTGCCTGGCCTCTCTCGTAGACTGTCAGAGCCCCTTCTCCTAGGCAGGTTACAAAGTAATGCGTAGTCATCTGATCCAACACACACACACACACACACACACGTCAGTGTTGCATTTAGACCGTTACAAACCATCACAGGTCACACAAATGATTTCAGCTACATAATAACTATGAATGACAACTACATCTGCCATTTGTTATTTACCAGAGTCCCTACTTGGGCAGAAGGCACATTGTTCACTCCAGGCCACTCCATAGAGACAGCAGCACTCTGTGTAGGTGGTCCTCCATCCGATGAGGGGCTGGATACACACATACAATTCTATCATGTCCCGCCAGCAGATGTCCAGATGGATGTCCTCATCAGGCTCATCAATCTCTGTGGGGCAAGGGATGGAGGAGAGATGAGAGAGGGAAGGAAGGAAGAAGGGAAGAGAGTGATTTACAAAAGAGGAAAGGATGGAGTTGGAAGAGGTTTTACAAACTTTATGTTGTCAATGTTGAACAGATGAATCAATAATCTGTCTGGTAACCATTTCATCTGGATAAACTGAGATAGAGGATGTAGTTTATCTGTAAAAGTGTGCTGCTGCTGCTGTGTGAGTGTGTGTGAGAGAGAGAGTGTGTGTCTGAATCGCACCCTCGGTGGTGTTGACGCTGATGCAGTGGCGGCAGGTGGTGTCCAGGACCAGAGGAGGACTGCAGAAGCAGTTGAAAGAGCCAGGGGTATTCACACACACCCCACAGACACACGCCTTCTCTGTCAGGCACTCGTCATAATCTGGAACACACACACATAAACACACGTCAACAACTGGGTCTAAAAGTTGAGATTTGGAGCAGGTTTGGTGGAACAGGGAAAAGCAGAGTGACAACGAGGGGCCCTTACCCAAACACTCCAGCCGGATGTTGTCGTAGTAGAAGCCTGTACGGCAGAAGCAGGAGTACGAGGAGAAGATGTTAGAACAACGGCCATTCTTACAGATATCTTGCCCAAACATCTTACACTCATCCACATCTGGTGAGAGGAGAGATGGACAAACACAGAGAGAGAACAAGAGGGAGGAAAAGAGGGGTGAAGAATCAATACCTGTTCAAATAAAGTCACATACTACTATACACAAAATCACCTTTTCTTTCCTATTTCACCTCTGGAATCTGCCTTTGTGTAGGCCAAGGTGAATGTCTATAGAATCTATAGAAGTGGCTTGAGGAGGCAACATGGGAGTAAAGTACCTTTGAAACTCTGCTGTTCCAGGCTGTGGGAGGAAACAGCTTGGGGAAGAAGACCACTACCATGTGGACACAACTGGTTATACTCCTCTGAAGAAACAAACAAGAATGAATGGACAAACATACTGTAACACTGCATCATACATAGTGTATTGAGAAGGAGTAAGCATACAGTATGTGAAACGTTGTATCTGAATCTGTCTTGGGAGTGTCACTCAGTCCCAAATCATACTGTCGTAAGCCTACCTCTCCCTGGGACAGGGCAGGGGTGGATCTCACAGTCGTCCCCCCAACCAGACCCCACCGTGCAGCAGCACTCCTGCTTGGTGGTGTTGCGAGACAGCACGTTGTCACAGAAGTTAGCATCGTTCAGGTTGTAGTAACACTCCTTCCTCTGCTCCTCCGTGGGTGAGGCTGGCTTAGGAGGATGAGGAGGAGCATCTTCATCTGTAGCAGCTGTGGGACAATCAGACCACTCATGAAGAGAAATAGATGCAGAGGGGAATAATTGGAGGGGATTTGCAGAATACATTGTGACTAGTTGAATTACTAGAGTAAAGACTACATCTATTACCACTAGATATCATATTTATTGCCATCATGATATCAGTGAGAATCAGTCAGTCTAATTAGCCCCATGTCTAACAGTATTAATGAGTGCCACTATTTCCCCTGGTCAAGAGAACCATGTCTTACAGTAGGGCAGGCAGGCAGTAGGCTGGAGTACCTTCAGCTGCTCATTTATCCACAGACATGCTCTCAGGCATTCACAGTTAAGCAGTGGGCATGGCCAAATGGAAACACTGGCATGGGAATCAACACACCGTTCATTCTGACATGATTGATTAGCACACGTCAAAAGTCAAATGTGGTCAAAGTACACAAGGCATACTTGGGGTTTAATACTGAACGAGAAGAAAAACATCCCGCCGAGAACATTGTGCTTATTAATGTAAATATGTCCCGTCTGTGTATTCATGCCCATGTCAAGCTAAAGACAAGCCAATGCCACAGACAAGGTAAGCTTGACCTTTATTTCTGTAATCTGTTTACAGTGAACACTGTTAGTGTTTCTGAGAGAGATCTTTCCATGGCAGTTTTGCCAATAGCTATACCTTATCCTTGTATGTCTTCGGGGGAATTTGACAGGGGGAGATTTGACCATGAGGGAGAATTTGGAGTGAGTTGTTCTCTGAGCACAGCAAATCAATTCTGTAAAGGATAGCTGGAATAGTTTTTCTGCAATTTGTTCTTTCCTGCAATTTATTCCCCAGATGTGAAGACAGTGAAAATTCAATCCCCCAGCGATAGGACGAACCCTTAAGTCCCATAAGTCCCTGTGTGTGCTGTTACCCTGCGGGCGGCACTGGCTGGTGATGGGATCAAATTCCTCATTGTCGCTGGGGCAGATGCACAGGAAGCTGCCGTCCACGTTCTCACACAGGGCCTCTCCACACAGCGCTGTGCTCATCTCACACTCGTTCACGTCTCCACGGAATGGGAGAGAGGGGTTAAAGTCACACTGAGGTTCACATACGAATGCAAAGCATGTACATACAGACACAAGTGTGCGTACAAACACACATACCACCATGTACAATGAATACAGTACGTACTGCACATTGGTACTGTATACAGTAACTGACCATGCTGACCAGTGGAGTGTATCATTTAACAGTTACTTACCTACACAGCCATGGGCCCCGGCATCACCAGGGGGGTTGGTGTAACCCCGGTCACACTGACAACGGTAGGAGCCGTCTGTGTTCTCACAGAAGCCATGGTCCCCACAGATGTTCTCATTCACACACTCATCGATATCTAAACAAGAGGGCACCCAAAGGTGAGCATAAAATAACACATTCCAATGTTTCTCGGCTACATGTGTATAACTGTACCATTTCACATGACTGGCTTGCTAATGAGAGTGTGTTGCAATACTAAAATAAACACTACTGCCGCTAAAACTTGCAATAGCAATCACCATCATCATAACATGTCAAATGAATACAGGGGGAGAATGGGATCGTTTACAGCTTTGTGGGGGACACAGATCAATTGATTGAATCCATTCTGCTGACTCCGATGGCTATCAATGAGCCCAGTGAAACGTCTGTAAGGGCTGCCACTCAGCATGGCTACATTGTATTAAAGTAGAGCCAGCATCTGGAAGCCTTTAGGATCTAAGGGTTCCTCTGCTGGGGTCTATGGAGTGAGAAGTGACCTGTTGCTTACTTTCTGGCCCAGTGAGGTCTTGGATTATGTAACAACATGGGACTGGCTTACAGACATAGAGGGGCCTGCACATCCACATAAGTTACTTCAGAGACATTTTGTCAAACCGGCTACGGGTAACTAACATTTGAATGAATGCACATTTAGTGCAACAACTCTGACAGGCCCGCATTGTTTCCTAAATTTCCCTATTTTTTAATTTGACATCTTACTTTTGTAATTCCAAAAATGTGTCCCATGCAAGAAATCTAAACAGGGGAGCTGATCTGGACTCATTCAGAATATTTTCTGCGTGCAAAAGGATGGAGCGGACCAGACCTGGCAACTGTGTGCAGCTGCTTGCATGCACAGCCATATATCATAAAGCATGTTTAACGAAGCCAGAGGAAAGACCTTGTTATGTGTACATTGAATGTGTGAGCAGAGGAATGTATGGACCTTAACACTGGATCATATAACACTAGTGCTAACAGCTCTGATTCCCAACCACCCTCTGTTTTAAGGGAACATTTGTTAGCAATTTCTCACATACATAATTTCGTATTTCTTGGCGTACATTGCACAGCGCAGAGGCCAAAGACAGATACTCTTAGAGAGGCCAGACTGATTATAATTGTTTAAAAAAACAAATATATGGTTTGATCACTGGTCAATGTTAACCTGTTTGTGCACTGGCCAAGTCACCAGGTTATGTGACACACAACCATTATTATGTTCCTACAACACTTCTCTATGTTATCACATGTGCACCCCCCCCCCCCCCCCCCCCCACCACCACCACCCCCCAGCACTACACAGCTGATTCAAATAACCATCTCATCATCAAGCATGGATTATTTGAGTCAGCTGTGTAGTGATAGGGCAAAAAACAAAACGTGCACCCAGGGGGGGGGCCCGGCACCGGGTTTGGGAAACCCTGCCCTAGAGATCACACAAAGGTAAAACGCACACAAAAGCCACATTCATAAAAATGAATTTTTTTTGGAAGGGCACCTTTGTTGAGGAATTTGAGGGAAGTCTGCCAACATCTCCATTGATAGAGGCCACATGCTGTGTGTGTTATTTTCTAATTAGAATCAAAACGCCTGACTCAGCAAAAGCTAATGGTTTACAGGGCATTTACAGTAGTGGGGAATAGGAGAAGTATCTGGTACTGTATTCTTTTCACTATATGTCACAGCGTTAGGGGCATGACATAATGCCAGGTACAGTAGGTAGTAAAGTATACATCACCTTCAGGGCATCTAGTAGCCCAGTGTGTCTTATTAAACATGCTAACGCATCAATTGGGAGCAAATGAAAATACAGTGGCTACATAAGTCAGCAAGTTTGTAGAGGAAAAAAATAAATGACATTCACATATTGTCTATCAGATTTTTATTCTGTCTCCTAGCTCTCATAAATGCTGCATCATTCGAGGAATGAGGAGAGTCAGCCAGAGCGACTGCATTAAGCAATCTATTCAGCAGGGACGGAGAGGGCTTGGCTTGGGCCCTGCTCTACTATTACATTACAGAGGAGTGCATTCTGGGAGGCCTGACCCACTGTCCAGGGGGCAGGGAGAGGCAAAGCCATCCAGAAGATGGTGCTAATAGTGATGTCAGCCAAATGACTCTGACATGATGAAGACAAAAGTTGACATTGGGACATAAATAAGAGCCACCAAAATCCAAACTTTGTGTTTACAAACCTATTGGATGTGGCAATTATCAAAAACATGTAGCCGTTTCCCCATTAAAATGTTTACTTTTGGACTTTGGGGCCTTGCTACAGACTTGTAGTAAGATGAGGTGTATACTGTAACACTGAAGAACATTTTGGCATATGTGAAGAACTTAAGTGGGGTTTTGGATGGTCAGCGTAAGTAATGCAGCCAGCTGGGAGGTCTCTCAGGAAGGTCATCTAAGCACTCAGCTGCTACATGAAATAATCAGTGTCTGCCTCAAGGTTTTCATCCATCTGAAACATGGAAACAATGTTCCCATTTTTACATGTAGTGGGGTGCATGATGCTATCAAATCATCATCTCGGGGACCAAGGGAAATGTCTGGGCCAAATTTATTTAAAAGTCTTTCCATGGCCATGTCTTTGACTTGGATCCTTCGAAACGCTTGGACTAACAGACCTACTAAACTCTTTAATTAAGACTGACTGTCCAGCCAGAGAGTGAGCATGTTAATAAAATACCTGAGGCCAAATGGCCTATGGGAAATGCATACTCTAACAATACAGGCTATCTAGGGCCATCTTCTCCATTACACCCCCCCCCCCCCCCCCCCCTTCCTAATGGTCTGACCCAGGAGCCCCTTCCTGAGTGTGGATCAACCCGGCTTGGTAATGGTGCAGGCTAGATCAGGTGAGCAGGTTAAGTGGGGGTCTCTGTGCCGTGTTGTAATGTGGAGCACATGGTGGGCCTGTGAGGCTAGCTGACTGCTGGCTCACCCTTCACACGTCTCCCCTACTCCTGGTTCCCTGGTTAAACCCTGGCCTGATTGAACCCATATGCAGGCCAGGGTTATTTGATGCGTAGGATTGGTCGGGGATGAGGATGGATATTTATTTCCCCTGTTTCATCCGTTGTTTCATTCCCGACCCCGCCAGACCTGGGTCACCTCCTGGGTTAAACCCTGTTTAATAAACTGCGTATGCACGCCCATTGCCCTACATCTAGACCACAGTGACCACAGCGGGCTAAATGTCTTTTGAAACGCGTCACATTTCCATACATTAGTCAGTGTGGGAGGTAGGAGACAGTGTGACCACAAACCATTTCCAGCCCTCTATGCCTTATTAAAGACAAGCCGTAGCCACACAAAATTGATAGCCACAACGCCGAACTACAGCTGGAAAGACAGGATCTAAATGAGATGCAGGTTTCTTTTCCAACACATTGACAATCACACACTGCTTTTCTCATACAGTACTCACCAGTGTTGGGATAAGTTGGATATTACTCTTTACATTTAACAAAACTAACACGTTACTTTACAATATTATTCTGTGTGGAAAGTAACATGTTATATTACCAGTTATATTACTTTGGGTTACTTTCATTAAAACATCTCACTGTTTGACTGTCAGAGGGAGCAAGGTAAGCCCTACCAAAAATAGGTTGCTTACTCATGTTTGATCACTAGTTTCCCCTTTCATCTGTTGCACGGCTTTCCTGTGGAAGTCTACAAGTGCTACACTATATATATTGGCTGCTTAATTAGCCATATATACTTTAAGCCAAGCATCTGTACAGATTTCCTATCTTTTCATTCAAAATCTTTCTCTTGAGCAGCCAGTTCTGGTTATAGATCGCAAGTACACGGACCCATAGAGATGTATAGAGGGCACACTTGCAACTAGAAGGGAAAGCCCTCTATGGACTTTGCTATCACCGAAAACATCAATGGCAACGATCAGAGATGCGCCCTCTATACATTTCTATGGACAGCAGCTGTCATGACTAGGGCTGCCTATGTATGCCAGTTAGGCTCTACAGCAGTTGTAAAGCGTATTAATGTGCTTCATTTTAGGAAAGTTAATAAATATAGTAGGCCTAGCCTATAGAAAGCTGATGGGATCCTCAGTTATTTGGCCACTTTCGTTGTGATACAAACCATATCAAAACATATAGGCCTATGGGCTGAGCTACATGAGGTGTGTGACTATGATTTGAAAGAGTTGCACAAAAAAAATGCATGGCCTGTTTCTTGCCTGACTTCACACACTGGGCATATTATTATCTTGCCTCACTTAACACACTATAGGCTAACATTGTCACCCATCAGACTATTCTTAATTGAATATTGTCTTTACATATACTAAATAATACAGTTTTGATTTAGAATGGACCATTATCATGCACCCGTCTCGGAACAGGGGAAACAAAATATGTAATCTATGCACTTAAATGGAGGACACTTTCCCCATGGTTCATATTCATGCCAGCTAGGTAGGCTATACTCCTGTTGTATAGCAAAGCAATGTGTTTAATATTAGGAAAGTGGATAAATAAATATAGTAGGCCTAGCCTATAGAAAGCTGATGGGATCCTCCTCTTTTTAATAGAGGCCATCAAAACTCACTCCATTGCACAGCCTATAAAAAGTTTGTGCAACATGAGCTGAAGGGCTCCCATTAAGTGTTCAGATTTTTCATTTGCATTTATGTCAGAGTGATTAGATGGACAGTAGAGTGCTGAGGATCAGCAAGTTTGATAGGCTACTAATGACCATCAGCAGCATCAGAGCTTGGAGAAGCCTAGTTACCATGACTAAATGCTCACATGGAATTTGACTGCGGTCATGACTCTTGACCGCTGGTGTGGCGGTAATACGGTAACCATAACAGCTGTAGTCATGACCTTTCTCTGCTTACTCGAGAAGTAAATGAGGAAACAAGTCAAGATCGGATCATGGAAACACGCGCCCGGTAGAGATATAATTCAGAAAGTAATGCAAACATTGTTTGACAAAGTAACTGTAATAGTATTACCCAATTTGAAAAAGTACCGCATAACTTTACTACATATAAAAGTAATCTGATTACGTAACACGTTACCTTCGTCACTCTATACAGTAGGCTGTCATAGCAGGGCTGAGTGAACAACTCCAATGGATGGAGGTAGAGCGTAGTGGCAGCTGAAGCTCTGCTGAGGAGAACGTCTGTTTTCCCATTTTGTATTATGGCCACAAATTGAGTGTGGTGAGCAGAGCCAAAGACAACCGCCGCCCCATCGGAGGCCCAGGAGTAAAAATAAATCAACGCCCCTCTGAGAAATGGCAAATTACAGCGTATGGCCTTCTTAAATATTGGATGATTTTTACAAGCAGACAAAAATGTCTAAGAGTAATTGAGCTCCCTCCCCGGACGTTTTATTGGGGTGACGGCAGCATCTCCCATAACCTCACATAATGCCTTGGAACAAGTGGCCTTTGTGCAAGATGCTGAGCTGTGGAGGGGCGAGAGAGAGGCGAGAGGGCTTGCTCCTCAGATTCCACAGCCCAGGCTGAGGGAGTTGAGGCCAGGGACTGGAGGGGAGGAGAAGCTCTGTGGTCAATGTCTGTGATGCTTTGTGGGGATGTACTGTATGTACAGTGGGGCAAAAAAGTATTTAGTCAGCCACCAATTGTGCAAGTTCTCCCACTTAAAAAGATGAGAGAGGCCTGTAATTTTCATCATAGGTACACTTTAACTATGACAGGCAAAATGAGAAAAGAAAATTCAGAAAATCACATTGTAGGATTTTTAATGAATTTATTTGCAAATTATGGTGGAAAATAAGTATTTGGTCACCTACAAACAAGCAAGATTTCTGGCTCTCACAGACCTGTAACTTCTTCTTTAAGAGGCTCCTCTGTCCTCCACTCGTTACCTGTATTAATGGCACCTGTTTGAACTTGTTATCAGTATAAAAGACACCTGTCCACAACCTCAAACAGTCACACTCCAAACTCCACTATGGCCAAGACCAAAGAGCTGTCAAAGGACACCAGAAGCAAAATTGTAGACCTGCTCCAGGCTGGGAAGACTGAATCTGCAATAGGTAAGTAGCTTGGTTTGAAGAAATCAACTGTGGGAGCAATTATTAGGAAATGGAAGACATACAAGACCACTGATAATCTCCCTCGATCTGGGGCTCCACGCAAGATCTCACCCCGTGGGGTCAAAATGATCAAAAGAACGGTGAGCAAAAATCCCAGAACCACACGGGGGGACCTAGTGAATGACCTGCAGAGAGCTGGGACCAAAGTAACAAAGCCTACCATCAGCAACACACTACGCCGCCAGGGACTCAAATCCTGCAGTGCCAGACGTGTCCCCCTGCTTATGCCAGTATATGTCCAGGCCCGTCTGAAGTTTGCTAGAGAGCATTTGGATGATCCAGAAGAAGATTGGGAGAATGTCATATGGTCAGATGAAACCAAAATAGAACTTTTTGGTAAAAACTCAACTCGTCGTGTTTGGAAGACAAAGAATGCTGAGTTGCATCCGAAGAACACCATACCTACTGTGAAGCATGGGGGTGGAAACATCATGCTTTGGGGATGTTTTTCTGCAAAGGGACCAGGACGACTGATCCGTGTAAAGGAAAGAATGAATGGGGCCATGTATCGTGAGATTTTGATTGAAAACCTCCTTCCATCAGCAAGGGCATTGAAGATGAAACGTGGCTGGGTCTTTCAGCATGACAATGATCCCAAACACACCGCCCGGGCAACGAAGGAGTGGCTTCGTAAGAAGCATTTCAAGGTCCTGGAGTGGCCTAGCCAGTCTCCAGATCTCAACCCTATAGAAAATCTTTGGAGGGAGTTGAAAGTCCATGTTGCCCAGCAACAGCCCCAAAACATCACTGCTCTAGAGGAGATCTGCATGGAGGAATGGGCCAAAATACCAGCAACAGGTTGTGAAAACCTTGTGAAGACTTACAGAAAACGTTTGACCTCTGTCATTGCCAACAAAGGGTATATAACAAAGTATTGAGATAAACTTTTGTTATTGACCAAATACTTATTTTCCACCATAATTTGCAAATAAATTCATAAAAAATCCTACAATGTGATTTTATGGATTTTTTTTCTCATTTTGTCTGTCATAGTTGAAGTGTACCTATGATGAAAATTACAGGCCTCTCTCATCTTTTTAAGTGGGAGAACTTGCACAATTGGTAACTGACAAAATACTTTTTTGCCCCACTGTATGTCCCAGGGAGATGCTGGGTAGCCTGGAAGAGAGGAGGGAGGCTGGCATCAGAGCAGAGGTGAAGAGAGAGTGGGTCAGAGACGGCCACGGCTGGCTGCATCACTGGACTGGACCAGAGAGGATGGAGCTGTTACAATGCTCTGGGGTGTTATAATTTGGACTGTTGAGTTTTAACAGGCTCAACCTAAACAGTGTGGTGGATCATCATCCACAATGTGTGATCGTAACAGTCAAGCTGCTGTGGAAAAACCTTATTGGTGGTTAGATAAGTAAGAGGAGACAGTTACACAACAACATGGCTACCCGGTGGGGCCCTAATGCAATTACCATCTGCACGTATTTACATCACAGAACTTATTCAGACTATATTGAATTGAGCCTCTGCGAGCAGAGGATGGGCCATGTTGACGCTAAATGGTAAAACAGAGGTGAGGAGGCTGTGAGCAGCTGTTTTGGATCTGGCCACCTCTCACAACACCCTCCATGATGGGATCCAGCCACACAACATCATAGTCCTCCGAGGGGAGAGGGCCACACCAAGCCAGGCTCTGTCATCGGCCCCGGTGTGCTGCCGCTCCGCTCTCCAGTGTGAGTCAAATAAAGAGTCATGGCGATGAGAATATAACATGGTGCTCAATGCATCTCAAAACCCTCTCTCTCAGTCCGCCCCATCCGGGGCTCACTAGATCATTCCAGTAGATCATGCTATCACACTCTGCCCTTCAGTCCTGGCCTTGCCTGTTTGGAAGCCATTTTGATAAGAGCAAATGGCCTGTATGTTTTTGTTCAATGTCAGCTATGCCTCTTCTAAAACCGACTTGATTCATGTTTTACGGTAACTGAGAAGTTTACCAGCAGAGGGGAACAACAGCGGCAGCCACCGCCAATACAAACTGCTTCGAAAACGGGTGTGCTCCAGCACTAATCAAACACTCTTCTGAATATAGTAAAATTATGTTAATCTCTCATAGACACACACATACACAGACTGATGGTCTGTCTTTGCCAGTTAACACACAGGCGGGGTTGTTTTCTGTTGTCATGGAGACAGGGCTGTTTTGTTGTTGTTGGATAGATGTTAGACCCAGATGTGTCGGTTGTCTCCACCCCTCCCAGGCCATACCAGGTGACCACCCGACTGGGTGTCTGTCGCAATGGCATGAGGAGGGCAAAGGCTGGCTGGGAGGGGTGGGGTGCACCGTATGTCCCATCAGATGACAGCCCTGCCCCACTTAGAGAGGAGAACAGTGGCGATCAGGTTATACCCATCGCCCTTGCCAAAAAAACTCCATTAGCCCCATTGTCTGGAGGATGAGACCTGGCCCTATTATCAAGTGGCCCAATTTCAGGGCCCATTTCCCCTCACTCTGCTCCCCTGACCAGGAAGGCTGAGTGCACCTGATAGCGTTTGATTCACATGAGCCTCTTTGTGTGTGAGTGCCAGGCTGATATCGGTATCTCTGTAGGATGGGGGTGGGCTAGGGGGGCCATCGAGACAACGCAGAGTGTTTCTTTCAGACAACTGCCCAAGGTGAATGAGCAGTAAGGCTGATATTCAAGTGCCTTCAGCTATCCCCTAAGTAAGTACATTGCCTGTTGACTAAGCACAGGGCCTGTGGTCCACTTACTTACCACAGTCTGGGTTGTCCTGTCCATACAGGCCAGGCTGGCAGCCCATGAAGCAGCGATACGAGCCAATGGTGTTCTCACAGAGCCAGATGCCACACACCGAGCTACCATACTCCTTACACTCATTCTGATCTGTGGAGAGAAAGATGTACTAATGTCATACACACATCATTCCTATTCTTCACCCTTCACAGCAGCATGGATATCCAGCATGAGTAGGCCCGGCCAGGAGGACTGAGATATCCATGTGCTTATGTCATACATGCACACACACATGCACACACACTCACTCAATCACCAATCCAATTCCCCCTCCACTCCTCACAGTACAATGTTTCCCCAGCATGAGTAGGCCCGGCCAGGAGGCCTGTGGTGCTGCTGTCCTCAGTGCTCAGCAGCAGACACTGGGCATGGCCAAGAACAATATTTGCACAGGAACCGAAGAACTTGTGAAGAAGCAAAGGGACACGTTCCAGAGGGAGAAACACCTCCATCCCACAATGGGGTGATTCATACTCCCCAAGGGAAGATGGGGAGCAGAGCTCCAGCCACAGGGAGCTCCCTGTGGCGCAAGACTACAGCCCGAGGAAAGCCTCTGGGCCATAGTTGGACTCTCACTGAGGGAATGTCACCATTGACACTGCATTGACTACAGCTACATAATCAATCGTTACAAAAACGTTTCACACACAGGGCGGACTCTGGTCTAAAGGGACCGGAATGTTCTATTAACTCTTCTGAAATGTTGTGAAAACACTGTGTTTCAGCTGGGGCAGAAGCAGTGGATTGTGGGTAGAGTGAGGGAGTTATGAAGTCGGTAGAGTGTTCTTACCCTCACAGTCAGCTGTGTCTGCAGAGTACTTGAAGCCAGCCTCACACAGGCAGAGGTAGGAGCCATCTGTGTTGAGACACTGGCCATGGGAGCACACGCCGTCCTTACTGCACTCATTAACATCTGGAGGGAAAGAGGAGGAGCAGGAGAGGGGGAGAGAAAGAGTCAGAGAGAGACAGACACAGCAAGACAGAGACACAGACAGAGAGAAAGACACAGAGACAGAGAGACACAGAGAGAGAGAAATGGAAATAAGAAGAGAGGAAAGTATGAAAGAAAGTGTTCTATGTTTATGAAAGTCATGGCGTATTTTCTTCTTTGGTGTACTATGAATCAGTCAGCCACCGAGAATCTCATTCTCTCTTAACATGAAGAAAATAATACATGTCTGCAATCAAGGGCTTGTCTGAGCATAAGATACATTGTCCATTTGGAACACTTTATGGTACTGGCAAAATATGAAAACAGTATGTAACCTAGCTATTGGTCTGGGAACATTCCCTCCGACTAGTAAAAAGCATATAATGATGGCTATATGCTTGATTAAATGTAGATTGGTGTAATTGCCACATTACAACACAACTTACAAGGTATTTGGACTGAATAGCCTAATAAGTGGGGTCAAGGCAGAAAAGCAACAAAAATAAAACATATTTTGCCAAGGGCTGATAATGAGACAAATTTTTCAATGTAGACAGTAAACACATGTAGGGGTAAAGGGAACAAAACATTCTGAAAACAGCATGGGACAGCACCTCAATTTATGTTCCGGTTTAATAGCCATGTGATTCGATACAAACATTACAGCAATGATTTATCTAAAACAGAGCTGTATGGCAGGTTATACTAGATTGACTAGTGATTAGTAGTTCATCTTTATGATTTATTGAGGTTAGTCCACTGTCCATGGTTATGTCCCAGACAGTACCAGCGCCCATAGCCCTGTAAGCAGCAAGCCATCCAGCCAGTTCACCTGTGAGCCAACCAGAAGGCCAACCACTCGGGCTCACCTGACCCCTCCTTCCCCCGTCTCCTCTCCCTGCAGGGCCCAT
The DNA here is from genome assembly GCF_013265735.2 of Oncorhynchus mykiss. Lineage (NCBI taxonomy): Eukaryota > Metazoa > Chordata > Actinopteri > Salmoniformes > Salmonidae > Oncorhynchus > Oncorhynchus mykiss. The sequence continues at coordinate 43,423,982 of NC_048583.1, read as the reverse complement.
GGCAGAGAGGCCTGGCTTTCACTGTGTCAGCACTGCACACACAATGGCAGACGACCTGAATATATATGCCCAGCCTCTGATTTATAGAATAATATTTGCTGTGGCAGAGGGCCAGGTGAGTGCAGGTTGGACCTGCCTTGCTCTCTATTGTGGATGATGTCTGGTGCTACAGTACATGGCCACAGCCCAGCAGACTGAATGGAAAGCCCAGCCATCATCACAGGGCACTGGGGAGGGGCTGCCTAGCCTGCCGGGTACGTATGGCCTGGAAGAGGTCCAGTCCCCTCGCACCCTGGGCCCCTCACCCACTATAGCCCTCTCCAGGATCTTCCACCCCCAGAGAGTGGCCCTGCTCCATGCTTGCCTGCATCACAGCGATAACATGCACTGTGTACTGCCCAATGATTTGTCATTCAGGTTACGCTAATGCTCGATACCTCTCAGCAGTAAAACAGGCCAGAATCAATAATATGCAGCTTTAGCCGGAGTTACATTCCTTTCATATTGATTCTTCCAGAGTGCTCCATTCCTCTGTATTTTGACAGCTAATGCTCCAGAAAGTTCCAGTGAAAGGCTAGCTAGTGCTCTGGCCAACAGTCAGGAGCAGCATTTCTCTCTCTGGTGTGACCAGGGCAATGGGTGCGGCTGGAATGACATAAAACCTGGTCAATTGGAGGTGAAAGAGGAGGAGCAGTGAGACTGTTGATGTCTGGCAATAGCCTATTAGAAAAAATGGCTGGGTTTGATCCCTGCTGCCTAACTGGAGCTGGAGCTGTGGGGAGAGCAAGGGGGAAAGGGGTCAGCCCAGAGAGAGACAGGATCAGGGAGTACAAGCTGCCCTCTGCATGCACTGTCTGTCCTTACCCAGACAGGAGGAACTTGTGGCTCGTGCTAATTGTGGTAATGCATTCAAACCAGTTGGTAGTTAGTTATAATCCTAGCATTATAGCTTGTTCTCGCTCATCTTGGAAGCCGTTTCCCTCTGTGGTGCATCCATAGGGACAGATGCAGAGGTAGGAACCATCTGTGTTCAGACAGTCCCCTTCTCCACTGATCACCCTAGACTGACACTCATCCGCAGCTGAACAGGAGATTTAACTGTCCCATTTCCTCCAAATCCACATGACTGATACACACTAAGGACATCCCCAGAGAGAGGATGGGTGTGTCACAAATGATACTGACTCTTGCTGAACGCAACATGTAAAGTGTTGGTCCCATGTTTCATGAGCTGAAATAAAAGATCCCCTACATTTTTCATATGCACAAAAAGCTTATTTATCTCAAATTCTGTGCACAAATGTGTTTACATCCTTGTTAGTGAGCATTTCTCCTTTGTGAAGATAATCCATCCACCTGACAGGTGTGGAATATCAAGAAGCTGATTAAACAGCATGATCATTACACAGGTGGACCTTGTACTGGGGACAATAAAATACCACTCTAAAATATGCAGTTTTGACACCAAACACAATGCCACAGATGTCTCAAGTTTTGAAGGAGTGCACAATTGGCATGCTGACTGCAGGAATGTTCACCAGAGATGTTGCCAGAGAATTTAATGTTCATTTCTCTATCATAAGCAGCCACCAATGCCATTTTAGAGAATTTGGCAGTACATCCAACAGGACTCACAACCGCAGACCACGTGTACGGTGTCATGTGGGCGAATGGTTTACTGATGTCAACGTTGTAAACAGAGTGCCCCATGATGGAGGTGGGGTTATGATATGGGCAGGCATAAGCTACGGACAACGAACATAATTCCATTTTATTAATGGAAATGACGAGATCCTGAGGTCCAATGTAGTCCCACTCATCCGTCGCCATCACCTCATGTTTCAGCATGATAATGCACGGTCCCATGTCGCAAGGATCTGTACACAATTCCTTGAAACTGAAAATGTCCCAGTTCTACATACTCACCTGTACAACGCTCACAGAAGCACCATCTAAAGGAAAGTGTTTGTTCCAGAGTATGTGAGTGCAGCCTAAGTACTGTACACAGCCACTGGGAGGTTCCCCACCAGAGTTGTTGGGGAACACAGTTTCAACGCCACATCCCTCAACGAAGCCACGTACGGTGGGCAACCCTGCACGAATGTAAACCAATGCTCTGTGTGAGTGAAGTAACTCTGCAGCTGTTAGTTTTTCCTCTGGGCTCAATGTTAAATTCAGGCTATACCGCAGTCCTAACTCCTAGCCTCCTTAAACGTTTAACTGGGCGCTTAATTTAAAACAGAATCAATCAACTAATGCTACTTAAGATCAGCAATAAAGAGCCTTTTCATTGTACTTACAGTGCCTTCAGAAAGTATTCATACCCCTTGGCTATTCCACATTTTGTTGCGCTACAGCCTGAATTCACCCATCTACACACAATACCCCATAATGACAGTGAGAACATGTTTAGACATTTTTGCAAATGTATTAAATGAAATATAGAAATGTCACATTTACATAAGTATTCATACATCTGAGTCAATACTTTGTAGAAGCACCTTTGGGGGTGATTACAGCTCTGAGTCACCTTGGGTATGTCTATCAGCGTTGCACTTCTGGATTTGGGGATTTTCTTCCATTCTTCCTTGCAGAGTTTCTCAAGTTCTGTTAAGTTAGATGGGGATCGGCGGTGAAGAGCAATCTTCAAGTCTTTCCACTGATTTTTAAAACGGATTCAAGTCTGGGCTTTGGTTAGGCCACTCAAGGACTTTCACATTCTTGTTCTGAAGCCATTCCAGCGTTGCTTTGGTTGTATGCCTGGGGTCATTGTCCTGTTGGAACTTAAATCTTCGCCCCAGTCTAAAGTCATTTGCACTCTGAAGCAGGTTCTCGTCAAAGATTTGTCTGTATTTTGCTCCATTCATTGTTCCCTCTATCCTTACCAGTCTCCCAGTCCCTGACGCTGTCTGGTCACTCTCTCATAAAGCCCAGATTGGTAAAGTGCTGTAGAGACTTGTGCTTCTGGCAGGTTCTCCCATCTCAAGGAACTCTGTAGTTCTGTCAGAGTGGTCATTGGGTTCTTGGTCACCTTCCTGACCAGGGTCCTTCTTGTTCAGTTTGGACGGCCAGCTCTAGGCAGAGTCTTGGTAGTTCCATATTTTTTTAATTTGCCAATGATGGAGACCACGGTGCGCTTGGAAACTTGAAACACTCTAGAAATTGATGTATACCCTTCCCCAGATACTGTATATGCTTCATCACGATTCTACCTCGGAGATCTACGGACAGTTCCTTGGAGTTCATGGTATAGTTTCTGCTCTGACATTCAGTATCAACTGTGGGACCTTATAGACAGGTATGTTTCTTTCTAAATAATGTCCAAACAATTGAATTGGCCATAGGTGGACTCCAATCAAGTTGAAGGGAAATCCCAAGGATGATCAAAGGAAATTGGATGCACCTGAGCTTAATTTGGAGTGTCATAACAAAGGGGTGTGAATACTTATGTAAATAAGATTTCTGTACTTAATTATCAATAAATTTGCCAACATTTCTAAAAACATGTTTTCACTTTGTCATTATGGGGTATTGTGTGCAGATGGGTGAAAAAAATGTACGTAATCCACTGTGAATTCAGGCTGTAACACAAAAAAATGGAATAAGTCAAGGGGCATGAATACTTTCTGAAGGCACTGTATTTGTCTCTGTGGTTGTGTTGGGATCCTAGAATTCCACTTTTGATGTGTTTGTGTGTGTACCTCTACAGGACGTCCCATCCACCAGCTCCAGACCCGGGGGACAGGAGCAGCTGTAGGAGCCGGGGCTGTTGGTGCACTGTCCTCCCAGACACAGACCGCTGTCCTCACACTCATTGATGTCTGCCGGGGAGGGGACACGGAGGGGAAACACACATACCATACAGTCTAATGTAGCGTGACACATTCACACCACAGATGGCAGATCATTGGCTATTAATCCAAGTGGGTTCTCAGTTTATCCTCCAAATAATGTGGCCAAAACTTTGAGGAAAGTGTTACAACCTCCCACAAGAATATACATCATTTTCAGAATTGACTTCAGGGAATTATGACGACACATATCAGTGTTGGTCTACCATGCAGAGCTGTGACTGACTGGAAATAAATCATCAGCTTAAGAGGAGAACTTCCAGCATGAGTGAAGGGACATTAGAGTTAGGTCCCTAGTAAAAAAATGTGTACCTTCACAGGAGAGCTTATTGGGCGCCAGCGTGTAGCCAAGGTCACAGGTCATACAGGAGTAAGAGCCCTCTGTGTTGTTGCAAACGCCCATGGGACAGACCCCCATGGACAGGCACTCGTTTATGTCTGAAGGAGAGAGAGAGAGAGAAGGAGAGAGATTGAGAGAGAGATCATCATAACATGAGTGAGGTCAGATCTAGCCTATCAGTTCAAGGAGACAGCCTCTCAGAGTCTCTGGCCTGATAACATGACTAATGGCTGAATGCAAGGAGACAGCCTCTCAGAGTCTCTGGCCTGATAACATGACTAATGGATGAATGCAAGGAGTCAGCCTCTCAGAGTCTCTGGCCTGATAACATGACTAATGGCGGAATGCAAGGAGACAGCCTCTCAGAGTCTCTGGCCTGATAACATGACTAATGGCTGAATGCAAGGAGACAGCCTCTCAGAGTCTCTGGCCTGATAACATGACTAATGGCTGAATGCAAGGAGACAGCCTCTCAGAGTCTCTGGCCTGATAACATGACTAATGGCTGAATGCAAGGAGACAGCCTCTCAGAGTCTCTGGCCTGATAACATGACTAATGGCTGAATGCAAGGAGACAGCCTCTCAGAGTCTCTGGCCTGATAACATGACTAATGGCTGAATGCAAGGAGACAGCCTCTCAGAGTCTCTGGCCTGATAACATGACTAATGGCTGAATGCAAGGAGTCAGTCTGCACATACAGTAAGCAAAGCCTCCTTTATTAGCTTGCACTGACAGTGCTTTATTAAAAAGGATGGAGAGACAGGCTAAGTATGCAGGACAGGCATCGATTCCAAAACAGCAAGCTATTACAGGTTGGGTATAATTACTTTATCAACAAACACTCCCTGGCTCTCTGTTATGTGATCATTGAAAATTCCTTGCTCTGGTACAGATTATATTTAATATTGGGAAAATAGTGCATTCCATTGTTAAGTGATTGAAATGGCTCTGTTTGCCTGTGGGTCAAAAGAGGAGTTCCACAGTGTGTACCGACTACATAAGAGCAGGGCAGAGGTCGGTTTAATTTCAAATTAGGCCGTTAATCCTGGCATGGAGACATCCATTAAAACCCAATCAAAATCTGAATTGAACTTGTTTTCAGGATTTTCCCAGAGCAAAACATTTCAAAAAGGATATCTTTGTCCTGGTCTCGATCCACCCTTCCATTAAATAACATTGAATAATAACGGACTGGATTTGTAGTCTTCCTCTTGGGGAGAAGAAGGGGAGGGTGGGGGTAAGTGTTTTCCAGAGGTTAGTTAGGCAGTCTTACCCATGCAGTGGGAGCCGTCCTCAGACAGGGTAAAGCCAGTCCCACAGCTCCTGCAGGAGAAGGATCCGGGACTGTTCCTACACAGCTGGCCTGGGCACACGTTAGCCACCAAGCACTCATCCACATCTGAACAACAGGACAGAGAGACAGAGAGAAGCCCTGTTAACTACATCCCTGAGCTGTCGCAGAGGTCAGCAGGCCTGGTGGAAGACATGACAGTGTGCCACATGTAATCATTTTGATCAGTTTATAAATGATATGGCATAAAGTTCCACTGTCAACACATCTATCTCTCCAGCTGATCTATCAGTGGGACAGGCTGACTTCACTGTGTTATATTTGAGGCCTATGGCTCATTCTTTCGAACACATGGTGCCAGAGGGAGAGGGATCCAGGACCCAGTTATGATGTGATGTCTGGGAGGAGTATTTTGGGATCTTTAGCTCAGGAGAGGGGCTTTGTGTCCAAGTCGTCACACCTGATGCCATTTACAGACAACCTGAGCCTGCTGTTAAAACAGGCAATGTGTGAGAGAGAGGCCTGGCTGGACTCACACAGGGCCCAGTGGGGTGTTCCTGGCACCCTCTCTTACGTCTGACACACGCAGGGCCGAGGGCAGAACCTAACATCCTTACACAGCATACCATAACACACCTTCACACTCCAGCCCATCCTCAGTCACTCTGTAGCCTGGCCTGCAGGTGGTGCAGATGAAAGAACCCTCTGTGTTGGTGCATGTTCCCTTGGGGCACGTAGTGGGCAGCGCACACTCATCAATATCTGTTCCAATAAGTAACAAACAAACTCAGACTGGTCGGTAACATACAACTCCTTCAGGACAGACCATTAGATGTGGTTTCAGGGAGGATGGACAAACCTTCACAAAGCTCTCCATCAAGGGAGACGCTGTAGCCTGAGGGACAGGTGATGCAGGAGTAGGAGCCCTCAGAGTTCAGACAGATTCCATTAGCACACACAGACCCAGACTGGCACTCATCAATATCTGGAGGAGACACGCAGACAAGCACAGACAAGATCTACTATTGATACAGTTGATACACGCAAAGGGCAAGTCTTAGAAGGCGTGGGTGAATGTGCCAGCTGGGGAAGGCTTTGACTGCACTCACCCTCACACCTCTGCCTGTCCTGGGAAACCCGGTATCCGTCCTTACAGCTGGTGCAGGTGAAGGAGCCCTCTGTGTTGGCACATACCCCTCCTAGACACATGTCTGCTTGGGAGCACTCATCCACATCTGGAACAAGGACAGGGATTAAGAATGTAAAGTAGGTTGCTACACACTATCTGACATGGTAGTTATACCATTGACTGAAACACTAAATGTTGTACAGGTTACATACAGTACCTTCACATCTCTGTCCATCAGCTGATCGCTGGAATCCCGGGCTGCAGTTCTTGCATGAGTAGGAATCTTTGGTATTAGTGCAAATTCCCCCGGGGCACACATTAGGAGTAGCACACTCATCGACATCTAATAAAACAATGATGAGGCATTAAAAAAGCCACAGAGAGCTCAGGGCTCAAAGAGAGCTGCGTTATACCGTGAAGAGTCATATTTCACACACATCACATCTAATCCTTTACAGACCTTCACAGGCCCTGCTGTCAGGAGTGGTTTGGTAACCAGGGTTACAGCTGCACCTGTGGGAGCCATCCAGATTGACACACCTGCCATGGAGGCAGGCACCAGGGAGCAGACACTCATCCATATCTGGAGAAAAGACAGTGTGGAGGAGGACCTCGTTAAACCACCACTGCTCCTCACGGTTAACAACATTTATTGAAAGCCCTGGACCTCTAAGGCTTCTTCAGTAGCACTATTGCCCATTCAGAGAACTGTCACTTTAAGACCAAACCTGGGAAATGTATGTGTGACTGTTCTCACAAACAAGTACCTTGACAACTGTTGTTGTCCAAAGAGGCCTGGTATCCTTGGTAACAGTTACAGCTGTAAGAGCCCTCGGAGTTGACACACCTACCATGGAAGCACACCGATTGGTCCAAACACTCGTTTACGTCTGAGGGCGAGACAGGTCAATAACATTAAGGTCACCATGACAGGTATGAAAAACACCCACAACCCATGACATGATCAGTAGGAATACACTGTTACCGTGAATGTTTGTCGTTATCTATTGTCCTGCCTTAATATGTTCCACTTCACGCTCTAAGTCAATACACAGGATAACGGAAGAAACACTTTATTTGTGTAGAAACATTCATGCAAAAATATTGTTTTAAAGTAGACTCCAAAAGGCATAAATCAAAAACTGTATTTCATGGATCTAAGCATGTGCCAGACGGTTCTATCTCGTGTGTGGATCGAGCATGGAGATGTGTGTGTGTGAGTGGGCAGAGTTGAACTCTCTCCACACAGCTGTGCAGGCAGCTTTAATGTGAGGTGAATGAGACAGTAGAAACAGACGGCTACAGCGCTGAAAACATCCAGTGGAACACAGGCAGGGCTTTGTGTGTGCCTTGCCTTGCCTGCGGTGGCTCTAGCCAGACGTCTGTCAGTACGGCCCAAAACGTTGTTTCTGCAATCTCCTGGCATCTCTCAGTCCTCTACGATATGTCTGACATGGGGCTGGAGCTGTTCTCTCTATCGCACAACCAACTAAGCTTATCCATTTACGCAGCCAATTGGATTCCAACTACTGTCCTACGCTCTTAGAAAAAAGGATTCCATAAGGTTTCTTTGGTTCTGTCCCCATAAGAGAACCATTTTTGGTTCCAGGTTCAACGTTTTGGGTTCCATGTAGAACTCTCTGTGGAAAGGCTTCTACATAGAACTCAAAAGGGTTCCTGGCACCAAAAAGGGTTCTCTATGGGGACAGTCAAAGAACCCTTTTAGGTTTTCTAAGAGTGTAAAGAGTGTACAGGCAATTGACTAAGGCAGATGCTGGAAACAAACATGGGGAACACACTTGCTGCTTGCATACATGGTCCCTGGTTGAGTTGAGTTTCTTCACCATGTGGATATTAGCCTGTTGCTGGTCCTTTTAGTGGGGGTTTATTTAACTCCTGTGTTCCACCTCATTTCCAGAGGAAGTGCCTCTCAGCAGCTAGTTATACTCCACATCATAACATAGAACGCTATGAGAGGATTGATTGTATGTGTTTAAAGACCTCTTAGCAGACAACAGTGGAGCTAATGTAGTACTTTCTTTGAAGGGAATCAGATTGAAGTAATCAAAGAACCCATGAGGTAAGCTCCAGCCTTGTTTAGTCATAGGAATCATTGGGAAGACATTTTAGAAATGTCAAAAACTGACTGAACATTACGTTCACCTTTCACATGTGAGTTCAGACTGGAAGCAGTGGGGGAAAAGTACTCCATTTTCATACTTGATTAAAAGATACCTTAATGGAAAATGACTCAAGTAAAAGTGAAAGTCACCCAGTTAAATCCTACTTGAGTAAAAGCCTACAAGTATTTGGTATTACATTTACTTAAGTATCAAAAGTAAATGTACAAATAATTGAAAATTCCTTATATTAAGCAAACCAGATAGCACAATTTTAGTAAAGTAAAGTACAGATATCCCAAAAAACGACTTAAGTAGTACTTTAAAGTATTTTTACACCACTGACTGGGAGAACTTGAATTTGACAAATGAATCACCTCAGAAGCTCAAATATTCAACCCTTTTCTTGATGAGTGGGGATGGTAGTGGCGAGAGGGAGAAGATGACGCAATACCAGCCAGGAGTGCCTCTTATGTAACATGAGCACCTCGAGGTTAGCGGGGTTGCTACGCTGTGTTGTTGGCTCCTTCAGCATGCTACAGACCTTGTATAGTGTGTCATGGACTGTGTATTGGAGCTGTATAAACCCTCAGAGGTTTTATAGTGTAACAGAGGCAGGGCTATAGGTGAATAACCACATAACCAATATAACCACAATATTAACCCCTCCATATATCTCAGTCCTCACTCAGTCCTCACTCAGTCCTCACTCAGTCCTCACTCCGGACTCCACTGCAGTGGCCAGAGCCATTCAAAAAATAATAGGCTGTTTGTTTAAGGCTGAGGCCAAGGGAAAATATTTTGACTCTCCCAAAATGAAGTATTATAAACAATCTTTTACAGCAGCAGATGATATGAAAAGATCAGCAATAACAAGGCGATGTGTTTAAACAATATGGGTCTGGCCCCGGGGGCTAGGGATAGGTGGGGAGAGCAGGAGGGGCAGATATTACACAAATAATGGAGCCACTGGAAGGGAAAGAGTGAGAGAGTGGAGGACCTAGCCTAGGTGTCACTAACTCACTGCCATCACTCAAGGCCCACCAGGCCTCTACTGCTACTCTGCACTGTGGTTGGGGTGATGTGGTAGTCCCCTGAAAATACAACATCCAATATTAAGCCTTAGAAACCATAGAAACATAAAGGCATAGAAACCATAAACAGTACATGTATTTCCATGGCAGAATTAAAAATACATTTTGGACTGACCAATGTAGATCGTTTTAAAAACATGCAACTTAAAAGAGGCATATCACTTTTGGACATCAAAGCAACCTTGAGGGAATCTTATTTGAGTCAGAAATGGATGTTCATATGATAGGTAAGATATATAAAACCTTGCAGAGAGCATATCCAACTGACAATCTCCTAGAAAAAAATATAAACTATTGGAACCAAGACTTAAAAAGAACTGATGGAGGGAAAGTTGGAGCATAACTAAGGAAATTACAGTTATTTATGCTTAATCCAGTTTAAACTAATGTATAGAATGTTTTATACAAGAGACAAAATTCACAAATCCTTCAGGCAGAGTCATGTCTCAAGTGTAAAACGAATAATGACTCAATAATCCATGCTTTCTTGGAATGCTATAAAGTCTTGGAAGTTGTGGGCCGAGCTAGAAAGTTGGCTGTCAGAAGTACTGTATTACAATGTAAACTTACTTTGAATCCATCTGTCTGCATATTTCAAGACATGGCATATGGGGGTGTAGTGAGACCCAATGGGCAGGAGGATTTTCTTCTTATCACTCATCTTGAAAAAAACATATACTAAAATCTTGGAAGTCAATCAATCCGCCATCATTGACACAATGGAAAAATCAAATGATTTATTATTGAAATACCATTGGCAACCGAGAAAAAACGAATTGCTACAATTTAAGGCCAAGTGGCAAACGATAATGAGGGATGGGGGAGTGAGCATGCGGGTCAGGGCAGATAAGATGTAGTCATTGTTTGTGTGTGTCTGTAAGTTGTTGTTATATGTATAAGTTTGTATGTGAAGTGTAAAAAAATAAACAATTAAAACGTGAGATTAGAGGACCTAGTCGAGGAGTCACTCACTCAAGCCCTGAGATAATTATTCTAGAATCCTCAATGATTCCAGACTTTTGAGCTAAAACACTAGTGAAAAATCTAATTCAGCTGTGTCCAATTTGAAGGCAAACTGTAGAGTATCAGGCCTGTCAACACGTCCTTAAGACCATTCACTGTTGCACTGATGACGTCTTATTTGTCATTTCTGGTGTTACCAACAGCAAGCTTTGCTCACGTAAAATGTGCCAGGCAGGCTGGGGGAATATTATCCAATCATAAAGAAGTTTAAGAGGGAAACCCAGTTCATTTCCAGGCATGGCCTTTGGAGGCCACTCTTACCCAGACATCTCCCTCTGGCAGCCTTGAACCCGGGGCCACAAGCCTGGCACTGGAAGGAGCCTGGGGCGTTGACACACCTTCCACTGGGGCATGAGTGGGGGTCCCGGCACTCATCCACATCTGGCCAGGGAACAGGGGAGGGAGAGGGGAGGTGAGGAAATACCATTAAAACAAGCCTTCGATTAGCTGGATCCAGTCTGCATTTACACACACACAGACCAATACCCATGCACACAGCCCCTCTCTGGTACGGCCTCCAATTTAAAGTCTCTACATTGTTTTTCCCCTGGCACAGAACTAAGGAAAATACAACAATGGCTGTTCTGTGGCTGGATTGGACAGGAACCCAGGGCAGTCAATAAACACCGCTGGCCAAGCTGCAGTGTGATGTTCTGTTAGTTCAGAGTGTTAAGCCTATCTGTCTCTGTGCTGGACTCACCTTCACACTGTCCCCTCCAGGACTTGGCGTAGCCACTCTTGCATTCACAGGAGTAAGATCCCTCTGTGTTGAAACAGTCCCCATCCTGGCACTTGTTGGCCATGTCACACTCATTTATATCTGCACAAAATCACCCGAACAAGTCAGAGTAACAAAGAAGACTTGTTCTACGAATCTGGCTTAGAGGAACATTGCTTGTCTGAATTTGTCCTTACCAGTTCTTTTCTGGTATGAGAGCAGGAAAACTACAGCTAAAACTACAGCACCCAGCATGCTTTGCCTCCTCCTCTTACCATGGCAGAACTTCCTGTTCTGGGTGATGACCTTGCTGTAGCCGCTGTAGCAGTGGCAAGTGTAGGAGCCAAAGGTGTTCACACAACGGCCCTTCCCTCCACAAGGGTCTTCCTCACACTCATTCACATCTGGAGAAAAAGAATATGAGAGAGAGAGAGAGAGAGAGAGAGAGAGAGAGAGGGAGAGGGAGAGAGAGAGAGAGAGAGAGAGAGCGAGAGAGAGAGAGAGTGGAGTGGGAGGAGAGGCCAGAGTGTTACATTTCAGTTACATTTCACCACTGAAGACCTTGCACTTTCCAACCCTTCACTCTGGAGCCCCTCCACAGTGCAGGCATTCCTTCGTGATGGCCCAGAGCAGGGCTTGGACGGCGACTGCAGAGTGAGGTAACGGATTAAAGCTCCGTGGCAGCTCTCTGGATCACTCCGACCGTGTTGTCAGGCATCGCATAACGGGTCAACATAAACACAGGGATTGCTTTCACTTGGCTCTTGATTTCTCAAGGTCTCTGTGCTTGTATAGTATGTGGTGTGAACAGCGAAGCTCGTGTTGAGACAATGATATGGAGAGCTGACAGAACCCTCGGAGAAGCCCCCTTTACCCGCCCGCCTCTTCCCGTCTTACCGATGCAGTTGGTCTGGAGCGCGCTCAGCTTGTAGCCGGGGTCACAGTAGCAGGTGTAGCCTGTCTGCACTGGCACGCACAGCCCATGGCCACATATGGTTGGAGTGATGGCGCACTTGTCAATATCTGTGAGGAGATACTGACACTGAGTAACCTGTGTAAACATTCAAGACAATACCTCAGTACATAGACATGCCGTGTTCGTCCGATCCTATTGGGTAACCCTTTGTTCACAACTCTTCCTAATTCACACGTCCACCACATGTTATTCTCCATGGAAACGTTCAGGTTGTTTTATGGTGGAGCCTTGGATGGGAGGACAGATTGGTGTAGTGTTGTAAGAGGGGGCAGGTGCTCATTAAGGGTCAGAACGAGAAGAAGGGCAACGCACTGTTAAGCCTGTCATTGGACTTGTCGTTGTTTGTTTCAGTCCAAAGTGGTTCTTGTAAGCACAAGCTGAGGGTGGGCTACTGGGTTTGGCTCAGAGCTCTGACCCTCTCCATAGGATGACCGCGAGTCACTAACACACAGTCTTCTCTCTCTTCTTTTCATGCAGGCCCAGCGCCTGGCAGCTGTCCAGTCCATTTATCTCTTCCAAAAGGCACACTCTCTCTGGTTTCTCGCCCTCTCTCTGGTTTCTCACCCTCTGTGCTACTCGGAAGCATGAAGCCGAGTTGGCTTGGAGTAGAGGGTCCACTAAGAGACCCTTGCTAAACTACAGGTCAGCCCTCAGAAATGTCTATCAAATAGGCCTGTTGGACACAACTCACAAATTCACTGAGATCCCATCTGTATCTAGAAAGAATAAAGTTTACTTGCAAGTCATCATTTATATAGTTATTGGGGAGAATTATGAGTAGACTGTTCACCTCATCAAATCAAAATAAAACTGCATCTCTTAATGTACTGTTACTAACGTAAAATCAGTGGATGTCAAAGGCACAGTGATGTCAAATCAACATCTATTCCACGTTGGTTCAACGTAATTTCATTGAAGTGGCGTGGCCATGCAGTGTACTGTGACCATGACTCTCACCTGTGACCTGAGTGGCCACGATGATGGAGGCTGTACGCTGGCCCTCAGACTCAGGCCCCAGGTTGACGGGAGAGTCAGGAGTGACTTTCTCTACCACATCTACTGGAGAGAGTTGGGGGGAGGGAGAGAGACGGAGAGAGAGGGAGGGAGAGGGAAAGAGAGAGAGAGAGAGACACTGATATAGTATCTGCTTTTCCAACCGGCAATGTCATGACAATCACTCACAAGGTCATCTTACGGTAGCATGGCAGGGATGTAAAGATGAAATATGCCCTTTCTGCTGGATAAAAACGGCACAATAAAAGACATCAGCGGGACTCATAGATCAACTCAACCTATATACTTTATCAATTTCATTGGCAGGGGAGTACCGGGGCAGGCTGCCTCTGCTGTGTGCTGTGTGTGAGCGATTTATAGAAAATGGATCAGGACCCCACGTGCCTTACTGCATGGTAAAACCGCGCTCATTTGCTTTATCAATGCACCATGACCTACAGGACCACTGTGTAAAAACACCACAGTAAATGACAGGCTGAAACCGGCATTATGAGTTATGAATATGACACCATTGTGACAAGGTTCTTTGATGAATTGGAAATTAGATAAATTACCTGAGTACTTCAATGGTGAGTCTGTCGCAACAGGAGACTGTGGAATAAGCAAGAATAGCTTATAATTGGGTTTTAAGACGCGTCATAACCATCAAACTCAAATATGTTCTTCATATGTTGTATGGAAAGACCTAATACCATATGTGTCTTACAGCTGAGAGATGCTGGAAGCTTTTTCTACAATAAACATTTCAAAAGCATGTGCTTTTTTCCAGGAAGAGGAACTCACCGGGTTCAATATTTCCACATCTGTTAGGAGACAGAGAAGAGGCCGTTTTATCAATAGAGAAAGCTGACATTCTGTTTGCATTATCACATTTAACCATTGAGATATCAATCTATGTTCTCATCGGGCATTTTACTGTTTAGAAGCCATCTTAAGGTCTTTGTTTCCAATAAAATATTTATCCTTTAAGCCGGGGAGAAGACCTGGACTCTGATAATAATGAACACTACAGTCCATGGAAAAAAGAAGGGAGAATAGGTATCTTAGATAATTAAGACACAATCTATGAATCATTTTTCTCGGGCCATGGCGATAAACGATCTCATAACTGCAAATCAGAAGAATGTTTCACAGAAGATCCAGAGGTCGCAGATGTTTGACCTGTGTGGATTAAGTCCTCGTCCTTGTCTACTAAAAGGGTTTCCATTGTGTAACCTTGCAACTTTAAATCCATTTTAGTGTGTTGTAGAAATAATATTATCAGTGGTCGACACAAACGCCACAAAGTATGTATAATATTATCATTGTTCTCACCTTGTGGCTGGCTGTGGGTCTCCTCAGCAGGATGCTGTGTGTCTGGGTCTGGATGGAGAGGGTTCTGGGGTTGTTGTACAGTGTGAGGGTACTGAGGGTTCTGAGGTGTCTGGGGGTGCTCTGGATGGTGGGAGTGCTGTGGGAGCTCTTGGGGGTGCTGTGGATGGTGGGGGTATTGTGGGATCTGTGGGGTCAGTGGGACGTGGGGCAGCTGCTGCGGGGGCTGAGCTGGCTGCTGGGGCAGTTGGGGGTCACTAGGGTTCTGGGCCTCCCAGGAAACAACTGTCCTCCTCAGCTCCTCTTCCTCCAGCTGTCTCAGGGAGATCTGCACATCGGAGCGCGAGTATGTGTAGCCGTGGCCAGCGGGACAGATCTCCTTGAAATGGTCTGCAGGCGTACAGGGGCAAACAAAGAACCATAGAAAACATCATAAGGCCATATTCCCCCCTGAGCTAACATAAAACACTGCCAGACAGTAATTATGGATCGCATTTCTGTCTGGTGTTCGCAGCAATACCATAAGCCATCCGTGTAATACCATTATGTACAGCATGCCATACTGTAGTCTCTCCTCTGTGAAGGGGATTGGTTTTCAGCCATGGCCAGGGAGGGAGCTGCCAGGGCAGTGACAGCCGTCAGAGAGGATATCACAGGGTGGATTTGGATGTGTCAGACACTCAGGGCAGTGCCAAGGGGGAAGTAGAGGATCATATAACATATCTGACCTTTGAACTCTGGGCAGTAGAAGACTGACTGAAGAGGTAAAAGGAGGGTGATTGCATCTCTTTGTGTTGGAGCCCAACAGACTTCAGCAGGGGTAAATCTATTACAGTTAAACAGTATTGTCCCCTGTCTGACCTGGAACAGAGGCCCCTGGAACAGAGGCCCCTGGAACAGAGGGGAATGTTATAAAGGACGGAGAATCTCTAATATTGATAGCATTGTGGTTAAATGCAGGAAGTGTGGCTATGATGATAGTCTCCTGACTGATGTCTATAATGCGGATGGAGCTGGGGGTTTGTGGCTGTATACACATCAGAGCCTTAAGTCTGACATGATGTGAAGTCAACGTGCTCCTATTACCAGACTACTAATAATGAGTCGGGATTCTCTGTGTTCAACATGGCTCTAACAGATTGTCAGGTCATACAACAGCCAGTGTCTGACTCAGGGTACTCAGGCTGTATGTGGACTATATCTGCACACAGAGCCACAGAGTAGAGTACTAGTCTGGCAGAGCACCATGGAGGTCTGGTCTGGCTCTCAAATATCTGCTGATCTGTGACAACCTCCATGAATCACTCACCCAAACAGGCACCACTCTAAATAATGTTATTTTCTCTGACTTTGAAGATAAAATCTGCAAGTATAAAATAGGATAAAAACCATTTTCCATGTTTCATTTGGCCTGACTCTCTTTTCGAAGGAGGGGGGGGGGGGATTGCTAGCTGGACTATTACTGTCATTTACCTCCAAGAACCTGTGTGATACAAGATTGACTTCCACTATTTTAATATTATGCAGCTTTGACATATGAAGGTTCTGTTGTTTTGAGCTTATTCCACATTAAACATTTAGGGTTTTCTTTGAACTGCATTACATGACTGGCGGGCCGAGACAGCCAGCATAATACGGTGAGTGAAGCCTGAACGACTGTTGTGTTGAGTAGCACGTATGTTTTCATTAAGATCACACATTTCATACCACCTTTAAAATCCGACCCAGCCAACAAATGTTCACCTAGTGTAATCAAAGTATTTGACCAGTTCATCGAGGTTGGAGTGGCCATCTCCACCACATGTACTAGAGAAAAAGAGCGCAATAGACAGAGTGGTAGAAGTAGGATCTGTGTGTGTGGGTACCTGTGTCTGGCAGAGGGCACCTCTCGCAGGCCGTGCCCCAGACCGTGCCCCAGGCCGTGCCCCAGGCCTTGCCCACACGGCTGCAGCAGCAGATCTGTTTGGTGATGTGCTGGGTGAGAGGCAGAGAGCAGGCCCCTGCTGATGCTGAGCGGTAACACATCCCCCTCTGGTCCGACACAGCCTTGTCCGCTGTCCGAAAAAACATATACACCTTCATCAGACAGACTTCACACACCAAGGAAAGACCATATGACAGACAGGCCATCAGTCATAGCAACAGACAGTAGGAGTACTCACAGACACAGTGGCTCCTGGCAGGGTCCAGCATGTAGCCTAGTTTACAGGTGCATCTGTAGCTTCCTCTGGTATTCAGACACTCAGCGTTCTTACAGATCCCATTCATCAGGCACTCGTTGATGTCTAGGAGAAGAAAACACACCATGGCAGACTTGCCTAGTTAAAAAAGGTTCAACAAATACATCAAATAAATAGTACAGTATCTGATTGTTGGGTTGTAACAAGGCATCGAGGCAATGTTTTTGGTGTCAGGATGACAAAAAAAAAAAAAAAACTCTTTCATTATGTAATAATGATCTCATATCCAATTACACATCTCCATGTATAAGAATAAGTTACTTACTCTCATCCCTAAGTCTACATTTATTACAGACTCCCATACACAAAAATGTGTTGTATTCTACAACGTTTCTGACAGGTAGAGAAGATGGAGGAAGTTAATCATTTGTCATCATCACACATTGAGATATGCCCAAGTAGTAATATGTAAGTAATCAAAACCATTAGCTACTGGCAAGTGATGACATGTGATAGATGCCCTAGATGACACATGATAGATGCCCTTGATGACATGATAGATACCCTAGATGACATATGATAGATGCCCTAGATGACATGTGATAGATGCCCTAGATGACAGATGATAGATGCCCTAGATGACATGTGATAGATGCCCTAGATGACATGTGATAGATGCCCTAGATGACAGATGATAGATGCCCTAGATGACAGATGATAGATGCCCTAGATGACATGTGATAGATGCCCTAGATGACAAATGATAGACGCCCTAGAACTGCCTGACCTTTCAGCCTAAAAGTGTAAGGACAGATGATTGAAGACGACAGAATAGTGTCTGGACATGAAAAACATAATGACAATAATACTGACACGGGGATGAAACAGAGGAACAGACAGATATAGGAAAGGCAATCAAAACATGAAGGAGTACAGGTGAGTCCAATGAAGCACTGATGCGCATAAAGAAGGTGACAGGTGTGCGTAATGATGGGCAGCCTGGCGCCCTTGAGCGCCAGGGAGGGGGAGCGGAAGCAGGTGTGACAATAAGTACCCGCTAGAGAACGTTGCCGTGGAAATATATAAAATAAATAATAATGACAATAGTTAGTCAAGAATATATTTAGTATAATTATACAAAGTCCTAGAAAAAATGTAGGCCTATAGCATATTTTCGTTTCCTTCACAATAAAAACATTACAGTGTAATCCATTTGATCAACTTTATTTGTAGATTTGATTAGTAATAAAGATATAGTAATTAATTAAGTCCAGTTACAGCTTATTTTGACAAAGTAGAAATTAAAAATGATTTGCTGTATTCCTAAACAAAAGCACCACTGCATGAACAATTGTAAAGGATGAATTGCATAAATGAATATCAGTGGAAATATATTCATGACAAGATATAAAAACAGTCATTTGTTGATTGCATCGGACCCTGTATTGTGCCCTTATACCCATGCCCTTACACATAAACTAATCTCATCTTCTCTTCATGCTTTGGGTCCACAATCAGCATACAGCTTCGGGGCTTTGTGTGAGTAAGCCCCACAAACAAATCGGTTGTACTGCACATAGTTTTCAAGGGCATGGTATCGTGTGCACCTGCCGCAGGTGTCGCACAATCTCTCTGAAGCGGTTGTGTCCAACCCATACCAATCAGACCAAAATGAATCCACATCCGTGCTCTTTCTGCCGTACGCCCCGTGGACATACAAGAGTGCAATAAATGCTTACAGTTCATAGACATTGGCCACCTACTGATTCCTTTTCTGTGTGCATGAGCAACAGTACGATCTCTGATGTGCTGCAACATGTGCATCTCTGTTCTACCCAAACCGTGCCATCCCTCCCAGACTCCTGTCTCACCGTGCCATCCCTCCCAGACTCCTCTCTCACCGCGCCATCGCTCCCAGACTCCTGTCTCACTGTGTCATCGCTCCCAGACTCCTGTCTCACTGTGCCATCGCTCCCAGACTCCTGTCTCACCGTGCCATCCCTCCCAGACTCCTGTCTCACCGTGCCATCCCTCCAAGACTCCTCTCTCACCGTGCCATCCCTCCCAGACTCCTCTCTCACCGTGCCATCCCTCCCAGACTCCTCTCTCACCGTGCCATCCCTCCCAGACTCCTGTCTCACCGTGCCAGCCCTCCCAGACTCCTCTCTCACCGTGCCATCGCTCCCAGACTCCTCTCTCACCGTGCCATCTCTCCCAGACTCCTCTCTCACCGTGCCATCGCTCCCAGACTCCTGTCTCACCGCGCCATCCCTCCCAGACTCCTGTCTCACCGTGCCATCGCTCCCAGACTCCTGTCTCACCGTGCCATTGCTCCCAGACTCCTGTCTCACTGTGCCATCGTTCCCAGACTCTTGTCTCACCGTGCCATCGCTCCCAGACTCCTGTCTCACCGTGCCATCGCTCCCAGACTCCTGTCTCACCGTGCCATTCCTCCCAGACTCCTGTCTCACCGTGCCATCCCTCCCAGACTCCTGTCTCACCGTGCCATCGCTCCCAGACTCCTGTCTCACCGTGGCAGTTGAGATCACCGTCTCAGTTGGCTTTGTTCTGTTTTTTTCTGAGGCGCTCAGCATCGAAGGCAGAGGCTCGATATCAACATCAGAATCAGATGAAGGCTCTTCATCAGCAACGTCGATTTCAAGCTCAATATCTGATCCTCCATCCGACTCCAACTCATCTAGATTCTGCAGTATTTGCAATGCTGTCAGTGCGTCCATTTGTTTGGTTCGGCTTGCCATTGTGAACTACACACATTGTATGTTGTACTCAGTTCACTCTCCCAGGGGAAATTATACACCATGTCCAGCCTTTCATAATAAAATAATTAGACCACCCACAGTTCTTCATCAAAATGACACTATTGTTCTAAATTAAATCATCCTCTTCACCCTCATCATTCAGATCAATTAAATTAAATCACCCTCCTCATCATTCAGTTCACTGAAGTCACATACACAATTATCAGTTTCTATCTGGTGTCTATTGCCCGTTCATTGCCCATTCACGGTGTCTAGGAAAAACTGCCTTTCTAGCCACTGTGCTTCTACATCTGCATTGCTTGCTGTTTGGCGTTTTAGGCTGGGTTTCTGTATAGCACTTTGTGACATCGGCTAATGTAAAAAGGGCTTTATAAATACATTTGATTGATTGATTGATCCATTGGCGACAAAATAGCATATTTAAATTGGTACGTTTATTATGCTACTAGTTTTTGCTTAGTTGCCAGACCAATGCTGCCGCGCGGGTGGTCATGTGTTGAATGCATGGGCAGCACCGATATTCTTGGGAAAAGTGACATTTGGAAATAGAGCTGCACCGCTTGGGCCTCTACTGTTTTTACTGTATATTAACGATATGAAAGACGCTTGTTCTGGCCAACTTTTCCTTTATGCCGATGACTCTACTCTTCTGGTGTCTCACTAAAGTAAAACTATGTTGGAGAGCATATTTAGCACAGAGCTTACTAACATTGGCAAATGGCTTGGAGATAATAAGCTATCTCTGCACTTAGGCAATGAACTTTGGGTCCAGACCTAAATTGAGTAGGTCGTCTGAAATCAGAGTGAAGGGGTGAGGTGCTGACTACTAAAACCTCTGTTAGCTACTTGGGATGTATCCTTGATGGAAGCTTGGGAGGTGTGAGCATGGCCAATAAGGTGCTAGGGAAGGTTAATGCCAGATCAGGTGTTGCTGATGTGTGCTTATACAGGTTCAGGAGTAATGCTGGGAAAGGTACTGTCTTGTATACTGGAGCCTCAGAGTGGAATGAGTTGCCTCTGCCCATAAAAATGACGTCCTCTCTGGACAGCTTTAAAAATAAAGTAAAAATATGTTTGATATCTTCTGTGCCCATATGAATAACCCCTATGATGTAACTGGAATGAGGAGATATATGTTCTTCTTCTCTGTTTTTATGTTTTATTATCTCAATGCCATACTGTGTTTAACTGTATTCGATCTTGCCTAGCCATCTCGTCTCAAGAGGACCGCAATGGTAATAAGTCCCAGACTTTGTGTTATCCTCCATGATTGAACAATGGTAATCAGTCCCAGACTTTATTGTGTGTTATCCTCCATGATTTTACTCATGTGCATGTATTGCTTTTTCAAGTTTTATGTGTGCTTGTTATTTTTTAGATGGTCGAATTAATAAACTAAACTAAATTCTTGAATTATGAGAGCTATTTGACAAATGTAAGTGTAATAGAACCTGCAGAATATGCTCATCAGATTGTCAATTTCATTTTGCCTATAGGCTAACTCTTATTATGTGTGAAATTAGTTTCGGTATAGTTTCGATGGACCAGCTGCGCAGGCTGACTGGTATCGTTTGTTTCCCAATCACTAAGTTAGATAGTCAAGGATATGTTTTGCATTACTCTAAAGGCCTACTGCAACACATAGCATGCTTTCATTTCCCTTACAATAAATTCGATTAGTAATAGAGATAGCAAATAAAACAGTCCCATAACAGCTTATTTTTACAAAGTAAAACGTAAAAGAAAATGGTATCAACCCCAAAGGTGTGTGGTCAAATTATTTGCTGCTGATACAGTTGAAGTCGGAAGTTAACATACACCTTAGCCAAATACATTTAAACTCAGTTTTTCACAATTCCTGACATTTAATCCTAGTAAAACTTCCCTGTCTTAGGTCAGTTAGGATCACCACTTCATTTTAAGAATGTGAAATGTCAGAATAATAGTAGAGAATGATTTATTTCAGCTTTTATTTCTTTCATCACATTCCCAGTGGATTAGAAGATTACATACACTCAATTAGTATTTGGTAGCATTGCCTTTAAATTGTTTAACTTGGTTCAAACGTTTTGGGTAGCCTTCCACAAGCTTCCCACAATAAGATAGGTACATTTTGGTCCATTCCTCGTGACAGAGCTGGTGTAACTGAGTCAGGATTGTAGGCCTCCTTGCTCGCACATGCTTTTTCAGTTCTGCCCACACATTTTCTATAGGACTGAGGTCAGGGCTTTGTGATGGCCACTCCAAAACCTTGACTTTGTTGTCCTTAAGCCATTTTGCCACAACTTTGGAAGTATGCTTGGGGTCATTGTCCATTTGGAAGACCCATTTGCGACCAAGCTTTAACTGATGTCTTGAGATGTTGCTTCAATATATCCACATAATTTTGCTCCCTCATGATGCCATATATTTTGTGAAGTGCACCAGTCCCTCCTGCAGTAAAGCACCCCCACAACATGACGCTGCCACCCCCGTGCTTCAAGGTTGGGATGGTAATTCTTCGGCTTGCAAACCTCCCCCTTTTTCCTCCAAACATAACGATGGTCATTATGGCCAAACAGTTCCATTTTTGTTTCATCAGAACAGAGGACATTTCTCCAGAAAGTGTGATCTTTGTCCCCATGTGCAGTTGCAAACCATAGTCTGGCTTTTCTATGGCTGTTTTGGAGCAGTGGCTTCTTCCTTGCTGAGCGGCCTTTCAGGTTATATCGATATAGGACTTGTTTTACTGTGGATATAGATACTTTTGTATCTGTTTCCTCCAGCATCTTCACAAGGTCGTTTGCTGTTGTTCTGGGATTGATTTGCACTTTTCGCACCAAAGTATGTTCATCTCTAGGAGACAGAACACGTCTCCTTCCTTAACGGTATGATGGCTGCGTGGTCCCATGGAGTTTATGCTTGCATATTATTGTTTGTACAGATGAACGTGGTACCTTCAGGCATTTAGAAATTGCACCCAAGGATGAACCAGGTCTACATTTTTTTTCTGAGGTCATGGCTAATTTCTTTTGATTTTCCCATGATGTCAAGCAAAGAGGCACTGAGTTTGAAGGTAGGCCTTGAAATACATCCACAAGTACACCTCCAATTGACTCAAATGATGTCAATTAGCCTATCAGAAGCTTCTAAAGCCATGACATAATTTTATGGTATATTCCATGCTGTTTGATGGCACAGTCAACTTAGTGTATGTAAACTTCTGACCCACTGGAATTGTGATACAGTTATAAGTGAAATAATCTGTCTGTAAATAATTGTTGGACAAATGACTTGTGTCATGCACAAAGTAGATGTCCTAACCGACTTGCCTAAATTATAGTTTGTTAACAAGACATTTGTAGAGTGGTTGAAAAACAAGTTTTAATGACTCCAACCTAAGTGTATGTAAACTTCCGACTTCAACTGTAAATAGGCATAACACAAACTCATCATTAATCAACCTCATCACCCTCCTTATCATTCAGTTAGGCCTAATTTAAATTCATTTGTGAAGTAAGGCGCACAATTATCGTACATGCGTTCATTTGGCATTAATTCAGTGAGGAGAGAAATAGGCATTAGCGCCTGGATGGGTACCAACATCCTACAGCACATTGTCTTGGGGGGTTAAGTTGGGAATAGGTGTGAAAAGGTAAAAAGACCCTAAATACTTTTCTGTTTGTGATTCCAAAATGCTGACAAATGAGCAGTGTAAAATACAAACATTTAGGAAAAGTCAGAGAAGAAGCAGGACATAGCTTTTTTGGACTGATATTTTTTATTTACAAAATCAAACGTCAGTGTCCATTGGCCTATGGCGGTTCTAGTGTTGAACAACAGTAAATCATTAGGCCTTTTCCCATCGCCGTGACGACTGGAACCTGACAAGTTGCCATGGCAGATTTTCCCAATAATAATGAATCTGCTCTTGTTTCGCTGTTGTGCTGGCCGGTGGAAAAAGATAGCTTATAAGAGAACAGGGAAAGTCTGGGGAGTGATGGGAGGAAAAGCAAAACTACCATGAGAGTACAGGCCTCTCCTTCTCTCGCTGTGTGTATGTGTGTGTATGTGAGTATGTATGTGTGTGCGTGGTTGTGTGTGCATGCGTGTGTCTGTGTGTGGATCTGTGTGTCCGTGCCTGTGTGCTTGTCTTTGTGTGTCTATGTACGTGCCTGTGTGCGTGTGTGTGTGTGTGTGTGTGTGTGTGTGTGTGTTGGTGGTATGGAGGATTAAAAGGGGAACCAGTTCAAGGTCATAACGTTAGCTGACCTTTCCCCAGCCCCTCTGTTATTAATGATGTAAACAGGCTGACTCAATTGTAAGCAAATGGGCGGACAATATTTCCTGTTTGGGTGAGCCACGCTGCACATAAAGAAGATGCAATGGACAACTGCTGTCATGGGGTTATACACTGTGAGCTCTAACCAAACCATTTCTCTTGGGGAAACTCTGCTACCTCCCACTTAGCGAGACAACAACACTGCTGTGGAGGCGCTGTGGGACTATAGGGACTACTTGAGACCGGTTTAAGCTGCATGTTATCTGGATGTTGAACTGAAGGCTGAAGTTCAACGTTAGGCTCAGCCTTCCTTCATCACATGGGGTCTGTAATCCAGGGTTAGGTTGATTCAGGATAGTGTTAGTGCTACAGTCTGGTCGAGGGTAAGGGATTGGAACTGACGAGAATGAAAGCCTGTCATGACCTCCACTAATCTCAACACCTATCTGACTTCATGGTTGGTCGCGCGCTCATTCTGCCGCAGACATTCTCTTTTATTGTACACGGTACAGACGGAACACACAGACGTCCATCAGAGTTCTCCTCGACAGGTTTCTCATGACACCATTGTTATTGTAGTAATGACACAGAATGATGACTCCAGCCAAAGAGTCCCCTGACTGCGCTTAAACTGACAACCTGCCTGTCCTGAACTCACTCGACCTGTAATTTCTTACTTTATGACTGCATGGCCAAAATAAACTTGTAGAGGATTCACATAAACAACCATGATAATTATTTACTGCCATTGTAAAGGAAATACCTAGCCATACTTTATTTAACAGTAATATCCAGGATTATTGTTGAGTACTGCTAGAGTGGGGACTGGGAGGTTCTCTGTCAAATAAGACAGAGCTGTTTAAATGTTTTGAATCAGACACTAAACATAAGTCATGAGGCAAAAACCCCATCCATTCGAGGACTTGGGAATAGTGAGTGATCCTTTTCCAAACCTTTCCAAAGCTGCTATTAATTGGAGATGCATGTTACTCAGTTAAGAACTTGACCTGTCCTTAGCTGAACAGCAATGTGTTATTCCTCAAAAGCCCAATATGGAAATGCTTGCCTGTCGCTCTGCCTATATTCTCTCTAGAAAAAGCCATATCTCAGACCGGAGGTAAAAAATAAATAAATGATTCAGCCCATACTAAACGTCTGGCAGTGAGGCCATAGATGTTCCATTACATAAGAAGCCCTATAGGTGACTCCAGCCGAACCAGTTCCTCTACAGTGTTTTTCTGGAGTGTTTGGAAGACACAGGCCTCTCCTGAGGTCACAAAACAGCTTGTATTTCTGAGGGGCCATTGTAAGGCCCACTGTGACGTGAGGCCCACTGTAAGCCCCCGAGCCCAGCACCAGGAGCAAAAAGAGAGAGCAGGGCGAATCACGTCTGTGCTCAGACACACAATATGACACAAGACTCTTTCTCCTCCTGTGAGGAATCACACTTTGGCAAGGAGGACACCTGCTTGATAATAATGACAGCATCCCAGAAGAATCTCAGTTTTGCATCCTTGGCAGTTGTTCTAAAGGCTGAAATTCAAAATGATTTTTGGGAATGGAGCTCCAGCAGAATGGGAATAAGACTTTGAAGTTGGCCAGTAAATATTGTGAATATCTGTCAGTTTGGTTTTTCAGCCTCAAAAAATGAGGGACTGTTAGTTAACATCTTGAAGTGATCAGAAAAAGCAAGTTGAATCAAAGTTAGATTAATTACTGCGTTTGCTGGCAACTCTTGACACCATTTTGGACAGCATAAAGTGTCCTTGTCCACAGCTTTTATTTTATGTTCATACACTACGGTTCAAAAGTTTGGGGTCACTTAGAATCGTCCTTGTTTTTGAAAGAAAAGCACATTTTTTGTCCATTAAATAACATCATATTGATCAGAAATACACTGTACATTGCTAATGATGTAAATCACTATTCTAGCTGGAAACGGCAGATTTTTAATTGAATATCTACATTACATAGAGGCCCATTATCATCAAACAACACTCCTGTGTTCCAATGGCACATTGTGTTAGCTAATCCAAGTTTATAATTTTAAAAGGCTAATTGGTCAATAGAAAACCCTTTTGCAATTATGTTACCACAGCTGAAAACTGTTGTTCTGATTAAAGAAGCAATAAAACTGGCCTTCTTTAGACTAGTTGAATATCTGGAGCATCAGCATTTGTGGTTTCGATTACAGGCACAAAATGGCCAGAAACAAAGAACTTTCTTCTGAAACTCGTCAGTCTATTCGTGTTCTGAGAAATGAAGGCTATTCCATGCGAGAAGTTGCCAAGAAAATGAAGATCTCGTACAACTCTGTGTACTACTCCCTTCACAGAACAGCGCAAACTGGTACTAACCAGAATAAAAAGAGGTGTGGGAGGCCTGAGCACAAGTACATTAGAGTGTTTAGTTTGAGAAACAGACACCTCACAAGTCCTCAACTGGCAGCTTCATTAAATAGTACCCACAAAACACCAGTCTCAACGTCAACAGTGAAGAGGTGACTCCAGGATGCTGGCCTTTTAGGCAGAGTTGCAAAGAAAAAGCCATATCTCAGACTGGCCAATAAAAATAAAAGATTCAGATGGGCAAAAGAACAGACACTGGACAGAAGAACTCTGCCTAGAAGGCCAGCATCCCGGTTTAAAACACTGACCAGAGAGAGAATGTCAAAGAACACAGCAAAGAACTGCTGTTTTTATGAGTGAGATCATATCTAAGTTTTTATTCAGCACTGTCAACACTTTTCAGCATGATTAAAAACATAAAACGCGCTTCTCCCTACTTCCACTCGCAATACAGCTGCAATATATGAGTAGCCAAGTGTATCGATAGCCCTGCGTTTTTTATCATTATTAGCAGCTGGTAGTGTCTATTTTAACTTTCTCTGGTCATGGGAACTACATGAATTTGTGCAGGTGCGACTGTAGTTTTGCCATCCGGTGGAAGACGGTGTCTCCTCTCTCTGGTCAGTCTCACCAGAAGAAAGGAAGGAGAGAGTAGGGACCATGAGAGGCGGACCCTCTGCTGCTCTCTCCCTCCCTCTGCTGAGACTAATGCCGTGTTCAAAACAACTGGGAATTTGGATATCTCCGACTTACAACTTCAGTGCGTTCAAGACAACTTGGAACTCTCCCCCCAAAAAAACAAGATGCGACTGGGATTTTTTGGCGGGGTGGTCATCCAACTCGAATCGTTGGCATCTTTCTACAGCTCCGACTTTTTGACCTGAAGATCACTGGCATCATGATTTTATATTTTTTTTCCCCGAGTTCCCAGTTGTCTTGAAAGCACCATGACCATCAGAAGCAGGTACCATCAGTCAAGTCAAATAAAAAGCAAATTATTAGCAAATTATTTCATTTTATGCTCAGCGTTGCCTCGCAAGTGCTACACCAACTGATCTATTTTGTTATCAAAACTCAAGTTTGAGATATAATATGGTCTGAGAAGAACAATATTGTCAGGGCAGGCATATAGCCAATATGCTGTGATAAAGTATTAGGCCTACTGCCCAAACCTCATTCTTCCAAAACTGTTATTATTAGGGTAATGTTATAATGTATTAATGTAATGTAAAAAATTCTGAGTGGTAGATCTCAACTTGCTTTTTGACTGTGAAAGTGAGCTTGACTAACTTGGTGACCACTGCGCTATTGGTATAACTAAACACAAGCAAATCAACAGGACATCATCTTCATCTCTGTCATCTCCGTCCCCTTACCTTGACAATGAGTCAGGTTCACCCTCTTGTAACCCTTGGGGCATTCCACTTGGCCGTTCGCAATCACTGCATACGCTGTGGGATAAAAGAAAAAAAGATCAGAGAAAGAGACATCACATTCTGCTTGTCTACTTTAAAAAGCATTACATCTGTAACACACAGATGGAGGGAGAGGGATGGTTCATGTCTAGCATATGTTACAGATGTGCTGAGCTTAGCGGGGGGAGAAATTAGATGGGGACCCACAGCTGGGCCCTGTGGGACACCAAAACGCTGCCATGTAAATGGATCCCCATCAACCACTGTTATAAGACAGTACTGCCATCACATAAAATCATCAACAACACACAACATCATTAATAATCATATTACATAGACCCTGGGGACACATACACAGAAAACAGAGCCAGTACATCATTGTACTCTGTGTCCATTCATGCCCCCAGCGCAACCATGCACTTGCTGAGGCCTGAAAACATGATGTCATTATTAATTCGGCTCCTTTAGTTGTTGGTACTGAGGAAGGAGGCTATTCTCAATATCAGATGGCAATCACTGAGCCGTCACTTGTAGGGATAGGGGGAAGGGTTGAGGTGGGATTGAGGTAGGTGCAAATCGGAGCTGAATGTTGGACAGGAGCAATGTGATTAGTCACAGATTTCACAGTTATGGAAAACTGAAAGAGGAGACGCAGACGAAGAGCATCCTAGAATATCATCAGACACATGTTACAAGGAGAATGGCCCTCCTCATAATTTTGTAGTCTGGCTAGGGTGTCTTTTTCATTTCAACATGATGGGACAGTACAATGTATTCACTCCCTTTACATCCAGTGGAAGAGTAAAACAATGTTGACTTCATGTGACTTCCAGACCATTCTGGTCTTTTCCAGTTGATCAGATCGCGCCAAACACAAGCTTAGAAAAGGATATTGAGATCTCATCTGATAAAAATCTTCCAGCATATATTGTCTACACACACACACACATTCTCATTCATAGCTTGAAACACGTACACAGTATGACAAACTGTATATGTGAGCTCCATAAGTACCATCAATATCTAGGGTGTCGCAGGCGAGCAGGCAGTCTGACAGACAGTGGTGTTGCAGGCAGGCAGTCTGACAGACAGTGGTGTCGCAGGCAGAAAGTCTGACAGACAGTGGTGACGCAGGCAGGCAGTCTGACAGACAGTGGTGTCGCAGGCAGTCTGTCAGACAGTGGTGACGCAGGCAGGCCGTCTGACAGACAGTGGTGTCGCAGGCAGGCCGTCTGACAGACAGTGGTGTTGCAGGCGAGCAGGCAGTCTGACAGACAGTGGTGTCGCAGGCGAGCAGGCAGTCTGACAGACAGTGGTGTCGCAGACAGGCAGTCTGACGGACAGTGGTGTCGCAGGCAGGCAGTCTGACAGACAGTGGTGTCGCAGACAGTCTGACAGACAGTGGTGTCGCAGGCAGACAGTCTGACAGACAGTGGTGTCGCAGGCAGGCAGTCTGACAGACAGTGGTGTCGCAGGCAGGCAGTCTGACAGACAGTGGTGTCGCAGGCAGAAAGTCTGTCAGACAGTGGTGTCGCAGACAGGCAGTCTGTCAGACAGTGGTGTCGCAGACAGGCAGTCTGGCAGACAGTGGTGTCGCAGGCAGGCAGTCTGACAGACAGTGGTGTCGCAGGCAGGCAGTCTGACAGACAGTGGTGTCACAGACAGGCAGTCTGACAGACAGTGGTGACGCAGGCAGGCAGTCTGACAGACAGTGGTGACGCAGGCAGGCAGTCTGACAGACAGTGGTGACGCAGGCAGGCAGTCTGACAGACAGTGGTGTCGCAGGCAGGCAGTCTGACAGACAGTGGTGTCGCAGGCAGGCAGTCTGACAGACAGTGGTGTCGCAGGCAGGCAGTCTGACAGACAGTGGTGTCGCAGGCAGGCAGTCTGACAGACAGTGGTGACGCAGGCAGGCAGTCTGACAGACAGTGGTGTCGCAGACAGGTAGTCTGACAGACAGTGGTGACGCAGGCCGTCTGACAGACAGTGGTGACGCAGGCCGTCTGACAGACAGTGGTGTCGCAGGCAGGCAGTCTGACAGACAGTGGTGACGCAGGCCGTCTGACAGACAGTGGTGATGCAGGCCGTCTGACAGGCAAGTAGACGGTGGGTCAACAGGACCTGACAAGAGCCCCTTTCAAGCAAACAGGCCCGGCATCCCCACAGCCACATCAGCACATCTGCCCTTACCTCACCATGTAGCACTGTAGGACACACACCACACAGAGACCCTGCAGTCAGCCCTCCTCTTCCTCTGTTTGGGAACCCCTGCCATTTATTTTCCTTTTCTTTCATACACAGGTAATAAGCTGTTAATTGGAAAACATTAGGTGGAATTCCGATTCCAGATCCAGCTGCAAAAGTTCTCTCCGTTTGTGGGATTGGTGATCCTCAGTTCATCAACAGGCTATCAATATCGCAGGGATGAGGAGGGTGAAGTCTTGTTGGGTACCTGGAATGTACCTACAATCTTATTTATGGTGTTGAATCATTTTCCATGTTATCCCATCTGAGTGGTTGTGAGACAGACACAACGCAGTGTGCGTTCAGGGCTGTGGAACAGGCAGGGCTAGTGGAAGTACCTGAAGGTTCACACAGCAGATCAGAAGTGGGTCAGACCAGACGGGAGCTCCTCTGTTGGGTCGGAGATAATTGTGTCAAAGTGAAGCGCCTGTTCCTGTCTGCCCTCCCCGTCCTGCACCCATGGAATCCCCAGGGATGCATCTGGGTAATGAGCTGTTGTGACGGGGCAGCGGGTTGTACAGGTGCGACCCCCCATGAGGACAGGATCAGATTCTGCCCTGAGTGACTGCAGGAGCACATGCCAAGAGATGCCCAGCAGGGGGCGGGCCTCCCAGTCAAGCTTATTAGTACTGAGAGACTAGAGGGAACACAGAGGAGAGCAGGTCTGTCTGAAGTAGCTTCACCAGCAGGTTACCTGAGATGACACGTCATCATCTCTATGGTCAACCCACTTCTAAAGACAATGGCAAACCAAAAATATACTGCATAAATAGGACCAGAAGTTTTGCCTAACTACCCTACCAGGAAAAACTCTGGGCTCTAGTTATAGGCTAGTGCAATCGACAACAAACATACCCAAAGAGCGAAATCTATTGTAGGCTATGTATCTAGCATATATCCTAGTTCAGGATGTTTTGTGGGTAGAATGCCACTGTGGAATGGTTTTGACATGCCGTCATGCTGACCCAGACAATGTTCATTGTCACAGATCCCAAAGCAGTCGAACGCAAGAGTGACCTTGCTGCATCATTAGTGTTCCCCCTGGTTACATGTATGCTGGGACAGAGAAACCAGACTGGTGCATATTCATTGTGCTTTACAAAGAGGAAGCACAGGGACACAGACTGTTGGCCTTACTTGTATCCCCCTTCATTCATTCACTGCAAAAGACTGTCACCCCTGACTGATTTGTTGTACTTCAACAGTCATCTTGAAATTGCATCAGGAATTTTATTTGCAACCATTCAGCTCTATTTGCTTATAAACAGTTAACTGTGCAATATGCTGAAATCGCTTCACCATTTCCTGGTTGCTAAAATTCTAATAGTTTGCCTAATTTTAATCTAAACCGTTGTGAAATATATTTTCAAACCCCAAATATTGTATTTTCAGATGTTTGAAGCTGGTGTACAAAACCAAAAGTAAAAGATGCAAAAATAAAACTTAAGAACGGGAAGCATAGAAATAGCGCATATAGAACATATCTACCGCTTCTTAGACTTGCTTTCAATGAATGGCAGATCTATAACTCACATTACTATGTGAATTTGGTCTGGTCACCCAAAAAGATACATATAGAAGCTTTAGCGTCATATACAATTTCTTAGTAGGTGGCATTGCTTTCTTTTGAGAGCCAAATAAATTTCAGTGAAAGCTCTACTCTAAAACAGGTGTCAAAGCTACCTTAGGACAGGCTTCAATGTGGGGGTTTACTGAGTGTATTTAGAGACGAGGAGAGGTTACGCAAAAGAGGAGTGATGGTAAGGAGAGAGAGGGGGAGTGGGGAGGAAGAGGGGCAGGTCTAGCTAGTCAAACGGGTTCTGCTTGACAGAAATCTAATTGGAAATTTAGTGCAATCATAATGTGGAGGCCTATTTTGAGGTCCGATTGGCACATCCTTCACAGGCATAGCACTGTACTGAACCCACAATATCCAGCTCCCCCATGAGGCCTGCCCCCAGTCACTCCCTACCTCCAGGCTAATCCAGAACCCCCGCTGGAGAACCTGAGAAGAAGAGGTAGACCAGAGAGGGGGAATGGATGCAATCCACAGGAGAAGGGGAGACAATCTTCCCTCTCCATTCCAACGTTAGATATTCTATAGGAACACAAGACATGAGTGCCAAGACCCTTCAAGACCCTTTAAGTGACATGCTTTCAGAGAACAAACCGCCATGGGACAAACTGGCGCCATGGAGAGACCCAAGGGGCAAACCAAACTCAACTCTTTAATCACAAGGAGTTGTTTCATTCCCTTTGAGATGAAGATGAGAAAGAAGTCATCTCCCTCTGGCCTCCAGGCCAACGGCTGATTAGAGAAAACAGCTAAGGGGAAGTCATTTGCTTTCAAAGCAGAAAGTCTGTTTGGCACACGCCAAGTTTGCCAATCTGGCATGGCCCATATCACCAGCCCTGTAAATAAGACCTTCAGTAGCAGCCAGCCAGTCAAGCGCTGGGACATCAGATGAGATAGTCACATGAGCCTAGGTCCCCTGTGATTCAGTTGGTAGAGCATGGTGCTTGCAATGACTCCCACAGGGGACCAGTCGCTCTCGATAAGACTGTCTGCTAAATAACTCAAATGTAAATAATTAGCCCAACATCAACATCCCCATGATGAGATCAGTCCCAGACATAAATACACTAATGCAAAGCAAACATTTGTCTTACAAAAAAACTCAGTATACCAGCTAAAAGTTTGATATTGAGTAAATTAAATTCCCAGCTGTGTGTTCACAGGCACCGACAATTACCATGTTGTGGCAGACATTCTATATAGACAATTGAGCTGCTTCGATCAAGGCATTGATCTCAATCATGTTCGGTTTGATTGAATCCTTATTCAAAAACATCCTATTAATTATCTCAGTGTTTAACATCATTTGATGCATTTTGCATCTTTGTTCGTAGTTTGACAGTTTATCATTTTCTCTCCTCCCTTCTTTACGATGCCCATGGCAGTGTGGTTGTGACCTCCCATTTAAAAACAGACACACTCTCATAATCCCCCACTGCCGCCACTCAACATTAAATATTTACCACTGGGGCAAGGCCAAGAGACGACATGGTACAGTCCATACCCTATGATGAACAAGCCTAACATGTATCTTATTACACACATTTCATTTCCATGTGCCTCCAACTCACTGGCACGGTGCCTTGGACAGCGGTACTCTCTGGGACAGATAGATTATGTCTGCATTAGGATTTATACCTGTGAGCAGCCAGGCCAAGTCAGCCCTCCTTAGCCACACCACTGTCTATCTAAAAGATTCACACTGTTTGCACCCGGCATTAAACTAAATCAACACAGAACGAATCGGAACGTATCAAAGGATGGAAACGTCTCTGTCTAATCACCATGAGAGAGTGGATGCAGCAGTAAAGAGAGAGAGCAGCCTGGAACCTTGGCACGGACCACAGCAGATGTTTAGCAAAGTCACACCCGTTGCTTGGTTTTGATCTTGGTCATTAACAAGTGTTCAATGTTTGATCACTGCTAATAAAAAGTAACACGCACATGCTTTGGTCCTAAATGAATGGCAGATTCAATACTTCTCCATGGGACTGGGAGGGATGATCTCATGTGGGTCAATTTGCAACTTGCCCTCTCCTCCTCCTCATGTTATATTAGTGATCTAATGGTCAGGAATAACGAGAGAGAGAGAGAGAGAGAGAGAGTCAAAGAGAGGGTGCTTTCTCAGTATAGGAAGGGGTCAAGGAAGGAGGGGCAGAGGGCCAGGAGGCTGACATCATCATGCTGTGGCATCACGGTGTGACCTCAGTGGCCTAGGGAGGAGGTGCTTCCAGGGCCAGGGCTCCTGTGGTTGGGACTGTGATTTATGTGGGCCCGGGGTACCCCTGATCCTGCTCCCTGGGAAGCATCCCATCGTCCCAGAGTAGAAGAGTCAATGGGAGGGAAGACTTCCCGGAATGACAGATAGGGAGACAACCGGAGCCATGCTTTATGGAATTACATAAACCATGGAACACACAGGGAGTGGTGGCGATTAGGTGGTATCCAGCTAAATGCTAATGAGCCCATTGAGAACATTTTATACAGTCTCTGACTGTATACTGCCCAACCCTAGTGGCACCATAGAAATATAAGTACTATGGGTGGCCATATACTCCATATAGAGTCACTCTCACACCAGGTCAAAGAGTCACACTCAGGGCAGAGCCAGTGGCCTCTTCTAAAGTGTCTCAGATTATTTTACATGATGAACCTTTCACTTAAAGTGATCAATGTAGAAAACCAGAGCATGTTGGTCCCTGTTCCAAAAAGTCTGAGGCACTGATATATCAGTCATTATACAATGGGAGAGTCTAATCCTGGATGCTGATTGGTTAAAACCACATTCCAGCCGGTGTCTATTCCACAAGTTACCACCGGCTAAAGCTATGACGGTGAAATGCCTATTTACTCTGTTCCATCTCACTGAGCAATATACTCTCTCATCAGCCCAGCCAGGCAATTTATAAACTTGATTTGCACTATAATAAGCATCTAGACGTTATCTTCTTTTAGACTAGCATTTGGTTCTGAACTTCAATTTGTATAGACCTTGCTGTCTGTCTATTCAACATTTGCAACATTGTTTTAATACTGAAATTTGATCTCCAGCTGTGGCTGTGCTATAGAAATGTTAGTTGGGACGAGACAGACAGGCAGACAGCTTTTCTCAGCCAGTCGAAATCATGAATCAGCTGGCATCATTTTTATGGTTATATACAAATAAATGTCAATAGAAAACAGGTAAAACAAAATTAAATGCAGCTAGTTTGCAGTGATTGTGTGTGCGGGGTTGTTGTCTAGCTCCTCTGAACAACAGTGAGAGCACATTTTCTATGCCAGGCAAAATCGCGCATCATTAGCTCATTGTTATGGATGTATCCAAATAAATGTCACTAGAAAACATCTTAAACAAATGAAAATGAAGCTACTTTGTTGTTATTCCCAGCTGCACTGTTTGACATGACTAAGTTAGCTATAGTTGGCTAGCTAGCAAGCAGGGGATAAGAATGTTGCCAGCCGGGATGGCAATGGAACATTTAGAACAAACGACTGGGTAGCGTCCATAGATACAGAACAAAAATACTTAACGACTGGGTCGCGTCTCTGGCAACTGATCCGACAGAACGAACGACCAGCCGGCCCTCGACAACACAGTACCAATGTATCCTCCAAACACCGGCTTCTCGGGCACTATCATTTTAGTGATCTGATCTACTGTCTCTACAAAGAGCTGGATTCACTTCATTAGATATGTTTCCTAATATACTTCGAAAGCAAATTAGCTGTCAACTACATACCTAACACTTTCCTTTCCTCATCCAATCAGGTTTCATCTTGCATCCCAGGGGGACAAGCAGCTCTAACTGCTTCCATCTCCTCTCCTGCGACTCTCTCTCTCTCTCTCAACCTCTCTCTCTCTCTCTCTCTCTCTCTGTCTCTCTCTCTCTCTCTCTCTCTCTCTCTCTCTCTCTCTCTCTCTCTCTCAGCCTCATGAGAACCAAAGGGAGAGGAGAGATGAACACGGTCTTATTTAACTGGAGTTCATTACGCATTGGAATTTGCAGCATGTGGGTTTACAGTGCATTCGATCCTACAAGGCTGAACAGGGCTGGGGCTTCCACAGTGTAGGCCTGGGACTGACAAGCACATCTCACTGTCATAACCTCCATTACGTCAACCTCCGTCCTTCCCAAAAACACAAACCCATTAGTTTCCCCACTGCACCATGGCTTTCTCCACTCCATTTAACAATAATAATACTTTAACTACCAAAAATAACAATGTAGTCTGGCAGTGTCTTGGATGGGAAATCTCTTACCAAATCAGTCAGAGTTCAGTGAATCCTTGCCATCGGATAGAGGGAGAACAACAGGAGAAAGATGTGGGAATGGTGTGGGAATCAGAGTTAAGACTGAAGACAAAGACAGGGAGCAGAGAGATACATCCAGGGATGTATCTCCACAGACCGATGCTGCCACTAAAACCACACTCAATGAGCTGTATACCGCCATAAGCAAACAGGAAAGAGCTCATCCAGAGGCGGCGCTCCTAGTGGCCGGGGACTTTAATGCAGGGAAACTTAAATCAGTTTTACCTCATTTCTATCAGCAGATGCTAAAGCAGATGATAAACTACAGGACTGTTTTGCTATCACAGACTGGGACATGTTCCGGGATTCTTCCGATGACATTGAGGAGTAGACCACATCAGTCACTGGCTTTATCAATAAGTGCATCGAGGATGTCGTCCCCACAGTAACTGTACGTACATACCCCAACCACAAGCCATTGATTACAGGCAACATTCGCACTGAGCTAAAGGGTAGAGCTGACTTAGTCAAGGAGCAGGACTCTAACCCGGAAGCTTATAAGAAATTCCACTATGCCCTCCGATTAAACATCTAACAGGAAAAGCATCAATACAGGACTAAGATGGAATCGTACTACACCGGCTCCGACACACGTCGGATGTGGCAGCAATTGCAAACTATTACAGACTACAATGGGAAGCACAGCCAAGAGCTGCCCAGTCACATGAACTTACCAGGCAAGCTATATAACTTCTATGCCTCGCTTCGAGGCAAGTAACACTGAAATACACATGAGAGCATCAGCTGTTCTGGACGACTGTGTGATCACACTCTCCACAGTTGATGTGAGTAAGAACTTTAAACAGGTCAACATTCACAAGGCTGCAGGGCCAGACGGATTACAAGGATGTGTACTGCGAGCATGCGCTGACCAACTGGCAATGTTGTTCATTGACTACAGCTCAGCGTTCAACACCATAGTGCCCTCAAAGCTCATCACTAAGCTAAGGACTAAACACCTCCCTCTGCAACTGGATCTTGGACTTCCTGACGGGCCGCCCCCAGGTGGTAAGGGCAGGTAACAACACATCCACCATGCTGATCCTCAACACAGGGGGCCTCTCAGGGGTGCGTGCTCAGTCCCCTCCTGTACTCCTTGTTAACTCATGACTGCACGGCCAGGCACGACTCCAACACCATCATTCAGTTTGCTGATGACACAACAGTGGTAGCCTGATCACCGACAACAATGAGACAGCCTATTGGGAGGTGGACAGAGACCTGACAGTGTGGTGCAAGGATAACAACCTCTCCCTCAACGTGCTCAAGACAAAGGAGATGATTGTGGACTAAAGGAAAAGGAGGACCGAGTGCGCCCCCATTCTCATCGACAGGGCTGTAGTCGAGCAAGTTTAGAGCTTCAAGTTCCCAATTGTTAAGTTTTTGATTTGTTAAAAAAGTTTGAAATATCCAATAAATGTCGTTCCACTTCATGATTGTGTCCCACTTGTTGTTGATTCTTCACAAAAAAATACAGTTTTATATCTTTATGTTTGAAGCCTGAACTGTGGCAAAAGGTCGCAAAGTTCAAGGGGGCCGAATACTTTCGCAAGGCACTTTACATATGAGATGAGTAATGTAGGATATGTAGACATTATTAAAGTAGCATTATTTAAAGTGACTAGTGATACCTTTATTAAATCAATTTATTAAATGTATTAAAGTGGCCAGAGATTTGAGTCTGTACTGTATGTAGGCAGCAGCCACTCAATGTTAGTGATGGCTGTTTAACAGTTTGATGGCCTTGAGATAGAAGCTATTTTTCAGTCTCTGGGTCCCAGCTTTGATGCACCTGTACTGACCTCGCCTTCTGGATGATAGTGGGGTGAACAGCCAGTGGCTCGGGTGGTTGTTGTCCTTGGTTATCTTTTTAGCCTTTGTGTGACATTGGGTGGTGTAGGTGTCCTGGAGGGCAGGTAGTTTGCCCCCTGTGATCCATTGTGCAGACCTCACTACCCTCTGGAGAGCATTTCAGTTGTGGGCGGAGCAGTTACTGTACCAGGCGGTGATACAGCCCGACAGGATGCTCTCGATTGTGCATCTGTAAAAGTTTGTGAGTGTTTTTGGTGACAAGCCAAATTTCTTCAGCCTCCTGAGGATTAAGAGGTGCTGTTGTGCCTTCTTCACCACGCTGTCTGTGTGGATGGACCGTTTCAGTTTGTCTGTGATGTATACTCCGAGGAACTTAAAACTTTTCACCTTCTCCACGACTGTCCCATCGATGTAAATGGGGGGATGCTCCCATTCAGGCCAATCACTGTTGTGTCGTCTGCAAACTTGATGATTGAGTTGGAGGTGTGCATGGCCACGCAGTCATGGGTGAACAGGGAGAACAGAGGAGAGGGCTGAGAAAGCACCCTTGTGGGGCCCCAGTGTTGAGGATCAGAGGGGTGGAAATGTTGTTTTCTACCTTCACCACCTGGGGGCGGCCTGTCAGAAAGTCCAGGACCCAGTTGCACATGGCGGGGTCGAGACCAGAGTCTCCAGCTTGATGACGAGTTTGGAGGGTACTATGGTGTTAAATGATGAACTGTAGTCAGTGAACAGCATTCTCACATAGGTATTCCTATTGTCCAGATGGGATAGGGCAGTGTGATGGCGATTTCGTTGTCTGCGGACCTATTGGGGCGGTAAGCTAATTGAAGTGGGTCTAGGGTATCATGTAGGGTGGAGGTGATATGATCCTTGACTAGTCTCTCAAAGCACTTAATGATGCCAGAAGTGAGTGCTACGGGGGCGGTAGTCGTTTAGCTCAGTTACTGTACCTTAGCTTTTTGAGAACAGGAACAATGGTCGCCATCTTGAAGCATGTGGGCACAGCAAACTGGGATAGGGATTGATTGAATACGTCCGTAAACACACCAGCCAGCTGGTCTGCGCATGCTCTGCGGACGTGGCTAGGGATGCCGTCTGGGCCGGCAGTCTTGAGAGGGTTAACACGTTTAAATGTTTTACTCACGTTGGCCACGGTGAAGGAGAGCCCACAGGCTTTCGTAGTGGGCCGTGTCAGTGGCACTGTATTGTCCTCAAAGCGAGCAAAGAAGTTGTTTAATTTGTCTGGGAGCAAGACGTCGATGTCCGCAATGACTTACATGACAAAATTACTTCCTTACAGATTCTTGTCATCAAGCCTTTAACTGACTGACCTGACCAGTCCCAGAGAGATGTACGGGATGACAAAATGATTACTCTTAATTTATGCTTGTCCACTTGTTTTAGTTATACAAAGTATAATCAAGCCAGTTAAAGCGAGTTCTGGACACATTTCTATACAGGGAACAATAAGACTGGAAAGAAATGCCAAGTATTCCCTATTAAGTCCTTCAAAGTATACCAACTAGCATGGGACCTATGTGGCTTCATCCTTCTCTTTTTGTCTTTCATTCTCTCATCTGACTCTGCATGTGACCTGGGACCGAGGCCCAAGCTGCCCCTAAACAACTACATAATGAGAGAACGGAGGGATAGTTCTGTTTCTCCCCACTTCAAAGGACAGAGGAGAGGAAACCATCTGGAATCCAAAAGAGATGCTGATGTGGGTCTTGAGAGAGAGAGATTCTGGCACAGAGAGAAGAGAAGAATAGATTTGTGTTTGTGATGAATGGACCTGAGTGAGATGATGTCTGCTCGCGATTAGAGCTCCGGCAGACAGACAGACAGACACTAAATAGGGACAGGCTATGACAGCACCCTGTGCAGGCAATTGACATCTACCGCAGCCAGACCTCTTCCTGATAGGAATTAACAGTGAAGGGCAGGGACAGTCTCTCCCAACCATCACACACCTCCTTGGAGAGCTCCAGTAACAGCACTTGGGGGTCCTTGGGGGGGTCATCAGGGGTCAGGAGTGCTCTTCTACTACAAACACAATGATGGAACACACAGCAGCAACAGTCCAGGCAGCTATGGTCAGGGACCACTGCGGTTCATTCTCTTCTGTTACTTAAAGTAGGAGAGGGAGAGTCAGCCTGCCAGCCGCTGTTATTCATGCTAAATGTGTTTTCATTTGGTGCCGTGTTTTTTTTTAATAGAATTGAAAACTGCTTAATTTTATAATAAGACGACAAGTAATGCCAATGGAGTCGAGGCACAATCCTTCTAATCTGGAATACACAAATCAGCAATCATCCTGAATTATCACCCCATGTTAAAGTAATTGACTGTTATTCTCCGAGATACATTGTGTTTATGAATGAAGTAAAAGGAGATGTTTAGCTACATTAACACATCATAACAAATATATAACACAAGGTAAAGCACTAGAGGAGGTTCAGTGGTTCAGTGTGTTCAGTATGTGAGGGGACTCACCTGGTTTGGTTGGACACTCTGTGCACTTGTTCAGGCCCCATGAGGCTCCCACACTTCCACAGCAGTCATCCTGTTTGGTCAGGCCAGGAAGAGGCTTCCCACACTGCAATGACAACACACACACATCTCAACACACTCACACAACACA
Source organism: Oncorhynchus mykiss (assembly GCF_013265735.2). NCBI lineage: Eukaryota > Metazoa > Chordata > Actinopteri > Salmoniformes > Salmonidae > Oncorhynchus > Oncorhynchus mykiss. Next base: position 43,383,542 of record NC_048583.1, on the reverse strand, counting down.
GGACACATCACTGACACCTTCCTTTTCCACTTCATTTGATAGTATGTTGCTTAACGTCACTGTATTTGTGTGTGTGTAATACCTGTGTGTGTGTGTGTGTGTGTGTGTGTGTTTGTGTGTGTTTAATTGGATTGTGTGTGTGCTGTGTGTGTATGCATGGGTGTGTAGTAGTGTGTGAGTCTTCCCATCGGAAAGAGGACAGAGTGAGCTGAACAGAACACACCTGAGACTGGTTAGACAGCAGCAGAGGACATAATCAGGCTGATCCACAAATAGCTCTAATGCTGCTGCTGCTGCTGGCATGGTTTGTTTAAGGAGCTTGGCTAATTTTGGAGAGATTATTATCAAACCTCACTGCCTGGCAAATGGTGCCTCAAAGATCTTTGGGAAGAAAAGATAAGGACACATTGCTATGGAACACCTAACTAGGGCACTGGCAAAGTCAGTCAAGACCAAACAGAGATCTTATTTGAGGAAAACCAGTAAGCAACCGCAGGATGAAGACATGGCATAGACAATGAGAGATCCCCTCCAGCACAAACATACTCTCCCTCTGCTCCTCTGCTCTGTGTCCAGCAGCAGATATCACATAGCCCAACACTGGCCTGGCAGCAGCTCTACAGAGGAAACTACCGTTAGGGTTGGAAACACAGAAGGAAGGAGCATCTCTTACAGCCTAGCCAACAGATGCTGCCTGTACAGGACCTCCGTGAGGAACTCTAATTACCAGTGGCAGCCAGTGGAGTTAGAAATCTGAGTAACGGCTCATGGTAATGGCTGGAATGGAACGGTATCGCAAACATATGGTTTCCATGAGTTTGATACCTTTCCAATCATTCCATTCCAAAGAGCCTGTCCTCCAATTTCTTCCTCTACTGGCCACCACTGCTCTGTCTTTATTTACTCTGTGTGTGTGAGAGAGTGTGAAGGAGATGCATTGTGGGTGTAGCAGTTCGCCTTGTCTTTGAGGCAAGTAGTGGATTTCAGTCTCCTTCCTTTTCCCTTCATTTCAGGCCTAACTCATAACTAACTTCTAACACGCCTGTGTGTGTTGGGAGGGGAACATGAGATGACCAATGTGTTGACAACTCATAAATCCTGAATGCAGGATAAATTAGAACATAGGCAGCTTCTACCAGACAGACAGAGGAGGGAAAGTAGGTATGCTGCCCTGCGGCACAAACGGTAAAACACACAGAAGCCAAACTTGGTCTTCACCTCAAAGACTAGGCAAACATCCTGACCGTATAACCAGTCATGGTAACTAGGCTTCTCCAAAACTGCATTCTGATGCCACTGATGGTCATTAGTAGTCTACCAAACTTGCTAACAGCCAGTCACTAATGGCCTGGTACTCAGGGCTCTACTGTCCCTCTAATCACTCTGATGTCAATGCAAATGCAATTGAAAATCAAACACTTAAGAGTTCTTGCATTCAGAGTTTGAGTAGAAAAGGATCACCTGTTGTGGAGCGAGAGCCAGCTCCTCATAGCTGGTTGATGAACGGAATGAAATAAGTGTTCTTATAAACCCATGTTATGCAACATTTCTATTGGCTATACTATCCAATTGCATGAGAAAACACAGTTTTGATGGCCTCTATTAAGGCCTACTATATTTATTTCTCAACTTTCCTAATATTAGCACATTGGTTTGCTTTACACCAGAGTAGCCTACCATTCGCTATTAGCATCCTAGCATCCTCCATTCGCTATTAGCATCCTAGCATCCTCCATTCGCTATTAGAATCCTAGCATCCTCCATTCGCTATTAGCATCCTAGCATCCTCCATTCGCTATTCAAGTGCATACTGATGACATGTCTTTTTTCCCCTGCTCTTGTTCCGACAGGTGCATGATAACGGCCCATTCTAAACCAAAACTAATTTCACACATATATTATTTAGTATACTGTATTTAAAGACAAGATTACATTGAGAATAGTCTGATGAGTGAGAATCATAGTGACACGCATCATGTAGCCTTGCCCATAGGCCTATATAAGGTGTGTATCACAACTAACTGTTAGCGTAGCCTATTTTCAAATCATCATTAGAGTCGCATCATGCAGCCTTACAATGCATTAGAATTCAAAACATATAGCCTAAGGTTTGAATCTCAATTAAAAAGTTGCATAAATAATTATAAATCAAGCATATAGGAGGACCTGTTTCAAATTGTGACTTTGTTAATCGCTTGACACAGAATAGGCGCATGTGCATACTCCCTCGAAAAACGTTTGGACAAAATATCCTTTCTATTTTATTCAGCTATGTTCAATTGTATTATTCTTATTATAAAATAATGGTACGGGAAATCTTAGCAAATCTTGTCTGCCCACAGTCATGTCAGGCCCTAACATAAGGACAACTCAGAATACGCTAATCTGTTCTTCTGAAATAAACAACATTTTCTTCATATCATCATTTCTTTAGACCTGCCTAAAATAAATAATGTATTTATTGTACAGGTGTAGGCTATATTAAATACATTTATTAGACTTTTTAAAATGTAGATGTTCCAAAGGTCCGCATCAGTGGCTTGTAGGCTATGCGTGAAAGCCCGCAGATACTAAACGCGTTTTATTAATTAAGGATCAATTACCGTGAGACCGGCAGTTATTTGTATGACAGTTAACGGCTGACAAAATGTCATGGCCTCCACAGCCCTAGCTAGGATCATCATCAACTATAATTTACTGTGTTCAGTGTACTTCACTCAGAGCACTGTACCTGTCCATCGACGGTCTCTTGGAAGCACCTTCCCACATATCCGTTCTGCCGAGTGTGGGGTCTGGAGTTGCTGCTGCCGTTCCCGTTGGCTAAGGTGTGTCCGTTTCCGTGGCCATTCCCATTCCCGTGTCCGTTTCCATTGGAGTGCCCATGCTCATGCCCATTGCCGTTGCCATGGCCAGGTTGGGAGCGCTGCTGTATAGAGTGACCCCCCTCGGCTGCGGGGGGTCTCTGGCCAAGCTTGACCCGGGCTACCTGGTGGATCTGGACCTCAGCCTCATGGGGGTGCTGGATGTGGACATTCACCAGGGACGGATGTAGAGAGACTGGACAGTACACAAAACGCACAGCACAGTCAGTCAGGCAAAACTCTCTACCATCACACCAGCAGAAACACCTTGAACCCAGGCTGGATGGACATGGAGTGGAGGACAGGGAGAGTGGAGAGACGTTGAGAGGCAAAACATCAGTCTGCTGCTCTCTCCCTCTGCTGAGACTGACCATCAGATGCAGGTACCATCAGCCAGTAAAATAAAAATAAAAATCTAATTATGTAAATGTATGCTCACTCAGCTGTGCCTCACATGTAATACATCAACTGATCTATTACCAATGTGATCATATAGCCCACCTCCTCAAGAAACCAACACTCGACCCCTCTGAAGTCAGAAACTACAGACCGGTATCCCTTCTTTCTTTTCTCTCCAAAACACTTGAGCGTGCTGTCTCTGACCAACTCTCTCGCAATCTCTCTCAAAACTATCTTCTTGACCCTAACCAGTCAAAGCTGGCTCTCTCTTCTAGGTTCTTATCCTCCTAGATCTATCTGCTGCCTTCGATACCGTGAACCATCAGATTATCCTCTCTACCCTCTCAGAGCTGGGGGTCTCAGGTTCTGCACACTCTTGGATTGCATCCTACCTGGCAGTCCGCTCCTACCAGGTGGTCTGTACTCTCACTACTGGTGTCCCTCAGGGCACAGTTCTAGGACCTCTTGTCTTCTTTCTATACACCAAATCAGTCGGCTCTGCAATAAACTACCTTTCCCCTTCCCCCCTTCTGAAACTCAGGTGGCGACACAGATCTCTGCGTGCCTGGCAGATATATCAACTTGAATGTTGGCCCACCAGCTCAAGCTCAATCACGACAAGACGGAGCTGCTCTTCCTCCTGGGGAAGGCCTGCCTGCTGCAAGACCTCTCCATCACAGTTGACAACTTCTTGGTATCCCCCTCCCAGAGTGTAAAGAACCTTGGCGTGACCCAGGACAACACCTTGTCATTCTCTGCAAGCATCAAAGCAGTGACCCGCTCCTGCAGATTCATGCTCTACAACATTCGACCCTACTTCACACAGGAAACAGAGCAGAACCTAATCCAGGCATTTGTCATCTCTCATCTGGACTACTGCAACTCGCTTATGGCTGGGCTCCCCACTTGTGCCATCAAACCCCTGCTTCTTATCAAGAAAGCTGCAGGCTGCCTGGTGTTCAACCTTCCATAATTCTCCCATGTCACCCCGCTCCTCTGCACACTCCACTGGCTTCCAGTCGAAGCTTGCATCCACTACAAGACCATGTTACTTGCCTACGGAGCAGCAACAAGAACTGTCCCTACCTACCTTCAGCCTCTGCTCAAACCCGAGTACACCGTTCTGCCACCTCTGGTCTCTTGGCCCTCCCACCCCTATAGGAGGGCAACTCCCGCTCAGCCCAGTCCAAGTGCTTCCCTGTCCTGGCACCCCAATGGTGGAACCAGCTTCCCCCTGAACCTAGGACAGCATAGTCTCTGCCCATCTTCCGAAAACATCTTAAACCCTACCTCTTCAAGGACATTTTAAATAATCCCACAGCACCCCGCTGGCTGTTCATTTTGCTGCTCTTCATGGCACTGGTTAGGGCATGATCTGTTTCTCATTCACTATAGGGTCTTCTGTTGATAGATGGAGCACTATCCTCAAAACACCCCATTACATATTCTACTGAGAATCCATTCACTGCTGCTTCGCAAAGGTAGATTACGGCACAGTTACTAATGGGCCGTTGCACATCAACAAATAAACCTGAGTTAGTTCAAACAGAACCAGAACAGTTGAGAGGGTATGATTAATTCAATTTATAAAGGACAGCAGTAAAATGAGCAGAACTGGAGGAAACAGTGTGTCTACAGAAGACCGGGCTGGGGAGGCCCTGGAGACCTGGCCAGAGACTGTGTCCTTGTGTTCCATCGAGCCAGCCAGACAGATGGCTAGGTGATTACCTTGTTGATTGGACAGCGGCAGGGTGTACATGGAATGGGATGAGGAGTTAAGTCCGGCCAGGCTGCCGTCCTTCCGGCTGAGGGTTGGTCTGGCAGAAGGGGGGGCCGGGAGGTGGCAGAACTTCCCTGTCGAGTTTGATGGGCACCAGCACTGGTCCCTGCCAATGCAGCGCCCACCATTCAGACAGGGGATCTGACAGAAGACTGCAGGAGAGAGAGCAAGAGAGACCAAGGTCATTACCAAAGAGAAAGGTTAGTTAGTGTAAGAAACCGCCAGCTTTAATTAGTTGATTTATGCTTATACCCATACACAAAATGAAAATCAACATCACCCACGACAGACACAGTCTCGCCGCAGACACAGTCTCAGCCTCGCCGCAGACACAGACTCAGCCTCGCCGCAGACACAGTCTCAGCCTCGCCGCAGACACAGTCTCAGCCTCGCCGCAGACACAGTCTCAGTCTCGCCGCAGACACAGTCTCAGCCTCGCCGCAGACACAGTCTCAGCCTCGCCGCAGACACAGTCTCAGCCTCGCCGCAGACACAGTCTCAGCCTCGCCGCAGACACAGTCTCAACCTCGCCGCAGACACAGTCTCAGCCTCGACGCAGACACAGCCTCAGCCTCGCCGCAGACACAGTCTCAGCCTCGCCGCAGTCACAGTCTCAGCCTCGCCGCAGACAGTCTCAGCCTCGCCGCAGACACAGTCTCAGCCTCGCCGCAGACACAGTCTCAGCCTCAGACTCGCCGCAGACACAGTCTCAGCCTCGCCGCAAACACAGTCTCAGCCTCGCCACAGACACAGTCTCAGCCTCGCCGCAGACACAGTCTCAGCCTCGCCGCAGACACAGTCTCAGCCTCGCCGCAGACACAGTCTCAGCCTCGCCGCAGACACAGTCTCAGCCTCGCCGCAGACACAGTCTCAGCCTCACCGCAGACACAGTCTCAGTCAACTTCAACTTCAGCCTAGCCCTAGTTAACCTCAGCATGGAGCAGGAATTATTCCTAGACAACAACCTGACTTTTTCCTCTTACCCAACCTCTACCTACCAGACAGATAGGAAGATACAATTCAGGCCCATGCCACACACCACCACGGATGTCTTTGAAATGCATTGTTAAATGGCTTCTCTAAGTCTCTTGTCCCAGTAATGTCAGGGTTTAGAATAACTGTTCAATGTTGTGAATCCAGGGAGCCCAACAGTGTAATGATGTTATCCACCTAGTTTTTACTGCCCCACATTGGGAACATAACAACATGACATAACTGTTCGCTGTCCACTTGACATTCCTTGAGGAACACGCACTTCAGCAACAACAAAATGCCAGCTTGGATGTCGAGAAATTTCCTTTAACAGAGTCTTTTTACAGATGTTTTAATGGTCAGAGATTTCTTTAAAATAAAATCAAACATAAAAACAAACTACTTCTCAGGATCACCCAGAAGTTCCAAGGAATGCATTGTGAAATTTCTCTGCCAAGCCATTGAAGTGTTTGGAGTAAGTTAACATTTTCCCAAAACCTATTAATGGGAGCATAAATCTGCAAAACAATCTGTTTATCTATTCAGAACTCAGCCAGTTCCTCCCAGGAGGAGCTTAGTGTGTTAAGTGTGGGGCGGCGGCGGTGTGTGTATTTGATATGGGCGCTCTTCACTTCTAATCAGTTTGAGTGATTACTGTGAGCCTTAGTTGTGTGGTAGGGGCTGAGGGGAACACTATGGAAACAGGGCCGGAACCCCAGCATTGGTTATTGTTCTCCCCCACCATGGAGAGACAGGGAGGGAGACTACTCTCCTGTGTGAGTTTGTAGCAAAGCCTGTGGATAAATGGCAGCTTTAATGTAATCCCTATAAAATCCTGTTCACGCGGTTACTCCCTCTCTTTCTCTCTATTTCCTTCCCTCCATCGCTCCCAGTGAGCACGTTAAATGGTTAACAGTGGCGCTGAGAGCGAGACGTAAAGCACAAAAAGACTGTGCTAAGTGTTGGGAGCGTGAGAGCGCCGCTTCCACGTGTGTGGTCAGCTTAACCCCCTCCACTGAGCCCTGCAACACAATGGGCAGGGAGACCTGCTCTTAATCTGCTCTCCCCTCCCCCTCGCTCTCTCCCCTCTGCCCATCTCTCTCTCTGTCACACTGTTCCCGACCATGCATAATCTCCCCCACTTTGTCCCCTCTCTCTCCCTGACTGCCTGCTATTCAGTGTTGACAGTGCCGCAGTGGGAATGGGTTTACCTATCAGGATCCCCTCTTTCCCCTGGACTACATTCAGACAGTGGGGGGGGGGGGGGGGGGGGGAGAGAGAGAGGGAGAGAGAGAGAGAGAGAGAGAGACAAGAAAAGGGGGAACTCACAGAGTCTGAAGCCCTGGGTCTTGGGTGGCTGGTGCTGGTTCTCACTGTAGACGGTGGTGGTGTCACCCTTCTCACAGTTGTTGTAGCAGCGGCCGCCACTGCACACCCTCCGACACACCATGGGGGTGAAGACGATTTTGATGCGGTCCAGGTTGGAGGTAAGGTTGGCTCCTGGAGCACAGCGACACACAGAGACCTGGGTGAGCAGGAGCAGCGTTGCGCTGGAGAAGAGCTGCATTCTTAACGAGCCACAGACAGACAGACAGACAATCTCTGGCCCTGCTGCCTGGCTAGCCCAACAGAAGGGGAGGTTAATATGAGTGTGTGTGTTTGGGCGTGTGTGTGTTTGTTTATGCGTGAGTGTGTATGTGTCAGTGCCTTGGCAATGGAACTGTACAGCTGAGAGGATGCCTGTCCTCCAAGCCTTTATTATTGGGAAAAGGTGTTCTAGATGTGTGAGTAAACCTGTAATGGTGGGAAGCTGTTCAACACCGTTGCCCTAGTAGCAGGGAAAAACAAGAGAAACTTAGACAGCAGACAGCATCACAGAGGGCTCTGTTCTGATCTGAGAGGGTTGGAGGGGTTTCTGGAAGTTTCTGGTGGTGGGGGGGAGGGTTATGTCAGGGTGCAGCCTGTCATGGGGCTGAGGTGACAATGAGGACCGTGGTGCCTCCCCCTTCTTCCCACCTCCCTCTCTGGGTCCTAAGGGAGGGAGCACGGCTGTCCAGTGATTGAACACTGCAGACACTCCAGAGCAGAGAGCGGATATCAAACGTCTGTTGCTCATGTGATGAAAACCACAGGGAGGGAGGGGAGCCCGGGACGGAGCCAACACCACTCCCCCCCCAAATCTAATGTTCCATTCAGTGAAGACAGAAATTCACTGTGTGTGTATGTGGCAAATCAAATCAAAGTTTATTTGTCACGTGCGCCGAATACAACAGGTTACCTTACAGTGGACCCTTCAGTCATAGCATTATGTCTGTCATCGCCCCCACCTACATGTACAGACCTTACAGTGAAATGCTTACTTACAGGCTCTAACCAATGGTGCGGGAAAAAAATGTGTGTGTGTGTGTGTGTGTGTCCTGCATACCGTAGGGTATATTTGTTTTAACTTTGTTAGAAAGCAGGGTAATAAAGAAATAAAGAACAGTGGTATCGACTGGATGAAACTCTTTTTGTCTTTTCTGGTCATTACCTGCTGGCGCCACTGCATCGTTGACTTGTCTGTCGGTGTGGACATTGGTGGTGGGTCTGTGGCCGTTACGACCATTCCCCTTCCCATTGTCATGTCCGTTGCCATTGGGCAGGGCGTTGGAGGTGATGGGGCCAGTGGATGATGGGTATCGTTTGACTGTGCGAGACGTCCCAGTCTGCTGGGGAGACGAAGAGTCGGCTGGTCCTCGCCTCACCTGGGTCCTGGTAACAAGACAGATGACACCAGATCCTTTAAAACTCTCTCTCAACAGCAGTCACTAAACAAACACAAACCACATACAGAACACCGCCACTTACACATGGTCAACATGTTAAACATAACGTCCTACTGTATTTGTGTTATGTCTGTCTTAGGTCATAGCGTTATGTCTGTCTTTGGTCATAGCATTATGTCTGTCTTTGGTCATAGCATTATGTCTGTCTTTGGTCATAGCATTATGTCTGTCTTTGGTCATAGCATTATGTCTGTCTTAGGTCATAGCGTTATGTCTGTCTTTGGTCATAGCATTATGTCTGTCTTTGGTCATAGCATTATGTCTGTCTTTGGTCATAGCATTATGTCTGTCTTCGGTCATAGCATTATGTCTGTCTTTGGTCATAGCATTATGTCTGTCTTTGGTTATAGCATTATGTCTGTCTTCGGTCATTGCATTATGTCTGTTATCGCCCCCACCTACATGTACAGATTACCTCAACTGGCCTGTACCCCTGCACACTGACTCAGTACCGGTGTGTCCTGTATATAGCCTCGTTATTGTTATTCTTATTGTGTTACTTTTTATTATTACTTTATATTTTAGCCTACTTGGTAAATATTTTCTTCTTCTTGAACTGCACTGTTACGGTGCGTGAATGAGGACCCAAAAGCGAATTAACGTAAACAGAGCTTCTTTAATAACAAAACATAGGTAGGCTCAGATGGACCGGCAGATTCCGACAGGACAGGACAAGGTTGCAGCAAACATGACGATAGTCTGGTTCAGGCATGAATAACACAAACAAGAATCCGACAAAGACAGAAACAAAAACAGAGAGAGATATAGAGGACTAATCAGAGGGAAAAAGGGAACAGGTGGGAAAAGGGGTGACGAGGTAGTTAGGAGGAGACAAGGAACAGCTGGGGGAAAGAGGGGGAGAAAAGGTAACCTAATAACGACCAGCAGAGGGAGACAGGGTGAAGGGAAAGGACAGAAACAAGACACAACATGACAATACATGACAGTACCCCCCCACTCACCGAGCGCCTCCTGGCGCACTCGAGGAGGAAACCTGGCGGCAACGGAGGAAATCATCGATCAGCGCACGGTCCAGCACGTCCCGAGAGGGAACCCAACTCCTCTCCTCAGGACCGTACCCCTCCCAATCTACTAGGTACTGATGACCACGGCCCCGAGGACGCATGTCCAAAATCCTACGGACCCTGTAGATGGGTGCGCCCTCGACAAGGATGGGGGGGGGGGGGGGGGGGAAGACGAGCGGGGGCGCGAAGAACGGGCTTGACACAGGAGACATGGAAGACCGGGTGGACGCGACGAAGATATCGCGGAAGAAGAAGTCGCACTGCGACAGGATTAATGATCCGAGAAATACGGAACGGACCAATGAACCGCGGGGTCAACTTGCGAGAAGCGGTCTTAAGGGGAAGGTTCTGAGTGGAGAGCCAAACTCTCTGACCGCGACAATATCTAGGACTCTTATTTCTACGCTTATTAGCAGCTCTCACAGTCTGCGCCCTATAACGGCAAAGTGCAGACCTGACCCTCTTCCAGGTGCGCTCGCAACGTTGGACAAAAGCCTGAGCGGAGGGGACGCTGGACTCGGCGAACTGAGATGAGAACAGCGGAGGCTGGTACCCGAGGCTACTCTGAAAAGGAGATAGCCCGGTCGCAGACGAAGGAAGCGAGTTGTGGGCGTATTCTGCCCAGGGGAGCTGTTCTGACCAAGACGCAGGGTTGCGAAAAGAAAGACTGCGTAAGATGCGACCAATAGTCTGATTGGCCCGTTCTGCTTGACCGTTAGACTGGGGGTGAAAGCCGGAAGAGAGACTGACGGAAGCCCCAATCAAACGGCAAAACTCCCTCCAAAATTGAGACGTGAATTGCGGACCTCTGTCCGAAACGACGTCTGACGGAAGGCCATGAATTCTGAAAACATTCTCGATGATGATTTGTGCCGTCTCTTTAGCAGAAGGAAGCTTAGCAAGGGGAATAAAATGAGCCGCAATAGAGAACCTGTCGACAACCGTAAGAATAACAGTCTTCCCCGCTGACGAAGGCAGTCCGGTGACAAAATCTAAGGCGATGTGAGACCACGGTCGAGAGGGAATGGGAAGCGGCCTGAGACGGCCGGCAGGAGGGGAGTTACCGGACTTAGTCTGCGCGCAGACCGAACAAGCAGCCACGAAGCGAAACGTGTCATGCTCCCGGGTGGGCCACCAAAAACGCTGGCGAATGGAAGCAAGCGTACCCCGAACGCCAGGGTGGCCGGCTAACTTGGCAGAGTGAGCCCACTGAAGAACGGCCAGACGAGTAGGAACGGGAACGAAAAGAAGGTTCCTAGGACAAGCGCGCGGCGACGGAGTTTGAGTGAGTGCTTGCTTTACCTGCCTCTCAATTCCCCAGACAGTCAACCCGACAACACGCCCCTCAGGGAGAATCCCCTCGGGGTCAGTGGAGGCTACTGAAGAACTGAAGAGACGAGATAAAGCATCAGGCTTGGTGTTCTTAGAGCCCGGACGATAAGAAATCACAAACTCGAAACGAGCGAAAAACAGCGCCCAACGCGCCTGACGCGCATTAAGTCGTTTGGCAGAACGGATGTACTCAAGGTTCCTATGGTCAGTCCAAACGACAAAAGGAACGGTCGCCCCCTCCAACCACTGTCGCCATTCGCCTAGGGCTAAGCGGATGGCGAGCAGTTCGCGGTTTCCCACATCATAGTTACGTTCCGACGGCGACAGGCGATGAGAAAAATACGCGCAAGGGTGGACCTTGTCGTCAGAGAGGGAGCGCTGAGAAAGAATGGCTCCCACGCCCACCTCTGACGCGTCAACCTCGACAACGAACTGTCTAGTGACGTCAGGTGTAACAAGGATAGGTGCGGATGTAAAACGATTCTTGAGGAGATCAAAAGCTCCCTGGGCGGAAACGGACCACTTAAAGCACGTCTTGACAGAAGTAAGGGCTGTGAGAGGAGCTGCCACCTGACCGAAATTACGGATGAAACGACGATAGAAGTTCGCGAAGCCGAGAAAGCGCTGCAGCTCGACGCGTGACTTAGGGACGGGCCAATCAATGACAGCTTGGACCTTAGCGGGATCCATCTTAATGCCTTCAGCGGAAATAACAGAACCGAGAAATGTGACGGAGGAGGCATGAAAAGAGCACTTCTCAGCCTTCACAAAAAGACAATTCTCTAAAAGGCGCTGGAGGACACGTCGAACGTGCTGAACATGAATCTGGAGTGACGGTGAAAAAATCAGGATATCGTCAAGGTAAACGAAAACAAAGATGTTCAGCATGTCTCTCAGGACATCATTGACTAATGCCTGAAAGACAGCTGGAGCGTTAGCGAGGCCGAAAGGAAGAACCCGGTATTCAAAGTGCCCTAACGGAGTGTTAAACGCCGTCTTCCACTCGTCCCCCTCCCTGATGCGCACGAGATGGTAAGCGTTACGAAGGTCCAACTTAGTGAAAAACCTGGCTCCCTGCAGGATCTCGAAGGCTGAAGACATAAGAGGAAGCGGATAACGATTCTTCACTGTTATGTCATTCAGCCCTCGATAATCTATGCAGGGGCGCAGGGACCCGTCCTTCTTCTTAACAAAAAAAAACCCCGCTCCGGCGGGAGAGGAGGAGGGGACTATGGTACCGGCGGCAAGAGCTACAGACAAATAATCTTCGAGAGCCTTACGTTCGGGAGCCGACAGAGAGTATAGTCTACCCCGGGGGGGAGTGGTTCCCGGAAGGAGATCAATACTACAATCATACGACCGGTGTGGAGGAAGAGAGGTGGCCCTGGACCGACTGAACACCGTGCGCAGATCGTGATATTCCTCCGGCACCCCTGTCAAATCACCAGGCTCCTCCTGTGAAGAAGAGACAGAGGAAACAGGAGGGATAGCAGACATTAAACATTTCACATGACAAGAGACGTTCCAGGAGAGGATAGAATTACTAGACCAATTAATGGAAGGATTATGACAAACTAGCCAGGGATGGCCCAAAACAACAGGTGTAAAAGGTGAACGAAAAATTAAAAAAGAAATGGTTTCGCTATGATTACCAGAAACAGTGAGGGTTAAAGGTAGCGTCTCACGCTGAATCCTGGGGAGAGGACTACCATCCAGGGCGAACAAGGCCGTGGACTCCCTTAACTGTCTGAGAGGAATGTCATGTTCCCGAGCCCAGGTCTCGTCCATAAAACAGCCCTCCGCCCCAGAGTCTATTAAGGCACTGCAGGAAGCTGACGAACCGGTCCAGCGTAGATGGACCGACAAGGTAGTGCAGGATCTTGAAGGAGAGACAGGAGTAGTAGCGCTCACCAGTAGCCCTCCGCTTACTGATGAGCTCTGGCTTTTACTGGACATGAAGTGACAAAATGACCAGCAGAACCGCAATAGAGACAGAGGCGGTTGGTGATTCTCCGTTCCCTCTCCTTAGTCGAGATGCGGATACCTCCCAGCTGCATAGGCTCAGCACCCGAGCCGGCAGAGGAAGATGGTAGTGATGCGGAGAGGGGGGCAACGGAGAACGCAAGCTCCTTTCCACGAGCTCGGTGACGAAGATCAACCCGTCGCTCAATGCGAATAGCGAGTTCAATCAAGGAATCCACGCTGGAAGGAACCTCCCGGGAGAGAATCTCATCCTTTACCTCTGCGCGGAGACCCTCCAGAAAACGAGCGAGCAAAGCCGGCTCGTTCCAGCCACTGGAGGCAGCAAGAGTGCGAAACTCAATAGAGTAGTCTGTTATGGATCGATTACCTTGACATAGGGAAGACAGGGCCCTGGAAGCCTCCTCCCCAAAAACAGATCGATCAAAAACCCGTATCATCTCCTCCTTAAAGTCCTGATACTGGTTAGTACACTCAGCCCTTGCCTCCCAGATTGCCGTGCCCCACTCACGAGCCCGTCCAGTAAGGAGGGATATGACGTAGGCGACACGAGCAGTGCTCCTGGAGTAAGTGTTGGGCTGGAGAGAAAACACAATATCACACTGGGTGAGGAACGAGCGGCATTCAGTGGGCTCCCCAGAGTAACACGGCGGGTTATTGATTCTGGGCTCCGGAGATTCGAAAGCCCTGGAAGTGGCCGGTGGATCGAGGCGGAGATGGTGAACCTGTTCTGTGAGGTTGGAGACTTGGGTGGCCAGGGTCTCAACGGCATGTCGAGCAGCAGACAATTCCTGCTCGTGTCTGCCTAGCATCGCTCCCTGGATCTCGACGGCTGAGTGGAGAGGATCCGAAGTCGCTGGGTCCATTCTTGGTCGGATTCTTCTGTTACTGTGCGTGAATGAGGACCCAAAAGCGAATTAACGTAAACAGAGCTTCTTTAATAACAAAACATAGGTAGGCTCAGATGGACCGGCAGATTCCGACAGGACAGGACAAGGTTGCAGCAAACATGACGATAGTCTGGTTCAGGCATGAATAACACAAACAAGAATCCGACAAAGACAGAAACAAAAACAGAGAGAGATATAGAGGACTAATCAGAGGGAAAAAGGGAACAGGTGGGAAAAGGGGTGACGAGGTAGTTAGGAGGAGACAAGGAACAGCTGGGGGAAAGAGGGGGAGAAAAGGTAACCTAATAACGACCAGCAGAGGGAGACAGGGTGAAGGGAAAGGACAGAAACAAGACACAACATGACAATACATGACATGCACTGGTAAAGTCTACACTTGTTGTATTCGGTGCATGTGGCAAATAAAGTTTGATTTGATTTGTGTCTGTCTTAGGTCATTGCATTATGTCTGTCTTAGGTAAAATCAAATGTTATTTGTCACATGCACCGAATACAACAGATATTAGACCTTACAGTGGAATGCTTACGTACAAGTCTGTAACCAACAATGCAGTTTTAAGAAAATACCCCCCAAAAAGTAAGAGACAATAATAACAAAAAAATGAAGAGCTGCAGTAAAATAACAATAGCGAGACTATATACAGGGGGGTACCGGTACAGAGTCAATGTGTGGGGGCACCGGTTAGTTGAGGTAATATGTACATGTAGGTAGAGTTATTAAAGTGACTAAGCATAGATGATAACAACAGAGAGTAGCAGCGGTGTAAAAGAGGGGGAGGGAGGGTAATGCAAAAAGTCTAGATAGCCATTTGATTAGATGTTCAGGAGTCTTATGACTTGGAGTCGGACAATTTTTAGGGCCATCCTCTGACACCGCATGGTATAGAGGTCCTGGATGGCAGGAAGCTTGGCCCCAGTGATGTACTGGGCCGTTCGCACTACCCTCTGTAGTGCCTTGCGGTCGGAGGCCGAGCAGTTGCCATACCAGGCAGTGATGCAACCCATCAGGATGCTCTCGATGGTGCAGCTGTAAAACCTTTTGAGGATCTGAGGATTCATGCCAAATCTTTTCAGTCTCCTGAGGGGGAGTAGGTTTTGTCAGGCCCTCTTCACGACTGTCTTGGTGTGCTTGGACCATGTTAGTTTGTTGGTGACGTGGACGCCAAGGAACTTGAAGTTCTCAACCTGCTCCACTACAACCTCGTCGATGAGAATGGGGGCGCGCTCAGTCCTCCTTGTCCTGTAGTCCACAATCATCTCCTTAGTCTTGATCACGTTCAGGGAGAGGTTGTTGTCCTTGCACCACACAATCAGGTCTCTGACCTCCTCCCTATAGGCTGTCTCATCGTTGTCGGTGATCAGGCCTACCACTGTTGTGTCATCAGCAAACTTAATGATGGTGTTGGAGTCGTGCCTGGCCATGCAGTCATGGGTGAACAGGGAGTACAGGAGGGGACTGAGCCCGCACCCATGAGGGGCCCACGTGTTGAGGATCAGATGTGTTGTTACCTACCATTACCACCTGTGGGCGGCCCATCAGGAAGTCCAGAATCCAAGTGCAGAGGGAGGTGTTCAAGTCCCATGGTCCTTAGCTTAGTGATGAGCATTGAGGGCACTATGGTGTTGAACGCTGAGCTGTAGTCAATGAATAGCATTCTCACATATGTGTTCCTTTGTCCTGGTGTGAAAGGCACAGTGTGGTGTGCAATAGAGATTGCATAATCTGTGGATCTGTTGGTGCGGTATGCAAATTGGAGTGGGTCTAGGGTTTCTGGAATAATGGTGTTGATGTGAGCCATGACCAGCCTTTCAAAGCATTTCATGGCGTGAGTGCTACAGACGTGAGTGCTACGGGTTGGTAGTCATTTAAGCAGGTTACCTTAGTATTCTTGGGCACAGGGACTATGGTGGTCTGCTTGAAACTTGTTGGTATTACAGCCTCAGACAGGGAGAGGTTGAAAATGTCATTGAAGACACTTGCCAGTTGGTCAGCGCATGCTCGCAGTACATATCCTGGTAATCCGTATGGCCCTGCGGCCTTGTGAATGTTGACCTGTTTAAAGGTCTTACTCACATCGGCTGCGGAGAGTGTACTGTTTCAGTGTTACTTGCCTCGAAGCGAGCATAGAAGGAGTTTAGCTTGTTCGGTAAGCTCATGTCACTGGGCAGCTCTTGGCTGTGCTTGTAGTCTGTAATAGTTTGCAAGCCCTGCCACATCCGACGCGCGTCGGAGTCGGTGTA
This sequence comes from Oncorhynchus mykiss, assembly GCF_013265735.2. Taxonomy (NCBI): domain Eukaryota; kingdom Metazoa; phylum Chordata; class Actinopteri; order Salmoniformes; family Salmonidae; genus Oncorhynchus; species Oncorhynchus mykiss. The sequence continues at coordinate 43,367,216 of NC_048583.1, read as the reverse complement.
CGACGATTCGATCTTAGTCCTGTATCGAAGCTTTTCCTGTTTGATGGTTCGTCAGAGGGCATAGCGGGATTTCTTATAAGCTTTCGGGTTAGAGTCCCGCTCCTTGAAAGCGGTAGATCTACCCTTTAGCTCAGTGCGAATGCTGCATGTAATCCATGGCTTCTGATTGGGGTATGTACGTGCAGTCACTGTGGGGACGATGTCATCGATGCACTTACTGATAAAGCCAGTGACTGATGTGAAAGCCAGTGACTGAAACAGGAATCAGGAGGATAGAATTACGGTCAGATTTGCCAAATGGAGGGCAAGGGAGAGCTTTGTACATGTCTGTGTGTGTAGAGTAACGGTGGTCTAGATTTTTTTTCCCTCTGGTTGCACATTTAACATGCTGATAGAAATTAGGTAATTTAAGTTTCCCTGCATTAAAGTCCCCGGCCACTAGGAGTGCCGCCTCTGGATGAGCTCTTTCCTGTTTGCTTATGGCGGTATACAGCTCATTGAGTGCGGTTTTAGTGCCAGCATAGGTCTGTAGTGGTATGTAGACAGCTACAAAAAATAAAGATGAAAACTCTCTTGGTAGATAGGCGAGCAAAACCTCGACTTTCTTAGATATTGTGCACCAGCTGTTGTTTACATATATGCATAGGCCCCAGCCCCGTGTCTTACCAGAGGCTGCTGTTCTATCCTGCCGATAGAATGTATAACCCGCCAGCTGTATGTTCTTAATGTCGTCGTTCAGCCACGACTCGGTGAAACATAAGATATTACAGTTTTTAATGTCCCGTTTGTAGGATATACGTGCTTTCAGTTCGTCCCATTTATTTTCCAGCGATTGAACATTAGCTAGCAGGATGGAAGGCAGAGGCAGATTAGCCACTCGTCGCCTGGTCTTGACAAGGCACCCTGATATTTTTCTGCGAAATCTCAGTCTCCTTCTCCAGCGAATGACGGGGATCTGGTTGGGTGTCTGCAGTATATCCCTCCCGTCCGACTCATTGAAGAAAAACTCTTTGTCTAATCTGAGGTGAGTAATCGGAGTTCTGATGTCCAGAACCTCTTTTCCGCCATAAGAGATGGTAGCAGCAACATTATGTACAAAACAAGTTACAAACAAATGCGAAAAAACAAACAAAATGGCATTTTTGGTTTTGAACCGATAAGACATCAGCCAGCCACTCTGGCGCCATCATTATTTGTCATAGCATTATACCTGTCTTAGACCATAGCATTATATCTGTCTTAGGTCATAGCATTATGTCTGTCTTAGGTCATAGCATTATATCTGTCTTAGGTCATAGCATTATATCTGTCTTAGGTCATAGCATTATATTTGTCTTAGGTCATAGCATTATATTTGTCTTAGGTCATAGCATTACCTACCTACCTATTTTTTTTACATATTTTGCTTTAATTGAATCAAGAATATTATACAGTACTTAGGTCCTATAGTAATCCACTGTCTCACATCTGTTGTTGGTCAGAGCAGCATGTGCATGGCTAATTAATAGAAGATTATGTTTAGTATAAAAGGCATTTTGTAATATACGACCAGTCACCACTGATTAAGAGAAAATAAAGCATCCAGGAATTGGGTGAATAACACTCATGATTTCCCTTTGGATCCATCTGCACGTGTGTGTGTGTGTGTGTGTGTGTGTGTGTGTGTGTGTGTGTGTGTGTGTGTGTGTGTGTGTGTGTGTGTGTGTGTGTGTGTGTGTGTGTGTGTGTGTGTGTGTGTGTGTGTGTGTGAGTGCATGCATGTGTGAGTGTCTGGTGGGCATCAGCCCGAGTGTTAAACAGTGTTGGAGGAAGTATTACAAATCTGGTGGAAGAACAAAGCGGTCACACTTCTGGCTGCCTGTGCTGTGAGCATTTGATTTGGTGTAATTACAAACAGCAGCAGTGTGCGGGGGAGAAGCTGAGCTCATGTGAGAGCAGTGGACCAGGCACGTGCTTTCCCTGTCAAACCTCCTCTACCTGGGCTCTGTGGGCAGCATTACGCCACGGACGGGAATTACTTCACCCCTTAAAACATCTGCATCCCACTGGTCTGGTCTCCCACCGACCACACTGGTCTGCAGACTACAACACAAGACAGAGAGGAGACAGACCCAAGCCCTTAGTCAGAGAATCAGTTGTACACCTGCAACGCTTCAAGTTATTGAAGGATGAAATGAAACCACTGATTTAGAATAACAATAACATTCGCCTCCCGGGTGGCGCAGTGGTCTCTCTGTAAAACCAGAGACTCTGGGTTCAAGCCCAGGCTCTGTCACAGCCGGCCGCGACCGGGAGGTCCATGGGGCGACGCACAATTGGCCTAGCATCGTCTGGGTTAGGGAGGGTTTGGCCGGTAGGGATATCCTTGTCTCATCGCGCACTAGTGACTCCTGTGGCGGGCCGGGTGCAGTGTGTGCTGACCAGGTCGCTAGGTGCACGGTGTTTCCTCGAACACATTGGTGCGGCTGGCTTCCGGGTTCGATGCTCGTTGTGTTAAGAAGCAGTGTGGCTTGGTTGGGTTGTGTTTCGGGGGACGCATGACTTTCGGCCATCGTCTCTCCTGAGCCCGTACGGGAGTTGTAGCGTTGAGACAAGATAGTAGCTACTAACAATTGGATACCATGAAATTGGGGAGAAAAAGGGGGTAAAAAAATAGAACATTTTTAAAAATCACAATAACATTCATTACATATGTGGTTTCAGTCAGGCACACACGAACACATAAAACACACACACACTGAATATGCGTCACATGACATTGGGAACTTCCCTCGATTTCTCACCAAACAATTGTTTGTTTGGTACAAACAATGCTTGTTAAATTAGCTAGGCCTATGCCATCACTAGTCCCATCACACATTGTACTTTTTATTGACTGAACAAATGGCAGTCTGGTTACCTTTATAATCTATTTAGAAATGTTTAGCATTGTATTTACACGCCTCCTGGTAATTGGTTTCTCCCGTTTCGGGGGTGTTTTCATTGCTTATCAGAAACGCAAATGTTTATACTTATCATGCCATGTTAACAGCCATTGTAATGTAAAGTGTGCAATAGCCCTATTATTGCTGTAAAAGTGTACAATAACTGTTCATTAACAATATACCTGTTTCAAATGTGAATGGTTTATGTCAGGTGTTGGGTCGGTCCTTTTAGGATGTTGCTGCTCCACACTATCTAACTAAATTGGCTGCCGGGTCCTCTGTCTTAAAAAACTACAAACCCACCGCCTCAGCTGTACTGAGCAGCTCAAGACTCAGCATGTTGCTATTCAGAGAGTCCAAACCACATTCCTGTTGCCAGCGTAACATGACCCTCATTGAAAAGGAGAAATGGAGACAAACGGTCCTCATATAAACCATCCTTCAGAAAGACAACATGCACCTAGCTGACAGCTGTTGACCCAGTCCTTCCTGACTCCCCTACTAGAGACCCTCTCCGTAGGAAATGACATTGGGGAAACCTGATGTGCTTGTATCAGTCATCAGTCAGCCGGGTGTTGGAGCAGGGGAGAGGTGCATGGCGGTGCGGTTGCCAGCCCAGCCCAGGTCATGATGTTTTTTTTTCTGTTCCTGAGTGTGACATCTGGCCTGCCTCACTTCACTTCCTGGGCCAAGCCAGATGTTTTTGCTCCCAATGGCAAACTATTTCCTCAAAGCATGAGGTGAGCCGTACAAACAATATTCAGTATAAAATGATATCAAAAGGGAAACATAGCGCTCTCCAAGAAGCTTGGCTGGTGTGTAAAACCAGTGAATTCACACAAACAGAAAAGTGCAATGGGTCCACACTCAGTAGAAAATGCTATACCATTCCATTTTAATTAAATTAGTATCTGCCATGACAGGGAGGGCCACATTATCATCATGATGATGAAGAACAAAAGACAGCAATGAGGACTGATTGAATTAGTTGAAACAAATGTATTGAATTTGCTCTTGCCTTCCATGGTCAAAAATAGAAATACAGGCTTGAGTCTCATGTCGCCACTCACACACAGATATGTGTTCCTGAACTCCACGGACCAGGCTGGTAGTAATAAACCAGGCTGGGATCTCTTAAGGCGCCAGCATGCTTCAGTTCGGCTGGCACCTAGCTGAAGTCGACTAGCCGAACCGAACGAGTGGTCTTAAAAGACATTCGCTTGAAAAACAAGAAAAAAAGCAGCCGAAAAAGTTTGTCCATTTTGAGACGCCATAGCCAGTATACACTTCCTCAAAATAGTCTAAATTAATCTAAGATAACTCAAGAAATATGTCATACATTTGTACGTGTTTGCCGAGGAGTTCTTAGTCGTACAATTTTCCATCTCTAAGATGTTTGGTGCAGTATTTCCCAATGTAAAAATGTGTATGAAAGCGAGTCATCTCTCATTGAATGACAACAAATACTTTATTGAAGAATCCCTACTGTTGACCAATCACCGACGAAGGAGTGTAGACTTTATTGAAGAATCCCTACTGTTGACCAATCACCGACGAAGGAGTGTAGACTTTATTGAAGAATCCCTACTGTTGACCAATCACCGACGAAGGAGTGTAGACTTTATTGAAGAATCCCTACTGTTGACCAATCACCGACGAAGGAGCGTAGACTTTATTGAAGAATCCCTACTGTTGACCAATCACCGACGAAGGAGCGTAGACTTTATTGAAGAATCCCTACTGTTGACCAATCACCGACGAAGGAGCGTAGACTTTATTGACGAATCCCTACTGTTGACCAATCACCGACGAAGGAGCGTAGACTTTATTGAAGAATCCCTACTGTTGACCAATCACCGACGAAGGAGCATAGACTTTATTGAAGAATCCCTACTGTTGACCAATCACCGACGAAGGAGCGTAGACTTTATTGAAGAATCCCTACTGTTGACCAATCACCGACGAAGGAGCGTAGACTTCGGCTCCGAAATGTTGTATCCAAAATCAAACAAAAACGTCACAAAATGTTGTTAGAATATATGCACAAACTCTTCCAAACTGTTTCGACTGGTAAGCATGCGGACGCCTTTAGGCTGCGTATAGACAGGCAGCCCAATTCTGATCTTTTCTTCCCCACTAATTATTCTTTTGACCAATCACATCAGATCTTTTTCAGAGCTGATCTGATTGTTCAAAAGAGCAATTAGTGAAGAAAATATCAGAATTGGGATTTCTGTGTAAATGCTGTGAGAGCTGTGAATGGGACTACATAGCTAAAACACAGCTGAACAACTAACAACTAATTACCAACTGAACTGTCCCCCACCTCAATAGACCTTAGGCTTTTGAGTACTTCATGATTGAATTCATGTGAGACCAAATAATAATTACGTTTACCACTCAGCAAATGAAATTACAAACGTCTGAGAGCCATACTTAGGGGCCGTGTGTGTGCATGCGTGTGATGGATGATATAAAGTTGTTAGAAACACATGTTGCTGTCAAAACAAATTAACCTTGTATCCTTATTGACCTTTTAGTGTTGCACTGTCTCTATGCACACTCACTGGGCCCTGCACACTCACACACACACACACACACTCATTCCATCATCTGCTCATTCACAAGTAATATGCACGTTCATTTATGTGGACTCTACACACACGCACACCCACGCACTTACAAGCTGCTGCTACTCTGTTTATCTTATATCCTGTTGCCTAGTCACCTTACCCCTGTACATATCTACCTCCATCACTCTAGTATCCCTGTCACCTTACCCCTGTACATATTTACCTCCATCACTCCAGTATCCCTGCACATTGTAAATATGGTATATGAACTGATCCTGCTTACTTACTTACAGTACTTTATTGTGTTCTTCATATTTATTATTTTTTCTTGTGTTTTTTTCTAGTATTACATTGTTATTGATTATTGCATTGTTGGGTTTTGAGTTTGCATGGAAGGCGTTTCACAAATTAAAATACCTTCTAATTCTGGATTTACTCCTATTTTATCCTATGCTTTCACCCCTCAGAGTTAGAGTACACTACAGGTAGAGGTGAGATCCGGATGGAGACAAGGCCTGGATCTTTACTGTCTAAACCCAGTACCAGCAAGGCCTGCTTCTACTTTACAGCATTATCATTGTAAAGAAATCAAAACTATGGCAGATCTCAGAGGACCTTAAACACACAAGACAATCTGTGATCAAACACCTGAAGAAAGCCCTGGGATGATTACAACTGACTTTTGGGAATCATTCTGAGCAGGAAGCTTGGTTTGTCAGTGACTGCTTTCGTTGGTCATTCTACATATGTGGGAGAAAATTAGAAGTTATCACGTTTGGGAAATCACTAATCACTGTATCAGTCTAGTCCTGCTTGGTAGAAAAACACATATCGTAGTCCTTCCTAAGCATTAGACTGTAGGCCTTTAACTATTATGGCAAGGGGTTGTTATGATCTTCAAACCCATTTCAGCATTAAGACATAGGCATAACACGTCTTGCAAAAAGTGGAAGGCAATGTGATTGGCTGCTCCTACCGTAGCATTTGACAATAATAAGAGAGGGATCAGGGGCCAATTAGGGGGTGATATCGCCCTGTGCTGATAGTACAGCCCAATCAAAACAGAGGACAGAACCAGGAACTGAAGAAGATTCCCGTAAATCGAGTTGTTAATATCTTTCAATTACAATAACCCTGCCAAGTAAAATGGCAGGCATTCTTTGAAGTGGGGGGTGTAGAAACCGATGCTTTCGTTGTGATATCCTGCGAGGCGGCTTTGTTGTGCTACCAGGAACAGCCAGATACTAGGGGGGCTCTCAAAACAGATCACTTCTGCTAGTGGTGCACGTCAGAAACAGCAGCACTATAAGCTAGGCCCCAGGCAGCGCCTACATTCATCTGATGGTCCCAGATACACTACCACCATGCTCCACCCCCCACCCCATAGACCCAACCCACCACTACCATGCTCTACTCCCCACCACCTAGACCCACCCCACCACTACCCTGCTCTACTCCCCACCACCTAGACCCGCCCCACCACTACCATGCTCCACCCCCCACCCCATAGACCCACCCCACTACTACCATGCTCTACTCCCCACCACCTAGACCCACCCCACCACTACCATGCTCCACCCCCCACCCCATAGACCCACCCCACCACTACCATGCTCTACTCCCCACCACCTAGACCCACCCTACCACTACCCTGCTCTACCCCTCACCACCTAGACCCACCCCACCACTACCCTGCTCTACCCCCCACCACCTAGACCCACCCCACCACTACCCTGCTCCACCCCCACCCCCTAGACCCACCCCACCACTACCCTGCTCTACCCCCCAACACCTAGATCCACCCCACCACTACCCTGCTCTACCCCCACCACCTAGACCCACCCCACCACTACCATGCTCCACCCCCCACCCCATAGACCCACCCCACCACTACCATGCTCTACTCCCCACCACCTAGACCCACCCTACCACTACCCTGCTCTACCCCTCACCACCTAGACCCACCCCACCACTACCCTGCTCTACCCCCCACCACCTAGACCCACCCCACCACTACCCTGCTCTACCCCCCACCACCTAGACCCACCCTACCACTACCCTGCTATAACCCCCACCACCTAGACCCACCCCACCACTACCCTGCTCTACCCCCCACCACTACCCTGCTTTACCCCCCACCACTACCCTGCTCTACCCCCCACCACCTAGACCCACCCCACCACTACCCTGCTCTACCCCCCACCACCTAGACCCACCCCACCACTACCCCGCTCTACCCCCCACCACTTAGACCCACCCCACCACTACCCTGCTCTACCCCCCACCACCTAGACCCACCCCACCACTACCATGCTTTACCCCCCACCACCTAGACCCACCCCACCACTACCCTGCTCTAACCCCCACCACCTAGAGCCACCCCACCACTACCCTGCTTTACCCCCCAACACTTAGACCCACCCCATCACTACCCTGCTCTACCCCTCACCACCTAGACCCACCCCACCACTACCCTGCTCTACCCCCCACCACCTAGACCCACCCCACCACTACCCTGCTCTACCCCCCACCACTTAGACCCACCCCACCACTACCCTGCTCTACCCCCCACCACCTAGACCCACCCCACCACTACCCTGCTTTACCCCCCAACACTTAGACCCACCCCACCACTACCCTGCTCTACCCCCCACCACCTAGACCCACCCCACCACTACCCTGCTCTACCCCCCACCACCTAGACCCACCCCACCACTACCCTGCTCTACCCCCCACCACCTAGACCCACCCCACCACTACCCTGCTCTACCTCCCACCACCTAGACCCACCCTACCACTACCCTGCTCTAACCCCCACCACCTAGACCCACCCCACCACTACCCTGCTTTACCCCCCACCACTTAGACCCACCCCACCACTACCCTGCTCTACCCCTCATCACCTAGACCCACCCCACCACTACCCTGCTCTACCCCTCACCACCTAGACCCACCCTACCACTACCCTGCTCTAACCCCCACCACCTAGACCCACCCCACCACTACCCTGCTCTACCCCCCACCTCTACTCCCCACCCCCTAGACCCACCCCACCACTACCCTGCTCTACCCCCCACCCCCTAGACCCACCCCACCACTACCCTGCTCTACCCCCCACCCCCTATACCCACCCCGCCACTACCCTGCTCTACCCTCCACCCCCTAGACCCACCCCACCACTACCCTGCTCTACCCCCCACCCCCTATACCCACCCCACCACTACCCTGCTCTACCCCCCACCCCCTATACCCACCCCACCACTACCCTGCTCTACCCCCCACCCCCTATACCCACCCCACCACTACCCTGCTCCACCCATTCAGAAACATCAGATACCGTCACATACTGCCAAAAATGAGAAAAATATTGCAATATGATATTTTGGCCATATCGGCCAGCCCTATTCTCAAACTAACCCCTTGATCAAAAAAAAGCACGAACCACAGCGCGAACCACTGCTTTTAACCAGGGCAAGGTGACCGGAAACATGACCGAATACAAACAGTGTAGCTATTCCCTCCGCAAGTCAATGAAACAAGCTAAGCGTCAGTATAGAGACAAAGTAGAGTCGCAATTCAACGGCTCAGACACAAGAGGTATGTGGCAGGGTCTACAGTCAATCACGGATTACAAAAAGAAAACCAGCCCCGTCGCGGACCAGGATGTCTTGCTCCTAGCCAGACTAAGTAAATAACTTTTTTGCCCGCTTTGAGGACAATACAGTGCCACTGACACGGCCCGCAACCAAAACCTGCGGACTCTCCTTCACTGCAGCCGACGTGAGTAAAACATTTTAACATGTTAACCCTCGCAAGACTGCAGGCCCAGACTGCATGCCAAGCCGCGTCCTCAGAGCATGCGCAGACCAGCTGGCTGGTGTATTTACGGACATATTCAATCAATCCTTATCCCAGTCTGCTGTTCCCATATGTTTCAAGAGGGCCACCATTGTTCCTGTTCCCAAGAAAGCTAAGGTAACTGAGCTAAACGACTGTAGCACTCACTTCTGTCATCATGAAGTGCTTTGAGAGACTAGTCAAGAACCATATCACCTCCATCCTACCTGACACCCTAGACCCACTCCAATTTGCTTACCGCCCAAATAGGTCCACAGACGACGCAATCGCAACCACACAGCACACTGCCCTAACCCATCTGGACAAGAGGAATACCTATGTGAGAATGCTGTTCATCGACTCCAGCTCAGCATTTAACACCATAGTACCTTCCAAACTCGTCATCAAGCTCGAGACCCTGGGTCTCGACCCCGCCCCGTGGAACTGGGTACTGAACTTCCTGACGGGCCGAGGTGGCGAGGGTAGGTAACAACATCTCCACCCCGCTGATCCTCAACACTGGGGCCCCACAAGGGTGCGTTCTGAGCCCTCTCCTGTACTCCCTGTTCACCCACGACTGCGTGGCCATGCACGCCTCCAACTCATTCATCAAGTTTGCGGACGACACTACAGTGGTAGGCTTGATTAACAACAACGACGAGACGGCCTACAGGGAGGAGGTGAGGGCCCTCGGAGTGTGGTGTCAGGAAAATACCCTCACACTCAACGTCAACAAAACAAAGGAGATGATTGTGGACTTCAGGAAACAGCAGAGGGAGCACCCCCCTATCCACATCGACGGGACAGTAGTGGAGAGGGTAGTAAGTTTTAAGTTCCTTGGCGTACACTTGGCGTCACAGGAAGGCCATAAAGATCATCAAGGACAACAACCACTCGAGCCACTGCCTGTTCACCCCGCTATCATCCAGAAGGCGAGGTCAGTACAGGTGCATCAAGCAGGGACCGAGAGACTGAAAAACAGCTTCTATCTCAAGGCCATCAGACTGTTAAACAGCCACCACTAACATTGAGTGGCTGCTGCCTACACACTGACTCAACTCCAGCCACTTTAATGATGGAAATTGATGGAAAAATATATCACTAGCCACTTTAAACTATGCCACTTTGTTTACATACCCTACATTACTCATCTCATATGTATATACTGTACTCGATACCATCTACTGCATCTTGCCTATGCCGTTCTGTACCATCACTCATTCATATATCTTTATGTACATATTATTTATCCCTTTACACTTGTGTGTATAAGGTAGTAGTTTTGGAATTGTTAGGTTAGATTACTCGTTGGTTATTACTGCATTGTCGGAACTAGAAGCACAAGCATTTCGCTACACTCTCATTAACATCTGCTAACCATGTGTATGTGACAAATAACATTTGATTTGATTTGATCATCACAGGCTTACTGCACATTGTCAACCTGGTAAAAATGCAAAGAGGATCCATAGTTCAGGACAATACAGGACATACTGTAGCATCTTCCAGAATGCTGTCTGATCACTGCTAATCCACACTAAATATATCATAAATCAGTCAGTTAGAGACGAATGCGTTTCAATAACAGAATCTTGTTTCGTTGGACTTCCAGGTGGCCTGGAAAGATGCACAGGGCTTTCATACAAACAGGTTTTATACAGCTCTCTCAGAACTCTACCCCCCACCCCCAACTTCAATCAGTGTAGATAAAGGGGAGGAGACAGGTTAAAGAAGGATTTTTAAGCCTTGAGACAATTGAGACATGGATTGTGTATGTGTGCCATTCAGAGGGTGAAGGGGCAATAAAAAAATAATAAAATGCCTTTGAACGGGGTATGGTAGTAGGTGCAGGCACTGGTTTGAGTTTGAGTTTGATTTTATTTCTACAGGGACTACAGGCATTAATCAACGTTTCAGTAAAAGTGCCGGTTTTAGCCAGCCGGCTAATTTTCAACCGCAGTCCCTGGGCAGGTTAGGTTAGAATGTTTCAACTGCAACGCTGCTTGGTTTTTCACGCTCAAACGTTTCCTGTGTGTATCAAGAATGGTCCACCACCCAAAGGACATCCAGCCAACTTGACTTAACCAAGGGAAGCACTGGAGTCAACACAACCAGCATCCCTGTGGAACGCTTTCAGCACCTTGGAGAGTCCATGCCCCAACAAATTGAGGCTGTTCTGATTGCAAAAGGGGGTGAAACTCAATGTTAGAAATGTGTTCCTAATGTTTTGTACTCTCAGTGTAGACCGATATGGATGTTGGAAAAGCAATTTGGCTTTGTATCGACTGTCTAAACAAGCTTGTTTGACGGCAGAAGTGTGGCCGTCCTTGTCTGGGTCTGACCTCCACAGCACACAGCTCAGTGCACGGTGGCCACATTGCCTCCTTTGTACAGCCCTTATATTTAGCTTCGCACTGAACATGCCTCCAGAAAGAAATGTGGCATGTCCCCAGGGCCAATCTATAATGCCACAACTAATCACCAGAAGAATTGCTCACTCTATCATGGCAATAATAACCCAGTGATTTTTTTTCTCTCTTTATTTACACAAAATTCTTGAAGATGGAATCTGTAGTAGGGGGAAACAGCTCCACTGGCCGCCCCAACAGAGGAGTGTCACACAGTGTCACACAGCATGGGGGGGGGGGGGGGGTGCAGTACATAACGCGCTCTTAAATCATATGTGCAATGATGTCCGAGGGGAAAAAACTGTGTCTGTTGTTTTGAGTAACTTCTTTGTTGTTGTAATATCGCAAACGGATGTAGCTGTTTCACCATTAAGGATTCCAGCTTTAATGTCTCCATTTACCTCCATCGCTCGCAATTAGCAGCAATTTGAAGGCTAGTTGGCAAATAGGAAAGTAAATTATGGTCATCAAAGATCAAGTGGAAATCCAAGTTTGTACATTTTGTACAGTTTTCTCATTATAAGAAAATATAAGCAAGAGAACTTCACTTGGATGATGAAGATTGAATATGTAGATCATCAGACTAATTTGGAGGAACAACAGTAACCTGGCAAATGGGCCAATTGTTATTGAATTTACAGATTGTGGCTTCAACAGTGATAAGGTTGTACTACACAGTCATTGTACTGTAAACACCTTTTTTGGCAATCAAAGTAGAGACGATTTATGGGTACAGTATATTGTGAGAATGAGCTTGAACAGGGAACTGTGTAATTCTTTACTGTAAGCTTCCCACTGGCCACACTGTCATTTCAACGTGGATATGGGTAATATTTGGTTGAGACATTGATCAATTACAACTCACTCAAAAAGAGCCAAAAGATAGTTGAATTTCCAATGCTTTATCACTAAGCTTTCAACCATCTAAAACCACAATCAAAATACAATGTAAAAACAATGTCCGTTTTTTGTTTTCACCCAAATGTCTATCACTGCACTTTCAACCATTTCAAAGCACAGGGACGCACAAATGGAAATACAATGCCGTATTCATGTGTAATCGCTGTGCTTCATCTATTAGCAGAATCAAATGTCCTGGATGGCAGTTGAGATTACATTAAAAGTACATGGTGCATGTGATTACAGCAATTGTGAAAATCTCCACAGACCTGCAACGACCTATGCATGTTAACTTGAAAATGCACACTTTATATGATTACATTAGAAGACATTCCTAGTTACAGTAACCTCAAAATGTCACCATGGATGTGTTACACATTTTAAGGTTTGTTTTATATTAGTTTGTAAGATAGCCTTAATTTGAACCTATTTACTGTATTACAAAAGTAATATTGAATTGTGTTTGGTTAACACGCAACCAAATATCAACATTGAAAGGAGATGTAGGCAATGTTCCCTATAATCTTTTCAGACACTTCTGGTGCGCCTTTACTGGGAACATTGAGGCTGTAACTGCTTTAAGTTACAGTTATAACAGTGGCCAAGTAGGCTACTGTGGCTATTTGATCATAATGTAGGCCTATCAACGTGGCCTACCATAAAAAAAACATTGGAGAAAATGCATCCCATAACATTTTAACATGGAAATAGCTGTACTATCATTCAGCCTACAGTAGCAGCCAATGTGTAGTGTTCAAAGTGAATGGTACAGATATATATATGTAAATGGTCTATTTGCATATAGGGATACTGCAGCACTGACTGTTTATGGTGCACCAATCTGTGTAACGTATGGGCCTGAGTCGTCCCTGTCAAAGCAATAGAATCCTACTCCAATGCGCTCTGCCTACAAGAAATCTCTTGTATAGTTTGTTTTGTTTTGGTATATTGCATTGAAAGTGGCTAGTATTGCGTTGATTCGATCACAATTCACACAGTAAAGGGAAACATTGATAGTGTTAACTAAAGGGGAAAACCAGAAAGTTAGGTGAAGTTCAACCAATACACGCAGTCAGTCAGGAAAGCCAAGGCCAGCTTCTTCAGGCAGAAATTTGCATCCTGTAGCTCTAAATCCAAAAAGTTCTGGGACACTGTAAGGTCCATGGAGAACAAGAGCACCTCCTCCCAGCTGCCCACTACATTGAGGCTAGGTAACACGGTCACCACCGATAAATCCATGATTATCGAAAACTTCAACAAGCATTTCTCAACGGCTTCCTTCTGGCTACTCCAACCTCGGCCAACAGCTCCCCACCCCCCCGCATCTACTCGCCCAAGCCTCTCCAGGATCTCCTTTACCCAAATCCAGATAGCAGATGTTCTGAAAGAGCTGCAAAACCTGGACCCGTACAAATCAGCTGGGCTTGACATATTGGACCCTCTATTTCTGAAACTATCCACCGCCATTTTTGCAACCCCTATTACCAGCCTGTTCAACCTTTCTTTCATATCGTCTGGATTGGAAAGCTGCCGCAGTCATCCCCCTCTTCAAAGGGGGAGACACCCTGGACCCAAACTGTTACAGACCTATATCCATCCTGCCCTGCCTATCTAAGGTCTTCGAAAGCCAAGTCAACAAACAGGTCACTGACCATCTCGAATCCCACCGTACCTTCTCCGCTGTGCAATCTGGTTTCCGAGCCGGTCACGGGTGCACCTCAACCACGCTCAAGGTACTAAACGATATCATAACCGCCATTGATAAAAGACAGTACTGTGCAGCCGTCTTCATCGACCTGGCCAAGGCTTTCGACTCTGTCATCACCATATTCTTATCGGCAGACTCAGTAGCCTCGGTTTTTCTAATGACTGCCATGCCTGGTTCACCAACTACTTTGCAGACAGAGTTCAGTGTGTCAAATCGGAGGGCATGTTGTCCGGTCCTCTGGCAGTCTATGGGGGTGCCACAGGGTTCAATTCTCGGGCCGACTCTTTTCTCTGTATATATCAATGATGTTGCTCTTGCTGCGGGCGATTCCCTGATCCACCTCTACGCAGACGACACCATTCTGTATACTTCCGGCCCTTCTTTGGACACTGTGCTATCTAACCTCCAAACGAGCTTCAACGCCATACAACACTCCTTCCGTGGCCTCCAACTGCTCTTAAACGCTAGTAAAACCAAATGCATGCTTTTCAACCGTTCGCTGCCTGCACTCGCATGCCCGACTAGCATCACCAACCTGGATGGTTCCGACCTAGAATATGTGGACATCTATAAGTACCTAGGTGTCTGGCTAACCTGTAAATTCTCCTTCCAGACTCATGTCAAATATCTCTAATCTAAAATCAAATCTAGAGTCGGCTTTCTATTCCGCAACAAAGCCTCCTTCACTCACGCCGCCAAACTTACCCAAGTAAAACTGACTATCCTACCGATCCTCGACTTCTGCGATGTCATCTACAAAATAGCTTCCAATACTCTACTCAGCAAACTGGATGTAGTTTATGACAGTGCCATCCGTTTTGTTACTAAAGCACCTTATACCACCCACCACTGCGACCTGTATGCTCTAGTCGGCTGGCCCTCGCTACATATTCGTCGCCAGACCCACTAGCTCCAGATCATCTACAAGTCCATGCTAGGTAAAGCTCCGCCTTATCTCAGTTCACTGGTCACGATGGCAACACCCACCCGTAGCACGCGCTCCAGCAGGTGTATCTCACTGATCATCCCTAAAGACAACACCTCATTTGGCCGCCTTTCGTTCCAGTTCTCTGCTGCCTGTGACTGGAACGAATTGCAAAAATCGCTGAAGTTGGAGACTTTTATCTCCCTCACCAACTTCAAACATCTGCTATCTGAGCAGCTAACCGATCGCTGCAGCTGTACATAGTTTATCGGTAAATAGCCCACCCAATTTACCTACCTCATCCCCATACTGTTTATATTTATTTATTGTATTTCAAAAGTGATATTGAATAGTTTTTGGTTGTCAACGAAACCAAATATCAACATTTGAAGATGTATTTACTGCTTGGATAGTTTCATCTGTGCCGCTGACTTAGTCTGGCTTTAATTACAGTTTGTCTACAAATTAATAATTGATAGGCTATGTTGGATTCACAACTCCATCTCAACCAAAAATATAAGTTAAAGAATAGGGCTAAATCGAATCAAACTTTAAATGCATTTTAAATCAAGTTTGATTTCATTTTGTCCTATTCTTTAACTTAAAAATTGTTGGTTGAAATCGAGATGTGAATCCAACATAAAAATTATTAATTTGTAAACAAACTGGAATTAAAGCCAGACTAAGTCCGTGGCACAGATGGAACTATCGCAGCAGAAGATACATATCCTTCAAATGTTGATATTTGGTTGCGTTGACAACCAAACACAGTTCAATATCACTAAATAGCATTACATTTGAAATAAACCTGAGGTTGAAACCCTGGGCCTACAGAATATGTTTTGTCTATGTTTAGATGAATCCTGGGTTGAATTTAAACAATAGATGAACAGGGCACGACAGCGCTTCTTCCCCCTCAAGAGACGGAAAAGATTTGACATGGGCCTTCAGATCCCCGAAAAGCTCTACAGCTTTTGAGAGGATGGCTATTGGCTATTGGGGCCGAGCTCCCCGTCATCCAGAACCTCTATACCAGGCGGTGTCAAATTGTCAAAGACTCCAGCCACCCAAGCCATAGACTGTTCTCTCTGCTACTGCACGGCAAGCTGTACCAGTGCACCAACTCCATCCAATAGGACCCCGAAAAGCTTTGACCCCCAAGCCATAAGACTGCTAAACAATACTGCTAAATAGCTAATCAAATGGCTACCGAAATGGCTTTCCAAATAATAAATAATAATAAATAATAGTAGAGAGAATGATTTATTTCAACTTGTATTTCTTTCATCACATTCCCAGTGGGTCAGAAGTTTACATACACTCAATTAGTATTTGGTAGCATTGCCTTTAAATTGTTTAACTTGGGTCAAATGTTTCGGGTAGCCTTCCACAAGTGTCATGTATTGTCATGTTGTGTCTTGTTTCTGTCCTTTCCCTTCACCCTGTCTCCCTCTGCTGGTCGTTTTAGGTTACCTTTTCTCCCCCTCTTTCCCCCAGCTGTTCCTTGTCTCCTCCTAACTACCTCGTCACCCCTTTTCCCACCTGTTCCCTTTTTCCCTCTGATTAGTCCTCTATATCTCTCTCTGTTTTTGTTCCTGTCTTTGTCGGATTCTTGTTTGTGTTTCATGCCTGAACCAGACTATCGTCATGTTTGCTGCAACCTTGTCCTGTCCTGTCGGAATCTGCCGGTCCATCTGAGCCTACCTATGTTTGGTTATTAAAGAAGCTCTGTTTACGTTAATTCGCTTTTGGGTCCTCATTCACGCACCGTAACAGAAGAATCCGACCAAGAATGGACCCAGCGACTTCGGATCCTCTCCACTCTGCCGTCGAGATCCGGGGAGCGATGCTAGGCAGACACGAGCAGGAATTGTCTGCTGCTCGACATGCCGTTGAGACCCTGGCCGCCCAAGTCTCCAACCTCACAGAACAGGTTCACCATCTCCGCCTCGATCCACCGGCCACTTCCAGGGCTTTCGAATCTCCGGAGCCCAGAATCAATAACCCGCCGTGTTACTCTGGGGAGCCCACTGAATGCCGCTCGTTCCTCACCCAGTGTGATATTGTGTTTTCTCTCCAGCCCAACACTTACTCCAGGAGCACAGCTCAAATCGCCTACGTCATATCTCTCCTTACTGGACGGGCTCGTGAGTGGGGCACGGCAATCTGGGAGGCAAGGGCTGAGTGTACTAACCAGTATCAGGACTTTAAGGAGGAGATGATACGGGTTTTTGATCGTTCTGTTTTTGGGGAGGAAGCTTCCAGGGTCCTGTCTTCCCTATGTCAAGGTAATCGATCCATAACAGACTACTCTATTGAGTTTCGCACTCTTGCTGCCTCCAGTGGCTGGAACGAGCCGGCTTTGCTCGCTCGTTTTCTGGAGGGTCTCCGCGCAGAGGTAAAGGATGAGATTCTCTCCCGGGAGGTTCCTTCCAGCGTGGATTCCTTGATTGAACTCGCTATTCGCATTGAGCGACGGGTTGATCTTCGTCACCGAGCTCGTGGAAAGGAGCTCGCGTTCTCCGTTGCCCCCCTCTCCGCATCACTACCATCTTCCTCTGCCGGCTCGGGTGCTGAGCCTATGCAGCTGGGAGGTATCCGCATCTCGACTAAGGAGAGGGAACGAAGAATCACCAACCGCCTCTGTCTCTATTGCGGTTCCGCTGGTCATTTTGTCACTTCATGTCCAGTAAAAGCCAAGAGCTCATCAGTAAGCGGAGGGCTACTGGTGAGCGCTACTACTCCTGTCTCTCCTTCAAGATCCTGCACTACCTTGTCGGTCCATCTACGCTGGACCGGTTCGTCAGCTTCCTGCAGTGCCTTAATAGACTCTGGGGCGGAGGGCTGTTTTATGGACGAGACCTGGGCTCGGGAACATAACATTCCTCTCAGACAGTTAAGGGAGCCCACGGCCTTGTTCGCTTTGGATGGTAGTCCTCTCCCCAGGATTCAGCGTGAGACGCTACCTTTAACCCTCACTGTCTCTGGTAATCATAGCGAAACCATTTATTTTTTAATTTTTCGTTCACCTTTTACACCTGTTGTTTTGGGCCATCCCTGGCTAGTTTGTCATAATCCTTCTATTAATTGGTCTAGTAATTCTATCCTCTCCTGGAACGTCTCTTGTCATGTGAAATGTTTAATGTCTGCTATCCCTCCTGTTTCCTCTGTCTCTTCTTCACAGGAGGAGCCTGGTGATTTGACAGGGGTGCCGGAGGAATATCACGATCTGCGCACGGTGTTCAGTCGGTCCAGGGCCACCTCTCTTCCTCCACACCGGTCGTATGATTGTAGTATTGATCTCCTTCCGGGAACCACTCCCCCCCGGGGTAGACTATACTCTCTGTCGGCTCCCGAACGTAAGGCTCTCGAAGATTATTTGTCTGTAGCTCTTGACGCCGGTACCATAGTCCCCTCCTCCTCTCCCGCCGGAGCGGGGTTTTTTTTTGTCAAGAAGAAGGACGGGTCTCTGCGCCCCTGCATAGATTATCGAGGGCTGAATGACATAACAGTGAAGAATCGTTATCCGCTTCCTCTTATGTCTTCAGCCTTCGAGATCCTGCAGGGAGCCAGGTTTTTCACTAAGTTGGACCTTCGTAACGCTTACCATCTCGTGCGCATCAGGGAGGGGGACGAGTGGAAGACGGCGTTTAACACTCCGTTAGGGCACTTTGAATACCGGGTTCTTCCTTTCGGCCTCGCTAACGCTCCAGCTGTCTTTCAGGCATTAGTCAATGATGTCCTGAGAGACATGCTGAACATCTTTGTTTTCGTTTACCTTGACGATATCCTGATTTTTTCACCGTCACTCCAGATTCATGTTCAGCACGTTCGACGTGTCCTCCAGCGCCTTTTAGAGAATTGTCTTTTTGTGAAGGCTGAGAAGTGCACTTTTCATGCCTCCTCCGTCACATTTCTCGGTTCTGTTATTTCCGCTGAAGGCATTAAGATGGATCCCGCTAAGGTCCAAGCTGTCATTGATTGGCCCGTCCCTAAGTCACGCGTCGAGCTGCAGCGCTTTCTCGGCTTCGCGAACTTCTATCGTCGTTTCATCCGTAATTTCGGTCAGGTGGCAGCTCCTCTCACAGCCCTTACTTCTGTCAAGACGTGCTTTAAGTGGTCCGTTTCCGCCCAGGGAGCTTTTGATCTCCTCAAGAATCGTTTTACATCCGCTCCTATCCTTGTTACACCTGACGTCTCTAGACAGTTCGTTGTCGAGGTTGACGCGTCAGAGGTGGGCGTGGGAGCCATTCTTTCTCAGCGCTCCCTCTCTGACGACAAGGTCCACCCATGCGCGTATTTTTCTCATCGCCTGTCGCCATCGGAACGTAACTATGATGTGGGAAACCGCGAACTGCTCGCCATCCGCTTAGCCCTAGGCGAATGGCGACAGTGGTTGGAGGGGGCGACCGTTCCTTTTGTCGTTTGGACTGACCATAGGAACCTTGAGTACATCCGTTCTGCCAAACGACTTAATGCGCGTCAGGCGCGTTGGGCGCTGTTTTTCGCTCGTTTCGAGTTTGTGATTTCTTATCGTCCGGGCTCTAAGAACACCAAGCCTGATGCTTTATCTCGTCTCTTCAGTTCTTCAGTAGCCTCCACTGACCCCGAGGGGATTCTCCCTGAGGGGCGTGTTGTCGGGTTGACTGTCTGGGGAATTGAGAGGCAGGTAAAGCAAGCACTCACTCACACTCCGTCGCCGCGCGCTTGTCCTGGGAACCTTCTTTTCGTTCCTGTTCCTACTCGTCTGGCCGTTCTTCAGTGGGCTCACTCTGCCAAGTTAGCCGGCCACCCTGGCGTTCGGGGTACGCTTGCTTCCATTCGCCAGCGTTTTTGGTGGCCCACCCGGGAGCATGACACGCGTTGTTTCGTGGCTGCTTGTTCGGTCTGCGCGCAGACTAAGTCCGGTAACTCCCCTCCTGCCGGCCGTCTCAGGCCGCTTCCCATTCCCTCTCGACCGTGGTCTCACATCGCCTTAGATTTTGTCACCGGACTGCCTTCGTCAGCGGGGAAGACTGTTATTCTTACGGTTGTCGATAGGTTCTCTAAGGCGGCTCATTTCATTCCCCTTGCTAAGCTTCCTTCTGCTAAAGAGACGGCACAAATCATCATCGAGAATGTTTTCAGAATTCATGGCCTTCCGTCAGACGTCGTTTCGGACAGAGGTCCGCAATTCACGTCTCAATTTTGGAGGGAGTTTTGCCGTTTGATTGGGGCTTCCGTCAGTCTCTCTTCCGGCTTTCACCCCCAGTCTAACGGTCAAGCAGAACGGGCCAATCAGACTATTGGTCGCATCTTACGCAGTCTTTCTTTTCGCAACCCTGCGTCTTGGTCAGAACAGCTCCCCTGGGCAGAATACGCCCACAACTCGCTTCCTTCGTCTGCGACCGGGCTATCTCCTTTTCAGAGTAGCCTCGGGTACCAGCCTCCGCTGTTCTCATCTCAGTTCGCCGAGTCCAGCGTCCCCTCCGCTCAGGCTTTTGTCCAACGTTGCGAGCGCACCTGGAAGAGGGTCAGGTCTGCACTTTGCCGTTATAGGGCGCAGACTGTGAGAGCTGCTAATAAGCGAAGAACTAAGAGTCCTAGATATTGTCGCGGTCAGAGAGTTTGGCTCTCCACTCAGAACCTTCCCCTCAAGACCGCTTCTCGCAAGTTGACCCTGCGGTTCATTGGTCCTTTCCGTATTTCTCAGATCATTAATCCTGTCGCAGTGCGACTTCTTCTTCCGCGATATCTTCGTCGCGTCCACCCGGTCTTCCATGTCTCCTGTGTCAAGCCCGTTCTTCGCGCCCCCGCTCGTCTCCCCCCCCCCCCCCCCATCCTTGTCGAGGGCGCACCCATCTACAGGGTCCGTAGGATTTTGGACATGCGTCCTCGGGGCCGTGGTCATCAGTACCTAGTAGATTGGGAGGGGTACGGTCCTGAGGAGAGGAGTTGGGTTCCCTCTCGGGACGTGCTAGACCGTGCGCTGATCGATGATTTCCTCCGTTGCCGCCAGGTTTCCTCCTCGAGTGCGCCAGGAGGCGCTCGGTGAGTGGGGGGGTACTGTCATGTATTGTCATGTTGTGTCTTGTTTCTGTCCTTTCCCTTCACCCTGTCTCCCTCTGCTGGTCGTTTTAGGTTACCTTTTCTCCCCCTCTTTCCCCCAGCTGTTCCTTGTCTCCTCCTAACTACCTCGTAACCCCTTTTCCCACCTGTTCCCTTTTTCCCTCTGATTAGTCCTCTATATCTCTCTCTGTTTTTGTTCCTGTCTTTGTCGGATTCTTGTTTGTGTTTCATGCCTGAACCAGACTATCGTCATGTTTGCTGCAACCTTGTCCTGTCCTGTCGGAATCTGCCGGTCCATCTGAGCCTACCTATGTTTGGTTATTAAAGAAGCTCTGTTTACGTTAATTCGCTTTTGGGTCCTCATTCACGCACCGTAACAACAAGCTTCCCACAACAAGTTGGGTGAATATTGGCCCATTCCTCCTATCAGAGCTGGTGTAACTGAGTCAGGTTTGTAGGCCTCTTTGCCCGCACACACTTTTTCAGTTCAGCACACACATTTTCTATAGGATTGATGTCAGGGCTTTGTGATGGCCACTCCAATACTTTGACTTTGTTGTCCTTCAGCCATTTTGCCACAACTTTGGAAGTATGCTTGGGGTCATTGTCCATTTGGAAGACCGATTTGCGACCAAGCTTGAGATGTTTCAATATAATCACATAATTTTACTCCCTCATGATGCCATCTATTTTGTGAAGTGCAGCAGTCCCTCCTGCAGCAATGCACCCCCACAACATGATGCTGCCGCCCCCATGCTTCACGGTTGGGATGGTATTTTTCAGCTTGCAAGCCTCCCGCTTTTTCCTCCAAACATAACGATGGTCATTATGGCCAAACAGTTCTTTTTTTGTTTCATCAGACCAGAGGACATTTCTCCAAAAAGTACGATCTTTGTCCCCTTGTGCAGTTCCAAACCGTAGTCTGGCTTTTTTTAATGGCGGTTTTGAAGCAGTGGCTTCTTCCTTGCTGAGCAGCCTTTCAGGTTATGTCGATATACAGTTGAAGTCGGAAGTTTACATACACATAGGTTGGAGTGAATTATAAGTGAAATAATCTGTCTGTAAACAATTGTTGGAAAAATGACTTGTGTCATGCACAAAGTAGATGTCCTAACCGACTTACCAAAACTATAGTTTCTTAACAATAACTTTGTAGAGTGGATGAAAAACAAGTTTTAATGACTCCAACCTATGTGTATGTAAACTTCCGACTTCAACTGTATATCGACATAACCTGAAAGGCTGCTCAGCAAGGAAGAAGCCACTGCTTCAAAACCGCCATTAAAAAAAGCCAGACTACGGTTTGGAACTGCACAAGGGGACAAAGATCGTACTTTTTGGAGAAATGTCCTCTGGTCTGATGAAACAAAAATAGAACTGTTTGGCCATAATGGCCATCGTTATGTTTGGAGGAAAAAGCGGGAGGCTTGCAAGCGGAAGAATACCATCCCAACCGTGAAGCATGGGGGCGTCAGCATCATGTTGTGGGGGTGCATTGCTGCAGGAGGGACTGCTGCACTTCACAAAATAGATGGCATCATGAGGGAGTAAAATGATGTGATTATATTGAAACATCTCAAGCTTGGTCGCAAATCGGTCTTCCAAATGGACAATGACCCCAAGCATACTTCAAAAGTTGTGGCAAAATTGCTGAAGGACAACAAAGTCAAAGTATTGGAGTGGCCATCACAAAGCCCTGACATCAATCCTATAGAAAATGTGTGTGCTGAACTGAAAAAGTGTGTGCGGGCAAGAAAGCCTACAAACCTGACTCAGTTACACCAGCTCTGATAGGAGGAATGGGCCAATATTCACCCAACTTGTTGTGGGAAGCTTGTGGAAGGCTACCCGAAACGTTTGACCCAAGTTAAACAATTTAAAGGCAAAGCTACCAAATACTAATTGAGTGTATGTAATCTTCTGACCCACTGGGAATGTGATGAAAGAAATACAAGTTGAAATAAATCATTCTCTCTACTATTATTCTGATATTTCACATTCTTAAAATAAAGTGGTGATCCTATCTGACCTAAGACAGGGAATGTTTACTAGGATTAAATGTCAGGAATCGTGAAACTGAGTTTAAATGCATTTGGCTAAGGTGTATGTAAATTTCCGACATCAACTGTATCTCTTATTTGTCTGGAAATTCATTGTAGATTCAACTGGGTTGTTTGGGAAACAGTGAGAAGAGGCTGTGAGAGCATTAATGTTATATTACTTAAACAGAATAGCAGCACAGCTGCCCCCACAGTGGTCAACCACCGCCCCAGTGGCATATCAAATTTCCCTGGCTTTATTTCTAGAGCCCATACGCAATGGGTGGATTGAGCTCTCTCTCTGTGCTCCTTTCAATAAAGACCTCAAAGCTTGACACTGAACAGGCTATAATAAATATGATACCCTGACAGCACTGGGCTTATTTCATGTATTGTTGTAGCTTATTCCTCATGGCAACTTGGACAATTCTGTGAGCCACGGAAACATTGGTGTTCATTGGAAAACCTAAAATAACCCAGTAGTCTCTGTCACATCAAAGCCTGACCTATAATTATAGCCTCTGTGAAGGTTTAATCTGTGGTCAGTCGTGTAAACCGGGCCCTACATATCTGCTGGGTTGTGGTGTAAAGTGAAAGCTTGGGAAGAAAAAAGCCATTGGCCTGTTTTCAGAACTGGCGCTGAGCTGTTGCTCCTACACTGTAGCTTCTTTGTATCTCAACCAAACAATACATCTTCATCCAAAAATGTCATAAAACCTTATCCGTTGTTCCTTTGGACACAGGCTTTAGCAATTCATGTTTATTGACATCTGCCTGGATCTTACTTAACGGGATGTAAGGAAACAATGTCCTCATTATCAATTTGCCATGTAGTAACATTTTACCAGATATATGTGGATTCAATCAGGAGCGAGGACACAGGGGGATACGAGGAGCGTTCTCTAGCGAGCTCCCATTACGACATTATCCAAAATACTTTTTTTATGGGAGCAGCAAACGAGCAGCTGAGGAAGCTAACTGAGGATTTGATTGAAGTTTCACCCTCTCCTGGCTGCAGATCGGCACCACATTAAAAAGCACCAACCAACTGTTGAAATATATAACACATCGCTATGCAGATAGAAGCTGTACCACTGACCTCCATGTTGGAAGCAGCCTGAACAGTGCTGCTGAACATCCACCATGGCTGCACTTCTGAGCAAATACCTCCCTCTATCCCCTGTAATCCACACACATTCTCAAACCCAGAGCAACTACAATTCAAGTAACAAATCTTACAACACGTCCATGTGTTTTTCCTATGTGTTTGATGAATCCCTAAACAACCCTGTCTCCTGAAACTAGATGTTACTTTGAGGTATTTTCTCCGGCGTATACAGTGCCTTGCGAAAGTATTCGGCCCCCTTGAACTTTGCGACCTTTTGCCACATTTCAGGCTTCAAACATAAAGATATAAAACTGTATTTTTTTGTGAAGAATCAACAACAAGTGGGACACAATCATGAAGTGGAACGACATTTATTGGATATTTCAAACTTTTTTAACAAATCAAAAACTGAAAAATTGGGCGTGCAAAATTATTCAGCCCGTTTACTTTCAGTGCAGCAAACTCTCTCCAGAAGTTCAGTGAGGATCTCTGAATAATCCAATGTTGACCTAAATGACTAATGATGATAAATACAATTCACCTGTGTGTAATCAAGTCTCCGTATAAATGCACCTGCACTGTGATAGTCTCAGAGGTCCGTTAAAAGCGCAGAGAGCATCATGAAGAACAAGGAACACACCAGGCAGGTCCGAGATACTGTTGTGAAGAAGTTTAAAGCCGGATTTGGATACAAAAAGATTTCCCAAGCTTTAAACATCCCAAGGAGCACTGTGCAAGCGATAATATTGAAATGGAAGGAGTATCAGACCACTGCAAATCTACCAAGACCTGGCCGTCCCTCTGAACTTTCAGCTCATACAAGGAGAAGACTGATCAGAGATGCAGCCAAGAGGCCCATGATCACTCTGGATGAACTGCAGAGATCTACAGCTGAGGTGGGAGACTCTGTCCATAGGACAACAATCAGTCGTATATTGCACAAATCTGGCCTTTATGGAAGAGTGGCAAGAAGAAAGCCATTTCTTAAAGATATCCATAAAAAGTGTTGTTTAAAGTTTGCCACAAGCCACCTGGGAGACACACCATACATGTGGAAGAAGGTGCTCTGGTCAGATGACACCAAAATTGAACTTTTTGGCAACAATGCAAAACGTTATGTTTGGCGTAAAAGCAACACAGCTGAACACACCATCCCCACTGTCAAACATGGCGGTGGCAGCATCATGGTTTGCGCCTGCTTTTCTTCAGCAGGGACAGGGAAGATGGTTAAAATTGATGGGAAGATGGATGGAGCCAAATACAGGACCATTCTGGAAGAAAATCTGATGGAGTTTGCAAAAGACCTGAGACTGGGACGGAGAATTGTCTTCCAACAAGACAATGATCCCAAACATAAAGCAAAATCTACAATGGAATGGTTCAAAAATAAACATATCCAGGTGTTAGAATGGCCAAGTCAAAGTCCAGACCTGAATCCAATCTAGAATCTGTGGAAAGAACTGAAAACTGCTGTTCACAAATGCTCTCCATCCAACCTCACTGAGCTCGAGCTGTTTTGCAAGGAGGAATGGGAAAAAATTTCAGTCTCTCGATGTGCAAAACTGATAGAGACATACCCCAAGCGACTTACAGCTGTAATCGCAGCAAAAGGTGGCGCTACAAAGTATTAACTTAAGGGGGCTGAATAATTTTGCACGCCCAATTTTTCAGTTTTTGATTTGTTAAAAAAGTTTGAAATATCCAATAAATGTCGTTCCACTTCATGATTGTGTCCCACTTGTTGTTGATTCTTCACAAAAAAATACAGTTTTATATCTTTATGTTTGAAGCCTGAAATGTGGCAAAATGTCGCAAAGTTCAAGGGGGCCGAATACTTTCGCAAGGCACTGTATGCATGCAACCAACCACACTGCACATTAGTGCTATTGTTGGTCCCATCTCATAAGAGAAAAACACCTGGTTAGTGGACATAATGTTCTAACCACAGAACAGGAGAGAGTTCTGGGTCTTCTCATTACATAGTTGCACAGGGCCAAACATCAAGCCAAGATTGGCCTATTGTGCTTTGATAGCACCTCTAGTCATTATCGCTTGGCTAATTGTGGCTCCTGGCAGATTATTTTCCCCTCATGAAAATCTATGGGTGCGTCACAGAGCGGATCACACTAGACGTAGACGCTGGATTAATTCATGTTCTCCTGTCTAGCCTCCCAGGAATCCTGTTGGTAGCAGCCATT
This sequence comes from Oncorhynchus mykiss, assembly GCF_013265735.2. Taxonomy (NCBI): domain Eukaryota; kingdom Metazoa; phylum Chordata; class Actinopteri; order Salmoniformes; family Salmonidae; genus Oncorhynchus; species Oncorhynchus mykiss. Next base: position 43,340,548 of record NC_048583.1, on the reverse strand, counting down.
GCCTGGGTGCAATGAATTAGAAAAGAGTTAGATTAAATCAGTGAGCTGTATTGAAGTAGCTCCATGCCAACTCCTACCTCAGCCTCTATGTGCCCCCGGGGGACAAGGCTTAAATCAGAGGACAAACTGTGCCTTCCGGAGGTAGGAGAGCGAGCACAGCACAGTGTCCTCTCCTCCTTACAAGGTACTCTAATGGGTTTGATTTAGGTGCTAACCACATAGAACTGAAAACCTTTTCCTTCATTTTTCCCCTCATGATTTACATCAGAATATACTTTTTCTAAACTTTATTCCAACGAGGTAAACAGAGATGCTCTATGTGCAAGTGAATGACTATATTTCTGTCCACCATATTTCTGTCCACTATATTTCTGTCCACTACATTCATGCCCACTATATGTCTGTCCATTATGTCTGTCCACCATATTTTTGTCCACTATATTTCTGTCCACGATATTTCTGTCCACTATATGTCTGTCCATTATGTCTGTCCACCATATTTTTGTCCACTATATTTCTGTCCACTATATTTCTGTCCACTACATTCATGCCCACTATATGTCTGTCCAATATGTCTGTCCACCATATTTTTGTCCACTATTTGTCTGTCCACCATATTTTTGTCCACTATATTTTTGTGCACTATATGTCTGTCCACTATATTTCTGTCCACTATATTTCTGTCCACTACATTCATGCCCACTATTTTTCTGCCCACTATATTTCTGTCCACTATATTTCTGTCCACTATTCTTCCGTCCGGTTTACTTCGGGCCAAAAATCTGTGAAATAATCTGTTGTTACGTCCTCCCTAGGGGGCCATATTATGTGACTCCCTCGCCAGTCCATCAATTTCCACCTGGTTTCTTGGAGAGCGTGAGGAGTGTAAGGCTGTGAGAGGCAGGCCAGAGAGCTGTGCTTGGACAGGATGGGAGGGGAAAAGAGGCCTGTGGTTTGTCTGGTTCAGGGAATAGGCCCAAAAGACATGGAAAACTGAGAAGCCATTCAAACCTCTCCAATATATTACAGTCGCTCTGATAATTAATTTACCAAATTATAGCGAGACAGCTCAGCAGGAAGAGGTGTTCTGTGATGCCAAGTCCTAATAAAATAAAAGCATGGTTTTGTTCTGAAATGTCAGATCTTCCTAGATTTTCAATCAGTAGTTGCTACATCCATTTTTGGATGTTAATTAAAGGTAGACTCAGCAAAATGAGGTTGTCACGAGCAGCATTGCAGATACTGAGATGAGCTATATGCAAGACTTCACTCTCACCCAGTCACACACAGTATCTGCACATGTGCATGGGTTCGATTCACGCTGTTGACATCGTGGTAGCCGCTTGGCCAAAACAGCAGAGATGTTGAGCCTCACACTTCGGCGCTCGTAGTTGTTGCGGAAATTGACCCACTTTGCTGTTCACTTTCTGCATCTAAACTATTTATACAAATGTATGAGGACACCACTTCGGATTAGTGGATTCGGCTATTTTAGCCATACCGTTGCTGACAGGTGCATAAAATCGAGCACACAGCCATGCAACCTCTCTAGACAAACATTGGCAGTAAATTGTCCTTACTGAAGAGCTTAGTGACTTTCAATGTGACACAGTTTTTGGGTGCCAACAAGTCAGTTTGTCACATTTCTGCCCTGCTAGAGTTGCCCCGGTCAACTCAAATCAAATCAACTGTAAGTGAAATGGAAACCTCTTGGAGTAACAACAACTCAGCCGCAAAGTGGTAGGCCACACAAGCTCACAGAACGGGACCGCTGAAGCGCGTAGGGCATAAAAATGGTCTGTCCTCGGTTGCAACATTCACTATTGAGTTCCAAACTACCTCTGGAAGCAACGTAAGCACAATAACTGTTTGTCATTAGCTTCATAAAATGGTTTTCCATGGCCGAGCAGACTCACACAAGCCTAAGATCACCATGCACAATGCCAAGCGTCGGCTGGAGTGGTGTAAAGCTCGCTGCCATTGGACTCTGGAGCAGGGGAAACACGTTCTCTGGAGTGATGAATCGTCCGAAGGACGAATCTGGGTTTGTTGGATGCTAGGAAAACGCTACCTGGCCCAATGCATATTGCCAACTGTAATGTTTGGTGGAGGAGGAATAATTGTCTGGGGGTGTTTCTCACCCTTAGTTCCAGTGAAGGGAAATCTTAACGCTACAGCATACAATGACATTCTAGATAATTCTGTGCTTACAACTTTGTTGTAACATTTTGGGAAAAGCCCTTTCCTCTTTCAGCATGACAATGCCCCCGTGCACAAAGCGAAATACAGAAATGGTTTGTCGAGATCGGTGTGGATGAACTTGACTGGCCTGCCCAGAGCTCTGACCTCAACCCCATCAAATAACTTTGGGATGAATTGGAACGCCAACTGCGAGCCAGGCCTAATCGCCCAACATCAGTGCCCGACCTCACTAATGTTCTTGTGGCTGAATGGATGCAAGTCCCCTAAGCAGTACTCCAACATCTAGTGGAATGCCTTCCCAGAAGAGTGGAGTCTCTAGCAGCAAAGGGGGGGATCAACTCCATATTAATGCCCATTATTTTGGAATGAGTTGTCCACATACTTTTGGTCATGTAGTGTACATCATATTGCTGAGTCTACCTTTAATGGTATGTACTCATTCATTCTTGAAGAATTTAACGTATAAATGTCTCATGAGCTTAGTTAAACTGTCGTTCCCATCCTAACCCAAAATATAAGCTTGTTTTACTCCATTTTTTGTAAACAAAGTAAATGTAAACAAACACGGTATAGCCTCAAAACAGAGTTAAAACTATGTTGATATCATGGATGGTCAGTCCTTGCATCCATAGGTCTGTCTATGAATTTGAGAGTGATGACATTTCTCCACCCCCATCCCTCAGCGTTTACTGAAACAGTGGCGGGGAAAATTGTTTCAACTGGTTATTGGCCCTTTAAGCTGAGCAGGTGCACAAACAAGAAGACTGATGAATACAGCCCGAGGAAGTTAATTTAAAAGCAATACAAAACATTTCTTTATACTGAGAACGACCTAAAAACAGCAAAAAAAGGCCAGAGAATTATTTTTTCCCCCCGACATCTGGAAACAAGAACCAGCGATAAATGATATTTTTCAGTGGGGGACCCACACACATCAGATATGTATGTAATCACCTATTGAGCAGCACACCATAAGTTAGCTAGTGCTCACCAAGGACCAGAGGCGGACATTGTTAGATATTTTGCACTGGAAGTTGTGCTCCACTGCCTCAGTCCCCAGGGATCCAGCTCTCTGACCTCTGCCTGGATGAACTGGTCCCATGCATGCACAGCCATGAACAACCTAAAAACAGCAAAAAATGTCCAACAAAAATCGTTTTCCGACATCTGGAAACAAGAACCGGCGATAAATTCAATTTTTCAGTGGGGGACCCACACATGTCAGATATGTATGTAATCACCTATTGAGCAGCACACCATAAACTAGCTAGTGCTCACCAAGGACCAGAGGCGGACACTGTTAGATATTTTGAGCTGGAAGTTGTGTTCCACTGCCTCAGGCTGTATCTAGACTTGACAGTTCATGCAGCTTTAACATTCTGATCATATTACAAATGACCTCGACTAACCTGTACCCCGCTGTATATAGCCTCGTTATATCTATGTTACTTTTTTACATTTTATTTAGTAAATATTTTCTTAACTCTATTTCTTGAACTGCATTGTTGGTTAAATAAGTAAGCATTTCATGGTAAGGTCTACCTACACCTGTTGTATTTGGAGTGTGTGACAAATAACATTTGATTTGATTTTGATTTGTTTTGAGTTCTGATCATGAAATTCCAAGCGCGTTACACCTACATTTAAATGTGTCTACCGTGTCCACCGTGGGTCTGAATTGCCTTTTCCCGTGCTATATTAAAATGCCAGTGTGCATTCTACAAACGGTAGAATAGGCTAAATATGATATTAACTCACCAACAACGGATGGCAGTAGCTAACTACTGTAGCTAACTAGCCAGCTAACTTCTGTAGCTAGTCGGCAAGCTATCAAGCAACACTAAAGGAATTGCAGACGGGTTAGCATAACTCCAGCCAAACATTTTTTTCATCTAAATATTAGCTAGCTTGCTAGCATTTATGAGGCCAGCAAACACATTCCTCACACGCTGGGAACATATTTCCTCCAACGTTATAATGAAAAGGTGCCTCTCTGTTCCAAAACACGTTTTCTGGAGTCTTGTGGGTGGTGCTGATGACGTCGCCCACTGTATGCGCTTTCGGCAGCCTGATTGGGTCCAGACTGAGGAGAAATCCGCATACAATGCATCCATGACCACCTCCTGAAGTGGTCAGCCAGATCTGAACACAATCAGATTACAAAGCGACCTTTGTGTCGAGACCCGTCTTTTCAATGTGATCTTTGGATTCTGATAGCAGAAGTCGCATGTAAGTGTCAAGTGTAGACACGACCTTAGTCCCCAGGGATCCAGCGCTCTAACCTCTGTGGATTAACTGGTCCCATGCATGCACAGCCATACTGATAATTCCTGTTTTCAACACCAAGCCCCATCATGGGAACTCAGACCGATGTTGTGCTGGATGATGAAGTGCAGTGTGGGAGGGACACTTTGTTTCCCATAAATTGTTGTTGTTGTCTCTGCTAACGACAGCTGCATCAGAGAGGCCTGCTGATTGATGTGCTGGATTAGGATTTGGCTTGGAACCTACAGCCCGCCGGGCCAGACCAGGCTGGGCCGGCACTGTGGCAGTAAGTGGGTGTCTGACGAGGCCCTAGAGAGCTTGGCGAACATAGAGCCATATCTGTTCCGTGCTGCAGAGCTTTCTAAGAACCTTTGTTCCCTGTGGCCTGACAAGGAAGTCAACCACTCATGGGTCTTTGTTGGGTTTATCTTTGCAACAGGGGAACAAACTCTAATCTTCAGTCTTACTCTGCCAATATCCCTGTGTCTGTGCTAAAGGCTACTTTCTTTGTGTTGAGTTGACTTCCCTCTCCCAAATCAGTCGTCTAACCCTGTAATAGTTGTATGTAGCATTGTATATGTAGCATTGTATGTAGCAAAAGTATGTAGCATTGTATACCCACACTGTAGTTAGTACATGTTTATATAATTACAATTTAAATATCACCAGAAACATTCTAATTTCCTGTTTCACATTCTTTTGTTTCCCTCAATTTCATGTAAAATGTAAACTTTGACTGATATACAACAAACCAGCTCTTCCATAGAATACCAACATAAACACACAAACAAGTATGCAGAAACAAGTAACTTTAAATGTGACAGCTGGTTTGTACAAATTCCAAACATCCCCACACCTTCCCATCCTAAACCCCACAAGGGTTCATGTGAGGACAAAGTAGCCTCCAGAGCAGAGTCAGCACTCGTTGCCATGTGACGTTCTGTAATCCAGAGTTGGCAGAGAAACACAATGCCCTTATCCATTCACATCACAAGTGAAAGTGCTCATCAGTGACCAGGGTCGAGCCAGAGGTCAAGTTTGTAGCATCAGCACAAAGACAAACAGCCCGTCCCTCCCTCCCTAACACTGCACACTAACCCTGCCCAGGCCTCATTTAAGTTCATTCACACCCAGACTAGTGAAACAGATCAGGGATCCACACCCTACAGTCTATCCCTGCAGAGGTTAGAAAGAACAGATTGAACTGAAATGGGTAAAGGTTAAACAGTTATGACATATGGGAATTAACACTGATTCCAAACTCCCCCTACATAGCCCTCTATTCCCCCAGCTCAAGGCATACTCTTTTGGCTGCAGAATCTGGAGACAAGGGGATGACTCTTGGTCTTCCTCCCTGATTAGGATAGCTGACTACCAGATGGCAGGATAACTTTCCCAGGCAGAACGGCTTAGCATAAAGAGCAAACAGGATTCAAAGTGCCAAGAGTATCAGAGACCTCAACTAAAGCTACCATGGGATTTGCTCTTTGACATTTTTCCCTACTCTGTAGTTATGAGGAAAAATGTATTTCCTTGCTTTCAACATTACAGCTGCCATTCCACCACTATTGCTAATAGACCCCTTTCTGTGTTTGTAAATGAGAGCGATGCGTGCCATGTTAATGGCAGAACACAGAAGTTCTCATAGAGAGCCATGTACATGTTGCTTAGGAGTGCTTTTCACACTACTTTTGGATTATAATTGGAATTTAAGGCTTGTATGAATGTCCTTCTTAACATAATGTTTGTGTCATCATCACAAATCAACTTCTTACACTTAAAAACAACTTCAACCAGTAAAATGGCTCTTTGGCTTGCATTTGCTACAGCCTATGTCAATGACCGTTGACATTCTAGCTAACAATTACTGCATTCAAAATAGGTATTTTGCAAAGATGACCGCCAAATACATAATCTGAGCGACTTTTCAAGCAATAATCAAAACAACATTGTAAGCATATCAGAACCCCAAAACGTTTTTATTTTTATTTAAAAGTAATAATTACGTAAATGTAAGCTATGTTAAATGGGGGCAGATGGGATGGCGCTCTTTCTGCATCCTTGATGTGTGCACATCCGTGCCTGACGTCAGTGTGTTGTATACTGAAAAAACATCTATATCACCCTCACTAGGCCTCCCAGCAAACCTACTGCTAATACCATGTCTCACACTGCTCCTAATTCTACAACAATAACAGCTACAGATATATCACCTAACAACCCACATAAAAATACTACAGTTTACTATAGAATACTATAGTACCTAATATAGAATTACATAGTAAACTGTAGTATATTATACACTGTAGTATCCCACTGTGTAGTATAGTACTTAGTAAATCATTTTGCAGTATACTGTAGAGTACTATAGTAAATACTACAGTATTATCCCCCAAAAACAATGTAATAAATACTACAGAAATGTCTGCAAAAACACTACAGTCCCCAAAAACATAAAACATTTTACTATAGAAAATACTACAGTGTTTAATTTGGATATACCATGCCAATTCCCCTCCCCCATTTCCCAGTTTGTGCCACACATACATGAGAAACGTACATTCAAAGTATATACACACCATATATTTAGTTCCCTATGGGTATAGAAAAGAGCAGAAGCTTTGAACTCTCTGATCACAACCCTGTCCTACCTACACGTTATGGAACATTTGCTCATTTAGTATTTCTCCAGTAGGAGAAAGCCCCCCACTGTAATGGCTGTCGTCAGGAATGAGACCAAAGCACAGCATGGAAAGTGTTCATGATTTAATGTTTTTTTTTTAAAACACTCAAACCAAATGACAAAAGGAGAAACCGAAAGCACACAGTTCTATCAGGAAAAAAACTAAACAGAAAACAAGATCCCACAAACACCAAAAGGAAAATGACAACTTATATGTGATCCCCAATCAGAGACAACGATAGACAGCTGCCTCTGGGAACCACACACACACACACACACACACACACACACACACACACACACACACACACACACACACACACACACACACACACGGCCAAAAACAAAGAAATAGAAAACATAGACTTTCCCACCCGAGTCACACCCTGACCTAACCAAACATAGAGATCCTTTTTATTCTCTAAGGTCAGGGCGTGACACCCACGTATGTCAAAGATAATAAAACAAAAACAAACTTCAGTGAATACTAAAGTAATGCCCACAAAAACACTGCAGTAAATACTACAGTATACAACCGTCCTCAAAATCACTACAGTAAATACTACACTATAATGTACTACAGTCCGGAAAAACACTACAGTAATTACTATAGTATATTACTCTTGTTTTACTACAGTATTTATACTTTAGTAAACTGTAAATACTACAGTATACATTTATATTTTAGTCATTTATCCAGAGTGACTTACTGAACATTTATTTTTCTTAAAACTGCATAGTTGGTTAAGGGCTTGTAAGGAAGCAATTCACTGTAAGGCTGTTGTATCGGCGCATTTGACAAATACAATTTGATTTGAAAATATGATTTGACTTACAAGACCAATTACGGTTGAGTGCCTTGCTCCAGGGCACATTTTTCACCAATCAGCTTGAGGATTCAAACCAGCGACCTTTCGGTTACTGGCCCAAGACTCTAAACCGCTAGGCTACCTGCCTACAGAATACTACAGTAAACACTACAGTATTCGCTGTAGGGTTTTTGCGGACTACAGTGAATACTATAGTAAACTCCACAAAAACACTAAAGTGAATACTATAATATTCCTACCATAGTATACACTATAGTATTTTTTTTATGTGGAAACTAATACTTTCTGGCAGTTCCGTAAACACCTACGGTGGCATGTTGACAGTAGCTTGCAGTAGTGAGAGTGGTGTGGTCTGTCTGGGGTTAGGCTAAAAAGGAATGACTGTTCCATGATTAACATGGAGAACTCCCTCACTGACCACAGTTTCCTCTGAAAAGTGACTGTGTGGGTCAGTGTAAAGCCTTGAGTCAACAAGCGCTGTAACCACTGGGCCTATTAGTCAACCAGCAACAAAGGTGGGCCGATATGAGGAAAACAGTTACAGCCTGCAGTATGATACACTACCGTTCAAAAGTTTGGGGTCACTTAGAAATGTCCTTGTTTTTGAAAGAAAAGCACATTTTTTGTCCATTAAAATAACATCAAATTGATCAGAAATACAGTGTAGACATTGTTAATGTTGTAAATTACTATTGTAGCTGGAAACGGCTGATTTTTTATGGAATATCTACATAGGCGTACAGAGGCCCATTATCATTATTATATGTAATCGAACCCACAAAAGCTGATGCTCCAGATACTCAACTAGTCTATAGAAGGTCAGTTTTATTGCTTATTTAAATCAGCACAACAGTTTTCAGCTGTGCTAACGTAATTGCAAAAGGGTTATCTAATGATAAATTAGCCTTTTAAAATTATAAACTTGCATTAGCTAACACAACGTGCCATTGGAAAACAGGAGTGATGGTTGCTGATAATGGGCCTCTGTACACCTATGTAGATATTCCATAAAAAATCTGCCATTTCCAGATAAGCTAGCACAAGTGAAAAGATTGCTATTTAGGATGTCATGCAGTAGGATCCAGGTCCCTCCTCCTCCTCCATGTGTGATTATGTAATCATGGAGCACATAGAGAAATCACCTTTGGAGAGATGTCAGTGCATGCTGCACACACATCCTGCTCTGCCCCTGGCCTGGCCTGTTTCCTGTGGAGGCCTGATGTCAGAGAGGGACGGGAGAGAGGAAGGACCCAGGGGAGGCAGTGAATGTGTCCTCCATGCCGTTCTTTATCACCGATTCAACTGAGCCTGGAGTGGAGCGGTTCATGGCTGGCCCTGACCCTCATAAAACGGGCTGACAGACTGGCTGTGACCACCAGGATCTCTTGCTGGCAGGGAAGGAAGTTTCACTACTTAAGCTGAGCAAAGGCCCCCACAGGAAATCTTGCGTTCCGCTGAACCTCTGTCAGGTCTGCTCGGCATTTGACTGTAAGGCGCTACAGAGGGTTGTGTGTACGGCCCAGTACGTCACTGGGGCCAAGCTTCCTGACATCCAGGACTTATACACTAGGCAGTGTCAGAGGAGGGCCCAAAAACTGGTCAAAGACTCCAGTCACCCAAGTCATAGACTGTTCTCTCTGCAACCGCATGGCAAGTGGTACCGGAGGGTCAAGGCTTTGACCAAAAGGCTCCTCAACAGCTTCTATCCCCAAGCCACAAGACTGCTGAACAACTAATCAAATGGCCACCCGGACTATTTACATTGACACCCTCCCCCTTTGTTTTTACACTGCTGCTACTTGCTGTTTGTTATCTATACATAGTCACTTTACAAATTACCTCGACTAACCTGTACCGCCGCACATTGACTCAGCACTGATTGATACCCCCTGACTGTCACTCATAAAATGGCGGCGGAAGAAATGGCAGCAGTTTTACGGGCGCCAATCCAATTGTGCTATTATGTGGTTTTTTTGTGCATTATTTGTAACTTATTTTGTACATGATTTTTCTGCAACCGTATCTTACGGCAAAAAAATGCTTCTGGATATCAGGACAGCTATCACTCAAAGATTGTTTCTATAACAAGGAGGACGCACATGACATTCTCCAAACACCACACAGGGCCGACATCCCCTTTATTTGCAAGAGGAAGCGATTCAGGTACAGAGGACAAAGAGTCGGATGCCTCGTCAGGACCCGGAGAAGGCGAGTGGGAAAGCTGCCATTACCGTCAATACTACTCGCCAACGTGCAGTCATTGGACAATAAATTAGATGAGGTACGATCACAAATATCCTACTAACGGGACATCAAACTGTAATATCCTATGTTTTACGGAATGGTGGCTGAATGACGACATGGATGTTCATCTAGCGGGATATACTCTGCACCAGCAGGATAGAACAGACGAGGAGGGGCGGTCTGTGCATATTTGTAAACAACAGCTGGTGCACGAAATCTAAGGAAGTCTCTATATTTTGCACGCCTGAAGTAGAATATATTGTGATAAACTGCCGGCCACACTACTTTGCCTAGAGAGTTTTCAGCTATACTTTTCGTGGCTGTTTATTTACCACCACAGACAGATGCTGAACCCACTCAGTCAGCTGTATAAGGAAATGAGCAAACAGGAAACCACTTACCCAGAGGCGGCGCTCCTAGTAGCCGGAGACAATAATGCAGGGAAACTTAAATCAGTTCTACCGAATCAAATCAAATTTTATTTGTCACATACACATGGTTAGCAGATGTTAATGCGAGTGTAGTGAAATTCTTGTGCTTCTAGTTCCAACCATGCAGTACTATCTAACAAGTAATTTAACAATTTCAGAACACCTACGTTATACACACAAGTGTAAAGGAATTATTAAGAATATGTACATATAAATATATGGATGAGCAAGGGAAGAATGGCATAGGCAAGATGCAGTACATGGTACAGAGTACAGTATATACATATGAGATGAGTAATGCAGGGTATGTAAACATTATATAAAGTGGCATTGTTTAAAGTGGCTGGTGATACATTTATTACATACATTTTTCCATTATTAAAGTGGCTAGAGTTGAGTCAGTATGTTGGCAGCAGCCACTCAATGTTAGTGATGGCTGTTTAACAATCTGATGGCCTTGAGATAGAAGCTGTTTTTCAGTCTCTCGGTCCCAGCTTTGATGCACTTGTACTGACCTCGCCTTCTGGATGATAGCGGGGTGAACAGGCAGTGGCTCGAGTGGTTGTTGTCCTTGATGATCATTTTGGCCTTCCTGTGACATCGGGTGGTGTAGGTGTCCTGGAGGGCAGGTAGTTTGCCCCGGGTGATGCGTTGTGCAGACCTCACTACCCTCTGGAGAGCCTTACGGTTCTGGGCGGAGCATTTGCCGTACCAGGCGGTGATACAGCCCGACAGGATGCTCTCGATTGTGCATCTGTAAAGGTTTGTGAGTGTTTTTGGTGACAAGCTGAATTTCTTCAGCCTCCTGAGGTTGAAGAGGTGCCGCTGCGCCTTCTTCACCACGCTGTCTGTGTGGGTGGACCATTTCAGTTTGTCCCTGATGTGTACGCAGAGGAACTTAAAACTTTCCACCTTCTCCACTACTCTCCCGTCAATGTGGATAGGGGGCTGCTCCCTCTGCTGTTTCCTGAAGTCCACGGTCATCTCCTTTGTTTTGTTGACATTGAGTGTGAGGTTATTTTCCTGACACCACACTCCGAGGGCCCTCACCTCCTCCTTGTAGGTCGCCCCGTCGTTGTTGTTAATCAAGCCTACCACTGTAGTGTCATCTGCAAACTTGATTATTGAGTTGGAGGTGTGCATAGTCACGCAGTAATGGGTGAACAGGGAGAGGGCTGAGAACGCACCCTTGTGGGGCCCCAGTGTTGAGGATCAGCGGGGTGGAGATGTTGTTTCCTACCCTCACCACTTAGGGGCGGTCCGTCAGGAAGTCCAGGGCCCAGTTGCACAGGGCGGCGGGGCGGGGAAAAAAATTCTAGATCACCTTTACTCCACAGAGACGCGTACAAAGCTCTCCCTCGCCCTCCATTTGATAAATCCGACCACAACTCTATCCTCCTGATTCCTTCTTACAAGCAAAAATCAAAGCAGGAAGCACCAGTGAAAAAAGTGGTCAGATGGGGGCCTCCCGGGTGATGCAGTGGTCTAGGGCACTGCATCGCAGTGCCACCAGAGATTCTGGGTTCGCGCACAGGCTCTGTCGCAGCTGGCCGCGACCGGGAGGTTCGTGGGGCGATGCACAACTGGCCTAGCGTCGTCCGGGTTAGGGAGGGCCTGCCCGGTAGGGATATCCTTGTCTCATCGTGCACTAGCGACTCCTGTGGCGGGCCGGGCGCAGTGCACGCCAACCAGGTCACCAGGTGCACAGTGTTTCCTCCGGTGCGGCTGGTTTCTGGGTTGGATGCGCGCTGTGTTAAGAAGCGGCGCGGCTTGGTTGGGTTGTGTTTCGGAGGACGCATGGCTCTCTCCCGAGCCCGTACGGGAGTTGTAGCGATGAGACAAGATAGTAACTACCACGAAAGGGGGTAAAATAAAAATTTAAAATTAAAAAAGTGGTCAGATGCTAAACTACAGGACTGTTTTGCTAGCACAGACTGGAACATGTTCCGGGATCCGGGATTCTTCCGATGGCATTGAGGAGTACACCACACTGGTTTTATCAATAAGTGCATCGAGGACGTCGTCCCCACAGTGACTGTACGTACATAACCCAACCAGAATCCATGGATTACAGGCAACATTTGCCTGAGCTAAAGGGTAGAGCTGCCGGGGTGCGGGACTCTAACCCGGAAGCTTACAAGAAATCCTGCTATGCCCTGTGACGAACCATCAAACAGGTAAAGTGTCAATACAGGGCTAAGATTGAATCATACTACACTGGCTCTGACAGTCGTCTTATGTGGCAGGGCTTGCAAACTATTACCGACTACAAAGGGAAGCACAGCCGCGAGCCTACCAGACGAGCTAAATCACTTCTATGCTCGCTTCAAGGCAAGCAACACTGAGGCATGCATGAGAGCATCAGCTGTTCCGGACAACTGTGTGATCACGCTCTCCATAGCCGATGTGAGTAAGACCTTTTAAACAGGTCAACATACACAAGGCTGCGGGGCCAGACGGATAACCAGGACGTGTGCTCCGGGCATGTCTTGCACCTTTGCACCCCAGTATCTCTACTTGCACAGTCATCTTCTGCACATTCTACCATTCCAGTGTTTAATTGCTATACTGTAATTACTTCGCCACCATGGCCTATTTATTGCCTTACCTCTCTTATCCTTCCTCATTTCCACATGCTGTATATAGATTTTTTTACTGTATTATTGATTGTATGTTTGTTTATTCCATGTGTAACTCTGTGTTGTTGTATGTGTCGAACTGTTTTGCTTTATCTTGGCCATGTCGCAGTTGCAAATGAGAACTTGTTCTCAACTAGCCTACCTGGTTAAATAAAGGTTAAATAAAAATGAAATAAAATGTGCTGACCAACTGGCAGGGGTCTTCACTGACATTTTCAACATGTCCCTGATTGTGTCTGTAATACCAACATGTTTCAAGCAGACCACCATAGTCCCTGTGCCCAAGAACACAAAGGCAACCTGCCTAAATTACTACAGACCCATAGCACTCACGTCCGTACCCATGAATTGCTTTGAAATGTTGGTCATGGCCAGGCACGACTGCAACACCATCAATAAGTTTGCAGATAACACAACAGTGGTAGGCCTGATCACAGACAACGACGAGACAGCCTATAGGGAGGAAGTCAGAGACCTGGCCGGATGGTGCCAGAATAACAACCTATCCCTCAACGTAACCAAGACTAAGGAGATGATTGGACTACAGGAAAATGAGGACCGAGCATGCCCCAATTCTCATCGATGGGGCTGTAGTGGAGCAGGTTGAGAGCTTCAAGTTCCTTGGCGTCCACATCAACAACAAACTAGAATGGTCCAAACACACCAAGACAGTCGTGAAGAGGGCACGACAAAGCCTATTCCCCCTCAGGAAACTAAAAAGATTTGACATGGGTCCTGAGAACCTCAAAAGGTTCTACAGCTGCAACATCACTGCCTGGTACGGCATTTGCTCGGCCTCTGACCACAAGGCACTACAGAGGGTAGTGCATACGGCCCAGTACATCACTGGGGCTAAGCTTCCTGCCATCCAGGACCTCTACACCAGGCGGTGTCATAGGAAGGTCCTAACAATTGTCAAAGACCCCAGCAACCCCAGTCATAGACTGTTCACTCTACTACCGCATGGCAAGCGGTACTGGAGTGCCAAGTCTAGGACAAAAAGGCTTCTCAACAGTTTTTACCCCCAAGCCATAAGACTCCTGAACAGGTAATCAAATGGCTACCCGGACTATTTGCATTGTGTGCCCCCAACCCCTCTTTTTACGCTGCTGCTACTCTCTGTTTATCATATATGCATAGTCACTTTAACTATACATTCATGCACATACTAGCTCAATTGGGCCAACCAACCAGTGCTCGCGCACAGTGGCTAACCGGGCTATCTGTGTTGTGTCCCGCCACCCACCAACTCCTCTTTTACTCTACTGCTACTCTCTGTTCATCATATATGCATAGTCACTTTAACCACATCTACATACTTTCTCAATCAGCCTGACTAACCGGTGTCTGTATGTAGCCTCGCTACCTTTATAGCCTCGCTACTGTATATAGCCTGTATTTTTACTGTTGTTTTATTTCTTTACTTACCTATTGTTCACCTAATACCTTTTTTGCACTATTGGTTAGAGTCTGTAAGTAAGTATTTCACTGTAAGGTCTACACATGTTGTATTTGGCGCAAGTGACAAATAAACTTTGATTTGATTATTCACTTTGCAGTTTATCCACAATAATAGTTTATCCTCCTCTGCTGTAGAGCTGGAGGCCCTTTACAGTGGGATCTCGCTAGCGTGACCATGAAAGAACATATTTTTAAGAACATCTGATGCTACAGGATTGCCTTTTTAATTTTTCCACGTTTGGGTTTCGTAAAATTACATTTGAAGTGTCTCACTCTCTGGGAATTTCTGCCTGTGTGAGTCAAGTCGACTTCAAATTCCAAGTAGAGTCTGACAGACAATTAGTAATGGAATGGATATAACAGCCTTCCCATATAGTGGTAAAGTGAATGAAGTGCAGATCGAATTTTGACTAAAAGAGGTCATTATAACTAATATAGCATCACCATGTTGTTTAGACAGCGGTAGCCACAAACCCAAGCATGGCGCCAAGTGACAGAACTACCAATCAGTGACACCTGCCGGCAAGGCCATTCCTAAGGAACTGTCCATCCGCTGCAGTGAAGAGTTCAGCGTTCTACCTGCTAATGATAGCCAGTCAAAGGTGGAAACAGTGACAAACCCTGATGCAGAATGTTATTGGCATGGTTACAGTAAAACATGTCATCTGCAAACATCATGAACACTCTTTTCTTTCCCGAGTGGCCTCTTTTACTACTCTACACAGGCCTTCTGTAAATTGAGTTAAGTGCAGCAAACATCTACACCTGTTTTACTGGAATGTCTTACAGACCGTCCCGATATTCCCATGTGTTGACAAACCACTTCACGAAATTCAGTAGACAGTATGCTTTCTCCATCTGCTGCTGACGCAGTGCACACAGGGTGATTTCATTACCGAGGGAGGCCAACTGGCAGGTCTGGAGAGCAGGCCGTCTGGACTCCCAAATCACTCCACGTCAGCCAGCCAGGCGACTTCTCATGCCCTTATCACTGCTGGCCAATTTGGCCCACCTTAAGCCCAGCTCCGCTTGAAAGCGCTAATAAAAATGCCCCCATTGTCAGTGCACAACCCAACATGCAATACAGGCAAAGTCAGCAACTAGGTGCTACTGGCATAACCACCCAAATCTGTTTCCCAGACATACCTCACACCTTCCCTCTTATGGTGAACAGGAAAGGCCTGGACAGGCTGGAGGCAGGAGAGGAGAGGCAGCAGAGGCAGTGGTCTGGGGATGTTGTGCCCTTCTCCAAGCCAAGAGAGGAGAGAGGGTAAAACCTGCAGGACGTTGTAATCTTTGCAGAGGTGGCTACCCTGACTCGTTAATTTTGGCTTGGCACCGCTTTACACTCTCTCAGTGACCTCATATTGCTCCTACACCTCTGGCCACAGCACAACCAAAACCTGATATCTAAGACAAAGCCCCAGGTCCCCTGATGATCCAGGGGTAAATTGCTCCACCTCTGGCTTTCAACAGAGCCTGAGCGGAGAATGTTGCTCACTAGAACTTGACCAACAGAATACATCACATAAACTTCTGAGCACTAGCTCTCTACTAAGTAAATGCAGACACATGTGAACCTCCCACATGAAAAAATACTAAAGTATACTATGGTATAAATACTATAGTATTCACTGTAGTGTTTTTGGAGACTTTAAATGTAGTTTTCACTGTAGTTTTTTCCCCAGGCTAAAGTCTGGGGAAACACAACAGCGAATACAATAGTATTTACTGTAGAATACAGTTAACTATAGTATAAATACTCTAGTAAAAGAAAACTAGAGTATACACTATAGTAATTAATGTAGTGTTTTTGTGGATTGTAGTATACTATAGTATTTACTTTAGTGTTTTTGTATTCTGTAGTATACTGTAGTATTTACTATAGTGTTTTTGCGGACATTCCTGTGTTATTTACTACATAGTTTTTTAGTGGATAATACTGTAGTATTTACTATAGTATTCCACAGTGTACTACAACATTCTATAGTAAGTACTACACATGTTCGAGGGATAATACAGTGTGTATTTAGTATAGTATTCTACAGTAGTAGTACTATAGTATTCTATAGTAAACTGTAGTATTTTTTCATGTGGGCTGCCACTCTTCGAGTGGGCTATATGAATAATATTTTCCAAATGTCCACATACACACTGTTTTCTATACTTCTCATAGTTTGGCCCTGTTTCTGTCTTCAAATCCCCTTTTTTCTAAGTGGATGGGTTTACCAGGGCGTCCACAAGCTTTCATTTGAGCGGGCTTGTGTTGTGGAATAGGAAATGGCTCATCTTCAGATTAACAGCACCTGCTGAGATGTGTTAGTCAGCTCCATTAGAGACGAGAGAGATCAAGCCGCACATCGCCAGGTTGTGTGTGACTCAGTAATGGTGTCTTCCTCTTCTAATGTAAAATGTGCAGTTTTGCTCTCTTGTTTGTCCCAGATCTGTGACTCAGGCTACAAATATGTCCACTCAATGAATATCAAAGCACACATATGTATAGCAAGATTTATCGTGACTAAGAAACAATGCAAGTGAAAAAAGAGTAACACTGCTTTAGGAAAACATCTGCCAAAACATTTACTTGGGTTACTTCAAGCTACTACAGGCATCAGAGGGGTTTTGCCAGAGTAATTCCATAACACAGAAATCCGATGTGACATAACCACGTAAAAGGCACTCGCTATTAGAACATACTGGACCATAAACGTCAACTGTAATCGAATAGAATACGGAGTTTTAGGAGAACGATATTACCCAGATGACACTTTGGCTGAAAATGAAGGGTGACCTCAGTGCTCAAACTAATTATGGCACTTTATACAACTGCCTGAGGATTAGAAAACCATTGGGCTCTCATCCAAGGCAGAGAAGCATTTGACAAGATAAACCTATCCCATTCATAGCAAACAATATGCCTGAACAGTCATAGACACAAACAAGCATCACATTTCAACACCCTCAGTCAGAAATACGGTTCAAACCATAACACAAGCTTAATCAGAAGATTTGGCAGTGACCTCCAGGCTTAACAATGTCCTTAAGCAAACAGCGGAGGGAGGAAAAAACTCAATATTGTGAGCATAATAATGCTCTTGAGTATCATTTCCAGAGTAATTGCGACAAAAATAGACTGCTGTCGAAGCCAAAAGTCTGATGCCATTCTCTGGTTTGATTAATGGTCTTCTGAGAGTAGCTGAATGTGCTGTGAGAGGGCCTAGTCTGACCAGTTGTCACGCTATGTGCATCGGTAGTCATTGTTAGTCCAGTCCAATACAGAATAAATGTCATTTTTTATAGTGTTACACAAACCCAAAGAAAATACATTATTCATTCAAATCATGTTTATATATTCATAGCAAATGGCAAGCGTTACTGTGACTTTCCTATCTGGCCAATCAGACGCTGTTTCCTTTCATTCTACATGTTGATCTTCATGGGTTTTCAGCCACGGAGCAGCTCTTTTCAATGGTGAAGAAGGAAAGACATGCTAGGTTGTTTAGCTCTGGTTTTACACAGCATTAAGCATTAAGTATTAAACATTTAACATATGGACCCGCTCTTCTGGTTTGATTCAACCAAATAACAAACACAAATCATAATGCAAACCAGAATAAAAAAACGTCTGTATGCCGTATGTTGTACATACACATCACAGAGAATACCATTGCACTTACATGACAGCATGTATTACATTGTCTATGTAACTGTTGTTGTAGTGTAACTAATGGTGGTGGGGAGAGTACATTGCCTTTCTACTCCCTTTACATACTCCTGTCAGAATAAGGATGATTTTCATTAGATGAGAAAAAAGTATTATGTGTTCGTATTTTATAAATGAGGAGCTTAGAGGCAATACTCGTTTTTATATGAGCAACGTTTTATCAGAATAAACCGCAGAATCAACACTTGAGTCCAAGTTTGACTGTGAGACAAATTCCATGTTCAAATGAAGAAGGATATGCCATGACACCGGCCAAAAACATTTCAATACGCCTCGGGGTTGGCATGCCCACATGTGAGACTGCCATCATAGATTCTGAACAACAACAATTTAAACAAATCTCAGATGTCAGTGATCTAGAACATCAGTATTGATTACACTTTAAAGACCCACTGTCTGCTTGGAATAGAAACCAAGATTTTTTGACTGTCACCCCATTATTTAGTGTGTTACAAATCCAGAATGTATGCATCTTGGGAAAAAGTCCAGAATTACATATGCAGTGTTTACTGAGCTCCTAAAGCCCCTATCCTCTTTTTATATTTAACCTTTATTTAACTAGGCAAGTCAGTTGAGAAAAAAGTATTACTTACAATGACGGCCTACGAACAGTGTGTTAACTGCCTTGTTCAGGGGCAGAACAACAGAATTTTACCTTGTTATCTCGGGGATTCGATCCAGCAACCTTTCGGTTACTGGCCTAAAGCTCTAACCACTAGGCTACCTGCCACCCCAGTATTACATATTCAATGTTTACTGAGCTCCTATTCTCTTAAAGCCCCTATCCTCTTAAAGCCCCTATTCTCTTAAAGCCACTATCCTCTTAAAGCCCCTATCCTCGTAAAGCTCCTATCCTCTTAAAGCTCCTATCCTCTTAAAGCCCCTATTATCTTAAAGCCCCTATTCTCTTAAAGCCCCTATCCTCTTAAAGCCCCTATTCTCTTAAAGCCACTATCCTCTTAAAGCCCCTATCCTCGTAAAGCTCCTATCCTCTTAAAGCTCCTATCCTCTTAAAGCCCCTATTATCTTAAAGCCCCTATTCTCTTAAAGCCCCTATCCTCTTAAAGCCCCTATCCTCTTAAAGCCCCTATCATCTTAAAGCCCCTATCCTCTTAAAGCCCCTATCCTCTTAAAGCCCCTCTCCTATAAAAGCCCCTCTCCTATAAAAGCCCCTCTCTTCTTAAAGCCCCTATCCTCTTAAAGCCCCTATCCTCTTAAAGCCCCTATCCTCTTAAAGCCCCTATCCTATTAAAGCCCCTATCCTCTTAAAGCCCCTATCCTATTAAAGCCCCTATCCTATTAAGCCACCGTTTTATGGGATCCTGAGCAATTGTGCTATTTTGTGTGTTTGCACTGTTTTTAACTTTTCTTGTACATAATGTTTTCGAAAAAGTTTCCTATGACTGAAAATACCTTCTGGACATCAGAACAGCATTTACTCACCTCGAACTGGACAAGGTATTTTTCTTTAATGAGTCAGACACAAAGGATATACTGCTCCTCCTGGACCAGGCCCAAATCCCCGTCATTCGTATGAAGAGGAGATGGGGGGTTACAGGGGTTGGCGAGCCGGATGCCTAGTGAAACTGAGTAGGTGAGTGGATAATCCACTTCTACCCTCCGTTCTATTGGCGAATGTTTAATCACTGGAGAATAAATTGAATGAGCTCCGTTCGAGACTATCCTATCAACAGGAATTAAAAATTGTAATAGCCTATGTTTCACTGAGTCGTGGCTAAACAAGGACATAGATAATACACAGTTAGCTGGGTTTTCCGTGCATCTACTAGGCAGAACAGCAGCCTCTGGTAAGATCGGGGGGGGGGGTCTTTGTCTCTTTATTAACAACAGCTGGTGCGCAATCGCTAATATTAAGGAAGTCTCAAGGTTCTGCTCGCCTGCTTTTGAGTAATGTACCTCATGATAAGCTGTAGACCATAGTATTTACCAAGAGAGTTTTCATCTACAGTCGTGGCCAAAAGTTTTGAGAATGACACAAATATTAATTTCCACAAAGTTTGCTGCTTCAGTATCTTTAGATATTTTTGTCAGATGTTACTCTGGAATACTGAAGTATATTTGCAAGCATTTGACAAGTGTCAAAGGCTTTTATTGACAATTACATGAAGTTGATGCAAAGAGTCAATATTTGCAGTGTTAACCCTTCTTTTTCAAGACCTCTGCAATCCACCCTGGCATGCTGTCAATTCACTTCTGGGCCACATCCTGACTGATGGCAGCCCATTATTTCATAATTGATGCTTGGAGTTTGTCAGAATTTGTGGGTTTTTGTTTGTCCACCCGCCTCTTGAGGATTGACCAAAAGTTCTCAATGGGATTAAGGTCTGGGGAGTTTCCTGGTCATGGACCCAAAATATCAATGTTTTGTTCCCCGAGCCACTTAGATATCACTTTTGCCTTGTGGCAAGGTGCTCCATCGTGCTGGAAAAAACATTGTTCGTCACCAAACTGTTCCTGGATGGTTGGGAGAAGTTGCTCTCGGGGGATGTGTTGGTACCATTCTTTATACATAGCTGTGTTCTTAGGCAAAATTGTGAGTGAGCCCAATCCCTTGGCTGAAAACCCCACATATGAATGTTCTCAGGATGCTTTATTGTTGGCATGACACAGGACTGATGGTAGCCCTCACCTTGTCTTCTCCGGACAAGCTTTTTTCCGGATGCCCCAAACAATCGGAAAGGGGATTCATCAGAGAAAATGGCTTTACCCCAGTCCTCAGCAGTCCAATCCCTGTACCTTTAGCAGAATATCAGTCTGTCCCCGAGTGGCTTCTTTGCTGCCCTTCTTGACACCAGGCCATCCTCCAAAAGCCTTTGCCTCACTGTGCGTGCAGATGCACTCACACCTTATCCCAGTGTGCTGTTCCCACATGCTTCAACATGGCCACCATTGTTCCTGTTCCCAAGAAAGCTAAGGTAACGGAGCTAAACGACTATCGCCCCGTAGCACTCATTTCCGTCATCATGAAGTGCTTTGAGAGACTAGTCAAGGACCATATCACCTCCACCCTACCTGACACCCTAGTCCCACTCCAATTTGCTTACCGCCCCAATAAGTAGACAGACGACACAATTGCAACCATTCTGCACACTGCCCTAACCCATCTGGACAAGAGGAACACCTATGTGAGAATGCTGTTCATCGAATACAGCTCAGCATTTAACACCATAGTACCCTTCAAACTCGAACCTGGGTCTCGACCCCGCCCTGTGCAACTGGGTACTGGACTTCCTGACAGGCCGCCCCCAGGTGGTGAGGGTAGGTAACAAAATCTCCACCCAGCTGTTCCTCAACACTGGGGCCCCACAAGGATGCGTTCTGAGCCCTCTCCTGTACTCCCTGTTCACCCACGACTGTGTGGCCATGCACGCCTCCAACTGAATCATCAAGTTTGCAGACGACACTACAGTGGTAGGCTTGATTACCAACAACGACGAGACGGCCTACAGGGAGGAGGTGAGGGCCCTCGGAGTGTGGTGTCAGGAAAATAACCTCACACTCAACGTCAACAAAACAAAGGAGATGATCATAGGCTTCAGGAAACAGCAGAGGGAGCACCCCCCTATCCACATTGACGGGACAGTAGTGGAGAGGGTAGTACGTTTTAAGTTCGAACCGAATTGGTCCACCCACACAGACAACGTGGTGAAGAAGGCGCAGCAGCGCCTCTCCAACCTCAGGAGGCTGAAGAAATTTGGCTTGTCACCAAAAACACTCAACTTTTACAGATGCACAATCGAGAGCATCCTGTCGGGCTGTATCACCGCCTGGTACAGCAACTGCTCCGCCCACAACCGTAAGGCTCTCCAGATGGTAGTGAGGTCTGCACAACACATCACCGGAGGCAAACTACCTGCCCTTCAGGACACCTACACCACCCTGTGTCACAGAAAGGCCATAAAGATCATCAATGACAACAACCACCCGAGCCACTGCCTGTTCACCCCTCTATCATCCAGAAGGCGAGGTCAGTACAGGTGCATCAAAGCAGGGACCGAGAGACTGAAAAACAGCTTCTATCTCAAGGCCATCAGACTGTTAAACAGCCACCACTAACATTGAGTGGCTGCTGCCAACATACTGACTCAACTCCAGCCACTTTAATAATGGAAAAATTGATGTAAAAAATGTATCACTAGCTACTTTAAACAATGCCACTTAATATAATGTTTACATACCCTACATTACTCATCTCATATGTATATACTGTACTCGATACCATCTACTGCATCTTGCCTATGCCGTTCTGTACCATCACTCATTCATATATATTTATGTACATATTCTTCATCCCTTTACACTTGTGTGTATAAGGTAGTTGTTGTGAAATTGTTAGGTTAGATTACTCGTTGGTTATTACTGCATTGTCGGAACTAGAAACACAAGCATTTCGCTACACTCACATTAACATCTGCTAACCATGTGTATGTGACAAATAACATTTGATTTGATTTGACCTGCCTGCTGCCATTCCTGAGCAAGCTCTGTACTGGTGGTGCCCCGATCCCGCAACTGAATCAACTTTAGACAGTCCTGGCGCTTTCTGGACTTTCTTGGGCGTCCTGAAGCCTTCTTCACAACAATTGAACCGCTCTCCTTGAAGTACTTGATGCTCCGATAAATGGTTGATTTAGGTGCAATCTTACTGGCAGCAATATCCTTGCCTGTGAAGCCCTTTTTGTGCAAAGTAATGATGACGGCACGTGTTTCCTTGCAGGTAACCATGTTTGACAGAGGAAAAACAATGATTCCAAGCACCACCCTCTTTTTGAAGCTTCCAGTCTGTTTTCGAACTCAATCAGCATGACAGAGTGATCTCCAGCCTTGTGCTCGTCAACACACACCTGTGTTAACGAGAGAATCACTGACATGATGTCAGCTGGTCCTTTTGTGGCAAGGCTGAAATGCAGTGGAAATGTTTTTTGGTGATTCAGTTCATTTGCATGGCAAAGAGGGACTTTGCAATGAATTACAATTCATCGGATCACTCTTCATAACATTCTGGAGTATATGCAAATTGTCATCATCGAAACTGAGGCAGCAGACTTTGTGAAAATTTATAATTGTGTCATTCTCAAAACTTTTGGCCACGACTGTATATTCTTCATAGCGATGCTGGCACTAAGACCACACTCAACGAGCTGTAAAAGGCCATAAGCAAACAAGAAAATGCTCATCCAGAGGCAGCGCTCCTAGTGGCCGGGGACTTTAATGCATGAAAACTGAAATATGTTTTACTTCATTTCTACCAGCATCTCACATGTGCAAATAGGGGTAAAACCTCTAGATCGCCTTTACTCCACACACAGAGACACGTACAAAGCTCTCCCTCACCCTCCATTTAGCAAATCTGACCATAACTGTATCCTCTTGATTCCCGCTTACAAGCAAAAACTCAAACAGGAAGTACCAGCAACATGCTCAATATGGAAGTGGTCCGATGAAGCGGATGCTAAGCTAGAGGACTGTTTTGTTAGCACAGACTGGAATATGTTCCGGGATTCATCCGATTGCATTGAAGAGCATACCACATCAGTCACCGGCTTCATTAATAAGTGCATTGACAACGTCGTCCCCACAGTGGCCGTACGACCATATCCCAACCAGAAGCCATGGATTATAGGCAACATCCGCACTGAGAAAAAAGGCTATAGCTGCCGCTTTCAAGGAGCGGGACACTAATACGGACTCTTAAAATAAATCCTGCTATGCCCTTCAACAAACCATCAAACAGGTAAAGCGTCAATACAGGACTAAATTTGATGCTTGTCAGATGTGGCAGGGCTTGCAAACCATTACGGATTACAAATACCAGACAGGCTAAATCAAATCAATGCTAAATCAATTCAGACCACCATAGTCCCTGTGCCCAAGAAAGCCAAGGTAACCTGCCTAAATGACTACTGCCCCATAGGAAAGCCTACGTGAGAATGTTGTTCATTGACTACGCCATAGTGACCTCCAAGCTCATCACTAAGCTAAGGATCCTGGGAATGACCACCTCCCTCTGCAACTGGATAATGGACTTACTGACGGGCCCCCCATCTTCCACACTGACTCTCAACACGGGGGCCCCTCAGGGTTGCGTTCTTAATCCCCTCCTGTACACCCTGTTCACCCACGACTTCATGGCCACGCACGACTCCAACACCATCATTAAGTTTGCCGACAACACAGCGGTGATAGGCCTGATCACTGACGACGATGAGACAGCCTATAGGGAGGAGGTCAGAGACCTGCCAGTGTGGAGCTAGAACAACAACCTATCCCTCAATGTGAGCAAGACAAAGGAGATGATCGTGGACTACAGGAAAAGGAGGGCCAAGCATGCCCCATTCTCATCGACTGGGCTGTAGTGGTGAAGGTTGAGCGTGTCAAGTTCCTTGGTGTCCACATCACTATGGACCTATCATGGTCCAAACACACTAACACAGTCTTAAGCGGGGCACGACAACGCCTATTCCCCCTCAGGAGGCTGCAAAGATTTGGCATGGGTCCTTAGATCCACAAAAGGTTCTACAGCTGCACCTTCAAAAGCATCCTGTCTTTCAGCTTGGTATGGCAACTGCTCGACATCCGACCGCAAGGCACTACAGAGGATAGTGCGTACGGCCCAGTACATCAGTGGGGCTGAGCTCCCTACCATCCAGGACCTACATACCAGACGGTGTCAGAGGAATGCCCTAAAAATTGTCATAGACTCCAGCCACCAAAGTCATAGACTGTTCTCTCTGCTACAAGACGGCAAGCGGTGCCAGAGTGCCAAGTCAGGGACCAAAAGGCTCCTTAACAGCTTCTACCCCCAAGCCATAAGACTCCTGACCAGTTAATCAAATGGCTACCCAGACTATTTACATTGACCCCTTTACTTTATATACAGTTGGTCAGAAGTTTACATATACCTTAGCAAAATACATTTAAACTCCTTTTTTCACAATTCCCTGTCTTAGGTCAGTTAGGATCACCACTTTATTTTAAGAATGTGATAATGTCAGAATAATAGTTGAATGAATTATTTATTTCAGCTTTTATTTCTTTCATCACATTCCCAGTGGGTCAGGAGTTTACATACACTCAATTAGTATTTAGTAGCATTGCCTTTAAATTGTTTAACTTGGGTCAAACGTTTCGGGTAGCCTTCCACAAGCTTCCCACAATAAGTTAGGTGCATTTTGGCCCATTCCTCCTGTAGGCCTCCTTGCTTGCACACACTTTTTCAGTTCTGCCCACACATTCTCTATAGGATTGAGGTCAGGGCTTTGTGATGGCCTCTCCAATACCTCGACTTTGTTGTCCTAAAGCCATTTTGCCACAACTTTGGAAGTATGCTTGGGGTCATTGTCCATTTGGAAGATGCATTTGCGACCAAGCTTTAACTTCCGGACTGATGTCTTGAGATGTTGTTTCAATATATCCACATCATTTTGCTCCTTCATGATGCCATCTATTTTGTGAAGTGCACCAGTCGCTCCTGCAGCAAAGCACCCCAACAACATGATGCTGCCACCCCGGTGCTTCACGGTTGGGATGGTGTTCTTCGGCTTGCAAGTCACCCCATTTTTCCTCCAAACATGAAGATGGTCATTATGGCTAACCATTTCTATTTTTGTTTCATCAGACCAGAGGACATTTCTCCAAAAAGTACGACCTTAGTCCCCATGTGCAGCTGCAAACCGTAGTCTGGCCTTTATGGCGGTTTTGGAGCAGTGGCTTCTTCCTTGCTGAGCGGCCTTTCAGGTTATGTCGATATAGGACTTGTTTTACTGATGATAGAGATAATTTTGTGCCTGTTTCTTCCAGCATCTTCACAAGGTCCTTTGCTGTTGTTCTGGGATTGATTTGCACTTTTCGCACCAAAGTCCGTTCATCTCTAGGAGACAGAACGTGTCTCCTTCCTGAGCGGTATGACGGCTGTGTGGTCCCATTTTGTTTATACTTGTGGACTATTGTTTGTACAGATGAACGTGGTACCTTCAGGCATTTGGAAATTGCTCCCAAGGATGAACCAGACTTGTGGAGGTCTACAAAAGTTTCTGAGGTCTTGTCTGATTTCTTTTGATTTTCCCATAATGTCAAGCAAAGAGGCATTGAGTTTGAAGGTCGGCCTTGAAATACATCCACAGGTACACCTCCAATTGACTCAAATTATGTCAGTTAGCCTATCAGAAGCATCTAAAGCCATGACATCATTTTCGGGAATTTTCCAAGCTGTTTAAAGGCACAGTCAACTTAGTGTATGTAAACTTCTGACCCACTGGAATTGTGACACAGTGAATTATAAGTGAAATAATCTGTCTGTAAACAATTGTTGGAAAAATTACTTGTGTCATGCACAAAGTAGATGTCCTAACCGAACTATAGTTTGTTAACAAGAAATTTGTGGAGTGGTTGAAAAACGAGTTTTAATGACTCCAACCTAAGTGTGTGTAAACTTCTGACTTCAACTGTATTATTATTTGTTGCACTGACTCTCATGCACAGGCTCCATGTACACTCACTGGACTCTAACCACACACTCACACATACTACACTGACACTCCAACACACACACACACGCATATTGACGCCACACACATTCATTCACATTCCTTCACACTCTTCACCCACGCTGCTGCTACTCTCTGTTTATCTATGCATAGTCCCTTTACCCCTACCTACATGCACATTGACTCAATGCCGGTAACCCTTCTACAGTATATATCCTCGTTATTGTTGCTGTTATTTTTATTGTCTTACTATTTTTCCTAGTTTATTTAGTTTATTTATTTAGCCCATTTTTATTACTTAATTTTCATAACTGACTCCAGGTCATCTATAAGTCTCTGCTAGGTAAAACCCCGCCTTATCTCAGCTCACTGGTCACCATAGCAACACCCGCCCGTAGCATGCGCTCCAGCATGTATATTTCACTGGTCATCCCCAAAGCCAACACCTCCTTTGGCCGCCTTTCCTTACGGTTCTTTGCTGCCAATGACTGGAACAAATTGCACAAGTCACTGAAGCTGGAGACTTATATCTCCCTCATTAACTATAAGCATCAGCTGTCAGAGTAGCTTAGCGATCACAGCCCATCTGTAAATAGCCCACCCAACTACCTCATCCCCATATTGTTATTTTTTTTGCTCTTTTGCACTCCAGTATCTCTACTTGCACATCATCATTTGCACATCTATCACGCCAGTGTTAATGCTAAATTTTAATTATTTTGCCACTATGGCCCATTTATTGCCTTACCTCCCTAATCTTACTACATTTGCACACACTGTGTATAGATTGTTCTATTGTGTTATTGACTGTATGTTTGTCTATCTCATCTGTAACTCTGTGTTGTTGTTTTTGTCACACTGCTTTGTTTTATCTTGGCCAGGTCGCAGTTGTAAATGAGAACTTGTTCCCCAACTGGCCTACCTGGTTAAATAAAGGTGAAAAAAATAAAAAATAAAAATAAACTATGCATTGTTGGTTTAGAGCTCGTAAAGTAACCATTTCATGGTAAGGATTACACCTGTGTCATGTCTGCTCCTGCTCCTCCCCTCCGGCGTCGCCAGAGTACTAACCACCAGTCCTGGGATTCATCATTACACATACCTGTTAATCATTATGATTCATACCTGGACCCCACTACCTTCATAATTTCCCCCCTTAATATGTCACTCTCCCATGTTCACTCACCAGTTGGTATTGTTCTTGTGTAGCGGCGGTCTGCCTTAAGTTAGTGTTGTGTTCTTGGTTTTATTCAAATGTTTCACCTGCTTCCGACTCACCGCCCCATCATTACAACCTGTTGCATTTGGCGCAAATTGTATTTTATTTGATTTAAAAGGGTTATTTGGCTGCTCCCCATAAGATAACCCTTTGAACAACCTTTTTAGGTTCCAGGTAGAACCCTTTTGGGTCCAAGTAGAACCCTTTCCAGAGAGAGTTCTACATGGAACCCAAAAGGGTTCTCCTATGGGGACAACCGAAGAACCCTTTTGGAATCCTTCTTCTAAGAGTTTAGCTTGTGTTGGGAAAACACATTGTTCCTCCAGCTAAACAGATATAAATAAGGTCAGTGAGTAACCATCTATAAATGTCTAAATACTCCATCAGGAAGGAGGTACAGTGCAATGATGGACTTACACAGGCTGGAGAGACTGCCTGGTGGTCTCAGGGCTGGGGATGTCTACGGCCTGCCTCTCCGTGGGTTTCCTCCTGGGCTGCTCCCTCTGGAAGGGGTTGGTGCCTGGCTGGATGCGCCTCAGGGACCCTCTTGTGTGGATGTACACCTGCTCTGGGGCAGCCTCCTCGCAGCGGGCCCCCTGGAACCCAGAGCGGCACACACAGGTGTGGGGCCTGCTGCAGGAGCCACGGTTTTGGCAGGGGGGCTGGCAGTCGGCTGCAGGGGGCAGAGAGAGAGATGGAGGCAGATCTTTAACGGTGTCATGTTAGAACATGTGGCCTTTCACATAAAAGAGCATCTCCAGACATGGCCTACATTATCTCAGCACTAGCCGGCTTTACTTTAAGTGATTCAATCAAGGACCAATTAGTTGTGTGTCCATGCCGTTGCTTTTACTCTGGTTTCCTTATAGTACAAAGCCTGGAGGGAATGTCATGTTCAATTTCACCTGAGCCCAAGACAGCCCTGTTAAGTCTAAATGTATGTGATCTCTTACATTTAACCCATTTCTCACTAAGGTAAGAGTCTATCACTTGGCCCTCTGCTTAATGCTGCTGGTGCTCCAATGATCAGCCGTTTTTCTAGAAATTCCTTTGGTCACTGATTCCAAATCTAATGCGTGCAGTTACAGGGGATGTGGGGATGTGTTTTCCTTGTCTGGTCAACGATTGATGTATACACAATAGTTCTCAATTGTCTGCAAATACAGCAATCGTTGAGGTAATTTCATGGTTATGGAAAAACAATCTGCACACGTCCAAATCTGGGCCCTCCCTGCACCTCACTCTAGCTACTTGAACACTATTCTTAGACCTGCGGCATGAGATTCATAGCAAACAACCTTTCCATCTTGTGACACAAATGTATGCACTGGATAGCACTGCAGAATTGATGACATTGTTCTCAAACACTAAATCAGGTTGCTACTCTCTGGTAGCTAAAGCAAACTGCAGTGCTCTGTCCACAGTGGTGGAATGCTATTGACACAGATGCCGTGCCACTGACAGATCGCAGGCAGGAAAACTGTGCTTTTGGCACTGTGAGGAGAGCTGGTAGCTAAGGGCCCCACGGGCTGCATGGTCTACCTGCTGTAGGCTTCCTGTTTTAGCAATATGATGCCATTCAGACATGGGGTCCAGTTTGTCTGGTGTGAGAGACGAATGGACCTCCTAGGTGTCCTCTAATGCATGAGGATGACCGAGTCCTTGGCTGCCACACGAAGGAACATGATTATTCTAATTTATGAACTGGGTGGTTCGAGCTCTGAATGCTGATTGGCTGACAGCCGCGGTATATCAGACCATATACCACAGGTATGACAAAACATTTATTTTTACTGTTCTAATTATGTTGGTTACCAGTTTATAATAGCAATAAGGCACCTTGCGGGTTTGTGGTATATGGCCAATATACCACAGCTAAGGTGTGTATTCAGGCATTCAGCGTTGTGTTGTGACTAAGAACAGCACTAAGCCGTGGTATATTGGCCATATACCACACCCCTTCAGGCATTATTGCTCACAGCTTGGCTTCAGTCTTTTGTTCTCTCGCTCTCTCTAATTGTATCTGAGCAATATACCTAAAATTACCATGAAATGGCAATTTGAATTAAACTAGCACCACATGGTTTTGAATTCATCACAACTTTCTCACAACATGATGTATGCTAATTGAGAGTATGCAATACAAACAGTCAATCATCACAACATGATGACAAAAGCGAACAAACTGGGAATTAAATAATAGTCCTTGACCATATTCCTGTGGTTTATGGTGAAGTATATTCTATTTAAACCCACACATTTGCTAGAGCATTAGTTTGAACTGCTTTGGGGAAAATCCAGCCCTTTCTGATAAAGTATACTACACATGCAGACAGGGAAATGATGATGAAGTATACTACACATGCAGACAGGGAAATGATGATGAAGTAAACTACACATTCAGTCAGGGAAATGATGATGAAGTATACTACACATTCAGTCAGGGAAATGATGATGAAGTAAACTACACATTCAGTCGGGGAAATGATGATGAAGTATACTACACATTCAGTCAGGGAAATGATGATGAAGTAAACTACACATTCAGTCGGGGAAATGATGATGAAGTATACTACACATTCAGTCAGGGAAATGATGATGAAGTAAACTACACATTCAGTCGGGGAAATGATGATGAAGTATACTACACATTCAGTCAGGGAAATGATGATGAAGTAAACTACACATTCAGTCAGGGAAATGATGATGAAGTATACTACACATTCAGTCGGGGAAATGATGATGAAGTAAACTACACATTCAGTCGTGGAAATGATGATGAAGTATACTACACATTCAGTCGGGGAAATGATGATGAAGTAAACTACACATTCAGTCAGGGAAATGATGATGAAGTATACTACACATTCAGTCAGGGAAATGATGATGAAGTAAACTACACATTCAGTCGGGGAAATGATGATGAAGTAAACTACACATTCAGTCAGGGAAATGTAACTTGGTATGTGATCTGAGTTTTCTAGTACACTATGGGATAAAATAAGAAATGCTTTGTCTCTATTTGGCAAAGAGTTAAATGTATCATCCACTAACCAGACTTGAGGCTGGCCTGTTGCCACCATCGTGTCCAGAGTCTGTTCAACCTCAAAGACTACAAGGGTTTGAGGAAACTTTGAGGATCAAACAGTCCAAAGACATATGAGGAAGGGAGAGTTCATTAAATGAGCAACCCCCCCCCCCCTTCCAATTCCACCCCTCCCAACCACCACACCCACTCTGACACCATGCCATCTGAATTGGAACAAATATGTATACTAATTTATCAATTTGTGTAACTGGCCTAGAAAATTGCCTAATTGTACGGTTGGTATACATCACAGTCTGTGTATGTGACCCTGAATACATGACCCTCTTCAGCTCTGTCGCCCAACAGCAGTCATTAAAGTGACACAATGTGGCACCAAACATGCATTCCATTAACTGACAATGGGCTTGGCTGGGCAGTGGGCACTGACCCTGGCCCTTCTGACTCTTACTAGAGTCCCACACAAGCCTGGCTGCTGCAGTGTCGCTGTCTGTCTCTCTTCCCTTGGTCTGTCCTGCTGCATGGGGCTGGCCTGCCCCCCTGCCTGGCTGGTGAACACTTTGTCGCGGTAATTGCTGTCGTGCAGATTTTTCTTGCACATCATTAAAACTAATTGCCTTACATTCCATCTATTTCACAAATATGTGGTTTAATTATTGCATTGGGGAATAATAATAAATACTCATTTTCTTTGAAACACTAAACAGAAGTTGGGAAACATATACCTGGCAGGGTCTTTGTTGTGGTTAATTATGACTGAGACTGAATGAGCAATTTAAAGCGTCAGATTCCAGATCCAGTCAGCTGAAAAGTGCATAAACGTGGGCATTACTGGACCTGGTCATTCAATGGAAGCATGTACTCCATGTAATCAAAGCAAGCAGATACTGTCCATTAATCACAGCTCTACTTTGTGAGGTCAGTTCAAACATGTAACTGTATGAATGTGAAATCCAGTTCAAGTTCCTTAAACCAATCTCCAGTCCAAGTTCTGTCCTTAAAACCAATCTCCAGTCCAAGTTCTGTCCTTAAAACCAATCTCCAGTCCAAGTTCTGTCCTTAAAATCAATCTCCAGTCCAAGTTATTTGAGGGCAGTTTTAAGGAAGGGAGAGGGAAGGATGTCAGGGGGATAACAGTCCTGAACAAACCCATGACAGCTGAGGTCTACTGCAGAATCCCTAATTTCCAAACAACATTCACTCTGTGGCCAAAGTAATCCTATACAACAGTCCATAAAAAACATTCTAAAAAAGCATGCTTAAACAGTATTTGAAGATATTGTATTGTATGAGTTCTTGATTGATTTAGTGGTAAATTGTGTATATTAAAATAAGATAGGACCTTTATAGCATTCAAATAGCATTCATAGTTCCCACAGCACAGCAGGTCTGAGTTACCTATTAAGGCCCTGTGTGTGTCGGAGAGAAGCTTGAGGTAGGCAGCAGCCCCTATCCACTAGTGATGGGAGAAACAATCAATACAGTTACAGATCGGGATATAATTTGACAATATATCACAATATAATTTTTGTCAGTATCGTAATATAATTTTTGCGCTAGACAGCTGTACCTTCGCCAAAACTCCAGTATTCTTCCTTTTATAGGTTGTTCTCCATCTTCTTTTTAAATTGTGAGACAACATGGTTTAGCACTATTATTCCCATGACTGATACAATCTCGTTTTCTTATGGCTCTCTCTTGTCCCTCTGCAACAATATGTTTGGAAGATCGAACCGCAGTAAAATCACCGTATTCTTATCGGCAGACTCAACAGCCTTGGTTTCTCTAATGACTGCCTCGCCTGGTTCACCAACTACTTCTCAGATAGAGTTCAGTGTGTCAAATCGGAGGGCCTGTTGTCCGGAACTCTGGCAGTCTCTATGGGGGTGCCACAGAGTTCAATTCTCAGGCAGACTCTTTTCTCTGTATACATCAATGATGTCACTCTTGCTGCGGGTGATTCTTTGATCCACCTCTATGTAGACAACACCATTCTGTATACATCTGGCCCTTCTTCCTTTGGACACTGTGTTAAAAAAACCTCCAAACGAGCTTCAATGCCATACAACTCCTCCAACTGCTCTTAAATGCTAGCAAAACGAAATGCATGCTCTTCAACCGATCGCTGCCCGCACCCGCCCGCCCGACTAGCACCACTACTCTGGACGGTTCTGACTTAGAATATGTGGACAACTATAAATACCTAGGTGTCTGGCTAGACTGTAAACTCTCCTTCCAGACTCACATTAAGCATCTCCAATCCAACATTAAATCTAGAATTGGCTTCCTATTTCGTAACAAAGCCTCCTTCACTCATGCTGCCAAACATACCCTCGTAAAACTGACTATCTGTCATGTTGTGTCTTGTCTCTGTCCTTTCCCTTCACCCTGTCTCCCTCTGCTGGTCGTTGTTAGGTTACCTTTTCTCCTCCTCTTTCCCCCAGCTGTGCCTTGTCTCCTCCTAACCACCTCGTCACCCCTTTTCCCACCTGTTCCCTTTTTCCCTCTGATTAGGTCCCTATATCTCTCTCTGTTCCTGCTCCTGTCCTTGTCGGATTCTTGTTTGTTGTGTTTCATGCCTGAACCAGACTGTCGTCATGTTTGCTGTAACCTTGTCTTGTCCTGTCGGAATCTGCCGGTCCGTCTGAGCCTACCTATGTTTGGTAATTAAAGAAGCTCTGTTTAAGTTAATTCGCTTTTGGGTCCTCATTCACGCACCGTAACAGAAGAATCCGACCAAGAATGGACCCAGCGACTTCGGATCCTCTCCACTCAGCCGTCGGGATCCAGGGAGCGATGCTAGGCAGACACGAGCAGGAATTGTCTGCTGCTCGACATGCCGTTGAGACCCTGGCCACCCAAGTCTCCAACCTCACAGAACAGGTTCACCATCTCCGCCTCGATCCACCGGCCACTTCCAGGGCTTTCGAATCTCCGGAGCCCAGAATCAATAACCCGCCGTGTTACTCTGGGGAGCCCACTGAATGCCGCTCGTTCCTCACCCAGTGTGATATTGTGTTTTCTCTCCAGCCCTACACTTTCTCCAGGAGCACTGCTCGTGTCGCCTACGTCATATCTCTCCTTATTGGACGGGCTCGTGAGTGGGGCACGGCAATCTGGGAGGCAAGGGCTGAGTGTACTAACCAGTATCAGGACTTTAAGGAGGAGATGATACGGGTTTTTGATCGATCTGTTTTTGGGGAGGAGGCTTCCAGGGCCCTGTCTTCCCTATGTCAAGGTAATCGATCCATAACAGACTACTCTATTGAGTTTCGCACTCTTGCTGCCTCCAGTGGCTGGAACGAGCCGGCTTTGCTCGCTCGTTTTCTGGAGGGTCTCCGCGCAGAGGTAAAGGATGAGATTCTCTCCCGGGAGGTTCCTTCCAGCGTGGATTCCTTGATTGAACTCGCTATTCGCATTGAGCGACGGGTTGATCTTCGTCACCGAGCTCGTGGAAAGGAGCTCGCGTTCTCCGTTGCCCCCCTCTCCGCATCACTACCATCTTCCTCTGCCGGCTCGGGTGCTGAGCCCATGCAGCTGGGAGGTATCCGCATCTCGACTAAGGAGAGGGAACGGAGAATCACCAACCGCCTCTGTCTCTATTGCGGTTCCACTGGTCATTTTGTCACTTCATGTCCAGTAAAAGGCCAGAGCTCATCAGTAAGCGGAGGGCTACTGGTGAGCGCTACTACTCCTGTCTCTCCTTCAAGATCCTGCACTACCTTGTCGGTCCATCTACGCTGGACCGGTTCGTCAGCTTCCTGCAGTGCCTTAATAGACTCTGGGGCGGAGGGCTGTTTTATGGACGAGACCTGGGCTCGGGAACATGACATTCCTCTCAGACAGTTAAAGGAGCCCACGGCCTTGTTCGCCCTGGATGGTAGTCCTCTCCCCAGGATTCAGCGTGAGACGCTACCTTTAACCCTCACTGTTTCTGGTAATCATAGTGAAACCATTTCTTTTTTAATTTTTCGTTCACCTTTTACACCTGTTGTTTTGGGCCATCCCTGGCTAGTTTGTCATAATCCTTCCATTAATTGGTCTAGTAATTCTATCCTCTCCTGGAACGTCTCTTGTCATGTGAAATGTTTAATGTCTGCTATCCCTCCTGTTTCCTCTGTCCCTTCTTCACAGGAGGAGCCTGGTGATTTGACAGGGGTGCCGGAGGAATATCACGATCTGCGCACGGTGTTCAGTCGGTCCAGGGCCACCTCTCTTCCTCCACACCGGTCGTATGATTGTAGTATTGATCTCCTTCCAGGAACCACCCCCCCCCCGGGGTAGACTATACTCTCTGTCGGCTCCCGAACGTAAGGCTCTCGAAGATTATTTGTCTGTAGCTCTTGACGCCGGTACCATAGTCCCCTCCTCCTCTCCCGCCGGAGCAGGGTTTTTTTTTGTCAAGAAGAAGGACGGGTCTCTGCGCCCCTGCATAGATTATCGAGGGCTGAATGACATAACAGTGAAGAATCGTTATCCGCTTCCTCTTATGTCTTCAGCCTTCGAGATCCTGCAGGGAGCCAGGTTTTTCACTAAGTTGGACCTTCGTAACGCTTACCATCTCGTGCGCATCAGGGAGGGGGACGAGTGGAAGACGGCGTTTAACACTCCGTTAGGGCACTTTGAATACCGGGTTCTTCCTTTCGGCCTCGCTAACGCTCCAGCTGTCTTTCAGGCATTAGTCAATGATGTCCTGAGAGACATGCTGAACATCTTTGTTTTCGTTTACCTTGACGATATCCTGATTTTTTCACCGTCACTCCAGATTCATGTTCAGCACGTTCGACGTGTCCTCCAGCGCCTTTTAGAGAATTGTCTTTTTGTGAAGGCTGAGAAGTGCACTTTTCATGCCTCCTCCGTCACATTTCTCGGTTCTGTTATTTCCGCTGAAGGCATTAAGATGGATCCCGCTAAGGTCCAAGCTGTCATTGATTGGCCCGTCCCTAAGTCACGCGTCGAGCTGCAGCGCTTTCTCGGCTTCGCGAACTTCTATCGTCGTTTCATCCGTAATTTCGGTCAGGTGGCAGCTCCTCTCACAGCCCTTACTTCTGTCAAGACGTGCTTTAAGTGGTCCGTTTCCGCCCAGGGAGCTTTTGATCTCCTCAAGAATCGTTTTACATCCGCTCCTATCCTTGTTACACCTGACGTCTCTAGACAGTTCGTTGTCGAGGTTGACGCGTCAGAGGTGGGCGTGGGAGCCATTCTTTCTCAGCGCTCCCTCTCTGACGACAAGGTCCACCCATGCGCGTATTTTTCTCATCGCCTGTCGCCGTCGGAACGTAACTATGATGTGGGTAACCGCGAACTGCTCGCCATCCGGTTAGCCCTAGGCGAATGGCGACAGTGGTTGGAGGGGGCGACCGTTCCTTTTGTCGTTTGGACTGACCATAGGAACCTTGAGTACATCCGTTCTGCCAAACGACTTAATGCGCGTCAGGCGCGTTGGGCGCTGTTTTTCGCTCGTTTCGAGTTCGTGATTTCTTATCGTCCGGGCTCTAAGAACACCAAGCCTGATGCTTTGTCTCGTCTCTTCAGTTCTTCAGTAGCCTCCACTGACCCCGAGGGGATTCTCCCTGAGGGGCGTGTTGTCGGGTTGACTGTCTGGGGAATTGAGAGGCAGGTAAAGCAAGCGCTCACTCACACTCCGTCGCCGCGCGCTTGTCCTAGGAACCTTCTTTTCGTTCCCGTTCCTACTCGTCTGGCCGTTCTTCAGTGGGCTCACTCTGCCAAGTTAGCCGGCCACCCTGGCGTTCGGGGTACGCTTGCTTCCATTCGCCAGCGTTTTTGGTGGCCCACCCGGGAGCATGACACGCGTCGTTTCGTGGCTGCTTGTTCGGTCTGCGCGCAGACTAAGTCCGGTAACTCTCCTCCTGCCGGCCGTCTCAGGCCGCTTCCTATTCCCTCTCGACCGTGGTCTCACATCGCCTTAGATTTTGTCACCGGACTGCCTTCGTCAGCGGGGAAGACTGTTATTCTTACGGTTGTCGATAGGTTCTCTAAGGCGGCTCATTTCATTCCCCTTGCTAAGCTTCCTTCTGCTAAAGAGACGGCACAAATCATCATCGAGAATGTTTTCAGAATTCATGGCCTTCCGTCAGACGTCGTTTCGGACAGAGGTCCGCAATTCACGTCTCAATTTTGGAGGGAGTTTTGCCGTTTGATTGGGGCTTCCGTCAGTCTCTCTTCCGGCTTTCACCCCCAGTCTAACGGTCAAGCAGAACGGGCCAATCAGACTATTGGTCGCATCTTACGCAGTCTCTCGTTTCGCAACCCTGCGTCTTGGTCAGAACAGCTCCCCTGGGCAGAATACGCCCACAACTCGCTTCCTTCGTCTGCGACCGGGCTATCTCCTTTTCAGAGTAGCCTCGGGTACCAGCCTCCGCTGTTCTCATCTCAGTTCGCCGAGTCCAGCGTCCCCTCCGCTCAGGCTTTTGTCCAACGTTGCGAGCGCACCTGGAAGAGGGTCAGGTCTGCACTTTGCCGTTATAGGACGCAGACTGTGAGGGCTGCTAATAAGCGTAGAACTAAGAGTCCTAGATATTGTCGCGGTCAGAGAGTTTGGCTCTCCACTCAGAACCTTCCCCTTAAGACGGCTTCTCGCAAGTTGACCCCGCGGTTCATTGGTCCGTTCCGTATTTCTCGGGTCATTAATCCTGTCGCAGTTCGACTTCTTCTTCCGCGATACCTTCGTCGCGTCCACCCGGTCTTCCATGTCTCCTGCATCAAGCCCGTCCTTCGCGCCCCCGCTCGTCTTCCCCCCCCCCCCCCATCCTTGTCGAGGGCGCACCCATCTACAGGGTCCGTAGAATTTTGGACATGCGTCCTCGGGGCCGTGGTCACCAGTACCTCGTAGATTGGGAGGGGTACGGTCCTGAGGAGAGGAGTTGGGTTCCCTCTCGGGACGTGCTGGACCGTGCGCTGATCGAGGATTTCCTCCGTTGCCGCCAGGTTTCCTCCTCGAGTGCGCCAGGAGGCGCTCGGTGAGTGGGGGGGTACTGTCATGTTGTGTCTTGTCTCTGTCCTTTCCCTTCACCCTGTCTCCCTCTGCTGGTCGTTGTTAGGTTACCTTTTCTCCTCCTCTTTCCCCCAGCTGTGCCTTGTCTCCTCCTAACCACCTCGTCACCCCTTTTCCCACCTGTTCCCTTTTTCCCTCTGATTAGGTCCCTATATCTCTCTCTGTTCCTGCTCCTGTCCTTGTCGGATTCTTGTTTGTTGTGTTTCATGCCTGAACCAGACTGTCGTCATGTTTGCTGTAACCTTGTCTTGTCCTGTCGGAATCTGCCGGTCCGTCTGAGCCTACCTATGTTTGGTAATTAAAGAAGCTCTGTTTAAGTTAATTCGCTTTTGGGTCCTCATTCACGCACCGTAACACTATCCTACCGATCCTCGACTTCGGCAATGTCATTTACAAAATAGCCTCCAACACTCTACTCAGCAAACTGGATGCAGTCTATCACATATACTACCCACCACTGCAACCTGTATGCTTTCGTTGGCTGGTCCTCGCTACATATTCATCAAACTCACTGGCTCCAGGTCATCTATAAGTCCTTGCTAGGTAAAGCCCCGCCTTATCTCAGCTCACTGGTCACCATAGCAGCACCCACCCATAGCACGCGCTACAGCAGGTATATCTCACTGGTCATCCCCAAAGCCAACACCTAGTTTGGATGCCTTTCCTTCCAGTTCTCTGCTGCCAATGACTGGAACGATTTGCAAAAATCACTGAAGTTGGAGACTTATATCTCCTTCACTAACTTTAGGCGTCAGCTGTCAGAGCAGCTTACCGATCGCTGCAGCTGTACACAGCCCATCTGTAAATAGCCCATCCAACCAACTACCTACCGTATCCTCATATTTGTTTTTGTGCTCTTTTGCACACCAGTATTTCTACTTGCACATCCTCATCTGCACATCTATCACTCCAGTGTAAATTGCTAAATTGTAATTACTTCGCCACTATTGACCTATTTATTGCCTTACCTCCTTACTTCATTTGCACACACTGTATACAGATGTTTCTATTGTGTTATTGACTGTACATTTGTTTATCCCATGTGTAACTCTGTGTTGTTGTTTTTGTCACACTGCTTTGCTTTATCTTGGCCAGGTCGCAGTTGTAAATGAGAACTTGCTCTCAACTGGCCTACCTGGTTAAATAAAGGTGAAATTTAAAATGTCAAATTAAAAAACGCAGTATCGAATTGCAATACATATTGAATTGTGAGAATCGCAATACATATTGTATCAACACCTAAGTATCGTGAGGTCCCTAGCAATTCCCAGCCCTACTATTCACTGCATGGAGCCGGGCTCTCGTTTCCAACAGAGTGCATGTCTTCAGGCCATTACTATTTGCTGAAGATTTGCCCCCTCTCTCCACCTCACAAACTTTTACAATCCTCTCTCTCAGCCCAGGAAATTTGAAACTCAAACACATATAAAAATGTCTCAAATGTATCAACAATACTACCTCCGCTAACTTGATATTGGTGCTTTTTGAAAATTATATAAATAACGACAGCGGAATCGTGATAATCTTGGGGAACCCCTCAATTTACGGTTGGAGGAAATGATGTGCCATTCAGAACATTAGGGCCAGGGAGCCATTCAACAAATTAGGATTGAGGCTCACTTTGTAGAGAATACAAATAACTAAAGAGCTCACCACCAAGGGCCCTTTCAAAATATATGAAAAAATATCTGTTCAAAGTGAAGAATGGAAACATGCTAAACTCTGGAACACTGAGCCGTGTGT
The DNA here is from genome assembly GCF_013265735.2 of Oncorhynchus mykiss. NCBI lineage: Eukaryota > Metazoa > Chordata > Actinopteri > Salmoniformes > Salmonidae > Oncorhynchus > Oncorhynchus mykiss. The sequence goes on along the minus strand of NC_048583.1, from coordinate 43,300,539 downwards.
GTGATATCAGAGAGAAGTCATAACACTATCACTTGGCCCTCACTTTACCACACTCCCTCACCTTCTACAATACAACAAAGACCTGCTCCCAGGAGGTTTTATTAAAGCACATTGTCATAATTATTGAACGTTGGACTGACTAAGGAAAGGACTCTCGTATTTTGCTACTGAATGGATGTCTTTTAAAATAATTAAACGGTAGGCCAGGCTCTGGGAGGTGAAATCATTTCTATTGAAGGGTAAGAACCAGAGATCGGACAGAAGCCATTTATATGTTAAGTGTTATGGATTCTGGGATCGGCTAGATATATTGCCACTTGTAGTATATGGTACTACAAGTGGAAAGAAGCATGTCTAAAATGTTTCCTAACAAATAAGTAACACTGCAGAATTGTCTCAGCAGAATTGTGGTACACTGGTATTTTAGCACCCCTGATATTGATCAGATTATTTATGTTATTAAAAAGCACAGGTTATATTGTTTTCAAAATTGAGCATTTGCACATTTCAGTACCATCATTTAACATCCATAAGAAGAATTTCAGAGTTTGTCACTGTCCATTGCCCAATATATCATCCAAAAACAGAAGTTATGAATCATCCCTCTCACCCACCACTATCTAGCAGCCTAATCATTACCAGCAGAAGTGAGGGAGCTCAGCTCAGGACTGACTGATGACTGGTCCTTTGTGGTAGTTCTGTGTACTTTGTGCTCTTTTCCCTTTATGGTAAATCCTTAAGGGGTAATCTTTCAGAAAATGGAGGTGCCCTTTTCATATATTTTCACTTTTTCTGTCACAGTGCAATTTTTCAACCGAATACAGTAGTTAGGGCATTCACTCTCTCTCCTACCACATCAAGTTGTCTGGGGGGGTTTAGTTAACCTGAGGTTGACCCATGACATTGTGTACATTACCTTTAGCCACAGTATGTCTCTTCGCCACACCCCTCAGGCTCCCTACTTCAGCCTATAACGAGCAATGTACTGGGGGATATCTAGGGGTGTGTGCCCACTACAGTAAGTGTAACTTAAGAATGTGAGAGGTCGTGGTCACCAAAACCCACAAACTCCATTCTCCTCGGGGTAACATCACAACGTTTTCCATACGGCCATGGAGCCGGAGGGAGCATGATATATGATTGGCTATGTGTTGTTCTGACTAAACTGTGGCGTGCAGGAGAGTGTAAGGCTATCACAAATGATTGTGAAATAGATAAAAGTTACTTATGTGAAATTCGTGACAGACACAAGAAAAAAGTCACCACAAAAATGTTGTATACAGTGCATTTCAATCACAGATAAAGACATTAGGTTACTTAAGACAGAAACAATAGGAAGAGGGTTTGTCGAGGAGGGTGGGTAGGTGTATAATGCGACGTGTATAACCCAAATGTTGTGTGTTCAAATAACATGATAGACCACTTTAAAAGTCCTTGCTACTTTTTAACTACTTAGCATGTTAGCTAACCCTAACCTTAAAACCCTTTAACTACTTAGCATGTCAGCTAACCCTAACCTTAAAACCCTTCAACTACTTAGCTAGCATGTTACCTAAATCTAACCCTTGCCGTAACCCCTACCCCTAACCTTAACCCATAGCCTAGCTAACATTAGTCACCGAGCTAACTTTAGCCACAACAAATTGGAATTTGTGTTGAAGAAATTGTGTACTGGACACAAATTCGTTATGAAACAGAAAACCACGTGGTGCCACGAACTTCAAATAAGTAATTTGAGTTTATTTCACAATAAACTGTGACAGTGTTGGGGGGGGGGGGGGGGCGCAGAGGTGGGGATAGCTTTTTGTTTGGTGTTATGTATGTAAATGAATATGTGTTCTCAGTCAACTTACTTGGTAAAATAAGGGTTAAGTAAATCAATAAAAAAGCAAAGTCTTGCAGTTCTCTAGTCTCTCCATTTAAGAGATTTCTGACATATCCACTCTCTGCATCATGACACCAGTTACATCACACACAAAGAAACAGAAACAGCTAAATGTAATTGAAGAATGTATTACACTGGACAGACTTCCTACGGCTGGAGCAGTGTAGCAGCTCTCTGCTCCCCTCTCTAGTGGCCCTACATCAACAGAGGTTTGCCTACCAAAACCAATGTGTAAACAGAAAGACATCCCTTTCACCTCCTCATCCACAGAAAAACAACTACTGTATATGGAGAGACAGTGCGGTAACTCATTCTAGCTATGTTGTGGTCCATGGTAACTCATTCTAGCTATGTTGTGGTCCATGGTAACTCATTCTAGCTATGTTGTGGTCCATGGTAACTCATTCTAGCTATGTTGTGGTCAATGGTAACTCATTTTAGCTATGTTGTGGTCCATGGTAACTTATTCTAGCTATGTTGTGGTCCATGGTAACTCATTCTAGCTATGTTGTGGTCCATGGTAACTCAGTCTAGCTATGTTGTGGTCCATGGTAACTCATTCTAGCTATGTTGTGGTCCATGGTAACTCAGTCTAGCTATGTTGTGGTCCATGGTAACTCATTCTAGCTATGTTGTGGTCCATGGTAACTCATTCTAGCTATGTTGTGGTCCATGGTAACTCATTCTAGCTATGTTGTGGTCCATGGTAACTCATTCTAGCTATGTTGTGGTCCATGGTAACTCATTCTAGCTATGTTGTGGTCCATGGTAACTCATTCTAGCTATGTTGTGGTCCATGGTAACTTATTCTAGCTATGTTGTGGTCCATGGTAACTCATTCTAGCTATGTTGTGGTCCATAATAACTCATTCTAGCTATGTTGTGGTCCATGGCAACTCATATGAGCTATGTTGTGGTCCATGGTAACTCATTCTAGCTATGTTGTGGTCCATGGTAACTCATTCTAGCTATGTTGTGGTCTATGGTAACTCATTTGAGCTATGTTGTGGTCCATGGTAACTCATTCTAGCTATGTTGTTGTCCATAATAACTCATTCTAGCTATGTTGTGGTCCATGGCAACTCATATTAGCTATGTTGTGGTCCATAACTAACTCATTCTAGTTATATTGTGGTCCATGGCAACTCATTTGAGCTATGTTGTGGTCCATAATAACTCATTCTAGCTATGTTGTGGTCCATAATAACTCATTCTAGCTAGGTTGTGGTCCATGGCAACTCATTCTAGCTATGTTGTGGTCCATGGTAACTCATTCTAGCTATGTTGTGGTCCATAATAACTCATTCTAGCTATGTTGTGGTCCATGGTAACTCATTCTAGCTATGTTGTGGTCCATGGTAACTCATTCTAGCTATGTTGTGGTCCATAATATCTCATTCTAGCTATGTTGTGGTCCATGGTAACTCACTCTAGCTATGTTGTGGTCCATGGTAACTCACTCTAGCTATGTTGTGGTCCATGGTAACTCATTCTAGCTATGTTGTGGTCCATGGTAACTCATTCTAGCTATGTTGTGGTCTATGGTAACTCATTCTAGCTATGTTGTGGTCCATGGTAACTCATTCTAGCTATGTTGTGGTCTATGGTAACTCATTCTAGCTATGTTGAGATCCATGGTAACTCATTCTACCTATGTTGTGGTCCATAATAACTCATTCTAGCTATGTTGTGGTCCATAATAACTCATTCTAGCTATGTTGTGGTCCATAATAACTCATTCTAGCTATGTTGTGGACCATAATAACTAATTCTAGCTATGTTGAGGTCCATAATAACTCCTTCTAGCTATGTTGTGGTCCATGGTAACTCATTCTAGCTGTGTTGTGGTCCATAATAACCCATTCTAGCTATTTTGTGGTCCATGGTAGCAATTAGAAAAACATATGGCCAGAGGAGGCCCAAAAATAACCTGATTGCCACCTCCACACAGACAACAACTGGTGAGGAGAAGGCAGGACTCCTGGTTTGGGAAGAGTAATGTAAAGTGTCCAGTGTGTGGGTAATGATAGGGCTGTGTGAGCATGGTGTGTGTATTGATTACAGGATCTGTCTAATGGCCCATAAAGCCATCCAGACTGCCAGGGAGAGTTATGCCCTGAACTGTGAACTGTGCAATCCTCTGCTAATCCGCAGTGTGCCTGTAAAGCAGAGTTGGCCTACACAGCTGTCTGTGTAGCAATTATTTCACCCCTGACTGAACAACGTCACCAGAGAGGCCAGTGGCTTAAAGACAAGCCACATTATTAGGCAGATTTGGTCAACATCCCCTATATACATAAACTGAGTATGCTCTTTCCTTTCGAAGAGATTTCGGGCTGAACTCTATGTGTGTGTGATGCTAGATGACAATACATATAAACCACATTTTCCACAGTATATTGGCCTGATATCTCTTTCATACAGCTAATGCATTTAGCAGTGTATGCTCTTCAAACAATTGAATGGAACATAAAAATCTTTCCCCCCAACAAAAACTCGTACAGGTGACTTGGCTGACAAGCATATATGGTTTTGATAAGGATGAGCAACTGGCCCACAGACATGGAGGCAAAGGAACACTGTCAGATTCAATGATAGGCTTGAATATGCACTGGTTGGATGCAAAGACAGACTTCACGCTAAAACATATTTTGAGCTGTAGCAATGCATGCCTAGCCTCTGGAGCACAATCATCTATTTAGTAGGAAGAAAGCACCACTAATAACAAGCCAAAACATTTTTGAATCTATAATACCCAACATGATTGTGAAGCTCTTTATGTGAAGGTAGTCTTTACAAAACGCTCACACATGTATGTTCTTGATACTTTACCAGCTGGTGGACACATGTTGATGTGAGAGGAACATATATTAAAAGTGGACTCTGTTTCACACCAAGGCTTTATGACAGGTCCCCAATGACAGCTTCATGACAGGTCCCCAATGAGAGATCCAGACAGGTATGTGGTTTCAGTAGGATGGTTGTAAACCACTGGGGCTCAGTGTTGTAAGAGAAGACACGGACAACATGCACGGACAACATGTACACTACAGCCAGCCGTCTACAGCCAGCCGTCTATTTTACAACATGGACCAAAAGAACTCAATCAGTAAAACAAATTACTCTTAGAAGAACTGACAGGTAAATTAACACAATTTCACATATATTATATTCATCTGTGAAATGTGACTATTTTCCCCAATTAAACAGTTTTCAACCCCACGACTCATTTATACAGCATATGTACATAGGCATATGTTATGTTATGAGGTAACAACAAAGTATGTAATTCTGAGCATGGGCAGCACAGCACAGCCTGACGCAAAATATACAGAATTCCCAACGGTGTCTCCAAATCGAAGTGCACTGGAAGGCTTTAATCTAGCCCCAACAGCAGTGAGGATATGATGGAATTAAAGAAACATTCCACGTGAGAATTTTATGTTTGGAAAGAGGGAGAGAAATAGCAAGGAATGGGTGAATGAAAGAGACCGAGGCAGGCTTTCTGCATGAAGAGTTATTTTAGGGTTGGATGGGGCCCTGAGCAGCACAGCAGGCCAAAGAAAGCTGGAAGGAAAATCAAAAAGAACCTCCTTTCTACTGCATTTCACTCTGTCAATCACCGGCTACTTAAGAGGCTGAGAACAACGTTATTTTTTTTCTTGAATGATGCACCTTTCATCTGCCCTCTCAAAGACAGCTAAGGATTTAAATCAAGAGGCAATGCTATGCCTTTCATGGTGGGGCCATTCTTTCATGGCTGATTATACTTGTTGAATGATGAAATAATTCAATACATACCATGCACTATTTTCTCTTTACTATAGTAGGTACAGTAAGTATGACTGCAGAAATAGCTTACTGGATCGATAAGTCTTTGTGCCATGACACTGGGTAAACTCAGTGTGCTGGGTTGAGACGGTCAGGAGGACACAGTGTGCACGGTGGGGACTCTCTCTCCTGTGAGAGGCATTCTAAATTGTGGGGAGGAGAAGCCATTGCAAACCCAATGACACTGATGCATAGTGACCCGGGCGGTGTGGATGCCAAGGGCTAGCCCTGTCTCTATGGCCGGTGGACACGTGCCAGACTCAGTATGTAAACACCTGTTGGTCAGGAATTAAATTTCAACTTTGATAGGAATAAAGGAATAGGAATAAACCTCCTAACCAACCAGAAATAAACACTACTAACAGATGAGAGCTGAATGCTCAGTTGGCTCAGATCAACTTTGTGTAATACTGTAGCCCAGATCATGTTCACTGTGAGATAACTGCTGTGAATCTTACTTTCAATACCACAGGTCCATAGATTAGAGTGAGATATCTAAGTGAAGCATGAGTAGAACAGGGGACAGTCTATTTCTTCCTACTCAATTATAAATTCTGGATTCCAATTCTGGTACGGTTGTGACAATAAATCAGAAAGATAAATGTCCTTCCATCTAACAAGGTGACCTTTTCTTTCCACCTCATTTGATTTCATTTGGAGGGTTTAATATTTTGGAAACAGGTTACTGTGGCTGTTTACGATACAAAGCAAAGGAATTCCACTAATCCGATGTTCAGCCTCTCTTCTTCTGGCAATAATTGTTTATCAAGATGGACTGCATTCCCACTGCTTACCATTCCTGGTTCATTTCATGAATTACTGGTTTGCTGGTGAAGTATTCATTCATGCTTTGATTTAAAACTGTGAATTGTGATTGTAAATGAGTATTGGCCACTGACTAAGATCATTTCTAAACCCGGTTCTGGCAAAAGGAGGAACCTGCACAGGTAAAAAATGTGTAGAGCAGTATTAGGGCTTTACAGTAAAACTTGCTCTCTGGGACTGAGGCTTCTTTTTGTAAAGAGAACAGAGGATGACCCCCAAACCAGATGCACCATTTCGGTCCTGTGGGGTGTAGCTAGGATAAATGATGATTGTAAATAAATATGAATATAAATTGGACATTTTTCTATGGCCATTGGCCACAGTTACATCTCGCATCACTTTATGGCCTTTGTCAATACAAGCAGAAAAACCCAAAGAGCTATATGTCTTATGAAAGCTATCAACTGGATCAGACCACGGTCACATCTGACCATGTTGACAAAAGCGTCAAACATGAACTTCAAAGCCTGATTAGAATGTATACTGAACAAAAATATAAATACCACATGGAACATCTTCAAAGATTTTACTGAGTTACAGTTCATATAAGGAAATCAGTCAATTGAAATAAATTCATTAGGCTCTAATATATGGATTTCCCATGACTGGGCAGGGATGCAGCCATGATAATTGGCAGCCAGGCCTAGCCAATCCCCCCCCTCCCCCAGACGATCCCACATGTGAAGAACCCGAAGGACCAGGGCTCAGGACACGTGGTCTACGGTTGTGAGGCCTGTTGGACGTACTGCCAAATTCTCTAAAACGACGTTGGAGGCAGCTTATGGTAGAGAAATAAACATTCAACTCTCTGGCAACAACTCTGGTGGACATTCCACATTTTGTTACGTTACAGCCTTATTCTAAAATTGATTAAATTGTTTTTCCCCCCTCATCAATCTACACACAATACATCATGATGACAAAGCAAAAACAAGTTTTTTGACATTTTTGCAAATGTATAAAAAACAATTAACGGGAAATATCACATTTACATAAGTATTCAGACCCTTTATTCAGTACCTTGTTGAAGCACCTTTGGCAGCGATTACAGCATCGAGTCTTCTTGGGTATGACGCTACAAGCTTGGCACATCTGTATTTGGCACATCTCCCATTCTCTGCAGATCCTCTCAAGCTCTGTCAGGTTTGATGGGGAGCGTCGCTGCACAGCTATTTAAATGTCTCTCCAGAGATGATCGGGTTCAAGTCAGGGCTCTGATTGGCCACTTAAGGACATTCAGAGACTTGTACCGAAGCCACTCCTGAGTTGTCTTGGCTGTTTGCTTAGGATCGTTGTCCTTTTGGAAGTTTAACCTTTGCCCCAGTCTGAGCCCCTGAGTGCTCTGGAGCAGGTTTTCATCAAGGGTCTCTCTGTACTTTGTGCCGTTCATCTTTCCCTTGATCCTGACTGGTCTCCCAGTCCCTGCCACTGAAAAACATCCCCCACAGCATGATACTGCCCCCACCATGCTTCACCGTAGGGATGGTGCCAGGTTTCCTCCAGATGTGACATTTGGCATTCCGGCTAAAGAGTTCAATCTTGGTTTCATCAGACAAGAGAATCTTGTTTCTCATGGTCTGAAAGTCTTTTAGGTGCCTTTTGGCTAGCTCCAAGTGGACTGTCATGTGCCTTTTACTGAGGAGTGGCTTCCGTCTGGTCGCCCTACCATAAAGGCCTGATTGATGCAGTGCTGCAGAGATGGTTGTCCTTCTGGAAGGTTCTCCCATCTCCACAGAGGAACTCTGGAGCTTTGTTAGAGTGACCATTGGGTTCTTGGTCACTTCCCTGACCAAGGCCCTTCTCCCCCTGATTGCTCAGTTTGGCCGGACGCCCAGCTCTAGGAAGAGCCTTGGTGGTTCCAAACTTCTTACATTTCAGAATGATGGAGGCCACTGTGTTCGTGCAGACCTTCAAAGCTGCAGATGTTTTTTGGTACCCTTCCCCAGATCTGTGACTCGACACAATCCTGTCTCGGAGCTCTTTGGACAATTCTTTCGACCTCATGGCTTGGTTTTTGCTCTGACATGCACTGTCAACTGTGGGCCCTTATAAAGACAGGTGTGTGCCTTTCCAAATCATGTCCAATCAATTGAATTTACCACAGGTGGACTCCAATCAAGTTATAAAAACATCTCAAGGATGATCAATGGAAACAGGATGCACCTGAGCTCAATTTCGAGTCTCATAGCAAAGGGTCTGAATACTTATGTAAATAAGATATTTTTGTTTTTTATTCTTAATAAATGTGCAAAAATTACTAAAAACGTGTTTTCGCTTTGTCATTATGGGGTATTGTGTGCAGATCCTCATTATTTTTCAACAATTTTAGAATAAGGCTGTAACATAACAAAATGTGGAAAAAGTCAAGTGGTCTGAATACTTTCCGAATGCACTGTATATATTTCTTGTTTTTGCTTATATATATATATTACATAGCGCCAAACTCTTTTAGACAGATGTAACTTACTAAGCAACACAACATATAAAAAACAACTGTGTTAACCATCCATCCTTCTACAACAACACAGAGACAGAATCAGGATATTATTGGAAGAATCTGGGACAAAAGCCCATGTTGGACCAAACACACAACAGGACAAGAACTCTTAAAACAATTTTAATCCATATCTAGATCCCCCACCAGACTAGGGTGATCACATATTTATTTATTTATTTCACCTTTATTTAACCAGGTAGGCAAGTTGAGAACAAATTCTCATTTACAATTGCGACCTGGCCAAGATAAAGCAAAGCAGTTCGACACATACAACGACACAGAGTTACACATGGAGTAAAACAAACATACAGTCAATAATACAGTATAAACAAGTCTATATACGATGTGAGCAAATGAGGTGAGATAAAGGAGGTAAAGGCAAAAAGGCCATGGTGGCAAAGTAAATACAATAAAGCAAGTAAAACACTGGAATGGTAGATTTGCAATGGGAGAATGTGCAAAGTAGAAATAAAAATAATGGGGTGCAAAGGAGCAAAATAAATAAATAAATTAAATACAGTAGGGAAAGAGGTAGTTGTTTGGGCTAAATTATAGGTGGGCTATGTACAGGTATCCCGGATTGTGCGCAACAGTCCCACATTCAAATAATCATGTCCCACATTTTATAAAGAAATTAAAACACCACTAATTTACAACAACAAAAAATGATTTGTTCCGTATTTCTGTCAGATTTCTAATTTATTTGATGAGAATTGACATTCTAACGTGTCTCTTTTGCAGTCACGTTGCGCTTATGACAATATATATATATATATATATATAGGGTTATGTAGGGTTATATAGGGTTTATCTTTATTTTTACAATTTTTACTAAGACATCAAAACTATGAAATAACACATATGGAATCATGCAGTAACCAAAAATGTGTTAAACAAATCAAAATATATTTTATATTAGACATTTTTGCATACTACATGATTCCATAAAGAAAAACCTGGAATGAGCAGGTGTGTCCAAACTTTTGACTGGTACTGTATATACAGTTGAAGTCGGAAATTTACATACACCTTAGCCAAATACATTTAAACTCAGTTTTTCATAATTCCTGACATTTAATCAAAGTAAAAATCCCCTGTCTTAGGTCAGTTAAGATCACCATTTCATTTTAAGAATGTGAAATATCAGAATAATAGTAGAGAGAATTATTTATTTCAGCTTTATTTCTTTCATCACATTCCCAGTGGATCAGAAGTTTACATACACTCAATTAGTATTTGGTAGCATTGCCTTTAAATTGTTTAACTTGGGTCAAACGTTTGGGGTAGCCTTTCACAAGCTTCCCACAATAAGTTGGGTGAATTTGGGCCCATTCCTCCTGACAGAGCTGGTGTAACTGAGTCAGGTTTGTAGGCCTCCTTGCTCGCATACACTTTTTCAGTTCTGCCCACAAATTTTCTATAGGATTGAGGTCAGTGCTTTGTGATGGCCACTCTATTACCTTGACTTTGTTGTCCACAACTGTGGAAGTATGCTTGTGGTCATTGTCCATTTGGAAGACCCATTTGCGACCAAGCTTTAACTTCCTGACTGATGTCTTGAGATGTTGCTTCAATATATCCACATATTTCTCCTTCCTCCTGATGCATTCTATTTCGTGAAGTTCACCAGTCCCTCCTGCAGCAAAGCACTTCCACAACATTATGCTGCCAACCACGTGCTTCACGATTGAGATGGTGTTCTTTGGCTTGCAAGCCTCACCCTTTTTCCTCCAAACATAACAATGGTCAGTTCCTTTTTTGTTTCATCAGTCATTTCCCAAAAAAGTACGATCTTTGTCCTCATGTGCAGTTGCAAACCGTAGACTGGCTTTTTTATGGCGGTTTTGGAGCAGTGGCTTCTTCCTTGCTGAGCAGCCTTTCAGTTTAAGTCGATATAGGACTTTGTACCTATTTCCTCCAGCATCTTCCCCTGGTCCTTTGCTGTTGTTCTGGGATTGATTTGCACTTTTCGCACCAAAGTACGTTCATCTCTAGGAGACAGAACGCGTCTCCGTCCTGAGCGATATGACAGCTGTGCGGTCCCATGATGTTTATACTTGCATGCTATTGTTTGTACAGATAAACGTGGTACCTTCAGGCTTTTGGAAGTTGTTCCCAAGGATGAACCAGACTTGTGGAGGTCTACAAAAAAAATTCTGCGGTCTTGGCTGATTTCTTTTTGCTTGACACCATGGGAAAATCAAGAGGCACTGAGTTTGAAAGTTGGCCTTGAAATACATCCACAGGTACACCTCCAATTGACTCAAATGATGTCAATTAGCCTATCAGAAGCTTCTAAAGCCATGATATCATTTTCTGGAATTTTCCAAGCTGTTTAAAGGCAGAGTCAACTTAGTGTATGTAAACTTCTGACCCACTGGAATTGTGATACAGTGAATTATAAGTGAAATAATCTGTCTGTAAACAATTGTTGGAAAAATGACTTGTGTCATGCACAAAGTAGATGTCCTAACCGACTTGCCAAAACTATAGTTTGTTATCAAGAAATTTGTGGAGTGGTTGAAAAACAAGTTTTAATGACTCCAACCTAACACGGAACCCAAACCGGCTGTGCTCGTGCGCTATTGTGCATAAATTGATTTTGTCCCTCTACACCAAACGCGATCACGACACGTAGGCTAAAATATCAAAACAAACTCTGAACCAATTACATTACTTTGGGGACAGGTCGAAAAGCATTAAAAATGTATGGCAATTTAGCTAGTTAGCATGCACTTGCTAGCTAATTTGTTATATTTAGCTAGCTTGCTGTTGCTAGCAAATTTGTCCTGAGATATAAACATTGAATTGTTACTTAACCTGAAATGCACAAGGTCCTCTACTCCGACAATTAATCGACACATAAAACGGTCAACCGAATAGTTTCTCGTCATCTCTCCTCCTTCCAGACTTTTTCATCTTTGAACTTATATGGTGATTGGCATCTACACTTTCATTGTATTACCACGACAACCGGCAAAACAGTTTGTCTTTCAATCACCCACGTGGGTATAACCAATGAGGAGATGGCACGTGGGTACCTGCTTCTATAAACCAATGAGGAGATGGGAGAGGCAGGACTTGCAGCGTGATCTGCATCAGAAATAGGACTGGCTTCTATTTTAGCCCTTGGCAACGCAGATGCTCGTTGACGCGTGTGAGCAGTGGGGGTGCAATAATTGAATAATACAGATTCCTACATTTATTTTGCCATGCTCGCGCACAAGACGCGAGCGGTGTAGTCAGGGTATAAGTGTATGTAAACTTCCGACTTCAACTGTATTATTCTTTGTTGCACTGACTCTCTTGCACAAGCTCCATGTACACTCACTGGACTCTAACCACACACACACTGACACACACACACACACGCATATTGACGCCACACACATTCCTTCACATTCCTTCATACTCTTCACACAAGTGTATGTAAACTTCCGACTTCAACTGTACAGTGCGCGCTAACCAAGGTTGCCAGGTGCACAGTGTTTCCTCCGACACATTGGTGCGGCTGGCTTCCTGGTTGAATGCGCGCTGTGTTAAGAAGCAGTGCGGCTTGGTTGGGTTGTGTATCGGAGGACCCATGACTTTCAACCTTCGTCTCTCCCGAGCCCATACGGGAGTTGTAGCGATGAGACAAGATAGTAGCTACTAAACAATTGGATATCACGAAATTGGGGAGAAAAATGGCTTAAATTTCAAATCAATAAAAAATAAAAATAGAAATCCTTGTTGGCATTCTAACTGGACAACTAACAAGCTAACTCCTGCCATGTACAGTGTTTGCTGTGACTTCAACCTGATTCAACAAGCATGTATTGTTGAGAAACCACAACAAGACAACAAAGTCACAGTCCCAAATCCGCTTTCCCAGGTGAAACTTACCACTTCAAATTCTTCACATAGAATTTTCTCGACGTGGCTCAGTGAGGATATGTTTTTACTTATGGCCCAGTTGACATCCTTTTCTTTCCCCCAGGGTTAGTTAAAATGTTTTCTCATGCGGCCGCCCCCAACTACTGCTGCCCTGTTAGGGTCTGCAGTAACACACTCCGAGAATGTGATAGTTAGTGAGGGGTTTCCACCACCACGGAGGAGGTTCTCCATTAAGGGGGGTCCTTGTGTTAGCACCAGGCCAGGGCCCGACCCGGGGTCGTGGTGTGGGGTTCACTACACAGCTGATAGTACCCTACCCTCCAGCCACACCTGGGTGAGGGCCAAACTACTAACAGATACCAGATGGTAGTGGGATGGAGACCTTCTTAGATGGTCTACAGTACTGTGTTTAACATGAATGGTTTAGAAGGGACAAGTTACTTTCTAAGTAACCTAAGTAATTGACACCTCTGTACGTGTGCCTTTGGCTGTCTTGAGAAAAAGAGGCAGAACCAGAGGTGGGAGGGAGAGAGGGATAATGAGGAGGCTGGCTAATGAGCTTGCTTTGTAATCGGATAAGGTGACTTTATTGACTGAGTTGATAGGCAAACAACATCAGCTTCTGTAGTTTGGGACAGTGTATGTGTGTGTGTGTACTGCTGTCTTGTCTTTGTGGGAACTGTTTCAGCCTAGAAATGCAGGTTGTGAGGGTTTCACATTCTGTGCTTGTAAAGCTTAAAGATAACTCTCTATTAAACAGCTTCTCATATAAATCCTGATATTTAAGTCTGCAACATGATGACAGACACAAATAAAAGGAAAAACATTCTCAAAATGTTTTGGTAGGCTGTAGAATAATATTTGCAACCAGGAGCTGGTTTGTAGGTCACAATCCTCTCTCAACAAAAGAGATTCTTTAAGGCTGCTGCCCCTACTAGGAAGCATACAGAGCACTTAACAACCCACAGAACAGTAAAAAGGCAGATGTCAAGAATGTTACAATGAAAAGCTTGGTAACACTTGTAAGCTGTTAAAATTCTGCCGAAATTGTGTTTTAAAAAGTGGGCAATTATTCACTCCCCCCCCAGTATCTGCCATTGACTTTTACGCGGCAGTTAAGATCCAATATTTCTGTGGTAAAAATAGTGCAGTTACACCCTAAATGAAGCCCTTGCGTCCAACAGAGCGAGCCAAATGCTAAGCACTGGTAATTTACATGTTAAAACTCTACATGCAAATCCACATGAATAACATGACCATGGAGGGAATATTGACACACTCGTAATACCATCTGACACTATATTCTTACACAGTTCGTAGGCATTGGATTTGGTGTGTTTCATACCCAGGGCCAAGCCTGAGAATGAGCAGTTAACAACTTGAGACATGATTGAGAGAGATGGTCAAGAGACAGTCATGAATGATTGTTTACCTAAGGGCAGATATGAATACTTACGCTTTATACAGCGCTTGGTCCCAGAAGCCACAGCCCATCCAGAGCAGCACTGGTGACCTCCACATACATTAGGCCTGCAGAGAGAGAGACAGAAATGGGATATGTAAAATATACTGTACGTAATGTTTAAAATGGACTGGCATGCAGGAAGTACAGTACCCCACAATTCATAATTCATAAGGGGAATAATGGTTAGAGTGTTCATGGTCTCAAACCTTAACATTCCTATCTGAGATTTAATTCTGACCCCACTATAGTTCCACATCCCTTAATGTGGTTGGCCTATTGAAGGAGCACCTTAGAGATTCGAACATAATTACATTTGAAGCAATAACATTTTCAGGCAAAGCATGAAACTGTATCTGTGAGTGTAGAGCCACACACCACTCTCTCTGTGTTGCATGGAGTCTAGAGTGAAAACAAATACATGGCTATCTGAGCCTAGGAGGGAAGAGGAGAAACAGGAAAAGCACCCAGGCTGCGCATTACATAAATCTCCAGGCAAACTGTAATAACTGGATTCTTTACATACTTTAATCAGTAAGAACAGCACTGGCCAATTTTTACAGGGAAATACATGAAAAGCCACCACACCACAAGAGCAACTCCAGGGCAAATTCAAACCTATAACAATAGTGCTTGCATAAATCGACCTCCCATCATCTTGCCACAAGATATTAATGGCAGTTTGTTGAGTGATTGTATGACTTATGCAGATGCGGTACGATATCTAGGCTGAGTCAGGAGATGACTAGTAAACTGTTAGTGTAAACACAGGGATACAGTAGGACTGTCTGCCTTCTGTTAACATCACCTGGTCAGACAGCTGTTGTTTTTCTAGTTTGAGAGTTCTTTAGATTGTGGATGGATGGATGGATGACTCTCTGTAGACAAACACTGGATGGAGACCAATTACTCTGATGCACATTTAATGATGAACTGACCACATTCACAAACATGCATTAAGTCAACTGTTCTCTTTTGACAATGAATACACATCTGACCAATCAGATTTTAGCAAAGTAGTTGCTATGAAGGTAATTAATTACCTTTACCTTTTCAAGAACTACACAATACTTAGAAAACAATACCTCCCATAAAATTGTCGTACATTTTTATAAAGATAAATTATGAATATGAACCACACAAAACAGACCAGGTCTGTGGGGATGTTGATGCTTATATGCAGGGCTCTACGCTGACCTTTTTTAGAAGGAGCACATGTGTGCCTAAGTTGAAAAATGTAGGCGCAATCAGAGAAATTTAGGAGCACAATAAAAAATATTTGAGGTATTAAAGCTAGAATTCTTCATTTTTATAGGTGCACCGGTGCGCCTAAATTAAAATTCCAGGGTGCACAGCGAAATATTTAGGCACATATGCAAATAAAATGGTCGCACTGTAGAGCCCTGATATGGATGGATCATTCCTGAAAGCCTCATGGAGAGTACACTAGCATGGTAAAAGTATTCCAAGCTCTTCATAGCGAAACCATTCATAAAAGCTATATAAATATCAATGATGTCATATTTGCACTCGTCATGACCCATTTCATGCAGCCAGGTTGAGCAGTTTTCTGAGTTGGAGCAGTCAGCGGTCTTCCTGACAGACTTTGCTGGAGAGGACATGACAGGTACACCGTATGAAACTCCCTCTCCCCGAGGGCTCACCAGAAACCAGATGGTGAGTAAGGAGAGAGTGGGAATTCCAAGAGGAAATGTGTCATGCAGACACACGCTCTCTAACGACCAGCAGAGGATTCATTTCAAGCTAATGAATCAGAAAGAGGTGAAAAAAATGTGAATTACCACGGGGTAATGCCTCGGAAGATTTATGTCACCTTAACTGTTACACCCCCTTAAACTCACAGTGCCCTATTCAATCAAACTAGTAACTAGGTTTCTGGATAAACAAATAATAACACTCTTTCTGTCAGGGGAGCAACTTTGGTTTTAGAAGTGGGGGGGATGTAATATTATTTATATTTTTTTATCCAGTGGGATAAACACTCCAAACAGCCTACCCAATCACTCGGAGGCGTTCACATGGTCCTAAAGCACACCGGTGCATCGTTTTGTATCACATTCAAATTATAAAACCGGGGGGGACAAAATTGCAATTTCAGAATGTGGGGGGGACATGCCCCGTCCCCAGTGAAAGTTGCGCCCCTGCTGTTTGTGCAGTGAAAAAGCCTGTTGACAGCCACATGGATTGGAATTGATTTTTTATTCACATTTTGTAACATTGGCTTGTTGAGTACATGAATTCAAACGTGCAATAAATAAGATGTTTTTGGTTACAGTACCGAGTATGATGGAATCAAGCCCATAGTGTTGTGTGGACGTAAGTGCTTCATGCTCTGCTTTCAGTACCAGTAATAAAGACATTGGTGCTGAACACACTGGTGCTTGAGTGTCTCTAAATCTCCCTGTGAAAGGCTATGGGAACCATAGACCAATGTATGTGTTGTGTTTGCTTTTCTGGAACCAAGCAACAAAGCCTACCTGAGCAAGATATCAAAAGCAGAACTGGACATCAGGGCACTCAATGTCAGACATTGAGTCCGCTAGGCATTCCTCACCATGCCTATACAGCAGTGTATGTGCTTTCATCCCTCAATTAGAATGGATCCTCATATTGCTAATAAAGTGTCCCTCAGAAATTGGCCATATACTGTATTTAACCTGATTCCTATAGGGCTCGGTGAGCGGCCCTGTAAAGACATACTCAAACAAAAATATTCCATTTAACATTCAGGTAATGTCTGTAACCCAAGGTGAACTTTTAAAGTCCATTCTGATTATAATGTAAACACCTCTTTCCTAAGTGTGCCATGCTTTGTCTTGTGGAACAAACAGGGTTGGCTGCACGAGGGTTCATTTAGCAAAAATAAATAGGTTTTAATGGACACAACCGATGGTGGTTCTGTTTGGCCAATGGCACAACATATTAATTTATGGTTAGATCAGAATCGCCGTCATAATCATTGGCCTGTACAGAGAATTAAGTCAAAAGTCCAAATCCCCATCTCCATCCATGGCTTAAGAAAGGGCCGATTTCTTAATTTCTTAAGAAAGGGCCAATGTTTATAAGCAGCACAGAAACAGACACGTTTTTCTGAAAATGACATTTTGCTTAGGAAGTGATTTGATTGGTGTGAAGCCAAATCCAAACTGGCCTCCCTTGGGGGAAGTTTTGCTGCACCAGGGCAACCCACAGTTGAGCTCAGCTTAACGCTGATTGGCTAATACTTTTAGAAAAAACCAAGGGAGGCTAAATGCTTGCTGGTATCAATCAATCAAATGCTACGGCGACAATATGTTATACTCTTTTGGTCCAGACAGCATCAGATACATGGGCTACACATACTGAGACAAAGGGGAGCTGTTTCCCTAGCTCGGATGATTTCTCAGGTGAGATTCAGCGACTTGCGAATCGACTGAAAATTATGAAAACACAGAGAGAGACAAAAGCGAAATTACACTGAACAAAAATATAAACAGAACATGTAAAGTGTTGGTTCCATGTTTCATGAGCTGAAATAAAAGATCCCAGAAATGTTCAATATGCACAAAAAGCTTATTTCTCTCAAATGTTGTGCACAAATTTGATTACATCCCTGTGAGTGGGCATTTTTCCTTTGCCAAGATAATTCATCCACCTGACAGATGTGGCATATCAAGAAGCTGATTTAACAGCATGATCATTACACAGGTGCACCTTGGGCTGGGGGTGCTAAAAATACACTCTAAAATGTGCAGTTCTGTCACACAACACAATACCACAAATGTCTCAAGTTTTGAGGGAGTGTGCAATTGGCATGCTGACTGCAGGAATGTCCACCAGAGCTGTTGCCAGAGAATTTAATGTTCATTTCTCTACCATAAGCCACCACCAACATTGTTTTAGAGAATTTGGCAGTACGTCCAACCGGCCTCACAACCGCAGACCATGTGTATGGCATTGTGTGGGTGAGCGGTTTGCTGATGCCAATGTTGTGAACAGAGTGGCGGTGGGGTTATGGTATGGGCAGGCATTAGCTACAATGAACACAATTGCATTTTTTCGATGGCAGTTTGAATGCACAGATACCATGACGGGATCCTGAGGCCTATTGTCGTGCCATTCATCCGCCGCCATCACCTCATGTTTCAGAATGATCATGCACGACCCCATGTCGCAAGGATCTGTGCACAATTCCTGGAAACTGAAAATGTCCCAATTCTTCCATGGCCTGCATACTGTGCTCACCAGACATGTCACACATTGAGCATGTTTGGGATGCTCTGGATTGACGTGTACGACAGTGTGTTCCACTTTCCACCAATATCAAGCAACTTATCACAGCCATTGAAGAGGAGTGGGACAACATTCCACAGGACACAATCAACAGCCTGATCAACTCTATGTGAAGGAGATGTGATTGCGCTCCATGAGGCTCAATGGTGGTCACACCAGATACTGAATGGTTTTCTGATCCACGCCCCTACTTTTTTTTAAAGGTATCTGTGACCAACAGATGCATATCTGTATTCCCAGTCATGTGAAATCCATAGATTAGGACCTAATTCATTTATTTCAATTGACTAATTTCCTTATATAAACTGTAACTCAGTAAATTCTTTGAATCGTTGCATGTTGCATTTATATTTTTCTTCAGTATATAGAGTTATTTCATTAATTAGATTAGAGCAATATACAGTAGAGGTGTGTAAAATGACTGGGGAAGCCAAGCCAGAAAAAAACACCATATTACAACCTATGTGTCGTGATAATTGCATTACTTGCTCTATAACCTGTTAGTTCATATGCCTTGCGACCGTGATATATAGGCCTAAGGCCGGGTCCAAATCCCTATCTCCATCCATGGCTAATTTAGGAAAAGGCCCATTTTAGCTAGCTAGCTAGCCACCGGAGGCCAACAAACACAACGAGATGCACAAAGAGTTTCTGTCAAAACGTATGCTCTCGGTGCGATGTGATTGGAGTGAAGCCAAATACAAACTGGCTTCCCTTGACACTTTTGTTTTGGTGCTCCAGGGCCATTCACAGTTGAGCTCACTCAGTTTAGCTCAACATTGATTGGCTATTATTTTACACAAAAAAATTATCAAGGGAGGCCAAATCCTCGCTGGCCTCCCTTGCACTCAATGCTAGAGGCGCAACAATGTCATACTCTTTTAGACCAGACAGCATCAGATAGATGGCCTACACATACAGAGACAAAGGGGAAGCCTGGCTTCCCTTGGCATCCATGAATACACGCCACTGGCAATATAGCCAATGTTTCCTAGCCTATATGTGTGATATAAGCACACAGTTTGCAGTTAGCAAGCACACAACTGCATAGGCTACAGATCACTACAGATCACCAACTAGATTCAGCCCCCAGTTGGGGAACCCTGTTCGATGGTATAATACAATCATTGTTGTATAGCAGAGTAACAGCAAGTGTATGCCTACCAACTAAGCAAAAGTTTCACTTTAATGGACTTGTGCTTATTCATGACATTCCCCACAAGCCACCAACATCAATCACTGTCTCTGAACACCAATGACAATTATGTAGCCTTGATACAGGTGTTCATAACTACCCTATGCCTACACTCACTGAACCCTATACTCACTTTACAACCCCGGGAAGAGACAGCAGGTATAATGTATTTAAAAAATGATTTAAATGATTGGTACATATGTAGGATCTAAACGTCATCACACCATTGCAGGAGACTTGTAGTGTATTTGACTTGTTGTGTATTTGAGGTTTACAAAGGCTTGAGAAGTTTGTAATTTCCACTTTGAAATGTCAGTCTTGATTTTCCCTTACGATTTCCCTTATTTTCCCTTTGTTAACCCCTAAAGGATTATTTTCCTGCTGTAGCATACTGGCTCAAATTAAGATCCTACATCTGTAGACAAACTCAAACGCACTCCTGCAGGCATTTTTTTTTTACAACCGATAACAAGCAAAATCTTACCCTGCAAGGCGCCTGGTGTGCGTGGAGCTGGGTTTGTTGCTCTGTCTGTAAATTATTCGGGGTCTGTACTGTGATGAGTGATGGGTGCCGAGCTGTCTTGCGGCTCTGCGCGCAGCATCTTGTGCAACGGTGGAATCGTCCGCCCGGTGGGAAGCTTCTGTAATGGGAGCTGGAACTGGTTTAATTACCGTCGCGTGCCTGTTATCTCGTTGATATAATGAGCTCACAGGAGCCCCGCGACCGGAGGGCGATACATTGTGAGAGGACCTGTGCGAGCTTTCTCTGGATGGTCTGGCGGGGTCAGCGTCGTTCGCTCCCCCTGCGGAGTGACCTTGCCCCCTAGCTCGCGCCCGGAGCTGATCCCACATCTCCTGTCCACCACCTGTTGAGTCCTTCCGACAGTCACACATTCGTACAACTGCAATGGTTAAAACCACTAAAACTGCAATCCACAACCGGTTCATATTTTTGTCAAAAAATAAATTGCTGCTGCGTGTACCTTGGTGACTTATCAAGATTCCGTTTTTTCTATAGCCACGCGCGATATCAAGTGGTTAAATTGAGGCGAACAGAATTATTTAGCAGCAATGTAGTCCTATTCTTTCCCAAGCATGCAAAATGCTCTTCATAATGTCCAGGTAAGCATTGCGCAGAATGGATATCAATATCTTAAATATACGTATATCAATTCGCAGGTTTAACATATGCTCATAAAATCGAAAATGTATAGCTTCCCTGTACTTACAAAAACAATCGATTATGAAAATTATGTCAGATACATTTTAATCCATCTGTAATAGTTCATGGGTTTTTTTCGCGCGCGGGCAGCAATGAGATTCCAGGGTTGGAGCCACAGTACTACTCGAAGTGAAAGTTCTCGACTTTGAATGGTGCTCCCATGGATATGACCACCTTCTTGGATCTGAAATCACCGGGAATTTTTGGGAGGCTTTGCGTGCATTTTACAAGAAGAAACTCCCCCTTCGTGGTCTTATTGATGCCTACGCTCAGCCCCCCTCGGTCCAAGCGCTCAGCGGCCACACAATTGCTACCAAGTTACAGTATGATATAATATTTCCTTGTGTGTTAATAAAATATGCTCCTCTATTCTGCCATTGAATAAAACGCACGTGTAGCACGCAATTTGGATACCACAGAAGGCTACAGCGTTCAGATTTTCGGCGAATTAGACAATTGTTTATTCTGCGAGTCTTTTGTAATGGTCATTCTAATCAAGGCAAATTTAGATTGAGTAGGCTATGCTAGATTAAGTCAATTTGTCATGCATGTATAATATAGCACTTAATAATAAACGGCTAACTATTGAGTAGTAGTAGAACAGCAAGCACTCATTATTGAACATTGACATAACAATATGATCTTTGTGTCACACAATGTGGGGGATATGGGTAATGCACACGTAGTTCAAGCTCAATTTGAGTTCTTGGAAAACTAGAGAAGTTATATAACAAATCCCATTCATCTTCCCCTTTCATCCATGCTGCATCATCAGTTTCCCTGTCCTTGACTGTCTGGAAACAACATTTATTTTCTCCCATAAGATCTTAAACAACCAACAGAGAGTTGGCCACATCATCCCATTCAAACCACAATGATACACTTATACAGTATGTCTTTCATCTCCTGTCTCCACCATGCAAACACCATTACTGTTACACACATCTTCCAAAAATCACAAAAGTAAATGGCTAGTTGGGTCAGCATGCATGGTCTGTCCATTTCTTTTCTATCCCACGTAAGTGAAGTAGGTTATGTTTGTATTTCTTTGACCTAGTTTCTTGGGAATTAATGAACAGAAGTTGCTACATGCAAGACAATCATCATAACTTCGCTGTGTGTTTGGGAGAAGCAAAGCTAGCTGTCTTTCCTCTGAGTAACAGCTGACAGAGGAGCATTGGACCCACCAAGCTCGCTCCTGCTCTGCTCAGCTTCGCCCCTTCAGAGTCATGATCATTTCCAACCCAAACATGTCTAGTGCGTGAGGAGAGGAGAGCAGGGCTGACCAGAGCTGTGTACTGTCCAGTGCGGGAGGAGAGGAGAGCAGGGCTGACCAGAGCTGTGTACTGTCCAGTGTGTTAGGAGAGGAGAGCAGGGCTGACCAGCGCTGTGTACTGTCCAGTGTGTTAGGAGAGGAGAGCAGGGCTGGCCAGGGCTGTGTACTGTCCAGTGTGTTAGGAGAGTGGATCAGGGCTGACCAGGGCTGTGTACTGTCCAGTGTGTTAGGAGACGAGAGCAGGGCTGACCAGGGCTGTGTACTGTCCAGTGTGTTAGGAGAGGAGACCAGGGCTGACCAGGGCTGTGTACTGTCCAGTGTGTTAGGAGAGGAGAGCAGGGCTGACCAGAGCTGTGTACTGTCCAGTGTGTTAGGAGTGGAGACCAGGGCTGACCAGGGCTGTGTACTGTCCAGTGTGTTACGAGAGGAGAGCAGGGCTGACCAGGGCTGTGTACTGCCAAGTGTGTTAGGAGAGGAGAGCAGGGCTGACCAGAGCTGTGTACTGTCCAGTGTGTTAGGAGAGGAGAGCAGGGCTGACCAGGGCTGTGTACTGTCCAGTGTGTTACGAGAGGAGAGCAGGGCTGACTAGGGCTGTGTACTGTCCAGTGTGTTAGGAGAGGAGAGCAGGGCTAACCAGAGCTGTGTACTGTCCAGTGCGTGAGGAGAGGAGAGCAGGGCTGACCATGGCTGTGTACTGTCCAGTGCGTGAGGAGAGGAGAGCAGGGCTGACCAGGGCTGTGTACTGTCCAGTGCGTGAGGAGAGGAGAGCAGGGCTGACCAGGGCTGTGTACTGTCCAGTGTGTTAGGAGAGGAGAGCAGGGCTGACAAGAGCTGTGTACTGTCCAGTGTGTTAGGAGAGGAGAGCAGGGCTGACCAGAACTGTGTACTGTCCAGTGTGTTAGGAGAGGAGAGCAGGGCTGACCAGAGCTGTGTACTGTCCAGTGTGTTAGGAGAGGAGCGCAGGGCTGACCAGGGCGGTGTACTGTCCAGTGTGTTAGGAGAGGAGATCATGGCTGACCAGGGCTGTGTACTGTCCAGTGTGTTAGGAGAGGAGAGCAGGGCTGACCAGGGCTGTGTACTGTCCAGTGCGTGAGGAGAGGAGAACAGGGCTGTGTACTGTCCAGTGCGTGAGGAGAGGAGAGCAGGGCTGACCAGAGCTGTGTACTGTCCAGTGTGTTACGAGAGGAGAGCAGGGCTGACCATGGCTGTGTACTGTCCAGTGTGTTAGGAGAGGAGAGCAGGGCTGACCAGGGATGTGTACTGTCCAGTGTGTTAGGAGAGGAGAGCAGGGCTGACATGGGCTGTGTACTGTCCGGTGTGTTAGGAGAGGAGAGCAGGGCTGACCAGGGCTGTGTACTGTCCATTGTGTTAGGAGACGAGAGCAGTGCTGACCAGGGCTGTGTACTGTCCAGTGTTTTAGGAGACGAGAGCAGGGCTGTGTACTGTCCAGTGCGTGAGGAGAGGAGAGCAGGGCTGACATGGCCTGTGTACTGTCCAGTGTGTTAGGAGAGGAGAGCAGGGCTGACCAAGGCTGTGTTCTGTCCAGTGCATGAGGAGAGGAGAGCAGGGCTGATCAGGGCTGTGTACTGTCCAGTGCGTGAGGAGAGCAGAGCAGGGCTGACCAGAGCTTTGTACTGTCCAGTGCGTGAGGAGAGCAGTGCAGGGCTGACCAGAGCTGTGTACTGTCCAGTGTGTTAGGAGAGGAGAGCAGGGCTGACCAGAGCTGTGTACTGTCCAGTGTGTTAGGAGAGGAGAGCAGGGCTGACCAGGGCTGTGTACTGTCCAGTGTATTAGGAGAGGAGAGCAGGGCTGACCAGGGCTGTGTACTGTCCAGTGTGTTAGGAGAGGAGAGCAGGGCTGACCAGGGCTGTGTACTGTCCAGTGTGTTAGAAGAGGAGAGCAGGGCTGATCAACGCTGTGTACTGTCCAGTGTGTTAGGAGAGGAGAGCAGTGCTGACCAGGGCTGTGTACTGTCCAGTGTGTTAGGAGAGGAGAGCAGGGCTGACCAGGGCTGTGTACTGTCCAGTGTGTTAGGAGAGGAGAGCAGGGCTGACCAGCGCTGTGTACTGTCCAGTGTGTTAGGAGAGGAGAGCAGGGCTGACCAGGGCTGTGTACTGTCCAGTGTGTTAGGAGAGGAGAGCAGGGCTGACCAGCGCTGTGTACTGTCCAGTGTGTTAGGAGAGGAGAGCAGGGCTGGCCAGGGCTGTGTACTGTCCAGTGTGTTAGGAGAGTGGATCAGGGCTGACCAGGGCTGTGTACTGTCCAGTGTGTTAGGAGACGAGAGCAGGGCTGACCAGGGCTGTGCACTGTCCAGTTTGTTAGGAGAGGAGAGCAGTGCTGACCAGGGCTGTGTACTGTCCAGTGTTTTAGGAGAGGAGATCAGGGCTGACCAGGGCTGTGTACTGTCCAGTGTGTTAGGAGAGGAGATCAGGGCTGACCAGGGCTGTGTACTGTCCAGTGTGTTAGGAGAGGAGAGCAGTGCTGACCAGGGCTGTGTACTGTCCAGCATGAGCAGGGCTGACATGGGCTGTGTAGTGGAGATATACTGGAGCTGATTAGCGCTTCTCCTCTTGCCCATGTGAAATCTAATTAGAGCGGAAGCTGCAGTTGTCTTATGACTCTGGGGTTGATTCGACGGTGCTCATTCCGATCCTCTGGTGTGTTGCCCTGTGCGTCAGGGTGGTTGGCCTGGCCCTGGCCTCTATTGTCTGGGAGGCTCCTAAGGTTGCTCCTAACATCATAGATATTGAACATGTTATATTGTCTATGCAGTAAATACTCCCCGGCTAGTCGACCACTATCATCTGATAAAGCATTGGTGGCAATTCCTAGGTCTATAACATAGACTACTGTACATGCACTCAATGAGTTTGGTGGATTGAGTGTTGTGTCTGTTGAGCTTTGCTATGAGTTCAGAGGGTCAGTTAGTGAGGGGTTTCTACAGGTGAACCATTGAGAGCATTCTGTCGGGCTGCTGCACCGCCTGGTAAGGCAACTGCTCCACCCTCAACCGCATGGCTCTCCAGAGGGTGGTGCATGCAGCCAAACGCATCACCGGCGGCACTCTGCCTGCCCTCCAGAACATCTACAGCACCCGGTGTCAAATCAAAGTCAAAAAGATCATTAAGGACCTCAGAAAATCATTAAGGACCTCAGAAGATCATTAAGGACCTCAGAAGATCATTAAGGACCTCAGAAAATCATTAAGGACCTCAGAAGATCATTAAGGACCTCAGAAGATCATTAAGGACCTCAGAAGATCATTAAGGACCTCAGAAGATCATTAAGCACCTTGTTACGTTGTAACAACAAAGAAGAAGTATGGGGGGGAAATAAATGGTGGTTATGTGAATTTGGTAAAGTTTAGAATAAGGGTTTAGGGGAAGGGTTAGCTAAACTGCTACAGCTGTCCCTAACATGACTCGAACACGCAACCTTCAGATTGCTAGCTTGTCGCGGATTACACCCATCCATCCTCCCCGACCATCTCCCTACTTTTGTTTCTGTCTAAAGTAACGAGACCATTAGTGGGTGTCATACGTCTTAGAGGTGCTCAGAAATATGTAAAGTGTGCTTTGTATGGCTCTGAGGCCAGGCTGGTCTTTGTGCCTTTGCTTTGGGCCTCACTGATCCCTCCCTTGAATGATCACTCTGTGCTGTGAAATGAGAGGCCATTGAGGCGGTCAGCATTGTGGGGCCATTGAGTCATCATATTCTATGGATTTGACACCTTCTAATCAATTCTATCTGGGAACAAACACCGGAGGATTTGCCTGTCAGTGGAACTGTCCCAGTAGTGACACATTTGCGTTAGTTTGGTCAGAGGCACAATGACTGAATGAGCCTTCACCATTAGAGTGCTGCCCTTGGGGTCAGAGTTCAAGTGTTCCCATTAGAAACCCAAACAGTATTATTACACTCAGAATGTAGGGTCCTCATTGTAATCAAGTATCAACAGTACATTCTAAGTCACGGCTCCGTAGTTTTAAGTGTTCCAATTTGAACCAGCCTCAGTGACTACCCTTGATGGAGGAGACCATGTAAAATGTCCATCTCTTAGCTACCTTCTGCCATTTGTACCAAGATCCTCTGCTCCCTTTTAGCAGCCCAACTGCAGACATAATACAGATTTTGTTCAGGCTGTGCAGCAGTCAAGACCTGGGGAAAAGGGGAGGGAATACAAATCTTATAAGTTCGAGAGAAATGGAACTCGTTTTGATGGAATAACATTTTGGAACAGCTTAAATAGAATATCCATTCTATTAATGACCTTTTATTTTTTACAGCTTCTCCTTGGAGCAGATATCATTTTAGACCTCCGTCGTAAAAACTTTACATAAAAGAGGCATTCCCTGACCAAATGGAAGCGGTGTACACAGCTTGTACTGCACAAATGAGGTGCTGTCAGATTGGGGCAATGGAACTAGGTCACATGGGCGAAGGTTGACATTTATTGGGATGAGTCTTGTCCTGGAGGCAGAACAGCGCAATTTCCACGAGATGGGCCAGCAGCAAAGTCAAAATTGTATGACTTTGTGGCTGTGCCAACTTGTGACCACTCTGCAGAGCTGCCTCCAGAACAAGATATAAGACGAAAAACGGTAACCTGCATTTAAGACAGCCACTTCTCCTTTCATGATACTCATACTTGGCTTTTTAAATGTTTTGTGTGGAATTGCGAGTACTGGCTTGAGAGAGCACTATACCACACCGATATAGACTTTGTGTGTGTGTGTGCGTGTGTCATTGTTCAGTTCCTGGATTGCTGGAGAAGAAGTGGAAACATTTCTCAATGTTAAAATGAGAGTGGGAGTCTAGTAACACTTCAAAGTTACACAGAACTCAGCACCCTTGGCAATGAGTTTCAAGTATGTCATCCAGTACTGGCATTACATCCACACTGCATTATTTCACAGCTGAAGGATTGTTTCATTCATTTGCGGGTATGAGTTGTTTAAGGTTAACAAAGACTTCATGCACTAGCCACACAGAGATGACGTGATCAGATGAAGAACTTCAGAGTGGAGCTCCCTCAAATCCACAACCTCTTAATGAAAATCACCCCTTTCACCCTCCCAAACCTTCATCACTGGACACGTGCTTGCTCTTAACATCTTCTTGGCAAAGGCACTGCCAGTACATAATGTACATGCTACTCCCACAGCAAAGTGTGTGATATGGATGACTCCTGGCAGTTCTAGGGATCCAGGGGCCAGCTGCAGCAAATGAGGTAAGGCCTGAAGTCGGGGCCTTTCTGCAGCACAAAAGGACTCAATTCATCCCGCCAAACTTTATTTTTCCATGTGTTATGAGTCTGTGTTTGTTAGGTATACGTACGTATGGCTCAATGACCCTACTGACCATCCAGGGTCCAGTGTTGGTTGAGGCTGATCAGTAAGGTTTCTGCCTGACTTGAGGGGGGCTATGTGTTGTGTGGGTAGCGCTCACAGTCTTTGTCTTGTTTCTGATGTTCTGGGTTACACGGCAGGGGCTCAGCGACCCTGTTTGTGTGTCTTCTGGCCCGTGTAATAAACTGTGTCTATAGTGGACGGGGCCCTTACTCTGAAATCAGAGGAAGCCAATGTTTCAACAAGCCAGGCTTCCCTCATAGACTCTTCTCTCACTCTCCCTCCTGAGCGGTCTGCTTGGAGAGCCCCATGAGGGCCGCCTGCCGGCCCTTCCCTGCAGAGATTGAACTCATCTGCAAGCTGGAATGCAACGGGCTGAAGGTTAACAGGGTCTCCCGCCGGTCCCATCCAGCTCTGTCGGCCCAACTCTCCGAGAAGCTCGTTTACCAAACATAACGACTGAAATTTGAAATGTGATCAGGCCAGCTGCCTCTCATTAGCATAAATCACAATGTTAAGGTGCTTGAGATTTAATTGCCCAGCTCCATGCCCTCCTCATTCATCTGGTTTTGGTTCAGCTGCTGAAGTGAAGTGTGATTTGGGCCAGGGGACTTGGATCAAGGGCAGCAGAACCTCGGACATAGACCAGACCAACATGAAGAGGACTGTTTCATAGTTGTCTCAGATTTATCACATCAGAGTTATTTTGTCCATGGCAACCCTTAAAAAACATATCTGTTCAGAACAACATTTCCATTCTAGCCAGGCAGGAAATAAACAAACACATTAATTGTGAATGGGTTCTTAAGTGACCTTGTCTCTGCCGCACATGGTGGGGAAGGCAGACAGTCCTCATGATTTAGAAGTGTCCCCTTTATAAACAAAGCTCTGCATGATGTCTTTGGCCTTGTTGATAAATGCCACTGGAACCAATTCAAAAGGCAGATCACGCTGGCAGCCAATTAGGCCAAGAAAGACCCTGCTGCAATAACTTTCCAGCAAGTATACATTTTCCATATATGAGAGGCCTTCCATTCATTAGTCAAACTTAGTCTGAGACTCTCTCATACTCACATAGAATCAGTCAAGCATAAATCAATAGAGAAATGACTTTACTAAACTAGTAAATAAGGGTGGAGTGCCAAGTGCTGTGGTATGGGGGGAGTGCCCTGTGCTGTGGGATGGGGGGAGTACCCTGTGCTGTGGGATGGGGGGAGTACCCTGTGCTGTGGTATGGGGGGAGTACCCTGTGCTGTGGGATGGGGGGAGTGCCCTGTGCTGTGGGATGGGGGGAGTACCCTGTGCTGTGGGATGGGGGGAGTACCCTGTGCTGTGGGATGGGGGGAGTACCCTGTGCTGTGGGATGGGGGGAGTACCCTGTGCTGTGGGATGGGGGGAGTGCCCTGTGCTGTGGGATGGGAGGAGTACCCTGTGCTGTGGTATGGGCGGAGTGCCCTGTGCTGTGGGATGGGGGGAGTACCCTGTGCTGTGGGATGGGGGAGTGCCCTGTGCTGTGGGATGGGGGGAGTACCCTGTGCTGTGGTATGGGGGGAGTGCCCTGTGCTTTGGGATGTGGGAGTGCCCTGTGCTGTGGGATGGGTGGAGTGCCAAGTGCTGTGGTATGGGGGGAGTGCCCTGTGCTGTGGGATGGGGGAGTGCCCTGTGCTGTGGTATAGGGGGAGTGCCAAGTGCTGTGGTATGGGGGGAGTGCCCTGTGCAGTGGTATGGGGGGAGTGCCAAGTGCTGTGGTATGGGGGGAGTGCCCTGTGCTGTGGTATGGGGGGAGTGCCAAGTGCTGTGGTATGGGGGGAGTGCCCTGTGCTGTGGGATGGGGGTGTGCACTGTGCTTTGGGATGGGGGGAGTGCCAAGTGCTGTGGTATGGGGGGAGTGCCCTGTGCTGTGGGATGGGGGGAGTGCACTGTGCTGTGGGATGGGGGAGAGCCCTGTGCTGTGGGATGGGGGAGTACCCTGTGCTGTGGGATGGGGGGAGTGCCCTGTGCTGTGGTATGGGGGAGAGCCCTGTGCTGTGGGATGGGGGGAGTGCCCTGTGCTGTGGGATGGGGGAGTACCCTGTGCTGTGGGATGGGGGGAGTGCCCTGTGCTGTGGTATGGGGGGAGTGCCCTGTGCTGTGGGATGGGGGGAGTGCCCTGTGTTGTGGGATGGGGGGAGTGCCCTGTGCTGTGGTATGGAGGGAGTGCCAAGTGCTGTGGTATGGGGGGAGTGGCCTGTGCTGTGGGATGGGGGGAGTGCCCTGTGCTGTGGGATGGGGGGAGGGCACTGTGCTGTGGGATGGGGGAGAGCCCTGTGTTGTGGGATGGGGGGAGAGCCCTGTGCTGTGAGATGGGGGTAGTGCCAAGTGCTGTGGGATGGGGGGAGTGTCAAGTGCTGTGGGATGGGGGAGTGCCCTGTGCTGTGGGATGGGGGAGTGCCCTGTGCTGTGGGATGGGGGAGTGCCAAGTGCTGTGGGATGGGGGGAGTGCCAAGTGCTGTGGGATGGGGGGATTGCCCTGTGCTGTTGGACGGGGGAGTGCCCTGTGCTGTGTGATGGGGGGAGTGCCAAGTGCTGTGGTATGGGGGGCATACCCTGTGCTGTGGGATGGGGGGAGTGCCCTGTGCTGTGGGGTGGGGGTGTGCCCTGTGCTGTGTTATGGGGGGAGTGCTGTGGGATTGGGGAGTGCACTGTGCTTTGGGATGGGGGGAGTGCCAAGTGCTGTGGTATGGGGGGAGTGCCCTGTGCTGTGGGATGGGGGGAGTGCACTGTGCTGTGGGATGGGGGAGAGCCCTGTGCTGTGGGATGGGGGGAGTGCCCTGTGCTGTGGGATGGGGGAGTACCCTGTGCTGTGGGATTGGGGGAGTGCCCTGTGTTGTGGGATGGGGGGAGTGCCCTGTGCTGTGGTATGGAGGGAGTGCCAAGTGCTGTGGGATGGGGGGAGTGCCCTGTGCTGTGGGATGGGGGAGTACCCTGTGCTGTGGGATTGTGGGAGTGCCCTATGTTGTGGGATGGGGGAGTGCCCTGTGCTGTGGTATGGAGGGAGTGCCAAGTGCTGTGGTATGGGGGGAGTGGCCTGTGCTGTGGGATGGGGGGAGTGCCCTGTGCTGTGGGATGGGGGGAGTGCCCTGTGTTGTGGGATGGGGGAGTGCCCTGTGCTGTGTGATGGGTGGAGTGCCCTGTGCTGTGGGATGGGGCAGTGCCCTGTGTTGTGAGATGGGGGAGTGCTGTCGGATTGGGGAGTGCCCTGTGCTGTGGGATGGGGCGTGTGCCCTGTGCTGTGGGATTCGGGGAGTGCCCTGTGCTGTGGGATGGGGGAGTGCCCTGTGCTGTGGGATGGGGGGAGTACCCTGTGCTGTGGGATGGGGGGAGTACCCTGTGCTGTGGGATGGGGGGAGTGCCCTGTGCTGTGGGATGGGAGGAGTACCCTGTGCTGTGGTATGGGGGGAGTGCCCTGTGCTGTGGGATGGGGGGAGTACCCTGTGCTGTGGGATGGGGGAGTGCCCTGTGCTGTGGGATGGGGGGAGTACCCTGTGCTGTGGTATGGGGGGAGTGCCCTGTGCTGTGGTATGGGGGGAGTGCCCTGTGCTGTGGGATGGGGGAGTGCCCTGTGCTTTGGGATGTGGGAGTGCCCTGTGCTGTGGGATGGGTGGAGTGCCAAGTGCTGTGGTATGGGGGGAGTGCCCTGTGCTGTGGGATGGGGGAGTGCCCTGTGCTGTGGTATAGGGGGAGTGCCAAGTGCTGTGGGATGGGGGTGTGCACTGTGCTTTGGGATGGGGGGAGTGCCAAGTGCTGTGGTTTGGGGGGAGTGCCCTGTGCTGTGGGATGAGGGGAGTGCACTGTGCTGTGGGATGGGGGAGAGCCCTGTGCTGTGGGATGGGGGAGTACCCTGTGCTGTGGGATGGGGGGAGTGCCCTGTGCTGTGGTATGGGGGAGAGCCCTGTGCTGTGGGATGGGGGGAGTGCCCTGTGCTGTGGGATGGGGGAGTACCCTGTGCTGTGGGATGGGGGGAGTGCCCTGTGCTGTGGTATGGGGGGAGTGCCCTGTGCTGTGGGATTGGGGGAGTGCCCTGTGTTGTGGGATGGGGGGAGTGCCCTGTGCTGTGGTATGGAGGGAGTGCCAAGTGCTGTGGTATGGGGGGAGTGGCCTGTGCTGTGGGATGGGGGGAGTGCCCTGTGCTGTGGGATGGGGGGAGGGCACTGTGCTGTGGGATGGGGGAGAGCCCTGTGTTGTGGGATGGGGGGAGTGCCCTGTGCTGTGAGATGGGGGAGAGCCCTGTGCTGTGGGATGGGGAGTGCCAAGTGCTGTGGTATGGGGGGAGTGCCCTGTGCTGTGGGATGGGGGTAGTGCCAAGTGCTGTGGGATGGGGGGAGTGTCAAGTGCTGTGGGATGGGGGAGTGCCCTGTGCTGTGGGATGGGGGAGTGCCCTGTGCTGTGGGATGGGGGAGTGCCAAGTGCTGTGGGATGGGGGGAGTGCCAAGTGCTGTGGGATGGGGGGATTGCCCTGTGCTGTTGGACGGGGGAGTGCCCTGTGCTGTGTGATGGGGGGAGTGCCAAGTGCTGTGGTATGGGGGGCATGCCCTGTGCTGTGGGATGGGGGGAGTGCCCTGTGCTGTGGGGTGGGGGTGTGCCCTGTGCTGTGTTATGGGGGGAGTGCTGTGGGATGGGGGAGTGCACTGTGCTTTGGGATGGGGGGAGTGCCAAGTGCTGTGGTATGGGGGGAGTGCCCTGTGCTGTGGGATGGGGGGAGTGCACTGTGCTGTGGGATTGGGGAGAGCCCTGTGCTGTGGGATGGGGGGAGTGCCCTGTGCTGTGGGATGGGGGAGTACCCTGTGCTGTGGGATTGGGGGAGTGCCCTGTGTTGTGGGATGGGGGGAGTGCCCTGTGCTGTGGTATGGAGGGAGTGCCAAGTGCTGTGGGATGGGTGGAGTGCCCTGTGCTGTGGGATGGTGGGAGTGCCCTATGTTGTGGGATGGGGGAGTGCCCTGTGCTGTGGTATGGAGGGAGTGCCAAGTGCTGTGGTATGGGGGGAGTGGCCTGTGCTGTGGGATGGGGTGAGTGCCCTGTGCTGTGGGATGGGGGGAGTGCCCTGTGTTGTGGGATGGGGGAGTGCCCTGTGCTGTGTGATGGGTGGAGTGCCCTGTGCTGTGGGATGGGGCAGTGCCCTGTGTTGTGAGATGGGGGAGTGCTGTCGGATTGGGGAGTGCCCTGTGCTGTGGGATGGGGCGTGTGCCCTGTGCTGTGGGATTCGGGGAGTGCCCTGTGCTGTGGGATGGGGGAGTGCCCTGTGCTGTGGGATGGGGGGAGTGCCCTGTGCTGTGAGATGGGGGAGTGCCCTGTTCTGTGGGATGAGGCGTATGCCCTGTGCTGTGGGATGGGGGGAGTGCCTGTTGTTGTGGGATGTGGGGAGTGCCCTGTGTTGTGAGATGGGGGAGTGCCCTGTGCTGTGGGATGGGGGAGTGCCCTGTGCTGTGTGGAGTTCCCAGTGCAGTGGGATAGGGGAGTTCCCAGTTCTGTGGGATGTGGGAGTGCCCTGTGCTGTGGGATGGGGGAGTGCCCTGTGCTGTGAGATGGGGGATTGCCCTGTGCTGTGGGATGAGGCGTATGCCCTGTGTTGTGGGATGGGGGGAGTGCCCTGTGCTGTGCTGTGGGGAGTTCCCAGTGCTGTGAGATGGGGGGCATGCCCTGTGCTGTGGGATGGGGGGAGTGCACTGTGCTTTGGGATGGCGGGAGTGCCAAGTGCTGTGGTATGGGGGGAGTGCCCTGTGCTGTGGGATGGGGGGAGTGCACTGTGCTGTGGGATGGGGGAGAGCCCTGTGCTGTGGGATGGGGGGAGTGCCTGTTGTTGTGGGATGTGGGGAGTGCACTGTGCTGTGGGATGGGGGAGAGCCCTGTGCTGTGGGATGGGGGGAGTGCCTGTTGTTGTGGGATGTGGGGAGTGCCCTGTGTTGTGAGAAGGGGGAGTGCCCTGTGCTGTGCTGTGGGGAGTTCCCAGTGCTGTGAGATGGGGGGCATGCCCTGTGCTGTGGGATGGGGGGAGTGCACTGTGCTTTGGGATGGCGGGAGTGCCAAGTGCTGTGGTATGGGGGGAGTGCCCTGTGCTGTGGGATGGGGGGAGTGCACTGTGCTGTGGGATGGGGGAGAGCCCTGTGCTGTGGGATGGGGGGAGTGCCTGTTGTTGTGGGATGTGGGGAGTGCCCTGTGTTGTGGGATGGGGGGCGTGCCCTGTGCTGTGGGATGGGGGAGAGCCCTGTGTTGTGGGATGGGGGGAGTGCCCTGTGCTGTGGGATGGGGGAGAGCCCTGTGCTGTGGGATGGGGGGAGTGCCCTGTGCTGTGGGATGGGGGAGTACCCTGTGCTGTGGGATTGTGGGAGTGCCCTATGTTGTGGGATGGGGGAGTGCCCTGTGCTGTGGTATGGAGGGAGTGCCAAGTGCTGTGGTATGGGGGGAGTGGCCTGTGCTGTGGGATGGGGGGAGTGCCCTGTGCTGTGGGATGGGGGTGAGTGCCCTGTGTTGTGCGATGGGGGAGTGCCCTGTGCTGTGTGATGGGTGGAGTGCCCTGTGCTGTGGGATGGGGCAGTGCCCTGTGTTGTGAGATGGGGGAGTGCTGTCGGATTGGGGAGTGCCCTGTGCTGTGGGATGGGGCGTGTGCCCTGTGCTGTGGGATTCGGGGAGTGCCCTGTGCTGTGGGATGGGGGAGTGCCCTGTGCTGTGGGATGGGGGGAGTGCCCTGTGCTGTGAGATGGGGGAGTGCCCTGTGCTGTGGGATGAGGCGTATGCCCTGTGCTGTGGGATGGGGGGAGTGCCTGTTGTTGTGGGATGTGGGGGTGCCCTGTGCTGTGTGGAGTTCCCAGTGCTGTGGGATAGGGGAGTTCCCAGTTCTGTGGGATGTGGGAGTGCCCTGTGCTGTGGGATGGGGGAGTGCCCTGTGCTGTGAGATGGGGGAGTGCCCTGTGCTGTGGGATGAATCGTATGCCCTGTGCTGTGGGATGGGGGGAGTGCCTGTTGTTGTGGGATGTGGGGAGTGCCCTGTGTTGTGAGATGGGGGAGTGCCCTGTGCTGTGCTGTGGGGAGTTCCCAGTGCTGTGAGATGGGGGAGTGCCCTGTGCTGTGGGATGGGGGGAGTGCTGTGGGATGGGGGGAGTGCCAAGTGCTGTGGGATGGGGGGA
Organism: Oncorhynchus mykiss; assembly: GCF_013265735.2. Lineage (NCBI taxonomy): Eukaryota > Metazoa > Chordata > Actinopteri > Salmoniformes > Salmonidae > Oncorhynchus > Oncorhynchus mykiss. The sequence continues at coordinate 43,265,669 of NC_048583.1, read as the reverse complement.
TTGCCCTGTGCTGTTGGACGGGGGAGTGCCCTGTGCTGTGTGATGGGGGGAGTGGCAAGTGCTGTGGTATGGGGGGCATGCCCTGTGCTGTGGGATGGGGGGAGTGCACTGTGCTTTGGGATGGGGGGAGTGCCAAGTGCTGTGGTATGGGGGGAGTGCCCTGTGCTGTGGGATGGGGGTGTGCCCTGTGCTGTGGGATGGGGGGAGTGCTGTGGGATGGGGGAGTGCACTGTGCTTTGGGATGGGGGGAGTGCCAAGTGCTGTGGTATGGGGGGAGTGCCCTGTGCTGTGGGATGGGGGGAGTGCACTGTGCTGTGGGATTGGGGAGAGCCCTGTGCTGTGGGATGGGGGGAGTGCCCTGTGCTGTGGGATGGGGGAGTACCCTGTGCTGTGGGATTGGGGGAGTGCCCTGTGTTGTGGGATGGGGGGAGTGCCCTGTGCTGTGGTATGGAGGGAGTGCCAAGTGCTGTGGGATGGGGGGAGTGCCCTGTGCTGTGGGATGGGGGAGTACCCTGTGCTGTGGGATTGTGGGAGTGCCCTATGTTGTGGGATGGGGGAGTGCCCTGTGCTGTGGTATGGAGGGAGTGCCAAGTGCTGTGGTATGGGGGGAGTGGCCTGTGCTGTGGGATGGGGGGAGTGCCCTGTGCTGTGGGATGGGGGGAGTGCCCTGTGTTGTGGGATGGGGGAGTGCCCTGTGCTGTGTGATGGGTGGAGTGCCCTGTGCTGTGGGATGGGGCAGTACCCTGTGTTGTGAGATGGGGGAGTGCTGTCGGATTGGGGAGTGCCCTGTGCTGTGGGATGGGGCGTGTGCCCTGTGCTGTGGGATTCGGGGAGTGCCCTGTGCTGTGGGATGGGGGAGTGCCCTGTGCTGTGGGATGGGGGGAGTGCCCTGTGCTGTGAGATGGGGGAGTGCCCTGTTCTGTGGGATGAGGCGTATGCCCTGTGCTGTGGGATGGGGGGAGTGCCTGTTGTTGTGGGATGTGGGGAGTGCCCTGTGTTGTGAGATGGGGGAGTGCCCTGTGCTGTGGGATGGGGGAGTGCCCTGTGCTGTGTGGAGTTCCCAGTGCTGTGGGATAGGGGAGTTCCCAGTTCTGTGGGATGTGGGAGTGCCCTGTGCTGTGGGATGGGGGAGTGCCCTGTGCTGTGAGATGGGGGATTGCCCTGTGCTGTGGGATGAGGCGTATGCCCTGTGTTGTGGGATGGGGGGAGTGCCTGTTGTTGTGGGATGTGGGGAGTGCCCTGTGTTCTGAGATGGGGGAGTGCCCTGTGCTGTGCTGTGGGGAGTTCCCAGTGCTGTGAGATGGGGGGCATGCCCTGTGCTGTGGGATGGGGGGAGTGCACTGTGCTTTGGGATGGCGGGAGTGCCAAGTGCTGTGGTATGGGGGGAGTGCCCTGTGCTGTGGGATGGGGGGAGTGCACTGTGCTGTGGGATGGGGGAGAGCCCTGTGCTGTGGGATGGGGGGAGTGCCTGTTGTTGTGGGATGTGGGGAGTGCCCTGTGTTGTGGGATGGGGGGCGTGCCCTGTGCTGTGGGATGGGGGAGAGCCCTGTGTTGTGGGATGGGGGGAGTGCCCTGTGCTGTGGGATGGGGGAGAGCCCTGTGCTGTGGGATGGGGGGAGTGCCCTGTGCTGTGGGATGGGGGAGTACCCTGTGCTGTGGGATTGTGGGAGTGCCCTATGTTGTGGGTTGGGGGAGTGCCCTGTGCTGTGGTATGGAGGGAGTGCCAAGTGCTGTGGTATGGGGGGAGTGGCCTGTGCTGTGGGATGGGGGGAGTGCCCTGTGCTGTGGGATGGGGGTGAGTGCCCTGTGTTGTGCGATGGGGGAGTGCCCTGTGCTGTGTGATGGGTGGAGTGCCCTGTGCTGTGGGATGGGGCAGTGCCCTGTGTTGTGAGATGGGGGAGTGCTGTCGGATTGGGGAGTGCCCTGTGCTGTGGGATGGGGCGTGTGCCCTGTGCTGTGGGATTCGGGGAGTGCCCTGTGCTGTGGGATGGGGGAGTGCCCTGTGCTGTGGGATGGGGGGAGTGCCCTGTGCTGTGAGATGGGGGAGTGCCCTGTGCTGTGGGATGAGGCGTATGCCCTGTGCTGTGGGATGGGGGGAGTGCCTGTTGTTGTGGGATGTGGGGAGTGCCCTGTGTTGTGAGATGGGGGAGTGCCCTGTGCTGTGGGATGGGGGAGTGCCCTGTGCTGTGTGGAGTTCCCAGTGCTGTGGGATAGGGGAGTTCCCAGTTCTGTGGGATGTGGGAGTGCCCTGTGCTGTGGGATGGGGGAGTGCCCTGTGCTGTGAGATGGGGGAGTGCCCTTTGCTGTGGGATGAATCGTATGCCCTGTGCTGTGGGATGGGGGGAGTGCCTGTTGTTGTGGGATGTGGGGAGTGCCCTGTGTTGTGAGATGGGGGAGTGCCCTGTGCTGTGCTGTGGGGAGTTCCCAGTGCTGTGAGATGGGGGAGTGCCCTGTGCTGTGGGATGGGGGGAGTGCTGTGGGATGGGGGGAGTGCCAAGTGCTGTGGGATGGGGGGATTGCCCTGTGCTGTTGGACGGGGGAGTGCCCTGTGCTGTGTGATTGGGGGAGTGGCAAGTGCTGTGGTATGGGGGGCATGCCCTGTGCTGTGGGATGGGGGGAGTGCCCTGTGCTGTGGGATGGGGGTGTGCCCTGTGCTGTGGGATGGGGGGAGTGCTGTGGGATGGGGGGAGTGCACTGTGCTTTGGGATGGGGGGAGTGCCAAGTGCTGTGGTATGGGGGGAGTGCCCTGTGCTGTGGGATGGGGGGAGTGCACTGTGCTGTGGGATGGGGGAGAGCCCTGTGCTGTGGGATGGGGGGAGTGCCCTGTGCTGTGGGATGGGGGAGTACCCTGTGCTGTGGGATTGGGGGAGTGCCCTGTGTCGTGGGATGGGGGGAGTGCCCTGTGCTGTGGTATGGGGGGAGTGGCCTGTGCTGTGGGATGGGGGGAGTGCCCTGTGCTGTGGGATGGGGGGAGTGCACTGTGCTGTGGGATGGGGGACGTGCCCTGTGCTGTGGGATGGGGGAGAGCCCTGTGCTGTGGGATTGGGGGAGTGCCCTGTGCTGTGGGATCGGGGAGTACCCTGTGCTGTGGGATTGTGGGAGTGCCCTGTGTTGTGGGATGGGGGAGTGCACTGTGCTGTGGGATGGGGGGAGTGCACTGTGCTGTGGGATGGGGGAGAGCCCTGTGCTGTGGGATGGGGGGAGTGCCCTGTGCTGTGGGATGGGGGAGTACCCTGTGCTGTGGGATTGGGGGAGTGCCCTGTGTTGTGGGATGGGGGGAGTGCCCTGTGCTGTGGTATGGAGGGAGTGCCAAGTGCTGTGGTATGGGGGGAGTGGTCTGTGCTGTGGGATGGGGGGAGTGCCCTGTGCTGTGGGATGGGGGGAGTGCACTGTGCTGTGGGATAGGGGCGTGCCCTGTGCTGTGGGATGGGGGAGAGCCCTGTGCTGTGGTATGGGGGAAGTGGCCTGTGCTGTGGGATGGGGGGAGTGCCCTGTGCTGTGGGATGGGGGGAGTGCACTGTGCTGTGGGATGGGGGGAGTGCCCTGTGCTGTGGGATGGGGGAGAGCCCTGTGCTGTGGGATGGGGGGAGTGCCCTGTGCTGTGGGATGGGGGAGTACCCTGTGATGTGGGATTGTGGGAGTGCCCTGTGTTGTGGGATGGGGGAGTGCCCTGTGCTGTGATATGGAGTGAGTGCCGAGTGCTGTGGTATGGGGGGAGTGGCCTGTGCTGTGGGATGGGGGGAGTGCCCTGTGCTGTGGGATGTGGGGAGAGCCCTGTGCTGTGGGATTGGGGGAGTGCCCTGTGCTGTGGGATCGGGGAGTACCCTGTGCTGTGGGATTGTGGGAGTGCCCTGTGTTGTGGGATGGGGGAGTGCACTGTGCTGTGGGATGGGGGGAGTGCACTGTGCTGTGGGATGGGGGAGAGCCCTGTGCTGTGGGATGGGGGGAGTGCCCTGTGCTGTGGGATGGGGGAGTACCCTGTGCTGTGGGATTGGGGGAGTGCCCTGTGTTGTGGGATGGGGGGAGTGCCCTGTGCTGTGGTATGGAGGGAGTGCCAAGTGCTGTGGTATGGGGGGAGTGGTCTGTGCTGTGGGATGGGGGGAGTGCCCTGTGCTGTGGGATGGGGGGAGTGCACTGTGCTGTGGGATAGGGGCGTGCCCTGTGCTGTGGGATGGGGGAGAGCCCTGTGCTGTGGTATGGGGGATTGCCCTGTGCTGTGGGATGAGGCGTATGCCCTGTGTTGTGGGATGGGGGGAGTGCCTGTTGTTGTGGGATGTGGGGAGTGCCCTGTGTTCTGAGATGGGGGAGTGCCCTGTGCTGTGCTGTGGGGAGTTCCCAGTGCTGTGAGATGGGGGGCATGCCCTGTGCTGTGGGATGGGGGGAGTGCACTGTGCTTTGGGATGGCGGGAGTGCCAAGTGCTGTGGTATGGGGGGAGTGCCCTGTGCTGTGGGATGGGGGGAGTGCACTGTGCTGTGGGATGGGGGAGAGCCCTGTGCTGTGGGATGGGGGGAGTGCCTGTTGTTGTGGGATGTGGGGAGTGCCCTGTGTTGTGGGATGGGGGGCGTGCCCTGTGCTGTGGGATGGGGGAGAGCCCTGTGTTGTGGGATGGGGGGAGTGCCCTGTGCTGTGGGATGGGGGAGAGCCCTGTGCTGTGGGATGGGGGGAGTGCCCTGTGCTGTGGGATGGGGGAGTACCCTGTGCTGTGGGATTGTGGGAGTGCCCTATGTTGTGGGTTGGGGGAGTGCCCTGTGCTGTGGTATGGAGGGAGTGCCAAGTGCTGTGGTATGGGGGGAGTGGCCTGTGCTGTGGGATGGGGGGAGTGCCCTGTGCTGTGGGATGGGGGTGAGTGCCCTGTGTTGTGCGATGGGGGAGTGCCCTGTGCTGTGTGATGGGTGGAGTGCCCTGTGCTGTGGGATGGGGCAGTGCCCTGTGTTGTGAGATGGGGGAGTGCTGTCGGATTGGGGAGTGCCCTGTGCTGTGGGATGGGGCGTGTGCCCTGTGCTGTGGGATTCGGGGAGTGCCCTGTGCTGTGGGATGGGGGAGTGCCCTGTGCTGTGGGATGGGGGGAGTGCCCTGTGCTGTGAGATGGGGGAGTGCCCTGTGCTGTGGGATGAGGCGTATGCCCTGTGCTGTGGGATGGGGGGAGTGCCTGTTGTTGTGGGATGTGGGGAGTGCCCTGTGTTGTGAGATGGGGGAGTGCCCTGTGCTGTGGGATGGGGGAGTGCCCTGTGCTGTGTGGAGTTCCCAGTGCTGTGGGATAGGGGAGTTCCCAGTTCTGTGGGATGTGGGAGTGCCCTGTGCTGTGGGATGGGGGAGTGCCCTGTGCTGTGAGATGGGGGAGTGCCCTTTGCTGTGGGATGAATCGTATGCCCTGTGCTGTGGGATGGGGGGAGTGCCTGTTGTTGTGGGATGTGGGGAGTGCCCTGTGTTGTGAGATGGGGGAGTGCCCTGTGCTGTGCTGTGGGGAGTTCCCAGTGCTGTGAGATGGGGGAGTGCCCTGTGCTGTGGGATGGGGGGAGTGCTGTGGGATGGGGGGAGTGCCAAGTGCTGTGGGATGGGGGGATTGCCCTGTGCTGTTGGACGGGGGAGTGCCCTGTGCTGTGTCATTGGGGGAGTGGCAAGTGCTGTGGTATGGGGGGCATGCCCTGTGCTGTGGGATGGGGGGAGTGCCCTGTGCTGTGGGATGGGGGTGTGCCCTGTGCTGTGGGATGGGGGGAGTGCTGTGGGATGGGGGGAGTGCACTGTGCTTTGGGATGGGGGGAGTGCCAAGTGCTGTGGTATGGGGGGAGTGCCCTGTGCTGTGGGATGGGGGGAGTGCACTGTGCTGTGGGATGGGGGAGAGCCCTGTGCTGTGGGATGGGGGGAGTGCCCTGTGCTGTGGGATGGGGGAGTACCCTGTGCTGTGGGATTGGGGGAGTGCCCTGTGTTGTGGGATGGGGGGAGTGCCCTGTGCTGTGGTATGGGGGGAGTGGCCTGTGCTGTGGGATGGGGGGAGTGCCCTGTGCTGTGGGATGGGGGGAGTGCACTGTGCTGTGGGATGGGGGACGTGCCCTGTGCTGTGGGATGGGGGAGAGCCCTGTGCTGTGGGATTGGGGGAGTGCCCTGTGCTGTGGGATCGGGGAGTACCCTGTGCTGTGGGATTGTGGGAGTGCCCTGTGTTGTGGGATGGGGGAGTGCACTGTGCTGTGGAATGGGGGGAGTGCACTGTGCTGTGGGATGGGGGAGAGCCCTGTGCTGTGGGATGGGGGGAGTGCCCTGTGCTGTGGGATGGGGGAGTACCCTGTGCTGTGGGATTGGGGGAGTGCCCTGTGTTGTGGGATGGGGGGAGTGCCCTGTGCTGTGGTATGGAGGGAGTGCCAAGTGCTGTGGTATGGGGGGAGTGGTCTGTGCTGTGGGATGGGGGGAGTGCCCTGTGCTGTGGGATGGGGGGAGTGCACTGTGCTGTGGGATAGGGGCGTGCCCTGTGCTGTGGGATGGGGGAGAGCCCTGTGCTGTGGTATGGGGGAAGTGGCCTGTGCTGTGGGATGGGGGGAGTGCCCTGTGCTGTGGGATGGGGGGAGTGCACTGTGCTGTGGGATGGGGGGAGTGCCCTGTGCTGTGGGATGGGGGAGAGCCCTGTGCTGTGGGATGGGGGGAGTGCCCTGTGCTGTGGGATGGGGGAGTACCCTGTGCTGTGGGATTGTGGGAGTGCCCTGTGCTGTGGGATGGGGGAGTACCCTGTGCTGTGGGATTGTGGGAGTGCCCTGTGTTGTGGGATGGGGGAGTGCACTGTGCTGTGGGATGGGGGGAGTGCACTGTGCTGTGGGATGGGGGAGAGCCCTGTGCTGTGGGATGGGGGGAGTGCCCTGTGCTGTGGGATGGGGGAGTACCCTGTGCTGTGGGATTGTGGGAGTGCCCTGTGTTGTGGGATGGGGGGAGTGCCCTGTGCTGTGGTATGGAGGGAGTGCCAAGTGCTGTGGTATGGGGGGAGTGGTCTGTGCTGTGGGATGGGGGGAGTGCCCTGTGCTGTGGGATGGGGGGAGTGCACTGTGCTGTGGGATAGGGGCGTGCCCTGTGCTGTGGGATGGGGGAGAGCCCTGTGCTGTGGTATGGGGGAAGTGGCCTGTGCTGTGGGATGGGGGGAGTGCCCTGTGCTGTGGGATGGGGGGAGTGCACTGTGCTGTGGGATGGGGGGAGTGCCCTGTGCTGTGGGATGGGGGAGAGCCCTGTGCTGTGGGATGGGGGGAGTGCCCTGTGCTGTGGGATGGGGGAGTACCCTGTGCTGTGGGATTGTGGGAGTGCCCTGTGTTGTGGGATGGGGGAGTGCCCTGTGCTGTGGGATGTGGGGAGAGCCCTGTGCTGTGGGATTGGGGGAGTGCCCTGTGCTGTGGGATCGGGGAGTACCCTGTGCTGTGGGATTGTGGGAGTGCCCTGTGTTGTGGGATGGGGGAGTGCACTGTGCTGTGGGATGGGGGGAGTGCACTGTGCTGTGGGATGGGGGAGAGCCCTGTGCTGTGGGATGGGGGGAGTGCCCTGTGCTGTGGGATGGGGGAGTACCCTGTGCTGTGGGATTGGGGGAGTGCCCTGTGTTGTGGGATGGGGGGAGTGCCCTGTGCTGTGGTATGGAGGGAGTGCCAAGTGCTGTGGTATGGGGGGAGTGGTCTGTGCTGTGGGATGGGGGGAGTGCCCTGTGCTGTGGGATGGGGGGAGTGCACTGTGCTGTGGGATAGGGGCGTGCCCTGTGCTGTGGGATGGGGGAGAGCCCTGTGCTGTGGTATGGGGGAAGTGGCCTGTGCTGTGGGATGGGGGGAGTGCCCTGTGCTGTGGGATGGGGGGAGTGCACTGTGCTGTGGGATGGGGGGAGTGCCCTGTGCTGTGGGATGGGGGAGAGCCCTGTGCTGTGGGATGGGGGGAGTGCCCTGTGCTGTGGGATGGGGGAGTACCCTGTGCTGTGGGATTGTGGGAGTGCCCTGTGCTGTGGGATGGGGGAGTACCCTGTGCTGTGGGATTGTGGGAGTGCCCTGTGTTGTGGGATGGGGGAGTGCACTGTGCTGTGGGATGGGGGGAGTGCACTGTGCTGTGGGATGGGGGAGAGCCCTGTGCTGTGGGATGGGGGGAGTGCCCTGTGCTGTGGGATGGGGGAGTACCCTGTGCTGTGGGATTGGGGGAGTGCCCTGTGTTGTGGGATGGGGGGAGTGCCCTGTGCTGTGGTATGGAGGGAGTGCCAAGTGCTGTGGTATGGGGGGAGTGGTCTGTGCTGTGGGATGGGGGGAGTGCCCTGTGCTGTGGGATGGGGGGAGTGCACTGTGCTGTGGGATAGGGGCGTGCCCTGTGCTGTGGGATGGGGGAGAGCCCTGTGCTGTGGTATGGGGGAAGTGGCCTGTGCTGTGGGATGGGGGGAGTGCCCTGTGCTGTGGTATGGAGGGAGTGCCAAGTGCTGTGGTATGGGGGGAGTGGTCTGTGCTGTGGGATGGGGGGAGTGCCCTGTGCTGTGGGATGGGGGGAGTGCACTGTGCTGTGGGATAGGGGCGTGCCCTGTGCTGTGGGATGGGGGAGAGCCCTGTGCTGTGGTATGGGGGAAGTGGCCTGTGCTGTGGGATGGGGGGAGTGCCCTGTGCTGTGGGATGGGGGGAGTGCACTGTGCTGTGGGATGGGGGGAGTGCCCTGTGCTGTGGGATGGGGGAGAGCCCTGTGCTGTGGGATGGGGGGAGTGCCCTGTGCTGTGGGATGGGGGAGTACCCTGTGCTGTGGGATTGTGGGAGTGCCCTGTGTTGTGTGATGGGGGAGTGCCCTGTGCTGTGGGATGTGGGGAGAGCCCTGTGCTGTGGGATTGGGGGAGTGCCCTGTGCTGTGGGATCGGGGAGTACCCTGTGCTGTGGGATTGTGGGAGTGCCCTGTGTTGTGGGATGGGGGAGTGCACTGTGCTGTGGGATGGGGGGAGTGCACTGTGCTGTGGGATGGGGGAGAGCCCTGTGCTGTGGGATGGGGGGAGTGCCCTGTGCTGTGGGATGGGGGAGTACCCTGTGCTGTGGGATTGGGGGAGTGCCCTGTGTTGTGGGATGGGGGGAGTGCCCTGTGCTGTGGTATGGAGGGAGTGCCAAGTGCTGTGGTATGGGGGGAGTGGTCTGTGCTGTGGGATGGGGGGAGTGCCCTGTGCTGTGGGATGGGGGGAGTGCACTGTGCTGTGGGATAGGGGCGTGCCCTGTGCTGTGGGATGGGGGAGAGCCCTGTGCTGTGGTATGGGGGAAGTGGCCTGTGCTGTGGGATGGGGGGAGTGCCCTGTGCTGTGGGATGGGGGGGCGTGCACTGTGCTGTGGGATGGGGGGAGTGCCCTGTGCTGTGGGATGGGGGAGAGCCCTGTGCTGTGGGATGGGGGGAGTGCCCTGTGCTGTGGGATGGGGGAGTACCCTGTGCTGTGGGATTGTGGGAGTGCCCTGTGCTGTGGGATGGGGGAGTACCCTGTGCTGTGGGATTGTGGGAGTGCCCTGTGTTGTGGGATGGGGGAGTGCACTGTGCTGTGGGATGGGGGGAGTGCACTGTGCTGTGGGATGGGGGAGAGCCCTGTGCTGTGGGATGGGGGGAGTGCCCTGTGCTGTGGGATGGGGGAGTACCCTGTGCTGTGGGATTGGGGGAGTGCCCTGTGTTGTGGGATGGGGGGAGTGCCCTGTGCTGTGGTATGGAGGGAGTGCCAAGTGCTGTGGTATGGGGGGAGTGGTCTGTGCTGTGGGATGGGGGGAGTGCCCTGTGCTGTGGGATGGGGGGAGTGCACTGTGCTGTGGGATAGGGGCGTGCCCTGTGCTGTGGGATGGGGGAGAGCCCTGTGCTGTGGTATGGGGGAAGTGGCCTGTGCTGTGGGATGGGGGGAGTGCCCTGTGCTGTGGGATGGGGGGAGTGCACTGTGCTGTGGGATGGGGGGAGTGCCCTGTGCTGTGGGATGGGGGAGAGCCCTGTGCTGTGGGATGGGGGGAGTGCCCTGTGCTGTGGGATGGGGGAGTACCCTGTGCTGTGGGATTGTGGGAGTGCCCTGTGTTGTGGGATGGGGGAGTGCCCTGTGCTGTGATATGGAGTGAGTGCCGAGTGCTGTGGTATGGGGGGAGTGGCCTGTGCTGTGGGATGGGGGGAGTGCCCTGTGCTGTGGGATGTGGGGAGTGCCCTGTGCTGTGGAATGAGGCGTATGCCCTGTGCTGTGGGATGTGGGGAGTGCCCTGTGTTGTGAGATGGGGAGTGCCCTGTGCTGTGGGATGGGGGAGTGCCCTGTGCTGTGTGGAGTTCCCAGTGCTGTGGGATAGGGGAGTTCCCAGTTCTGTGGGATGTGGGAGTGCCCTGTGCTGTGGGATGGGGGAGTGCCCTGTGCTGTGAGATGGGGGAGTGCCCTGTGCTGTGGGATGAGGCGTATGCCCTGTGCTGTGGGATGGGGGGAGTGCCTGTTGTTGTGGGATGTGGGGAGTGCCCTGTGTTGTGAGATGGGGGAGTGCCCTGTGCTGTGCTGTGGGGAGTTCCCAGTGCTGTGAGATGGGGGAGTGCCCTGTGCTGTGGGATGGGGGGAGTGCCAAGTGCTGTGGGATGGGGGGAGTGCCCTGTGCTGTGGGATGGGGGGATTGCCCTGTGCTGTTGGACGGGGGAGTGCCCTGTGCTGTGTGATGGGGGGAGTGGCAAGTGCTGTGGTATGGGGGGCATACCCTGTGCTGTGGGATGGGGGGAGTGCCCTGTGCTGTGGGATGGGGGTGTGCCCTGTGCTGTGGGATGGGGGGAGTGCTGTGGGATGGGGGGAGTGCACTGTGCTTTGGGATGGGGGGAGTGCACTGTGCTGTGGGATGGGGGAGAGCCCTGTGCTGTGGGATGGGGGAGTACCCTGTGCTGTGGGATTGGGGGATCGCCCTGTGTTGTGGGATGGGGGGAGTGCCCTGTGCTGTGGTATGGGGGGAGTGGCCTGTGCTGTGGGATGGGGGGAGTGCCCTGTGCTGTGGGATGGGGGGAGTGCACTGTGCTGTGGGATGGGGGGCGTGCCCTGTGCTGTGGGATGGGGGAGAGCCCTGTGCTGTGGGATTGGGGGAGTGCCTGTTGTTGTGGGATGTGGGGAGTGCCCTGTGTTGTGAGATGGGGGAGTGCCCTGTGTTGTGAGATGGGGGAGTGCCCTGTGCTGTGGGATGGGGCGTGTTCCCTGTGCTGTGGGGAGTTCCCAGTGCTGTGGGATGGAGGGAGTGCCCTGTGCTGTGGGATTGTGGGAGTGCCCTATGTTGTGGGATGGGGGAGTGCCCTGTGCTGTGGTATGGAGGGAGTGCCAAGTGCTGTGGTATGGGGGGAGTGGCCTGTGCTGTGGGATGGGGGGAGTGCCCTGTGCTGTGGGATGGGGGGAGTGCCCTGTGTTGTGGGATGGGGGAGTGCCCTGTGCTGTGTGATGGGTGGAGTGCCCTGTGCTGTGGGATGGGGGAGAGCCCTGTGCTGTGGGATGGGGGGAGTGCCCTGTGCTGTGGGATGGGGGAGTACCCTGTGCTGTGGGATTGGGGGAGTGCCCTGTGTTGTGGGATGGGGGGAGTGCCCTGTGCTGTGGTATGGAGGGAGTGCCAAGTGCTGTGGTATTGGGGGAGTGGTCTGTGCTGTGGGATGGGGGGAGTGCCCTGTGCTGTGGGATGGGGGGAGTGCACTGTGCTGTGGGATAGGGGCGTGCCCTGTGCTGTGGGATGGGGGAGAGCCCTGTGCTGTGGTATGGGGGAAGTGGCCTGTGCTGTGGGATGGGGGGAGTGCCCTGTGCTGTGGGATGGGGGGAGTGCACTGTGCTGTGGGATGGGGGGAGTGCCCTGTGCTGTGGGATGGGGGAGAGCCCTGTGCTGTGGGATGGGGGGAGTGCCCTGTGCTGTGGGATGGGGGAGTACCCTGTGCTGTGGGATTGTGGGAGTGCCCTGTGTTGTGGGATGGGGGAGTGCCCTGTGCTGTGGGATGTGGGGAGAGCCCTGTGCTGTGGGATTGGGGGAGTGCCCTGTGCTGTGGGATCGGGGAGTACCCTGTGCTGTGGGATTGTGGGAGTGCCCTGTGTTGTGGGATGGGGGAGTGCACTGTGCTGTGGGATGGGGGGAGTGCACTGTGCTGTGGGATGGGGGAGAGCCCTGTGCTGTGGGATGGGGGGAGTGCCCTGTGCTGTGGGATGGGGGAGTACCCTGTGCTGTGGGATTGGGGGAGTGCCCTGTGTTGTGGGATGGGGGGAGTGCCCTGTGCTGTGGTATGGAGGGAGTGCCAAGTGCTGTGGTATGGGGGGAGTGGTCTGTGCTGTGGGATGGGGGGAGTGCCCTGTGCTGTGGGATGGGGGGAGTGCACTGTGCTGTGGGATAGGGGCGTGCCCTGTGCTGTGGGATGGGGGTGAGCCCTGTGCTGTGGTATGGGGGAAGTGGCCTGTGCTGTGGGATGGGGGGAGTGCCCTGTGCTGTGGGATGGGGGGAGTGCACTGTGCTGTGGGATGGGGGGAGTGCCCTGTGCTGTGGGATGGGGGAGAGCCCTGTGCTGTGGGATGGGGGGAGTGCCCTGTGCTGTGGGATGGGGGAGTACCCTGTGCTGTGGGATTGTGGGAGTGCCCTGTGCTGTGGGATGGGGGAGTACCCTGTGCTGTGGGATTGTGGGAGTGCCCTGTGTTGTGGGATGGGGGAGTGCACTGTGCTGTGGGATGGGGGGAGTGCACTGTGCTGTGGGATGGGGGAGAGCCCTGTGCTGTGGGATGGGGGGAGTGCCCTGTGCTGTGGGATGGGGGAGTACCCTGTGCTGTGGGATTGGGGGAGTGCCCTGTGTTGTGGGATGGGGGGAGTGCCCTGTGCTGTGGTATGGAGGGAGTGCCAAGTGCTGTGGTATGGGGGGAGTGGTCTGTGCTGTGGGATGGGGGGAGTGCCCTGTGCTGTGGGATGGGGGGAGTGCACTGTGCTGTGGGATAGGGGCGTGCCCTGTGCTGTGGGATGGGGGAGAGCCCTGTGCTGTGGTATGGGGGAAGTGGCCTGTGCTGTGGGATGGGGGGAGTGCCCTGTGCTGTGGGATGGGGGGAGTGCACTGTGCTGTGGGATGGGGGGAGTGCCCTGTGCTGTGGGATGGGGGAGAGCCCTGTGCTGTGGGATGGGGGGAGTGCCCTGTGCTGTGGGATGGGGGAGTACCCTGTGCTGTGGGATTGTGGGAGTGCCCTGTGTTGTGGGATGGGGGAGTGCCCTGTGCTGTGATATGGAGTGAGTGCCGAGTGCTGTGGTATGGGGGGAGTGGCCTGTGCTGTGGGATGGGGGGAGTGCCCTGTGCTGTGGGATGTGGGGAGTGCCCTGTGCTGTGGAATGAGGCGTATGCCCTGTGCTGTGGGATGTGGGGAGTGCCCTGTGTTGTGAGATGGGGAGTGCCCTGTGCTGTGGGATGGGGGAGTGCCCTGTGCTGTGTGGAGTTCCCAGTGCTGTGGGATAGGGGAGTTCCCAGTTCTGTGGGATGTGGGAGTGCCCTGTGCTGTGGGATGGGGGAGTGCCCTGTGCTGTGAGATGGGGGAGTGCCCTGTGCTGTGGGATGAGGCGTATGCCCTGTAGTGTGGGATGGGGGGAGTGCCTGTTGTTGTGGGATGTGGGGAGTGCCCTGTGTTGTGAGATGGGGGAGTGCCCTGTGCTGTGCTGTGGGGAGTTCCCAGTGCTGTGAGATGGGGGAGTGCCCTGTGCTGTGGGATGGGGGGAGTGCCAAGTGCTGTGGGATGGGGGGAGTGCCCTGTGCTGTGGGATGGGGGGATTGCCCTGTGCTGTTGGACGGGGGAGTGCCCTGTGCTGTGTGATGGGGGGAGTGGCAAGTGCTGTGGTATGGGGGGCATACCCTGTGCTGTGGGATGGGGGGAGTGCCCTGTGCTGTGGGATGGGGGTGTGCCCTGTGCTGTGGGATTGGGGGAGTGCTGTGGGATGGGGGGAGTGCACTGTGCTTTGGGATGGGGGGAGTGCACTGTGCTGTGGGATGGGGGAGAGCCCTGTGCTGTGGGATGGGGGAGTACCCTGTGCTGTGGGATTGGGGGATCGCCCTGTGTTGTGGGATGGGGGGAGTGCCCTGTGCTGTGGTATGGGGGGAGTGGCCTGTGCTGTGGGATGGGGGAGTGCCCTGTGCTGTGGGATGGGGGGAGTGCACTGTGCTGTGGGATGGGGGGCGTGCCCTGTGCTGTGGGATGGGGGAGAGCCCTGTGCTGTGGGATTGGGGGAGTGCCTGTTGTTGTGGGATGTGGGGAGTGCCCTGTGTTGTGAGATGGGGGAGTGCCCTGTGTTGTGAGATGGGGGAGTGCCCTGTGCTGTGGGATGGGGCGTGTTCCCTGTGCTGTGGGGAGTTCCCAGTGCTGTGGGATGGAGGGAGTGCCCTGTGCTGTGGGATTGTGGGAGTGCCCTATGTTGTGGGATGGGGGAGTGCCCTGTGCTGTGGTATGGAGGGAGTGCCAAGTGCTGTGGTATGGGGGGAGTGGCCTGTGCTGTGGGATGGGGGGAGTGCCCTGTGCTGTGGGATGGGGGGAGTGCCCTGTGTTGTGGGATGGGGGAGTGCCCTGTGCTGTGTGATGGGTGGAGTGCCCTGTGCTGTGGGATGGGGGAGAGCCCTGTGCTGTGGGATGGGGGGAGTGCCCTGTGCTGTGGGATGGGGGAGTACCCTGTGCTGTGGGATTGGGGGAGTGCCCTGTGTTGTGGGATGGGGGGAGTGCCCTGTGCTGTGGTATGGAGGGAGTGCCAAGTGCTGTGGTATGGGGGGAGTGGTCTGTGCTGTGGGATGGGGGGAGTGCCCTGTGCTGTGGGATGGGGGGAGTGCACTGTGCTGTGGGATAGGGGCGTGCCCTGTGCTGTGGGATGGGGGAGAGCCCTGTGCTGTGGTATGGGGGAAGTGGCCTGTGCTGTGGGATGGGGGGAGTGCCCTGTGCTGTGGGATGGGGGGAGTGCACTGTGCTGTGGGATGGGGGGAGTGCCCTGTGCTGTGGGATGGGGGAGAGCCCTGTGCTGTGGGATGGGGGGAGTGCCCTGTGCTGTGGGATGGGGGAGTACCCTGTGCTGTGGGATTGTGGGAGTGCCCTGTGTTGTGGGATGGGGGAGTGCCCTGTGCTGTGATATGGAGTGAGTGCCCTGTGCTGTGGGATGGGGGGAGTGCACTGTGCTGTGGGATGGGGGGCGTGCCCTGTGCTGTGGGATGGGGGAGAGCCCTGTGCTGTGGTATGGGGGAAGTGGCCTGTGCTGTGGGATGGGGGGAGTGCCCTGTGCTGTGGGATGGGGGGAGTGCACTGTGCTGTGGGATGGGGGGAGTGCCTTGTGCTGTGGGATGGGGGAGAGCCCTGTGCTGTGGGATGGGGGAGTACCCTGTGCTGTGGGATTGTGGGAGTGCCCTGTGTTGTGGGATGGGGGAGTGCCCTGTGCTGTGATATGGAGGGAGTGCCAAGTGCTGTGGTATGGGGGGAGTGGCCTGTGCTGTGGGATGGGGGGAGTGCCCTGTGCTGTGGGATGGGGGGAGTGCCCTGTGCTGTGAGATGGGGGAGTGCCCTGTGCTGTGGAATGAGGCGTATGCCCTGTGCTGTGGGATGGGGGGAGTGCCTGTTGTTGTGGGATGTGGGGAGTGCCCTGTGTTGTGAGATGGGGGAGTGCCCTGTGTTGTGAGATGGGGGAGTGCCCTGTGCTGTGGGATGGGGCGTGTTCCCTGTGCTGTGGGGAGTTCCCAGTGCTGTGGGATGGAGGGAGTGCCCTGTGCTGTGGGATGGGGGAGTGCCCTGTGCTGTGGGGAGTTCCCAGTGCTGTGAGATGGGGGGAGTGCCCTGTGCTGTGGGATGGGGGAGTGCACTGTGTTGTGAGATGGGGGAGTGCCCTGTGTTGTGAGATGGGGGAGTGCCCTGTGCTGTGGGATGGGGCGTGTTCCCTGTGCTGTGGGATGGGGGAGTGCCCTGTGCTGTGGGATGGGGGAGTGCCCTGTGCTGTGTGGAGTTCCCAGTGCTGTGGGATAGGGGAGTTCCCAGTTCTGTGGGATGTGGGAGTGCCCTGTGCTGTTGGATGGGGGAGTGCCCTGTGCTGTGGGATGGGGGAGTGCCCTGTGCTGTGGGATTGTGGGAGTGCCCTGTGTTGTGGGATGGGGGAGTGCCCTGTGCTGTGGGATGTGGGGAGAGCCCTGTGCTGTGGGATTGGGGGAGTGCCCTGTGCTGTGGGATCGGGGAGTACCCTGTGCTGTGGGATTGTGGGAGTGCCCTGTGTTGTGGGATGGGGGAGTGCACTGTGCTGTGGGATGGGGGGAGTGCACTGTGCTGTGGGATGGGGGAGAGCCCTGTGCTGTGGGATGGGGGGAGTGCCCTGTGCTGTGGGATGGGGGAGTACCCTGTGCTGTGGGATTGGGGGAGTGCCCTGTGTTGTGGGATGGGGGGAGTGCCCTGTGCTGTGGTATGGAGGGAGTGCCAAGTGCTGTGGTATGGGGGGAGTGGTCTGTGCTGTGGGATGGGGGGAGTGCCCTGTGCTGTGGGATGGGGGGAGTGCACTGTGCTGTGGGATAGGGGCGTGCCCTGTGCTGTGGGATGGGGGAGAGCCCTGTGCTGTGGTATGGGGGAAGTGGCCTGTGCTGTGGGATGGGGGGAGTGCCCTGTGCTGTGGGATGGGGGGAGTGCACTGTGCTGTGGGATGGGGGGAGTGCCCTGTGCTGTGGGATGGGGGAGAGCCCTGTGCTGTGGGATGGGGGGAGTGCCCTGTGCTGTGGGATGGGGGAGTACCCTGTGCTGTGGGATTGTGGGAGTGCCCTGTGCTGTGGGATGGGGGAGTACCCTGTGCTGTGGGATTGTGGGAGTGCCCTGTGTTGTGGGATGGGGGAGTGCACTGTGCTGTGGGATGGGGGGAGTGCACTGTGCTGTGGGATGGGGGAGAGCCCTGTGCTGTGGGATGGGGGGAGTGCCCTGTGCTGTGGGATGGGGGAGTACCCTGTGCTGTGGGATTGGGGGAGTGCCCTGTGTTGTGGGATGGGGGGAGTGCCCTGTGCTGTGGTATGGAGGGAGTGCCAAGTGCTGTGGTATGGGGGGAGTGGTCTGTGCTGTGGGATGGGGGGAGTGCCCTGTGCTGTGGGATGGGGGGAGTGCACTGTGCTGTGGGATAGGGGCGTGCCCTGTGCTGTGGGATGGGGGAGAGCCCTGTGCTGTGGTATGGGGGAAGTGGCCTGTGCTGTGGGATGGGGGGAGTGCCCTGTGCTGTGGGATGGGGGGAGTGCACTGTGCTGTGGGATGGGGGGAGTGCCCTGTGCTGTGGGATGGGGGAGAGCCCTGTGCTGTGGGATGGGGGGAGTGCCCTGTGCTGTGGGATGGGGGAGTACCCTGTGCTGTGGGATTGTGGGAGTGCCCTGTGTTGTGGGATGGGGGAGTGCCCTGTGCTGTGATATGGAGTGAGTGCCGAGTGCTGTGGTATGGGGGGAGTGGCCTGTGCTGTGGGATGGGGGGAGTGCCCTGTGCTGTGGGATGTGGGGAGTGCCCTGTGCTGTGGAATGAGGCGTATGCCCTGTGCTGTGGGATGTGGGGAGTGCCCTGTGTTGTGAGATGGGGAGTGCCCTGTGCTGTGGGATGGGGGAGTGCCCTGTGCTGTGTGGAGTTCCCAGTGCTGTGGGATAGGGGAGTTCCCAGTTCTGTGGGATGTGGGAGTGCCCTGTGCTGTGGGATGGGGGAGTGCCCTGTGCTGTGAGATGGGGGAGTGCCCTGTGCTGTGGGATGAGGCGTATGCCCTGTAGTGTGGGATGGGGGGAGTGCCTGTTGTTGTGGGATGTGGGGAGTGCCCTGTGTTGTGAGATGGGGGAGTGCCCTGTGCTGTGCTGTGGGGAGTTCCCAGTGCTGTGAGATGGGGGAGTGCCCTGTGCTGTGGGATGGGGGGAGTGCCAAGTGCTGTGGGATGGGGGGAGTGCCCTGTGCTGTGGGATGGGGGGATTGCCCTGTGCTGTTGGACGGGGGAGTGCCCTGTGCTGTGTGATGGGGGGAGTGGCAAGTGCTGTGGTATGGGGGGCATACCCTGTGCTGTGGGATGGGGGGAGTGCCCTGTGCTGTGGGATGGGGGTGTGCCCTGTGCTGTGGGATTGGGGGAGTGCTGTGGGATGGGGGGAGTGCACTGTGCTTTGGGATGGGGGGAGTGCACTGTGCTGTGGGATGGGGGAGAGCCCTGTGCTGTGGGATGGGGGAGTACCCTGTGCTGTGGGATTGGGGGATCGCCCTGTGTTGTGGGATGGGGGGAGTGCCCTGTGCTGTGGTATGGGGGGAGTGGCCTGTGCTGTGGGATGGGGGGAGTGCCCTGTGCTGTGGGATGGGGGGAGTGCACTGTGCTGTGGGATGGGGGGCGTGCCCTGTGCTGTGGGATGGGGGAGAGCCCTGTGCTGTGGGATTGGGGGAGTGCCTGTTGTTGTGGGATGTGGGGAGTGCCCTGTGTTGTGAGATGGGGGAGTGCCCTGTGTTGTGAGATGGGGGAGTGCCCTGTGCTGTGGGATGGGGCGTGTTCCCTGTGCTGTGGGGAGTTCCCAGTGCTGTGGGATGGAGGGAGTGCCCTGTGCTGTGGGATTGTGGGAGTGCCCTATGTTGTGGGATGGGGGAGTGCCCTGTGCTGTGGTATGGAGGGAGTGCCAAGTGCTGTGGTATGGGGGGAGTGGCCTGTGCTGTGGGATGGGGGGAGTGCCCTGTGCTGTGGGATGGGGGGAGTGCCCTGTGTTGTGGGATGGGGGAGTGCCCTGTGCTGTGTGATGGGTGGAGTGCCCTGTGCTGTGGGATGGGGGAGAGCCCTGTGCTGTGGGATGGGGGGAGTGCCCTGTGCTGTGGGATGGGGGAGTACCCTGTGCTGTGGGATTGGGGGAGTGCCCTGTGTTGTGGGATGGGGGGAGTGCCCTGTGCTGTGGTATGGAGGGAGTGCCAAGTGCTGTGGTATGGGGGGAGTGGTCTGTGCTGTGGGATGGGGGGAGTGCCCTGTGCTGTGGGATGGGGGGAGTGCACTGTGCTGTGGGATAGGGGCGTGCCCTGTGCTGTGGGATGGGGGAGAGCCCTGTGCTGTGGTATGGGGGAAGTGGCCTGTGCTGTGGGATGGGGGGAGTGCCCTGTGCTGTGGGATGGGGGGAGTGCACTGTGCTGTGGGATGGGGGGAGTGCCCTGTGCTGTGGGATGGGGGAGAGCCCTGTGCTGTGGGATGGGGGGAGTGCCCTGTGCTGTGGGATGGGGGAGTACCCTGTGCTGTGGGATTGTGGGAGTGCCCTGTGTTGTGGGATGGGGGAGTGCCCTGTGCTGTGATATGGAGTGAGTGCCCTGTGCTGTGGGATGGGGGGAGTGCACTGTGCTGTGGGATGGGGGGCGTGCCCTGTGCTGTGGGATGGGGGAGAGCCCTGTGCTGTGGTATGGGGGAAGTGGCCTGTGCTGTGGGATGGGGGGAGTGCCCTGTGCTGTGGGATGGGGGGAGTGCACTGTGCTGTGGGATGGGGGGAGTGCCTTGTGCTGTGGGATGGGGGAGAGCCCTGTGCTGTGGGATGGGGGAGTACCCTGTGCTGTGGGATTGTGGGAGTGCCCTGTGTTGTGGGATGGGGGAGTGCCCTGTGCTGTGATATGGAGGGAGTGCCAAGTGCTGTGGTATGGGGGGAGTGGCCTGTGCTGTGGGATGGGGGGAGTGCCCTGTGCTGTGGGATGGGGGGAGTGCCCTGTGCTGTGAGATGGGGGAGTGCCCTGTGCTGTGGAATGAGGCGTATGCCCTGTGCTGTGGGATGGGGGGAGTGCCTGTTGTTGTGGGATGTGGGGAGTGCCCTGTGTTGTGAGATGGGGGAGTGCCCTGTGTTGTGAGATGGGGGAGTGCCCTGTGCTGTGGGATGGGGCGTGTTCCCTGTGCTGTGGGGAGTTCCCAGTGCTGTGGGATGGAGGGAGTGCCCTGTGCTGTGGGATGGGGGAGTGCCCTGTGCTGTGGGGAGTTCCCAGTGCTGTGAGATGGGGGGAGTGCCCTGTGCTGTGGGATGGGGGAGTGCACTGTGTTGTGAGATGGGGGAGTGCCCTGTGTTGTGAGATGGGGGAGTGCCCTGTGCTGTGGGATGGGGCGTGTTCCCTGTGCTGTGGGATGGGGGAGTGCCCTGTGCTGTGGGATGGGGGAGTGCCCTGTGCTGTGTGGAGTTCCCAGTGCTGTGGGATAGGGGAGTTCCCAGTTCTGTGGGATGTGGGAGTGCCCTGTGCTGTTGGATGGGGGAGTGCCCTGTGCTGTGGGATGGGGGAGTGCCCTGTGCTGTGGGATGGGGGAGTGCCCTGTGCTTATGGGAGTTCCCAGTGCTGTGAGATGGGGGAGTGCCCTGTGCTGTGGGATGGGGAAGTGCACTGTGCTGTGGGATGGGGGAGTGCCCTGTGTTGTGAGATAGGGGGGGAGTGCCCTGTGTTGTGAGATGGAGAGAGTGTCCTGTGCTGTGGGTTGGGGGTTTTCCCAGTGCTGTGGGGTGGAGAGAGTGTCCTGTGCTGTGGGATGGGGGAGTGCACTGTGCTGTGGGATGGGGGAGTGCACTGTGCTGTGGGATGGTGGAGTGCCCTGTGTTGTGAGATGGGGGGGAGTGCCCTTTGTTGTGAGATGGGGGGAGTGTCCTGTGTTGTGGGATGGTGGAGTGCCCTGTGTTGTGAGATGGGGGGAGTGCCCTGTGTTGTGAGATGGGGGGAGTGCCCTGTGCTGTGGGATGGGGGGAGTGCACTGTGCTGTGGGATGGGGGGCGTGCCCTGTGCTGTGGGATGGGGGAGAGCCCTGTGCTGTGGTATGGGGGATGTGGCCTGTGCTGTGGGGAGTGCCCTGTGCTGTGGGATGGGGGGAGTGCACTGTGCTGTGGGATGGGGGGAGTGCCCTGTGCTGTGGGATGGGGGAGAGCCCTGTGCTGTGGGATGGGGGGAGTGCCCTGTGCTGTGGGATGGGGGAGTACCCTGTGCTGTGGGATTGTGGGAGTGCCCTGTGTTGTGGGATGGGGGAGTGCCCTGTGCTGTGATATGGAGGGAGTGCCAAGTGCTGTGGTATGGGGGGAGTGGCCTGTGCTGTGGGATGGGGGGAGTGCCCTGTGCTGTGGGATGGGGGGAGTGCCCTGTGCTGTGAGATGGGGGAGTGCCCTGTGCTGTGGAATGAGGCGTATGCCCTGTGCTGTGGGATGGGGGGAGTGCCTGTTGTTGTGGGATGTGGGGAGTGCCCTGTGTTGTGAGATGGGGGAGTGCCCTGTGTTGTGAGATGGGGGAGTGCCCTGTGCTGTGGGATGGGGCGTGTTCCCTGTGCTGTGGGGAGTTCCCAGTGCTGTGGGATGGAGGGAGTGCCCTGTGCTGTGGGATGGGGGAGTGCCCTGTGCTGTGGGGAGTTCCCAGTGCTGTGAGATGGGGGGAGTGCCCTGTGCTGTGGGATGGGGGAGTGCACTGTTTTGTGAGATGGGGGAGTGCCCTGTGTTGTGAGATGGGGGAGTGCCCTGTGCTGTGGGATGGGGCGTGTTCCCTGTGCTGTGGGATGGGGGAGTGCCCTGTGCTGTGGGATGGGGGAGTGCCCTGTGCTGTGTGGAGTTCCCAGTGCTGTGGGATAGGGGAGTTCCCAGTTCTGTGGGATGTGGGAGTGCCCTGTGCTGTTGGATGGGGGAGTGCCCTGTGCTGTGGGATGGGGGAGTGCCCTGTGCTGTGGGATGGGGGAGTACCCTGTGCTTATGGGAGTTCCCAGTGCTGTGAGATGGGGGAGTGCCCTGTGCTGTGGGATGGGGAAGTGCACTGTGCTGTGGGATGGGGGAGTGCCCTGTGTTGTGAGATAGGGGGGGAGTGCCCTGTGTTGTGAGATGGAGAGAGTGTCCTGTGCTGTGGGTTGGGGGTTTTCCCAGTGCTGTGGGGTGGAGAGAGTGTCCTGTGCTGTGGGATGGGGGAGTGCACTGTGCTGTGGGATGGGGGAGTGCACTGTGCTGTGGGATGGTGGAGTGCCCTGTGTTGTGAGATGGGGGGGAGTGCCCTTTGTTGTGAGATGGGGGGAGTGTCCTGTGTTGTGGGATGGTGGAGTGCCCTGTGTTGTGAGATGGGGGGAGTGCCCTGTGTTGTGAGATGGGGGGAGTGCCCTGTGCTGTGGGATGGGGGGAGTGCACTGTGCTGTGGGATGGGGGGCGTGCCCTGTGCTGTGGGATGGGGGAGAGCCCTGTGCTGTGGTATGGGGGAAGTGGCCTGTGCTGTGGGGAGTGCCCTGTGCTGTGGGATGGGGGGAGTGCACTGTGCTGTGGGATGGGGGGAGTGCCCTGTGCTGTGGGATGGGGGAGAGCCCTGTGCTGTGGGATGGGGGGAGTGCCCTGTGCTGTGGGATGGGGGAGTACCCTGTGCTGTGGGATTGTGGGAGTGCCCTGTGTTGTGGGATGGGGGAGTGCCCTGTGCTGTGATATGGAGGGAGTGCCAAGTGCTGTGGTATGGGGGGAGTGGCCTGTGCTGTGGGATGGGGGGAGTGCCCTGTGCTGTGGGATGGGGGGAGTGCCCTGTGCTGTGAGATGGGGGAGTGCCCTGTGCTGTGGAATGAGGCGTATGCCCTGTGCTGTGGGATGGGGGGAGTGCCTGTTGTTGTGGGATGTGGGGAGTGCCCTGTGTTGTGAGATGGGGGAGTGCCCTGTGTTGTGAGATGGGGGAGTGCCCTGTGCTGTGGGATGGGGCGTGTTCCCTGTGCTGTGGGGAGTTCCCAGTGCTGTGGGATGGAGGGAGTGCCCTGTGCTGTGGGATGGGGGAGTGCCCTGTGCTGTGGGGAGTTCCCAGTGCTGTGAGATGGGGGGAGTGCCCTGTGCTGTGGGATGGGGGAGTGCACTGTTTTGTGAGATGGGGGAGTGCCCTGTGTTGTGAGATGGGGGAGTGCCCTGTGCTGTGGGATGGGGCGTGTTCCCTGTGCTGTGGGATGGGGGAGTGCCCTGTGCTGTGGGATGGGGGAGTGCCCTGTGCTGTGTGGAGTTCCCAGTGCTGTGGGATAGGGGAGTTCCCAGTTCTGTGGGATGTGGGAGTGCCCTGTGCTGTTGGATGGGGGAGTGCCCTGTGCTGTGGGATGGGGGAGTGCCCTGTGCTGTGGGATGGGGGAGTGCCCTGTGCTTATGGGAGTTCCCAGTGCTGTGAGATGGGGGAGTGCCCTGTGCTGTGGGATGGGGAAGTGCACTGTGCTGTGGGATGGGGGAGTGCCCTGTGTTGTGAGATAGGGGGGGAGTGCCCTGTGTTGTGAGATGGAGAGAGTGTCCTGTGCTGTGGGTTGGGGGTTTTCCCAGTGCTGTGGGGTGGAGAGAGTGTCCTGTGCTGTGGGATGGGGGAGTGCACTGTGCTGTGGGATGGGGGAGTGCACTGTGCTGTGGGATGGTGGAGTGCCCTGTGTTGTGAGATGGGGGGGAGTGCCCTTTGTTGTGAGATGGGGGGAGTGTCCTGTGTTGTGGGATGGTGGAGTGCCCTGTGTTGTGAGATGGGGGGAGTGCCCTGTGTTGTGAGATGGGGGGAGTGCCCTGTGTTGTGGGATGGTGGAGTGCTCTGTGTTTTGAGATCGGGGTAGTGCCCTGTGCTGTGGGATGGAGAGAGTGTCCTGTGCTGTGGGATGGGGGTATTGTTCCCTGTCGCATTGTCCCTGGTGAACTCCAAATACTTAATGAGAGTCATCATGTTTTGATTGTCTTTTGCCAGAGCCCATGTTCTAGGGAGGAGGGAGGTGTGTGGGGGTTTACGGGATGTGGTGGATGGGCCTTTGAACTCCTATTCCCTCTCCCTCCCATTCCCTCCTCCCTTCACCATCAGCACAACACACTTACATACCCAGTGGTACAAGCCCATGCGAGTCCTCTGCACTGCCCCTGCTGTGGCCTGGTCAACTGTGCTATTTGGAATGGGTCCACTGCTGGGCTTCCACATAAGATTGCCATTTTGCGCACTGAAGCTGCCTTTAGCTCCTTTTTTCGAATCACAGCCATGCTCCCCATTCACGCTGCTCCACCAGCAGAGCATGGAAAATCTGGGTCAAGCATTTTCCACATTAGCAGCTTTACTACCCAGGAGGTTAGAAATGGATATCTGCTGCGTTGTAATAATTCCCTCAAAAAAAATGTGCTCAGCACTAAACACAACACACACTTATTTCTCCCAACAATCTGGCCACGGCTAATGGCAACTGATGTCTCTATTCGGCACAATTTCATGAACACTCCTTGTAACTTCATAACCAATGGCATGAATGACTCACATCTGGAAGTCCATTAGAAGGAGGGTTCTTACTGTAAAAGAAATGGGGGAGAGGTGAGACAGAAGTTGCAGTACAGACGCCAACTGTCTGGCACATAATTCTAATGGATTTCCTTTTCTCTACCATCCAGGTTTATTCCACAGAATGTGTAAACAATCACCTAATGTTTTACAAAGGCACAAGGATTAGATCAAATTGTAATTCGCTGCCTTGCAGTTTGCTGTAAAACAACATCATGGCCATAAAGCTTCCACTGAGGTTGGAGAAACATTACGACTGCTTCCTCTTTCCTTTAGCTCACATTGATGAATGTCATAGAGACCTTATTAAACAGATTTTATACTTGAACCAGGAGCAGTAAAATGCATTTTAATACAATTTCTGCGAGGAGAAAAATATTGGATTCACATAATTTGCTTGATCATCTCCATGTCACGGGTGAATTGGAGTGGACGGTAGGAGTCAGGTGCAGAGAGTGGAAGGTAGGAGTCAGGTGCAGAGAGTGGAAGGTAGGAGGAGTCAACTGCAGAGAGCAGAGGGTTCCAAAAAAATAGGATATTTATTCCGGCACAAACGGTCATGCCCAAACACAGGGAGCCTGGCCAGTATGAGATTGTGAAACGTAACAGGGTAAAGAACATGGCCCATCTAGCCTGACGCGGATTCAGTCTCCTCGCTGCCCGGATATACTCGAGATTACGATGGTCAGTCCAGATGAGGAAAGGGTGCTTAGCCCCCTCAAGCCAATGTCTCCACACCTTCAGAGCCTTGACTACAGCTAACAACTCCCGGTCCCCCACGTCATAGTTTCGCTCCGCCGGACCGAGCTTCGGCTTGTTTGGAGAACGGCTTGTTTGGAGAACACACATTTCTCAGCCTTGACGTACAGGTCATGCTCCAGCAGTCGCCCAAGTACCTTACACACCAGAGACACGTGCGCGGCGCGTGTGGCAGAATAGATCAGTATGTCATCGATGTACACTACCACTCCCTGCCCGTGCAGGTCTCTGAGAATCTCATCTACGAAAGATTGGAAAACAGCTGGAGCATTCTTCAACCCATATGGCATGACGAGGTACTCATAATGGCCAGATGTAGTACTAGATGCGGTCTTCCACTCATCCCCCCCAGATATGCACCAGGTTATACGCACTCCTAAGGTCCAGTTTTGTGAAGAAACACGCCCATGAAATGATTCCACCGCCGTGGTGATGAGAGGCAGTGGGTAACTAAACCCCACTGTGATTGAATTTAGATCTCTATAATCAATGCACGGACACAGACCTCCCTCCTTCTTCACAAAAAAAGAAGCTTGAGGAGACGGGTGACGTCCCTGTCCCAGAGATTCAGTGATGTATGTCTCCATAGCCACTGTCTCCTCTTGGGGCAACGGGTACACGTGACTCCTAGGAAGTGCAGCGTTCTCCAGGAGGTTTATCGCACAGTCCCCTCGTCGATGGGGTGGTAATTGGGTCGCCTTCTTCTTACAGAAGGCGATAGCTAAATCGGCATATTCAATGGGAATGCGCAGAATGGAAACCTGGTCTGGACTCTCCACCGTAGTCACGCCTACGGAAACTCCTATACACCTGCCTGAACACTCCTCTGACCACCCTCGAAGAGCCCCGTCTCCATGAAATCACCGGATTGTGATGAGCTAGCCAGGGAATTCCCAGCAACTCTGGAAACGCAGGTGAACCGATAAGGAAGAGACTAATCCGCTCCTTATGATCCCCCTGCATTACCATGTCCAGTGGAACCGTGGCCTCCCTGACCAGCCCTGACCCTAATGGTCGGCTATCTAAGGCGTGCACGGGGAAAGGTTGGTCTAACGACACCAGGGGAATCCCTAGCTTTTGCGCGAGCCTACGATCCATGAAGTTCCCAACTGCACCTGAATCGACTAGCGCCTTATGCTGTAGAGAGGGAGAAAACCCAGGAAAATAAGTTAGCAAAAAACATATGGCCGACAGGAAGCTCTGGATGAGTCTGGTGCTGACTCACCTGGGGTGAACGAATAGTGCTCCACCTGCCCTCCCGACTCCCAGACGAGCTCCTCCAGCACCAATCGGCAGTGTGTCCTCGCCGACCACAACTGGTGCAGGAGGAAACTCCTCCTCCGGTCCACCTCGATGCAGCCCCCCCTAACTCCATGGGGATGGGAGCAGGAGGCCGTTCTGGACGCCCGCAGGCAGCCAGCAGGTTGTCCAGACGAATGGACATGTCAATCAGTTCATCCAGGGAGAGGGTGGTGTCCCGACACGCTAGCTCCCTGCGGACATCCTCCCTGAGGCTATAACGGTTGTGGTCCATCAAAGCTCTGTCGTTCCACCCCGCCCCTGCAGCCAAGGTCCGGAACTCCAGTGCAAAGTCCTGCGCGCTCCTCGTCTCCTGTCGCAGGTGGAACAGCCATTCACCCGCCGCTCGGCCCTCCGGTGGGTGGTCGAACACAGCCCGGAATCGGCGGGTGAACCCGGGGTAGTGATCCCTTGCCAAGTCTGGGCCATTCCACACTGCGTTGGCCCACTCCAGGACTCGCCCCGTCAGACAGGAGATGAGGACGCTCACGCTCTCCTTCCCTGAGGGAGTCGGACGAACGGTAGCTAGGTATGATGGGAGAGGAGGTGCGGCTGCTCCTGCTGACTCCATAGTAACAGGTGTGGGATTCTGTCACAGGTGAATAGGAGTGGAAAGTAGGAGTCAGGTGCAGAAAGCAGAGGGTTCAAGAAAAATAGCCTATTTATTCCGGCACAAACGGTCATGCCCAAACACAGGGCGGAAAACCCTGACCAACCCAAAACACAGGGTAAAACGGTCTGGAGCACAAAACCACAGCCAACACTAAATGTGAACACAAAATAATCCCACACAAACTAGAGCGGGCCTAACAAGCTTAAATAGGCTAGAAAATCAAGAAAACACAAATAGGAACATGTGCAACTAATAAGAGTAAATTAACAGAAAAGGAAAAAGGTATCGGTGGCGGCTAGTAGGCCGGTGACGACGACCACCGAGCACCGCCAAACAGGCAGGGGAGCCAACTTCGGCGCGAGTCGAAGGTTACTCGCATCTCAGTACAGTTTTTAACCCAGTAGCTAGGTTTTCATCCAATTGCTGACAGATTTTCACGTGAATATTCTAAAACCTACATAAAAACAATATGCGTATTTTCCCACCAGAGAAATGTTTCCATCAATTTAAAATAACTTTTGCGGTTAAATTCCCATGTACTGAATAAAAAATACAAGTTACAGTGCCTTGCGAAAGTATTCGGCCCCCTTGAACTTTGCGACCTTTTGCCACATTTCAGGCTTCAAACATAAAGATATAAAACTGTATTTTTTTGTGAAGAATCAACAACAAGTGGGACACAATCATGAAGTGGAACGACATTTATTGGATATTTCAAACTTTTTTAACAAATCAAAAACTGAAAAATTGGGCGTGCAAAATTATTCAGCCCCCTTAAGTTAATACTTTGTAGCGCCACCTTTTGCTGCGATTACAGCTGTAAGTCGCTTGGGGTATGTCTCTATCAGTTTTGCACATCGAGAGACTGACATTTTTTCCCATTCCTCCTTGCAAAACAGCTCGAGCTCAGTGAGGTTGGATGGAGAGCATTTGTGAACAGCAGTTTTCAGTTCTTTCCACAGATTCTCGATTGGATTCAGGTCTGGACTTTGACTTGGCCATTCTAACACCTGGATATGTTTATTTTTGAACCATTCCATTGTAGATTTTGCTTTATGTTTTGGATCATTGTCTTGTTGGAAGACAAATCTCCGTCCCAGTCTCAGGTCTTTTGCAGACTACATCAGGTTTTCTTCCAGAATGGTCCTGTATTTGGCTCCATCCATCTTCCCATCAATTTTAACCATCTTCCCTGTCCCTGCTGAAGAAAAGCAGGCCCAAACCATGATGCTGCCACCACCATGTTTGACAGTGGGCATGGTGTGTTCAGGGTGATGAGCTGTGTTGCTTTTACGCCAAACATAACGTTTTGCATTGTTGCCAAAAAGTTCAATTTTGGTTTCATCTGACCAGAGCACCTTCTTCCACATGTTTGGTGTGTCTCCCAGGTGGCTTGTGGCAAACTTTAAACAACACTTTTTATGGATATCTTTAAGAAATGGCTTTCTTCTTGCCACTCTTCCATAAAGGCCAGATTTGTGCAATATATGACTGATTGTTGTCCTATGGACAGAGTCTCCCACCTCAGCTGTAGATCTCTGCAGTTCATCCAGAGTGATCATGGGCCTCTTGGCTGCATCTCTGATCAGTCTTCTCCTTGTATGAGCTGAAAGTTTAGAGGGACGGCCAGGTCTTGGTAGATTTGCAGTGGTCTGATACTCCTTCCATTTCAATATTATCGCTTGCACAGTGCTCCTTGGGATGTTTAAAGCTTGGGAAATCTTTTTGTATCCAAATCTGACTTTAAACTTCTTCACAACAGTATCTCGGATCTGCCTGGCCTTGTTCTTCATGATGCTCTCTGCACTTTTGACGGACCTCTGAGACTATCACAGTGCAGGTGCATTTATACGGAGACTTGATTACACACAGGTGGATTGTATTTATCATCATTAGTCATTTAGGTCAACATTGGATCATTCAGAGATCCTCACTGAACTTCTGGAGAGAGTTTGCTGCACTGAAAGTAAAGGTGGCTGAATAATTTTGCATGCCCAATTTTTCAGTTTTGATTTGTTAAAAAAGTTTGAAATATCCAATAAATGTCGTTCCACTTCATGATTGTGTCCCACTTGTTGTTGATTCTTCACAAAAAAATACAGTTTTATATCTTTATGTTTGAAGCCTGAAATGTGGCAAAAGGTCGCAAAGTTCAAGGGGGGCGAAGACTTTCGCAAGGCACTGTAAATCGGTTTCCAAGGCATTTTCAACTCTACTGATAGTTTTGTCACAAACAATGTTGTGTTATATAGCAAATGTGCCCGTTCTGGTCTTGACACGTGCTCCAGGCATTGTACTTGATGACAATATTATGGACATAAAGATCAATATAATGTTTATTTGTCAAACGGCAGCCAATCATCGATCATCATGTCATCAGAAGAATACCCTAGATATTTATTGGAAAGGAGCATCAACCTCATCCCCGTGCACTTTCACCACCCTGTAACCGGGTAAAGAACATGGCCCATCTAGCCTTTTGGTTTTTCGTTTATTCACGTTGTTTTGTATTTCTGTGTTCAGTTAATAAAAATCATGAACACGTACCACGCTGCACTTTGGTCCACACCTTCTTCATACGACGACCGTTACAAGAGGCAGGAAATCAACTGAGTATTTTAGGATATGGTTACTGGAAGCAAGACTTATACACTCATGTGATGTTGCTACTCAGCTCTTTATTTTACTCTTTATTATTATTATTATTATCATCTTTCCTGAAGCCTAGTCACACCCTCACATGTACATATCAACCTCAAATACCTCATACCCCTGCACATTGATCTGGTACTGGTACTCCCTGTATATAGCTCCACATTGATCTGGTACTCCCTGTATATAGTAGCTCCACATTGATCTGGTACTGGTACTCCCTGTATATTGCTCCACATTGATCTGGTACTGGTACTCCCTGTATATAGCTCCACATTGATCTGGTACTGGTACTCCCTGTATATAGCTCCACATTGATCTGGTACTCCCTGTATATAGTAGCTCCACATTGATCTGGTACTGGTACTCCCTGTATATAGCTCCACATTGATCTGGTACTGGTACTCCCTGTATATAGTAGCTCCACATTGATCTGGTACTCCCTGTATATAGCTCCACATTGATCTGGTACTGGTACTCCCTGTATATAGTAGCTCCACATTGATCTGGTACTCCCTGTATATAGTAGCTCCACATTGATCTGGTACTCCCTGTATATAGTAGCTCCACATTGATCTGGTACTCCCTGTATATAGTAGCTCCACATTGATCTGGTACTGGTACTCCCTGTATATTGCTCCACATTGATCTGGTACTGGTACTCCCTGTATATAGCTCCACATTGATCTGGAATTCCCTGTATATAGCTCCACATTGATCTGGTACTCCCTGTATATAGTAGCTCCACATTGATCTGGTACTGGTACTCCCTGTATATTGCTCCACATTGATCTGGTACTGGTACTCCCTGTATATAGCTCCACATTGATCTGGAATTCCCTGTATATAGCTCCACATTGATCTGGTACACCCTGTATATAGTTCCACATTGATCTGGTACTCCCTGTATATAGTAGCTCCACATTGATCTGGTACTGGTACTCCCTGTATATTGCTCCACATTGATCTGGTACTGGTACTCCCTGTATATAGCTCCACATTGATCTGGAATTCCCTGTATATAGCTCCACATTGATCTGGTACTCCCTGTATATAGCTCCACATTGATCTGGTACTGGTACTCCCTGTATATAGCTCCACATTGATCTGGAATTCCCTGTATATAGCTCCACATTGATCTGGTACTCCCTGTATATAGTAGCTCCACATTGATCTGGTACTGGTACTCCCTGTATATTGCTCCACATTGATCTGGTACTGGTACTCCCTGTATATAGCTCCACATTGATCTGGAATTCCCTGTATATAGCTCCACATTGATCTGGTACTCCCTGTATATAGTAGCTCCACATTGATCTGGTACTGGTACTCCCTGTATATTGCTCCACATTGATCTGGTACTGGTACTCCCTGTATATAGCTCCACATTGATCTGGAATTCCCTGTATATAGCTCCACATTGATCTGGTACACCCTGTATATAGTTCCACATTGATCTGGTACTCCCTGTATATAGTAGCTCCACATTGATCTGGTACTGGTACTCCCTGTATATTGCTCCACATTGATCTGGTACTGGTACTCCCTGTATATAGCTCCACATTGATCTGGAATTCCCTGTATATAGCTCCACATTGATCTGGTACTCCCTGTATATAGCTCCACATTGATCTGGTACTGGTACTCCCTGTATATAGCTCCACATTGATCTGGTACTGGTACTCCCTGTATATAGCTCCACATTGATCTGGTACTCCCTGTATATAGTAGCTCCACATTGATCTGGTACTGGTACTCCCTGTATATAGCTCCACATTGATCTGGTACTCCCTGTATATAGTAGCTCCACATTGATCTGGTACTCCCTGTATATAGTAGCTCCACATTGATCTGGTACTCCCTGTATATAGTAGCTCCACATTGATCTGGTACTGGTACTCCCTGTATATTGCTCCACATTGATCTGGTACTGGTACTCCCTGTATATAGCTCCACATTGATCTGGAATTCCCTGTATATAGCTCCACATTGATCTGGTACACCCTGTATATAGTTCCACATTGATCTGGTACTCCCTGTATATAGTAGCTCCACATTGATCTGGTACTGGTACTCCCTGTATATTGCTCCACATTGATCTGGTACTGGTACTCCCTGTATATAGCTCCACATTGATCTGGAATTCCCTGTATATAGCTCCACATTGATCTGGTACTCCCTGTATATAGCTCCACATTGATCTGGTACTGGTACTCCCTGTATATAGCTCCACATTGATCTGGTACTGGTACTCCCTGTATATAGCTCCACATTGATCTGGTACTGGTACTCCCTGTATATAGCTCCACATTGATCTGAGCTCCATTCTTGTGTATTTTTGTTCCTCTTGTGTTATTATTTTAGTCTACACCTGTTGTTTTTGGTGCATGTGACAAATATGATTTTCTTTTATTTGACATAATCCATTTAACATACAATGGTAGATGTTTATAGTATGTAACATTCAACAACAAAAATGTTTAATTTTGGTTCCATATGGATTTATCAATCATTCCCACAATGTTATTTTGTTTTGGAAAGAACCCATGCTTGATTAACTGTAAGCTGAGGTTCATCATGTGCTCTCTTCAGTGCCCATTGGAGGAGATCTCAACAAAGTATAAGCCTCAATTGAACCCAATTAACAATGAGGTTTAAGTGTCAGAACATTTTGATGAGATTTAACCCACAACATGAGGCAAATTTGACCTTAATAGGTTCCCATTAAGCATCATAAATTCATGATTTTTCAAACCATTAAACCTTAACACATCCCACTTAGGCTTACTCAGCACAATGTGCTGACGAGGTATACTTGAGCTTTGTTCACAGGACGAATCACTTAGTCTTCCATTGACATCAATGCATGACAAAGTGAATTGACTTAAGTGAAAGTTAGGATTTGCCGTCTGAGAGCTTGCTTACGGTAACAAGGGATGACACCACAAATAAGAGATCAACAGGGATTTCTGTCACTAAACATAACTAATCATTAGACTCCAGAAGAGCAGGAGGTAAGGTTCACTTCAGGTCAGAGCTCAGAAGGCTAACACTGATAGCTAGAGACACCACTGAGAGTGAAGCTCTCTGTCTCTGTGTATGAAAATCAATTAAACCTTGTTAGGGTCATGCGATCCTGGGTGAGAGGACTGTCTGAGAGGAATGGGAGTGGAGAAGTGTGATGGGGGGAAGGCAGTGTTTCTGAGGCTGGGGAACAGGCCACTCTCTCCTGTCTGCTGCAGAGGCCTCCAGGCAGGAAGACACTCTAGGCCCTTCCCGTCCCAGTGCTTCAGACAGATGTTAGGAAAAAGGGCTCCATTCATCATGCCACTTTAATGGCAGCTCTTTGAACTTCCTTTTATTCTGTGTCAACCTGTATCAGTCAGTGCAGAGGCAGCTTTATCAACTCAGGCTGTGGAGCTGTGGATCTGACCTTTATCTGCTAGATGTTACAGGCTATGTCCCACCATCAAAACCAAAGTGTTCTGTAAAGCGGGAAATACAACTCACAGCCTTTTTCACAACTTCATTACCCAATCTGGGATTTCCACACACGACATTAACCTCTACAGGACCAGTGTCCCTCCACCTGGACAGTTGAGCTAACGTGGGCAAATGTGATTAGCATGACGTTGTAAGTAACAAGAACATTTCCCAGGACATAGACATGTCTCATATGGGCAGAAAGATTAAATTCTTGTTTATCTAACTGCACTGTCCAATTTACAGTAGCTATTATCACGGCAACTGGCTTGATACATTCACCTCTGAAGGTAAATAATGTACTTACATTCAGTAATTGTTGTGTTTGATAAAATACATTTTTATATTCAAATGTAGGAACGGTTCTAAAGTTTGAACCACCCCTCCCCATCAATCTAGATGTGTGAAGGTTAGTGTATTTTCTGTTTGGAAGCTATGTATGACCTTCCTGGGAGTGTGTAAACTTACATTTTTTATTACAATATAATTTTTGTATGTTCTCTATAGTTATGTACTTCAAAATGTATCAATTGACCAATTCGGCACATTTAGGTAGACTTGATACAACATTTTCTGACATATTGCAATGGTTCACGTTGCACTTACACTGCTGCCATCTAGTGGCCAAAACTGCCTAGACTGCAATAGTATATTATGGCCTTTCTTTTGCATTTCAAAGATGTTAAAAAATGTATATAAAATAAACATGTAACAGATGTAATGTGTTGTATTCTCCTACATTAATTTCACATTTCCACAAACTTCAAAGTGCTTCCTTTCAAATGGTATCAAGAATATGTCATTGTCCTGTTGAAAAACAAATGATTGTCCCACTAAGTGCAAACCAGATGGGATGACATATCGTGGCAGAATGCTGTGGTAGCCATGCTGGTTAAGTGTGCCTTGAATTCTAAATAAATCACTGACAGTGTCACCAGCAAAGCACCATCACACCACCTCCTCCATGCTTCACGGTGGGAACCACACATGCGGAGATCATCCGTTCACCTACTCTGTATCTCACAAAGACATGGCGGTTGAAACCAAAAATCTAACATTTGGACTCATCAGACCAAAGGACAGATTTCCACATGTCTAATGTCCATTGCTCGTGTTTCTTGGTGCAACCAAGTCTCTTCTTTTTGGTGTCCTTTAGTAGTTTCTATGCAGCAATTCGACCGTGAAGGCCTGATTTACGCAGTCTCCTCTGAACAGTTGATGTTGAGATGTGTCTGTTACTCCGTGAAGCATTTATTTAGGCTGCAATTTCTGAGGCTGGAAACTTTAATTAACATATCCTCTGCAGCAGGTAACTCTGGGTCTTCGTTCTCTGTGGCGGTCCTCATGAGAGACAGTTTCATTATAGCGCTCAATGATTTTTGCGACTGCACTTGAAGAAACTTTCAAAGTTCATGAGATTTTCTGGATTGGCTGACCTTCATGTCTAAAAGTAATGATAGACTGTCATTTCTATTTGCTTATTTGAGCTGCTATTGCCATAATATGGACTCGGTCTTTTACCAAATAGGGCTATCGTCTGTATACCACCCCTACCTTGTCACAACACTGTTACGGATACAAGTATCCTGTGTGTGTATCCTTTGTGTGTGTGTTTCTTTTCTCTCTGTCTCCCCTCACAGGTGAACATCATCACTCCCCAATCAGTCAACAATCAACCCATCAATCAGAAGACACACCTCCTCCTGTTTCCTACCCTATCACAGGTCCTTCCCCATGGTTTAAAAACCCCATCATTTGTTTGCTCAGGAGCTCAATCTCTTTGTAACTGCCATGTGGGTAGATCTCTGTTCTTCATAGATTTCGGTAGCTCAATCTCTTTGTAAATGCCATGTGGGTAGATCTCTGTTCTTCATAGATTTCGGTAGCTCAATCTCTTTGTAATGCCATGTTGGTAGATCTCTGGTCTTTATAGATTTCGGTAGCTCAATCTCTTTGTAAATGCCATGTTGGTACATCTCTGTTCTTTATAGATTTCAGTAGCTCAATCTCTTTGTAAATGCCATGTTGGTACATCTCTGTTTTTTATAGATTTCAGTAGATCAATCTCTTTGTAAATGCCATGTTGGTAGAGCTCTGTTCTTCATAGATTTCGGTAGCTCAATCTCTTTGTAAATGCCATGTTGGTAGATCTCTGGTCTTTATAGATTTCAGTAGCTCAATCTCTTTGTAAATGCCATGTATGTAGATCTCTCTGTTTCACTCTCTCTTTTTTTGTCTTAAACCTCTCTTTTGTTTGAGCACCTCCAAATCACTTTGTCATCTCCTGTGAGTATTGTTTTGGTTATGGTGTTTGTTTGTTGCTGGTGGGAAAAGGGGGAAACCAAGACAAGTCGCCCATGGGCATACACTACCCGTAGGTGAACTTTGTTAAATACACTAGTTAGAACTGGGCGGACCACCCACTGTATTTTTGGTTAGTTAGTTAGCTGTTGTTAAAGTAGGCTAGTCTAGCTTAGGGGTGTTTTTGTGTACTTATTGTTTCTTTCCTTGGGTCCAGCTCAGCCCCTTTTCCTGCTCCCCCCATTTACCGTGTGTTTCTCAAATAAACCCTGAGTTTGACGGTATTTCGGTTGTTGTGGTTATTTCGTTCACACTCACTTTGTCACAATTATAATTTACATGAGTTATGTTACGGGTCTCACTACCATCCCCCCCCCTAGACTGTCGGGCCAAAAGGGATTCGTAACAACACAACTGATTGGCTCAAACTCATAAAGAAGGAAAGACATTCCACAAACTAACTTTTAACAAGGCACACTTGTTAATTAAAATGCATTCCAGGTGACTACCTCATGAAGCTGGTTGAGAGATGCCAAGAGCTGGTGTGAGTTTGTGTTAGATGGGAGGCAAGGGTGACATGGGAAGGATTGGTCCACATAGGCTTGCCCCTAGTCGACTCCCGCTGACGCCATGACTGATACACCAGTATTTCTACTTGCACATCATTTGTACATCTATCACTCCAGTGTTAATTTGCTAAATTGAAATTACTTCGCTACTATGGCCTATTTATTGCCTTACCACCTCACGCCATTTGCACACACTGTATATAGACTTTCTTTTTTTTATTTTGTCTTATTGACTGTACGCTTGTTTATTCCATGTGTAACTCTGTGTTTGTGTCGCACTGTTTTGTTTTATCTTGGCCAGGTCGCAGTTGTAAAAGAGAACTTGTTCTCAACTAGCCTACCTGGTTAAGTAAAGGTGAAATAAAATAATGAGTTGGACCGCAGAGTGAAGGAAAAGCAGCCAACAAGTGCTCACCATATGTGGGAACTCCTTCAAAACTGTTGGAAAAGCATTCTAGGTGAAGCTGGTTGAGAGAATGCCAAGAGTGTGCTTAGCTGTCATCAAGGTGGCTACTTTGAATAATTTAAAATCTAAAATACATTTTGATTTGTTTAACACTCTTTTGGTTACTACAAGAGTCCATATGTGTTATTTCATAGTTGTGATGTCTTCACTATTATTCTACAATGTAGAAAATAGTAAAAAATAAAGAAAAACCCTTGAATGGGTCAATGTGTCCAAACTTTTGACTGGTACTGTATCTGCATAACATGTTGACGAAACAACCACCATGTGTTTACTATACTGTACCGTTTTTGTATTTATGTTAGAAGGACTTCATATCAAGATCACTGTATCATAATTCAACCATGCAGCCTATGGGGGCTACAGAGTTGAGCAGTCAGGAGAGAGCAGGAAGAGAGGCCCTGTGCTCCATGGTCTCGGCTACAGAGTTGAGCAGTCAGGAGAGAGCAGGAAGAGAGGCCCTGTGGTCCATGGTCTCGGCTACAGAGTTGAGCAGTCAGGAGAGAGCAGGAAGAGAGGCCCTGTGCTCCATGGTCTCGGTCCTTGAGTGCTGCTGAGCACCCAGCAGGCTTCAAGGGTGAACGGTCATTAAGGAGCAAAGTTTTAATAAGCCTGCAGACAGACACGCTCCTACACAGCCCAAGTGCCAGGAAAGGTGCTTTTCTTTTGTGCACTCACTTCTTTCTCCTTCATGACTCCAGATATCGTGAATGACCTGCAGCCAAACACCGCTCAGTCTCCAACATTTACCCATAACACAGGATGATCAGTAGCTTTTCAGATAATTTGTCAGTAGCCGTTGTCTTACATGGATGGGTTGACCCAGTAGTCATAAGATTGTTAGTGCCTTCCTGATAAATTGAGGAAGGCAGGGTTGGGAGGTGGTGGGAACATGGACACATCAGTAGGGTGTCAGGCTGCCTCCTTGCTCAATGGCCTCTCGGATCCATCCCCACTCCCTCACAAATTTACACTAGATGTACTGTACACCATAACCTTCACCATGCAGGAATACTTTGAATAGCTCTCAATTCAGATAAAACTTAAAATACACACACTATAATACCTATGGTCCAGGGGCAAATGCCAGAACCAGGAGTGTAATATAACTGTACTGGAGAAGTAGTACTATAACAGTCATCTGTTCCACTGTATGCTCTGATGGTGGATGGACAGTAGAAGAGGATGACAGTGGGGAAAGAGAGAGGTTGTGTCAACAGGCGGTAGGTTGGATCGAAGGGGAGTAGGCAAGGAGGCTGTGGCATTACCACTAGACCATCCAGGATGGTCTCAAAACAACCTCCAGTCAAAGTGAGTCACCCAGTTTCAGTCCTTTCACTGTCCTTTTAAAATTTGGCCCATGCTGGGAACTGTCCTATTGAGACTTTAGGGAAAAGGTTGGTTAAAAATGTACAGAATGACAGCTTTGGAGACAGGCACCTGACGACAGACAAAACAAATATCAGAACCTGTTAACGAACAAAATAATATTTCACAATTATCTTTCAGCATTTTGTACTTAACTAGGCTGACTCCTGGAATGTGGCAGAAAGCAGCCACACAAGTAAACCCTGAGAAATGAAACAAGCACTTTACCTTGTTACATTGATTTACATCATGTTCTCTCAAATATGAATATTTTTTATTGATCCTCAGATAGTGTAGCTATACTTCCTACTGCGAATGAGAAGAGTTACAGATACACAGTGACACACTTTACAAATATACTGTAGGTTACAACTTTTAATGTACTGTCTGGGAGGTGTTGGGTTAATGCTCTTCAGCTGCCCCATGGCTGTTGGGAATCATACCTTTCATTCAGAAAAGAGTGTGTTTAATTGAAGTGTGTGTCTGTGGAAGTAGGACCATAAGGCTGTCAATGTTTTACAAAATATAGTGTGTTTTGAGTGAGCTGATGAAAGCCAGTCAGCGTTCACAGCCCTGTTAACCATGGATGGTCTGTGGCACTAATATACAGCCCTGTTAACCATGGATGGTCTGTGGATGTATCCAGAGCATTCTCAGGATCCCTTTGAAAATAAACACTCAGTCGCGTTTGGCACCATGACTATGCACATTCTAACAAGACAGAATTTCCTCACTCATGAAATGGACAGCAGAGGAGAGTTGGCAGAGAAAAACTGTGATTTCCATAAGGGCTGTAGTAGTGGCCATGTTTGTGTTTGTCCTACTGTTTCCTTCAACCACATTTGTGTTTTCATCCCCCTTATGGATAGCCTGTGACTGTGATGAGAAGCTGAATAAATGCTAGCTGTGATCACTTGGTGAGGGGTCAGATCACCTGTCCAGCAGTCTGCTGAGGTGTGACATGTTTGCTGGTTGGAGACTGGTCTGCTTATCAGATCAGTGCATCATGTTTAATGATGATCAATGGTGTCAGCTAAAACGTATCTTTTAAACTGGAAATCGTTTCAAAGTATTATTCATTATATTCAGAAAGGCATGTGGGACCAAATCCGGATTCAACCTGTGGTGTGGACTGAGCAAGGCCTAACTAAATAGAGAACACTCAATAGCTTTGGCTAAGGCGCAAAAGTACTACATTAGGTCAATTAAAAAAAATGTATATTGTTATGACAACTTTGTTCTTGAGTGAAGGGGGAATGAAACAAGTATGAAAATTAATTATGAAAATTAGAACTGCAATAAATGCTGTACAGGTTAACCAAGTAATTTGGGAATGTATAGTATGTTGTACATATATCATAACATACATATAGCATTCTGCCATATCCAAATATGTAGACTAAATATACACTGAGTACAAAAAACATTAGTAACACCTTCCTAATATTGAGTTGCACCATATTTTGCCCACAGAACAGCCTCAATTCGTCAGGGCATAGACTCTACAATGTGTCGAAAGCATGTTGGCCCATGATGACTCCAATGCTTCCCACGGTTGTGTCAAGTTGGCTGGATGTCCTTTGGGTGGTGGACCATTCTTGATACACAAGGGAAATTGTTGAGCGTGCGACTGGCACCTACTACCATACCCTGTCTTGCCCATTCACCCTCTAAATGGCGCATATACAGTTGAAGTCGGAAGTTTACATACACTTTAGCCAAGTACATTTAAACTCAGTTTTTCATAATTTCTGACATTTAATCCTAGTAAAAATTCCCTGTTTTAGGTTAGGATCACTACTTCATTTTAAGAATGGGAAATGTCAGAATAATAATAGAGAGAATTATTTATTTCAGCTTTATTTATTTCATCACATTCCCAGTGGATCAGAAGTTTACATACACTCAATTAGTATTTAGTAGCATTGCCTTTAAATTGTTTAACTTGGGTCAAATGTTTTGAGTAGCCTTCCATAACCTTCCCACAATAAGTTGGGTAAATTTTGGCCCATTCCTTTTGACAGAGCTGGTGTAACTGAGTCAGGTTTTGTAGGCCTCCTTGGTCGCAAACACTTTTTCAGTTCTGCCCACGCATTTTCTATAGGATTGAGGTCAGGGCTTTGTGATGGCCACTCCAATAACTTGACATTGTTGTCCTTAAGCCATTTTGCCACAACTTTGGAAATATGCTTGGAGTCATTGTCCATTTGGAAGACCCATTTGCGACCAAGCTTTAACCTGACTGATGTCTTGAGATGTTGCTTCAATATATCCACATAATTTTCCTATCTCATGATGCCATCTATTTTGTGAAGTGCACCAGTCCCTCCTGTAGCAAAGCAGCCCCACAACATGATGCTACCACTCCCGTGCTTCACGGTTGGGATGGTGTTCTTCGGCTTGCCTCCCCCTTTTTCCTCCAAACATAACGATGGTCATTATGGCCAAACAGTTCTATTTTTGTTTCATCAGACCAGAGGACATTTCTCCAAAAAGTACGATCTTTGTCACCATGTGCAGTTGCAAACCGTAGTCTGGCTTTTTTATGGTGGTTTTGGAGCAGTGGCTTCTTCCTTGCTGAGCAGCCTTTCAGGTTATGTCGATATAGGACTCGTTTACTGTGTATATAGATACATTTGTACCTGTTTCCTCCAGCATGTTCACAAGGTCCTTTGCTGTTGTTCTGGGATTGATTTTCACTTTTTGCACCAAAGTACGTTCATCTCTAGGAGATGTATGACGGCTGTGTGGTCTCATGGTGTTTATACTTGCGTACTATTGTTTGTACAGACGAAAGTGGTACCTTCAGGCATTTGGAAATTGCTTCCAAGGATGAACCAGACTGGTGGAGGTCCACAATTTTTTTCTGTCTTGGCTGATTTCTTTTGATTTTCCCATGATGTCAAGCAAAGAGGCACTGAGTTTGAAGGTAGGCCTTGAAATACATCCACAGGTACACCTCCAATTGACTCAAATTATGTCAATTAGCCTATTAGAAGCTTCTAAAGCCATTTTCGAAGCTGTTTAAAGGCACAATCAACTTAGCGTATGTAAACTCCTCACCCACTGGAATTGTGATACAGTGAAATAATCTGTAAACAATTGTTGGAAAAATGACTGTCATGCACAAAGTAGATGTCCTAACCAACTTGCCAAAACTATAGTTTGTTAACAAGAAATTTGTGGAGTGGTTGAAAAACAAGTTTTAATGACTCCAACCTAAGTGTTTGTAAACTTCCAACTTCAACTGTATAGTGTAGCTAACTGGTAATGCTTGTATCTTAACAATAGCTTATAGAATACAACCACACACAGGGCCATAACCTTGGACTAAAGTTATTTCTAAATGAATGCCATTATGTAATAGTGTCACGTGTGCTCCCTCTCCTGCCTCTAGGCCACCAGGTTGCTCGTGATGGTGCACACCTTTGTCACCATCGTTACGCTCACCTGGACTCTGTCTCTTCCCTGATTACCTATATGTCACTCCATTTGGTTCCTTCCCCAGGCGTCATTGTTTCTGTTTCCTGTCTGTGCGCTGTTCGTGTTTGTTGTTTTGTTCATTTTTTTATTAAATTATGCACTCCCTGAACTTGCTTCCCGACTCCCAGCGCACACGTTACAAATAAACTCATTCGTTCTGTTTAATGTCAATGCCAGACCTCAATGAAGAAGCCTTTATGGTCGAAGTCTGCGCTGACATGTTTTTTTCTGCCACAGAAATCTTAGTGTAGCCAGAGTTCTCTAAAGAAGCAACACACGGATCAAAGATTGATTCGTCGGACGGAAAAGGACGTGTTCAAACCATGGTGTGTTTGCACAGGGTGGCATATATGACCAAATTTGAATCTTCGTCCAGGCTGGGCTGACCCATGCTGAGAGCCCGGCTAGGAGGTTGAGCCCCCTCTGTGACAGCAGCAGTGTGGAATGGGCTGCCTCAAAAGGCAATTTTAATGACTTTTAGGAATTATCACTGCTAACTAGCTTTGTGGAGAATGACACTGGGGGAAAAAACAGAGAGAGAAGGGTCAAATCTTTGATGTCAGAATGGCTCCATCCTGCATGAGTGTGTGCACGTGTGTGAGAGAGAGAAAGAGACAGAAAGAAAGATAGGGAGAGGGACTAAGAACTTGCATTTTACTCCATCCATTCCTGCCACAAGTCGTCTCAGTCAGGGCCTCCAGCAGCTGTTACTAGTTCCTTTCCACCTGCCTCCACCCCACAAGGACCTAACGTCCCTCTGACCAGGTTCTGCAGCTCTGCAGCCTGGAGAAGAAACACCAACGGGCCTCTCTGAACTACAGCCCTGTCCAAAGGAAGCAAATAAATCAGGAGCCTGTCAGACTCTCCTCTGTCAATCAACACAGAAGGGCAATATACTGCATGTATTTTAAATTCATGAATTTACGTGCTGACATTCCCAGGCAACATGTCTTCCTCTTTTAGACATCAAGATAATTCATCTGACTTTGATGTTGTCACTGGTAATTATTAGAGTATTTTAAAGTGAAGTCATCTCCAGATGTTTCTCATCTTTGATGTCTGATTCAAAGACCATTCTACCACTCAAATCAGTCAAAATGCCTGAGAAATCACAACTTCTTTAATATATAAGCTAATAACAATGCCGTCTGTCAACTTTACTGAACCTTCTTACATGTTTTAATTTAGCTCACTAAAAAGTCTGAAATGGGTCCAAGAAACCTTTCTTGGTAAAGGAGAAAAAAGCTTTGAAATAGGCACGGATCATCTTACTGAAAGAGTAAAGGTAGTTATTAAAAAGACAGATCCTTTTTACACGTTTCTCCCTGATATTCCTGTTCGAACAGTGTGACGACTCTCAGAGGACCTCCGCTGCTGAGGCTTCTCTTCCAATCACCATAAAAGAAAAATATACAGCCAGCTCCTTCCACGGCTCCCACTCCAAACAAAGTCAACACAGTCTGCCATGGCTGTGGGCCTTCTCATGTATCTCACATGGATCTGGCCTTTAATGTCCTCCCCAGAGGGCATTGGATGTTATCCTCATCACCACATTGGGTGGCTGACACTTTTAAACAGGAAGAGGCTCTTGCACTGACCCGCAGCACTAACACAGTTAGCAGAGAGGATGGTGTGAGTGTTATATCACATCCTGCTGGCACCTGGTAATAACTAAGGGACCAACAGTGTCATAATGTGT
This sequence comes from Oncorhynchus mykiss, assembly GCF_013265735.2. Lineage (NCBI taxonomy): Eukaryota > Metazoa > Chordata > Actinopteri > Salmoniformes > Salmonidae > Oncorhynchus > Oncorhynchus mykiss. The sequence goes on along the minus strand of NC_048583.1, from coordinate 43,222,831 downwards.
TGAGAGATGGAGAGAAGCATGGAAATTGTTCACCTTTGCCCTCATACAATAATCAGGAATTAGCTCAGTACTGGTAGGACAGTGGAAATCAAGGACATTCATTAACCCGTTAATATTCTTGTGAAATAAATACTTCCAAGCAGTGAGATTATACACATGCTAATTTACCTTGCATGTCACAGCCTGATCTGTTTCACCTGTCTTGTGCTTGTCTCCACCCCCCACCAGGTGTCTCCCATTTTTTCACATTATCTCCTGTGTATTTATACCTGCGTTTTCTGTTTGTCCGTTGCCAGTTCGTCTTGTCTTGTCAGGGTTTACCAGAGTGTTTCCCGTTTTTCCTGTTCTCAAGTTTTTATTTTTTAGTCTTCCTGGTTCTGACCTTTCTGCCTGTCCTGACCCTGAGCATGCCTACCGTCCCGTACCTGCCTGACTCTGACCTTGTCACGGCTTCTAGGAGTAGTGGGTGGAGGAGTCAGGCGCATAGAGCAGAGTTAGTTCAAACGTGGGTCTTTATTCCAGGAACAGAGTAACGGTCACGCCAAACGCAAGGGCGCATAAATAACCAAGTCCAAAAAAAAGGACGAAACCGTCCGGAAAAAGAATTTCCCCCACATGAACAGAAAAACAAGCCCGCACAAAAGCAGGCGGGCATACCGGGTTTAAATAGCCCAAAACAAAACCCAAACAAGAAACAGGTGAAACTAATCAGACAAAACTAACTGAAGCAGAAAAGGGGATCGGTGGCAGCTAGTAGGCCAGCGGCGACGAGCGCCGAGCGCCGCCCGAACAGGAAGAGGTACCATCTTCGGCGGGATTCGTGACAGACCTGGTTTACGAACCTCTGTCTGCCCTCGACCTACCTTTTACATGCCCTCCTTGTTATAATAAATATTCTGAGAATCGTACTATCCGCCTCCTGTGTCTGCATCTGGGTCATTTTGGGTCTTCACCCTCAAAATACATTACATAATCTGTCAAGCAGAAACACTTCTGAACTAACCTATGCGTGTAGACACAAATGGCTGGACTCAAATCAGCCTTACCACACATCATAGATTTATATAGATTGAGTGGTGGTGGGCATGGAGGCAGTATAGTTACCTAATAGTACTCAGTCAATCTTTCAGTCGTGTTGAACAGAGCCTCACCCTGTTCTCTGTTACCGCACCACCAGGGTGGTCCCATGGATCTGTAGGCTGTTGAGAAGGCTTGGCAGAGGATATCACCCATGCCAGGCCCAGACAGGAACGTCCTTCACTGACTCAGCCGTTTCCAGCAGGTGTATTCCCCCTGGTCCCTCTGTCCAGCCCAACCCACCCTGTCCTTCCATCCCACCCATCCTCCAATCAGTCCTCCTCAAGAGGCAAGTCCCTCAGTTCCCCCTGCATAGCCTCAGCCCTGCTCAGTGCCAGTGCAGACACATGCACCACTGTCCTGGCCGAGCTAAACGCAAGGCTGAGCAGCTTCCTTATTTTGCAAATTTCTACATCCTGTCTTTGGTGCTCCTTTCAAACCCCTGTAAAAAATGTTTTGTCTATTTTCCCCTCCTTCCTACACTGTGTGTGATTGCTCTAGCAACCAAATGTGATTGGGAGAGGGTGTCATAGTACAGTACCATTACTGACTGACCCACACAAAGAGGTGCCACTGATAGTGGGCTTATGATACATGTGGTCACCAGATGTTGCTATTGTTGTGGTTGTTTGGTTGTTGACATATTTATCCATTTAAAACCTCCTCTTCTCTAATTGGGGGAAAGCAGGGGCAAAGAATACATTCTCCACAGACTTTATGAATACATTCTCCACAGACTAGATCAACTGTGTGATTACAATTCTCACAGAGACACTTGGTGCTGCACATACTCACTCCTCTCTCTGGCACATACCATAGCTCCTTGACATGGAGAGACTCATCCACAGACCACAACACAACCACTGTGGTGTGTCTGTTTCTACAGTAGAGAACCAGGCTCAGCCCCTCAATGAGGAACAGGCGTTAAAAATAATCCAGGCAGAGCAGGCTCGGTTACAAGAGACAGAGAATGTATATCTCGCTAATTTACGAGTGCAGATTGCACTAAATCTAACTTAAACCAACACTACTTTGAATTTCCATAAAATAAGGTTCCTGGTCAGGACAATGTTCATTGTCATCAACTGTTACAGCAGAACCTCATTCCAAGGATTTACTGAGGGTAGTAAAACAAATATACTGTAAATGAAGCCCTGTGTGTCACCAGGGGAACTGCAACAGAAGCAGGAAATATACAACAGCTATACTATATAGCGATATAGCACCACTTTGTACTGTACTCTCCCTTCAGATCCAAGACCGGATACATCCAATCTCTCATACAGTATTTGTGTTAAGTCTGAACAAAACTCTTTGAAGAGCAGCAGTGCTCCGACCTGGCTGGGTTCAGGTCCTCCTGAGTGGCCGGGATCACTCTGTAAGCCTGCAGTCAGTCACTGCGGTTGGAATAGGGGCTTGTGCCAAACCCATTCCTGTGACCTGCCAGCCAGACCTTGGTGCATGTCGAGGCCTTCAGAGATGTAAACATCCACTCAAGCCCCAAAGACTTGTGATACCAGCAGGCAGAAAGGCTCTCATTGTGCAGATTAAATTCATGACATTGACTTTGACTGTGACCTTGAACTTAAGCATAGCCGTCCCATGGCCAAGGTCCCCGCCATTCGCACACACACCAGGAGAACATGTCTTCAACTGTACCATGTCCTTCTGCATGGGTGAACATCAAGTGTTTTAATATGCGTTTGCTGCATAAGGGACAATTTGACATGGACATGTTTATGTGACCAGGAGAAAACACTGTGCTGTTCCATGATGTTTGTTTTACTTACCTTTACACGGTTCCTGTTTCCACTTTATAACCCATTCATACCTGATATGGTGGTGCTGGGGGACCCTGTATGCTGGGGGACCCTGTATGCTGGGGGACCCTGTATGGTGGGGGACCCTGTATGCTGGGGGACCCTGTATGGTGGGGGACCCTGTATGCTGGGGGACCCTGTATGGTGGGGGACCCTGTATGCTGGGGGACCCTGTATGCTGGGGGACCCTGTATGGTGGGGGACCCTGTATGGTGGGGGACCCTGTATGCTGGGGGACCCTGTATGGTGGGGGACCCTGTATGGTGGGGGACCCTGTATGCTGGGGGACCCTGTATGGTGGGGGACCCTGTATGCTGGGGGACCCTGTATGGTGGGGGACCCTGTATGGTGGGGGACCCTGTATGCTGGGGGACCCTGTATGGTGGGGGACCCTGTATGCTGGGGGACCCTGTATGGTGGGGGACCCTGTATGCTGGGGGACCCTGTATGGTGGGGGACCCTGTATGGTGGGGGACCCTGTATGGTGGGGACCCTGTATGCTGGGGGACCCTGTATGCTGGGGGACCCTGTATGGTGGGGGACCCTGTATGCTGGGGGACCCTGTATGCTGGGAAGAGAGAGACAATTGAGGACGTCTAACAATGGAGGACTGAGCTTCAGAGAGCCAGGCAATGCAGAGGAAATATGAGGACATTAAATGTTTCCCGACACAGAAAATAATACGGCTGCACATCCCAGCAGGACCACCAACCCCATGAATCAAGGTGGCCTCCTCCAACACAATATATAACACAGACAGTGACAGACTGGGGAGCATTCCATTTACTCTAACTCCAAACATCTTTCCAAGTCCATTGCTAGTTTTTTAAAATATTTTGGATGAAAGAGGATGAAAGAATCTGTACATGTCTGACCTCAGCCTGCACTATGCAAGGTCTTGGATAACCCGTGTTGGTTGTTTTCTAACGAGGACGTAGGCTACATTTTAGAGAGAACAGCTGTGTGTGGCCTCTTCACGGCCCCTCTCTTTCCCTTTTTGACATTAACATTTCAACACCATAAATATCTCACATTCTGTAGACACTGTAGTGACTTCACCTCCCGTGGATTAGCATGAGAAATCTCTGTATTTAAAGCGTTCACAGCCACTTGCATCACCTATAGTCTATTGTACTGTATGGAGGCAAGTAGTGGTGGTGTAGCTGAGGGTATGGAAATCTCTCACCCTGGTACATAGCTCCTGCTATGAGGTCAGCGAGAGCAGCAGGAATGGTCTCTGCTCCAGGCCTTGTTTAGATTGGAGTCATTCCGAGCGTCCCAATAAGGGTGATGAGTTCCAGGTCTCAGTGCAAACAAGAGAAAGGAAGTAATGAGTAAGAGAGAGATAGAGAGAGCGTGAGGGAGAGCAAAAGAAAGAGAGAGAAGGAGAAAAAGAGAAAGAGAGGGAGACAAAGTCTTTATCAGCCGCATCCTATCCACACATTCCTCCCCCAGTGATCTGCCAGAGCGCCGTCATCAGCTGGCAGCCCATCTTCCCCAGGATCATATCATAAAGCCACACACTGCTGGCCCTGGCAGCGGTCCAGCAGGAATTTCTGGAGGGGACGGAACCGGTGGTGGTAAATATCCACCAAAGTAATTTAGTAAATCCATCACTTTGTCAGAGCTGTTGTGACTGCCCAGCCGCTATGCTCTATTACAGGGGCTGAGTCACTGGCTTACTAGGGCTCTTTCATACCGTCCCTAGGAGGGGTGCGTCACTTGAGTGGGTTGAGTCACTGATGTGATCTTCCTTTCTGGGTTGGCGCCCCCCCTTGGGTTGTGCCGTGGCGGAGATCTTTGTGGGCTATACTCGGCCTTGTCTCAGGATGGTAAGTTGGTGGTTGAAGATATCCCTCTAGTGGTGTGGGGGCTGTGCTTTGGCAAAGTGGGTGGGGTTATATCCTTCCTGTTTGGCCCTGTCCGGGGATGTCATCGGATGGGGCCACAGTGTCTCCTGACCCCTCTTGTCTCAGCCTCCAGTATTTATGCTGCAGTAGTTTATGTGTCGGGGGGCTAGGGTCAGTTTGTTATATCTGGAGTACTTCTCCTGTCCTATCCAGTGTCCTGTGTGAATTTAAGTATACTCTCTCTAATTCTCTCTTTCTCTCTTTCTTTCTCTCTCTCAGAGGACCTGAGCCCTAGGACCATGCCTCAGGACTACCTGACATGATGACTCCTTGCTGTCCCCAGTCCACCTGGCCGTGCTGCTGCTCCAGTTTCAACTGTTCTGCCTGTGATTATTATTAGTGGACCATGCTGGTCATTTATGAACATTTGAACATCTTGGCCATGTTCTGTTTTAATCTCCACCCGGCACAGCCAGAAGAGGACTGGCCACCCCTCATAGCCTGGTTCCTCTCTAGGTTTCTTCCTAGGTTTTGGCCTTTCTAGAGAGTTTTTCATTTCCACCGTGCTTCTACACCTGCATTGCTTGCTGTTTGGGGTTTTAGGCTGGGTTTATGTACAGCACTTTGAGATGTCAGCTGATGTACGAAGGGCTATATAAATACATTTGATTTGATTTGATTTGCTCTACTCCGTGCTGAGAGCATTTGGTCTCATTTTGAGGAGGATGCTCCATGTGGCTGACGTTCTCCACAGTTTGGACCTAGGCCTAAGGATCCGATCACACGTAACATGAAGTCAGTCCTCCATAGTGCCTGCGAGGAGAGGAGGATGGAGGCCCATGGAGAAGTCTTGCCAAGGCTGCTCCTGGAGAGCGCCTGCCTGCCTGTCCTATCCTTTAATATTGATTGAGACTGGCCCCTCAATCAGCACGGATGATAAATACCTACAGCCAATCAAGTTGCCAGTTAATCAGCGCTGTCCAGTCAGGTAATCAGGAGCCCATGTTGGATTTGGGAACAGGCGGCCCTGAGGCTGTCCAGCAGGAGAAAACATCAGTCATGTTCTTCAAACATTAAGACTGCCGGGCCACACTTCTACTCTCTGTTCCACACGGTACAGTACTGTCTGTGTACAATTATCCTGTAATGGGCTAGCAGACAAACAGATAGACTTCCCCTCAGGAATAGAATGGTTAAGTCGGGAGAGGAAATGGAGCTCAACCCTTTCAAGGCAATCCAATGGTTTCAGCTAACCACCCACAACGGCACTTGTTTAGACCATTGCCTAAGAATTGAAACATTGTCAGAAATTGATGATGTCCCAAAGGATTCCTATTGATGAAGATGATTCTGTGAATTCATTGTATACATCATAGATTATCTTCACACGATATTGCTCATGGTAGGGGATTAACAAATCAACAAACAAACAAATATGGCACAATATCACAATGGAGGGCCAGAGGCAGACATTTTGATTTGTGGTTCTTATGTTTCGAGCATTCCTGCAGGGAATTTGAAAGGGGCCATTATGCAAATACCCAGGTGCATGCCAAGACTGAGGGACTGAACCCCTGTTTCCGAGTGCTTCAAGATGCCTTCGCCTAGCCCTGATAGGATTTACACAACAATGGTCGGAGGCAGGCAGTTTGTGAGCATGTGAATCTAGTGTGGAGGGCCAGGGGTTTTGCATGTTTGGAGTACTCCCCATTCCAACAACAAAACCATTGAATGCTAGGCTTGGCTCTACACTGGATATATGTAGTCCATGCACAGTGATGGTTGTCTTAACCTGCCATTTTACAGGCACAAGTTTACATTCAAGCCTTCTTTTGGCACCGGTTATCACTTCTGTATACTCAAGTATCACATTCCAGTGCACAGTAGAACACTCAATTGGTTGACTTAATTAAGTATTTAACTGATGGGAAACCAGTCTTATTGAATGAGGTGTATTTATTTTTAAACAGCAATGAGGTGTGAGTAGGCTGGTTCGCTGAAGTGAATCAACTCACTAGATAAATAAATCAGACATCGGTAATCTGGACCATTAATCATTGGACTCTAACTCTTCCTGACTGTGCAGGACTGGAGATTTCAGGACAGGCGTGTTGGCCAGTTGAAGAGAAGAAGGCCCCTCATCCGTTACTCTTAGTGGGATCTGTCTCTAGAGTTAGCGGTAAACTGTGCTGACTGGAGGGAGTCTTGCCATGCTGTTGCTGCTTTACTTCTCATGTAGAAATACTGCCCCCTTGTGTTTGAGAGAACATCGTATTCTGTTGGAATCATGTGATTCATTATATATTTTTTTAACCTTTATCAGGGAGTTGTACTGAGACCAATGTTTATTTTACAGATGAGCCCTGAATTACAGAAAAAAACAGAAATACACACATCGATAAACAAATACATAATGTAAGAAAACACAGTCGGAAATTTTTATAAATTAGCAGAAGCTCTTATCCAGAGTAATTAGGATGAAGTGCAGTGCTTAAGGGCACATCAACCGATTTCTCACCTAGTCAGGTCTGGGATTCAAACCAGCGACCTCTCAGTTACTGGCCCAATGCTCTTAACTGCTAGGCTACCTGCCGCCCTTAAAAACAAACACATTCATAATAAGGTCCTCAATCAGCTTTCTTTAGAAGCACCAAAACATCAAATTGAAAAACATTTTGAAGTATGTTCCACCAATACAAAGCAAAAAACCTCTAATGACTAAAGTGATGAGATGGCATACTACTTTACAGGCCTACAGGCCAAGGCAATGATGAAAGAAAGTGTGTCCATTGTTATGAAGGTAATTTTTTATGCACTAGCTAAACATAACATGCCAATCACACAAATGACAGGCATAATAAATATATCAATAGTAGGAGGGAAGTGAAAGCAGTCTGGTAGCAAACTAGAAGCTCCAGTCCAGGTGAAGAGCAGGGCTCCAGATATTCTCAGCATGTGGCAGTCAGGCAGCATCTGGTTATACTCTACATGTAATCTTAATGAAATTCTAATGCAACATTAGGCCTTCCCATTTCTGCACCGGGAGACTGGCCTGTCACTAGATGGGATAATTGAGGCCAGGATATGGTGAGGCTGCCGGATGAAATCTCCTCTCCTCTCTGTTCCTTTGATTGTGTCCAAGGACAGACCACTGGGATGTCACATAAAATAGAAATCATCCTGGAAGGAGCAAGACCTTGTCTGTCTTTGGGAATAATCTTTCATTTTGGACTGTGGAGAGGAGGGTTGGTGCGTCCAGGCTGCAGTGAAAGGGCACATGCTGTATCGACTAGCCAGCCAGGCTGCTGCGTTCATTACTGTCATGTAGTTCCACCACACTCTGCTCAGTCAGCAGTCAGAGAGCTGGGGCCTTGTCCGGATTCTCATACTCACAGCATTAATCTCACTCTACATCAGAGAGGGTCAGACACAGGGCTCTCCTCAAAGTTTGTAGTCACTACTCAGGGGGCCATGGATTGGTCCCTGAACTCTTTTTGAACGGTAATAATGAATCAATTCAATGCTTTGATCACTAAATTACACCCAAACATTGTTCAAATCAATGTCTGGTTTTGCATAATTTCCCCCCTCATTTTTTATTAATGGAATTTGCAATGAAGGTGAACCTTATTTGACCAATGTAACTAAGCATACTTGATAGATTTTTTGCCATACCATAATGGAGTAAATGAATTGCTTGCTTATGGTGGTGCAATGTGTCGGATGATGGAATGCCATAGCTCTCTGTTGTTCATGACAGCTAGTAGGCCCTCTGTTCTGAGACCAGTGTCTCTGAAGATGTTGTCCATGTAAACTCAGCTAAAAAAGAAATGTCCTCTCACTGTCAACTGCTTTCATTTTCAGCAAACTTAACATGTGTAAATATTTGTATGAACATAGTATTCAACAACTGAGATATGAACTGAACAAGTTCCACAGACATGTGACTAAAATAAATGGAATAATGTGTCCCTGAACAAAGAGGGGGGGGGGGGGGGGGGGGGTCAAGATGTTACCCCACTCTTCCACCAAGGCACCTGCAAGTTCCCGAACATTTATGGGGGGCAATGGCCCAAGCCCTCACCCTCCGGTCCAACAGGTCCCAGACTTGCTCAATGGGATTGAGATCCAAGCTCTTCGCTGGCCATGGCAGAACACTGACATTCCTGTCTTGCAGGAAATCACGCACAGAACAAGCAGTATGGCTGGTGGCATTGTCGTGTTAGAGGGTTCTGTCAGGATGAGCCTGCATGAAGGGTACCACATGAGGGAGGAGGATGTCTTCCCTGTAACGCACAGCATTGAGATTGCCTGCAATGACAATAAGCTCAGTCCGATGATGCTGTGACACACTGCTCCAGACAATGACGGACCCCACCTCCAAATCGATTCCGCTCCAGAGTACAGGCCTCAGTGTAACGCTCATTCCTTCGACGATAAACACAAATCCGACTATCACCCCTGGTGAGACAAAACCGCGACTTGTCAGTGAAAAGCTCTTTTTGCCAGTCCTGTCTGGTCTAGCGACGGTGGGTTTGTGCCGATAGGCGACGTTGTTGCGGTGATGTCTGGTGAGGACCAGCCTTACAACAGTCCTACAAGCCCTCAGTCCAGCGTCTCTCAGCCTATTGCAGACAGTCTGAGCACTGATGGAGAGATTGTGCATTCCTGGTGTAACTCGGGCAGTTGTTGTTACCATCCTGTACCTGTCCTGCAGGTGTGATGTTCGATGTATCGATCCTGTGCAGGTGTTGTTACAAGTGGTCTGCCACTGCGAGGACGATCATCTGTCTGTCCTGTCTCCCAGTAGCGCTGTCTTAGGCGTCTCATAGTACGGACATTGCAATTTATTGCCCTGGCCACATCTGCAGTCCTCATGCCACCTTGCAACATGCCTGAGGCACATTCGCGCAGATGAGCAGGGACCCTGGGCATTTTTCTTTTGGTGTTTTTCAGAGTCAATAGAAAGGCCTCTTTAGTGTCTTAAGTTTTCATGACCGTGACCTTAATTGCCTACCGTCTGCAAGCTGTTAGTGTCTTAACGACCGTTCTACAGGTGCATGTTCATTAATTGTTCATGGTTCATTGAAAAAGCATGGGAAACAGTGTTTAAACCCTTTACAATTAAGATCTGGGAAGTTATTTGGATTTTTACCAATTATCTTTTAAATACAGGGTCCTGAAAAAGGGACGTTTCTTTTTTTGCTGAGTTTAAGTTTCATGTGGTCTTCTGCTAGTGTCCAGCTAGGAATCCTTGAAACAGTCACCAGCAAATCTCAGCCTCCTTAAACAAAGACAAATTGACACAAAATGTAATAATCTCCATCACGTTTTAATTCCATGAACAATAAAGGGACTGCAGAGCAGGAACCCTGACATCCATCAGCCCACAGTTTTGTCATTTATTTGACACATAAAAAATTCCCACCTCCAAGCTGTAGGCAACTATGTCACAATATGTACACCGATCCAAAACCAAACCACACCAACCACTGAGTTTTCCCCATCACTTGAGCTGGAATCTTAAACACTGAGAGCAGGACCTGCTTATGAGTGAAACACTATCTGAACAATAACTTTAAAATCACAGCTGCCGTTTCTTTTTACATCTTGATTTTAAAAAAAATCTGAACTGCATTTAAACTATTTACACTTTTGTAAATGCACATGGTTTGATTAAGAATATTTAATATCTTGATTCCTATAGTACAATGCAATGCTACTTCTGCCAAGTCTTGTGTCTGACAGCAGCTACCATTTCAGTTGACTAGGTCATCTGATTAGTCTAACATTTCAATGCCCATAGACTTTCAGTCACTGCACTGACGCTAGTTAGCATCGGGAAACTACCTCTAACTGGACACAGAGACATACAAATGGTATCCACGAGTTCATCTGACTCTGGGAAAGTAGACAAAATCCAGAAGTATCCCTTTAAGACTTTGCCCTAGGCAAATCATGGTGGAGGATGAAAGCTCACTGTGTCTCAAAGGAGAAATTCTGAGTGACTGGGAGGTGTGTGCAGTCAACCCCAGCAGCAATAACAAAAACCCAGCACCCTTAAGAGGTTCCCAATAAGGTAAAGTTATTCTGTTAGTACGAGGAGCTTGGGAAGTGATACGTGTATTCTGTTCAACAAGAGTGAGGTGATTTTTAATTAAGGGGAAATCTCTTAGTGGCTGCAAATGCTAGAAGAGTTGAATAACAATAACGTAACCCGTCATGGGTTTGCATTTGTGGTAAGTTGTGAGGCTAAAGATTCAGGTGAATACAAAAAATACAATAATATTGCATAAGAATGTGTCTGCTTTAGGCTACTGTGCTATGTTCTAGATGTTGGCTTTCCTAAATAGCCTGTACATGTGGGTAGCTGCACACTGCAATATGGGGTATCTGTACTTTACTATTTATATTTTTGACTACTTTTACCTCACTACATTGTTTAAGAAAATAATGTACTTTTTACTCCATACATTTACCTTGACACCCAAAAGTACTTGTTTCGTTTTGAATGCTTAGCAGGGCATGAAAATGGTCCAATTCACACACTTATCCATTGAACATCCCTGGTCATCCCATCACTGCCTCTGATCTGGTGGACTCACTAAACACACAGGCTTAGTTTGTAAATGATGTCTGAATGTTGGAGTGTGACCCTGGCCATGCCTAAATAAATAAAACAACTAGAAAATGGTGCCATCTTGTTAGCTTAATTTGAAATTATTTACACTTTTACTTTTGATACTTAAGTATATTTTAGCAATTACATTTACTTTTGATAGTTAGTATATTTTAAACCAAATATTTGTAGACTTTTACTCAAGTGGAATTTTACTGGGTGACTTTTACTTGAGTCATTTTCTAATAAAGCATCTTTACTTTTACTCAAGTATGATAATTGGGTACTTTTTCCAATCCTGAAGAAATATTCATCTTGTGTTTCCTGTCTCAGTATCCCTTACTCAGGTGGCTTATCTACTGAGTTGTAGGAGTCAGAGACAGCACACTATGGGTAGTAGTTAGAGAGGAGGCAGCTGAGATCACACAACCATGGGCAGGGACACAGAGGTACAGGGACACACACACAGGGGATGCATAGATGAGATGCGGAGGTAAACCCAGACAAGACGGTGAATGAAAACCAACAGTCAAGAGCACAAGACATGACAGCTATCAAGATAACCTTGAGTTCCAATCTCTTCACATGTTAACATCCAATTGATAGTCCCATGTCAAACTGCAAAAACTACCAACAGTAATATCACTGTTGTTATACTAGTCTAGGCTTCGTTTAACTACACACTTCAAGTGTGTAGTCAGAGGCAAAGGGCTTGAATAAGGCAGGTTTTAAAACCAAAAACTGTTACGGCTCAAGACAAATAGCATTGTCATCAACAAGTCATCAACGGTATGGGTGAAAACAACATAAATCAGTCCATAAGTTAAAACAGACACATTGACATGGGGTAGCAAACCGTTTGTTCTTTTGAAAATCCATGTATTTGTAAACTGAAGTCATTGTGGATGTGAAACGATGATAACTAAAAAATACATGAAATCAGCTGTAACGTGTTAAACTCCCACCAATAAAAAAGTATGACCTCAAAGATCTATCAAGTACTTTTAGTCCCTTCTGTTTGAAAATATATCTGAACTGTTGCTATGACAACCTTTTAACATGCATGTACACATATTGAAATGAAAGAGGGATATAATATATACTGTATATACATTTGACATTTTAATCATTTAGCAGAGCGACTTAAAGTATGAGTACATACATTTTCATACTTTTCACAGTATATACACACACATCCTTCCCTGATCAGGTAAGGCCAAAGTGCTATGGGGTGCGCAGCTTCTCCACACTTTGTGTAGGCTGCTTTTGCATTTAAATGTTCCTCAGCTTTTTTCCAAAATAAAATTCAAAAAACCAAAACAACACCAAGCTCACTAGGCTCTTTAACTAGCTCTATATTCTGTCTCAAAAACGTAAAATTAAACAGCTCTAACATCTAGAATAAAACTACCCAGCCTTTTCTAACACTAGGTCATGTTCTTCATTAGAAAAGCAAACATTGTACAGTATATACACATAGTGCAGACACCTGACGACGTCCCAGAGCCTCCTGGACTTCCTGTGGAATTCCTTTAATGCCCTCTACCGCTGAAAGAGGATCATGGGTAGCCCGTGTGAGTCGAGGAGGGATGTCCATTGTCCAAAGCGGATGGAGCGGGTAACAGGCGTACCAGGGGCCTGGTTGGTGCTGGTGTCATTGGTACCCCACTGCTGTATGAGCAGGACCACAGTGTGACCAGAGTCTGGGGGTGAGCTCCAGGGATAGGGCCACTCAGAGTCTGGGGGTGAGCTCCAGGGATAGGGCCACTCAGAGTCTGGCGGGGAGCTCCAGGGATAGGGCCACTCAGAGTCTGGGGGTGAGCTCCAGGGATAGGGCCACTCAGAGTCTGGGGGTGAGCTCCAGGGATAGGGCCACTCAGACTCTGGGGGTGAGCTCCAGGGATAGGGCCACTCAGAGTCTGGGGGTGAGCTCCAGGAATAGGGCCACTCAGAGTCTGGGGGTGAGCTCCAGGAATAGGGCCACTCAGAGTCTGGGGGTGAGCTCCAGGGATAGGGCCACTCAGAGTCTGGGGGTGAGCTCCAGGGATAGGGCCACTCAGAGTCTGGGGGTGAGCTCCAGGGATAGGGCCACTCATAGTCTGGGGGTGAGCTCCAGGGATAGGGCCACTCAGAGTCTGGGGGTGAGCTCCAGGGATAGGGCCACTCAGAGCATGCCGAAGCCCTCACTGCCCTCACTGATGGCCAGCTTCAGCATCTTGTGCAGCTCCTCATAGGAATCATAGGTGGGGAGGCAAAGCTGGTTAAAACTAGAGAGAGAAGAATTCACAGATAGTCAGTCACTTTACAGTTTTTTATGAGACAAGTAGTGTGTCTGTGCATTACTCAAGTAAAGAACTGAAACCGACTGTATAGCACATGTTAATGAATGTGTAAGAGTGCATGTGTATGTGTCTGAGTGTGTGTGTGTTTGTGAGGGTGCGTGCATGCCCGTCCACTCACCAGGTGTGTGCGGTGGGCAGGGTGCTGTGTGTGGGAGCAGCAATGATCTGGAATGAGGGGCAGAGGGTGTTGAAGCCCCCAGGGGGAAGCTGGGAGGAGCCGGTGGTGAACTGCAGCAGGCGAGCCAACTCCTCCTGGGTGAAGCTGGACACCACGGCCCAGAACCACTTCATCACCTAGCACAACACAACACAGTCAGCATGGTGCACAACACTAACACGTTTGACACATCTCAATCAATATAACGCTGTAGCAAAGCAGTGTCGTTCACCATCTACTATGGCTCCGACCAGGTGGTGTCACACACCTTCTCTCTGAAGTGCCACGACCCTCCTACGACCACAGCATGGGCCTTGAAGTCCTGGACATTGATGTCTCCTGTACCGCACATCAACAGCTGGGGACAAACAGACATTTAGACGTTACAGTGCCATAGGCCTGAGATTTAGAAAGTAGGACAAGGCATGCAAGCTTGGAAAGTTTGATAGGGGATGTAATTAGAGACAAAATCAGTTTGTTTTTCAGTTTGAGTTTTATTCAACATACCTCCAGCTCATTCTCATCAAATATGGCCAGGAGGTTCTCCGGAACAAGTTCATTCAAACCTGCAATTCACAAAACAGTTCATTGCCAAAAGCTTGGTTGCCTATCCCCTTAAAGACATTCCAGATTAGATACAGGGGTGAATGTGAAATTACTCCCTAATATATGGGTGTTTGTATCCCTACCTTTGAGAAAGTGCTCCACCTCGTCTCGCACCTGACTGGCGAGCCTGTACTGGGCCAGCAGGTTCAGATAATGCATCTTGTTCTCATTGTTGACAGCAATCTGAGCTCCTCCAGATATCAGCTCCACCACCTGAAGAGTGACAGAGTAACAGAGCTCAGGACATGACTGACAACACACCCACACACAGACCACGCACTGCCTTTCTAGGAGTACTAAGCAGTCTGCCAAGGAAATAATTATTCTGTTTTGTTAGTGCTTTCTTTTTTCTGTGAGATGACATGGTGGATAAGGGAAGTCATGTCAAACAGAAAGGTTCCCTCGTCACCTTCTCCAGCTGTCCTGACTTGTACTTCTCCTCAGCAAACACCAGGTCCATTTCACTGACATCATTGTTTAGGATGAAGCAGACTTTCGTTTTGTAGAACTCCTGATCATCCGTCTCAAAGTACTGCCGTGGAAAATTAAATACAAATACAGGAAAATAGATTTAAAATAAACGTGTCATTCTAACTCGGTGAAACAACAAGGATGACTTATCCACTTAGAGCAGCAGGATGAGATCTTAATGTTCTAGAAACACCACAATATACACCTCATACGCTATGAAATAAACAGATCGCCTTTCTAACCAGCCAAAGCATTGGGAGAGAGGTAGGCATTGGGAGAGAGGTAAGCATTGGGAGAGAGGTAGGCATTGGGAGAGAGGTAGGCATTGGGAGAGAGGTAAGCATTGGGAGAGAGGTAAGCATTGGGAGAGAGGTAAGCATTGGGAGAGAGGTAGGCATCGGGAGAGAGGTAGGCATCGGGAGAGAGGTAGGCATCGGGAGAGAGGTAGGCATCGGGAGAGAGGTAGGCATCGGGAGAGAGGTAGGCATTGGGAGAGAGGTAAGCATTGGGAGAGAGGTAGGCATTGGGAGAGAGGTAAGTATTGGGAGAGAGGTAGGCATTGGGAGAGAGGTAAGCATTGGGAGAGAGGTAAGTATTGGGAGAGAGGTAGGCATTGGGAGAGAGGTAAGCATTAGGAGAGAGGTAAGCATTGGGAGAGAGGTAAGCATTGGGAGACAGGTAAGCATTGGGAGAGAGGTAAACATTGGGAGAGAGGTAAACATTGGGAGAGAGGTAAGCATTGGGAGACAGGTAAGCATTGGGAGAGAGGTAAACATTGGGAGAGAGGTAAACATTGGGAGAGAGGTAAGCATTGGGAGACAGGTAAGCATTGGGAGACAGGTAAGCATTGGGAGAGAGGTAAACATTGCGAGAGAGGTAAACATTGGGAGAGAGGTAGGCATTGGGAGACATGTAAACATTGGGAGACAGGTAAACATTGGGAGAGAGGTAGGCATTGGGAGACAAGTAAGCATTGGGAGAGAGGTAAGCATTGGGAGAGAGGTAAGCATTGGGAGAGAGGTAAGCATTGGGAGAGAGGTAAGCATTGGGAGAGAGGTAAGCATTGGGAGAGAGGTAGGCATCGGGAGAGAGGTAAGCATTGGGAGAGAGGTAAGCATTGGGAGAGAGGTAAGCATTGGGAGAGAGGTAAGCATTGGGAGAGAGGTAAGCATTGGGAGAGAGGTAAGCATTGGGAGAGAGGTAAGCATTGGGAGAGAGGTAACTATTGGGAGAGAGGTAAGCATTGGGAGAGAGGTAAGCATTGGGAGAGAGGTAAACATTGGGAGAGAGGTAAACATTGGGAGAGAGGTAAACATTGGGAGAGAGGTAAGCATTGGGAGAGAGGTAAACATTGGGAGAGAGGTAAGTATTGGGAGAGAGGTAAACATTGGGAGAGAGGTAAGCATTGGGAGAGAGGTAAACATTGGGAGAGAGGTAAACATTGGGAGAGAGGTAAGTATTGGGAGAGAGGTAAACATTGGGAGAGCGGTAAGCAATGGGAGAGAGGTAAGCATTGGGAGAGAGGTAAGCATTGGGAGAGAGGTAAACATTGGGAGAGATGTAAGCATTAGGAGAGAGGTAAGCATTGGGAGAGAGGTAAGCATTGGGAGAGAGGTAAGCATTGGGAGAGAGGTAAGCATTGGGAGAGAGGTAAGCATTGGGAGAGAGGTAAACATTGGGAGAGAGGTAAACATTGGGAGAGAGGTAAGTATTGGGAGAGAGGTCCATCTCTAGGTCCTCAGAGGATGTGGGACTGAGACGGAGGACATACTTTGTAGTTCATCCTGAGTCCGATGAGCTGGGCCAGGAAGGAGCGGGTGAAGCGAGCGCGGACCAGCTGCTTGTAGGCCCCGCCCAGGGCTGACTCGTACAGGCACTTCCCCACCACGCGCCCCGCAAACTCATACATCTTCAGACGCAGGTGGACCGGCCGCTCAGCGTTGGGGTGGACCTGAGAAGATAGACGGACAGACACAGTACCTCACTATCCTATTGGCTAACCCCAGCACTAGGTCACTGAATCCTGGCCTTAGCCGTATTGTTCTAGTTGTGCTTGTGAGAAGGGAGGTCTTACCAGGCCCTGGTTGTCGTCACTGAAGCGAGTAAACAGCTGATTGGTGGTGTCAAACAGGGTCTTACAGACAAGCTCAAACCACTCCCTTCGCGGCCCTCCCCAGTCCAGAGCTAAGGGCCCACACAACACATATACTGCGTCATTCAACAGCCCTCCCCACACAACACCAGCTGACTGGCCTGTCATCTGCTGATCTTACCTTCCTCATCCTGAAACACCACCTCAAAGTTCTTACTCCAGTCCGACACGGAGAAGTTCCGGGTGGATTTCAGAGACTGGGGAGAGATAGACGTGTTAAAACACTGTCATTTTCACACTCAATATCACCTTACAAGTCTGCAGTAGCAGTTCTTAATCTCACTGCGGCTCGGAAAATAGTTACACTGTGGGTTCACTCACAGAGTCCAGGATGCAGTGGCGTGTGATCTTCAGGCAGGTCTTGGTGCGAGGTCTCTTGGAGTGGATGTGTCTGAGCTCCCTCTGGAAGAAGCTCACCTTGTCCTGGAACGTCTCCGAGCCACCTGTCAACGGCACAAAAAACATCCAGTCTCAATGCTTCTACAGAGGCCAAAAACGATCTATACCAGGTACACCCCCCAGTGTTATTGGACTTGAAAAGGAGGGATACCAACCGATATTCTTGTGCAGGAAACGGATGAAGGTGGCAGCCATGATGTTTCTGTCTTTACAGCTCAGCTCCACTGGCGGCTGGATCCCATCATCCACCACAAGAGTCAAGTACTTGTGAACGGGGTCAGGGCCATAGTATGTGAACTGAAGGGGCAGAAAGACGAGGGTGAACACACAAGCTCATTAAACCTACTGCTAAAGGTCAGACAATATTATGTGGAAATCACACAGTGTTTCACAGCATGGCTGCTTGTCCTACCTTTGTCCCTGGGCAAACTCGAAAGGTGAAAAGGCGCCATGGAATGATTTTCAGGTAAAACTCCTTCACTGACAGTTGCTGTGTAGCAGAAAAGTAAATGGTCCAGTCAATGATAGAAGTCTGCAACAAACCCGGCTGTAGAGCATGTGGTATGTCTGGTCAATACAAAATCCTTTCTATCCTTTCTTCACCCACCTTTGGCGATATGTAGCAGTAGACCTTTTTTGGTTTCTTGACCTTCTCCGGCTGGCCCTCTACAGGGGAGTCATGCTCGTCCTCCTCGTCCCCCATGGAGGGCCGTCTCTGAGGGGCCATCAGAGCCGAGGCTGGGAGCTGCCACGAGGAGTTACTGTAGTTACTGTAGTTCCCTGTGCCGTAGAGGTACGCCTCAAAGTAGATGCTGATCCCTGTGGTGGACACGTTCTTCTCCACACACTTCTTCTCATTCTCTGTTTGGTGGAAGGGTAGCAATTGAAACAAAAGAGTGATATGAGAACCCTACAACCACAGCTTTTCCTCCACCAAGACGAAAGTCTAGACTCTACATGTATTTCACTGTGGAGTATCTCATTTTGAGTATGATAGGCTGAAAATACATGTAGCAACTTGGTGAAATACCATTTGATCCACTATCCTATCACCTTCCTTCACATGGGCCTGTTCAATCATATCCTAAAATAGGACCCTTACTCACCACTGAGAACAATGATGTCGAACTCCCCGTTGCTGAGGGGCAGGTCGGTATAGGAGATGCGTGCCCGGAAACAGCCCTTCTTCCTCAGGGTGATTTTCAGCAGTACCTGGCACAGCTGCTTGTTGGATGACACTGACTTACAGTAGTACTCCTCCAGGCTGTCGTCATCCACCGTGCCCAGCTGAGAGGAGGAAGACACAAAATTGATTCCCATTGTCCAAGTCCACAGTCTAAAATCAGGAAACAAATGAATTTATTCTGTTGTATGAGTGTTGTGTCGTGATATTGGGTTCTTACCGAGTGGACGTGGACGCTGTAGTTGACTTCGTCTATCAGTGAGGTGGAATTACTGGTGGGGTTGCCATATTCGTCCCGAGGCTCGATCTGCAGGGTATGCTGCTGGCCATATACTAAGACCAGGGTGGAGAAGTGGTAGGCTATCTTCGTTTTGGACGGGTCCACTGTCCCTGAAATGGACACAGAACATGTGGGGAAGAGATGAGCATTCAGGGGATATCTCAAATTAAAGTATGTAGTGTTTACCAGTACAATACATACATAGGGCCTGAGACAACAGAGGAAAAACAGCTTTCATTTACACAAAGATCCAAGTTGCTTCCATGTGAAGGGATCGTTTCAACACTTGTCAAACATAATTGAGCAACGCTGTAGAGCATAATACAAATATTTCCAAATACTTAAACAATCAGATTCAGATAAAATGTTCAGGAAAATATTGATATTGCCTTAAATAAATGTTATGATCATCATCACCTCGTGCTATATTTCGTAAACAAAGCCGACCTACAAAACATATTGTGATGATGAATACTATTAACATACTTATTATCATGTTATGAGGACAAGCCATGGAAAGAACATTGGAAGAAATGTTCAGTGGTATCAAATCTGGTCTGGGTGGTCATTAATCATTCTTACTGCGCAACGTCAAAGTTCTGTTCTTTATCATACGTAAAAACACAATTATCAATATCAATTACTTAAACGTCCTCATGTCATCCATGCTTCGCATGTATATTACAAATACAGCACAGTCCAGTCCTGAGATGGGTTAGTCACACAGTCCAGTCCTGAGATGGGTTAGTCACACAGTCCAGTCCTGAGATGGGTTAGTCACACAGTCCAGTCCTGAGATGGGTTAGTCACACAGTCCAGTCCTGAGATGGGTTAGTCACACAGTCCAAACGGTCATGACTTTCTTTACCTGATTTGAATATCTTGTAGTAAGGGCTGTAGGCCACGTTGAGTCCTCCCAGTTTGACAGCTACCTCATAGCGTCCGGCCTTGCGGACAGTGAAGGCCAGTTTGACCACATTGGACTCTGGCTCCTGCAGAACCTCCTGGGTGATGGGGATGTCTAGGGCCAGCTCTATGTGAGTGATGTTGACCCTTAACCCCACGGGTCGGTGGGCAGGGAAGGGCTGGCCGTTCTTGTAGAAGAGCTTTGGTAGAGAGTCAGAGCAAACCATGACAAACCATGGCAGGACGTCTAGTACCACAACTTGTGCCAACAGTCTATTCTCACCTTGATATTGAATTGTATATTGTATTGTTGGGAAAAGGCTAGCAAGTAAGCATTTCACTGTACTGTTTTACACCCCCTATGTTCCCTGCACGTGACAAATAAACTTGAAACTTCATCGTGTGCTTTATGTCCCCAATAGAAACCCAACCGACCAGACAAATAACAGAATCACTGACTAAAATCCGCAGAAACAAAAAAGTGTATCCCTCCTCTACATTCTCTTTAAAGGCCCATTGCGGTAAAACCTGATTTCCTGTTTTTTCTCTCTCTACACTATGAGGTTGGAATAATACTGTGAAATTGTGAAAATTATGATAGTGCCTTTTTAGTGTGAGACCTGCTTAAAAAGAATACCTGAAGATTTAGTGGGATGGAGTTTTTGCCAATTAGTTAATAGAGAGTTCCAAACCCCCCTTGGGGTTTCACAAAGAAGAAAATATATCGCATGAATGAAACTTAAAGGAAAACTCCACCCCAAAACAATATTTTGGTATTTGTTTCATTAGTCCATTGTTGACATAGTCCCAAAATGTGAGGGAGAACTTCTCCAAACCTTTCTGCCAATAACAGCTTGTTTTCAGTTTTTCCCTCCCCACTCAAACCACTCACAGACAGTCCTAGCAACATTATTGCTTGAGAAATTGCTCTTTGCTAAGTAGCACTTTTTAAAATTATTTTTGACCATTTGAATTGAAAACAACCACAGTAAGGTACTTAATTGTTACCCAGAAATGATTTGATATTGAGGTAAAAACGTCTACATTGGACCTTTAATATTTGAGGTGGGTGGTTGTGCTCTAATCGTAGTTTCAGAAATGTACTTTCAGAAATTGAACTCTTAAAATCCAGAAATGACTGAAGTATCCTAGATATGTGATTTCAAGCAGATAGGTAGGAAAGGATCTTACGTGAACACGGAAGCTCATAGTCTGGCCCACTTCCTGTGGGTCCTTCCAATCCCAGGACACCTTGCAGGAGCGCGGGTCCAGGTAGTTCCCTCGTACATAGTCGTAGATGCTGCGGTCACCCCTTCTCCCGGGATCCTCATTCTGCAGGAAGCTAACCACCCGCGCAGCAAGCTCACATAGGAACTTGATGGTAAAGACAAACGCTATGATGGAAACAGTAATTCCACCTGCCAGGGGGAGACATTCAGTCAGAGACCTTGTTTGAACACACTGAATGTGATTAAATGCACAGCATACAGAGGATGGCTCATAGAGGTCTTCACGGGTCCAACAGACCACAACATTTGGAGATCTGACACGGGACCCAAGCAGGTCCAGGTCCTAAATTCAGACTTTTGTCTCGGATCTGTGACGAGTCTGATATAATTGGCACGGGTCTCGGGTATGTGCAATTCAAATTGATTTACCGACTGGACCTGATTGGACCTGTCCTCTGTTAATTTACTGTTTGTGTGATGAGAAATGTGCAAGCTTGTTATCTCTGTTAGCCAATTGCAACTCAATAAATTGTATAGTTATGTTTGACTGAAAATGGTTCCAGCTGCTCACCTCACCTGCTGGAGAGAGACAGTAAAATGAGCCTTGGCCTAGGCTACTGTTGATTGTGAAGATTAAGTTATTTTTCATTGAAGTAAAACGAAAGTTAGAGGAGAAAGAGTACAGTAAAAAGAAGCCGACAAGGGTAATGTCCTCGGGGACAAGTTTGAATATTATAGTGGACAAAGATGAGAAGAATGTTGGTGGCCAAATGGACTGTGTGCAACTCACTATTCAGGTTTGATGCAATTGTCTACCTACCATTAATTTATTTCCATATTTGTTATTGAATGTTTAGTCATTATTATTACTGTAAATACTTTGTATTATTATTGTAGGCCTATTTTATCATCTAAACGGGTTCTCTGCATAGCCTATGCAAGTTTTTTTTTTCATTTTGTTGAGACATTTTCATTGGCTAAATTAAGTTTGTCTTTTCAATTTTGTGATCCGTATTTAGTTTAAGGTTAAAAGTAGGCCCGTTGTAAAATAAATAGCATTAACCTATGACTGTAATTTGTTGAGTAGGCCTACGGTAGGCAATGACCTTTGTTGGTATTAGCTGCAATATACATTGCATTTGGAAAGTATTCAGACACCTTGACTTTTCCCACATTTTGTTACGTTACAGCCTTATTCTAAAATTCATTAAATATTCCCCCCCCCCCCTCGTCAATCTACATGCAATACCCCATACACACAATACCCCATAATGACAAAGCAAAAACTGCAAAAAAATTAGCAAATTTGTGCAAATTTGTTAAAAATAGAAATATCACATTTACATAAGTATTCAGATCCTTTACTCAGTACTTTGTTGAAGCACCTTTGGCAGCGATTAAAGCCTTGAGTCTTCTTGGGTATAGACGCTACAAGCTTGGCACACCTGCATTTGGGGAGTTTCTCCCATTCCTCTCTGCAGATCATCTCAAGCTCTGTCAGGTTGGATGGGGAGGGAGCGTTGCTGCAAAGCTATTTTCAGATCTCTCCAGAGATGTTCGATCGTGTTCAAGTCCCGACTCTGGCTGGGCCACTCAAGGACATTCAGAGACTTGTCCCGAAGCCACTCCTGCGTTGTCTTGGCTGTGTCCTTAGGGGAATTTTCCTGTTGGAACCTTCGAACAGTCTGAGGTCCTGAGCACTCTGGAGCAGGTTTTCATCAATCATCAATCCTGACTAGTCTCCCAGTCCATGCCGCAGAAAGAAATCCCCACAGCATGATGCTGCCACCACCATGCTTCACTGTGCGGAATGTTGCCAGATTTCCTCCAGATGTGACGCTTGGCATTCAGGCTAAAGAGTTCAATCTTGGTTTCATCAGACCAGAGAATCTTGTTTCTCATTGTCTGAGAGTCTTTTGGTGCCTTTTGGCAAACTCCAAGAGGGCTGTTATGTGCTTTTTTACTGAGGAGTGGCTTCCGTCTGGCTACTCTACCATGAAGGCCTGATTGGTGGAGTGCTGCAGAGATGGTTGTCCTTCTGGAAGGTTCTCCCATCTCCTCAGAGGAACTCTAGAGCTCTGTCAGAGTGACCATTGGGTTCTTGGACACCCATCTGACCAAGGCCCTTCTCCCACAATTGCTCAGTTTGGCCGGCCGGCCGGCCAGAACTAGGAAGTGTCTTGGTGGTTCCAAACTTCTTCCAATTAAGAATGTTAGAGGCCACTGTGTTCTTGGGGACCTTCAATGCTGCAGAAATGTTTTGGTACCCTTCCCCAGATCTGTGCCTCAACAAAATCCTGTCTTGGAGCTCTTTGGACAATTCCTTCAACCTCATGGCTTGGTTTTTGCTCTGACATGAACTGTCAACTGTGGGACCTTATATAGACAGGTGTGTGACTTACAAAATCATGTCCAATCAATTGAATTTACCACAGGTGGACTCCAATCAAGTTGTAGAAACATCTCAAGGATGATCAATGGAAACAGGATGCACCTAAGCTCAATTTCGAGTCTCATAGCAAATGGTCTGAATACTTAAGTAAATAAGATATTTCTGTTTTTATTTTTAATACATTTGCAAAAATGTCTAAAATCCTGTTTTCGCTTTGTCACTATGGGGTATTGTGTGTAGATTGCTGAGGATTGTTTTGTGTTGAATCCATTTTAGAATAAGTCTGTAACGTAACAAAATGTGAAGTCTGGATACTTTCCGAAGGCAGTGTAAGCCTGTTCAAAACTTTTTGGAATGTTTTATTCTGTTGAGCCATTTTCGGTGGCCAAATTAAGTTCCAGCTGTAATGTTGTGTTTGCCGCAATATAACAAAATTACCGGTATTCCCGGTAGGCCTACTATGCTACTCGCACACAAACCATGAAAAGGAAGAACAAAAGAGGGAAAAAACTTTATTTAATGCAGCAATATAATAACCTGTTCGTATTTTCACTAGAAACAATGACTTGACTTACTTGTGATATTACCCTAATAAAGTTTTGTGACGGTTTGGTGTGGTATGACTATTATTAGGCTTAGCTACTGCAGGCCTTTGACTGCGGTGTGCACTGGCACTCCAAGTGACTCCGACAGTTGAACTTGAGGTGAGGCAGAATGTTTTAGGCCTACCAGACTTACTCCTTTAATCTAACAATCACAGGAGGTAGGTGGCACCTTCATTGAGTAGGACTGGCTCGTGGTTATTACTGGACACTATAAAGTTTTGAACTTTGAAACAACAAATTTCGTTTTTTTGTAATTGGTTATTTGGCGTTTGGACAAACGGTGGATAATTTGGCCAATATCACTTGTTTACTAATGGCGCTGGCAGCGCCAAGTTGGAGGTTTCTTTCTACTATCGGATCTGAACGGGTCTCTCGGCTCCAAACCAGTATGGGTCTGTTTTCCATGGTCTTTTCGGAAAGGGTCTGACTGTCCTCGGGTCCCTTCGGAACGGGTCTCCGTTTTTTGAAATTAAATGTATGCATATCGGGTTGGGTGGGAAAGCCACGGATCCATCCAACGTTTTGGACCCGTGAAGATCTAATGGCTCATGCTGATCTTATTAGTGGAGAGACCATTTGCAATGCAATTGTAGAAAAATTACTTCAAAGAATGCTTTAAAGGGATTGTTCACTTTCATCCAAAAGTATCTACATTGATTCTGAAGCTCAAACAGTCACTTATAGAAGCTTTGAACAAAGCAAATATCGAACCCATGATTGATTGGGATTTGTGCCACCAATGCCAAAAGTTAACCATTTGGAAACAGTGCCAGGGAAATGAACCCAGAGCATGGATTGACATCATACCTTCTCCATAGACTACTTACAGGGTAAGGAAACCCATGTTGTATTTTTGAGTGAACTATCCCTTTAAGGTCTATTTCCTTGAATGTGCTGTGGAGAAGCAGTAATTGTATGGGTAAAGCCTGGAAATCTTGGGACACACAAACAGTATCTGTAGTTCAAATATATATATATATATATATATATATATATATATATATATATATATATATATACACACAGTATATCTGAATGTTTTCTTGATTATTTATTATTTTAAAAATATATATATATATTTTTAAATGTAACCTTTATTTTACTAGGCAAGTTTCAACTGTACTAATATTTTCAACAAGTACTTCCTGATAATTCTAATGACAGGGTAGTTTAGGCCCCAGGCCTTGCTGACAGGCGCCCATCCCCTACTTCGAACGGCTACTGTCAGTAGAACTCACTCACCAATCACGTAAAACATGAGGTCCCTTATCAGAAAGCACAGTGCTACAGTACAGCCAAATATAAAAGCTCCCGCTGAAAGAGAAACAAAGACAGGCATCATACTTTACTTGACTTTCACAGCACAGAAAAAGCTTTTGACAGACATTGCATAATATTCTGATGTGCCCTACGCCCAGGGCACTAAAGTGGTCGCATAAGCTCCTACATATTTTGCTGTGTGACCTGACATTTTATTTTGGGAGCACCAGTACGACCAGGACAAAAATTACTCTGATAATGACTGTTGTAATGATAGGTTTCACTGTGCAGTTGTTTCTGAGTACCTTAAGAGACAAAAGTGAGCACAGATTTGTTCAATCCAAAGCCTACATGTAAAGAATATGAAAACATATTAAAGAATGTATCAGTGACTTGTATTTCTTGCAACTTTCTGAAGATGTAACGGCAGGGGAATTGTGTCTACCACTTTGTGTAGCCAGTAATCAAATCAAATCTGATTTGTCACATACACATGGTTAGCAGATGTTAATGCGAGTGTAGCGAAATGCTTGTGCTTCTAGTTCCGACAATGCAGTAATAACCAACGAGTAATCTAACCTAAGAATTTCACAACAACTACCTTATACACACAAGTGTAAAGGGATTAAGAATATGTACATAAAGATATATGATTGAGTGATGGTACAGAACGGCATAGGCAAGATGCAGTAGATGGTCTTGAGTACATTAAAAACATATGAGATGAGTAATTTAGGGTATGTAAACATATTAAGTGGCATTGTTTAAAGTGGCTAGTGATACATTTTGTACATAATCTTTTCCAATATTAAAGTGGCTGGAGTTGAGTCAGTATGTTGGCAGCAACCACTCAATGTTAGTGGTGGCTGTTAAACAGTCTGATGGCCTTGAGATAGAAGCTGTTTTTCAGTCTCTCGGTCCCTGCTTTGATGCACCTGTACTGACCTCACCTTCTGGATGATAGAGGGGTGAACAGGCAGTGGCTCGGGTGGTTGTTGTCCTTGATGATCTTTATGGCCTTCCTGTGACATCGGGTGGTGTAGGTGTCCTGGAGGGCAGGTAGTTTGCCCCCGGTGATGCGTTGTGCAGGCCTCACTATCCTCTGGAGAGCCTTACGGTTGTGGGTGGAGCAGTTGCCGTACCAGGCGGTGATACAGCCCGACAGGATGCTCTCGATTGTGCATCTGTAAAAGTTTGTGTGCTTTTGGTGACAAGCTGAATTTCTTCAGCCTCCTGAGGTTGAAGAGGTGCCGCTGCGCCTTCTTCACCACGCTGTCTGTGTGGGTGGACCAATTCAGTTTGTCCGTGATGTGTACGCCAAGGAACTTAAAACTTACCACCCTCTCCACTACTGTCCCGTCGATGTGGATAGGGGGGTGCTCCCTCTGCTGTTTCCTGAAGTCCACGATCATCTCCTTAGTTTTGTTGACATTGAGTGTAAGGTTATTTTCCTGACACCACACTCCGAGGGCCCTCACCTCCTCCCTGTAGGCCGTCTCGTCGTTGTTGGTAATCAAGCCTACCACTGTAGTGTCGTCTGCAAACTTGATGATTGAGATGGAGGCGTGCATGGCCACGCATTCGTGGGTGAACAGGGAGTACAGGAGAGGGCACCCTTGTGGGGCCCCAGTGTTGAGGATCAGCGGGGTGGAGATGTTGTTACCTACCCTCACCACCTGGGTGGGGGCGGCCCGTCAGGAAGTCCAGTACCCAGTTGCACAGGGCGGGGTCGAGACCCAGGGTCTCGAGCTTGATGACGAGTTTGGAGGGTACTATGGTGTTAAATGCCGAGCAGTAGTCGATGAACAGCATTCTCACATAGGTAATCCTCTTGTCCAGATGGGTTAGGGCAGTGTGCAGTGTGGTTGCGATTGCGTCGTCTGTGGACCTGTTGGGGCGGTAAGCAAATTGGAGTGGGTCTAGGGTGTCAGGTAGGGTCCTTGACTAGTCTCTCAAAGCACTTCATGATGACAGAAGTGAGTGCTACGGGGCGATAGTCGTTTAGCTCAGTTACCTTAGCTTTCTTGGGAACAGGAACAATGGTGGCCCTCTTAAAGCATGTGGGAACAGCAGACTGGGATAAGGGTTGATTGAATATGTCCGTAAACACACCAGCCAGCTGGTCTGCGCATGCTCTGAGGACGTGCCTGGGGATGCCGTCTGGGCCTGCAGCCTTGCGAGGGTTAACGCGTTTAAATGTTTTACGCACGTTGGCTGCAGTGAAAGAGAGTCCGCAGGTTTTGGTAGCGGGCCGTGTCAGTGGCACTGTATTGTCCTCAAAGCAAGCAAAGAAGTTGTTTAGTCTGTCTGGGAGCAAGACATCGTGGTCCGCAACGGGCCACATACCTCTTGTGTCTGAGCCGTTGAATTGCGACTCTACTTTGTCTCTATACTGATGCTTAGCTTGTTTGATTGCCTTGCGGAGGGAATAGCTACAGTGTTTGTACTCGGTCATGTTTCTGGTCACCTTGCCCTGGTTAAAAGCAGTGGTTCGCGCTTTCAGTTTTGCGCGAATGCTGCCATCAATCCACGGTTTCTGGTTTGGGAATGTTTTAATAGTTGCTGTGGGTACGACATCGACGATGCACTTGCTTATAAACTCGCTCACCGAATCAGCGTATTCATCAATGTTGTTGTTTGACGCAATGTGGAACATATCCCAATCCACGTGATCGAAGCAATCTTGAAGCGTGGAATCAGATTGGTCGGACCAGCGTTGAACAGACCTGAGCTCGGGAGTTTTCTGTTTTAGTCTCTGTCTATAGGCAGGGAGGAACAAAATGGAGTCGTGGTCAGCTTTTCCGAAAGGAGGATGGGGGAGGGCCTTATATGCGTCGCGGAAGTTATAATAACAATGATCCTGAGTTTTACCAACCCTGGTAGAACAATCGATATGCTGATAGAATTTAGGGAGTCTTGTTTTCAGATTAGCCTTGTTAAAATCCCCAGCTACAATGAATGCAGTCTCAGGATATGTGGTTTCCAGTTTACATAGAGTAAAATAAAGTTTGTTCAGGGCCATCGATGTGTCTGCTTGGGGGGGAATATATGTGGCTGTGATTATAATCGAAGATAATTCTCTTGGTAGATAATGCGGTCGACATTTGATTGTGAGGAATTCTAAGTCAGGTGAACAGAAGGACTTGAGTTCCTTTATGTTGTTATGATCACACCACGTCACGTTAATCATAAGGCATACCCCCCCGCCCCTCTTCTTACCAGAAAGATGCTTGTTTCTGTCGGCGCGATGCGTGAAGAAACCAGTTGGCTGTACCGACTCCGATAGTGTGTCTCGAGTGAGCCATGTTTCCGTGAAGCAAAGAACGTTACAGTCTCTTATGTCTCTCTGGAATGCTATCCTTGCTCAGATTTCATCAACCTTGTTGTCAAAAGACTGGACATTGGCGAGTAGTATGCGAGAGAGTGGTGCGCGATGTGCCCGTCTCCGGAGCCTGACCAGAAGACCGCTTCGTCTGCTCCTTTTACAGCGTCGTTGTTTTGGTTCGCCGGCTGGGATCCGATCCATTGTCCTGGGCAAAACACAGGATCCGCTTCGGGAAAGTCGTATTCCTGGTCGTAATGATGGTGAGTTGACGTTGCTCTTATATCCAGTAGTTCCTCCCGACTGTATGTAATAAAACCTAAGATTACCTGGGGTACCAATTTAAGAAATAACACGTAAAAAAACAAATACTGCATAGTTTCCTAGGAACGCGAAGCGAGGCAGCCTTCTCTGTCGGCGCCAGATGTGTACCACATGCCAAAACAGTCATTTATAAAGGTTTAACATAAAACTTTCCATATTAAATGGAGGCAGGCTTACCTGGCAGAATGATATGATATAATGATGATTTGTATCAATCGGATGCTATTTTTTTTTCTATCAAACTCTGCTATTGAGCATGCAGTACAGAAACACCGCCAGCCAAACACCAGTCTCTTGAGTTCAATTGAAATTGAAGGGAAACTATGTTTTTCTTTTCTTCCTTAGACCTCAAAAGTGGTCTCCTGATATGGTTAAAATGGTTGTGCAATTCAAATGATATATTCTCTACAGATCACTTAATTGGAGTGCCAGAATGAACTCTTTAACAATTCAAAGTATGATGCCAAAAGTCTATACAGATGCTTGTGGCATAATAAAACCCCTGTTCATAAACCATGTCACAGGTCATTCCAAAACCAGCATTTGTTTACACCTTGTTCAGTCATGTTACCTCATTAGCTAGCTAGCTAACAACCTGGTTACTTTATCAGTATATCTAAACATTTGGAGGCAAAGAAAAAAGCGAAAAGGGATAGCTTCTTTATAAGATCAATGATCATAGCAATGAATGAATGACTGATCACTTGCATGTCATCACTCACAAACTTGATGACCTTAAAGAGAGAGCGCTTCAATAGATAGTGCTTTTGCACAATGTAGAAACCTAATATTACACAAATGACTGTAATTATCAACATTTTAACTTTTTATAATAAACAAATGTCTTTACCGGGTTAAATATTTGTTTCTAGAGCACAACATGTAACAAGTAGCAAGAATTCATATACACCCAATATGCTAGATCTCAATCAATTCAAAAATATATATATATATCTTCTGGTGCTCCTAGATTTGACATTTTAAGTGATTTTTATTTATTTAGAGCACTGCCTACGCCCTTCATTCTCACAGGCTTGGAGGATTGATCTTTTTATTTCACTTTTGCTTTCTGATATACCTGTAGATAATAAACCTTTAAAACTAGAACACATACCCATGTTGGACTCTGCATCCAGGACATTAATCCGAAAGTCTAATTGGTCCATGTTGTCCTGCACTAGCCAAGCACAGTAGTGTGTGGACAATCTGTGTATTCACCGATGCGTCACACCACAAAGCCAAATCAAGCTTTTCCAGAAATAGGACTTAGGCTATTCTTGGCATCAGAGAAGATACCTATCATAGGTAGCATAGCTATTTGCTTATTGGGAGTGTACAAGCCAATGAGAATCGGTGTGTACTACAGTATGTAAATTAGGATAGGCTAAGAAATTGTACATGAGAATTGTAATGTAACAACATAGGCCTAGGCTACTTTCTTTCACATTATGTCTTAACTGTCTTAATATGGCCCTGTAGTAACAGTCAACTTCTCCTTTACAACACCTAGTTTTGTTCATCTGTGTGGCTATTGCTTAATAAAAAGTTCAATGCTAGGTCCTTGCAATTAGGGCTGGCATAATTACCATATAACCGTGTAACCGATGGTTAGGATGAAGGCCACCATGAAAATAAAATAACGGTCATAACGAACAGCTGACTGAAGTACTATCACCATACTTAGGTGCCGATACGATATTTATTGTGATTCTCATGATTCTATATGTGTTGCGATTCGATACAGTGAATTTAATTGTGAATCGATGTTCCAGACATATTGCTCACCACATGTCTGTTGCAGAGGGACAAGAGAGAGCCATGAGAAAACTAGTTTTGATCAGTCATGGAAATAAAAGTGCTGAAAACAAATTTGCTGCATATTTAAAAAGATAAGAGATCAAGCTATGAAGGAAAAATACTGGAGGGTTGGTGCAGGTACATCCAACTGGCACTAACATTATATTGCGATATTGTATCTTGACGACGATACGATAACATCAAAAATAATATCCCCATCACTATTAACAACATTCATGAAACGTTGTTGCTCCTTGAAGAAAGTAGCAACAAACAAGTCTTCAACGCAGCAGCAACACAAATAGAAATATAATGAATATAACAGGCTTGGAACTAACTTTGGCAATTTCACTGGAGAAGTTATGGGTACCTGATGCAATCATTTCCATGGTAATGTAGACTGTTCATTCAAATTATGTTAACTGATGTGTAGCACATATTGAAGAGTACAATTCCTGTTTTTACTTCCTGCTTTGCTCTTATGGATACACTTGCAAAGGCCGCCAGTCACAGCCCTACTTGCAACGCATCAGTATCTTCTACAGCCAGTGTCTAAAATCACTCTTAATCCATGGCAGACGCATTGCACTCACCGATAGACCACTTCTCATTCAGGCGCCTTTCAGCAAGGCTGTGCACGAGTTGGATCTCGTAGTCCTGGTCGCGGCTCCCCCTAGAGGCCTGGAGAACCTTGACGCCCGTGGACAGCTTGATGTAGTCTTCGTAGTAGTATCCCCACGCAGCAAGAGAGAGCTGCAACTGGCTGTCAAACTGGGCTAGATCATCCAGAGTCATACAACCCAAGGTCTTCAGTCTTCAGTTGGACCACAGTGCAATATGATCAAACACAGAGAAAAAACAGTCAATTGTATTCATTCACCTCTAGCATGGCCACAGTCTCAAAAAGGATAATACACAGAACGACTGAACAAGTAGAACCTGACTTTAAAGCTGGGTTGTAGTCTGTTATTGCTTTAAATATTGTGTACTTTATCATGCATGCAAAGCAAATATTGATCTATCACCCTGTTCTGCAATGTACGACAGTAACCTTAACATGATCTACTAGGTTACATTTACATTAAGCCTTTAAGGGGCAAGTAAATAATAATAATAATTTATTACATTTGTAAAGCGCTTTTCATTATCCAGGAATAATCTCAAAGTGCATAAAATAACAATTTAAATAGAAAAACAGTTAAAAAAACAAAATAAATATATATTGAACAAAAATATAAACTCAATATGCAACAATTTCAATGATTTTACTGAGTCACAGTTCATATAAGGAAATCAGTCAATTGAAATACATATATTAGCCCCTAATCTAAGGATTTCACATGACTGGGCAGGGGCGCGGCCATGGGTGGGCCTGGGCGGCCATAGCAGGAAGAGAATGGGTCCTAGCACCGACCCCTGTGGGACACCACAGGTTATGGTGGACTCCACTGATCTTGCCTCACCAAGGGTGGCGCACTGCTTGTGGTTAGAGATGTAGGAGGTAAACCATAGAGAATGGCACCAAATGGGGTGGCTGCAGTTTTACGGGCTCCTGACCAATTGTGCTATTTTGTGTGTTTTTTTTGTAATTTTCTTCTTTTTTTGTACATAATTATTCCGCCATCGTTTATTATGACCGAAAAGAGAATCTGAACATCAGTACTGTGATTACTCACCTCGAACTGGACTAGGATTTTTTCATTAATGAGTCAGACACAAAGGATATACTGCTCCTCCTGGACCAGGCCCAAATCCCTGTCATTTGTATGAAGAGGAGACGCCGTTACAAAGGTCGAAGAGCCAGATGGCTGGCGAGACTGCGCTGGCGAGTAGATAATCCGCATTTACCCTCCGTTTTACTGCTAAACGTGTAATCACTGGAGAATAAATTGGATGAGCTCCGTAAGATCAGGAGGGGTAGTATGTCTCTTTGATAACAACAGCTGGTGCGCAATCTCGAAATATTAAGGAAGTCTCATGGTTTTGCTCGCCTGAATTAGAGTGTCTCCTAATAAGCTGTAGACCCCACTATTTACCAAGAGAGTTTTCATCTATATTCTTCATAGCTGTCTATTTACCACCACAAACTGATGCTGGCACTAAGACAGCACTCAGCGAGCTGTATAAGGCCATAAGCAAACAAGAAAATGCTTATCCAGAGGCTGTGCCGGGAACTTTAATGCAGGAAACCTAAAACCCATGTCACATGTGCAACTCGCCCTCCATTAGGCAAATCTGACAATAACTATATCCTCCTGATTCCTGCTTACAAGCAAACACTCAAACAGGAGGTAGCATCGACGTGGTCAATACGGAAGTGGTCTGATGAAGCAGATGCTAAGCTACAGGACTGTTTCTGGAATACGTTCCGGGATGCATCCAATGGCATTGAAGAGTATACCACATCAGTCACTGGCTTCATTAATGTATCGACGATGTTGTCCACACAGTGACAGTACCGGTACCCCTTGTATATAGCCTCATTATTGCTATTTTATTGTGTTACAATTTTTCCTTTAGTTCAGCAAACTTTTTTAAAACCCTGCACTGTTGGTTAAAACCTCTACGGGATCGGTGTCCCCCCATGGGACGGTTGAGCTAACGTGCACTAATGTGATTAACATGACGTTGTAACTAACAAGGACATTTCACAGGACATAGACTTGTCTTATATGGGGAGAAAGCTTAAATTATTGTTAATCGAACTGCACTGTCCAATTTACAGTAGCTATTACAGTGAAAAAATACCATGCTATTGTTTGAGGAGAGTGCACAACAACAACAAAAACTTTTATCATGGCAACTGGTTGATACATTCACCTCTGAAGATAAATAATGTACTTAAATTCAGCAATCTTGCTCTGATTTGTCATTCTGAGGGTCCCAGAGTTAAAATGTAGCATAGTTTTGACAAATAAATGATATTTTTATATTAAAATGTAGGAACTGGGTTCTACAGTTTGAACTTCTGCTATGTCTGCCACCTTGCTTCAGGTCCTGAGCTACAGGCAGTTAGATTTGGGTATATAATTTTAGGCAAAAATTAAAATAAAGGGTGCGATCCTTAATTAAGGGCTTGTAAATAAGCTTTTCCCTGTTGTATTCGGCGAACTGATTAGAGTTTAGGGCAGTCCCACAGATGGCAGTGTGCTCTCTGAGGCGCTGCAGTAGAATGTGTGATCTACTGTGTCGAAAGCAGTACTAAGGTCCAAAAGAAGGAGGAGTCAGAGTGGGCTTAGAGTTGGAGGATACAATGTTCTCTCGGATGGTGTTGATTTTAGCCTTGAAGAACTCAGAAAATCTGTTGCATTTTTCAGTAGTTGCTGTCGGAGGGCCAGAGTCTGTAGGATGGAGAAGACGACTGATGGTGGAAAACAAAGTCCTATGATTTCCTCGGTCGTTGTCAGAGTAGAAGGTGGAGTGGGCTGCTTTTAATGCTTTTAAATAACAAGCCTGGTATTCTTTATAGACCAGTAGATGGACAAATAGGCCAGCACTTCTCCACAGACGCTCTCGCTTGTGGCCATGGGTCTTCATGCTAAGCAGCTCCTCTGTGAACCATGGGGAGAACTGTTTGGAAGGATACTTTTCAAGGGCAAGGCTGTTTAAGGTGTTCCTTAGAGTGCTGTTATACAGGTCAACCATCTATCTCATCAGGGATATCAGACTCATGACAGTCAGCTTGTAGGAGAGGGCAAACAGACTCCGGGAAGACGGACGTGTCAAGGGACTTGTTGTTTTTGAATTTAATAGTGCACTTATGGCAGAGCTGAAGTGCAGGAGTACTCACAGACATTGTAATGGCCCTATGGCCAGATACACATCTCAAGCACATCCAGGTCTGAGGCAGGGACGTCTCCAGTGATGAAGTCTAAATAGTGTTAATTGCTGAAGGATGGGGCTGGAGAAATGTAGCTACTCTCAAATTCATAAACAGAGCTATGGATGCAAGGACTGACCATCCATGAGATTACAGTTTTAACCATGTTTTGAGGCTATACAGTGTTTGTTTACAATTACTTTGTTTGAAAACAAAGGAGTAAAATAAGTTTATATTTTGGGTAATGATGGGGTAAGAAAATTGCCCATTAGGGATTTATTTATAAGTTACAGTGACAAGAAAAAGTATGTGAACCCTTTGGAATTACCTGGATTTGTGTATAAATTGGTCGTCAAATTTGATCTGATCTTCATCTAAGTCACAACAATAGACAAACATAGTCTGCTTAAACTAATAACACACAAATTATTGTATTTTTCTTGTCTATATTCAAATCGAAGTTTATTTGTCACGTGCGCCAAATACAACAGTGAAATCCTTACTTAATACATCACTTAAACATTCACAGTGTAGGTTGGAAAAAGTATGTGAACCCCTAGGCTAATGACTTCTCTAAAAGCTAATTGGAGTCAGGAGTCAGCTAACCTGGAGTCCAATCAATGAGATGAGATTGGAGATGTTGGTTAGAGCTGCCTTGACCTATAAAAAACACTCACAAAATTTGAGTTTGCTATTCACAAGCAGCATTACCTGATGTGAACCATGCCTCGAACAAAATAGATCTCAGAAGACCTAAGATTAAGAATTGTTGTCTCGCATGAAGCTGGAAAGCGTTACAAAAGTATCTCTAAAAGCCTTAATGTTCATCAGTCCACGATAAGACAAATTGTCTATAAATGGAGAAAGTCCAGCACTGTTGCTACTAGTGTCTGTCCTGCAAAGATGACTGCAAGAGCACAGCGCAATGCTCAATGAGGTTAAGAAGATTAAGAAGAATCCTAGAGTGTCAGCTAAAGAAATCTCTGGAACATGCTAACATCTCTGTTGACGAGTATACGACATTTAAAACACTAAACAAGAATGGTGTTCATGGGAGGACACCACGGAAAAAGCCACTGCTGTCCAAAAAAACATGTATTTATTTTACCTTTATTTAACTAGGCAAGTCAGTTAAGAAAAAAATATTATTTTCAATGATGGCCTAGGAACAGTGGGTTAACTGCCTTGTTCAGGGGCAGAATGACATACAGGGGCAAAAAAGTATTTAGTCAGCCACCAATTGTGCAAGTTCTCTAACTTAAAAAGATGAGAGAGGCCTGTAATTTTCATCATAGGTACACTTCAACTATGACAGACAAAATGAGAAGAAAAAAAATCCAGAAAATCACATTGTAGGATTTTTAATGAATTTCTTTTAAAATTATGGTGGAAAATAAGCATTTGGTCAATAACAAAAGCTTATCTCAATACTTTGTTATATACCCTTTGTTGGCAATGACAGAGGTCAAACGTTTTCTGTAAGTCTTCACAAGGTTTTCACACACTGTTGCTGGTATTTTGGCCCATTCCTCCATGCAGATCTCCTCTAGAGCAGTGATGTTTTGGGGCTGTTGCTGGGCAACACGGACTTTCAACTCCCTCCAAAGATTTTCTATGGGGTTGAGATCTGGAGACTGGCCCGGCCACTCCAGGACCTTGAAATGCTTCTTACGAAGCCACTCCTTCGTTGCCCGGGCGGTTTGTTTGGGATCATTCTCATGCTGAAAGACCCAGCCATGTTTCATATTCAATGCCCTTGCTGATGGAAGGAGGTTGTCACTCAAAATCTCACGATACATGGCCCCATTCATTCTCCTTTACACGGATCAGTCGTCCTGGTCGACGCATATAAGGCCCTGCCCCGCCCCCCTTTCGGAAAAGCTGACCACGACTCCATTTTGTTGATCCCTGCCTACAGACAGAAACTAAAACAAGAGGCTCCCACGCTGAGGTCTGTCCAACGCTGGTCCGACCAAGCTGACTCCACACTCCAAGACTGCTTCCATCACGTGGACTGGGAGATGTTTCGTATTGCGTCAGATAACAACATTGACGAATACGCTGATTCGGTGTGCGAGTTCATTAGAACGTGCGTTGAAGATGTCGTTCCCATAGCAACGATTAAAACATTCCCTAACCAGAAACCGTGGATTGATGGCAGCATTCGTGTGAAACTGAAAGCGCGAACCACTGCTTTTAATCAGGGCAAGGTGTCTGGTAACATGACCGAATACAAACAGTGCAGCTATTCCCTCCGCAAGGCTATCAAACAAGCTAAGCGCCAGTACAGAGACAAAGTAGAATCTCAATGTGGCAGGGTCTACAGTCAATCACGGACTACAGGAAGAAATCCAGCCCAGTCACGGACCAGGATGTCTTGCTCCCAGGCAGACTAAATAACTTTTTTGCCCGCTTTGAGGACAATACAGTGCCACTGACACGGCCTGCAACGAAAACATGCAGTCTCTCCTTCACTGCAGCCGAGGTGAGTAAGACATTTAAACGTGTTAACCCTCGCAAGGCTGCAGGCCCAGATGGCATCCCCAGCCTCGCCCTCAGAGCATGCGCAGACCAGCTGGCCGGTGTGTTTACGGACATATTCAATCAATCCCTATACCAGTCTGCTGTTCCCACATGCTTCAAGAGGGCCACCATTGTTCCTGTTCCCAAGAAAGCTAAGGTAACTGAGCTAAATGACTACCGCCCCGTAGCACTCACATCCGTCATCATGAAGTGCTTTGAGAGACTAGTCAAGGACCATATCACCTCCACCCTACCTGACACCCTAGACCCACTCCAATTTGCTTACCGCCCAAATAGGTCCACAGACGATGCAATCTCAACCACACTGCACACTGCCCTAACCCATCTGGACAAGAGGAATACCTATGTGAGAATGCTGTTCATCGACTACAGCTCGGCATTCAACACCATAGTACCCTCCAAGCTCGTCATCAAGCTCGAGACCCTGGGTCTCGACCCCGCCCTGTGCAACTGGGTACTGGACTTCCTGACGGGCCGCCCCCAGGTGGTGAGGGTAGGCAACAACATCTCCTCCCCGCTGATCCTCAACACTGGGGCCCCACAAGGGTGCGTTCTGAGCCCTCTCCTGTACTCCCTGTTCACCCACGACTGCGTGGCCACGCACGCCTCCAACTCAATCATCAAGTTTGCGGACGACACAACAGTGGTAGGCTTGATTACCAACAACGATGAGACG
This sequence comes from Oncorhynchus mykiss, assembly GCF_013265735.2. Classification (NCBI taxonomy): domain Eukaryota; kingdom Metazoa; phylum Chordata; class Actinopteri; order Salmoniformes; family Salmonidae; genus Oncorhynchus; species Oncorhynchus mykiss. The sequence goes on along the minus strand of NC_048583.1, from coordinate 43,185,000 downwards.
GCCTACAGGGAGGAGGTGAGGGCCCTCGGAGTGTGGTGTCAGGAAAACAACCTCACACTCAACGTCAACAAAACTAAGGAGATGATTGTGGACTTCAGGAAACAGCAGAGGGAACACCCCCCTATCCACATCGATGGAACAGTAGTGGAGAGGGTAGCAAGTTTTAAGTTCCTCGGCATACACATCACAGACAAACTGAATTGGTCCACTCACACAGACAGTATCGTGAAGAAGGCGCAGCAGCGCCTCTTCAACCTCAGGAGGCTGAAGAAATTCGGCTTGTCACCAAAAGCACTCACAAACTTCTACAGATGCACAATCGAGAGCATCCTGGCGGGCTGTATCACCGCCTGGTATGGCAACTGCACCGCCCTCAACCGTAAGGCTCTCCAGAGGGTAGTGAGGTCTGCACAACGCATCACCGGGGGCAAACTACCTGCCCTCCAGGACACCTACACCACCCGATGTCACAGGAAGGCCATAAAGATCATCAAGGACATCAACCACCCGAGCCACTGCCTGTTCACCCCGCTATCATCCAGAAGGCGAGGTCAGTACAGGTGCATCAAAGCTGGGACCGAGAGACTGAAAAACAGCTTCTATCTCAAGGCCATCAGACTGTTAAACAGCCACCACTAACACTGAGTGGCTGCTGCCAACACACTGACACTGACTCAACTCCAGCCACTTTAATAATGGGAATTGATGGGAAATGATGTAAATATATCACTAGCCACTTTAAACAATGCTACCTTATATAAATGTTACTTACCCTACATTATTCATCTCATATGCATACGTATATACTGTACTCTATATCATCGACGGTATCCTTATGTAATACATGTATCACTAGCCACTTTATACTATACTATGCCACTTTGTTTACATACTCATCTCATTTGTACATACTGTACCCGATACCATCTACTGTATCTTGCCTATGCTGCTCTGTACCATCACTCATTCATATATCCTTATGTACATATTCTTTATCCCCTTACACTGTGTACAAGACAGTAGTTTTGGAATTGTTAGTTAGATTACTTGTTATTACTGCATTGTCGGAACTAGAAGCACAAGCATTTCGCTACACTCGCATTAACATCTGCTAACCATGTGTATGTGACAAATAAAATTTGATTTGATTTGATTTGATTTGGTCCCTTTGCAGAAAAACAGCCCCAAAGGATGATGTTTCCACCCCCATGCTTCACAGTAGGTATGGTGTTCTTTGGATGCAACTCAGCATTCTTTGTCCTCCAAACACGACGAGTTCAGTTTTTACCAAAAAGTTATATTTTGGTTTCATCTGACCATATGACATTCTCCCAATCTTCTTCTGGATCATCCAAATGCTCTCTAGCAAACTTCAGACGGGCCTGGACATGTACTGGGGCTTAAGCAGGGGGACACGTCTGGCACTGCAGGATTTGAGTCCCTGGCGGCGTAGTGTGTTACTGATGGTAGGCTTTGTTACTTTGGTCCCAGCTCTCTGCAGGTCATTCACTAGGTCCCCCCGTGTGGTTCTGGGATTTTTGCTCACCGTTCTTGTGATCATTTTGACCCCACGGGGTGAGATCTTGTGTGTTATTAGTTTAAGCAGACTATGTTTGTCTATTGTTGTGACCTAGATGAAGATCAGATAACATTTTATGACCAATTTATGCAGAAATCCAGTTATTTCCAAAGGGTTCACATACTTTTTCTTGCCACTGTATATTCTTCAAATATCAAATGAGTATATATCATGAATTGAAATGTCAAAAAATGTACGTAGCTCTCGCAGATTGCCCCTTTAAGGTTCATATAAACATTAAAGTAAAATAGTGTGGTATGTATTGAGTCATGATGAAATGGCTTCCTCCACTGACAGATGTATAAAATGGTATATGGGTAATCTACTCAAGGAACAAAAGCTTCCCATAGTTGACAGCTGCTGTAGCTACTAGAAACAAAGTATAGTAACCACTATAACCCAGCTGCTCATGTTCACAATTACTTCAGGTAGGGAGTGAGTGTCACTGCTCAGACAGAGGTGAACTCATACTGTACTACAGTAATATGCAGAGGAGGTCAGTTAACAATCCCATTTGTATGACTAGCCCATGAATCACAATGAAATATCTGAATGTGATGCAACTGAAAACCGATATTTATTCAAACATTAGACAGAAAAAAGGGTCTGCTACTCCGTCCACTGAGAGCTACCCCCATATCCGCAGCATTGCATAACATCTACCATATTGTATGTGTAACAACACCTTAAAGCGGCATTCAGCAGTTGAAACAATAACAAAGCCGACTCCCCGCCCCGTTTCGGTAAAAAGCTGAAGGATGGGGCAGGAGAAATGTAACCAGTCTCAAATTCATAGACAGAGCTATGGACGCAATGACTGACCATCCATGAGATCACAATTTTTAACCATGTTGAGGCTTTATAGTGTTTGTTTACACTTACTAATTTACAAACATTGGAGTAAAACAAGCTTATATCACAGTTGAATCTAGCTCATAAGTTATATTTTCAAGAATAATGGGTACATATAATACATGTATAAGTTTTTAAAAAATGGCTGTAGCAACTGTGGATTGTGCACGTTTTGGTTTTTGCCCTCGCACTACACAGCTGATTCAAATAACCAACTCATCATCAAGCTTTGTTTGTTTAAATCAGCTGGGAAAAAACTAAAATGTGCACCCAGGGGGGCCCTGGGACCGAGTTTGGGAAATGCTGCTCGGAAACACTGCAGCCACAGAGCAGCCACAGAGCTTAATGTCACCAAGTGCAGCCAGCCATGAATGGGGATGCTGCCCCCAAGTGGACATAAAAACACATCTATCTCTCAGAGAAAGACAGAAAGTGAAAGAGGGACCTCAGTGTTTCACAAAATGAGTGAATTCAGTAAGATGTTAGTGCACTAACTGTAAGTCTCTCTGGATAAGAGCATCTGCTAAATGACTCAAATGGAAAAAAAGTCATGCAGAATCGTTTAGTAATGTTAATTGTGTTTATGTGATGGGTTTGAATCTGCCCATGACAGGTGAGAGGGAGGTGCTATGCTGGTAATAATTAGTTGCATGCTTGTGTAGTGGCACTGACAACATGGTGGTGGTATGCTTACGTATGATAGTAGTGCTCAAGGCTCTGAGAGCAGAGCCACTCCTGGAAGGCAAAGTCTCGCAGCAGCTGGATATGAGCCTCTGCGATGTCCCTCCAGCGCCGCTTCTCTCTCACCACGTACTCCAGACGAGTCAGAATACTCAGGCTCAGCTCCTCCAGAGTCTCCACATCTACACACACAGGCAAAGACAGACACAGACAAATCAGCCAGAGCAGAGAAGGATCTAGTCTATAGCCTGCCTTATCATAAATAAATTCACCTCAACAACACCAGATTGAGGCCAAGATAAGAATATACTCCTACCAGCAAACAGGCAGGCCCTAAATCACTAAAACCACAACATCATGAGCTTTGGGAAATTACACTAACCTAAAACCAAGAACTCTACCTCTTCAACGGCAGAGAATGAGCTAAATAATTTCACCCATTGGCTGAACATTCAAGAAAATATCCTTTGAACTGTGTAGGCTTTTGTACAAACTCCAATGGATGAGTAAATTCAAAGATGATCAATTCCCCTTGTTGTAAAAGAACTGGGATGCTGTGAATCAACTACAGAATAAATCAATGAAGATGTTACTGTGTTTGGTTGCAATCACATTAGCCTCTGGCTTCTTTACATCAGAAATAGTTCAGAGATACCAAACTGACACTGTTCCATGTCATTCATAAACGCTGGATCTTATCAAGTTGCTGATATTTTGTCAACTGACCTTCAAGTAAGTGTTTGTATTCGGAGAGACTGTGGCCTTGAATCCATTCTTCAATCTGACTTTCTTTGCCTTTCTTCCAGCGCACCTCCCAGAAGAAGATCCACGAGACTGAGCAGAAGAGGAAAGTCAGCAAAAAGCGGAGGTCCATCAGACCATCTTCAGCTCTGACTCAGACTCTTCTGCTCCCCACATAGGCTGGGCCAGGTCCAAAATACTGCACGATAAAATAAAAAGTTGCAAATTATGTTCATTCTCCAGCTTCTTCACTGGTAAAGAGCTATAGCAACAACAACAAAAACATCACAGGTTTAAGTCAGGCAGCTCATGAAAGGTAAGCCTAAACAATGACCAAGACAATTAAAAAGTTGTGACCATGCTCATCTAGCAACTAAGGTGCTTTCATTATACGGTAGCAGCATAGCCAGAGAAGGCATGCATGAATGTTAATGTCTCACACTGGAGGAGTGTTGAATGATGGGATAGGACATGTAATCCAGATGACATATGCATGAACTGGCAAGGTTCTTAAAATGTCTCATTACTTTTATCTCATAATCTAAACTAAAGACCACCAAAGTCCACAGCGACAAAAACATAGAATAAATTCATTGGCAACACCCATAGACATAGATTGTCTACAAGAACAACATCCCCACAAGATGCATATTTGCTACAGCACCCCTAATGATTGGTGTACAAAATTCCCCACACATTTCCAGACTCCCCACCAACCACCAGTCACCCCCACTTCCTGCAGGGGCGTTATTTCCTTCCCCCACACATTTAAGTAGGCACACCGGTAACTAATCAGTGTTGAGGTCAGGATAAAGATGAGTCTGTGACAGTAGGAGTGAAGTATTTGGAAAAAGTGCACCCTTGCCTTTTGGCTGATCCATTTGTGGTTTCAAGGTGGGTGCTGTGGAGTCAGTGAGGGTAACCAGAAGTGGTCTTGTGATAATTGTTTGTGTTTCTGCTGGGCAGAGGGAGCAGGCGCTCCGCATTAAATGAATGTGGGTAAGAGATTTGTTTGCTCAAGAAAAAAAAAAGTGATAGTGGAATAGCAGTAAATGTAAAAGTTACCTAACGGAAGGGGAAGATTCCGGTGTTTGTGATGCTCGTTGTTTGGTGCGGCGCAGACAGGGTGGCGTGAATGGTGAAACAGAAGTCGTTGTCTGTTCTTTTGAGTTTTGTTTGAGTCTTTGCCAGACAAAGTGATGTTAGGATATGTAAGTTAAACTGTATGAGATTTTGTGCCGACTACATTACGTTGTTGCAGGTGTCAAGCTTATGGGCATGTGGCAGCAGTGTGTAGGAGGGAGGTTCCTAGGTGTGCAGAAGGGCATTAGACAAAGGACTGTGTAGAAATGGGAAAAGTAGTGGTATGTGGCAATTGTAGGGGTGCCCATGGGCCTGGGGATCAGAAATGTCCCGTGCGAGAGGCAGGTTGAGGTTTCCAGGGATAGAGTAGTGCAGAAGTTGTCATATGCTGCGGCAGTGAAGAAAGTAGAGGAAGATGGGTCAAGGGGGAGGGATCCTGGAGTGGTGTCAGTAGTAGATCTGTACCAGTACAGAGGGATAGGATAACAAGTGATAGATGTTTCAGTAAGACTGGATTTTTAGCATTTATAGCAATGGTTATCAACTGTACTGCAGGGATGGAAGGTCATTTGCAGAAAATTGAGGTTGTGGTGGCAGCTGCAGAGTATTTGGGTGTGCGAGACTTGACATCAGAAGAGTTACATGGTGTGTTAAGTGATGGTGTCCCATCCTTTCAGGTTGTTGGTCTGAAGTAGGACTAAATAGATTTAAATAGTGGAGGAGTGTGGTATTTTTTAAAAGTTTTTGTGTGTAGTGATTTTTTTTTATTTTTCTTCCCCAAGCAAAGTATATGGGAGTTGTACTCCAGTCTAGTAGGTGGCAGTAATGCAACATTTATTAGATGCCAACCACCCTTACCCTCATTGAAGAAGTAATCAATGTTGATACCTCATGGACTGGTAGTGTGATGTGTTTGGAAGATGTGTTATGTGCTAATATATTCCTTTCACCTGGATTAGGTACTAAGTTTGTCCTCTTTCCTTTTGGTGTTGACTTCCTTGGTCAGTGTGATTTGTTTGACCACAGCCTTTGTTAGCTTGCCTTAGCCATTATACTAATGTGTACAAAGAACTGTGATAATATAACATCTGTGGTGTTAGGAGTAATACTTATGTGTTGTGCTGATGTAGCATATTCCTTATTTGATTCCCAGAAACCATCCAACAGTCATCATAATTTAATAAAAGCTCAAAAGGTTACCCTATCTTTGTGTTCTTGCAGACACACCCATTTGCATTGCCTCCCACACATCCCTTAGTTTCTTTTACCTATTTTTCATGGTGCTGAAACCTGGGTTGGTAACGCAATGGGGGAGGGGGCTACCAACCAGCTAAGCTTTACCCGGGCCAGCTACCAGTCCAGCCTTGCCAGGCCCAAGTCCAACAACCAGCTCAGCCTTACCAGGCCCCCTACACCTACCTTGAGCCGCCGGCCAGCTACCCCCAGCCAAGATGGGAGGGATACCAGTTGCAGGTGGTTCTACAAAAAAACATTAATTCAGAAAAATATTAAATCAAGTTTTTTTGTACAGAGTAAGATCTTGTTTTGTACAGAGTAAGATCTTCCCCTTGCATGCGTGTAGATCTTTGTTTTGGTTGCACTGTGATGCGCCGTCATCTACTTCTACACGTGGCTGCGTTGCATAGAAATGTCTAGTTCCTGCAAAGATGCTGGGAAATGCTAGATGTGGTTTGCTGGCTTTTGTAGAACCACTTGCAACTGGAAACTGACATTTCTAAGATACTTAGTTTTTGAGTCCGTTTTAAAAGTATCTCCATGAACAGGTTAGTTTAAAAATCTACGGTGGCGGTTTGTATGGGGCTTTCCTGTTATGGACACCAAAAGTAATTGGCTCCCGAGTGGCGCAGCGGTCTAACGCACTGCATCTCAGTGCTAGAGGTGTCACCACAGACCCTGGTTCGATTCCAGGCTGTATCACAACAGGGCATGATTGAGAGTCCCATAGAGCAGCGCACAATTGGCCCAGAATTTGTTCTTAACTGACTTGCCTAGTTAAAAAACATTTTTTTTATAAAAATATGACATTGTCTGGGGTACAATCTGTAGCTTGATGTTGACCACTACCTCAAGCTCAACCTCGACAAGACGGAGCTCCTCTTCCTCCCGGGGAAGGCCTGCCCGCTCAACTTCTCCATCACAATTGACAACTCCACTGTGTCCCCGTAGCAGAGTGCAAAGAAGCGGCGCAGGTCCTAATCCAGACACTTATCTTCCATCTGGACTTGTGCAAGTCACTGTTGGCTGGGCTACCAGCTTGTGCCATCAAACCCCTGCCATTTATCTAGAACGCTGTAGCCTGCCAGGTGTTCAACTGTCTCAAGTTCTTCCATGTCACCCCGCTCCTCCGCATACTACACTGGCTTCCAGTCGACGCTCGCATCCACAAGACCATGGCACTTGCTTATGGAGCAGCAAGAGGAATTGCCCTTCTCGAAATTCAGGTTATGCTCAAACCCTACACCCCAACATGAGTACTCTGTTCTGCCACCTCTGGTCTCTTGGCCCTCCCACCCCAACAGGAGGGTAGCTCAACTCGGACCAGTCCAAGCTCTTCTCCGTCCTGGCACCCTAATAATGGAACTGGCTTCCCCCTGAAGCTAGGGCAGCAGAGTCCCTGCCCATCTTCTGAAACCCTATCTCTTCAGAACATCTTAAATAATGTCACAGCACCCCCCCCCCCCCCCCCCTTTTTGCCTTTTGTGAACTATACTGAACAAAAGTATAAAAGCAAAAATGTCTACGATTTTACTGAGTTAGTTCTAAAGGTAATCAGTCAATTTAAATAAATTCATTAGGCCGTAATCTACTGAACTGGAACAGGCTGCCAATCCAGAGCATTCCAAACATGCTGAATGGGTGACATGTCTGGTGACGATGCAGGCCATGGAATAACTGGGAAATGTTGAGCTTCCAGGAATTGTGTACAGGTCCTTGAGGCATGGGGCTGTGTATTATGCTGAAACATGAGGTGAGGGCGGCGGATGAATGGCATGCCAATGGGCCTCAGGATCTCGTCCCGGTATCTGTGTATTCAAATTGCCATAGATTCAAATGTATTTAAAAACTGCCTGCCCACACCATAACCCCAAAGCCACCATTGAGCACTCTGTTCACAATGTTGACATCGGCAAACCACTCGCCCAAACAATGCCATACAGTTTTGCAGTTTTGGGGCCGGTTGGGCGTACTGCCAAATGCTCTAAAATTACATTGGAGGCAGCTTATGGTAGAGAAATAAACATGAAATTCTATGGCAACGGATCAGGTGGAAATTCCTGCAGTCAGCATGCCAATTGCACACTCCCTCAACTTTACATCTGTGGCATTGTGTTGTGTGACAAAACTGCATATTTTAGTGGCCTTTTACTATCCACAGCACAAGGTGCATCTGTGTAATGATCATGCTGTTTAATCAGCTTTTTGATATGCCACACCAGTCAGGTGGGTGGATTATATTGGCAAAGAAGAAATGCTCACTAACAGGGATGTAAACAAATTTTTGTAGAGAATTTGAGATAAGCGTTTCGTGCATATGGAAAATTTCTTTGATCTTTAATTTCAGCTCATGAAACTTGGGACCAACACTTTGTTGCGCTTTATATTTTTGTTCCGTGATCCCCCCCTTACTAGCTCTGACTTTGCTGATAGCTAGTTTATTGAGGAAAATGTACTGTGACATGTGGTTGTCCCACCTATCTACCTTACCGTGAATACATTAAAACGCTCTGGATAAGAGCGTCTGCTAAATCTAATGAAATGTGATTTGTCACATGTGCCGAATAGAACAGGTGTAGACTTTACAGTGAAATGTTTACTTTACAAGCCCATAACCAACAATGCCGTTTTCCCTAAAAAATAAGAAATAAAAGCAACAAATAATTAAAGAGCAGTAGTAAAATATAAATAGCGAGGCTATATATATACATGGGGTACCGTTACAGATTCAATGTGCGGGGGCACTGGTTAGTCGAGGAAATTGAGGTTACATGTAGGTAGAGTTATTATTTTTTATTTGGGGGGGGGGGGGCTTTGCCCTTTCCACACAGCCCCTCACCCACTAGGCTGTATTTGTTTTGCTTTAAAGTATGTTCCACATTTGGGGCGGCTATAGAAAATTCCCCACCCACGTCCAGTCAACGCTGCGGGGTGGTACTTCCTTCCCTACACCATTAGGTAAGCACACCTGCACTTAATCAATGTTGATACTGCTTGGGAGATGTTATGTGCTAATATAGACTTTTCCTATTATTTTCACCTGGATGATTTATTTACTAAGTTTGTCGTCTTTCCATTTGGTGTTGAAGTCCTTGGACAGTGTGATTCATTTGCATGGTGTTTGACAACTGCCTTTGTTAGCTTGCTTTCGTCAATGTTGAGCTACCTTTGAATATATATATATATATATATATATATATATATATAAATATATGACGTGTTTAGCTATTATTCATTCTGTTGTACTGATGCAGCCTATTCCAACTGTCATCCTGATTTAATAAATGGCTACCCTCTCATTGTGTTTTTGCAGACACGCCCATTGCGTTGCCTCCCACACATCCCCTTAGTTTCTTTGAGCTATTTTTCCGATGGGGAAACCTTCAAGGGTGAAATTATACCTGCTTTGCATATGACCCCTAATGAATGACAACTAGGTCACGGAAGCTCTCTATCATTAAGGAGGTTGTTGGGCAGCAGATCACAGACCTGATAACTTCAGGAACGCTGTAAAATGAAAGTTTAAGTAATCAATATGCCTTGCTAAATGCTGGCTCCTTGGGTGTACGTGATACGTTACCTGGCTGGTTGGAAAAGTCGATCAATTAATGAGACAGCAGCAGCTAACTGTCGTTAGCTCAATACTCCATGTGTGTTTAGACAATACATCAATATCAACAACCAAAGTGATTCATGTGTTTTAGGCTATGCACACTGGCAGGGATTATAGTCAGCTAGCTACAACATAAATTCCTTCAGGACAAGTACAGACTAACTAGCTAGCTTGTTGCTGATACTGTAGCCTACGTTAGCTACCTACGATGTACGTTAAGCCGTCAATGTCAACTCAAAATCGAAATGTGGTATTCCAAAGCCAAATTCAGTGATACATGTAATAATTCACCGCTCACGCATAGCTACGTTCAAATACATCAGATAAATCTATTTTAATTTTAAGAATAAAAGTCCTACCTTGAATGTATTTATTATATTTAACTAGCTAGCGGCAACCGGAAGCCGAGATGCGCAGGGAAACAAACGTCGATTGTTGATGACGTTTAGACACAGTCACACGAGGGCTGTAGGCAGTTATACAAGTCAGCTGTTGTATTTTTAAAAACAAAACATGGTAAGTCGTACGATAATTGATAAATACAAGGCCATCATTTAAATATAGACCGTGGTTCTTGATTCGGCAGTTGGAATAATTTAAAATCTATTTCAATTGATGGGAGTTCGTATGCCTTTTTTTGCTCTGCTAGCTTAGCTGGCTAACAGTAGTCACTTGACTTGAGCTAACTGAAGTGTGCATTTTTGCATAAACTTAGCAAACGCTATTCTTTACTTCTGACTTGTATTTCCATATGTTTACTTTAGGGGAAACGGAAGACAAAGAAGTTTGCATCAATGAAGAGAATGATAAGCTTGAAAGATCAGAGAATGTGAGTTTCTGCCAATGATGTTAGCTAGCACGAATATGAATCATTCACACCGTCTAGTTTGACTGATAAACCATGTCAATTTTGTGGATTAGCTAAACGTCAAGCTAACAAGTTGGCATGGATTGTCAGAAATATCAGATAGCTAGCTTCCTTAGACTCACTCATTTCTTTAGTTTGACTAAGACATACTTTATCATGATATATTCCAGTTGAGTCCTCATGGTATTGACTCTGAGTTTCTTTAGAAACGAGAAAGATCGTGCCAAAGTACAAGAGACAAAGAAAAAGGATCCATCGGAAATAAAGGAAAAAGAAGTGTAAGTAGCTTCACAAGTAGGCTGGTTGCCATCTCTGTTCAGCTATTAGAATCTACTCCTTGCCACTCCTTTCATTTGCCAAAGAGACTGGCCTTTCAGCAATCATCAAATAGGAACATTCTATCGTTAATGAGCCCGAGGAGATCAGAGGATTTTATCCTGATTTGATAACTCACAGCTATCATCCAATCACGTTTATACAGATTACACTTTGGAAAACATTCTAACTTAATTCATACATTTGATTGTAAACATTGGAACATTGGGCATTATGATGTAATACATTTCCTTGTAAACATAAACATTGGGCACATGGAGAATAGAGGATTCCCGTTCATTTCATTTTTGCCACCAGCCAATGTGATTTCATCACACAAAGTTCTTGTGTGATATGGAGATGCATCAATTGCGCAAGAAGGGAACAGTGAAGACTTGTAAGTTAAAGTTAATTCATTGGCTGGGCTATTAATCCACCATTTGTATGCTAGCCTGTGTATTAGTCCTAGCTTACTATAGTTTAGCATTATGTATAATGTAGCATATGCCTACTTTTTGATGGACTACAGCCAAGATTTGAAGGCGGACCTAGGTTATGAATACGTTTTTAGGAAGAAATATGATTTGTGAGTGTCAGATGCTCTGGTGGCTATGATTGGTGGGTCATTTTACGTTGTCTGTGAGTTTGAATTCTCTCAATATCCATTCAGAAAGTTTTCTAAAGTAGCCTGTCTGTACTCCCAAGTCATGGTGATCAGCATATGTGCGATGAATGACGACAGGTGCCGGTTTTGCGTTTCTTTTCTCTCGTTAATGGGATGTAGCTGAAGAAAACACAGCTCGATAGACTCTTGTAGGCTAATATTTTCCTTATTATTTCTCTCATTGCGGAGTTCTCTCTAGCTACTTTGAGCAATGGATGCCAAAAGGCCAGTCTCTTTGGCAAATGCAAGGAGTGGAATGTTAGCTAAAAAGACTGGTACCCAGACTACTTCACAAATATCAGAACAAACAAATGCACCCATAACTCTTAACTAATATTCAGTATATTATGGACAAATGATTGATTATAGGTCGATACCTTCTTACTGTGTGTTCACACATTTATTTTCCTACCTGCAGTCCAAAATATCCATCGTGCCTGTTCTTCCAGTACAACACTCAGCTTGGTCCCCCTTATCACATCCTGGTCGACACCAATTTCATTAACTTCTCCATCAAGGCTAAACTGGACATAGTTCAGTCAATGATGGACTGCCTGTATGCCAAGTGTGAGTATCTGGCAAAGTTTATTCAGTGTGAACTCAGTTAATGTAACTAAGGAATAACCCGGTGTATTTTTAAATTATACTCTTGCTTGTTCAAGGTATCCCATGCATCACAGACTGTGTAATGGCTGAGATAGAGAAACTGGGGATGAAGTATAGAGTAGCTCTGAGGTAACTAGCTGTTGTGAAGACCAACATCCAGATACACTACAGACATTCAGACGCATACACACACGTTCTGAGGGTATTATCAACGTTCCATAGGGAAGGTATATGACGGATGCATTTTCTGCCTCTGTAGGATAGCCAAGGATCCTCGGTTCGAACGACTGCCATGCACCCACAAAGGAACATACGCTGATGACTGCTTAGTTCAAAGGGTAACCCAGGTAATGTAGTTTAATCTACTAAATTGACAATGTATTACATTAGGGAAACTTTTTAGTCATTAGAGCACTGTGGTTTTATACCAGAGAAGAACACCAATTCAATCATGTATCTTTCACAGCATAAGTGCTACATCCTGGCAACTGTGGACAGGGACCTGAAGAGAAGGATCAGAAAGATCCCAGGAGTACCCATCATGTACATCTCCAACCATAGGTCAGAATTAACATCAGATTATCAGTGTTCAATTGGTCATTTGTGGTTATCACTGTTTCATCGCTAGTTTATCTCTCTCTCATATAAAATGTCTTATACCATGATCTTTAAACCATGTCTAACCGTAATATTTTTCACAGGTTCAACATTGAAAGAATGCCTGATGACTATGGTGCTCCAAGATTCTAATATTCAGTTGATGGAATTGAAATTCTAGTTGGACTGTGGCTTTTGTCGAGGAGGTTTTGATTTGTTTACCTGCTCATTGTATATTGTTAAAGGACTTAAGTTTATGCTCTACATTTTTAACAGAAATGGATGACAGAGTAATAATTTTGCAAATTTAATGACTGGTGTATTTCTTACTATTCCCAAAACTGTTTTTCACTTTGTTCCATAAAAGTACAAATGCATTCTGTCAAGGTGTGAAAATTGAAATAAATTAATGGAAGAATAGTCGAATGTATCCAGTATTTTTTTCTATCATAGTGTGAAGAGGTAGGCTATACGTCATTAGTCATGGAGGGTGCATTTATTATAAACCTTTAAATTGTGCTGCATTTCATAGGCTACCTAGTGGTTAGAGCGTTGGACTAGTAACCGAAAGGTTGCAAGATCTAATCCACGCGTTGACAAGGTAAAGATCTGTCGTTCTGCCCCTGAACAAGGCAGTTAATCAACTGTTCCTAAATCGTCATTGAAAATAAGTGTTCGTTCTTGACTGACTTGTTGTCTGTTACAGCGGAGGAAATGTGAAGCTCGTTGAACCCGTCTACGCATGCCCAGCTGCTATAGATCTGGGAGTGTCTGAGCGGCGCAATATTGTAGCAGGCATGAGATTAGCTCTCGCTACTCTGTAGCCATGGGCGTTCAAACTGGATTGATTTGGACTGAAACGAACAATATTGTGTCGTAAAATGGACTAGACTGGAATGCGGGCAGTAACTAAACGGAGTGTCGAAGAAATGTGATCGTATCCAATCTATCCCGGCGTTGTGGATATAGACCGAATGACCTCTGGGATAACGGTGCCGGCGGGTATTGGGGTTTTTTAATACAAACTACTGTTTGTTGTCTGTATACCCTTTTGGAAGATGCTATTTTTCCCCCTTATGTTGTAGGCATTATGTGTATTCATAATTTCCCAATGTGCTTAGTTCAACTTCATTGTTGAAGTCTTATTTTCATGATGCCTAAAAATTCACGCATTTTCTAGTTTTAATAATATATTGTCTAGTTTCAGTATTTCAATGATTTACTTGACTTAACCTGCATTGTGATGTTTCTAAAGTGCCAATAACATTATCGTTCAGACATGACTTGATGTAGGCTAACTATAATTCCCTTTAATCCCTGCTTTTGCAAAAAAAAAATATATATATAATTGAACTCATCTGACATAAGTGGACAATTGTAACAACTACTGTAGCTTTAACTCCGCATTTGGGTGGAACATATGATTGTGTGCCATTTTGTTCATAAGAGGTACAGTATTTTAATTTGGAGACTGATACAGCCTGCAGTTTTGCAAAGTTCTACATATCCAGCGTGTCATGAATTGCTCATGTTTCTCAGCTGCTGTGGGAGTGTTACTTGCTGAGAAACTGCAATCAGATTGACAGTTAAAGGGCAGGGCACATAGGCTGTAAACCATCTGTGCCAGGTTCCAGGACTGGGGTCCCTTGTGTGGGGGGATGCTAAGGACCACAGTGGGGTGTGTGGGGGTGGAGGAGAGAGATGAGGATGAAGGTGAAGAGGATTTGCGGGACGGAGGGGTGCCCTTCTTCGTAAACAGGGGAGGCCTACCGGTGGATGAGGAGACTTGGGAGCAGATGTGGAGGCATGTGGCTCGGATTCACCCTAATGGGGAGGCCATAGGGACACGCATCCGGGGAGCCAGTGATCTGCCCAAGGTAAGAGCAAGTGAAGTCCTCACCTAGACACCTTACTCTGTTGTTTTCAGTTTGACAGCTCTACAGACTACACTCAGTCTATTTCAACAATGTGAAAGTAAAAAATAATCAGCTTTTCCTCCCGCTAGTATATAGCGTTCAATGTGTCCTAGTCACATTTATTTACCGTAAACTATCATTCAAGATAAACATGCAGTAAACTATTCAGGAGGATATATTGTCCCATAGCATAGGCCTAGTATATGATGCTACATGCTTAATTCGATTCACACTAGAGATGGAGTGAAGATAACCCACTATGCAGAATGTTTAACTGACTCAGTTACGTCTCCTCAGATAACAAGTGGATGAAGCTGTCAAAATATGCAGCATTTCAAACCACACAGATACACATGCAGTCATAACATGCCACCAGATGTACAAGTGCTGTGCTGTCCAGATGAGGTTAAATGCTGCCTCTGTGCTCATAAGGAATTCCATTATATATTCAATTAATGTAGCATTGTGAGACTTGCTATATGGAACAATTAAGATAATGACCATGCCCATAAAGGATTGTTGTTAAGTTAAACAACAGGACATTCTCCAGCTCTGTGAATATAGGGATTGTGTGATACTAATGCTTCTTGTTGTGCTTTGCCTCTCCCCCATAGATTCCTACACCGAGTGTGCCTACATACCAGCCAACCACCAGTATCCCACAGCGCCTGGAAGCCATACAGAAATACATCAGGGACTTGCAGTATCCTTTGCCTGGAATGGTAGAACTGCTTGGTCACTATTGCCAAGCTCTGGACCAATGATGAATAGCCCAGGTAGCCTAGATAAAGCTGTGACTGTTCATTGGAGCTGTTGTTGGTCATTGTCAGTCTCTGTATGATTGTTTATCCCAACCTGTCAGTCTAGATAACAGTTTAGGTACGTCAACAAAATGTACAGTAGGTTGATTATACATTAATAAATGTGTAGATATGTTAAATTCCATGCCTGATGCTAACACACTATGCTCTGGGTTGGAATTCAAGATATGTCTCCTGAAGTATGTGTTAGCCATGCACTCTATGTATTTATAAATAATTCATAGATATAGGCACAAGCTGATTTCATGCAAATGGAAACTGGGTCACACAGTAGATGTACTGAAGAAGATTATGGTGATTGGTAACTCACTGAGGTCCTTTGTAGCTCAGTTGGTAGAGCATGGCGCTTGTAACACCAGGGTAGTGAGTATGATTCCCGGGACCACCCATATGTAAAATGTATGCAAGCATGACTGAGTCGCTTTGGATAAAAGTGTCTGCTAAATGGCATTTATATATATATATATATATATATATATATATATATATATATATATATATATATATATATATATATATATAGTTTACTATTATTTACTCTTACTCATTATTTTATGACAATATGTGTCATATGTCACATCTCAGAATGTAGACCATGTTTAGACTATAATCTATTTTGAGCATAAACATTAGTATCTCTCAGTTCAAGGAGCTCATCCATAATTCACAAACGAGGAACTATGAATATCAGAAAGCACTTAACGGGGTTCATTCCCCATGAGAATACGTTCAGTGCACAACCCAGAGGGTCTGTTTGGACATTTCCCATATTGTTTCACTCCCTCTGCATTTGTATGTACACTGGACAAAAATATAAAACCAACATGTAAAGTGTTGGTCCCATGTTTCATGAGCTGAAATAAAAGATCCCAGAAATATTCCATACTCATAAAAGCTCATTTCTCACAAATTTTTTAACATCCCACTTAGTGAGTATTTCTCCTTTGCCAAAATAATCCATCCATCTGACAGCTGTGGCATATAAAGAAGCTATTTAAACAGCATTATCATTACACAGGTGCCCCTTGTGCAGGGGATAATAAAAGGGCACTGAAAAATGTGGAGATTTGTCACACAATACAATGCCACAGATGTCTCCATTTTTGAGGGAGCGTGCAGTTGGCATGCTGACTGCAGGAATGTCCACCTGAGAATTTAATGTTAATTTCTCTACCATAAGCCGCCTCCAACGTCATTTTAGAGAATTTGGCAGTATGTCCAACTGGCCTTACAACCGCAGACCACGTGTATGGTGTCATTTGGGGGAGCGGTTTGCTGATGTCAATGTTGTGAACAGTGCCCCATGGTGGGGGTAGGGTTATGGTATGGGCAGGCATAGGTTACGGACACAATTGCATTTTATCGATGGCAATTTGAATGCACAGAAATACCGTGATGAGATCTGAGGCCCATTTCTTTTAAAGGTATCTGTGACGAACAGACTCATATCTGTATTCCTAGTCATGTACAATTAGTATATTATGCCCTAATGCATTTATTTCAATTGACTGATTTCCTCATAAGAACTGTAACTCAGTAAAATCTTTGAAATTGTTGCATGTTGCATTTATATTTTGGTACAGTTTACTTAACAATATCCTACAGGTACAATCACACGGGAACACAGTTTTTTGAAATCAAGAAGAGCAGGCCTCTTACTGCGTAAGTTTCACAGTTTCTTCTATCCCATTCCTGTTTCCTAATCTTTTATTTTAGCTTAGCTCTTAGATTATCCTGAGGGGATCATGGCCTTGTAGGGATATTGTAAATGTCAGACAGTAAGCAACATGGCAGCTACCTGCCAGAGAGAATCTCAGGGTTTGGTGAAATAGCTTTTCCTGGGGCCGCAGAGGCCACAGTGGCAGCAGACAGAGGAAGTAGCTATGCATGTTTACCGATTTGCTTTCATATTATGCTGATCATGACAGAAGCTGAAGGAATTGGATATCTGAATCGGCTGTATGTCTGTTGCACCCAAGGGCTTTGCGACCAGGAACTGTTATCATAGCCTAATAGGATCTGTTTCCCCGGCAGAAGCTTCTAATGCATTTTGCTTACTCGGTTCTTGACATTTAGCACCAGATGGTTTTATTTCAATGTCTCATGCAAAATGCCAGTTTTAATAATCAAATGTATTTATTTTTCCTAAAGGAGTTAGTCATTTTCCCTTTGCATACACAAAGATAACCTGTAATATGTACAAGTGTCTTTCAGGCCTTTTAGAATCCATGTTTATAATTTCTACCTTTTAGAGTAGACCATTTTGTTGCCTTGCCTTCAGGTGTATTCTAACCCTCATATTCTGTGTAGGTTGATGGACATCGCCAAGGAGATGACCCGGGAGTCACTGCCAATCAAGTGTCTGGAGGCTGTGATCCTTGGGATGTATCCTTTCCTTTAAATAGCTTAGGTGTTCCACGTGAAAACTGTAATTACTTTCTTATGCCACTGTTACCTGCACATCATTTTATTTCTCATCTACCACACTCAGCAGCACAAGATTTGTCAATGGGGTGATAAATGATGACCTGGAAATGTTGTTTTCCAAATGAGTGCTTGTGGGAAGCTAAAAAAATAACATGGAGTGATGCCTCAGTGTGGTAACAGGGATTTAGAGACAAAGCTTTATGGGCACAATCAGGACATCCAAGTATTATGTGATTAGAACTGACTAGTGTGCTCAGTCTGAGAATACTGTATGCAGACTAATGTATTCTTGTCTTAAAAACAGATTAGTGGAGCTTAAACAATTGTGGTTTATGTTACCATGTAAAGGGGCACTCCAGTTGGAGCATGCAACCAGGGTCAGTGATAAGGTTTTTCAATGTCCTTGACCTTGCCTGTCCCAGTTACCTTACCAACAGCATGTCGGGTGTGGAGCGCTTCCCCCTCAGCTTTAAAACGCAGTTCTCAGGGAACCACTTCTGCCACATCGTGCTGGGGGTGCACAGCGGGGGCCGCTTCGGGGCACTGGGCATCAGTCGGCGGATGGACCTCATGTTCAAACCCCTGGAGTTCCGAACACTGGCTGACCTGGTGCAGGAGTTTGAGGGGGCCTACATGGGTTACTGGCATACCCTGAGGAAGGTGAAGATTGGCCAGTATGTGTCCCATGACCCCCACAGTGTGGAGCAGATAGACTGGAAACACTCCATACTAGATGTGGATAAGCTGACCAAGGAGGAAATGAGGAGAGAGCTGGAGAGACACACTCGGGACATGAGGATGAAGGTAAAGGACCCAGGGACACAGAGACCATGTGTTAGAGTGCAGGAATGTGATGGGATGTACAGAACTAAGGCAGGACATGTGCACACATCTGAGGACTGAGATGGAAAAATGTCCATGAGCCAAACCATGTTAGGGATCCATGAAACAGACCTGTCAGCTTCCTAGGATTCTAGTGATTGCATTAGGTCCAACAGGCACTGAACTCCTAGTTTGTAGACTTCCACAGTACCAGTATGGAATTTAGATTTGTGTCAAATGAAATTGGGATACATCTGAGCTCCATGTTTTTGATTCATGTGATGGGGAAGCACCAGGGTAATTTTAATGTGAATCCTTTCTGAGCAGATGGAAAGCCCCTGTTAATCGCTGAGATTCTGACTCCTTTTGACCCTCTGTCTCATCATGCATGATGACATGGAGTTGACCTTCCATTTCACTAGCTATAATCCTCAAATGATGACCTCATGCGCTATCATCCCAAACAGTAATGAAAGGATCCTTAACGCAGGGCCCTGTGTATAATAAAACTAATGGGATGGCTTTGCTCTGCTCGGTTGTGCGCCATGTATGATTGCCTCTATCAATCAATGGCTGATATTTTTAGGGAGCGGGATCTCTCCCATTCACAAGACCCACAATCACATTAACGATGCAGAGGATTTTACCATCATCACCGTCAACACTGTGCCTCCAGCATGTTAGGGCCTCTCACCGAGCAGCTCACCTTAGTACTACTCTAAGTAATTGAAAGCTGATGATCGGAGTGTTTGTTTGCTACTGACTTTGCTTCCACCTCGCTACTCTGCATTTATTGATGTGCTGTATTTTGAAAGACAAACGTTTAGTAATTGGAGTCTTACTTGAACTGCACTTTTCCTTAGTCTGTACAGAGGATATGACCAGAACTGTTTGTGTACCTCGTTTGTGTTTCCCCTTGTTGCTAATGTGAGGTAAACAGAACTGAGTGATTGTCTTTCAGATTGGGAAGGCTGCGCCCACTTCACCCACCAAAGACAGGAAGTGTAACATGGGCTCGCCCCACCGTAACCCGGGCAGCCCCATGCGCAGGAACAGCCGCATCGAGAGACGGTAATACTGATTGTGCACTATAGTCAGATATCAGGAGATGCTTAGTCTCACTATAGTCTCTCTGACAACACAGTAAATATTCATTAGGTCAATAAACAAGGTGCTAGCTGTAGTGGAGAGGGCTCTGCACTGATCTGAACAAGCACTAGAGGCTAGATGTCCTATGACGTAGTCCAAGAGGATTCTCTGAACAGTAATCTTTGTTGTAATCTGTCATGAGAAGTCATATCTTTTTTTTCTTTTTGGGGGGGTGTACAGTCCATCAGGAGAGAAGAAAGTTCTTGATCCGAAGTCCCCTCCAGACATGAATGGATATCAGATTCGAGTGTGAGGAAGATTTCACTTCATAAAATCATCCTGCAAAACAAGACCGTAGAATGGTAGGGTTCTGTCCAACTAAAGGTTAGTTCCGGGGAATGGGCTTTTGTGTTCAGATTCGAAATAGGTTTGTACTGTGTAAGCAATTTATTTAGGGTATTTTGCATTCAACAAACGTGAGGTATACTGTACAGAGAATGGCCATGTCAATAACAGATTTTTGACTAGATGTAAGTTCAAAGCCTATAATTCTAAGTTCTCACAATGCTCAACTTTGGGGATATCAAACAGTTGTTTTACACAGCCAAATCCATTTAAATTATCTTGTCTAACTGGTTGGCCTATTCACAAGAATTTCTCTCCAAAAATGTGGCATGGGCCATTCATCAGCCCTGTGGTTATTTGTTGTTACCAGGCTTTTTGTAAAGCCAGAAGCTTGGTAGTGTAGTCCATTCTACAATATAATTGGTTCAGACAGCATTTAAGGGTCAAACAGGCATTGATCATGTTTTTAAAGATGTTCTGTAGGGTTTTGTTAATATGCAATATTACATTTAGCTTATTTCTTAACATGTAAAGTGCTGCAATTGGAAATATCATAGCAGATATCCATGTTGTCAATCAGTTATTAAGAATGACAATTATTGTGAGGATTATGTGCAATCTGTGTCTCCATGTTGTACTGTAAGTGTGTAAATACATTGAACCTTTAACTGTTAGCCCTGCTGGACAGTAACTGCTTTTGTAGTGACTAGTTTGCAATCCACTTACCTTGTGCCTTTTAGGAACATTTTAATAGACAGTGATAAAGAAAACAAGTATTACTGGGTGAATCGTTTTTTCAATTTCACTAGGAAAATACACTGTACAATCCATCTACTCGATCCCAAATAGATGGTAAATTGAGCTATCAACACCTTACCCTGTGTTTGTGTGTTCTGCTATGGAGATGATGCGTGTGATTGAATATTGGGTCATTCAGTGTACAGTAGTCTATTTAAACCTTTCAAAGCATGAAAAGTGTGATATGTTTTAGGATAGTAAGAGAAAGTAGTCAGTGTGGTCAACAGAATTTTTAAATTCTGGGGTCACTCAAGACAAAATCTCACACTCTCATAAAATGACTGCAACTAAGTGCGAAGGATGAAGTTGCAGCTGATATGGTTTGACATTATTTGGGGGGAAAGAGAGATATTTTGAAGGCAGCAGTTACTTTTTTATATTGACATGGTCTGATATTTTTGCCTTCGTACAGTATAAATAACATTATTCTTATTATCTTAACACATAGCCTTATTGTGGTTGTCTAGCTCTATTTAATATTTACCATTTTTATTAAAGGTGCAAAGAGATTTGTTTACAATATTCTCATCTTCATTTTTAAATGACATTTAGGCCAGAGCACTTGAGAAATTGGAGTCTGCACCATTTAAAAAAAAAATAGTGCCTCGGAGCACATTGATTGGTTGGGATTCCTTGAGCCTCTTTCATTTTAACATAGAGGTTGTTGTCTTGTACCAAAATATTATATGACCATTTATCACTATGTAGGACTTCCTATTGATTTAGAAATAAACTCTCCTCACCTCTCTCCCAATTAATCTGTTGTGTTGATTTAGCTGACTTATGTCATGGGTCAGATGCCTGTGAGTTTATTGGAGCTTCAGCTACATTAAGAGATCTACAAAATACAACAATGGATCAAATGTAGAGCTAAAATCAATGAATACAGTTATCAAACAGTGTGCTGAGGACATGGAGGGCACACTGCCAGTCTACATACCAACCAAGAGTCCAAATTGGGCAGTGTGCACTCATCTGAAATACCTCTGCCACACACAGACGGACAATTCAAAGAATAAACGACGAGCAATAAACATTTCCTCCTTTGATTGTCCACAAAGAAACCTTAATACAAATCCCATACTGAGGATCTGTGCACTAGGGGACTATACATTTATAAGACCATAAACAAAGACCTCTGCTTGCAGCCACACTAATTAGAATAACATTTTCTGTATCTTCTCTGTTGCATGCTGGTACACTGTGAGAACTCCTAGCCCATTTTGGGCTTCAAGACATCCTTAACTGTAAATCACAGGAGTTTTTTTATATCCTTTTTCTCTCTGCAATTGTGTTTTTGTTCCTTAGTGCAAAGATGTGATGATGTCACTGAGATTTTATCTAAGGTGGAATAACAAGAAATATTGTAACCAGAAATCACCTGTACGGCTTTGTGACACTTGAAACTGAAATAAACAAGCAACTGGTATTTGACTAGATTTGTTGAAAATAAATGGTGTAACATTGAGTGATTATCGTACCTATTTTCCCATTCAGCAAATGCTTTATTTTTTGGGGTACTGTGCTGGCTGTCTGCAGTGCACTGTACTGACGCCCAGGGATCCTGCTGCACATAATCAATTAAGTCTAATGGAAGCCTCACTGGGTGGATAGTCTACCTGACAGCACTGCAATCGGCTAACAAGGCTTAACTAATGAATCGCTGCCAACCTGACACATTTCATCATATCATGGGAGCACAGAGGACTGCCATGGTTGCTGCTCTCCTGAACACCCAGCCTATCTTTAACAGGGGAAATCCATACATGAGGTAATGTTTTGTGTTCAGACCAGGGAGAGATGGCAAGACTTTGATAGCTCTCATACAGCACAAGAGAATACTGGTGACTGTTCTCTTATGAAATTGCTCCTGTTAGTGTAAGTTATAGCTGAATGTATAGCTAGCCGAATATACTGAATGTATAGCTAGCCGAATGTACTGAATGCATAGCTTGCCGAATGTACTGAATGCATAGCTTGCCAAATGTACTGAATGCATAGCTTGCCAAATGTACTGAATGCATAGCTTGCCAAATGTACTGACTGCATAGCTAGCCGAATGTATAGATAGCCGAAGGTACAGCTAGCTGAATGTATAGTTAGCCGAATGTACATGTACATAATGTAGGTAGGTATGGAATGTGAAATGTGTTTTAAGAAGTATGGTGCAAGTGCTTTAAGGAATCGCAGTTGAAGTCACAGTTTGTTAAGTGGGGGTGATGTTGGTAATGTTCAGTGTAAAAAATGATGGAGAACGATTTCAAAAAGTATGAAGGCACTGGGGAAGCCAAAACATAACTCTGGTCTTATCTGAAAGTAGATCCCAGTAGTACCTCCCCCACCTTATCTGCCCAGAACTCTTTATGAAATTAAAATACAGAATGAATAGTAGCCTACTTTTTTTTTAAAAACTACTGACCCATTTCTCCTCAGCGGGTGTGTTTGTTGCCACAGAGGGAATCTCTGTTCGAGCGGCGCAGTCCAACTCCTGAACAGGTTTCAAGGTAGATCCAGGAACTGAAGC
The DNA here is from genome assembly GCF_013265735.2 of Oncorhynchus mykiss. Taxonomy (NCBI): domain Eukaryota; kingdom Metazoa; phylum Chordata; class Actinopteri; order Salmoniformes; family Salmonidae; genus Oncorhynchus; species Oncorhynchus mykiss. The sequence continues at coordinate 43,161,423 of NC_048583.1, read as the reverse complement.
ACTAAGGTATTTATTCTACTCATATTAACTTGTGTTTATAACTCTTTCAGTGATGGATTGTAATGAGATACAGAAATTACTTCCCTGGAAGAACCTGCTAGAGAAAACATCTGATTTATTGTAGTTAGGCTAAAGTGTCAGACGTTGACAGTGTGTCATTCCAGTGAGATATATAACTGGATGTTTTAGTGGTGACAGGAGTCCGTTAGCTGGTCTTCTAGACCAGGGGTTTCCAAACTTTTTCAATTGGGGCCCCGCTTCGAGCACTGGGAAACATCCTGTGCCCTACCTGCACATGCGCTACGTCCATTTCTATGGGTACAATCACTATTCATGACACAAACGGTTCACATCCCTCTTGTTGGTGGAGATCATTTTGCAGGTTTAAAGCTTATTTCCTGAAATTCTTCACATTTTGTCAGAAAATGTTGCAGTTTGAGCTAACTTTCTTGCAATTCTATAAATGTTCCCATGTCTAATGTGTACTCATGTGATATTTGAACATCTATGGGCAACAAATACAAAATAAATGTTTTTTGCTGACATGGGCTATTTCTAACAAGTTCTAAATAGCTCTCAAGGTATGCAATGACTAACATGAAAAGAGGAACTGATTATGCACTACCGAATTTTGAAATGGCACCTTGTGCATTCTACTATTAACTTTTTTTTTTGGGGGGGGACCCCCACATTTGAGAACCACTGCTCTAGACTGCATTGTACACACACAGAACCCCTGACTGTGCCCTATCACGCATGAACGTTCCCTCCCTGCAATCTGAATGAATAATTCATTCATGCCTCAGCCAGCCACACACATTTTCTCCCTGACAGACAGTGCCTCGCTGGAGCAAGAGATCTCCCATATTAATGGGACACTGCCAACATTCAGGTCACAATCTTAAAGGTCCAATGCAGGTAACGATGAAGTACCTTACTGTGATTGTTTTCAATGGTCAAAAATAAACAAAAATAGGTTCTTAGCGAAGAGCAATTTCTCAAGCAAGAATTTTGCTAGGACTGCCAGTTATTCGCTGTGAGGTTTGGAACTCTTTCTTATGGTCTATGTATTATCTAATTTACAGCCTGGTGATGTCACCAGGCAGGCTGAAACTCCATCCCAGCTAAACAGGCTGACATTTCAGCTCTTACACTAAAAGGGCATTATCATTTTCACAGTATTATTCCAACCTCATAGTGTGGAAATATACACCCCGTTCACAAAAATGGTTTGCGCCTTCAGACAGTGAGTCACGTGGCCTGTTATAAAAAAAAGCAGACAGGCATTGAGGCATTCAGTTACTGTTCGATTGAACGTTAGAATGGGCAAAACGAGTGACCTCAGCGACTTTGAGCGTGGTATGCTCGTCGGTGCCAGGCGCACCTATTCCAGTATCTCAGAAACGGCTAGCCTCCTGGGGTTTTCATGCACGACATTGTCTAGGGTTTACAGAGAATGGTGCGACCAACTGGAGAATGGCAAGAATTGTGCAAGCTAACAGGTGGGCCACAAACAGGCAAATAATGGCGCTCATAAGTGGTGTGCAGAACAGCATCTCGGAACGCACAACTCGTCAGTCCTTGTCACGGATTAACACCATCTCAGCCAGGCAAGACAGGATGTAGATCTTCCCAAAATACTGTCAAACTGATATTGTTATATGGAAAATATGAACTCAATATTTCTATCATTTGAAAAATAATACTATGACTGGCCCAAAGCCAGAGGGACAAAACACATCAAACACAGTTTGTAAAGATTTAAATGTTCTAATTTACTAGTGTAGCAGATTGTTTACTCAGTTTGTTCACAAAATATTAACTTTTAAAAGCTTCATGCATTCAAATCTCAACAGTAAGAGAATGTCAAATAAATTCCAACTTTGAACTAAATTCAACCTTTTTGGTTTGTTTTTTTCTCTCTCTTCATGTAAACAAAAACGATTCTTCAGAGGACATCCCATCCCCTCTTGACCTTGGGATGAGTAGATTCTCTTCAGGTAGGAAACAACCATGTGAGCCCAAGGAACCAATTAAGTACAATTATTAACTTATAAAACATGGAATCACACCATGGGAAAATCAAGTACAGTTTGAACAAACATTTCTAAATGCTTGACCTCGGTCCTCCTGATTATCAATTGATCACAAACAGCCCAAATTACACAGGGTTTCGGTCCAGCTGGAACCTGGCCAGGAGACTGAGATGGTCCGAATGGAACAATTAATTGGGTAAACCTTTCATTGACCAGAGATCCTCCTCTAATTGGGGGAAGAGACGACCAAGCAGCTTCAAACCTACGCTCTGCCGTTGACCTCCACCTGAAACAACTTTTTGCAAAGCTATAGCTCAATTCTTCTTTCTCTATATACTAACTAGACTAAAAGGTCAATATCAAAGGCTATTTATGTAATTATTTTGGATATATGCCCCTTACCTTTCTGATCAGCACCAGAATTGCCAAGCCTTGGAGTAGAAGACGTCGTCGACCGTAGCTCCAGCCTCAGAGTGCATGGTGGTCACCTCAGTCTGTTGCAGGGGTGAATTAGCCGTAGGCTGATCGCAGGTTTAGGTAGTGGGAGATTGTCCAGGTCCTTTCTCATGTTCAGACAGACTATGTTATTACATTTAGCATGTATTCAGCACCGTGAGAGAGGCACAAATATAAACTAAGCAAGGGGCAAAAATGTGTCCCTTTGAAAAGAAACAAAAGCTAACCTTGATGCAGAAGGATGTTTGTCCTCAGGATCTATTGGAAATAAGTGAAAGTGTAACATACAGAAGTCGTTATGAAAGTGGAACTGACAGCATTTTAGCAACATCAAATCCTATTAAAATCTGTTCATATACTGTATATCCATCCCCAAGAATAATATGACACCTTTTTTTTTATCTGACAAGTGGAGGACTTAGATATGGCCATTTTCAAGTTTTCATAAATTCATAGAATGTTTGGGAAGGATGCATAGTAAGGCATTTTTTTTCAATTCTTCAGTAATATAGAGTGGGAACGTGGCTGTGCGTTTGGACAATTAATAGACACTGGAGTAAATAAAAGCGTCTGTCTTGTCCAAGACCACCAGAATCTATGCAGATCGGTGCGCTATAGCCAATCAGAGCTACAGTAGGCCTATAATAAGCCAATTGCAGGCCACACCAGCCTGCAATCATTCACTTTGAATTGGACTGTGTTTGCAGGCGACTTTAGAACGCATTCACCAAAAGCTGCATGGATGGATTTCTGCAATTATGTAAATACCACGGGAACTTCACGGCCCTATTGATCACATAACCATGGAAAGATAGGCTCTCTCTCCCTTGTTTGCCATTTCACATCAACTAATTCTAGCCATAACAAGGTGAGCTAAAATCTAATAAGGGAACATTAGATAAACCCTCTCAAACCTTTTCAGCTAGTTTTCAAAATTGCACTGAATAGTAGCCTGGTATTCCTTCTGCAGTTTACCTGACAATGCATGTTTGTCCAAACCCACGTCTTGACAACTGAATGTGAACTTGCCTTCCAGCCTGCCCATTTGATCGATGCCAAATACATAACTGTGGATAACAGTCGTTCAGCATAATTAGCTAGCAAAGCGATTCACATTTCTTGTTAGCAAGCCAAAAGGACACCTGCATCTCTCACTGTAGCTACCGACAAAACAATGAGGTGAAGTCAGTCACTCACCCACTCCCCCAATGACAACCGAGGTAAAGACAGTTTCAAGTTGGATATTCGCGCTTTCAAACCACTTGAGCCACAGACTCCAAATAAGTGTCATGATGTTGGAAAAAAAATGTGCACAACATTGCAAAGATTTTATTTTCACGATTTGGACATTAATTCGCTTTCCAAAGCTAATAAACGTGGAAATGTGAGCAACATTTTGTATTCCTAAATTGAATTAGTTAGGGAACATAAACAAAGTACAAACTTTTTAAAAAACATTTTACATTCAGAATGTCCACTGACTACCCTTCTATATTGCACACCCTTTAGTTTGTCAATTTTCATCTCACATGGTTTTACATGAATTTTTCAAAATGTAGAATTTCAATAGCTCCTTGGTCATGTGACCTACTGACCTCAAACAAGGTTCAGAATGTCCACTGACTATACCTTCATATTGCACACTCTGATGTTTGTCTACTTTCATCTCATGCTATTAGACTTAAATCTGTAAGCTTCATTTTACATGGGTGTTAACTCTTTTTTTTTTTTTTTTTTTTTAAGTCAACAAATAGTTATTGCGAGGATGGAACATCTTTCACATGGACACTGAAAAGATCCGCAAATGGCTGTATGTGGTATGGATCAAGGACAGGAGAGTTCGAACAGAGGTGCTTAAAGGAAGGTGCACAGGTAGGCCTCATGAAAAACACTGTTTCATGTGTTCTTTTTATTCACAGTAATAGGCAGGGATTTGTCAGTCACGGTGAGCTTGATAACGTGAAAGAATCCTTTTCATAGCATCACTTTCATATACTGTACATTAAGACAAATCCTTCTACGTTGAGTATTAGAACGCAGTTTCCATAACCTGATAATGACTTGATATTTGAGTGTATTCACAACAAGCCACCTGCAGACAACTTACAAAATGCAATATTGCATTTGAGGATTAGTTTTTCTGATGAAAATAGTTATTTGATGCATGGCCTACTACTTCTAACTACTTCTAATAAATTCCTATGTCTTTTGTGAGTAAAATCCTTTTTCCAAAATTGATTTAGGTACATTTTTGTGAAGGGGTATGAGGGTTGTGATATGGGTCATTTAATAGTAAAATCATTTAAGGGATCAATACATTTCTATATTGCTTCCATAGTAATTTGCATGAACTAATACATATTAGCATTTTAAATACATTCATAAGTGTAATACTTTTTTATGACATACTGTGATAAACTCTCTTGGCTGCTGGCTCTGTCACTTTCAGACATGCGCAGAACAGACTTGAACCACAAGGGGTTCTCTGTAAAGAGAGAGTAATCCAAAAGACACAGACACACCCTTGACTTTCAATTGGCACCATTGACCTATATGTATTCTCTCCTGATTGGCTCTGTGGTGCACAGTCTGTCAGTCTGACTAAAGTGCCAGAGGTATGAGGAGAGACATCCACCTTTGTATTTATGGGAACAAATATTTCCTAACACTTTGGATCCTATTCTTGGACAGTTAGACACAATGCATCAATGCAAAATGTATTACTAATTACTGTCCCTGAGTAACCTCAACCTTGTGGGTCTATGGGTGTTTGGGCCAATAAAGTGCCAACTCAATTCTACCACTGACTAGTCTCTCATGCCCCTATGAACGGGGACACGGGGCAATAGTTTTTAATTTAAACAAGCCCTTTTTTTACTGGAGTACACTAACCCCTAATTGGAGCTATTTTCTTGACACATAGTAGCAGTTTACCAGATAAGAAGTCAAGAAGATCAAAAAGTAGATTGTTGTGAGTGTGTTATACATCCTGTGCTGGCCCCATTGTCATATCCATTCTGGATTCTAAGTGGTAAAATCATAGCTGAAAAATGCCTCTGTATGTGTATACATTTCTGCCAAGACAGAACTGCCAAAGGGGGTGGAGTTGCAATCTACTGCAGAGACAGCCTGCAGAGTTCTGTCATGCTATTCAGGTTTGTGCCCAAACAGTTTGAGCTTCTACTTTTAAAAATCCACCTTTCCAGAAATAAGTCTCTCACTGTTGCCGCTTGTTACAGACCCCCCTCAGCCCCAGCTGCGCCCTGGGCACCATATGTGAATTAATTGCCCCCCATTTATCTTCAGAGTTTGTACTGTTAGGTGACCTAAACTGGGATATGCTTAACACCCCGGCCGTCCTACAATGTAAGCTAGGTGCCCTCAATCTCCCAAATTATCATGGAACCTACCAGGTACAACCCCAAATCTGTAAACTCAGGCACCCTCATAGATATCATCCTGACCAACCTGTCCTCTAAATACACCTCTGCTGTCTTCAATCAGGATCTCAGCGATCACTCCCTCATTGCCTGCGTCCGTAATGGGTCTGCGGTCAAACGACCACCCCTCATCACAGTCAAACGCTCCGTAAAACACTTCAGCGAGCAGGCCTTTCTAATCGACCTGGCCCGGGTGTCCTGGAAAGATATTGACCTCATTCCGTCAGTAGAGGATGCCTGGTTATTCTTTAAAAGTGCTTTCCTCACCATCTTAAATAAGCATGCCCCATTCAAAAAAATTAGAACCAGGAACAGATATAGCCCTTGGTTCACTCCAGACCTGACTGCCCTTGACCAGCACAAAAACATCCTGTGGCATACTGCATTAGCATAGAATAGCCCCCGCGATATGCAACTTTTCAGGTAAGTTAGGAACCAATATACACAGGCAGTTAGGAAAGCTAAGGCTATATTTTTAAAACAGAAATTTGCATCCTGTAGCATAAACTCCAAAAAGTTCTGGGACACTAAAGTCCATGGAGAATAAGAGCACTTCCTCCCAGCTGCCCACTGCACTGAGGCTAGGAAACACTGTCACCACCGATAAATCTACGATTATCGAGAATTTCAATAAGCATTTTTCTATGGCTGGCCTTGCTTTCCACCTGGCTACCCCTACCCCTGTCAACAGCTCTGCACACCCCACAGCAACGTGCCCAAGCCTCCCCTATTTCTCCTTCACACAAATCCAGATAGCTGATGTTCTGAAAGAGCTGCAAAATCTGGACCCCTACAAATCAGCTGGGCTAGACAATCTGGAACCTCTCTTTCTAAAATTATCCGCCGCAATTGTTGCAACCCCGATTACTAGCCTGTTCAACTTCTCTTTCGTATCGTTTGAGATCCCCAAAGATCGGAAAGCTGCCGCGGTCATCCCCCTCTTCAAAGGGGGAGACACTAGACCCAAACTGTTACAGACCTACATCTATCCTACCCTGCCTTTCTAAGGTCTTCGAAAGCCAAGTTAACAAACAGATCACTGACCATTTAGAATCCCACCGTACCTTCTCCACTATGCAATCTGGTTTCTGAGCTGGTCATGGGTGCACCTCAGCCACACTCAAGGTTCTAAACGATATCATGATCGCCATCGGCAAAAGACAATACTGTGCAGCCGTATCCATCGACCTGGCCAAGGCTTTTGACTCTGTCAATCACCGCATTCTTATCGGCAGACTCAACAGCCTTGGTTTCTCAAATGACTGCCTCGCCTGGTTCACCAACTACTTCTCAGATAGAGTTCAGTGTGTCAAATTGGAGGGCCTGTTGTCCGGACCTCTGGTAGTCTCTATGGGGGTGCCACAGGGTTCAATTCTCGGGCCAACTCTTTTCTCTGTATACATCAATGATGTCGCTCTTGCGGCTGGTGATTCTCTGATCCACCTCTACGCAGACGACACCATTCTGTATACTTCTGGCCCTTTGGACACTGTGTTAACTAACCGCCAGACGAGCTTTAATGCCATACAACTCTCCTTCCTTGGCCTCCAACTGCTCTTAAATGCAAGTAAAACTAAATGCATGCTCTTCAACCGATCGCTGCCCGCATCTGCCCACCCGCCTAGCATCACTACTCTGGACGGTTCTGACTTAGAATATGTGGACTACAAATAGCTAGGTGTCTGGTTAGACTGTAAACTCTCCTTCCAGACTCCATATTAAGCATCTCCAATCCAAAATTAAATCTAGAATCGGCTTCCTATTTCGCAACAAAACATTTTTCACTCATGCTGCCAAACATACCCTCGTAAAACTGACTATCCTACTGATCTTTGACTTCGACGATGTCATTTACAAAATAGCCTCCAACACTCTACTCAGCAAATTGGATGCAGTCTATCACAGTGCCATCCGTTTAGTCACCAAAGCCCCATATACTACCCACCACTGCGACTTGTATGCTCTTGTTGGCTGGCCCTCGCTTCATATTCATCGCCAAACCCACTGGCTCCAGGTCATCTATAAGTTCTTGCTAGGTAAAGCCTCGCCTTATCTCAGCTCACTGGTCACCATAGCAGCACCCACCCGTAGCACGTGCTCCAGCAGGGGTATATTTCACTGGTCACCCCCAAAGCCAATTCCTCCTTTGGCCGCCTTTCCTTCCAGTTCTCTGCTGCCAATGACTGGAAGGAATTTAAAAATTACTGAAGCTGGAGACCCATATCTCCCTCACTATCTTTAAGCATCAGCTATCAGAGCAGCTTACAGATCATTGCACCTGTACATAGCCCATCTGTAAATAGCCCATCAAACTACCTCATCCCCATATTTGTATTTATTTTATTTGTATTTTTCTTTGCTCCTTTGCACCAGAATATCTCTTCTTGCACATTCATCTTCTGCACATCTCACTACAGTGTTTACTTGCGAAATTGTAATTATTTCGCCACTACGGCCTATTTATTGCCTTACCTAACTAATCTTACTTCATTTGCACACACTGTATATAGACTTTTGTATTGTGTTATTGACTGTACGTTTGTTTATTCCATGTGTAACTCTGTGTTGTTGTTTGTGTCACACTGCTTTGCGTTTATCTTAGCCAGGTCGCAGTTATAATTGAGAACTTGTTCTCAACTGGCTTGAATAAAGGTGAAATGGAAAATACTGTATGTGAGTGTCCTACATGTAGTGATGGTACATGGAATATTCCTCAACTGCATATATCATAAATTGCTATTGCAAATAGAAGTATTATGTTCAACAACTGACATTTTCAGATATTATTTTGACAAACACACTTTAACACACTTTGGTGCTTACAATTCATTCTCTATTGTCATAGATTTGGTGGGCACTGTCATCTGTGATCTTTGTGATATGACTTTCTTTAAGCACGTACTGATGAAACTGTCACTTAATATTTTTTCATCAAAGTCTACAAACACTCTACATTTATTCACTCTGTGATAGGGTTGGATCCTATATTCTAGTTTTATTATTGTTCTGTAAATGGTTCAGTGCCTATAATTTAGGCTGTGTGTAGAATGGGTAATAAAGGAAATTACCTCTACTAATAAATTACTACTAGATTATAGTGATAAGGAAAACAGCATACACATTTGGTTTGCGTATTCATTTGCCTATAACTAATCAGAATTCCAATATTTTTATTTTTAAGTGTTCTGTTATGGAAAAGACGACTGGGCGGACATTTCTTATTTTTATTTTATTTATTTCAACTTTATTTAACCAGGTAGGCTAGTTGAGAACAAGTTCTCATTTGCAACTGCCCAGATAAAGCATAGCAGTGTGAACAGACAACATAGTTACATATGGAGTAAACAATTAACAAGTCAATAACACAGTAGAAAGAAGGGAAAAAAAGTCTATATACAATGTGTGCAAAAGGCATGAGGAGGTAGGCGAATAATTACAATTTTGCAGATTAACACTGGAGTGATAAATGATCAGATGGTCATGTACAGGTAGAGATACTGGTGTGCAAAAGAGCAGAAAAGTAAATAAAAATAAACAGTATGGGGATGAGGTAGGTAAAATTGGGTGGGCTATTTACCGATAGACTATGTACAGCTGCAGCAATCGGTTAGCTGCTCAGATAGCAGATGTTTGAAGTTGGTAAGGGAGATAAAATTGCTGAAGTTGTTGACTTTTTGCAATTCGTTCCAGTCACAGGTACCAGAGAACTGTAACGAAAGGCGGCCAAATGAGGTGTTGGCTTTAGGGATGATCAGTGAGATACACCTGCTGGAGCGCGTGCTACGGGTGGGTGTTGCCATCGTGAAATGGAAAGGAGGGGAAATAACTCCCACCATGCAGCAGGGCTCCTTCAGCTATGGGGTCTTTGTAATGCAGGTTTGATAGTTATATTTTCAATAATGAAAGGTTAGCTGTTATGTGACAATTAGGCCAAAAACTCAATTTTTTTTTTTTTTTATGTTTTTGGGTCCATGGCCAGGAAGCTCCCCAGACCTTAATCCCATTGAGAACTTGTGGTAAATCCTCAAGAGGCGGGTGGACAAACAAAAACCCACAAATTCTGACAAACTCCAAGCATTGATTATGCAAGAATGGGCTGCCATCAGTGTGTGGCCCAGAAGTGAATTGACAGCATCCCAGGGTGGATTGCAGAGGTCTTGAAAATATTGACTCTTTGCATCAACTTCATGTAATTGTCAATAAAAGCCTTTGACAATTATGAAATGCTTGTAATTATACTTCAGTATTCCATAGTAACATCTGACAAAAATATCTAAAGACACTGAAGCAGCAAACTTTGTGGAAATTAATATTTGTGTCATTCTCAAAACTTTTGGCCACGACTGTAGATGGCCAAGGAAGTTGCACAGAACTTCCCCAACATCCCCTCCCAAATTGATATGGAACCTTCAAAAACACATGGAGCAACTGCGAAAAGAAATGGCTGAGGATATACTAAAATGTCTGGTATGTAATGACATTTAATTCAAAGTAAATGTAAATTCTTTGTTTATGTAGTTGTGTGGGACAGCCATATGTTCAGTTCATGCCTATGATTTCAGAGTTCAACAAAGCCAACAACTGCTTCATGTGTGCCACTGATAAATAACCTGGATGTGGCCCAAAGACTGACTGGGTTAGTAACTTTATTTAACATGTTTATAATCTTTTGACAACACTGACGGCATGTAAGACAATTTATATAACACAATGGGATAGCTAATTTGTCATACTGCATTGATATTTGATATTAATTATAACGTGTTACACAGAGTAAAAAACACAAACTGGAAGTGCAGTCTGTTGTTGAAAATGTATGCTATACCCCATCCACACTGAAGAGGCTCTGACATGTACATCAACCAGGGATAAAGAGAATGTTAACACTGTGAAATGTTTCATACTTAATTGAAGTTAAGTGTCTGTTCACTTGTTGGAAAAGATTAGTCTACAATTTCTATTTAATTTGGCAATATTCAATTTTTATTAATTGATTTACTGGCCAGCATTACTGTGGTTACATGTTTAGTATATGTATTGACCAGCAAACCCACTGCAGCCCACCTCACTAGCTCACTCTCCATCCCTGTTCAGTATATGTATTGACCAGCAAACCCACTGCAGCCCACCTCACTAGCTCACTCTCCATCCCTGCTTTGGACAATTAATAACATGACTCTCGTACTTTGCCCTTTTCCTTTATGGTTGATATTAACGATGAAAGGGGATATGTCTCTCTCCTATTGTGTACCACTGTTAAATACTGTGGGGGGGGGGGGGGGGGGGAAATAAGTACTTAGAACTACCAATTATTGTAGATAAATATTAAAGAAAAGGGTAAACACAACACTGGACTGAACCCCCTAATTGTCAAACTAATAATAATGTACAACAATATAGAAGATACATGACTAGAGGTTATGCAATATGGGTGTATATCTACTGCATGCTTCTTAGTGTGTAATTGACATGACCAAGGAGCTATTGCAAATTTGAAATAATGAAAAATGTATGTTACACCGCGTGATTTTTACAGTACACAAACAAGAGTGTGCAATATAGAAGGGTAGTCAACAGGACATTAGGTCACATGACCAAGGAGTTATTGAAATTCTAAATGTTGAAAAATTCATGTAAAACCATGTGAGATGAAAATGGACAGACTAAAGGATGTGCAATGTGTAGGTCTACTGAGTGGACATTCTGAACCTTGTTTGAAGTCACTAGGTCACATGACCAAGGAGCTATTGAAATTCTACATTTGGAAAAATTATTTTAAAATCTTGTGATATAAAAATGGACAAACTAAAGGGTGTGCGATGTGTGTCTGTGCCATCGGGTTAGCTACAACCAGTTTTGAAAGTGTTTGGAGTAATGGTTAAAGAGCTATTGAAAAATGTATTTTGTCACTATGTTGACGGTCCCTAACTGCTGTTGGTGGACGTGAGGAAAACAACAGGCGAATATCCAACTCTGAAACGTACTTTACCTCGGTCGCTGTGCGCTGTAAACGGGACACAAGAAAGCAGAGCAACTGAAATTGAATTCAACGACGTGCGCGCATCAGGCTGTAATTTCATAAAGTAGATGACTCATTTATGCTCGCTTGTGACTTGTAGTGCAGCGCATCGCGGTGGTTTGACATTCCCAGCCTTAGTTACCTTGGTCGTCAATTTTTGTTCAAAATATTTATACATTGAAACTGAAATTGTGCATCCTGAATAGGTGGAGGCAGCAAACAACGTACCAGGCCAGCTGTGATTTAAAACCTGATAGCAATATTTTTTGGACTACCAAGAAATGTATTGGTGAATTATATTAATCATGCATTGAACTGCATCCATTTATTTTGCGAACAATGCCCTACTGTAGTTCATGTAACTTTGAGTAAAATATATCCTATTTTTAAACCTCTTATAATGTTGGTTTTCAAGCATAAACTGGGAGATGTGTGTGTGTGTGTGTGTATGTATATATATATATATATATATATATATAAATAAATAAAAGTTGAAGTCGGAAGTTTACATACATCTTAGCCAAATACATTTAAAAACAATTCCTGACATTTAATCCTAGTAAAAATTCCATGTCCTGTCCACTTAAGAATGTGAAATGTCAGAAATAATAGTTGAGAAAATTATTTATTTGAGCTTTTATTTCTTTCATCACATTCCCAGTGGGTCAGAAGTTTACATACACTCAATTAGTATTTGGTAGCATTGCCTTAAACAATTTAAACTTGGGTCAAATGTTTCGGGTAGCCTTCCACAAGCTTCGCACAATAAATTGGGTGAATTTTGGCCCATTCCTCCTGACAGAGCTGGTGTAACTACTCAAACACGCTTTTTCAGTTCTGCCCACAGATTTTCTATAGGATTGAGGTCAGGGCTTTGTGATGGCCACTCCAATACCTTGACTTTGTTGCCCTTAAGCCATTTTTAAACTTCTGACCCACTGGGAATGTGATGAAAGAAATAAAAGCTCAAATAAATAATTTTCTCACTATTATTCTGACATCTATTATTCCAATGTTGTCAACTGTATTCCAGAGTTCCGCTATTGGCTCCTTGATTTGTCGGTATATTACGTTTTTGCCGTTGCCGCGACGACGTCACAGCATCATTTTGCCTTGTTGCGGCACACATGCAGTCAGTCCCCTTTCCTAGCGTTTTGCCTCCTCTCCCGCCGAACATTCCTCCCCTTTTGTGCCTGTGTGTGGATTGTTGCTGTCACTTCTGTTTGCGGCAGAATAGAGTGGAAAAAGTCGCTAAATGATATCAAAATCATATAAACGCCAAAGACAGTCTGAAAAGTAGATGATTTTGTCGCTAGAATCATTTACCAATAAAAAGTCGATACCAATAGCGACAACGTCGCTAAATTATCTGGTCTGCTAGCTATGATTGTCTTTAAATTCCTTCAATAATCATACCTCAATGCAATGTCCTTGCTAAATGGAATCATTGCGACGTCCCAAATTGACATTTTTGAAATGGTTAGGTAAGGGTATGGTTTAGGATAAAAACATCCCAAGGATTCCAGGTAGAACTAACCGTGACTGCTGCAACCACCTCAGTGCCCGATTTGAACATTTTACTGTAGATTTAAAGATGACAGTGACAACAAATAAAATGAGTTCAACAACAAGAAAGCTGCTCATGTAGGAATATTTGTAGAAGATTGTCATGGTCTGGAACTAGGAATGCAGCATTTTGTTTGTGCGTTGTAGGTAAACACTCAATAGGCCTTCTCTTAGCCTTTCCCTGTGAGTGGTGAATTCTTTATGACACACCATGGTCACTTTAGGATTGAATTACAGTTTGGGACAACTCATGTGGGTATTTGATTTCACTGTTGCAACAACAGTTGCTCAGCCCTCACAGATACCAGTGCATAATGTGGGAAGAGCCAAAGTCATAACGGGAAGTAAAATACAAATTCAACAAACATGTTTTAGACCGGGAGTATGTGACTGTTAGGACAGAGAAGATGTCTGTCCTATCTCTCAAGTCCCTCTGCCTAGCAGATAATGACAGTCCATCCTCTGCAGAAGACCTAGACCTGGAGGATAAGTGGGATACAGACCTGGAGGTTGATGGTGAGTAGGCTATTATATTGACATTTTATGGATAATAACACATCAGCTCAGTGTTGTTATTACAATGTATCATTGTTTGTATTGTAAGTTGATTTGTTTGATGCATGTCTCACACTGATGGTTGTCATTGTTAGAGGTGAAAAAGACCAGAAAAGACACATCGACTGCTGAGATATACCTGCAGGCCTGCAAGCTGGTCGGGGTGGTTCCTGTCTCCTACTTCCTCCGGAACCTGGGCACCTCCACCATGAACCTCAACCACCATGGCCTGGGACCTCCAGGGGGCAAGGCACTAGCCATCGCCCTGGTGGTAAGTCTGGTGGACGTCTATTAACACAATATCCACTTCAAGGAACGCTCTATATGTTCAAGGAACGCTCTATATGTTCAAGGAACACTCTTTGTGTTCAAGGAACGCTCTTTGTGTTCAAGGAACGCTCTATATTTTCAAGGAACGCTCTATATGTTCAAGGAGCGCTCTATGTGTTCAAGGAGCGCTCTATGTGTTCAAGGAACGCTCTATATGTTCAAGGAGCGCTCTATGTGTTCAAGGAACGCTCTATGTGTTCAAGGAGCGCTCTATGTGTTCAAGGAACGCTCTATATGTTCAAGGAACGCTCTATATGTTCAAGGAACGCTCTATATGTTCAAGGAACACTCTATGTGTTCAAGGAACGCTCTATATGTTCAAGGAACGCTCTATATGTTCAAGGAACGCTCTATGTGTTCAAGGAACGCTCTATATGTTCAAGGAACGCTCTATATGTTCAAGGAACGCTCTATATGTTCAAGGAACACTCTATATGTTCAAGGAGCGCTCTATGTGTTCAAGGAACGCTCTATATGTTCAAGGAACGCTCTATATGTTCAAGGAACGCTCTATATGTTCAAGGAACGCTCTTTATGTTCCAATGTTTCTTCTCAGACTGACATGCACATCACCAATCTGGAGTTGGCAGACAACTACCTGCTGGCTGAGGGAGCCAGATACCTTCTAGAGATGTTAAAGGCAAATTTCACCATTCAGCATCTGGTAAGTTTGTATGAGATGGTCTTTAGGCAGCTCTTTGTAAGAAGGTAAAGTCATTGTATCTGGTATCTCTATAACATGTTTATTCAGAAGTGGGATATGTATGACATGATATGTCCCACAATCCTTGATTTGATTTGAATCTGCCACAAGAGGGCATAAGAGTCTTGCGGGTCATGCTTTCATGATGGAATTATAGCTCTGTGTTAACATGCCCACTGTTTGTCCCGTAGGATTTGTCCAACAATCACCTACAGTCTGAAGGGGCTGAGTGCATTACAAAAATGTTGCTCGATAACATTTCCATCAAATCCATCAAACTTTCAGGTAGTACACACAGATTTGAAAATGGAAACAAAAATAATGGTCTGTTAGATACTATATTTCTCTACTCTATTTCTGAATCTTTTTATATAAACAATTTCTTCACAGGGAATGGATTCATAGAGGACGATGCTAAAAGTTTTGCAGATGCCCTGGCAGTAAGTGAAAAGAAATTACATTCAAACATGCAGGTATATTGATGATATTACTGTCACTGTCAGTCTATAGCTACAGTGCCTTGCGAAAGTATTCGGCCCCCTTGAACTTTGCGACCTTTTGCCACATTTCAGGCTTCGAACATCAAGATATAAAACTGTATTTTTTTGTGAAGAGTAAACAACAAGTGGGACACAATCATGAAGTGGAACGACATTTATTGGATATTTCAAACTTTTTTAACAAATCAAAAACTGAAAAATTGGGCGTGCAAAATTATTCAGCCCCCTTAATACTTTGTAGCGCCACCTTTTGCTGCGATTACAGCTGTAAGTCGCTTGGGTTGTCTCTATCAGTTGTGCACATCGAGAGACTTTTTCCCATTCCTCCTTGCAAAACAGCTCGAGCTCAGTGAGGTTGGATGGAGAGCATTTGTGAACAGCAGTTTACAGTTCTTTCCACAGATTCTCGATTGGATTCAGGTCTGGACTTTGACTTGGCCATTCTAACACCTAGATATGTTTATTTTTGAACCATTCCATTGTAGATTTTGCTTTATGTTTTGGATCATTGTCTTGTTGGAAGACAAATCTCCGTCCCAGTCTCAGGTCTTTTGCAGACTCCATCAGGGTTTCTTCCAGAATGGTCCTGTATTTGGCTCCATCCAATTTCCCATCAATTTTAACCATCTTCCCTGTCCCTGCTGAAGAAAAGCAGGCCCAAACCATGATGCTGCCACCACCATGTTTGACAGTGGGGATGGTGTGTTCAGCTGTGTTGCTTTTACGCCAAACATAACGTTTTGCATTGTTGCCAAAAAGTTCAATTTTGGTTTCATCTGACCAGAGCACCTTCTTCCACATGTTTGGTGTGTCCCAGGTGGCTTGTGGCAAACTTTAAACAACACTTTTAATGGATATCTTTAAGAAATGGCTTTCTTCTTGCCACTCTTCCATAAAGGCCAGATTTGTGCAATATACGACTGATTGTTGTCCTATGGACAGAGTCTCCCACCTCAGCTGTAGATCTCTGCAGTTCATCCAGAGTGATCATGGGCCTCTTGGCTGCATCTCTGATCAGTCTTCTCCTTGTATGAGCTGAAAGTTTAGAGGGGCGGCCAGGTCTTGGTAGATTTGCAGTGGTCTGATACTCTTTCCATTTCAATATTATCGCTTGCACAGTGCTCCTTGGGATGTTTAAAGCTTGGGAAATCTTTTTGTATCCAAATCCGGCTTTAAACTTCTTCACAACAGTATCTCGGACCTGCCTGGTGTGTTCCTTGTTCTTCATGATGCTCTCTGCGCTTTTAACGGACCTCTGACTATCACAGTGCAGGTGCATTTATACGGAGACTTGATAACACACAGGTGGATTGTATTTATCATCATTAGATCGTTAAGGTCAACATTGGATCATTCAGAGATCCTCACTGAACTTCTGGAGAGAGTTTGCTGCACTGAAAGTAAAGGGGCTGAATAATTTTGCACGCCCAATTTTTCAGTTTTTGATTTGTTCAAAAAGTTTGAAATATCCAATAAATGTCGTTCCACTTCATGATTGTGTCCCACTTGTTGTTGATTCTTCACAAAAAAATACAGTTTTATATCTTGATGTTTGAAGCCTGAAATGTGGCAAAAGGTCACAAAGTTCAAGGGGGCCGAATACTTTCGCAAGGCACTGTAGCTACTTGCAATATCTCTCCCTTTAGAGCAACTACAGAGTGAAGGAGCTGGACTTGAGCCACAATCAGTTCTGTGGGAGAGGTGGGGAGCATCTGGGCCAGATGTTAGGTAGAGACCTTTTCACTTTGTATCTCACATCATTACGTCTGAGCAGTCTCATGGAGTATACAGGCAAATGGAGTCATTAGGGTTAGAATCATGCACAATGTGAGTGTTTTGCATCTGCTGTCACTGACGTAATCCTACAGCAAACAATGAAGCTCTGGAGGTACTAGACTTGAGCTGGAACCATCTGAGAATGAAAGGAGCTGTGGCTTTCTGTGCCGGCCTCAAGGTTTGGATAAACATACTCAACCCAATTCGCACATTTAAGGTGTAAGTTTGTATAAAAAAAAAAATAAGAAGTAAGAGTAAAACAGTATGTGATGAAAATACCTACAATTCACATAGGTGAATGTGACCCTGAAACACCTGGACCTGTCCTGGAATGGCTTTGGGAATGAGGGGGCCTTGGCTTTAGGAGAGGCTCTGAAATTCAACAACACTCTGGTGTACCTGGACCTCAACAACAACCGCATCACCAACGAGGGGGTGGGCATGCTGTGCAAGGGGCTGGAGGCCAACGACACTCTCAGAGCACTGATGGTAGGTGCTTGATGGACAGGGCACACACCCATTGACCTGTGTGGTATGAAACTAGGGTGACTTTCTATGTTTTGTGTCCCCGCAGCTGGCTTATAACTCTCTGACAGTGGAGGGGGCGCTGGCTCTTGTTACTGTGGTCAAGAACACCCCCAAAACTGCTCTAGAGGAGATCAACATATCCGTGAGCGTTGTTGTTCTCTTCTTGATGTACAGAAGTGTTTTGGTCCCTGCATTTGAACTGAATATTTTGTGTTTGTGTGTAGAATGTGTTGGTGAATGAGAACTTTGTGCAGCTGCTGGATCTGACATGCCAGGAGCATCCCTCTCTAGAGGTGCAGTATGCAGGGGTCGGGGGCTTTATTGCTAAGAAACCACCCAAACGCCTTGACCCAATGAAAGTAATCCAGGTACTGTGGTAGGATACTGTTACTCATAAAACAATTTTAGTCATGTAGAAAAGTGGTAATCACAAGTGATATCACTGCATACCAGAGCATTGTATTTTTTTTTGTTTACGGCTAATTCTACAAACTAGGACTTATTTTGTCTGTTTTTAAAGACAGTGCAAGATTTTAAATAGGGAGGAATTTTAAGACGAAAAACCCTGTCGCAACTGCTCTATTCTTTTCTTTGAAGGATTATCTGGATGAACGGAAGCTGCGTCTTTGGGACTTCTTTCGGAAAATCGATAAAGATGGGACAATGCGAGTGCCTGTGGCAGACTTCAGGAAGGCTGTGCAGGTCTCAAACTAATTGCTCATTCCATAGTCCCTGACATTTGCTAGGTCTGTTGCGCTAATGCATTTCCAATGCTCCAAGATGTACTTTATATTGAAGTTAGTGGCCAGCTAGCTCATAGTCTTTATTTGTTTACTCTTATGTCTTATGTAACCATTACAGCAATCCAACATCCCCTTGGATCGATACCAGATTGAGGAGTTGATTCAGAGACTGGATCGTGAAAGGACAGGGATGGTAGACTACAGGTGGGCTTTTATCATAAGAACAAACTGCCAGAGTGGGGAGACTATTATGGGTGTGTAAAGAAAACACCTAACATCAGCAATAACCTGAGAACTGAACAGAAACTAGTCATAAACTGTCTACACCTGTTTACCCTACAAACAAAACATGAGCAGATCTGTATGGTCAGAGTTTTGAAGTAGGGCAGTCTTATCTATGTGTAATTGCTTGTAGTGCCATGCCAATGTTTTCCCCATTCAAAAGCTGAGAAAGTCCAGTTTACATCTGACTTGAAATGAAATGAGTTTAAGTGAATCATCACATTAAATACATTCTTTGGTTTCTCCTCAGGGGCCTGGCCGACACCAGGAAGCAGATGATGCGGGACCACCGGCGGCAGCTGCGTAAGGTGGAGTCCCGTCAGAAGAAAGAGAAGCAGAAGAGCGAGCGCATCCTGAAGACCTTCCAGAGCGCCGTGGAGGCCAACACCCCCCGCAGCTCCATGGTTATGTCCCCAGGGGGCACCAAGGAGGACTCCAGTGGCCCCCAGCACTTCTCTGCCACCCCACTCAGCTCCTGGCACCACATTGTCATGTCCAACAGCAGCCGCTACTCTGTCACAAACCTGAGCAGTGAGCACATCCACCTCCCCATGCTAGGGGGCAGCACCCACCAACGGCCCACCAGTTCCCCCACCATGCGCTCCTACTCCCAGCCCAACCTGATAGATGACTCCCAACGATACCCCCAATCCAAACCCTCCTCGGCCCAGGGGATGCTCTCTGACTCCAACCCTGATGTTGACCACACCAAGCTGAGCCCCAATGCCAACCACCTGACCAGGTCCAGTCCAGCACTGAACTCCAAGCAGCCAGACACTAAAACCAAAACCACCAAAGTGAAGAAAAAAAAGAAACGCGTGGATAAAACTCCACATGAACAGAATCAAACACAATCATCAAAGTGACTGCTGCTGCTGTGTCTTACTATGCAGTAACCGCTCCACTGACCCATCGTTATACAGTGGGGCAAAAAAGTATTTAGTCAGCCACCAATTGTGCAAGTTCTCCCACTTAAAAAGATGAGAGAGGCCTGTAGTTTTCATCATAGGTACACTTCAACTATGACAGACAAAATGAGAAAGAATAATCCAGAAAATCACATTGTAAGATTTTTAATGAATTTATTTGCAAATTATGGTGGAAAATAAGTATTTGGTCACCTACAAACAAGCAAGATTTCTGGCTCTCACAGACATGTAACTACTTCTTTAAGAGGCTCCTCTGTCCTCCACTCGTTACCTGTATTAATGGCACCTGTTTGAACTTGTTATCAGTATAAAAGACACCTGTCCACAACCTCAAACAGTCACACTCCAAACTCCACTATGGCCAAGACCAAAGAGCTGTCAAAGGACACCAGAAACAAAATTGTAGACCTGCACCAGGCTGGGAAGACTGAATCTGCAATAGGTTAGCAGCTTGGTTTGAAGAAATCAACTGTGGGAGCAATTATTAGGAAATGGAAGACATACAAGACCACTGTTCATCTCCCTCGATCTGGGGCTACACGCAAGATCTCACCCCGTGGGGTCAAAATGATCACAAGAACGGTGAGCAAAAATCCCAGAACCACACTGGGGGACCTAGTGAATGACCTGCAGAGAGTTGGGACCAAAGTAACAAAGCCTAACATCAGTAACACACTACGCCGCCAGGGACTCAAATCCTGCAGTGCCAGGCGTGTCCGCCTGCTTAAGCCAGTACATGTCCAGGCCCGTCTGAAGTTTGCTAGAGAGCATTTGGATGATCCAGAAGAAGATTGGGAGAATGTCATATGGTCAGATGAAACCAAAAATAACTTTTTGGTAAAAACTGAACTCGTCGTGTTTGGAGGACAAAGAATGCAGAGTTGCATCCAAAGAATACCATACCTACTGTGAAGCATGGGGGTGGAAACATCATGCTTTGGGGCTGTTTTTCGGCAAAGGGACCAGGACGACTGATCCGTGTAAAGGAGAATGAATGGGGCCATGTATCGTGAGATTTTGAGTGAAAACCTCCTTCCATCATGCAGGGTCTTTCAGCATGACAATGATCCCAAACACACCGCCCGGGCAACGAAGGAGTGGCTTCGTAAGAAGCATTTCAAGGTCCTGGAGTGGCCTAACCAGTCTCCAAATCTCAACCCCATAGAAAATCTTTGGAGGGAGTTGAAAGTCCGTGTTGCCCAGCAACAGCCCCAAAACATCACTGCTCTAGAGGAGATCTGCATGGAGGAATGGGCCAAAATACCAGCAACAGTGTGTGAAAACCTTGTGAAGACTTACAGAAAACATTTGACCTCTGTCATTGTCAATACAGGGTATATAACAAAGTATTGAGATAAGCTTTTGTTATTGACCAAATACTTATTTTCCACCATCATTTGCAAATAAATTCATTAAAAATTCTACAATGTGATTTTCTGGATTTGTTTTTCTAATTTTGTCTGTCATAGTTGAAGTGTACCTATGATGAGAATTACAGGCCTCTCTCATCTTTTTAAGTGGGAGAACTTGCACAATTGGTGGCTGACTAAATACTTTTTTGCCCCACTGTATATTTTTATTGGAAATATTCATAATAGGTGTTAATAATAATAATTACATAGAGACCATGTATTACACAAAATAAATATTATTCCAGTATACATGGCCACGTTTCATGCAAACCTTATTCTTACCCAGCTAAATTCGATGGTATGATTATCTTTAAATGTATCGGGTTAGTTGAATTGATGTGCCTTAGCTCAATACTATGAACTCTTTGGTTTAAGATACCATTTAGTACCAGGACTCTACCCAAGACTGTTCCTAACAACTCATATGGTCATGATACAGCTATGGTCAATGACCATGTCGACTTTTCTCTTGAGATATTTCTCTTTTGTACGATTTAAAACTTTTGGTCTTGTGGTTGCTCATCTGTGTTCTCTGTCAGATCTCCTCCATGCTGGTGGTCCTGACCCAGCTGGAGTGGTACAATGAGAACCTGCTGCTGGTGACCCGTCGTGAGTACATCAAGATACCGCTCAAACTGAAGGAGTGTGATAGGCACCACAACCAGATCTTCATATAATGAGGTGTATTAGTACTTATATAATGATGTGTATCAGCCAAATGAAGGTCAGTTGTGGCTAATAAGCCTGACTATATCTTATATAAAATACTTTAAATGTTTTTTTCCATGCTGACAACAGTCCCTTATGCTGATAGCAAATTCAGTTCCAAACTTAAAGTTAGAGGAAATGTAGTTTTGGGCTGTAGACTTTGTTAATCTTCATGTACTGTAGGTATCAAACTGTGTCCCCAACATTATAGCGGGATATTGTGATACTGTATTAGGGGATAATCTCTCTCAATATGCAGCACGTTGTTAAGAATTAATTAACAATAACCCCCTTCATTCCTGAGTATACTTAGTCTGCTCATTATTGATATCTAACCACATAGAAAATAAAACGTGTTCAATTTAATTTGAAAGTTTACATGTGTAGACTACAGCAAAGTCTTGAAAAAACAAATGTTCCTTGTTCCCTTGTCTAAAAAATACTACGATAGACCCAATCCGCTTTGGCCATCATTTCCTGTAAATTAAAGAATCATTTACAAAAGCCATTTATTATATCAGCAATTTATTATTATTCAAACATGCATAACAGTATTGATCGGACTATGGAACTCTGCTTGAGTGAATTAACTACTAAAATGTGGTTCATGGAAAAACTAGGGAAGAATCAAACACTTAAACCAGTACTATACTTCTTACCAACATACAATCTAAGTCCCATGAGGGGAAATAAAGTAATATTTGTGTGCTGGAACTTGCTAGGCTATATAATTGGAATAGGGAGGAAAAGGTAGGGAGGACATATGCTTATGTCAACATATGATAGATATCCTGCCACATTGCTGATGACTGATAGTAAGGTTACGCGGTTGATAATATCAGGTACCATCTATAACATGACGTCATCATATGTCCATATGGCCTGTTTCTCATGAACTCTATGTCCACATCATCATTGTGATCAATAAAAGGATAAGAGACAGGTTTCAGAAAATTGTATTTGAGTATTTTAACAAACAAGGATGCCTGCATATATTGTGTCAAGAATTGAAGGGAGTCTATTACGCAACAGCAGTAACTTTGGGAAGAAGCAATATGTTTCTGATGACCTGATAGGAGGGTCTTTAAAAATACAGAGCGAACAGACAAGGAGACTCACCAGAACAACACTTGAGACAAGATGGCTCCATTTCTACTGCTCCTGACTTTCCTTTGCCTTGGCTGGTAAGGGACTTTCATTTTCTCCTTCCACTTAAACTTAACAGCTAGAGATACTTCCAAATAGACTGCCAGTTTACTACCATTGTGAAGTACCACTGTGAAGTTTACTCTGATCTTGTATTTTCCTCCAGCCAATAGAGGACTGGGACTCTGGCAATGTGACTGCATCTGTAGGGGAGTCGGGGAAATGCCTCTGTCATGCGTTTCTACCTAACACCACCTTCCCTGCCGACCGTGTGGAACACATGCAGCAAGTCACCAAGGATCTGATGCTGGAAGTGGGAATCCAGATAAATAAGGTACTGTACTGAACACCATGAGGTGTAAGCCCCCTGAACAGGATTACAATCATATTGCATTTACACACCAGGTTTTAAAGTGATGTTAAACGTTGCCTACTCCAGTAAATGGAACGTCTTGTAAACCTCGGAGGAGATGCATGTGTATATTTAACTGAGACCTCATTCACAGTATAGCCTACTAGATATCTTACACCAGGACTACTACCTGTGTCTCTCTTGCAGCTGGACAGTTCCAAGGGAAAGCTGGTGATCTTTTTGGCTGAGCTGAGGAACCTGACTATGAGAGTTGAGATTGTGGAGAGCGGCCCTGACCAGTACATCCGACTGGACTTCGAGCTTCTCAGGATCGAGCTGAGAGAGTTTGAATTGTTGGTGACACAGCTGAAGGATTCCCTCAACTCCTCCTCGCCTGTGTTCGACAGCCTGTACACAGAGGTAAATGTGTGATAGTCATTCCGATATATTTGTCTATCTATTAATGACTGACAGTGGCATAATAAATAAGTGACAGGCAATATGATGCAGGAGCAAGAGGAATGTTGCTGTGTGGAACTAAATACTTATTTGTCCTTAGTACACATGCATCCATAGATTCGCAACATGAGCCTGATTGTGAACCAGTTGGAGAGCTATGACAAGAGTAACCTGGAGGCGATCCATATTGAGTTTGGAAAACTGCAGAAGAAGCTGGAGGAGTGCCAGAAGAACCAAGAGGAGGGCATAAACCCAGATATTGGTAAGGAGCCTCTGTTATGGTAGCATTGTTGACATTGTATCATTACATCAAAGCAGTAGTTTGTGGATTTGTTTCTCATACATATTATTAATAGCCATTTATATTTCCCCCCAGGCTCCTGCAACCACAAAGGCATCGCCAGTGTTGGGAAGCCAGTGGTCAGCCAACTGAATGCAAACCTGAATGCAGGCTACAGATTTGGGGGGTGGGGGAAAGACTCAAAACCCAATCGTGGCTTTGAAACAATGTATTTGTATGGTGCCTATAGCAGTGCCTCAGTGAATACATTTTATCTTTATTCTAACTATCAAAATCTGGTTTTAAGGAATTCATTTAAACAACATACCTTACCAAATGGATGGCAGGGTACTGGCAACAATTACATTGTTCATGGTAACACCCTGTATTACCAGGAAAAACAGCCCATTCAGCATGGCTAAACTGAATTTGACCACATCCAAATATGACTACAGAGTAATTGAAAAGGCCAGTGCAACGTTCTCATACAGTTTCTCAGCCAATCAGAACATGGATTTCTCAGCCGTAAAATGGTCATTGCCAAAGTAAACGAGGATGAATTTGGTATAGAGGATGTATGGAGTACCGGTGTGTACAAATCATTGGTAGGTAATACCTTCATGGTGTGTGGTGTTCTCTATGCTACTAGACCAGTCGATGTTCACACCGAGGAGATATTCTACTCCTATGACACCAAAACAGAGCAGGAGAACTACCTCCGCATTCCATTTGAGAAGTTCCAGGATGCATATTTAAACCTGCACTACAACCCTATTGATCAGAAAATCTACATGTACAACAAGGGCTACTATGTGTCCTATAGTGTGAAGTTTATCAAAGACTAGATTCCCCCTCTGGTCTAATCGTATCTTGATTGATGCGACTGATATGACTTTCTGACAGCATGGGGCTTTGCTGAATAGATAGATATTCATTACTTTGCCTGATGCATTGACATGCATTCTAAAATCATGTCTCTTGAATTCCTTAAATAATATCAAACTGAAGCATTGAAATAACTGTATGTGTTCTATTTTGGTTCATTTGAAATTGGATTGAAAAATAAAATGTGCCTTATTATCATTACTAAAATTACCCAGCCACTGTGTCAGATTCCCTCCCATTACATAGGCAGTCCAATGAGAAAGAGTATTGGGGTGCAGTATCCCACCCCTTAATTTTCAGTCGAATTTGAGTCAATCCGTATAACTAGCACCTCAATATGACTCATCCCCAGTATGATATCAGACCCCTCCCACCCTAGCAAAGGGCTGATGGGCTGGGCCTCTCCTTTCCTCCCCTCCTTTGGCTCAGGCTGGAGCTTCCACCCGGCTGCTCTGTAAGCAAGCCCTCCCCTGGGTCTGTTCTTTGTGCTCCAGTGAGAAGCAGGCTCCCACTGGTACTGAGGACCAAGTCAGAGCTGATTAGACTAACCAGGCAGGGTGAGCCCACATAGCAGCCACCCACTGCATATACAACAATGAACCAGGCACATTATTTTATTCATACGGTTTCAGGTAATTGTTGTACAAATCCATTGACTCATCCACATTTTCATACAAAATTACACTATAGCATACTGTAACATATTGCAAAATCTATCTGAAATTGAAAAAGAGGTTTGGAGACACAGCACGACAAAAATAGCACTGTCTTTTTAAATCTTGCATCTGTCAGGATGAGAGGGGAAGTGAAGGCCTTATGGCTAATGGTACCCTTAGTGACATCATCGCAAGCCAATAGGCAGCCTCGCTGAGCTCTCTCCTCCTTTTCCTGAGGTCCGTGAAGGGAGGGAGGCTGCTGAGGACGCAGGCTGCTACTGGAGCGGTGGGTCCAGGGCATGCTCTGATCACATCAGGTAGGTAGAATATATGTAGTGGTGTTTGTGTGTGTGTAGCAGCACTGATTTCTAGATCTATCTAGCCTGCCTCCCCCTCTAAGGAGGGCCAGATCAGAGATGCTTAAATAGCAGTGTGAGGGAGGATCAAGAGAGACTGCAGATGGCTGTGTTTCATGACAGTGGCTTATTATATGCTATAGCATCCCTGTCTGTCGTGTGGCGACCATGATGTGTGTGATGCAAGCAATTATCCATTCGAGACAAACAAATGTGATTATTCCATTGTGAATCTTGTCTCTATTATCACATGATATGTTTGTCATTGGTATCAAGGATGTCGGTGCATGTATCATGGGAATACTGCAGGAGGCTGACTGCATGTTTTTGCTGTGTGGATTCTCAACGACAGACACACTAGGGTGCTGCAGTGCTACTTGGCTTGACTTCCCCTCCTCAGACTATGAGGGATGATAATGAGTGTATGTGTGTGTGTGTGTATACAACGCTAACCCCATGTCACAATGGTACTGTAGTAAGGCATCAGCACATTTTCATAGTGCACATTTGTGGTATTCTAAGAGCTTCTCTGATTGCAATACATTAGCATTTATACGTCCCCTGACAACAGGGATCTGCCCACAGCTTTCCTATATGTATTTAGTCTGACATGAGTGAGTGGACATCAGGCAGTTAAGCACTCTGAGTCATCGTCCGATCCTCGGCCATCCCGGCAGCACTGACAGTGTCTGTTCATTCATCACCAATAATACAGGAGCAGCACACTCAATCACTTCCTGTGCTCTGCTGAAGTTGAACCAAACTCTCTTGATTACCCAGGTTCGTATCGTCATGCTCGTCAACAAAGACTTTAACCTTCAAGTGGAGGAGGATAACCCCCCAGTGAGCCGACTGACTGCTGCCAGTGATGAGTCCCACTGCTGATAGGACCAGGGAGCAAATGTGAGACAACTTACTCCACAAGTTTATGATCTGACGCTAGCATGGAGAAGGGGAGAGAAACAGTCTGTTATTGATCACATTACTCTCTGTCTCGTGCTTTGCTGTCACGTTTTTCTCAGACAAGTGACTCTTGGTTTTCGGCAGTTACCACCTCTGGAGATTTGATCAATCATTCACTACCAGCATAGGGATTATTCTTAGCAACTTCCTTTAAAGAGAGTAAAGTCTTAGTGGTGGCTAGTCGTTAAATGATCCCTCCTAGAACATACAGATCAGTGTGATTTACATACAGTACACTCCTTTAACCGGGTCTGTTGTGCGGCTGCTAGGCCCATCTGGACCTCCACAGGGTCGAGCCAGGACAGCCATGGCCAAGAGAGACTACCTGGTGGAGGCAGCCAAGCAGATCCGCATGGCTCTGGACAGGGAGGTCAGTGAAGACTATGAGGCTGCCTTCAGCTACTACAAGAACGGGGTTGACCTGCTGCTCAATGGAGTTCAAGGTACAGCGGTAAATCTACTGTACTGTATTCTGTCAACATGCAGGGATCTGGTTAAGGTGATATTGAGTAGATCAGCTAGTCAACACAGTGAGAACAAGTCACATGGTATGAAACAGGAACATGTGGATTTGTCGGTCCATGATTCATCCATTGAAAAGCAGAATTAAACCATTGCTAGGAAAAACAGGAATTCAGAAAGCTTTCCATACTGGTAAAGCTTGCTGAATTTTACTCTGCTCTCTTTCCTCTGCTGTTTTAGAAGGTAGGTCAAACAGAAGCTTTTGAATTATATGAGTCAGGGATTGACATTAAAGTCTGAAAGGCACTTGCCCATACGGCAAGTCAGGAGTATTTTTTGGTTGCCCGCAGATTATGATCACTTGCAGGACTGGAATTCTTTGAATTCGGTAGTTCAGTAAAAAATACAATTAAGAGCAGGCTCAGCTTCTCTGACTGGCATAAATACCATAAATCCACTTAGGATAAACAATGTGGAGGAATGAGAAAGATCAGTTTTAGGCTACTGGAATTCTTTACAGTTTGGTTGTTTTACTTTTTATTTTTTTATCACCTGGCCAATAGGGCAACCTCAGAGCAGGCTCAAGTTGCGCAACTGCTCAGTTCACTTGCCCCGGGCAATAGGGCAACCCTTAATGTCAATCCCTGTGAGTTGATTTCAGTTTAGTGAAGTGAGGTTTCAGTCCCTCTCTGTGTGAGGGGGAGAGAAATCTGAGGTTGGTCTGTCTTCCAGTGGACCCTAACAAGGAGCGTCGGGAGGCAGTGAAGAGGAAGACTACTCAGTATCTAAAGAGGGCCGAGGAAATCTTTATCTCCCACCTGCAGGACAACCTGGGGAAGGGGAACTCTCACTTAGGGGTAAGAAGATTACTTTTTACAGTAAACCCTCCTTCGACACGATTAACATGCCATACTACTGTGCACATCTTATGAATGGTAATCAACCTGTTCTGACCATCTGTGTTACTCAATGATACTGGGCACTCATTTTCCAGCTTTTCAGTCCTGTATTGATTTATATGTCTAGCCTGTTTATTGAAGAGTTGGTTGACATGCTATTTATATGTCCACCTCTCTGAATCATTTCCTTCTGGGAAAGTCTGAGTCACATCATCAGAGCAACCAGTCTGTGCTGCTAACAGTCTCTGGAGGTTGGCTACAGAGCAGCACAACATCCCCTCTGTTACACGATCTGCCAGGGTGGCTCGCACTGGGCCGCTGGGCGCTCTCACTTCCCCTCTCTCTTATGTAACATTCTAATATATGTCCTAAGATTGTAACTAATCCCAGAGTAGAAGCACTTTCAGATGTGAATTCAACACAAACACGTGTCCACATTGCTGACATCTGTGCAGTAATCTATTTTTATCACCAGGGTTACAGTAGTCTGAGATTCCGGCCAATCAGACACCTGAGCTCCCCAGTGGAGGATCTGGAGATGTGTAAAGTGGTGGGGATCATCGATAAGGTAGGTACACTCACTGCTCTCAACCAGTATACATGAACTGTTTGTTCCAGCTGATGATAATCTCTTGAACAGACGTCCTGGCTGTAGTTAACCCTTTATTAACCATGTCTTATAGATCCAGTGAACCATGATGCTTACCTTTCCAAATATGAACTTGTCCCAAAACAGTCATAACCATCTACTAACATCCTACTCAATTTACTCTCAGCTCTATTTAAACTAACATAAAATGTATGTCTTCTCCCCAAGGTCTTGATTGTCCAAAGCCTGATTACCAAGGAGAACTTTGTTGTTAAAGTAAGTACTTATGCCTCAGCACTGCCAATACAGTATGTCAGGAGGGAGGGTGGCAGGGCAGAATGACAGAGTACACATGTAGTGCAGCTATCTAGCAGTGCAGGTAGCCTAGTGGTTGAGAGCATTTTGCCAGTAACTGAAAGGTTGCTGGTTTGAATCCCCAAGCCGACTTGGTGGAAAATCTGTCTTTGTGCCCTTGAGCAAGCACTAACCCCTAATTACTCCTACAAGTTGCTCTGGATAAGAGTGTCTGCTAAATGTAAAATGTCTATCTGTGTAGATGCATATCCAGTGCACAGATGGCTGTTGTACTGTCTGGATCCCTGCCAGCCAGCCAGGGCAGCCCAGTTGATAGGAATATTATCAGCCTTGTCTCCATGAGTATCCTTCTCCATTGATCTGGCTAAAAGCCCTCTACTTTGACCCTCTTAGTGCAAATGCACCTCCCATCTCTGTAACCAGAGAGTTGCTATTGGAACATACTGTTGCAGGGTTGGCTACGGTGTAGGTCTCAGAAAAAATGCTTTCTAGGCACTGGTAGGGCCAACTTTTGTAGAAAGATTCATTTTTCAATCAATTAACAATAGACTTATTAAGACTAGCCTGAAAATAATGTGTAGTACAGTAGTGATAAGTTGTATTTTGACAAAGGTAATAACAGCATAGTAATATGTGTGTTGATCTGTTGAGCTGTGTCGTCACAGAGCCTGCCCAAGTCGAGCTGGGAGAGCCGGGGCCAGCCCACTATCATCCCCCAGGGCGTCCCCTTCATGGTGAAGCTGCTGAGGTACTATGTCAGTGAGGATGCTGTGTACCTGCATCTGGAGCATGTTCAAGGTGAGCTGAACACAGGCTCTGCCTGCCAGCCCTGCAGTATGGGAGATTTAGCTGATGCTCTTATCTAGCCTATAGCCATGCAAAGGCAGTGGACCAACAGTTTTCATTTTTTGCTGATGTCTGCACTTTTCAGCCATTTTGGGTCAAGGATGCCATAGAGAGTAGAAAAGATAGCTGAATTCAAATGAAGAAAAACAACTATTGTCTGATGTGTTGACTTTTCTATGATCTATAGGTGGGAAGCTTTTCTCCAAACTGCACAAGGTCAGGAACGACCGAGCCAAAGAGCACCCAGAATGCTCCAGTCCCAGCCAGCACAGGATCAAACTGAAGAACAGCTACACCTCCCCTACCATCAGCTCAGACTACCAGCAGAATGACAGAGGGGGCACAGAGAAAACCTCTCTCCTGGAGACGGAGAACGAGGAGAGTTCAGACACCGACTCCCCGACATTCTGGCTTGAGGCTCAGCATCGTCTAGAAAGCTGTAGGACCCATTCCTACTGCGAGGAGACAGGCTGCCTGCAGAACAACTCCAGGTCTGCAGTGCCACACACTCCGGCGACACAGCCCTCCTTATCTAGGTCAGACACCAGGCCCCATATCCATCCAGCAGGCCTCAGTCAGTGTTTGCACTCTAAAACTCAGGACAAACCTGCTCTCTGTGGTCATCCGTGTATCGATCAGGCCCCTGATGTCACCTCTGAGCCCTCTAGGAAGGCCACTGGAACAGAAAAAATTGAATCCAGTTTGAATTTCAACATTGTGTGGAAGGCTGATCTGACTCGTAACTGTGAAAGTCCAGCCCCCTATGCAGGGACTCGTACTGACTCAGATATAGCTGCAGGTAAATCTGTACCTCAAACAACTCAGACCTCTTCTGGTGGTACAGGGTCAACAGTGAACTTCAAGAATCCTACTATCAGTTTATATTCACAGAAAAGTTACGTTCCCAATACATTGCAATTACCCCTCCATAATCAAAGTCAGGTTAGTGAGAGAGCAACTTTGACCTCCAATGGCTCTCACCGAGACAGTGTTTCAGGTAGAGAACTTGAGAACACTGTGAGCATGGTGACAGACACACACCAGGGTAGAGGGAAGGAGAAGGTAAACCATCACATTGAGGAGAGCATGGTGAATTCAGTAATCAGGGACACAGAGACTTCCCAGCCTGGCAGAGCTGCGTGTCCCTCTACAGTAGACAAGCTGAAGCTCATGAGGACATCCTCAGGGAACTCTCACCCCCCCTCAGTCCCTCACTGTCACAGTACTGGGACACAGCTGGGGACCCAGCCAGGCACTTCTCTGGCCCTCACAGGAGTGAAGTATCAGGTGGGGCCTCCTGGCAGAGAGCCAGGGGAGGAGGTGGAGGAGGGTTGGGAGCTGCTGAGCCCTGTGAGTAAGGACCTCCCCAGAGAGAAAGGATCACTATGTTACCCCAACACCTCTGACCCCACAGGGGCCTCCCCACAGTGCCGGAAGGGGGACATGGATGCTTTCCTAAAGTCAGAGGAATCGGATGGACAGGATGAGGATCAAATCATTGAGGTGGATGGCTGGTGCCACCTACCCAAGTTCCCAGCCAAGGCCTCCAGAGGGAGAGACAGGGCCAGGCAAAGTAGCTGGGGGCTGCCTGAGGCAGAGGTGCGTCTGTTGGGGGCTCAGATCCTTCTGGCCCTGGAAAGTCTTCACCAGCAAGGTGTGGTGTGCCGAGACCTCAACCCAAAGAATATCCTGCTCACGAGTAATGGTTAGTCACCTAAATCACTTTAACTTGGTAAGGGGTGTCATTGTTGGTCTGTTTTTGGCATGAGTCTTGAAAACTCAACTAACTTTGATTGTGACATAATTTCATGTTTCTCACTAGGAAAGGTCTGCCTGACATTCTTTGGCCAGTGGAGTGAAGTTCAGTCAGAAATCAACTCTAAAGCTATGGACCAGATGTACTGTGCCCCAGGTGAAAACACTGTTTATTCAATAAACTTCAGTCACATGTTACAACCGTTACACATAGGGTTCATACCTTAGATATAAAGTGTGATCTAGTGGTAAGAATCAGACATTTAGCTTGATCTAACAATAAATCTGTAAAGAACAAGTTCTGTTGTTGGCCAACAGAGATTGGAGGTGTGTCCAAAATCACAGAGGCTTGTGACTGGTGGAGTCTGGGGGCATTGCTGATTGAACTTCTTACTGGAATGGTAAACAACACTCTCTTTTCCATGGTCTCTGTTTCTTTCCCTGTGCTGTAGTAAATCCAAACCTGTATATATTGACACTGCTGCCCACTGGGCCTGTTGATAATGTATGTCCCATATGTTGTTGGTACCAGGGGCGCAACTTTCACTGGGGACATGTTCCCCTCCCAATATTCGGAAATTGCTTGTTTGTCCCCCCCGGTTTTTATAATTGGAAAGTTATACAAAGATAGGCAACGGTGTGCTTTAGGACCATGCGGACACCTCCGAGCGGTCGGGTAGGTTGTTTGTAGTGTTTATAATACGGGGGGGGGGGGAGTATAAATGATATACATTGCTCCAAAAAATTAAGGGAACACTTAAACAACACAATGTAACTCCAAGTCAATCACACTTCTGTGAAATCAAACTGTCCACTTAGGAAGCAACACTGATTGACAATAAATTTCACATGCTGTTGTGCAAATGGAATAGACAACAGGTGGAAATTATAGGCAATTAGCAAGACACCCCCAATAAAGGAGTGGTTCTGCAGGTGATAACAACAGACCACTTCTCAGTTCCTATGCTTCCTGGCTGATGTTTTGGTCACTTTTGAATGCTGGCGGTGCTTTCATTCTAGTGGTAGCATGAGACGGAGTCTACAACCAACACAAGTGGCTCAGGTAGTGCAGCTCATCCAGGATGGCACATCAATGCGAGCTGTGGCAAGAAGGTTTGCTGTGTCTGTCAGCGTAGTGTCCAGATCATGGAGGCGCTACCAGGAGACAGTCCAGTACATCAGGAGACGTAGAGGAGGCCGTAGGAGGGCAACAACCCAGCAGCAGGACCGCTACCTCCGCCTTTGTGCAAGGAGGAGCAGGAGGAGCACTGCCAGAGCCCTGCAAAAAGACCTCCAGCAGGCCACAAATGTGCAAGTGTCTGCTCAAACGGTCAGAAACAGACTCCATGAGGGTGGTATGAGGGCCCGACGTCCACAGGTGGGGGTTGTGCTTACAGCCCAACACCGTGCAGGACGTTTGGCATTTGCCAGAGAACACCAAGATTGGCAAATTCGCCACTGGCGCCCTGTGCTCTTCACAGATGAAAGCAGGTTCACACTGAGCACATGTGACAGACGTGACAGTCTGGAGACGCCGTGGAGAACGTTCAGCTGTCTGCAACATCCTCCAGCATGACCGGTTTGGTGGTGGGTCAGTCATGGTGTGGGGTGGCATTTATTTGGGGGGCCGCACAGCCCTCCATGTGCTCGCCAGAGGTAGCCTGACTGCCATTAGGTACCGAGATGAGATCCTCAGACCCCTTGTGAGACCATATGCTGGTGCGGTTGGCCCTGGGTTCCTCCTAATGCAAGACAATACTAGACCTCATGTGGCGGGAGTGTGTCAGCAGTTCGTGCAAGAGGAAGGCATTGATGCTATGGACTGGCCCGCCCGTTCCCCAGACCTGAATCCAATTGAGCACATCTGGGACATCATGTCTTGCTCCATCCACCAACGCCACGTTGCACCACAGACTGTCCAGGAGTTGGCGGATGCTTTAGTCCAGGTCTGGGAGGAGATCCCTCAGGAGACCATCCGCCACCTCATCAGGAGCATGCCCAGGCGTTGTAGGGAGGTCATACAGGCACGTGGAGGCCACACACATTACCAAGCCTCATTTTGACTTGTTTTAAGGACATTACATCAAAGTTGGATCAGCCTGTAGTGTGGTTTTCCACTTTAATTTTTAGTGTGACTCCAAATCCAGACCTCCATGGGTTGATAAATTTGATTTCCATTGATAATTTGTGTCATTTTGTTGTCAGCACATTCAACTATGTAAATAAAAAAGTATTTAATAAGAATATTTCATTAATTCAGATCTAGGATGTGTTATTTTAGTGTTCCCCTTATTTTTTTGAGCAGTGTATATGTGCCCCCCAGTTCTAAAACCAAAGTTTCTCCCATGGTTGGTACCATTATCAAGGCATGGTTGTTTTATGAAACTGTATGCCTGTGCCTCCAGCCCCTGTGGCAGTTCCACCCAGCCGGGGTGCATTCTCACACCCAGCTCCTGATCCCAGACCACCTGAGTACTGCAGCCGCCTCCCTGCTCACTGAGGTTAGAACTGCATCCCCCTTACACACCCATGTGGCCTGTACTTTAGCTACCGTAAACATATCAACTCTAGCATGCTACCACAGAAACACAGAGCCATAAACATTGTACAAACTCATGTATTTCTGAATGAGTGACAATTACATGTTCCACAGCTGCTGCAGTTTGATCCTGGTTATCGTTTGGGCTCTGGAGGCGGTGGTGTGAGTGACATCAAGTGTCACCCCTTCTTCAATGGTGTCTCCTGGAAGGCACTGTCAAGTTAACATGCCAACAGACTACCTGTGTGTCTCTGGCCTAAATGCAGCCTGAACTGTTCTGGGCAGCCACTGCCCCCTTGTGGCTAAAATAGTTGAAGCCCCGGCTCTGGTGCTACTTCCTGAGCATCTTACTTCCCAAAGAAAGATGACAGATTGATTAGAAGTATAATTCAGAGCAGCAGACACACAACCAACCTCCATGTTTGAATGATAGAGGCTAGTGTAAACCTCACCTGTCCTTTTGACATATGGTAGGGCAAGATGTTTTAAAGTTTAAAGTGTACTCTTTATCAGCTGACTTTTGGGGTACAATATTTCTGTTAATATACTGAACAAAAATATAAACGCAACAAAGTGTTGGTCCCATGTTTCATGAGCTGAAATAAGACCCCAGAAATGTTCCATACACACAAATGTATTTCTCTCAACTTTTGTTAATGTTTTTTTTACATTCCTGTTAGTGAGCATTTCTCCTTTGCCAAGATAATCCATCCACCTGACAGGTGTGACATATCAAGAAGCTGATTAAACAGCATGATCATTACACAGGTGCACCTTGTGCTGGGGACAATAAAAGGCTACTCTAAAATGTGTTGCCACAGATGTCACAAGTTTTGAGGGAGCGTGCAATTGCCATGCTGACTGCAGGAATGTCCACGAGAGCTGTTGCTAGAGTATGTAATGTTAATTTCGCCTCCGTCATTTTAGAGAACTTTGCTGTGCAACCAGCCAGCCTCACAACCACGTGTAACCACACCAGTTCAGGACCTACACATTCTTCTTCACCTGCGGGATTGTCTGAGAGTAGCCACATGAGGAAACTGTGGGTTTGCAGAATCGAGAGCTCTGTGTGAAGGAGATGTGTTGTGCTGCATGAGGCAAATGGTGGACACACCAGATGCTGAATTTATTTCCTTATATCAAATCAAATGTTATTTGTCACATGCGCTGAATACAACAGGTGTAGGTAGACCTTACAGTGAAATACTTACTTACAAGCCCTTAACCAACAATGCAGTTCAAGAAGTAAGAAATGTAATAAAAAGTAACAATAACGAGGCTATATACAGGGGGTACCGAGTCAACGTGCGGGGATACAGGTTAGTCGAGGTAATTTGTACATGTAGGTGGTAGGGGTAAAGAATGAACTGTAACTCTGTAAATTCTTGCATGTTGCGTTTATATTTTTGTTCAGTGAATCCATGAATATCCTTACAAACCAAGCATGAAACATTTTTTCATTGTCAAATACTTTGAGGTTAATAAAAAAGAAGCAAAGCCTCGTATTTTTGCTTGGTCATCTGTACATAGCCTTCATAACTAAACATTTACCACAGCTCAGTCTATCCACTGACTTGTGCATGAGAAATTAAAACGGACTTGTGATGTGGCCACTGGCATGCATCTTTCTTAACTTCTCTATTTCTTTTAGCTTCCAAGCCCTGGCGATAGCTATTTTAAACCATACCAGTCACCTGGTTTCTGAATTATTGTCATCGTCAGTCATTTTGAGAGCATTCTGTAAAAAAGGCAAGTATCTTTGTAAACAGTAAACAACAAAGGATAGTTAAGATTTTGTTAAAACATTTTACACAACATAAAGATACTTTTCTTAGGGTGTGTGTGAATCAGATTTTTTTTTTTTTTCATGCTTTAAGGACCCACAGATAAAAACCTGTCCCATGTACCACATCTTAGGCTATAGTGTTTAGCAATTGCAATTGTTATTTTCTCAGAAAAAATAAATGAACAATACATACATTTTTTTTGGTCATTTATATTACAATTATCTGACAAATATTTATTGTAGGTAGAAAATGGCAAATGGTGCTTTGCGTTGTACAACACCCTCTCCATCTCCAGAGACCCGTTTTAGTGAAACCCCTGCCCCAGACATATAGAACATTTAGCATAAACTCATCATTTCAGGCCATGCAATAAGTCCAATGCACCTTTCGCTCTTTTCAAGTATCACTGTCTAGTTATTCAACAATAAACATCGTCAGGAGGAAGGGTATAGCCACTGGGTGTGAAGGGGGGTTTGTTGTGACTGCCGAGAGGCTGGCTCACATGTCCAGAAGCAGCACTCTGGGGTCTTCTACCACTGCCTTGATCTTACGCAGGAAGGTGACTGCCTCTCTGCCATCGATGAGCCGATGGTCATATGTCAGAGCCACGTACATCATGGGGCGGATCTCCACCTGCAGCAGAGGAGGAGCTTCAGAGACAAACAAATACTGCTTCCTGTCCCTATACCACATCTGATTAGGGGGTCTTCTGAGATGTGAGTCTATATTATATGGAGTAATTCAAAGTCTACAGAACAGAGCCAACACCCACCTTGCCCCCGATGGCCACTGGCCTGTCGAAGATGCCATGCATGCCAAGGATGGCAGACTGCGGAGGGTTGATGATAGGCGTGCCAAACATTGATCCAAATACGCCACCGTTGCTGATGGTGAAGGTGCCGCCATCCATGTCTTCCACGGCCAGCTCATTTTTACGGGCCTGCAAACATCATCAACTTAGAAAATGCACAACAGTCAAAAAATATAGTACAGCGAAACAGCACATATCCTTGTCATCCTACTTTCTCCCCCAGCTCGTTTATGGTCTTCTCGATGTCAGCGAAGTTCATTCCCTCCACCCCACGGATCACAGGCACAACCAGGCCCTGGGAGACAGGACGAATGAGATATTCAGAGATTCGGTTCATGAACACAGTTGAAGTCGGAAGTTTAAATGTATTTGGCTAAGGTGTATGTAAACTCAGTTTTTCACAATTCCTGACATTTAATCCTAGTAAAAAGTCCCTGTCTTAGTTCAGTTAGGATCACCACTATTTTAAGAATGTGAAATGTCAGAATAATAGTAGAGAGAATGATTTATTTCAGCTTTTATTTCTTTCATCATATTCCCAGTGGGTCAGAAGTTTACATGTACACAAATGTTCTATAGGATTGAGGTCAGGGCTTTGTGATGGCCACTCCAATACCTTGACTTTGTTGTCCTTAAGCCATTTTGCCACAACTTTGGAAGTATGCTTGGAGTTATTGTTCATTTGGAAGACCCATTTGCGACCAAGCATTAACCTCCTGACTGATGTCTTGAGATGTTTCTTCAATATATCCACGTAATTGTCCTCCTCATGATGCCATCTATTTTGTGAAATGCACCAGTCCCTCCTGCAGCAAAGCACCCCCACAACATGATGCTGCCACCCCCGTGCTTCACGGTTGGGATGGTGTTCCTCTGCTTGCAAGCATCCCCCGTTTTCCTCCAAACATACTGATGGTCATTATGGCCAAACAGTTTTAGTTTCGTTTCATCAGACCAGAGGACATTTCTCCAAAAAGTACAATCTTTGTCCCCATGTGCAGTTGCAAACCGTAGTCTGGCTTTTTATGGCAGTTTTGGAGCAGTGGCTTCTTCCTTGCTGAGCGGCCTTTCAGGTTATGTCGATATAGGACTTGTTTTACTGTGGATATAGATACGTTTGTACTGGTTTCCTCCAGCATCTTCACAAGGTCCTTTGCTGTTGTTCTGGGATTGATTTGTACTTTTTGCACCAAAGTACGTTCATCTCTAGCAGACAGAACGCGTCTCCTTCCTGAGCGGACTATTGTTCAGAAAGATGAACGTGGTACCTTCAGGCGTTTGGAAATTGCACCCATGGATGAACCAGACTTGTGGAGGTCTACAATCATTTTTTCTGAGATCATGGCTGATTTCTTTTGATTTTCCCATGATGTCAAGCAAAGACGCACTGAGTTTGAAGGTAGGCCTTGAAATACATCCACAAGTACACCTCCAATTGACTGAAATTATGTCAATTAGCCTATCAGAATCTTCTAAAGTCACCACAATTTTCTGGAATTTTCCAAGCTGTTTAAAGGCATAGTCAACTTAGTGTATGTAAACTTCTGACCCACTGGAATTGTGATACAGTGAGTTATAAGTGAAATCTGTTTGCAAACAGTTGTTGGAAAAATTACTTGTGTCATGCACAAAGTAGATGTCCTAACCGACTTGCCAAAACTATAGTTCGTTAACAAGAAATTTGTGGAGTGGTTGAAAAACAAGTTTTAATGACTCCAACCTAAGTGTATGTAAACTTCCGACTTCAGCTGCATTAGCCCTGTTGTAAATGTGTTAACAGTGAGTAGCCAACCATAGGCATTACCTTTGGTGTTGCTACAGCCACACTGATGTCCACGTAGTCCCTGTACACAACCTCTTTGGTGGTGTCATCAATTACTAAAAAGAGAAAAGTTATGAAAATAGGTTTTCAAAGTTTAAATACTGTATTAACCTCTTAAATGTAAAGTCCCTTTATAGTCCCTATAAAATGCAGCCCTCCGATGAAATTCAAAATCCCGATGTGGCCCTCAAGCCAAAAGGTTTGCCCACCCCTGGTCTAGAACCTTTTATCCGTAATGCGAACTATTGCTACCAATCTCAGAGACGAGACACACCGAGCACGCTACATTACATTGTAAACAGATTCCATCGCTTTAGCATACAATTTGTTCTCAAGGGGGGGGGGGGGGGAGCTTTGAATAAAAGCTTTGAATAAAATACTGGTCGGACTCAGATCAGGGGAGCGATTTGGACAACGAGTATTTTGACACGGCTGATGAAGATTGCTTTCTAGAAGGATTGGATCCACTTTTAGATCTGTAAGGAAATTATTTTCATGACTTTATAATAGCTAATTTACTATGTGTATTATGTTTTTTACAAGTAGTCTGCTTTTGGTGCACTGGATTTAGTTGACATAGGCCTATGTAACAAGTAAATTCATCTTATTAGAATTCCAAAGTAGTTATTGTCTATGTTTCATATTAGTTCACTGTATGCTGTTCTAAGTTTCATCCTTGTAACTTTGGAGGCCACTAAACTCTCATGGCTATTGTTGCTTTGTGGTTCTCACCTCTGCCTTTGTCTCCAAAATGTTACTGTGTGCTTCACACCTATGTGAGTCACTGTACAGAAAGTTTAGGCTTTGTTTTTACTTTACAGTAATGTTGTTTTGTACATTTTGTCAACTGCAATTATTTGTGCCTTACAACAATATATATCTTTATTTTATTTGGATGATGACATTTGGGAGCCACCTTTCCCCAGCAAGCGCCACTGCCAGTCAAGGTCTTCACCCCGCACTGGTATGTCAATCACCCCGTCTGATGGTTCTACATCCACTTTTCATAGACCACTTGTAAAAGAAAATAGGACGAATGTTGCCACAAGCCCCTAACAGAATCAGTTTCCCCAAGACCAAGGTAAACGACATGACAAAGACAGTGGAGAGGGGGACCATACGTTGGAACAAGCTGCTTTTTGTGAAATGGAAGGACACTAGGGAAGTAACCATGCTCACCACACAGCATAAGGCATTCAATAACAGCCATGTCTCAAGGAGGGTGAAAAAGGAAGAATGTCCCTATTCCTGTTTCTGTGAAGGACTACAATGCCAGCACGGGGGGTGTCGACCTATCTGATGCTCTGATAAGCTTGGTAGTAGCCTACTACCCCGCCCTCCACAAGACCAAAAAGTGGTATAATACTATTTTTTTGACCATTTTGTGGACATTGCTACAGTAAATGCTTTCTTTCTCCACAAGCAGATGGCCAAAGCAAAAGGTCAAGCTCCTCTCTACCAGTTGGCCTTCTGAGAGCAGCTGGTGATGGAAATGGCTGAATTGGAGGCCCAAAGCAACCTCGCAACCATCACAAGACCCCCCCA
Organism: Oncorhynchus mykiss; assembly: GCF_013265735.2. Lineage (NCBI taxonomy): Eukaryota > Metazoa > Chordata > Actinopteri > Salmoniformes > Salmonidae > Oncorhynchus > Oncorhynchus mykiss. The sequence goes on along the minus strand of NC_048583.1, from coordinate 43,120,973 downwards.
CTCAAGGTGAGCGCCACTATCCAACACACATGCCAAAAGAAAAAAGGAAGAACTGCAAGCAAAACACAGGGGGGAGTGAAATGCCAGTTCATTTTTTGTTTCCTGGCAGAGAGGGACTGCTTCAAAGACTATCACGACATGCACAAGCTGTGCTGAAAGTGAAATCTAATCATCTACACCTGGGATATAAAACAAACACCATTTGTAAATAGTTCAGCTTATTTCTATTATTTATTTTTTTAAAACCTTTTTTAGTGAAGGATGCGTGTGTAAGACATTTTTATATTTTTTGTATGTGTATCTGTTGCTTTTATAAACAGTTAATTTGTATGTGGGACCAATACATTGGATATGCCTAGGCTAAACATTCAGGCACTTTGGAGGTAGAAAAAAAAAAAAAAAAACACTTGGATACCTCCTGTATGATGTCCCCCGACACCACCACAATGTTTGAGAGAGGTTGATGTTGTAGAAATGTCGTTTCTATAGTGAACAGGCACTAGGCACATCCAGGGTGCAAAAACAGTGCAATTACCATATTCAGACACTTTGGAGAGGTTGAAAGGACACTGGAATGTACCCTGGATACCCCGTAATACCACAACAATGTTTGAGTGAGGTTGATATGGTAGAAATTGTGTTTTATACTGAACAAATAACATTTAGGGATTGCAAATATATGTTATAGCACTGGATTTATCTAATTTACAGGCATATGCCACTTTGGAGAGGTTTGGTATTTGGAATTTTATTGGGATCTCCTATCGCAAAAGCTCTACTCTTTCTTCCACACAAAATACAGAAAGAACATTAATAGACAAGAACAGAACTACGTAAAGGTTTTAAAAAGGCACACTTAGCCTACATATCAATGCATACACACAAACTATCTAGATCAAATAGGGGAGAGGTGTTGTGAGGTGTTGCTTTATCTGTTTTTTGAAACCAGGTTTGCTGTTTATTTGAGCAATATGAGATGGAACGGAGTGCCACGCAACAATGGCTCTATATAATACCAAATGTTTTCTTGAATTTGTTCTGGATTTGGGGACTGTGAAAAGATCCCTGGTGGCAAGTCTGGTGGGGTAAAGGACACTCGGAAACGTCCCATGACCACACCTGACACCACTTACTAAAACATCTGCCCATTTCTAGTTGTTAGGTCTATCAATCCCATTTTCCCCCTGATAGTGAGCACATGTTGTGGAAGCCATCTGATGTGTTTCCAGCTCTGGGGATCAATAACGCACGTATAGTCAGTCGGTCAATGAAATATGACTTTCAACATTAAAAAAAAAAAGATTGTGTGTGCTTGATCTTGTCAATTCTGAACTATGTAACTCCTATCTTCTGATCATTTCCTCACAATCTCCCAGATGTCTTCTTTCCAAATGTTTGCATGTCAGAATCATGTAATTACACATGAATAGCAGTTACTTTTGGGTATGTCTATTTAGGCGAAAATCTAACATTTTGCCATTACATTTAAGAGGTTAACCAATGACCTTTAAAAATTGATTTAGCTTCTATGATTCACTTCCTTGAAGCATATAGTGTTCTTTCTGTCTGTGGGTGGGGAAACCCACAGACAATTTTAGATACTAATGGGTTAGCAGTGAAGATCAAACCTACTTGGCTATGGTTAGTTTAAATAGGCCAGAGAGGCCTTGGTGGAGTATATAGATACACTGTGGTTCTGAAGGTTGTCTATGAAAGAGGCAAAACTTATGTTTTTTTTGCCTTATTAAGATGGATGTGACTTTGGGTAAAGGAGAGCATACCTCCGTTGACGGAAGGTTGGTCCATCAGAGCATATGCTGAAGCCTTGACAAATGCAGACATGAAACCCAGCTTGATGTTGTGTTTCTTCAGGAAAGTGTCTTTGTAGGCTTTCCTCATCTCACTGATGTTGCTATGGACAGAAACTTGACCAAGTCAGAATGCTGCTGTCCTAACCAACACCCAGTATATGTACTTATTTTCAGGAAAATGTTACGTAATTGACCATACTAAAATACATTTTTCATAGACATCTCTGATATTGATTGACAGCACAAACATGCACTACTCTCTCAATCTTTTCAACCAATCTTAAAAACCAATACATATGTTTCTGTCAAAGTTCTGCTTCTCCAGGTCATGGTGATTGAGTGCCATTGACACTGGGCTGCTAATGTTACACCATTGCTCATTTCTCTTCTGTATGATGAAAAAGGACTCTTATATCTCACTTTTTAATTGTTTGTTTTCCTGTCTCTAACCCGGTTTAAACTCTAGGGTTTCTCCGCTAACGGCATTAGCCCCTCCCAAGACACGCACTCTCCGAGAAAGGAGAGAAGAAGCGATAAAAATCTTCACTTTCCAAACCCTCTAAATCTTATTGGCCTGTCATAAAAGCCCATATCGGTTGAGGCAGCTCGTCCACTCAGAGCGCAGGTCTCTGTGGGCCCCAGTAGATGCTCTGGCCTCCTGCTCTGGCTGCTCCTTCGGCTCCAGATGAGCCCAGGCCTGGAAGTCTTCCTCCAGATCATCAATGCCAACTCAATTAAGATGCACAGAAACCCCTGAATAGCTGAAAGCTGACACCCCACATTTACACAGAAAAGAAATCCTCAAAGTTTCATCTTCAGCACAGGGGGGCAAACATGAGCACTAACATTTCCTTGTAAATTAATAAAGCCCCCGTTTTAACAAATCTTATCTTTGTTTTCACCAACATTAGGACCAAATATTTACATTCCATCGTTTAAGAGGGGATCAGGTTGCAAAAAGGTTTTCCTGTTGAGCAGATCCAATCTATAACCATTGTCTGTATGGCCTCAGCTTGAATAACATAGAGAAGTATAGCATTTCTTTACTTTTGACCTTACTTTATCCAGACATTTATTTTAGATACAGGATTTAAATTTCCAGATATCATATAATCCCTAATATAAAATGTATACATTAATATAAGTGAATCTGTTTCACGGAAAGTGTATTGCTAATGTTAAAAATGTGGTGGTTGAGTAATCATCTCCCTTAAGAAGGACTTCCTATCTAATAATGTTAATAGGGATATAGGGCAACCTATTCTGTTATTTCCTACCTCATGTCGACCTCATTAAATGTTGTCAACATAGCGCAGGTGTTCTGAGCTTCCTTCAGTCTCTGGGCGATTCTCAGACGCATACGGTTCATCTTCACCTGAGATAGAAAGAAAACAAAAAAAGAAACTATTTTAAGAATTTCTCTAAATATTTTCTCTGAAGAAAAAATGTAAAACAATGCCACAACAGCTATGCAGACTAGCAGATAGTTGATTATTATTTTTTGCTTACTCTACCAACTCCACCTCCAGTCTGAGCTATTGTGAATAACATGGGTGCTTTACTGCAGTATTTTGTGATTATGATCCCTCACCCTGTGCTCTGTCCTGGCTGGTATCCCCCTTCCATCTGCAACAGCGGCTGGGGCAGCAGTGGGTTTGATGGCTGAAACTGTGTCAGACAGACAGGGGAACAGGAGCTGTTAGTGCCACGCCACCTCCATTTAGCCATTAGCAATTGTCACTGTCAACAGGCAAGGGCTAAGTGATTTATTCAATTTCCATAATCAACAGTGCACACAGGTCAGGCTAAATACCTCTCATGACATTGAGTCCACTGAGTGGCCGGTTCACAGACTAAGCCCCAAAATTGCCTACCCTGTAGGCCTGTGTTTCAGACATAAGGAAATGGATGGTGGGAATTGTTTTACTTTTAAAAACCTTGCCAATACAGAGATGCTCGTTCTAGGTCCCAGGAAACAAAGAGGTCTGCTGTTTGATCTAAACAATGAATATTGATGGTTGTACAGCCATCTCAAATAAAACAGTGAAGGACCACAAAGTTACTCTGGACCCTGATCTAATCATTTGACGAACATTTCAATCATTTTTCAAGGGCTGCTTTTTTCCTATCTTCGCAACATTGCAAAAATCGGAAACTTTTTGTGCAAATAAAAGCTATTCCATGCTTTTTTGTCACTTCTAGGTTAGACTACTGCAATGCTCTACTCTCAGGCTTCCCAGATAAAGCACTAAATATATTTCAGTTAGTGCTAAATACAGCTGCTAGAATCTTGACTAGAACCGAAAAATGGGATCATATTACTCCAGTGCTAGCCTCTCTACACTTGCTTCCTGTTAAGGCAAGGGCTGATTTCAAGGTTTCACTGCAAACCTAAAAAGCATTACATGGACTTGCTCCTACCAATCTCTCTGATTTGGTCCTGCCGTACATAACTACAAGGTATGCTACGGCGATCACAAGACACAGGCCTCCTTATTGTCCCTGGAATATCCAAGCAAGCAGCTGGAGGCAGGGTTTTCTCCTATAGAGCTCCATTTTTATGAAATTATCTGCCTATCTGAGAGACACAGACTCAGTCTCAACCTTTAAGTCTGTACTGAAGAATCAGCTCTTCAGTAGGTCCTATGACCTGATTTTCCTATCATGTTTTGGGCCCCTTGGGCTCGTGCTGTAGGGAAGATTTTTGTGGCCTATACTCAGCCTTGTCTCAGGGTAGTAATTTGGTGGTCTGCTGATATCCCAATAGTGATGTGGGGGCTGTGCTTTGGCAAAGTGGGTGAGGTTATATCCTGCCTGGTTGGCCCTGTCCGGGGGTATCGTCAGACGGGGCCACAATGTCTACCGACCCCAGCTGTCTCAGTCTCCTGCATCTACGCTGCAATAGTCTGTGCGGGGGGGCTAGGGTCTGTGCTATCTGGTGTAATTATCCTGTCTTATCTGGTGTCCTGTGTGAATGCAAGTATGCTCCCTCTAATTCTCCTCTTGTTCTCTTTTCTCTCCTCTTAACAATGTTTGAACATCTTGAAGAATGATCTGGCCTTAACGGACATGTACTCTTACAATATCCACCCGGCACAGCCAGAAGAGGACTGGCCACCCCTCAGAGCCTGGTTCCTCTCTAGGTTTCTGCCTTTCTAGGGAGTTTTTCCTAGCAAACGTGCTTCTACATCTGGATTGCTTACTCTTTGTGGTTTTAGGCTGGGTTTCTGTATAAGCACTTTGTAACATCTGCTGATGTAAAAATGGCTTTATACATGAATGTGATTGATTGATTAACCTGGTGTGGCAGATATGGCAGCTCCTGGCACGGGTGGCACGGGTGGCATTGTGGTGGGGATGGGGCCCACTGAAGAGGCAGCAAAGGATGGAGGTGTGGCAGCAGCAGGGGGTGGAGGAGCTGCTACTGCTGCTGGGGCCTCTGCAGCTTGGGCAGCAACAGCTGAAGAGAGAAAGTTATAAGAATGTGCATCAGGCAAGATTAACACTAGACAATGTGTTTGCAGTGTAGATAAATATGATCTAATACCTCTGTAAACAACATCTACCATGTGTCTTGAATTGATGGAATTTAGACACTTTTTTTATTGGGCCCTCCAACATTAACATGCTACAATCAGGTCAGAACAGTGGAGGATGTGCCGATGATACACCTGGTAAACTCAATGGTACTGACCTCCTTTCCGGAGTTTGAAGAGAGCCTGTCCTCCCTCGACCTTCTCCCCATCAGGGACCAGCAGCTCCTCAATCACCCCAGCAGCAGGAGACGGCACCTGCACTGATGTCTGTGGAGCAAGACAAACCATTGCAGACCATGCATGACACAACAAACTATCCATGTATCTGTTATTAACAAAACACAGTCAACCGTATTAGTCTATTAATATATAAGGAGGTTGTAAAAATGGCATTTCAAAGGAACAATAGACTCCCAGAGCGGTACCTTGTCCGTCTCAATCTCACAAACCACCTCATCCTCTTTGACAGAGTCACCAACCGCTGCAAGGAGAAGGTTATATTTAGCGTGGCTAACAGAGAAATATCTACCCGGCTGCAACCGACAACTAAATGAGCACAAAGAACAGACACAAATAAAATAAGCCTAAGTTACTTTACCTTTCTCCCACCTCACATCCCCCTCTGTGACTGACTCCGCAAACGCAGGTGTCTTTACTGTGATAACTTCATTCCCTAGAAGACCACACAATATTGACTCCATACAACTCCTGTAGTATTATACACATTACTGCTTAGATCACAAGGGTCAAAAAGAAGGGAGAAGTCGAAGCCGATACATACTGCAAGCTGAAGACGTCTTGAAGTATCTGATTTGGAAGACGCTGGACCTGGCTCCGCATTTCCTACAGATAAAAAGGTGTCAATATAGAAAGTGCAACTGCACATAACGAGGCTAAAACACAGGTGAAGCCATGCTCTCATGAGAAGACGGAGGTCAATGGTGCATTGATAATACTTACGCTGGGTTGTTGACTGTGACACTATGGCTAGCGGACAGTCCTGGAGCAGATGACAACAGTAAATCACTCCCTTCTCGTGCAGAATCTAAAACGACTTCATACAGGCAAGAGCTGGGTTGAACTACTGTGATTTACAGTGCCTTCGGAAAGCATTTAGACCCCTTGACTTTTTCCTCATTTTGTTATGTTACAGCCTTGTTCTAAAATGGGTTAAATATGTTTTTTTCTCAGCAATCTACACACATCTACACCCCATAATGACAACACGAAAAAAGGTTTGTAGATTATTTTGCAAACGTATTAAAAATAAAAAACATATACCTTATTTACACAAGTATTCAGACCCTTTGCTATGAGACTCGAAATTGAGCTCAGGTGCATCCTGTTTCCATTGATCATCCTTGATGTTTCTACAACTTGATTGGAGTCCACCTGTGGTAAATTCAATTGATTGGACATGATTTTGAAAGGCACACACCTGACTATATAAAAAGGTCCCACAGAGCAAAAATCAAGCCATGAGCTCGAAGGAATTATCAGTAGACAGGATTGTGTCGAGGCAGAGATCTGGGGAAGGCTACCAAAAATGTCTAGAGCATTGAAGGTCCCCAAGAACACAGTGGCCTCCATCATTCTTAAAATGGAAGAAATTTGGAACCACCAAGACTCTTCCTAGAGCTGGCTGCCCAGCCAAACTGAGCAATCAGGGGAGAAGGGCCTTGGTCAGGGAGGTGACCAAGAACCCAATGGTCACTCTGACAGAGCTCTAGAAGGACAACCATCTCTACAGCACTCCACCAATCAGGCCTATATTGTAGAGTGGTCAGACAGAAGCCACTCCTCAGTAAAAGGCACATGACAGCCTGCTTTGAAGTTTGCCAAAAGGCACCCAGACCAAGGACTCTCAGACCATGAGAAACAAGATTCTCTTGTCTGATGAAACCAAGATTGAACCCTTTGGCCTGAATGCCAAGCATCATGTCTGGAGGAAACCTGGTACCATCCCTACGGGGAAGTAGGTGAACAGAGCAAAGCACAGCGAGATCCTTGATGAAAACCTGCTCCAGAGCACTCAGGACCTCAGATTGGGGCGAAGGTTCACCTTCCAACAGGACAACGACCCTAAACACACAGCCAAGACAACGCAGGAGTGGCTTCGGGACAAGTCTCAATGTCCTTGAGTGGCCTAGCCAGAGCCAGGACTTGAACCCGATCGAACATCTCTGGAGAGACCTGAAAATAGCTGTGCAACAATGCTCCCCATCCAACCTGACAGCTTGAGAGGATCTGCAGAGAAGAATGGGAGAAACTCCCCAAATACAGGTCTGCCAAGCTTGTAGCATCATACCCAATAAGACTCGAGGCTGTAATCGCTGCCAAAGGTGTTTTAACAAAGTACTGAGTAAAGGGTCTGAATAGTTATGTAAATGTCATATTTCATCTTTTTAATTTATATAAATTTGCAAACGTTTAAAAAAAATCAATTTTTGCTTTGTCATTATGGGGTATTGTGGGTAGATTGAGGGAGGAAAACAATTTCATACATTTTTGAATAAGGCTGTAATGTAACAAAATTTGGAAAAAGTCAAGAGGTCTGAAAACTTCTAAATGCGGTTTCAAAACACACTCACCTGACACAGCCTGCCGTGCCAATACATTGTTTCCCTGTCATAGAAAACAGCAACCTGTTAGCTATCAATATAAAGTGTTTATTAAACAATTCTAAATAATATCCTGATGTGATGTTGTTCAGGTGGTTTACAGTACAATTCACATAGTTTTAAAAAGTTGGAAGTACCCAGATTGCTCATATCATATGCCACTTACTGTATTCCCCTCTTCCAAAACAAGGGACTGAATATGCATAAAATCAACAGGTATTTGTTACCAAGGACCATGTTTTTAAAACGTCCACATGCAGGGTTGCAACTTTCATTGGGGACATGCCGCCCCCCCAGTTTTATAATTGGGAATGTGACACAAAATGAGTCAACAGTTTGCTTTAGGACCATGCGGACGCCTCCAAGCAGACGGGTAGGCTGTTTGGAGTGTTAATCCGACTGGATAAAAAAAATATAATTTATGTCTCTCCCCAATTTCTAACGTTAAAGTTGCACCCCTGTCCACATGAACAGTCTGACAGTCAAATGTAGACATAGGGTCAACTACATTATCATACTACTATAATTTAATATATGACCAAGTGAAAATAGACTGAATAGAGGGCTATCTGTGTGTGAAAATTCAACTTCAAACCGGTCTGTTTATCTTATACTAAGATTGGACAGTCAATTGAGGGGTGATGGAACTTTGAAGAGGGAATTCGAACATCATGTGCAATGTAAAGTTAATCTCAATAAAAGATGACATAGTTCAAGATAAATATAACTAACTTGCTAGGCCACGTACAATAGTCTTTATCATTAACGTTACACAAATAGTTACAGGTATGTGTGCTACCCAAAACTCTCAAATGACCTCAGATTGTTTCCAAGACACACGCTAGCTAAATAAACCACTGGTTGACTAACGAACAAATTAGCGCGTAAAACCAAAATGTCAGCTAACAAATCAGATTAACGTTTGCTACATGGGGGAGACTACTTTAGAATTCAAAATAGGTTTGAACCAAACAGGGTGTCAGGCTGTCCTTGGTTTGACAATGCGAAGAAGGCCTACCACGGCCTACTGATCGCACCGGCGGCGCCACTCTCTAGCTAGCGAGCTAACGTTAGCATTGGCAGCAGCATGGATGAATCTACGCATGCGATCACAGAAAACACTCAAGCTTGCCAATGGTGTAATACTTACCTGACTAATGACAGCGATAAAACGGCTAACATTCCGGGTGACACACCGGGAGTGGGATAACATGGCGGCTGAAGTGACAGAAACCTGTCCGCGGAAGGGAATCTCCTTCAGCAGGCCAAGTTGGGTCGTCACTAGTTACCACAGTCACAAAGTCATGAACCCCGCCTATTTTAAAAATGTTTCTTGTGATTTCTTCAGAAACACCAGGATACATACAATAAGCATACAAACAGACAATGATAACATACAACAAATTACAGGTTATACAAATACCGTAAAAGATACGCACGTACTGATTGTTTTTATCAGCTTTCTTATTGAAATAATGTATAATGGTCTTAAAGTACTGCTCGAATTCCTTATAGAAAACATGGGAAATTATTTTTTTATTTGTGAATTTATAAAACTATAAATATCTTGCCATAATTTCTTTAGATGTAGACAATGCCAAAATAAATGCAAAACTGTTTCTGGATGCTCAACACAAAAAGCACAGTTAATGTGCATGTGTTTTTTTAGTTTCTTTAGGTAATGTTTCGCAGGGTAATTATCTTATGATTTTATTAAACCTAACGCTAACCTTAACCAGACCGGTTAAGGTAACTAGTGGAAACCCAAAATTGCTAGATCCAGCGGAAGCAGTGTGGGACTGGGAGGAACCAGCTAAAGTGGGGAGTGATCAAAGGCTACCCCAAAGAGGATTCACTGTGGAAAAGCTAGTGGCATGAGTGGGAATGAATGATCTACAATAAAATAGCTTAATGTATGTTTTATATTTACTCATCTAGGACTGGCTAAATATAATTGCATAATACTATTATTATACATGTGTATTTTTATGACAGTTTATTAATGTGTAATATAACTTTTTTTAAATAGTAACATGACATATGCTATTTAGCAGACGCTTTTATCCAAAGCGATTTACAGTAATGCGTATATACATTTTACGTATGGTAGGCCAATCGAATCGTTGACAATGTGATTTATTCTAGTCTACACTCAATAAAGTTAGTGCCTAAAACAAACTATGAGTTCACCACAAATTGTAGCCTATATTGTTTTCAAATTCCATAATCAGTTTTCTTGCAAATTGTACTAACTCATCGCTCTGAAATATTGGCCTATTATGCCAATCCATAGATTTGTTGTAATTTTTTTTATATATATATATATTTTTAAATCTAAATGCAACTAATATGAGCTCCTCATTTGTATTGAGGAGTTATTTTGAATGACAATCCTTTATATGTTTGTCTCTTCACTTTCCCAGTTGTTTGAGTCAACTCCGAGGCCACGCCTCTGTTTTTGTTTGATACAATGACAGTCGCTCCCGCACTCTTCTCATCTCTTCACTCGGCGTATAACCCGACCCGACTCTACTCAACGTAACAGGTAAGGTTCACATGCTCTGTGTTATTTTACTTTGGCACATGCTCATGATGACAACCAAGTCTAAATAACTCAGATGCATCCGCATTTTCAAAACTAATGGCTATGATTGATTGTTGGTTGACCTTAGTTGATGTCAATAATGGACAGCATTGTCCACGTCCAAATAACTTGGCTGCTAATGATTTCAATGTTGAAATCTGTACGTTTTTTTTGTTTCTATCAATAATTCAGTGAATAAAGACACGTTTATTTGGTATTTTAAGGTGATGTTAGACTAACTTATCAAACATTTGATGGACAAGAACTCTCAACTTAGCTCATCATCAATAAGTACATATACTTTTCATGACAGATACAAGCTGCACTGTAACAGTTTGTAATGCTTGTCTTGTGAAAATATATTCATATTGATTATATTGATTACAGTTTTTTTGGATTGTTTCGTCATTTCTATGCAGATTGATGTATAGGCTGTTTGGTATTATGGTAGAATATCTTGCCTCGTTAAGGATTGATCAAAAGAAAAGTACTTCATAATGTACCTTTCATCATGAGTTGCCTAAAGAATACGATATATTAGATAAACCTTACTATATATTAATTAGGCTCGCTTTACTAAAAGTTGCAAGGAGGGTTTCCATCAAATAAATTAGATGAAATAATGATGAAATAATCCTTATTTAAACTGTAAATCAAGTGTAGAGACTATCTGCTCTTCAGTCATATACCAGGTATACAAAATGGAATGTGCTGTAAATTATGACACCTGAGATAGGTGCTGTATGTGGAATATGAATGACTTCACTGTATTTATTGAGGATGCCTCTTTTTACAACTTTTGTTGTTGTTTTGTCTTCTGATAAATTGTTATTGTAAAAAATGGTTCATGTTCTTCGCTCGAGGCTTATGGTTATTTTGGACTTATATAAAAGTAGAGGTTTATGGTGTGAGGAATAGGTGAAATAGAAATGTATAAAATGTGGATCTCTCACAAATTAGTTGTTTTGTTTTTATAGACTGAAATTCTGTCATTTGTAATTTGTAGTCAAAGGTGAATTCGATCCATGCATGTTTTCACCAGGACACATTTTTTTACGAGCCAACTTAACCTATTGTTTTTATAGAGATTTTAAAACAGTGCATACATGGTCCACACATCGGAATAAAATCCACTTACTAAGAAACTACAATTTAACGCAACTGAGAGATTAAAATATTAATCCCTTTATTTTTCTCTTAATAATATACAGATAACTGCCAAAATAAAGGAAACACCAACATAAAGTGACTTAATAGGGTGTTGGGACACCATGAGCCAGAACAGCTTCAATGCACCGTGGCATAGATTCTACAAGTGTCTGGAACTATATTGGGGGGATGCAAGACCATTCTTCCATGAGAATTCCATCATTTGGTGTTTTGTTGATGGTGGTGGAAAACGCTGTCTCAGGCGCCACTCCAGAATCTCCCATAAGTGTTCAATTGGGTTGAGATCTGATGACTGACAAGGCCATAGCATATGGTTTACATCATCTTCATGCTCATTAAACCTTTCAGTGACCACTCATGCCCTGTGGATGGAAACATTGTCATCATATGGGGGCATAGCCATGGTAGCCAAAATAATGGCCAAAATAAGGGCCTGGACAGTATTTTTATACATGAACCTAAGGGATGTTAATTTCTTAATTAACTCAGGAACCACACCTGTGTGGAAGAACCTGCTTTTAATGTACTTTGTATCCCTCATTTACTCAAGTGTTTCCATTATTTTGGCAGTTACCTGTACATTGAACCTTTGTGTGGTTTTTCGGAATCTTTTCTTGCCTTTCATATACTGATTAAAGAATACCTTTCATGAGTATAAAACTGCTATTCTTTTTATCATTCATATTGACTATCTCCAACCCAAGATGAAAGGGAGACACTAGTGTGCACTCCCCTGTGCCTTGAGATCTTAGAGATTTCACTTATAAATCTGAGGGTCTTCATATAATGAGTGACGGGTCGTTTGATATTCCATGCTATAAATATGTAATAACAACTTTGTTAGCTGAGGTAGTCATTATAAGATCCCGGATTAAATGTCATGTTCTAAAAATGTGAGGCTATTGCATTATATTTTATATTATTTAAATAAATAAAACTGTGTTGGTGGACATCACTACTTTAAGCTCCTAACTCAGGTGTCATAAGCATGATGGTGGGAGGAGATTAATGTTTCCCACCATGATTACATAAATTATATTCAACAGAGTTGATTGAATCTAAGTGGTATGTAGTAGAGAAATGAGGGAGAGCTGTCTACTAACATTTAGTAGTCGAAGTGTTCTGGTGCAAGTCCTCTGGTCTATGTTTTGTATGTTTAACTTTCTACTTTCCCCAAAACACAACCATATGAATCAAAAATATTGTTAAGTGTGCTATACTGTTCACATATATACTGTACTATAGATAGTGTACAGAATGAGAGATTCACAGTATATTCATTTTTTCCCCTGACTTTTTCTAGAGCAGTCTGAGGTCCAGTCATCTCATACTGACTCACTCCAAGGTGTCCTGACACAGCTAGTAAAAAGGTTGCACAGTGAGCATGAACCTGAGCCTCCCTGACCAGAACATGCACAACCCCAGTGACAGTGGTCTGGAGGATAACAAGGCTGGGCTCATGATCCCCTGCTTCCGTAGAAACATGTACGATGAGCCTCTAATTTCATACTCCAATGGATCCATCATCTCTCACCTCCTGCGCAAAACCATACACAACAAGAAGGCTCTGGACGAAAGCCATTTCTACCTACCCACATCGACTGTGTCCAGCTCCACAATGGCTGACTCCAGTCAGGAGGACCAGAGCAGTGTCTCATCCAAGGACAGCGCGGCAGAGTCTGCATCCCCAGGCAGGCACCTCTTGACCAGGGTCAGCCCTGAGGAGGACAGGCCCCTGAGTGATCACCTCCAGGCCAAGCGTGCCCGTGTGGAGAACATCATCCGCAGCATGGCGGGGTCTCCCAACAGCAGGCTCCATGGGGACAGTGAAAGGGCTGAGTCAGACACCAGGGAGGCTAGAGAGGCCTACAGGGAGAACAAACGTAAGCAGATGCTCCTCCAGCATCAGGAGCACAGTCTCTATGCGGCAGCTCCAGCTAACAGAGGCAGCAGTAGCAGCAGCAGCAGTAAGGATGAAGAGTGCCACAAACTGAAGGTGCAGCTCCAGAGCATGCAGAGAATCCTGAGACAGCTCCAGGATAAGTTCTTACAGGTTTATAACCAGGACGACGCTGTGCACGAAGACAGAGATGACACAGGCACAGCCAGCCCTCCTGAAAATGATGACACCACACCAAGCAAAGAGTCTGGGTTCATGTTCCGTATAAACATGGATGAGGAGTTAGAGAGGAAGCATGACAGTGGTAAAGGGGGCTGTAAGGACAGAGTGAAGACAGACAGAAGTTATCTGACACATCAAAGGGGAGGCAAGAACCTACAGGAGACTCTGAAGCATGAGCTCTCCAAAGCGATGAGTGAGAGTGTAGATAGGGTGTTCAAGAAACTCTCCTCCACAGGGCTCAACCAGTCATCTCATCAGCGCATGTGTCACACCCCGGAGCACGTCATTATGGGAGCTGAGAGGAAGAGCCAGGCACCCTGTAACCAGGAGCAATCACACACTGAGGAGCCAGTCAAACCCCAGGCTCTAGAGCACTATGAGAGAAGTGAGGCTTGCAGTCCTAAGGATCAGACCGAAGCTCTGTCTCTAGTGGTCCGTAAGCCGCCCCTGAGCCAGCTTAGCTCAGTTACCCCGACGGTGAAGAGGCCCTATCCCTTACACCAGTCTCCATTCCAGTTCAACTACAGCACACCTCTCCATGACAGTCAAATGCTGGAACACCTCCTCAAATACGGGCCCCACACTAACTTTGGAGGTCTCCCATGCATGCCCCCATCCATGGACAGAACGTCACCAAACTCGGTGGACCTACCCTGGTCCATGAGGTCCAAAGTGACATCCAGCCACCTGGCCCACCACCATCACCCATCAGGCCTGGGTCCAGTGACCGTGGACAGTCTGTGTCTCCCTCATGTCAAGATGGAGTGTGGGGACCTGCAGAGCATAGCAGAGAGAAACTCCTACATGTCTCTCAATATATCCTTTTACTGGCCTGAAAAATCTCTTACTCTCATAGTGTCCCAGTTAACGTCTATAATTGCGTAGGATTTGATGTAATTAATGGCTGTATGAATAAAATGGTATTATATTTTTCCCCACTAAGATAACCTATAGAGGATTACATACACACTGAAACCTAAATGTTTAGTAATATTTTGTTATCTGATATATACCTTAGTATCCAGTACCTCAGTATTCAAACTCCCTGTGTTTTGCCTTCCCAGTTGAACAAAGACTTGTGGAGGTTCATTGCAGCACGAGCAATTCCAGTAAAACAGACTTCAAGGAAATGTTTCTTTTCTTTGATCTTGCTAACCACACAGAAAATTATAGCATCTTCTTTAATCTGAGCAGAGTAATGACTTTAAGTCTAGAAAAAGACAAATAAAAAGGAATACAAGGCTTTGATAAGAATTGTCAGGAACAAAAGCCAATTTTCAAAGGCAGAGAAAGCATCAGTTTCTGTCCAGGAAACAGTGTTTTTTCAGACTTGAAAAGGTACAGAATATATTTCTCTATCATCAGTGTGATAGGGGTGTATCTGAAAGGTCAGAGCTGAGTGCCTGTGGAAAGCAGAAGTGCCTCCATAGCAGAACACTTGTCTTCTTGAGCATACATACACAGCCATTAAACAAATATATAGATTTATAAAGTACATGAATGAGTACATTTTATAAATAATGTTTTTGCAAAATAAGAGACAAGCAATCCAAGAAATATAATCCAGTGAGAATATTTTCAACCACATCACTCTGCATTTTATTTCAATGAATGATTATGATAACTATAATGATAATTATTAATATAATAACATTATCATAAGCAGCGTAATAATAATTATGTCCATAATCACTATTACATAAAACAAATTTGGGTCATTTTTCAATTTTTTGGGGATCATTTTTCAAAAATCAAATATGTTATAGAGACATCACAGGTAAACTGTTGTAAGGCAGCTCCTGTGTGATATGTATGTAAGCTACTGAACAACTCAAAGTTATGTGAAGATCCATAACAAGCTCCGAAGTGGTCATTGTCCTTGGTTGTAAGTATCTGGAGAAGAATATTATCAGCTCTCTCTCAGGATATGTTTTATCTTTACTGTGTAAAGAGCTATGGTTCTCTTTGAACAATTTCTCATCAATCTTTCATTCCAACTTCCTTATTTCAAGGTAGGATTCCCTAATAAATGTATGGTGTGCTGTGACCTGCTGAAAAGGATTACCTACGGTGTGGCTGTGGGCTACAGAGAGAAAGACCTCTAAAGATCGCGTTGAAATATGAGACATTTTATTTGTTACATGATGTATTTCATTTAATAAGACTAAGTTGTTCCTCCCAAACTACTCATCTTTTAATGTTCAGAGGGATGATATAAAATATAATTTATGAAAATACCAATGCAGTGACAAAAATGTGTTTTTAAATGTTAAACATTTGATTAGTTTAATACAATGAAATAGCTGCAACAGAGCCCCAGTCACTAATTAAAATCCCTAATCGAATGAATATTGTTGTAGGGTCATTGTTGACTTCCTGGTTACCGCAGAGCTGTTATTTAGTGTCATCCATTTTAACTGGAGACAGAAGCAACCTAGTATTCTAGTCCATTAACACTTTGAACATTGAATTTGAACTGTATTGTGATTGACTGAAAGTACTTAACACATTGACACATCCAGCAAGGCCTAACCCCCAACCATCTGAAGAAAGCTAAGCTGATGTTCTTCTACACCCGTTACCCCAGCTCCAATGTGCTGAAAACCTTCTTTCCAGATGTCAAGGTAAGCAATCACATTATCATTTAAAATGATATTATTTCCTGTTAGAATGAATAGTTTGTTCTACGTTCACCATATTTGCCTATAGAATACTTGTGGGTGTATTTTTGGGGCAGAATGAGAAGTGAGTTGGAGGAAGGAAACAAAAGAACACACGGTTTAGAAAAACAAAGCTGTTAAGCCAGTAGCATGTCCTGGGGCATAGGCCAGGGAGATAGAGAGGCATTATTTATTTTAAAAGCCACTCCAGTCAGCAAATGGAGTGACAAAAGCCTCTGTAATAAAGCCACTGTCATTTGGCGTCAACACAGGGCAGGTTTTTAAAATGCAGGCAGGTAGGCAGGCTGTGAGGTGAGCTCTGGGCCTAACCACGGTATTCCGTATGTCTGTGTGCCCTGTGTGTCTCCTCTCATGTTTCCTCTCCTTCCACCATGGCCGGGACATGTCCTACTGGAGGCTGTCCGTGTCTGGCCCAGGCCTCCTCACTACTCTGTCTGACCCCTAAGGTCATGGGGGAGACCTGCAGCCAGCAGCCCACTGCGTCTCCTCCTTGTCCACGACCCTGTGGTGGGAAGTGGCACTGAACAAAAGACAGTTCTAATCCGGGTGTCTGTATCAATCCTATCAGGCAGAGTCATTGAGAGGGAAGCTTCCTTCTGTCCTTACGCTGCTCTGCGGCTTTCTCACCGTCCGAAAACACCAGAGAAAAGAAAGGTCTTTCATGCCTGCCCAGCCCTTGGGTGTTGTTCTTTCTTTTTTTCTGGATGAACAGATAGAATAAGAAGGCTAATGTCAAGACTGAGATTAGAAATACATGGCTTTGACAGATGTTTTTTTCATTCAGTAAATTGGTGGGAAAAGATCAGAGTAATTAACGTAGAATAAAATGACAGACCAAGGCTAAACATACAATCCATACATACATTTATTGTCTTGTGGAAGGTTTTACAAGTCAATAATGAAAAAGAAATATGATCGTTTTTTCCCCCCAAACATCTTGATATCAAGTTGATCATGACTTGGTTGATAATGACAAAATCAGGCCATCTTCTCAAACTTGTTGTTGACCTTGTGTCCCCAGTTCAATCGCTGCATCACCTCTCAGCTCATCAAGTGGTTCAGTAACTTCCGGGAGTTTTACTACATCCAGATGGAGAAGTTTGCCCGCCAGGCCATAGTGGACGGGGTCAGGGATGTGAAAGACATGTCCATCAGCAGAGACTCTGAGCTGTTCAGAGCCCTCAACATGCACTACAACAAAGCCAATGACTTCCAGGTAAGTCAAAATATTTGTATCTTACCATATGGTCAGCTCCTCCCCTGGTATCCAATGTAACTATATACTGTATATAAGCTTGTCAATGTTTTTCCATTACCTTTAAATCATTAGATATTACATTAACACCCTCCCTTTCCAAAGTAAATTGAGTGAATTATGTTTATGTATGGGAACAGTGTGTTCATTCTGCTTTCATCAACACTCCTCAGTTTATACAGCCAATTCTGTGTTTTTTGTCCTGAGAGAAACAATTGGAAACTACAATTTGTATTAAAGTGAGCTAAAAAATACAGTTGTTTTGGCATGAATGTGATATATTGTGTGTGTGATGTAATATAAATGTAATACACCGTCATTAGCATATCTGAGAACACATAGGTGTTAAATGTTCCTGGTCTGGTCAGCTACCTCCTACCTCTGTGGTTCTGGTCTGGTCAGCTACCTCCTACCTCTGTGGTTCTGGTCTGGTCAGCTACCTCCTACCTCTGTGGTTCTGGTCTGGTCAGCTACCTCCTACCTCTGTGGTTCTGGTCTGGTCAGCTACCTCCTACCTCTGTGGTTCTGGTCTGGTCAGCTACCTCCTACCTCTGTGGTTCTGGTCTGGTCAGCTACCTCCTACCTCTGTGGTTCTGGTCTGGTCAGCTACCTCCTACCTCTGTGGTTCTTGTCTGGTCAGCTATCTCCTACCTCTGTGGTTCTTGTCTGGTCAGCTATCTCCTACCTCTGTGGTTCTGGTCTGGTCAGCTATCTCCTACCTCTGTGGTTCTTGTCTGGTCAGCTATCTCCTACCTCTGTGATTCTGGTCTGGTCAGCTAACTATTACCTCTGTGGCTGCGGCCACGTATGCCCGTGTCCTTGCCCTGACCCATGTGTCACTCTGCACCTGTGGCTTCACAGCCATTATCTAGACTCTAGAGCGATGCGTTATCAAACTGTGGGAAGAGGAAGCCGCATGAATCCCACTAAAACAACCCGGGATTAGAGGACCAGTATGCCTGATCGAGGCTCAGATTGCTACTGACGCGGAATGCTGAGAAAGACGCTGTAAATTCAGAGGGAGAAAGCTGTTTGGTGGGAAAGAGCAGAGACCATTTTCTTTACCTTGGGACCAAGACATTCCTTACCCAGGGATGCTTTGTGTTGGGAGATGAGGGCAAAAAAAAACAAGTTATGCCAAGAACTTGACTGTTAGCTGGTCTATGGGAAATAATTGCACCGGATAGATCCTTGTCCCAACATCCAAGCCTCGATCTGATGATCTTTGTTGAGAGCAGAGTAAAATTCCTGGGAAGGCTTGGTGCTTTCTCTCTTTCCGAACAGTTAAGTTTAAGGCTACAAAGTCAAAGCAGAATCCCACCACAGACGACTAATGATTCGGAACGGACAGAGAGGACAAAGAACAAGGAGCTGTCCATTTTTGAAAAACATGCTCGTAGGTCTGGGTTCCACAGTGTTGGTTCAGAGACAATGGGAGACAGAGTGCTGGTTTTAAGCGCAGGGCGCAGCAGGTGTTTATTAGCAAAGGACCACAGGAAGAGGCAGGTAGCTTTGTCCAGGGACAGGCAGAAGGTCACACACAGGGATGCCAAAACAGTAACAGTACAGGCAGGGAAAGGCTAATAACATAGTCAGGGAGATCAGGCAAGAGGTTGACGACAGGAAATCTGATAGGCAAAAGTACAGGCAGGAAATAGGCAAAAAGGCGTCGTTAGTGAGGATGGCCAAAAAACTACGATACACAGGAGAACTAATACGGAAATAAACAGAGCTCCGAATAGAATGTGTATCAAAACAAACAATACCTCACAATGATGGGGTGCAAAGAACTGAACTAAATAGTGTGTGTAAATGACATACAGGTGTGTGAACAGGTGATCAGAATTAAGGTGATTGGGATCTGGAGAGTGAGCTGCGTTCAGGGGATCTACTTGTTTGAGAGTGTGAGTTGGAAGCAGACGTTACACAGAGCACCAGTAATGTAAATCAATGAGACAACACACTTACCATCTACTGAAGTGGTTTGCCACTCACAACATCTAAGCTGTTGGCTTAGATGTTTGTTGCTACCAGTGCAGGTGATTATGATGATACTTGACTTTAAGCACAACATTGTGTTTGATCCCTCTACCAACAGGTTCCTGAGAGATTCCTTGAGGTTTCTGAAATTACTCTTCAGGAGTTTTTCAACGCCATTTCAACTGCTAAAGATTCTGACCCCTCTTGGAAGAAGGCAATCTACAAGGTCATCTGTAAGCTGGACAGTGATGTCCCAGATGAGTTCAAATCATCCACCTGCCTATAGACAGAGCAAGCAAAAGCCATGCTCAAGGAAGGAAGGACATTTTGAATTAATTGGATTTTAGTGAGGAAATTCTGGAAAAAAACATGATGTTGTGAATGACGTATTATACACTGCAGGAACCTACTTATGGCACACATTTTTTACCGTCTCAGTAAACACATTATAATACTGCTTCAGCTCTCTCCTATGAGTTTTTGGTAACACACACTTGACACCAAGGTCATAACCATGTCATAATATCTCACAACAGCTGATTATGACACCTACATAAGAGGGTCACAACCCACATGTATTCAAAATCTTTTTTTTTCCCTGCCAAGAAGTTTCCTTTTTTTCGAAAGTTTGTTTCTTCAATATTCTGTTGTTGTTATGAATTCTTTAGTCATGTTTATTTCTCCATCATATTTTAAATAACTTGTGGAAAATACACTTTATGACACTGTCATGAAGCATTATGACCATCATAATCATATAAGCCAAAAAGGCCTATCACGTACATGCCCAGTCATCATCAACAGAGCATTGGGGTAGGTGCATGTCTGACATCAATGTTTGCGCAATTACAATGCTAATTCAATATGTTCAATTAAAAAATATATATATATATATATATAACATAAACATACTGTTGACACGTAGGCTATGGTGTTATGGAATGTTTTGCCTTGTGTGGTAGGTTTTTGCCTTGTGTGGTAGGTTTTTGCCTTGTGTGGTAGGTTTTTGCCTTGTGTGGTAGGTTTTTGCCTTGTGTGGTAGGTTTTTGCCTTGTGTGGTAGGTTTTTGCCTTGTGTGGTAGGTTTTTGCCTCGTGTGGTAGGTTTTTGCCTTGTGTGGTAGGTTTTTGCCTTGTGTGGTAGGTTTGACACTATTATGTAGGTGTCATAACCAGCCATAAAATAACGCAATACGTGTCACAACAGGTTGAAATATATGTGTCATGACAGTGTTATGACCATGTTATAACAGGTTATGACAAGTTATGTCAGCTGTTATGACATATTATGACATGGTTATGACCGGGGGTGTCAAGTAAAGTGTTACTGAATTTTTTTAAAGACTTAGCTGAGTGCACATGTTATTACTGTGTCGTTGTGTTTCCATGTGGATTCAATTAATACAATATGTAGTTGCATGTTTGTAGATTTACTGATATTTAAAGGCAGTGTTTCAGTACTATAGTGTACTTGCTAGGTCTGGTAGACTTACAAGTGTTAAGAAATTTGTACTTTTTATACATATTTTACTTATGCTTCCTCAATGGACATGGGATTTAATCGTCTCTATAGGTGAGACAACGATTAATTCGTATCAAGTGTCTTATGTAAATGTAAATACGCTACAATTACATTTGGATACTCTAAAGTGTTTAAGACCAAATAAATAACCTAATAACATGTAAATATTGCAAATTACCAGAAACGTACATGTACAAATAAAGCTGTTTAGATGTTTGTGTGCCTATTGCTGTAGTCTATGGCCTACTGTCATCTTACTTCCATAGACACCATATTTTGAGTGGTTATTTGATAGTCCAGTTGATAGATTAAAGCTGCACTTAACTTCATCTTGTGACGTCTTGTTTCGTTATAACTGATTGTAAGTTGCTCTGGGTGAGAGTGTCTACTAAAATTACTTAAATGTAAACAAGCACAATTTTATTTTCTTGAATTATTTCACAATTAGTTTCAGGCATTACCAAACATTTAGTAAATATATTTGACATTTTAAGTACTAATGTTTGTAACAACCCATATAAAATATTCCGCCTCAATTCTGAGCCACTAAGGTACCTCTAATCCATGTCATTAAAGACAGCTGTTTGAAGTCCTACAAACTATGTTGCTCACATTGTTCACTGAAGCCAATACAAGTCAACTTTCTAAGGCCTGCATTCATTCTGCGGGCAGCGCGGATGCGAACAACTGCCTTGTCTTAAAAACAGACACAATGCATTCCCTCCTAATGAGTAATGCCCAATGTGACCTCATATCAGAGTTGTGCCACCAAAGCAAAATTCCACAAACCCGTTGACTTTTTCTTCCAGGCACCGGCCCGCTCAAAGCGTGTTAGTCACTTTACAAACACACACGCTCACACACACTGTGACACCACAACTATGAATGGTGTGGTTCCTCTCCCTGTTATCTGATAGAGAGCCGCCTGCTGTTAGCTCAATCCAAGCCTTTCAACTTCAAACCTGCCATGACATTCAGCCATGATGATTGATTATAAATCTATCAAAAGACTATCATTACAATACCCTTAAATGTACAAATAAACATGGTGTAGCCACAGCTTTGACTTCTTATAAACATAAATAAATAGGAATTTTAAAAATCCAAAAGGAGTTAGCATAGATTGAGAATTGAAGCTTTTTATTAAAGTCAACTGCTTCATGTTAATGTTAATGTGACAATTCACAAAACAAACATTTCATTGAAAAACCTGCTAGACACCCAAGCACCAATTGCATCTGAAATGACAACATTAAAGAAATTAAAACATTTGTTTTATTAGCTTCATAAGGAGGATTGGGGAATACAAACAGAGGTAATCATTTAACAGATCATCTTCCTCCATAAATTTACTTAAAATGTAAACTAAATTTAAAAGCCACCGGTTGAACCAAAGTGCTTTGTTCAAGTCAATTTGTCTTCAAATTTTCAGTACAAGACTTGGTAATGTCTGATATGATCAAATAAAACAAAGAGAATTGTCTCAAATGTCCAACTGCCCCCAGGGTTTACAATGCTACAGCTCCCATTGTGACAACATAGAAATAGGAAGGTAAATAGGTCAATCGAACTCGACCAAAACAATGGAATTGCCATGGAAACGCGTGGGGGCTGTGGGAAAAGGCTGTGGGGAAAAGATCCTGAATCATCTCATTGCCCCCCAGCAAAATTAGACTACAGTGGCTTGTGAAAGTATTCACCCCCGTTGCATTTTTCCTATTTTGTTGTCTTACAACCTGGAATTAAAATAGATTTTTGGGGGATTTGTATAATTTGATTTACACAACATGCTTACCACTTTGATGATGCTAAATATTATTGTGAAACAAACAAGAAACAAAAAAACAAAAACTTGAGCATGCATAGCTATTCCCCCCCCAAAGTCAATACTTTGTAGAGCCACCTTTTGCAGCAATTACAGCTGCAAGTCTCTTGGGGTATGTCTCTATAAGCTTGGCACATCTAGCCACTGGGATTTTTGCCCATTGTTCAAGGCAAAACATCTCCAGATCCTTCAAATTGGATGGGTACAGCAATCTTTAAGTCATACCACAGATTCTCAATTGAATTGAGGTCTGGGCTTTGACTAGGCCATTCCAATACATTTAAATGTTTCCCCTTAAACCACTCAAGTGGTGCTTTAGCAATATGCTTCGGGTCATTGTCCTGCTGGAAGGTGAACCTCCGTCCCAGTCTGAAATCTCTTGAAGACTGAAGCAGGTTTCCCTCAAGAATTTCCCTGTATTTAGCTCCATCCATCATTCCTTCAATTCTGACCAGTTTCCCAGTACCCTGCCGATGAAAAACACACCCACCGCACCCCACTACACTTCTCCATATGTTTGGGGAGTCTCCCACATGCATTTTGGCGAACACCAAACGTGCTTGCTTATTTTTTTCATTAAGCAATGGCTTTTTCTGGCCACTCTTCCATAAAGCCCAGCTCTGTGGAGTGTACGGGTTAAAGTGGTCCTATGGACAGATACTCCAATCTCTGCTGTGGAGCTTTGCAGCTCCTTCAGGGTTATCTTTGGTCTCTTTGTTGCCTCTCTGATTAATTCCCTCCTTGCCTGGTCCATAAGTTTTGGTGGGTGGCCCTCTCCTGGCAGGTTTGTTGTGGTGACATGTTCTTTCCATTTTTTAAATAATGGATTTAATGGTGCTCCGTTAGATGTTCGAAGTTTCGTATGTTTTTTACATCCCAACCCTGATCTGTACTTCTCCACAACTTTGTCCCTGACATGTTTGGAGAGCACCTTGGTCTTCATGGTGCCACTTGCTTGGTGGTGCCCCTTGCTGAGTGGTGTTGCAGACTCTGGGGCCTTTCGGAACAGGTGTATATATACTGAGATCATGTGACAGATCATGTGACACTTAGATTGCACACAGGTAGACTTTATTTAACTAATTATGTGACTTCTGAAAGTAATTGGTTGCACCAGAATCCAAGATGGTGTAGCAGTCAGACGTCTGTTTTTGTCTTGTCCCTTCCTGTCCCGTGTATATATAGTTTTACTTGTATATATTTCACATATATTTTCAATCTCAATTTCCATCTACGGACTGAACATACTCTCCTGCAACCCACCTCACCCAATGTGGTATGGATCTGATATTTTTATACATTAAAACTGGAACCCCCACCAGAAGCTAGCCAGCTAACTAGCTCCTAGCTAGTAGTCAGTTATCCACTGCTAGCGGTCATCACCGTTAACTCGGACATCAGCCAGCCTCAGCCCGGTCAATTCCTGCCAGTCTGCACAGCTCGATATCAACCCAGAGCATATCGTACTGCTTTTTCTCTACCACATCTACGGATTCCTACTGGAAGCTCTGAACCTTTACACCAGATCATCACAGCTAGCTAGCTGCTATCCGAGTGGCTACTCCTGGCTAATGTCTCTGTCCTGAAGCAAGCACCAGATAGCCTGGAGCTAGCCTCGAGCTAGGCCCATCTCCCAGCTAGCCGAAGAGGTCCATCAGCCAATTATTGGGCTTAATGTGAGTCTGGAAGGAGAGTTTACAGTCTAACCAGACACCTAGGTGTTTTCAGTTGTACACATATTCTAAGTCAGAACTAACCAGAGTAGTGATGCTAGTCGGGCGGGCGGGAGCGGGCAGCAATCAGTTGAAGAGCATGCATTTAGTTTTACTAGCATTTAAAAGCAGTTGGATGCCACGGAAGGAGTGTTGTATTGTATTGAAGATGATTTGGAGGTTTATCAGCACAGTGGCCAAAGAAGGGTGGATCAGAGAATCACCAGCAGCAAGATCAACCTCATTGATATATACAGAGAAAAGAGTCAGCCCGAGAATTGAACCCTGTGGCACCCCCATAGAGACTGCCAGAGGTCCAGACAACAGGCCCTCCGATTTGACACACTGAACTCTATCTGAGAAGTAGTTGGTGAACCAGGCGAGGCAGTCCTTTGAGAAGCTAAGGATGTTGAGTCTGCCGATAAGATTGTGATGATTGAGTCGAAAGCCTTGGCCAGGTCAATGAAGACGGCTGTAGAAGTACCGTCTTTTATTAATAGCAGTTATGATATCGTTTAGGACCTTGAACGTGGCTGAGGTGCACCCATGACCAGCTCGGAAACCAGATTGCATAGTGGAGAAGGTACGGTGGGATTCGAAATGGTCGGTGATCTGTTTGTTAACTTGGCTTTCGAAGGGCTGGATGGATATAGGTCTGTAACAGTTTGGGTCTAGAGTGTCTCCCCCTTTGAAGAGGGGGATACCCTCGTAAAACTGACTATCCTACCAATCCTTGACTCCGGCGATGTCATTTACAAAATAGCCTCCAACACTCTACTCCACAAACTGGATGTAGTATATCACAGTGCCGTCCGTTTTGTCACCAATGCCCCATATACTACCTACCACTGCGACCTGTATGATCTCGTTGGCTGGCCCTCACTACATATTCGTCGCCAGACCCACTGGCTCCAGGTCATCTATAAGTCTTTGCTAGGTAAAGCCCCGCCTTATCTCAGCTCACTGGTCCCCATAGCAACACCCACCCGTAGCACGCGCTCCAGCAGGTATATTTCACTGGTCATCCCCAAATCCAATACTTCCTTTGGCCGCTTTTTTTTGACTGGAACTAATTGCAAAAATCACTGAAGCTGGAGTCTTATATCTCCCTTTCTAAATTTAAGCATCATCTGTCAGAGCAGCTTACAGATCACTGTATCTCCACACAGCCAATCTGTAAATAGCACACCCAACTACCTCCTCCTTATATTGTTATTTATCCTCTTGTTCTTTTGCACTCCAGTATCTCTACCTGCACGTCTATCACTCCAGTGTTAATCCTAAATTGAAATTATTTCGCCTATATGACGTATTTATTGCCTTACCTCCCTCCTCTTCTACATTTACACACACTGTTCATCGATTTTTCTATTGTGATTTTGACTGTAAAAACAACAACACTGAATAACAAACAATCTCTGACAAAGACATGAAGGGAAACAGAGGGTTAAATACACAACAGTTAATGAATGGGATTGAAACCAGGTGTGTAGGAAGACAAGACAAAACCAATGGAAAATGAAAAATGGATAAATGATGGCTAGAAGACCGGTGACGTCGACTGCCGAGCATCGCCCGAACAAGGAGAGGCTTCGACTTCGGGCAGAAGTCGTGACATGAATAGATATGCACGCACCACTTTTCTGTTTTTACCTTTTTTGAATTTTTCAAAACAAGTAATTTTTTGCATTTCACTTCACCAATTTGGACTATTTTGTGTATGTCCGTTACATGAAATCAATTTAAATTACAGGTTATTAATTATGGGAAAAATGCCAACTGGATTGGATTGAATACTTTTGCAAGGCACTGTACATTTAGGCTGTTTTTTCTATGTGCATTTCACACTATGTTCAGATAAAAATCAGAGGATAATGCTTGTTGGATGTCAACCCCAACACATGTTCATGTCATCATCACCAATCAACTGTATTACTGTTAAAAAACGACTTTGACTACTGTAGTAACTTGACAAGGAATGCCCACACGCAATTCAACATTACTTTCCTCTGAACCTAATAAATAAAAGGTGTTCAAATCAAATCAAAAAATCAAATCAAATCAAATGTATTTATATAGCCCTTCGTACATCAGCTGATATCTCAAAGTGCTGTACAGAAACCCCAAAATCTTGGAATAATAAAAAATGTCAAAAAGAATACTGTGCAATGTGCTCAAATACAGCAAAGCGATACAGCCCCAAAACAACAATAACTACTAAGACATGACATATGGGGGTGTAGTAGGATACACAATGGGCTGGGTGTTTCTCTTCTCATCACTAATCTTAAAAAAACACATACTAAAAACTTGGAAATCAATCAATCCACCCTCATTGACACAATGGAAAAATCTAATTGTAATGGGTCCTAGGTGTAGCTGGTGTAGAGAGTCAGGCGTAGGACAGCAGATATGAGTAATCAATCGTACTTTACTCAAAAATGTAAAATATACAAGGTAACAAATACACGTACACCATGACAGACCGAAAATACAAAATAAACAATCACTCACAAAAATCATGGGGGAACCAAGGGTTAAATAATGAACAAGTGATTGTGGGATTGAAAATAGGTGTGTGAAACAAAGACAAAACTAATGGAAAATGAAAAGTGGATCGGCAGTAGCTAGAAAGCCGGTGACGTCAACCGCCGAATGCCGCCCAAACAAGGAGAAGGACCGACTTCGGCGGAAGTCGTGACACTAAATGATTTATTCCATTCGCTTTTTCTTGGTCACCCATGCTATTTCAATATTAAATCATTTGATTTTTCCATTGTGTCAATGATGGCGGATTGATCGACTTCCAATTTTTTGTGTGTTTTTTTTCCGGTGTTAAGTTACACCAGCTTCAGACAGCTGAAAATACAATATATTTGGTTGTGGAAAATATATTTCACAGGGGTTTAGATGGTACAATAATTCTCTACACTATACCTGCTTGTTTTGTCACATAAAGTGATATTAGGCAAACTATTAGAATTTTAGCAACCAGGAAATGGCGGAGCAATTTCTGCATAGGGCATCTTTAACTATATGTTCAAGTAAAAGCCTTGGGTAGGGAGTTGATACAATTCCAAGTCTGGAAAGTTAAAACCACCCCCAGACTTATTTTTTATTCTATGAATTTTAGTTGCCCATATAAAGTCTGTTATCACCTATTATACTTATTTAAATAATGTCTTCGGTGGGGTAATTGCATTTACTGAAATAAATACAACATTCTAAAGAGGTTTATTCCATCTGTAAGATTTATGGGAAGATTATTCCATTTAATTAGATCTGCTTTCATATTGTGGAGTAATGGAATAAAGTTATTTATATATTTGTATTTTGTTGTCACTTATTAAGCATCCTAAGTATTGAATGTTTTTTGTGGTCCACTTAAAGGATTGCTGTACATCGTGAGTTATTATTTTCTTTTTCCTATTGCCATTATTTTCAGATTTTTCAAAATAAATACAACGTTCTACTTTAATTTTATAACCTGAGATCATTTTAGTATTCTGAAAATATTTTAGCAAAGGGGACATTGAGTTTTCAATGTTGGTCAGGTATGTCAGGCGATCACCTGCAAATAAGTTTAGTTTATATTCATGTTTACCTGTTACGTTTGTGTCCTGTCTAATTCTTTCTGCAAGCGGCTCAATTGCCAGTACAAACAGGAGGGGGGAGTGGGGATATCCCTGTATTGTGCCCCTTTTCTAAAAGCAAATTCATCAGATAATGTATTATTTTTGTATATTAGCTTTCCAACATTTATACACTATTTTTTAGAAAATGTATTATTGCAGCTGGAAAGTTGAAAGCTTTCAAAGTTTTGAATAGAAAGGGCCATTCAAGAATGTCAAAAGCCTTTTCTGCATCAAAAGACATTTTTTGATAAATCTATATCTTGTTTATTTGGGGTATTGTATTAAACTCAAACATTGTTCTTGTATTTGTTTGTGTCTATTTTTATAAACCCTGCTGGAGTTAATCAAGTCTGGTAAGACCTTTGCCATTCTATTACTTATAAGCTTTGTTATTATTTTACCGTCACAATTTATTAAACTTATGGGTCTTTAATCAGCAGGGGACTCTCCAGATATTCCTGGTTTTAATATAACTGAAACATCTGTTTGATATATGGAACAAGGAGTACTGAATTGAGTGACATGTCTTGTCATTTGTGTAAATAGGGGGGCTACTTTGTCCCAAAATATTACATAGAATTCTATGGGAAAGCCGTCCGTTCCTGGTGCTTTTCTCCTGCTAATGTTTTAACAGTATCTAATATTTATTATTTGTGTCACGTACGTGAGGAGAGACGGACCAAGGCGCAGCGGATGTTGAGTTTCACATATTTATTATAAAGTAAAACTTAGCAAGAACAAAACAAATAAATCAATGCACAAAACACCAAAATAATATCCCACAAACACAGGTGGGAAAAGTGCTACCTAAATATGATCCCCAATTAGAGACAACGATTACCAGCTGCCTCTAATTGGGAATCATACAAATCACCAACGTAGAAAAATAAACTAGAACACCACATAGAAATAATAACCTAGAATACCCCCAGTCACGCCCTGACCTACTACACCATAGAGAAACAAGGGCTCTCTATGGTCAGGGCGTGACACTTGGGTGATCTCTGTTTTTAGTGATTATTTTTTGTCTGCTGATAGTTGCTTCAGAGTTGTTGAGCCTAAGAAGGCTATAGGATCCATTCAACCATTGTTTATTCCAATTTATATACATTTTCATAGAAGCTTTTAAAATTATCATTAATTGCATTGTTGTTTCCAATTACTGCTTTTGTATCTTTATCTTAAACATATATAACTGGTTTAACCTGTATTTGTTTTGTGAGAGCTGTGAGATATTTATCAGGTTTATTTGTACTTTATTTGAGTTTAACCTGTAGTCATTGGCTCTCTTCAGAAGTAAAAGTTTGTATTCCTGCTTAAGTTCAGAAATGTATGGACTTTTTCTAAGATCCTTTATCCTTAATTTATTTTATAAATCAGATTTAACTTTTGCCGTATGAGATTATCATTCCCCTAATGTACGCCTTCAAGGCATCCCAAATGATATCGCTTCGGCTTTTCTTCTATGTCTACAAATTGTAATGATGAAGGTTTGAATTTTTTCCTTTGTGTATTTAATACATGTATTTAATACATCACGGATTTGACGAATATCCACTTTGTTAGATCAGATTTGATGAATGTGTCCCAATATGGTGTCTATCTTCTATCCCCCAGGGTCTGCGTTCCAATGACTCCTTTACCGCATCTATACGGAAAATCAAAAGACATTCTAAGTAAGAAAAAAAAACATTACATTTTGGTATAGTTGTGTTGTTTGTGTAATGTCAACAGGTTTTACAAGCATTTCCCGTAATAACATCTGCTAAATATGTGTATGTGACCAATACAATTTGATTTGATTTGATATTTAAATACTGTTTTGTTTCCCCAAATACTAATAAGAGTTCACATTGATTTTTGAGACGGGGTACAATGGGGGGATAGCTATTCTTGTTTGTTGATTATGAGGACACCCTCTAGTCAAAAAGCAATTATGAGAAACAATGTAAAGAAAACATGCCCCTACATTTACATGTTGGAACTGTCATGGACTGTGTTATTGTGATGACCTGGTATAGTAGCCTACATCTTTATTGAGACTTCGATAGAGTATATATATATAAAAACAGAGAAAATGAATGGAAAGGGGAATGTTTCAAAATGTTATACAATGTTGAAGATCAAGCATGAAAATCAAATGAAAGCATAATTATCATCACTAAGCCTCACAAAATGACATAAAGACTCAGTAGAGAAACAGTGTCATCTAGTGGACCTTTGAAGTAACATGCTGTAGAGAGGCGGTGGTGGGACTATTGCGCAAGATCCAGCTTTAAGCCGTTTGAATTTTCAGTTGATTATACATATGATAGTACAGCATGCATACAGCATTATTCTCCTAACATGTTATCGTATTTAAACAATCTGATATTAAATATAGTGACACAGTCATGTTGTTAATGAAAGTGCCATAGTCCTTATAGTCACAATACTGAACCTGAAAACTTTTAAATGTTCCCCTATTATAAGATATTAACTGTGAGGTAAACAATAAATCCTGTGACGCTGCATGTATTTCATCACCTTAAAAATCATAATCTCCTGTTCAATTGTAGCAGCCATTCTTGCCTCAAACTATTCAATGGCTGCAATTTTGGGCAGGGGAAAAACAGATATTTGCACATATTTATGAAATGTCTACAGAATTGCTTTGATTTATCTACAGTATGTGCTGTGCTACATCCCTTTGATATTACTGTAATGAAACAGCGTAAGCACATCACGCCTCATACTGGGTCTGGTAGACAAAGCCGGGAGCAAACGCAAAGGAGCTGAAGACAATAGGAGCAAAGTGGTGGCACTGGGACCGTTATTATGCTTCATCTCCAATTTCTTCCTCCAAGATATGGGCTCTTTGGAACACTCATGTTGGGAGGGCGTAGGGAGCATAGGGAGGGAAACTTGAGAATAGAGAAGGCTGACTTTCGGCTGCCCTTCAGACAGCCACTCCTTGGCATAGTTTTGTGGGATCACCGGTAAATCTTTATTCATTATAATTGGAGCCCCCATTTAAAAGAGCAATTAAAGCAGATTAATCGAGCCCATCCCGTATAATGTCTTCTGTTAATTAGTTTGTCAGCACTGTTTTAATATCGCCTAATGACTTCATATTTCAGAGATGACATTCAGAGATGCTGAAGGAAAAGAAATGGCCTTATCAGAATGCAAAGCTTTAATGGGTGATGTACCCCACTGCCAGGCAAGGTCAGGGCTCTGTGGCCACTGGGGAGGGAGGGCATCCTGCAGGGTGGCACAAGGGACAATGCACTGCCTAACTCGCTCTCTCACTCACTCTCTCCGTCACACACTCATTTAGCCCTGAGAGAGCTCAACTCCACTGTGACTGTCATTACAGCTGAATCAGTCAGTGAGGAAAATGTGCCAACGAATAACAAACTGCTCTCTGGTTTTGGGTTCTACAATGTTGACAATTGTTGTAGTAACTGCTATATGGTATAAAATGATCCTCTAAATGGCCCCACCTCTCATCGTATGAGAAAGCCAAGCAGACAATAGGGGTTGGAGGTCATGCCCTCTACCCCACCTGTTTTGGAGTAAACAAACCCAGGTTCAGGATCAGGGAGGGAGGTAGATACTGTAGCCCTCTCTCTCCTCATCTGTTTATCCATCTGAGAAACCACCATATGTCAGTTCTCTACAGCCCAGAGCCACTGTTTGTAACTAATGCCTTCACAGCCAATTCAATGGACTCATTATGGATGGAATAGGTATTGGGATCTACTCTGTCTGTCACTATGGCAATGATGATCACCAGAGGCGTCAATGTAAGATAACAAAACCCTACAATGCGATATGGTAATGGCAGAGGTTTAAAATGGTTCTGACAATCCAACTCAAGAAGGGATTATTTCAATAAATCAAATATACTTTCTATTTGAAGTCCTCTTAAAGCTATTTGATGTTAGTTAACACATTAAACTTGGTCACACCAGCCTGTGGTTTTCACAGCATAGAGAATGAGAGATGGACAGGCGGAGTAAAGTTGATATAAAATAACACTTCAAAAAGCTCATCCAGCTTATTGCGACTGATGTGCATCCCTGCTAATTTGAGTGTGTCCTCGCACCTCCACTCTCCTCTGCAAATTCATAAATCTCATTCCCATTATCCCGCTAATTAGCCAGGATTGCAGGAGCATGTAATGCCCCTGCTTCCCAATAGATTGATTGGAGGACAGTCTCTTTGTTTTGAAATCACTTCCTGATTGATGTACAGAGCCCTAGTTTGCAATTGTAATGGCCCAGATGTTAACAATCAAATGTGTTTCCGCTCCAGGAAGTAACAGTCTGTCATGGAAGAGGAGCCAGCCAAGCGTGTAACGACACATCACAGGAGTGTGGGGAAGGAGGGACTGGGAGGGACCGGGAGGGAGGGAAGGAGAGGAAGGCCGGTGGGAGGGGGGGGTACATACTGAAGTATTGGCTCGCGTTGCGGATATATGCAGATATATTCCCCTAGCACATGCCCCTGCCCATCATGGAACGCTCTGTTCTTCCCACCAAGTACCACACAGGCCCTTGTGTTGATTATGAGTTGAAATCCTCAGTCAAGCAATGCTCTCTGAAGCTCTATAGTATTGTGAGAAACACAGAGAGACTGTTTTTGATTATGCTTTAGTATAACCACTCCCATCTCTTTCTCAAATCTGTCTGTAGCCCATCTCCAAGATGATGGTTGTTCGGTGTGAGGCAATTAGAGGCCCCTCTGAGAAGTTACTATTTTGGGTTGGTTACAGAACATTATGGATTATAGAACATTGTGGGGTGAGAAACAGTTGGTATTCATACAGAGATTAGAGGTTTCAGTTAACTTTCACAGACATAAATTAAGATCCTATTCATTCTAAGTACTTTGTACTGCATTTCAACGTAAGAAGTGATGGTAACATTACTAACCAGTAGAGGGCAATATTGTCTTTCTGAAGCCACTCTTTCTCTCCCTCTTCTCCATCTCTTATTTATTCCCTTTCACCAATAAATCACTTCCCAGTATAGTTAATGGATATAGAAGCAGATCATGAGTGAGCTATCTACGGGCCGATAATTCAAGTGAAGATCCCAACACTGATTGTAGAGAAAGGTTATTTATTTCAGCAGTAACGCAGGACACAAAGGGGGAATCTGGGCAAGATTACTGGCAGGGGTATACTGGAGGTCTCCTCTCAAATGGAGCACTGTGTAAATTGGGTTCACTTTCCCCCAATGAAAATATGGACTGCAGTTTATTTCTACTTTATGCACATGGAAGCCTTTTGCCATTGTCTCGGGGGCGTGTGAGGTGAGAGAGAGGTGGATGTGTGTGTGTATGGAGAGAGAGTGGGCTTAGTTCTTGAAAAATGCCATTTGAGCCCTGGTTTCTCCCATTTCATGGCTCCCACTCTACTCTAATTAAAAGGTATGACAACCATAAGGATAGGGTTGAAAGCCACTGTGTGGAATTATTGAAAGACATTGCATTGCATTGGGGGCACAGTGGCTGGCTTGGAACCGATACTTCAGCTCTCTCACCATGCAGAAAAATGCATGATTAGGACCCAACTGACATATCTGAACAGGGAAGTGGAGAGTGTAGGAAATATCTCCATATGCCTCCTCATGTGGCCACAGCATACCTTAAATATGACACTGTTGACTGGCTTTGCATTATTTACATTAGACTTTAACACAAGGGTTTAAAAATATTGGCATTATGGAAAACGTATGAATGAAAATACCTGAACACATATGGGACATGAAATGTATACTTATACATCTAGACATGTTGTGTAGCATGTTTCAGACTTTCAACAGGCCTGTCAACTTGAGCCTAAAATACAGAAGATAAGTAACGAACATGAATCCACTCCTGCGTGAGATATGTCCAATGGGTATCCTAGGGTATGAGAGCGCATACTACAGATGTAGGGTCTTAATTTGATCCCTCTTTTGTTGATGCAAACTTGTAGTGTATTTGAGCTTTAAAAAGTTAATAATGTCCACTTTGACATTTCAGACTTCATTTTTCCTAATGAAAAATGTGTCAAACCCTACAAAAATGTCCATTCATTATAATGCACATAATAATTCACATTTGCTGTTGCTGCAGGAAATGTTTCCTGCTGTAGCGAACTGTCTCAAATTAAGATCCTACATCTGTATGTGGCATGTGTGACAGAGAGATATGATACATTTATCCATGCTAAAGTACAATGCTGATTCTACAAGGGGTGGGAGGTGTATTCCCTGCAGAGTGCCCATGAAACCACCACCTCACCCAGGAGGACCAGAGTATGAACCCAGGTACCATTGGAGTTACACCTTTCTTTGTGGAGATGCCATGAGGAGGTGTAAGCTTGAGGAGCACAGTTGAACATTCTTCCTGGGGAACCTTATCCAGGGAGTACTGGGACTCCTCTTCAGGGGGTCACCAACTCTAGATGGGCCTGCTGATCAGCTCCCATCTCTCCAGATGGGTGGAACACAGGTCAGTCCGGCCCAGAAGCATCACAGGGGACATCTTGGTCGCTGGTCCCAGGGGACAGGGGACCTGCCTGGGACTGACAGCTGCATCTTTCCCCCAGCTACCTGGCCCACACACCCCAGGGTGTACCTGCTGCTTGGCTTGTGTGCCCCAGTGGCATGTGACAAATGGTGACATGTTTCTGCTCTCCTGCTTGGTTTGATCGGAGGTCCTGATGGATATTGAAACAGCAGGTGACTTTCAGATCCTTGTTTCTCAGATAGAAAAGAAGAAAGAGGGGGAGAGGGGGGGGTGGAGAGAGAGAAAGAGAGAGAGAAAGAGAGAGAGATGGAGGGGGGTGGAGAGGGGGTGGTGGAGAGAGAGAAAGAGAGAGAGATGGAGGGGGGGTGGAGAGAGAGAAAGAGAGAGAGATGGAGGGGGGGTGGAGAGGGGGGGTGGAGAGAGAGAAAGAGAGAGAGATGGAGAGGGGGAGTGGAGAAAAGAGGGGGGAAAGTGCCACCTAGAGCAGTGGTAAAGATTGCTTTATTTATAGTAAAAAAGTTGTTATAATACCAGTTTCATTTTTTATTATAGACTTTCCTAAATTGTGAGAAGGGAGGCAACAAAGATCAGCCTCTCCATTGAATTTTCAACCAGCAGTTATTAAAAGTGTGGCCGTGATTGATAACCTGTCAGTCATGGAAATAATCAGGACCAATCCCGTCCCATACAGCCATCTCTGCCTCCCGCCCTAATCCTTTATACCCCTATCACCCCCAACACATCCACTTGCCATTGAAAACCTGTAATTGAATGAGTTTTTGTCATTATTTTGATTAATCATATTAATTTGTACTAATTAAGAGATGGTTTGAAGTGATGACAATTAGATTAATGAAATTAGTTTTAACTTTCTTTCCCCCCACCTTAACAACAGAAAAAAAGGATTCCGACCAAGACTGTTATGAAACAGTTGGCAATCTGGATTTTGGGACTAATTGAATGTCTAATTTTATTAATGATGAAATTCATTAAAAGTCCTTGGGGGGGGGGGGGGGGGGGGGGGGGGGAGAGAACGTAGATTCAGCTGCTAAGAGTGGAAAATTAATTAAAATTCCTGAAGATATTTCTCATGTTAAAGGCATAGGCACTGTTAACCCTGGGCTTGGGAGTGGCTATACTGTACCACCAGGCTCCCTGCATGTTCTGCTGTAGGGAGAAATATGGGGTTTTAAGTGGTGACAGATAAAGGCTGTTGAGGATCCCTAGATTCATGGTGCTATCTCAAAGGGTTGAATAATTGTGATGATTGGCTGACCACTACACCAATCAGCATTGAGCAAATTAATCCTATTCTCTAAATTCATCCATAGGCAACAGCTGTTCCAGACACAAGGAGGACTGCTGTTCCGCTTCACCATATCCATCTAGATCTGTCCGGAGGACTCCACACCTCAAAGGTTGCCAGGTAAGAATACTATTGTCTGTTTAGATATGCTTTTACAGAAAAAGGAAATTGAAGCCAGGTGATTTAAACGGTACCCAGAGTGTAGTTTTCAGTGTCCAGTTCAAGCTGTCCCTGGTGGCTGGGTCAGGTCCGGTGATTGACACACAGGGCAGCCCCTGCCACTCTGGGTGCAGTGGGGGTCTGACACTTGTGTTCTGTGGGTTCTGCCCAATCCTTCAGCTCTACATATTCACCAGCCTGTCTCCCTCGCCACAGGCCAATTCATAATTAACAGCTGTTGGCTTGTCAACAGTGGCCCTGGCCATGGCACAGGCACATACATTTATATTCACTGAGAAGACCCCGTGCCATGGATGGATTTCAGAGGCCATGAACCCATCCTTTCTCACTGAATGATGGACACTCACCTGAAAGCTTGAACACAGACACTCTGTCTAGTCAAACTCCCTCCATCTCCCTCTGCCTCTCACCGGTCAGCTCCTTCTACCACTGGCCCTGGAAATGTATGCATCTCTACATTATGTCTGGCCTGCTTAGGTGGAATGAAAATAAATCCTTGCTGATGCCAGCCTCTGCTATGTGTGTTTGTTGAGCTTGTTGAGCTGAAGTTGAAATGTAAATATAGACTGCAGGAGATCAGCGCTGCGATATGCTGCTTGAAATTCGAATAAACAAGGAGCTGTCCACTTGTAATAAATGATACCCATGAAAAGGAGGATTCCTTTAACTGATAAAGATGAAAAGTAATTGTTTGTGCTCACACAAAATTAATCAGATCAAAACGAGCAATCATTTTAAAGAGACACCGGACACAATTTTTTTTTTTTAAATGTGATGAAGTATTGGCTATCCCGCATGAAGTCGGAGGTTAGCATTACAATATGGAGGGCTCTTATTCAAGAGGCTAGAGATAGTATTATTGCATATATTCAAAGACAATGAAGTGTTTATGGTATGTATGTAAACAAGAGGAGGAAGTGTTTATGGTGTGTATGTAAACAAGAGGAGGAAATGTTTATGGTATGTATGTAAACAAGAGGAGGAAATGTTTATGGTATGTATGTAAACAAGAGGAGGAAATGTTTATGGTATGTATGTAAACAAGAGGAGGAAGTGTTTATGGTGTGTATGTAAACAAGAGGAGGAAATGTTTATGGTATGTATGTAAACGAGAGGAGGAAGTGTTTATGGTGTGTATGTAAACGAGAGGAGGAAATGTTTATGGTATGTATGTAAACAAGAGGAGGAAATGTTTATGGTATGTATGTAAACGAGAGGAGGAAGTGTTTATGGTATGTATGTAAACGAGAGGAGGAAGTGTTTATGGTATGTATGTAAACGAGAGGAGGAAATGTTTATGGTATGTATGTAAACAAGAGGAGGAAATGTTTATGGTATGTATGTAAACAAGAGGAGGAAATGTTTATGGTATGTATGTAAACGAGAGGAGGAAATGTTTATGGTATGTATGTAAACAAGAGGAGGAAATGTTTATGGTATGTATGTAAACAAGAGGAGGAAATGTTTATGGTATGTATGTAAACAAGAGGAGGAAGTGTTTATGGTATGTATGTAAACGAGAGGAGGAAGTGTTTATGGTATGTATGTAAACAAGAGGAGGAAATGTTTATGGTATGTATGTAAACGAGAGGAGGAAATGTTTATGGTATGTATGTAAACGAGAGGAGGAAATGTTTATGGTATGTATGTAAACGAGAGGAGGAAGTGTTTATGGTATGTATGTAAACGAGAGGAGGAAATGTTTATGGTATGAATGTAAACAAGAGGAGGAAATGTTTATGGTATGTATGTAAACGAGAGGAGGAAATGTTTATGGTATGTATGTAAACGAGAGGAGGAAGTGTTTATGGTATGTATGTAAACAAGAGGAGGAAATGTTTATGGTATGTATGTAAACAAGAGGAGGAAATGTTTATGGTATGTATGTAAACGAGAGGAGGAAGTGTTTATGGTATGTATGTAAACGAGAGGAGGAAGTGTTTATGGTGTGTATGTAAACAAGAGGAGGAAATGTTTATGGTATGTATGTA
Source organism: Oncorhynchus mykiss (assembly GCF_013265735.2). Classification (NCBI taxonomy): domain Eukaryota; kingdom Metazoa; phylum Chordata; class Actinopteri; order Salmoniformes; family Salmonidae; genus Oncorhynchus; species Oncorhynchus mykiss. The sequence continues at coordinate 43,082,540 of NC_048583.1, read as the reverse complement.
AACGAGAGGAGGAAGTGTTTATGGTATGTATGTAAACGAGAGGAGGAAGTGTTTATGGTATGTATGTAAACAAGAGGAGGAAATGTTTATGGTATGTATGTAAACAAGAGGAGGAAATGTTTATGGTATGTATGTAAACAAGAGGAGGAAATGTTTATGGTATGTATGTAAACAAGAGGAGGAAGTGTTTATGGTATGTATGTAAACAAGAGGAGGAAATGTTTATGGTATGTATGTAAACAAGAGGAGGAAATGTTTATGGTATGTATGTAAACAAGAGGAGGAAGTGTTTATGGTATGTATGTAAACAAGAGGAGGAAATGTTTATGGTATGTATGTAAACAAGAGGAGGAAATGTTTATGGTATGTATGTAAACGAGAGGAGGAAATGTTTATGGTATGTATGTAAACAAGAGGAGGAAATGTTTATGGTATGTATGTAAACAAGAGGAGGAAATGTTTATGGTATGTATGTAAACAAGAGGAGGAAGTGTTTATGGTATGTATGTAAACAAGAGGAGGAAATGTTTATGGTATGTATGTAAACGAGAGGAGGAAATGTTTATGGTATGTATGTAAACAAGAGGAGGAAATGTTTATGGTATGTATGTAAACGAGAGGAGGAAGTGTTTATGGTATGTATGTAAACGAGAGGAGGAAATGTTTATGGTATGTATGTAAACAAGAGGAGGAAGTGTTTATGGTATGTATGTAAACGAGAGGAGGAAATGTTTATGGTATGTATGTAAACGAGAGGAGGAAATGTTTATGGTATGTATGTAAACAAGAGGAGGAAATGTTTATGGTATGTATGTAAACAAGAGGAGGAAATGTTTATGGTATGTATGTAAACGAGAGGAGGAAATGTTTATGGTATGTATGTAAACAAGAGGAGGAAATGTTTATGGTATGTATGTAAACGAGAGGAGGAAGTGTTTATGGTATGTATGTAAACGAGAGGAGGAAATGTTTATGGTATGTATGTAAACAAGAGGAGGAAGTGTTTATGGTATGTATGTAAACAAGAGGAGGAAATGTTTATGGTATGTATGTAAACGAGAGGAGGAAATGTTTATGGTATGTATGTAAACAAGAGGAGGAAGTGTTTATGGTATGTATGTAAACGAGAGGAGGAAATGTTTATGGTATGTATGTAAACGAGAGGAGGAAATGTTTATGGTATGTATGTAAACAAGAGGAGGAAATGTTTATGGTATGTATGTAAACGAGAGGAGGAAATGTTTATGGTATGTATGTAAACGAGAGGAGGAAGTGTTTATGGTATGTATGTAAACAAGAGGAGGAAGTGTTTATGGTGTGTATGTAAACGAGAGGAGGAAGTGTTTATGGTGTGTATGTAAACAAGAGGAGGAAATGTTTATGGTATGTATGTAAACGAGAGGAGGAAGTGTTTATGGTATGTATGTAAACGAGAGGAGGAAATGTTTATGGTATGTATGTAAACGAGAGGAGGAAGTGTTTATGGTATGTATGTAAACAAGAGGAGGAAATGTTTATGGTATGTATGTAAACGAGAGGAGGAAATGTTTATGGTGTGTATGTAAACGAGAGGAGGAAGTGTTTATGGTATGTATGTAAACGAGAGGAGGAAGTGTTTATGGTATGTATGTAAACGAGAGGAGGAAGTGTTTATGGTGTGTATGTAAACAAGAGGAGGAAATGTTTATGGTATGTATGTAAACGAGAGGAGGAAGTGTTTATGGTGTGTATGTAAACAAGAGGAGGAAGTGTTTATGGTGTGTATGTAAACGAGAGGAGGAAGTGTTTATGGTATGTATGTAAACGAGAGGAGGAAGTGTTTATGGTATGTATGTAAACGAGAGGAGGAAGTGTTTATGGTGTGTATGTAAACAAGAGGAGGAAATGTTTATGGTATGTATGTAAACGAGAGGAGGAAGTGTTTATGGTATGTATGTAAACGAGAGGAGGAAATGTTTATGGTGTGTATGTAAACAAGAGGAGGAAATGTTTATGGTATGTATGTAAACGAGAGGAGGAAGTGTTTATGGTGTGTATGTAAACAAGAGGAGGAAGTGTTTATGGTGTGTATGTAAACGAGAGGAGGAAGTGTTTATGGTATGTATGTAAACGAGAGGAGGAAGTGTTTATGGTATGTATGTAAACGAGAGGAGGAAGTGTTTATGGTATGTATGTAAACAAGAGGAGGAAATGTTTATGGTATGTATGTAAACGAGAGGAGGAAGTGTTTATGGTATGTATGTAAACAAGAGGAGGAAGTGTTTATGGTATGTATGTAAACGAGAGGAGGAAGTGTTTATGGTATGTATGTAAACAAGAGGTGGAAATGTTTATGGTATGTATGTAAACGAGAGGAGGAAGTGTTTATGGTATGTATGTAAACAAGAGGAGGAAATGTTTATGGTATGTATGTAAACAAGAGGAGGAAGTGTTTATGGTATGTATGTAAACGAGAGGAGGAAGTGTTTATGGTATGTATGTAAACAAGAGGAGGAAATGTTTATGGTATGTATGTAAACGAGAGGAGGAAGTGTTTATGGTATGTATGTAAACAAGAGGAGGAAATGTTTATGGTATGTATGTAAACGAGAGGAGGAAATGTTTATGGTATGTATGTAAACAAGAGGAGGAAATGTTTATGGTATGTATGTAAACGAGAGGAGGAAGTGTTTATGGTATGTATGTAAACAAGAGGAGGAAATGTTTATGGTATGTATGTAAACGAGAGGAGGAAGTGTTTATGGTATGTATGTAAACGAGAGGAGGAAATGTTTATGGTATGTATGTAAACGAGAGGAGGAAATGTTTATGGTATGTATGTAAACGAGAGGAGGAAATGTTTATGGTATGTATGTAAACAAGAGGAGGAAATGTTTATGGTATGTATGTAAACGAGAGGAGGAAGTGTTTATGGTGTGTATGTAAACGAGAGGAGGAAGTGTTTATGGTATGTATGTAAACGAGAGGAGGAAGTGTTTATGGTATGTATGTAAACGAGAGGAGGAAATGTTTATGGTATGTATGTAAACGAGAGGAGGAAATGTTTATGGTATGTATGTAAACGAGAGGAGGAAATGTTTATGGTATGTATGTAAACGAGAGGAGGAAATGTTTATGGTATGTATGTAAACGAGAGGAGGAAGTGTTTATGGTATGTATGTAAACGAGAGGAGGAAATGTTTATGGTATGTATGTAAACAAGAGGAGGAAATGTTTATGGTATGTATGTAAACAAGAGGAGGAAATGTTTATGGTGTGTATGTAAACGAGAGGAGGAAGTGTTTATGGTGTGTATGTAAACGAGAGGAGGAAGTGTTTATGGTGTGTATGTAAACAAGAGGAGGAAATGTTTATGGTATGTATGTAAACGAGAGGAGGAAATGTTTATGGTATGTATGTAAACGAGAGGAGGAAATGTTTATGGTGTGTATGTAAACGAGAGGAGGAAATGTTTATGGTATGTATGTAAACAAGAGGAGGAAATGTTTATGGTATGTATGTAAACGAGAGGAGGAAGTGTTTATGGTATGTATGTAAACAAGAGGAGGAAATGTTTATGGTATGTATGTAAACGAGAGGAGGAAATGTTTATGGTATGTATGTAAACAAGAGGAGGAAATGTTTATGGTATGTATGTAAACGAGAGGAGGAAGTGTTTATGGTATGTATGTAAACGAGAGGAGGAAATGTTTATGGTATGTATGTAAACAAGAGGAGGAAATGTTTATGGTGTGTATGTAAACAAGAGGAGGAAATGTTTATGGTATGTATGTAAACAAGAGGAGGAAATGTTTATGGTATGTATGTAAACGAGAGGAGGAAATGTTTATGGTATGTATGTAAACGAGAGGAGGAAATGTTTATGGTATGTATGTAAACGAGAGGAGGAAATGTTTATGGTATGTATGTAAACGAGAGGAGGAAATGTTTATGGTATGTATGTAAACAAGAGGAGGAAATGTTTATGGTATGTATGTAAACAAGAGGAGGAAATGTTTATGGTATGTATGTAAACGAGAGGAGGAAATGTTTATGGTATGTATGTAAACAAGAGGAGGAAATGTTTATGGTATGTATGTAAACAAGAGGAGGAAATGTTTATGGTATGTATGTAAACGAGAGGAGGAAATGTTTATGGTATGTATGTAAACAAGAGGAGGAAATGTTTATGGTATGTATGTAAACGAGAGGAGGAAATGTTTATGGTATGTATGTAAACGAGAGGAGGAAATGTTTATGGTATGTATGTAAACGAGAGGAGGAAATGTTTATGGTATGTATGTAAACGAGAGGAGGAAATGTTTATGGTATGTATGTAAACAAGAGGAGGCCGTCAAAAGTGCCCCAGAGCTACAAGGCCGTGAACAATGCAGTCTCACTTTACGGAAAGAGGAATATCAGGGAGGATTCAATATGTTCAATAGTTAGAACTTCACCAAACTTCACTTCAACACATTGAACATTACCCAACTGTCAAAAAAAAAAAGATTTGCAAGCCCAAAAATATATGAATAAGATTGCTCCACAATGACTCTATTTTTAAGTCTGAATTGAAGCACTATCATTTGAAGAGGTCTTCATTGTTTATTTTTCTGGACCGCCAGTAGCCCACACATTCATGTTACCAGGGGTGCTTCCTGCTCTCAGATGCCATAGTGATCAACACAACAGAGTGTTTTACCATCCAGCGTCAGGCTCCAAATATGGTAGAACACCTGGACAGACTGGATGCACAGCAAACACGTTTATTTTCACAGCTTTCAAATGCTAAACCAACACACTTCAGGCAATCTAAACAGCCCAGGGTCACTAACACACACACTGGCCTGTCTGGCCATGGTCCCAGCCAGCCTGTTTACCAGAGCATATGACAGACAACCTGATATGGACAAACAAGGCATGGAGCTAACTGGCCAGTGACACACCTTGGAGGCCATCCATACTCCAGTAATGTTTCACAGTCTTATTTTAGAGATTTGTAAAATTCTCATGTACTTGCAATATAGTGGAGAGTGGTGCTGAATGGACAGCTCCTTTCCTCCAGCTCCAGCCTGAACAGAGGCTGGTGAGTTGAAGATGGGCAGAAATCTCTCCTGTGGCTATTCCTCTCTGTTATCTCTTTGGCTTGGCTCCCTCAATTCACTCATACCTATTGACATCATATTAATAGAAGTCATCATTTTATGCTGGATGATATGTATATTTGTTCTATTTTTCTTTTTGGAATGAATCCCTCAGAAATAGGTTTTGAAATGAGAGTCAGAACAACTGACCTGAACTCTAAACGTGTTATGTGAAATGATCAACAAGTCCATTTAGCAGCTGTCCTAATTGACTGGACGATGGGCTGGGCCTTCTCTGGATAGGACTGTGTGCTTTGGCAAGTGTCTCATCTGGTTAAACGGAAAAGATTGCATTTGAAAGGGAGGGAAAGCCACCAGCCAAAGGCACCACATCTGTGAAACTCTCAAGGCAGACCAAATTCCCTGCTCTCTTTATTTCTGTCTGCCAGGTTGTAATGGAGTTAATTGAACAATAAAAGCTATTCTCTAAATCATTTCCTCTCTGTCCATACAAGATTGATCACGCAACCAATCCTTTCTACGGCTGTAATTTTCATATTTAATGAGCGTGACTCCAAAACTATTACACTAATTAGTCAAATCTCACATACCGTTAATGATGCTCGCAGTAATTAATATTATATTTAATTAAAAAATGACCCATTTCAGTGGCTTGCACGCAGGCGTCGCTGGCTGCTTTGCCTGGGGGGGTCGGAGGGAACGTTTGAGAGTGGGTTATATGGAGAGAGGGTGGGGGTTGGGCAGATGGACAACAAGGTTGAGATGGATAGAGAGGGGGAGGATGTGATGTGGAGAGAGGGTTGGTGTGTTTGCATGTGTGAGACAGGTGTAGGTGCTGTGAATGGCCCTGTGCCTGTGCAGATTCTGCTTTGCTGCAGCATATGTCTGTGTGGTTAGCGTGTGCTCAGAACCCCCTCTCAGAAGGCAGCACACGGCAGAGCGGCAGAGCTGGCTGATTTATGGAGGAGCCCCTGTTCCACAGTGCGTACACTGGAAAATCTCCAGTTTACACAAGAATTGCCTGAAAAATGAGATCTGTGACTACATTCTTTTCATTAGTGGCTTGCGCTAGCGTGGAGGCCGGGAGGGAGGCTCTGAGCTCCTAATGATGCGAGCAGAGCGGAGCGCAGGCCCACAGCCTCGGCAGGCAGCTGCTCTCTTCTCAGACTTGTTCATTACATCAATATTCATGTCACAAACACTCTTTTTTAATTTCGACAACAATTAAGGTGGAAAAAACAGTTGGTAAACTTGTGCTATTTGAGGCAGGCTTGGTGTTGTGAGTGAACAATAGCACAAACAGTGGTGAGGTACCAGTGGAGGCTGGTGGGAGGAGCTATAGGAGGACCTGCTCATTGTAATGGCTGGAATGGAATCAATGGAACAGAGTCAAATGTGGTTTTCATATGTTTGATGTGTTTGGTACGTTCCATTAATTCCATTAGCTCCTCCCACCAGCCTCTTCTGTGAGGTGCACCACTCACTCACAGACATGCACACACACAGGAACAAATACAATTATTGAAATAAAATTTGATTAGCAGGTGACTCCTGTCATTTGGTATATATATTTATACACCTCAAATCTACACTAATTTTGGTGCACAATGATAGATCTTTTTTTCATGTGATCTGAATATCTCCCAGCTCACACATGTACATGTTATTCCATCAGTTGCAGAATATAAAGCATACATATGCCAGTCACTGCCCCCAAACCCCCCTTCCATCTGGAACAAACAATGATGCATGAGTCCCGGGTGGGCAGCAGTTCAGTTCCCTTATCTAAATAAGATTTAGACTTCATTTAAACCGGGCTTCCATCAGTTTGGAGAGATGGCAGAAGAATAGTCAGCAGGATGGGAGACCTAGGGCACCTCATTTTCTCTTTAAATGTATATGTTTCCCTTTTCTCTTCCTAGCAGCAGGACAAGTGTGCACCTGCTGCTGCCGAAACGCACTCAACAATGTAATTGAGGTGATGAAAAATTATCGTGATTGGGGGCATTGCTTCTCGCCCCCTCCACCCCCAGTCACACTCCTCCCACCCCCCCAGACCAGTAATAATATCTCCAGGCCCATCTGTCACCATCTAATGTGACAAAGTTTTTATCGCATGTATTAGGGCTGCCAGATTAAAAAGTAAATACGGCAATCTCACCAGGCCCCCGCGCTGGCATGTTATGGTGCATTTCACGGTGGCCTGAGCACCTCATCAGTGTTCCGCCGCCTGTGCCCCTGGCAGGGAAACAAACAGGACCCTGGGGAGCAACGCCTGGGGGGTGGAGTGGGTTGGGGGGCAGCGGGCTGGAGAGGGGGTAGGGCTAGGGGCTAGGGGGATTGGGGTTAAGGAGATGTTAAAGGATACCATTAATGTTGTATGTCTTCTTCACCCAGAGGTAGACGGCAGCACAAACTGCTTCTCTCCCTCCCTATCACCCCTTTTGCTCGCTCCCCTTCCCACCTCTTTGTGTGGGATAGAGCTGGGAGATTGTAGTGGTGGTAGGAGAGGAGCGCATGAGAGGGGCCAGGACATTTACTGGTGTATCTCTGTGGTGGATGTGTTAGCACCACATGCTTACACTACCAAGCATAGGGGTCCAAGTCATCAACAGCCAAGTGAATAAAATAAATACTTGATTACTTACACAGACAGTATGTTGAAGTTAGTGTTGAGTTGAGAGAATCTGTTCAATGCTTTCACCTGGTCTTTCTACTTGCATAATCTCACTGCCTCTACACAGTCCTCTTCCCTCTCCATTCCAACTACCTATTGCCGATGGATGAGTCTTAATGGTGTGTATTCCATCTGGCCCCTGTATGGCTGTGCTGTGTTCAGGAGAAACCTAGCAAGCGGCACCTAGAGACACGGCTGGCAGATGGAGAGCTGAATGGAGTGTGCCTCTCAGATTAGCTGTTGTAATGGCTCATTTGGGCTCCTATGAGGAGATATTATCACATGTGTTCCATACGTCTGTGCTCAGGTCTATTACACTACCAGGAGTATCCTTCATTTACTCCACACACACCTGCAGAGTCTTCCTAACCAGAGGAGGAAGTCAGTGAAACGGACTGAGGTAAAAAACGACTGGATAGATAGACACCATCAAATTGTATTTGTCACATGCACCGAATATCCACAGGTGAAGAACTTACAGTGAAATGCTTACTTACAAGCCCTTAACCGACAATGCAGTTAAGAAGAAAATTAAGTTAAAACAAAATAATTTAAAAAAGTAAGAGATTTAAAAAAACAAATAATTCAAGAGCAGCAGTAAATAACAATAGCGAGGCTATATACAGGGGGTACCGGTACAGAGTCATTGTGCGTGGGCACCAGTGTTGAGGTAATTGAGGTAATATGTACAGAGTTATTAAAGTGACTATGCATAGATAATAACAGAGAGTAGCAGCAGCATAGAAGGGGGGGGGGGGCAATGCAAATAGTCTGGGTAGCCATTTGATTAGCTGTTCAGGAGTTTTATGGCTTGGTGGTAGAAGCTGTTTAGAAGCCTCTTGGACCTAGACTTGGCGCTCCGGTAGCGCTTTCCGTACAATAGTAGAGAGAACAGTCTATGACTAGGGTGGCTGGAGTCTTTGACCATTTTTAGGGCCTTCTTCTGACACCACCTGGTATAGAGGTCCTGGATGGTAGGAAGCTTGGCCCCGGTGATGTACTGGGCAGTACGCACTACCCTCTGTAGTGCCTTGCGTTCGGAGGCTGAGCAGTTACCATACCAGGCAGTGATGCAACCCATCAGGATGCTCTCGGTGGTGCAGCTGTAAAACCTTTTGAGGATCTGAGGACACATGCCAAATCTTTTCAGTCTCATGAAGGGGGATTAGGTTTTGTCCTGCCCATTTCACGACTGTCTTGGTGTGCTTGAACCATGTTAGTTTGTTGGTGATGTGGACGCCGAGGAACTTGAAGCTCTCAACCTGCTATACTACAGCCCCATCGATGAGAATGGGGGTGTGCTCGGTCCTCCTTTTCCTGTAGTCCACCATCCTCTCCTTTGTCTTGATCACGTTCTGTAATAGTTTGCAAGCCCTGCCACGTCAGATGAACGTCAGAGCCGGTGTAGTACAATTCGATCTTAGTCCTGTATTGACGCTTTGTCTGTTTGATGGTTCATCAGAGGGCATAGCGGGATTTCTTATAAGCTTCCGGGTTAGAGTCCCGCTCCTTGAAAGCGGCAGCTCTACCCTTTAGCTCAGTGCGCATGTTGCCTGCAATCCATGGCTGGGGTATGTACGTACGGTCACTGTGGAGACGATCTCCTCGATGCACTTATTGATAAAGCCAGTGACTGATGTGGTGTACACCCCAATGCCATCAGAAGAATCCTGGAACATGTTCCAGTCTGTGATAGCAAAACAGTCCTGTAGTTTAGCATCTGCTTCATCTGACCACTTTTTATAGACCGACAAGTGTCAAGGCATGTGTTTTTATTGTATGATTATTATTTTTAATCTGTAACCCACAAGGTTCCATGGTTCCTTGAGATGTGCATAGGCTGCAGTGGCAGTCACTGCCATTTAAGATGAGGGAGGAACATTTTTTTTTTCATGAGCCTGGCCTTATTTCTATTACAGCATATTGGATGACTGTCATTCATATTTAATTCACCCAGTTCAATGTAAAAGTGATAACTTTAGGCTTCTTACATGATCCTCATATTTTGTCCTATACACATCATGAGGTTGCTACAACCTAGCCTGTGAGTGAACGTTAACAACGTAGGTGCACATAGATCGATATTTTTTTTTTTTTTTAGGTGACAGACAGTGACACATTCAATACCGCCTTGCATCTAGCTGATCTAGGGTGTAATCATTAGTCCAACAGTTGCAAACAAAAGTTTATATTGGACAAATTCAGGTATGTTCATCCCTGTTTCGTTCTGTTTGCTTCCCCTTAAGAAATGTTTTTCCACAGAATCGGCAGAATGAATACACCCCTGATCAGGCGTAAACACAGTTCACTTTTATAGCAGCCACGTTGTATTCCTTCTCGGATCTATGCGCTCTCCTCTTCTCACCTTTTCCCTTTGCTTGTGCACTTTAATGCACTACAATCATTCAGTAACGTTACAGTGTATAGTCAGGAAGCAGTTACACCGGCGGGTCCCTGTGGCAATAAAATTGTCAAACCAAAAGCTTAACTTGACTTGGAAGAGTTCCAGTGATGTGTTGGATAGTCATAGCCAGCTAGCTAACATATAATCCCTCTATTTGAGCAGGGTGTTTGAGTAGGCTAAACTAGCTAACTGCATTTGCTAGCTAAGAAAGTGAAACTGAAAGTGAAAAGAATGGCGAAATATTTCTCTCTCTTGCTTCTCCTTCATTTTGGAGAAATTAATTTGTACAAAACTGTTAAACTATTGTCCTTTTCTCTCTTTGAGTCAGCTACTCATCACATTTTATGCACTGCAGTGCTAGCTAGCTGTAGCTAGCTTATGCTTTCAGTACTAGATTAATTCTCTGATCCTTTGATTGGGTGGACAACATGTCAATTCATGCTACAAGAGCTCTGATGGGTTACTTTGTAAGTCTATGGAAGGGGGTTAGAACCATGAGCCTCCTAGGTTTTGTATTGAAGACAATGTACCCAGAGGAGGACGGAAGCTAGCTGTCCTCAGGCTACACCATGGTGCTATCCTACAGAGTGCTGTTGAGGCTACTGCAGACCTTCATTGCAAAACAGTGTGTTTTAATCAATTATTTGATGACGTGAATATATTTACTATATGTTTTATCTAAAAAGGATAACTTTTTAAGTGATTTAAAATGTTTATTTTTATGAAATTCACTGAGGAGGATGGCCCTCCCCTTCCTCCTCTGAGAATCCTCCGCTGATCGGCTGTGGGCTCTGCCCCAGTCACTCCCTAGCCACACCCATAGTCACTTCCTGGTTTGAATGAAATAGGTAGTGGGTGTGTCAAAGTGCAGAAGTCATCTTTATGTCATGGTCAGAAGTGTTTGGTAACTACAGTCGAAAACTGTTTTAAAAGCCTAGGTTTTCCATTATGAGAACTTTTCCAAGGGATAACTTTCTCAATGGGATATTGTACTGATCACCAGCAGAAGTTTCCTTTGTGTGGACTATTGACTTCCAAGAACCAAAGTGTGAAAGGCTATTTCTAAGATCTATAATACATTTTGGGGTTTTCTCTGTGGACTATTTTCCTTTTGATTATTATAGAGACTAACAACTGAACTGGTAAAATCACTACTCTGGCTGGATAATTTGCATTTTGGGGGATTTCTTGCTGGATTTTCTGAATCTAAACATGTCCAATATGTCTCTTTGGTGTGTTGATAATGAACTGGCCACAGTGAGGCATTAGAATAAAGTGTTAATGAATCCTTGCAGCAGGCTCGGCAGAGCAGGAGACAGAGCAGATCAGGGTGGAGGGAGGGAGGGAGGGATTATCACCGGTGCACCTGTGATAGGGCCCACGTGCTGGGCCTGGGCTGTTTTGCTGTCTGACAGTCTGTCTGCTGACAGGTTTGTGACAGGGCAGTGTCTGCATGGCCCGTTATCTGTAGCGTCCTCCAGAGGGAGAGAGGAGAACATGTGTAGTTGTCTCTCTGCCTGTCATTAGGGGCTGCTTACTGAGAGGGGCCTGGGCAGCGCAGTCCAATTCACAATTAACTGTGCAGGATGCTGGGTGTGACAGACATTTGAGAGTGCGGGTTGGTGTCGGCCAATGGTGAGGACAGGGCGACCGCTGAGCTGCTCCCGGCTGCAGCAGATGCCAGTTCAGATGCCCAGGACCCGGGTGGCACTGACCAGCTCTCTCTTTCGCTATGCTCCAGAAATTAGAACATTTTATAAAGAAAAAAGTAAATACCATCTAATTACACAAGGTCAATCATTTTAAATATCACAGTGATAAATCATCACAGGAATATACAGTATTTGTACAGACTCAGGTTAATAAGCATGGTATAAGATCTTAAAAATGTTACGTTAAAAAACAGTTTCATGCAGTGAATAGTCTGCATGGCTGCTGTATTTCATGGCTGTGAGTAGCCTCTCTACAGTAAGCTAGATGGACTGTATTGTGCTGTGAGTAGCCTCTCTACAGTAAGCTAGATGGACTGTATTGTGCTGTGAGTAGCCTCTCTACAGTAAGCTAGATGGACTGTATTGTGCTGTGAGTAGCCTCTCTACAGTAAGCTAGATGGACTGTATTGTGCTGTGAGTAGCCTCTCTACAGTAAGCTAGATGGACTGTATTGTGCTGTGAGTAGCCTCTCTACAGTAAGCTAGATGGACTGTATTGTGCTGTAAGTAGTCAGACGAGGACACAGCCCTATTGGCATGGGGAGAAACAGAATGTCTACAGTAAGATATCAGACGAGGACACAGCCCTATTGACATGGGGAGAAACAGAATGTCTACAGTATGATATCAGACGAGGACACAGCCCTATTGACATGGGGAGAAACAGAATGTCTACAGTATGATATCAGACGAGGACACAGCCCTATTGACATGGGGAGAAACAGAATGTCTACAGTATGATATCAGACGAGGACACAGCCCTATTGACATGGGGAGAAACAGAATGTCTACAGTATGATATCAGACGAGGACACAGCCCTATTGACATGGGGAGAAACAGAATGTCTACAGTATGATATCAGACGAGGACACAAACCTATTGACATGGGGAGAAACAGAATGTCTACAGTATGATATCAGACGAGGACACAGCCCTATTGACATGGGGAGAAACAGAATGTCTACAGTATGATATCAGACGAGGACACAAACCTATTGACATGGGGAGAAACCAGAATGTCTACAGTATGATATCAGACGAGGCCACAGCCCTATTGACATGGGGAGAAACAGAATGTCTACAGTATGATATCAGACGAGGACACAAACCTATTGACATGGGGAGAAACAGAATGTCTACAGTATGATATCAGACGAGGCCACAGCCCTATTGACATGGGGAGAAACAGAATGTCTACAGTATGATATCAGACGAGGACACAGCCCTATTGACATGGGGAGAAACAGAATGTCTACAGTATGATATCAGACGAGGACACAGCCCTATTGACATGGGGAGAAACAGAATGTCTACAGTATGATATCAGACGAGGACACAGCCCTATTGACATGGGGAGAAACAGAATGTCTACAGTATGATATCAGATGAGGACACAAACCTATTGACATGGGGAGAAAACAACATCAGTCATTACCCTGTCCTATTTGTGTGAAAATCTCTCTGAGCGAGGACAGACCCATCCAATCGTCCACCATTTTCCTCTTCCGGTTCCCTGTATTCTGCATCCTGTCTATCCTGTGTGTATTCTGCATCCTGTCATCTCCTGTCTGGACTACTGCAACTGGCTGCTTGCTGGGCTCCCCACTTGTGCCATCAAACCCATGCAACTCATCCAGAACGCTGCAACCCACCTGGTGTTCAACCTTCCCAAATTCTTCCACTAAATGCCCTATGACATTAATGTAAAATATAAATGTAGAAACCATTCTATCTGATAGATGGCTGGTTTATATTTTAGTAGTGAACTACATGTAGTTCAACCAGTGATTAAACTACATTTTGCAGCAACAAAACTCAATTAAAATAGTAGTTGAACTAAATTTAAATCTTGGTAGTTGTCAGTAGTTTATTAATTTTCTACCATGTAGAGGTGTAGCTATCTACTTGAACTACACACTACTTTTTTATGCAAAAATTAAACATTGTGGAAGTAGGCAAGAATTTCCTTTCTTTTCTGCATCAGACCTGCCTAGTTCTCACTTGAAACATTGTTTTTGTGTTTAATAGGATAAATGACACATTCTGTTAACATCTGACTACAGTGATCTGTTCTTGCAAATAGTATTCTACTTCATTTCATTATAATTTTTCATGAAGTAGTGGATGTAGTGAACTACCTTTTCAAAATAACTTTATTTAAAGAGATACTTCAGTACTTTATTTAAAGAGATACTTCAGTACTTTATTTAAAGAGATACTTCAGTACTTTATTTAAAGAGATACTTCAGTACTTTATTTAAAGAGATACTTCAGTACTTTATTTAAAGAGATACTTCAGTACTTTATTTAAAGAGATAGATACTTCAGGACTTTATTTAAAGAGATACTTCAGTACTTTATTTAAAGAGATACTTCAGTACTTTATTTAAAGAGATACTTCAGTACTTTTGTATGTTTTTCAGCCAGTACCTCTGAAAGTAGTGCTCACAAACCAAAAGTTGTCCCCGAACACTATGTACCACGTCACATACTGTATGTGCAGAAATGTGCACCTGGTCATTTCGCTCTCTCTCGCTCTGCTGTGTGTGCATCTTGCTAGCTGTTTCTCAAATGGCGTGGGACTTAAGCTCATACGCTAGAACTCTAATTTCTAGGGGGCTGGCCCAAATGGGGAAAAAATCTAGGGCAAATGGCGCAGCACAGCTTCCAGAAAAACAGTATCTTTCAAACTAAGGATTTCCTGGCTAATTGAGTTAAGTCATTCTGTTCATAGATGATGCATGTATGAACTACACATTGACACATCCAGCCCAAAGCGGGAAGTTTAAAAAAGCTTACAGTAGTAGTCGCCAAAGTTCCGGAGCATGTCTTTATTAATTCAACCATATTTTTCTAAATGTAGCTTTAGTGTACCTTAACTTCTTCCAGTGTGAAGTAATTAGTAGCTTGGTAAACTATATTTTCAGAGAAGTAGACACAAGGTCAAGAGCCGCTGGGCCTCCTGCCTCTCACGCCTCTCCTGCATGGCAATTAACGCTGAAGGAGTGGGAGGGAGAGAGCTGATTTCAGTAGCCAGTCAAAGTGCCAATCAGCTGTGATTGGTTTGAGTCCCCCTGGTGTGGATGTTAGGGGGGCAGGTAGGTGAAGGGTAGCTGGTCTGTACACTGTGATGGGGTTAAAGGGAGAGGAGGGGAGGAGAACCGGGTGGTTTGCATGGTTGTTATGTATACAGAACTCCCTGCACATGTGTTGTTAGCATCTTGGTTTAGAAAAATTGTATTCCTGATTTAATTAACACTTCAATTAACCATAATTGCATAAACACTCTACTAATAAGTGTAGAAAGCCAGTTGTAAGCAGCCAATGAGAGCAATCTTGTTACACAAATGATAATTAGGCATCATTAGCAGCACACACAAACTGGGTTAATTAGAGTGCAGACACACAAACATTTTTAGATGGACTGATCAAAGTTCAGGTCTACCGTCATGAAGGGTAACCCAACCTAACACAAGCACACTGCTGTAATCAGTTCTATCAGCTACCTAACTGTAACCAAAACCACATCTATTTACTATTATGAATACACAGCGAATCATCCATTATTGAATGCATTTTTATCAAACTTTCAGGTTTCTGCTTGTTGTCTCAGATATTTTCCCATCTCTTTATTCATGAAATATTCCTGTGGTAATCTGTAGCTGCTCAGAGTATCCCTGGCTTCTCCAGCAAGGCGGCAGACTCACACCTGAACTTTGATACTCTTTAGAATAATTGCATATCAGCACACAGCATCACAGCAGTGCGCACCAAACAAGCTCTTATGCATGGCAAAAACCCCACTGTTTGCATAAACCCATTTATTATGAGCGATAGCGCTGCCTTCCCTGACATTTCGTAAACTGGAAGCGCCTAATCTTGTTTGGGCTTGATACTTATTAAAATACGAGAATAGTGAGGGAGCAGACACCCAAAGCAGCACTGCCCATGTCCTGTTAGGCGTTGTGTTTTTGGTTTAAAATAAATACATTTGTCTTGTGGCTTGCCTCGTCACCATCCGCCTGCCGCTGTGTCTGAGGTGAGAGGGGCTCAGTGGCTGCATGCCTGCCTCAGTCACATGATGTATGATCCCAGCTGTACTGACTACAGCTCTGAGACGAGGGTCTGAGATGTGGCTCTGAGATGTGGCTCTGAGATGTGGCTCTGAGACGAGGGTCTGAGATGTGGCTCTGAGATGTAGCTCTGAGATGTGGCTCTGAGATGTGGCTCTGAGATGAGGGTCTGTGATCTGGCTCTGAGATGTGGCTCTGAGACGAGGGTCTGAGATGTGACTCTGAGATGTGGCTCTGAGACGAGGGTCTGTGATCTGCCTCTGAGATGTGGCTCTGAGACGAGGGTCTGTGATCTGTAGGGGCTGCAGGAGACAGGTGGAGGGGTGTAGGGAGCTGCTGGAGACAGGTGGAGTAGTGTAGGGGCTGCAGGAGACAGGTGGAAGGGTGTAGGGGGCTGCAGGAGACAGGTAGAGAGGTGTAGGGGCTGCAGGAGACCGGTGGTGGAGTGTAGGGGCTGCAGGAGACAGGTAGAGAGGTGTAGGGGCTGCAGGAGACCGGTGGTGGAGTGTAGGGGCTGCAGGAGACAGGTAGAGAGGTGTAGGGGCTGCAGGAGACAGGTGGAGGAGTGTAGGGGGCTGCAGGAGACAGGTAGAGAGGTGTAGGTGCTGCAGGAGACAGGTGGAGGAGTGTAGGGGCTGCAGGAGACAGGTGGAGGAGTGTAGGGGCTGCATGAGACAGGTAGAGAGGTGTAGGGGGCTGCAGGAGACAGGTAGAGGAGTGTAGGGGCTGCATGAGACAGGTAGAGAGGTGTAGGGGGCTGCATGAGACAAGTAGAGAGGTGTAGGGGCTGCAGGAGACAGGTGGAGGAGTGTAGGGGCTGCAGGAGACAAGTGGAGGGGTGTAGGGGGCTGCAGGAGACAGGTAGAGAGGTGTAGGGGCTGCAGGAGACAGGTGGAGGAGTGTAGGGGCTGCAGGAGACAAGTGGAGGGGTGTAGGGGGCTGCAGGAGACAGGTAGAGAGGTGTAGGGGCTGCAGGAGACAGGTGGTGGAGTATAGGGGTTGCAGGAGCCAGGTGGAGAGGTGTAGGGAGCTGCTGGAGACAGGTGGAGGAATGCAGGGGGTGCGGGAGACAGGTGGAGGGGTGTAGGGGCTGCAGGAGACAGGTAGAGAGGTGTAGGGGCTGCAGGAGACCGGTGGTGGAGTGTAGGGGCTGCAGGAGACAGGTAGAGAGGTGTAGGGGCTGCAGGAGACAGGTGGAGGAGTGTAGGGGCTGCAGGAGACAGGTGGAGGAGTGTAGGGGGCTGCAGGAGACAGGTAGAGAGGTGTAGGTGCTGCAGTAGACAGGTGGAGGAGTGTAGGGGCTGCAGGAGACAGGTGGAGGAGTGGAGGGGCTGCAGGAGACAGGTAGAGAGGTGTAGGGGGCTGCAGGAGACAGGTAGAGAGGTGAAGGGGCTGCAGGAGACAGGTGGAGGAGTGTAGGGGCTGCAGGAGACAAGTGGAGGGGTGTAGGGGGCTGCAGGAGACAGGTAGAGAGGTGTAGGGGCTGCAGGAGACAGGTGGTGGAGTGTAGGGGCTGCAGGAGACAGGTGGAGGAGTATAGGGGTTGCAGGAGCCAGGTGGAGAGGTGTAGGGGGCTGCTGGAGACAGGTGGAGGAATGCAGGGGGTGCGGGAGACAGGTGGAGGAGTGTAGGGGCTGCAGGAGACAGGTGGAGGGGTGTAGGGGCTGCAGGAGACAGGTGGAGGGGTGTAGGGGGCTGCAGGAGACAGGTAGAGCGGTGTAGGGGCTGCAGGAGACAGGTGGAGAGGTGTAGGGGCTGCAGGAGACAGTTGAAGGAGTGTAGGGGGCTGCAGGAGACAGGTAGAGAGGTGTAGGTGCTGCAGTAGACAGGTGGAGGAGTATAGTGGCTGCAGGAGACAGGTGGAGGAGTGTAGGGGCTACAGGAAAAGGTAGAGAGGTGTAGGGGATACAGGAGACAGGTGGAGAGGTGTAGGGGGCTGCAGGAGACAGGTGGAGGAGTATAGGGGCTGCAGGAGACAGGTGGAGGAGTTTAGGGGCTACAGGAGATGGGTAGAGAGGTGTAGGGGCTGTTGGAGACAGGTGGAGAGGTGTAGGGGGCTGCAGGAGACAGGTGGATGGGTGTAGGGGGCTGTAGGAGACAGGTGGAGGGGTGTAGGGGGTTGCAGGAGACAGGTGAAGAGGTGTAGTGGCTGCAGGAGACAGGTGGTGGAGTGTAGGGGTTGCAGGAGACAGGTGGAGGAGTATAGGGGCTGCAGGAGACAGGTGGAGAGGTGTAAGGGGCTGCAGGAGACAGTTGGAGAGGTGGAGGGGGCTGCAGGATATAAGTGGAGAGGTCTAGGGGCTGCAGGAGACAGGTGGAGGAGTGTAGGGGCTGCAGGAGACAGTTGGAGAGGTGGAGGGGTCTGCAGGAGACAGTTGGAGGGGTGGAGGGGCTGCAGGAGACAGTTTGAGAGGTGGAGGGGGCTGCAGGAGACAGGTGGAGGGGTGGAGGGGCTGCAGGAGTCAGGTAGAGGGGTGGAGGGGCTGCAGGAGACAGTTTGAGAGGTGGAGGAGCTGCAGGAGACAGGTGGAGGGGTGGAGGGGCTGCAGGAGTCAGGTAGAGGGGTGGAGGGGCTGCAGGAGACAGGTGGAGGGGTAGAGGGGCTGCAGGAGACAGGTGGAGGGGTAGAGGGTTTGCAGGAGACAGGTGGAGGGCCTGCAGGAGACAGGTGGAGGGGTGTAGGGGGCTACTGGAGACAGGTGGAGGAGTGTAGGGGCTGCAGGAGAAACGTGGGTGTAGTGTTAGCGAAATAATTGAATTCTACATTGGCTAGCAGATATCTGAATGTGACTTTGTGAGCTCCAATCCTTTATCCCTTCACGGTCCGAGTATTGACAGCTAAAAACAACAGCCATTATCTGTTAATTACATTAACATTTTATCAGCGCCGGGTTGCTGAAGTGCGTGTCCCGCAGCTGGAAGATAGCTGTCAGTCAGCAGTGGTGGGGTGGGAGAGGGGGAGAGGGGCCGGAGGACCAGGCCCTGGAGACCCAGCCCTCCTAGACCAAGGGCCCTCTCAGTGAGCCGCCCTGCCCCGCTGGCCTGGCCCTCCTCCCCTCCTCCCCTGTCCCCTCAGGAGCTAACAGGGACAGGGGACAGGCCTGACAGGAGGGTGCATGCCATGGCTTCAGCTGTCCTGTTCAAAGAGTAAAGGCTAAGATAAGTAATGACACCTGCCAAGCTTTTGCACTCAGGGGCCAAGAAACACACTGAATCACAAAGCCACGTCTGGACAATGGACTTGAGACACATCTGGACACACACTGGACTGACTGTATGGTTAGTATCTCAGTGTAGCTCTCAATGACAACTAAAGGTGGAGCCAGTGGATCTGGAGAACCTGCGGCATTCTGGCTCTGTTGGCCCTACAGTGGACCCTGAACCTGTCTGTGGCTGTGCCCGCAGCTCTCTGGCTGTGTTGGCCCAGCAGCTCTGTCCTCATTACAGCTCTCATATGTTTTATTTATGCTGTCTGTAGAGTGTCCAGGTCTGCCAGCAATAGGCTGGGCCTGGGCACGGCTGGCAGTGCCAGGGAGAGGACAATAGGAGCAGGTGCCAGACTTCTACAGATAATTGCCCATGGACAGAGTGTGATAGCTCCAGTCAGTGAAGGGGGGCTCTGCCTGCAGGTCTTTGGGGGTGATCCACAGTCCTCAATCGCATTAACTCGGACCACAGTAGCTGCTGCTGTGGGACCTGGCTTTGCCCCTCGCGGTCCCAGCCCTGTTTATTGATTGGAAGCTGCCTTATAACTTAATATTTCACCTGCTTATTTCCCCTGCCGAGGCTGCTTCCTGTCAGAGGGCCGACGGGGGGATCAATGGGAACCTTGTCTGAGCAGGGGAAGGTCCTGGCAGGGGTCGCCCAGTGACTGACAGGACCCCAGCCTCCAGCTGGCAGCAGGACAGGACAGCCCACGGTCAATGAGAGAAGCCATGTTGCTTACTTCTCATGTTGGGCCACAACACAATTAACAAAATTACTGCTTTTAAAAACAACAAGGTGGGGAAAGAGAATAAAACACAGAGCAGCTTCCAGGCAGAGAAGTATTAAGAACCAGCCCTGAGCTGAGCACAGAGCTACTGAAACACATTGCTTCAATACACAACAATTGCCAAGGACCACTGCTGACAAAGAAAGAGTAAGAAAGAAAGAGATATCAAGTGTAGTAATCGAAATGAAAAATGGGTCTCCGGCTACTTCAAACAAGAGCTAATTTATCACCAGAAAGTACGGATAAGTAGCTGAGTTGTTTCCGTTCAGTAAGTACCCGTTCTGCACCAAATTATTCCACCCCTGCCTGCGTGCAACCATAAATCATACACTTCCAGACATCTTTTCCTATTAGCAGCTGTGCTAGGCATGGGGGCATGCTCAGCTACCTAATACAGACTAATAGGCTACAACTTTTAATTTTGAGAATACCCCCTTCCCTAACTGTACCCTCCTAATCCTTCATATCACATCGGAGGAATACGTGATCATGTTAATCAACAACCAGCATCCATACAGCTCTGTGAAGAAGTGGGATTTCTATCCTGTTATGTTCTGTTATGGTGTGGCTGGGAGGCTACTGGGAGGCTACACTCTACAGAGGGGATCTCACCCGCTATACTGATAGTGCTGATCTCTTACCTCTGGACACTGAGGGGTCAGTCAGCTATCACAGTGCTCCCCCGGATGGACTGTCCACAAGTCAATTCAAATCATGACTTTTATTTGTACACTTCTTACTAAGGTTAAAAAATTACATTAAATACAATTATGTTGTCATAGAAAAATTTAATGTAATAAAACAATTGATTATTGATGTCAGAATCTTGAATTTAAACAACTGAAGATGTTAATCCTATTTTGTTGTTTGGGAACTCCTGGGCGAATAAGGAATAGATTGACCAATGTGAGGTAGGCAAAGCATAATTTATCTGAATTAGAGAAACTGATCTCAGTACTGGAGGAGTCCAGTAAGATTGATGAGATCAGCTTAAACCATCACAACTAAACCTATCTAGTTGTGTTGTGTTTCAGACCGCAGCCAGCTGTACACATACAGTACATTACACCATTCCCCCCCCCCCCCCCCCCCCCCCCCCGCCTGCCTTCAACTTCAATGGAATACCAACAACAGAACAACAATGGCCACAAAAATAAATGCATCAAAGTGGCTCTGGAGCTACTCTGGGAAGTCCCAGGAAAGACAGACAGACAACATGGAGAGGAGCGGAGAGGGGAGCCCTGGCAGTCAGATGCTGAGGGGACCTGCAGTGTGATGGATGGAGTCGTTGACTTCCAGTAGAAATGGTATGATGGCCTGGTATCTCTCTGAAGTGCTCTGCTCGCATTGTGACCAAATCCTGTTATGTCCCTGTTTCGTTGTGGTGACAGCATGAGGAATGCTTGGTTTTGTTCTCCCCACTGTTGCTATCCATCATCAGAGGAAAGCACAGCCGTGCTCTCTTCCCTCGACCTCCCCTCTCCCTCCCATTCCTCTCGCTCTCTCTCTCTTTCTCTCTCTCTCTCTCTCTCTCTCTCTCTCTCTCTCCCTCTCTCTCCCTCTCTCGCTCTCTCTCTCTCTCTTTCTCTCTCTCTCTCTCCCTCTCTCTCTCTCTCTCTCTCTCTCTCTCAGCACCACTCTGTTGAGACATCTTTTGTTTGCCACTGTAGGTCCTCCTCTTCATCTGCAGCACATGTGCTGTTAAATTAGCTACCCTGTTGTTCACATACTCCACACTCCATTCTAGGGGATCTGACTTCATGGGGCATGTGAGAGGACAGAGGGGAGCAATGTGTGGTGCTGTATTCAGAAACACTTAGGTTGTAAAGACAGGCTTTTCTTTCAGATCAATGTTGTACTCACTGTAGAAGCGGATGTAATTTGATCCCAGTCAATGTGCTCAACGTTGAAAGCATCCTGTCTGGGTTTTCCTAACCTAGAAGGAAAAAAATAATATGTCCAGCCATCACATTAATTCCCAAGTCTCACTTGATCACATTCTGGGCGGTCAATGAGTGGGGAATTAATAGTTTAATTATCACCCATAAAGTGGTCAAAGCTTATATTTAATTAGAAAATAAACAAAAAAAATAGAGGCCCTTGTATCCAATCATGATCAATGAAGCAGAAAGAGGGGCCACAGCATTATGAGGGGGGAAACTCCCAGCATATAATATTGC